>NC_087511.1:4008767-5341690 GCF_036417665.1 Passer domesticus
TGGTGTTTCTATAGGGGATATAGCTGCTATGGGTTTTTGAGGGAAAATTGCTATAGGTTTAAGTGTTTCTGTAAACCTTTGAATTAAAGAGGTCATAATTTTAGACTTTACAGGTGATTGCATTGGTGACTCATAGCTTGTAGTTGGTTTTCTTTCATGCATTATTTGCAAGCAGGCAGCTTTGTGAATGTTTTCCAGGAGTTGGTTAGGGGTACCAGCTATGGTTAAAAGGTTTCCCCTTTCCGAGGGGTTAAGCCCCTCTGTCCAATAAGCTATATGCTGAATTAGGGACCATGGGATGCGTCTGTCTCCCGTTGTTAAGAACACTCCATGTCCCCCGTACCCACCGGCTTCTTGTTCTGACAAATGTGTTTGAACTTTCCCAGTGAGAGATTTTGTTTCAGTTTTGTGGGAGAGAAGCCCATACTGCTTTGCAAGTTTTGTTAATTCAGTAGCAGTGTATGGGATTTCTTTAGTGATTATATGTGGGTCAAAATCCTCATCATTAATATAGTTGCATTCTGTTTTAATTTGAGGTTTCATGCTATTGCAACAACAGTGTTCCCCAAAATTTTTCATCAGAACTAATTCTTTTTGGGGGTAATTTTGATTAAGGTGAGAAGTTTCCTTCTCCTCTGTTTCTTTTGAGGAATCAAAGTTCTGTGAATTTTTAACATGTACCTCTCTCAAGGCAGCCCGTAATAATTTATTTTCATTTCTTTCTTCATCTAATTGTTTTTGCAAAACTCCAACTAAGTTTTGAAGGGAGTCTATTATAGCATTTTCCTCACTTCTTCGCTTAGAGCGAGTGTCTATGGCTGCTGTGAGGCAGGCTCCCAAAACTGAGCAGAGGATGGTTTTATCTTTACCAAGTTTAAATTTTGTTTCATGTTGCAGAGAACATATTCTACCAACAACATTTTCTAAATTAAACCAATTGTTCTTTGCCCAGGCCTCTCCGCCTGGTGAAGGTTTTGCATTGTGTTTAGCAAGTAGTGTGTAAAAATCAGTTTTTGCCTTGGCACTAAAATCTTCATTCATTTTGTGAAGGGACTAGGGACCACAACAGGGAGGTGTTTTAAGTTACACAGTCACACACTGTGTTTTCCCTTCACTCAACTTTTTCCCTGGGTGGCTGAAGAGACAGTATCAATCTGGGAGGCCCTGCTTAGTTTCTTCAAGGTGTCTCTTCCTTCCCAGACAGTTAAACACACATACACAGTTGAAGAGACAGTATCAATCTGGGAGGCCCTGCTTAGTTTCTTCAAGGTGTCTCTTCCTTCCCAGACAGTTAAACACACATACACAGTTGAAGAGACAGTATCAATCTGGGAGGCCCTGCTTAGTTTCTTCAAGGTGTCTCTTCCTTCCCAGACAGTTAAACACTCTTACAACAGAAACAGTTTTTTGGTTTTTTTTTTCCCTTTTGCACCAAGAGATCTTTTGTGATATTCTGGAGACAGAACCCTCAAGAAGAGTTTGGAGAATGCTTTTTCCGCCTTGGTTCGTGCAGTATGCGGGAAATTCGAATCACAGCTCTTGCTTTCTAAATCCGTTCAACCCCTTTCGGGAAAATTGACGGTTTAGGTGCAGCTGCCGTGAAACGTCCTTCCCCTGTTACAAACTACACGTAACCTGCAGACTCCTCCGTTCCCAGAACCCAAGATCCGTGACGCCAATTTATGACACGATCCGTCCTAAGGACGTGATTCGTGTAGGTTCTTTTTCACTGATCTCAGGGTGCAAAAACTGATACGACAAGGGGATTTGCAGTAAAATCAAAATACATGTACTTTTATTAAATAGCCATAGAGAAGATGCGTTAGAGAGAGGGGAATGAAGAAAGGGAAAAGAATAAATAAAAGAAAAGGAAAAGAGGGAGGGCAAGGAGGTGTATAGCTACCAGACGTGCGGATGACAAAGTCCCTCAAAGTCCAGTCGACGAAGAGGCCTGTCGTCTTCACATCAGGGGAGATCTCCAAGGTATCAGTCAGGTCTAACCTTTTTTATAGTCCTTTTGAAATGGGGGAAGGGGACCCATTTCAAAATAGTCTATTGATGAAGGGTACAAGGAGTCCATCAGTAGTCCATCAGGAACAGGTGTCGTCAGCAGCAGATGTCGTAGGCAGGAACCATTGTCTTCTCGGTCCAGTGGTCGCTTGCAAAACTTGCTCCGGTCCCCACGCATACCTTCCCTCACCCTACGGTGGGGATTTCAGTCTTAGTCCTTTTGGGAAAAGAGGGGAGCTTTTCCATGTAGGGGTCACACGTCTCAGTCCTTGAGGGGAGAACCTTCTCCCATCTCAGTCCATCTGTCACGGTGGTTGATGTACGGTGAATGGAGGGTCCTTTTGTGGTGACCTCCGGGAAGGTCATTCCAGAGAGAAAGTCCAGCCAAGTCAGAAGGGTGGAGAAATTCCAGCACTAGCGTTGCTAGGTGATGCAGACGAAGGAGAGCACACTGTCCCTTCTCGGGTGCAGTGTTCCATGAGTTGAGCAAACACACCCGTAGGCAATAATCTGGCTTGGTGGACCAGACAGACCTGGATTTTCAGAACAGGATCTTTCCCTGGTGGTCTTGGCTTTCATGACGATCGAGAGGCAAAAAATGAGGGAAGTTTCGGACAGACTCTCACAGATCCCGATTCCAAAACCTTGAATCCCTCTCCCTTAATTACTGCATATCCAGATACTCTTTTCACATCCACTACCTGGGATGATCCATCCACAAATAGTCTTTCTCCTTCCTCCAGTTCTTCTTCCTCCAGATTTGGTCTAATTTTTGTTTGTTCTTCTGTGGTCAATATGCAATCATGAGCTAGTTTTCTCTCATCAGGTACCCCATATAGGAATTGGGCAGGGTTTTGTAGTGTGGTTACTTCTAGGGTCAATTTTGGAGAATCTAATAAAATCCCCTCATACTTTAAAAGCCTTGAGTCAGTTATCCATTTTTCAGCTTTTTGTTGAAATATGTTTCTGATGTTGTGTGGGGATAATACTTTAAGTTCTCCATTAAAAGTTATTTTATTAGCTTCTTCTACCAGAAGGGCACAAGCCACCACTGCCTGTAGGCAGGTGGGCCATCCTTTACTTACGGGATCTAGTAGCTTTGATAAATAACCTACCGGTTTCTTTTTCCCAGCCCAGTCCTGAGTTAGCACTCCATATGCTGTTCCATGGTCGGTATTAATGAACAGATAAAATGGCCTTTTCAAATCCGGTAAACTCAAGAACTCAAGACTGGGGCATTTATTAAATCATGCTGCAGTTGTTCTAATTGTTGTTCATCCTCCCTACTCCATTTCAATAAGCCTTCCTGACTAAGCTTATTGTACAAGAACTTCATTTTATTACTGTAGTTATCAATCCATTGTCTACAGTATCCTACTAATCCCAGTAATTGCCTTACTTGTCTCTTACTTCTTGGAGGTGGGAGTGAGAGGATTCCTTTTACTCTCTCAGGATGTATTTTCTTTTCCCCTTTACTCAAATAGTGGCCTAAGTATTTCACCTCCTCTTCTACAAATTGCAACTTTGTTTTTTTGATACCTTTAATCCCTTTAAACTCAAAAAGTTTAATAACTTGATACTTTCTTCTCTGACTTCTTCTTCCTCCTTCCCTGCAATCAATAGATCATCTACATATTGAATCAAAGTGACCCCTTCCCCTACTTGAAATTCTTGGAGGATTTGTTCTAATGCTTGACCAAACAAATTAGGTGATTCAGTAAATCCCTGTGGCAGTACTGTCCACCGCAGTTGCCGACGTCTGTGAGTATCTGGGTCTTCCCATTCAAAGGCAAAGTAATCTCTGCTGCCTTTATCTAAGGGGCAAGCCCAAAATGCATCCTTCAAGTCAATCACACTATACCAAAGGTTTTCTGGTCCCAATCTACTTAAAAGAGTATGCGGGTTGACGACTACTGGGAATCGGGCCACTGTTCTTTTATTGATCTCCCTTAAGTCGTGTACTAGCCGGTACGACCCATCAGGCTTTTTGACTGGTAAGATGGGTGTGTTAAAGGGAGACATGCAGGGCTCTAAAAGCCCTTTGCTTATTAGCCTGTCTATTTCAGGCTTTAGTCCCCTCTTCCCTTCTGGGGAAATAGGATATTGCTTGATCCTTATGGGAACCTCTGGATCTTTTATGATGACTGAAAAAGTGGGATGCTGAGCTGGCCAACACTATCAGGTGTGTACCATACCTCAGGGTTAATCTTTTTCTCATCCTCAATTCTAAGAGGGCATAATCTTATTCTCAATTATTTGTTCAGTACCTCTATGTTTATTCCTAACTCTATGATTAAATCTCTTCCCAAAAGATTGTAATCTGCTTCCGGTGTCAATAGAAGGCTTCCAATCCCTATTTTAGATTCTGTTTCTATTAAAACATTTTTAATGACCGGAACCTCAAAGGGTTCACCTTTTGCGCCGACTACTACGGCGGTATCTCAGGAGGGTTTACATCCAGATGGCAAGACCTGGATGGTTGATCTTTCAGCTCCCGTATCTACCAGGAATTCAAATTCCTGGTGCTGGGGACCCACTTTAATCTTTATCAAGGGCTCTTGATGTTTATGTGTCCCCAATAAATAAAGCCCCTGACACCCCTAATCCTCCTTAAACATTCTTTCATCCTTCAACCTCTTTCTACAGTCTCTCCGGAAATGTCCCCACCCCCCACAATAAAAGCAAGTGTTTGCTTCTCTTCTTTCTTCCCCCAGGTTTCCTTCCCTCGCCCTAGGGGCTGTCCATGGGGCTGTTCCGGGTCTATGAGAGGGATTGCGGTCCTGCGCTCTACCTTCCCTCACTGACATTGCCATCATTCTTACTTGCTTCTTATGGATCTCATAATCTCTTCTAACATACACCTTCTGTGCTTCCCTTAACAGCTCGTCCAATCCTCTATCCTGCCAGTTGTCTAATTTTTCTGATTTCATGCTAATGTCATCCCATGATCTGGCAACAAACTGCATTTTCAAAAAGGACTGGCCTAGTGGGCTGTCTGGGTCTAATCCCGAGTACAGCTGTAAATTTTTCCTTAACCTCTCTAGCCAGTCCATAGGGGTTTCTTGTTTCTTTTGCCTCTCATTCAAAGCTTTATTGATGTTTTGTCCCCTTGGGACTGCTTCTCGGACCCCTTGTATAATTATCGTTCTTAAATCCTCCATGTGGGTCCTATGTGCCGGCTCTTGGTGGTTCCAATTAGGGTTTTGTAAGGGCCATTTCGTATCTGCCTGTGGGCCCTGAGCATGTTGTGCATCCCAAATCCGCATTCCTGCTCGCCTAATCATGTTCTTTTCTTCCGCTGTAAATAGGATGCCCAGGATTGCCTGTAATTCCTCCCAGGTATAAGTATTGGGGCCTAAAAATTGGTCTAATCTCTCTGCAACCCCCAGGGGATCTTCCAATAGGCTCCCCATTTCCTTTTTAAAATCTCTCACGTCCCCTGAGTTAAGGGGAACCAAGATAAAGCCAATTCCTGGTTGAGCTCCTCCCATGGGCATTTCCCTTAAGGGGTAAAGGTTGAGTTGCCTGGTCCTGCTCCTTGTCCTCGGCCCTCCTTGTTCTGAGGTTTCTGGGTACCTGTTCCGGAAGGGGAGAGGGTCCCAATCCTCTGCCCCTTCTGCCTGGTCTTGGGCAGGGGGTGCGTTGGGAACTTGTGGAGGTACATAAGGGGGTGGGACTAAGGGAACTTCCTCCTCTCTCTTGCTCCTTTTCTTAGACCCTGAACCCTCAGGTTTTCTTTCAAGGCAAAAAGATGTACTTCATTACCAGGTCTCTCCACCCAAATTTTTGGGTAATCACTTTCCTCCTGACTAAAGGGAGTTTTGGTATTTACCCATAGATTCAAGTCTTGTCTAACCCAGTCTTCTACAGACCCAAATATGGGCCAGAAAACATTCCGTGAGATTTGCTTTCCTCCCCATATTTCTATACAATAATGAATCATTTTTGCTTTATCTTTACCCCCTGTGCTAGGGTAATGTTTCCAATTATTTAGCATAAATCCCAGTGGACTATCCCTTGGCACTGGGGGAAGTTTCACAGGTACAGAGGGCTTGCTCTTCCCCTGCCCCATCCTCTGGAGTGCACTCAAACACTTTAATTCGCAAAATCACTCGCTTCCCCTGGTTCGTGGCCCACGCCCTCGCGGGCAATGGGAACCACACTACTGAGGGTCCACACTCGCTTGGGGAGTCCGAGCTGCCGGCTCCCCTCTCACTCGCAACACCACTCACAGCACTCTAGGATACCTGACCCCGACTGAACGGATTCCCCTGCAACAGATACTCACGCGTCCTGCGTCTTCGTCCGGACCTTTGTGCACAAAATTTACAGGGTCAACCGGTTACCTTTGCTTAATGCCTTGGATTTGGGTTCGTTGGTGGGAGTGGGGTAGAGCTTAGAACTACCGAGGCCACCAGCGGTGGGGCTCCTCCCCAATAGGTTCCGTCTCACCGTAACATTCCCATCCGAGTCACAGCACCAAATTGTGATAAATTAATGGTATAATCAAATAGGAATTTATTGATTACAGCAAGCAAGGCATAAGCAAATCAGCGCTGGGCGACAGGGGAGGCTGCGCTCTGCCAGCTGCCGTGGCCACAGTCAGTTCCAGTCGGTTTTTATGCTGTATCATTTCCTGTTGACGTGTCCTTTAAGTTGTACTCTGCGCATGTGTTCTTCTGTTGCTAGGTGGTCGTATTCTGCCTCCCGGTGGTCTCTAGATGAAGGCTGGTAGTCTTGCTCAGATGTCCTCTGGGCCTCCCTTTCCTTATTTGGTACTAACGCTTGTCTTCCTGAAACTTAAAGGTTGTTAGGCAAGAGTATATTGGGCGATAATTGCATGTGGGTTTTATCAAGCGCTGAGAGTCTGTTTCCTGTTATCTTACTTTAATCCTTTAGTGAACAAAAACACGCCATGTTCTATCATACCTGGGAAGGCGCAGCAGGACAGGGCGGCAGTGATTGGTTTGTGGATTTGTTGCTCGGATGTTTTGTTGGCGGCCCCAGGCGGGCTGTGGGAGCTGGGAGCGGCCGGGCGGGCCCGGGCAGAGCTCTATGCTCGGGGCTGAGGCCCGGGCGGCCCGGGGAGCGCTCGGCGGCCCGTGGGCCCCCGCCGCAGGCGGCTCCGTGTGGCCGGGCCGGCGTCGTGTCCACTTGGGCCTCCGAGGGGAGTGGCCCGGCCCGGCCATGCTGAGGGAGAGCGGGGGAAGCACTGGCACAGAGGCCCCGGGCTCGTCGTGCCCCCCTGGCCACGCAGCCGGGCTCAGGGGCCGCCTTGCTCAGAGCCAGCCCCGGCTGCGGGGGTCCCCGGGGCTCCCTGCCAGGGGGCAGCGGGGGCTGCCGGAGCTCTGTGCTCGGGGCTGGGCGCAGCTGCCAAGGCAGCGGAGGATGCAGGGTCCCCCTGTGCTGCAGCTGGCTCTTCCCGGCCCAGGGGCTACACTGTCAGCCCAGAGCCACCTGGGGATCACCCGGGACCGGCAGGGCTGGCAGGGAAACCGGCACTGGGGGGAGCAGAAACGGGCAATGCGAGAGCTGGGGGTGCTTCAGAAGCCTGGACATGTTGGCAGCATGGGCAGGGGGGAGCCATGGATACCCCAGGACCCTGAAACAGGGATCCCGGACAGTGCTGACCCTTGGGATGCCTGTGATGCCAAAGTGGGGACTTCTAGAGTGTGGAGGCCCACTTCCAACATTGGAAGTGTAATACCTCAGGGCAAAGGTGATCAGGGTCAGAGAGAGACACCCCTCTGAGGATAATGGTCTCACCATAAGCATTTGCAGGCTCATGTGAATGCAGCAGGCTTAATTGGTATCACCCAGTTCAGCTGCCCTTTTTTTCTTATGTACTCCCCCTAGAATGTTCTCCCCTCTCTTGTCCCCCATTGGTCCTGGTTTACTGCAATGCTCCGCCCCTGTTACCTCATTGGTTCCCCAGTTGGCTGCCCCTCCTCTGAGCCATCTGTGCTCAGTTCCCATTGGCCCTTGACCCTGAGATCCGCCCCTTTCCCCCCTTATCAAACCCTGTGTCCTCAGCCCCATTTTGTCTCTGTCCCTGGACCCTCTACATTGCAATAAACTGTGTTTGGAGCTCCGCACAAAGACCCGTCTCTGGCCTTGTCCATCAGCAGGTTAAGCAAGCGTGCTCTGGGCTCTGGGAGTGCAGGTTGCTCACAGGGGCTCGTTGTGGATGTGCCGCAACACTAGAGATGGACTTGGGCAGGAGGATCCCCCTAACCCAATGTGCTCATACATTGTATTTTTCCCCAAACCAGGATTTCTCATTCCCAAACCTTGGCCGGATGGAGGAGGAGGCTATGAGGAAGAGGAAGAAGCCCCGGGACACGCAGGCAGGTGAGGAGGAAGTCACTGCCCCTTTCCCCCTCGCCTCTGCTCCATCTCCCAGCCCAGCATGGCCCCCGGCTGCAGGACAACCCCACTTCCAACATAGTCCTGCCAGGGATGGACTGGGGGATCTCCTGCCCCTCCCTCTGGCACGGAGGCAAATCCCATCCTCTCCTTGTCCTTCCTCCCCCAGAAAAGGAGCTGAGGATGGAGACCAGGGAAGACAGATCCCCACAGAAGAACCCCATGGAAGAGGCTGTTTTGAGCGGCTCCACAGCACAGGAATACAACAGAGAGGAAAAACCGCAGAGATCCCACAGGAGGAGGGGCTCCAAATGCAGCCCAGGGTGCTCTGAGGTGGACAGACCCACCCTGTGCCAGGAAGGTGGACAGAGCTTCAGCCAGAGCTCAGACATGGTGGCCCATGAGCAGCTTCATGATGGGGAGAGGCCCTACAAGTGCTTGGAGTGTGGGAAGAGCTTCAGGAAGAGCAGCACCCTGCTCCACCACCAGATGATCCACACCGGGGAATGGCCCTACGAGTGTGGGGAGTGTGGGAAGGGCTTCAGGTGCAGTTCAGAACTCGTCACCCACCAACGTATCCACACTGGGGAGAGGCCCTACGAGTGTCCCCAGTGTGGGAAGAGCTTCACCCAGAGTTCTAACTTGAACAGACGCCTATGGAAGCACGAGTAAGGGAAGCCCTGCAAATGCCCCAGCTGCAGGGAGAGCTTTGTGCCTGGCTCCAGCTTTGTACCCAATTGTAGGATCTATGTTGGGAAGAGAACTGTGATCCATGTTCATGTGATCCATTCTGGGAAAACACCTGTCCCTTCTCCTGCCGTGCCAATGACATAATGTGGGATTGAAGAACATGAGAGTCTGGCTAGGGCCGTGTCATTATATTCACTCTCTCCTCAGGTCATTGCCAGGGGCAGGAAAGGGTCTCTCTCTCACTCTCTCTCTCTCCCTGAGGAGAAGACTGTCCTTCCCAGGCAGGAGGAAATATGTGGCCAGGATGACCCAGTGAGTTGTGTTTTGGTTTTCCCTGTAAACAGTTTTTCTTTTCCCTTCTGTTACCAGTATTGTTTCTGTTTCTATTTGTTCTTTATCTCGTTGCTGTTCCCACTAAATTGTTCTTATCTCAGCCCTGGATCTTTGCCTTTTGTGCTTTCCATGGGAGGTTGGACAGCAGCGAGCAGCAGCACGGTTTTAACAGGAGAAGGAAATTGGGGACTCCCATTCCTAAAGCCCAGCCCGTGGAAACCGAGCATTGCAGCTGGTCCCAGCCCTGGTGGCCATGGCAACAGCCTTGGGGGTGGGTCCCTGGCTGGGGCTGTGGGAACCTCTTCCCTCTGGTGCCCAGGGACAGGACTGGAGGGAACGGCTGCAGCTGAGTCGGGGCAGGCTCAGGTTGGATCTCAGGAAAAGGTTTTTCACCAGAGGCTGCTGGGGCACTGCCCAGGCTCCCCAGGGAAGGGTCCCAGCTCCGGGACTCTCTGAGCTCCAGCAGCGTTTGGACAGTGCTGCCAGGCCCAGGCTGTCATTGTTGGGGTGTCCTGTGCAGGGCCAGCAGTTGGACTTGAGGATCCTGATGGGTCTCTCCCAGCTCAGTCAATTCTGTGGATCTGGGATCCCATGACCCTGGGGATGGGACTGCCAATGGTTGCCATGGCAACGGGCTGTGGCTGCAGGCCTGAGCTGGTGTCCATGGCAACCACCCCTGGCATGGGGTCTGCATGGAGCTGCCGAGGGACTGAGCATAGCAACAGGGGGCTGGGGATGGTTGCCATGGAAACTGACCTTAGCAACAGGGGGCTGGGGATGGTTGCCTGCTAAGGATCAGATTTGTCACAGGCACTCAGAGGGGTTCCACGGGGACTTTCCAAGAGTCTCCAGGCTGTTCAAGAGCTGGAATGTCACAGGCAGAGACAGCAGCTCCATGGAGACCTCCCAGGGGTTTCTGGGGATGGTAAAGAGCTGTGTGGTCAGAGGCAGGCACAGCCATTCCATGGTGACATCCCAGGAGTCCCCAGGCTGCCAAAGAGCCGGGATATGCCAGACACTCACAGGGGTTCCTGTCATGGGCACAGTGGGAGCTTCAGGCAAAGTTTATTGGAGAAGCTCCCTTTAGGACACGACGTGCAGAGAGGACCCCCAATAGCCCTCACAGATCCCCAAATGTCACCAATGATTCAGAGATGACACAGACTCAGACCAGAAAGCTAAGGGCTAAAAGCTGCCTATTTATTCAGTCCTCTTCTTTTATACCTTGGTTTGCTACAGGTGGACCTCATTGGTCTTTTAATCAATACATTTCACATGATTGGCTAATTAAGACAACACCGTTCATTAAACATCTTTATGGGAAAAAAACATCTTATTACAAATACCACCTATGGATAGTTTACATTTCTTTCTCTCCAGCTCCCTAAATGTTCCCAGACCAATTCATGGGAAAGCTTATCTTGTTTTCTCTGTCTCTGACCAGAGTGTCATATCCACACCCAAATTCCCCCAACGACCTCTGTGCTTTCTAAATTCTTTCTGTGAGAACAGCATTGGAGGAGCTGGTTCCAATCTCATCTCCAGACTTTTCAAGCCTTCATGTGTAAAGAATTATCAAAGTGGAATTAAGCCTTTATAGAATTTGTCCCACAGGATTAAGGATAGCAAACCAGAGATATTTATATAAATATCTACTATGGTAATGATGAGACAAAATGATCTTAATCAGAAATTTTTACACCGAGATATAAGAACTGTAACATATTATTTTATATACAGCACTCGGAAGTGATTTCAAAGCAACTGTATTAAAACAAAACCAGTAATTAAACAGAGATTGATGTCACTCCCCCAGACCAATGACCATGGGCATATCTCTTTGGTGTAGCCTTGAGGAGTGACCTTGCGGGGTGTCTCCACTGCAGGGAGGAATCTCCACACCCCCCCAAGAAGGGAAATGTCAGGAGACGCTGCTGTTAAAATTTGGGACAGGGCTTTTCTAGTCTGAAGTGCTGCCCTGTCAGTCAGATGTGCCCAGGCTGGGCCAGCTCAGCAGCTCTGCAGAAGCTCTCAGTGGTGTCACTTGGTTGCTTTCTCTGGGGATTATTCCAGCTCTGCCACAGCTTCAGCTCCCTCTGAGGATGTTGAACTTTGGGATGGAGGAGTCAAGCTGATTTCAGCACTATTCACCCAAAAAGCAGCATGATCCCCCTCCTTCATTTCCCATTGGAGGCCTGGCTGGAGTTGTTGGAGCCCATTGCAGGCAGAGCCTCCTGCTCCAGCAGGAACTGCCTTTCCTGTGCCATCAGCAGGGCAGGTCCCACTGCAGGAAAAGCCCCAGGCCAGCCCCAGCACAGGGAAGGTCTCGGGCACAAGGGCAGAGTGCCGTGCTGGGAGCTGTGCCAGGGAGAGCCTGAGGCACCAAAGGCACCTTGGCAGCAGCAGCTGCTTGCAGAGCATGGCCAGAAGCCTCCCTTGGTAGCCCAGCCTGGTGGGCACCACTGCAGAGCTGCTGCCTCAGGGCTCATTTCTGCCTGGGCTCTGAAAAGCCACTTCTGCTCCAGGAGCCTGACTGGGAAGCCATTGGCCCCAGCACCTTGGGAACAAGATATGAATGACAAAACTCTTCATGCCTGCAGAAACAAGGCAGGGGCAGAGGAAAGGGGAGAGCCAGGCCCAAGGGACAGCACTGCAATGGTGATGGCTGTGAGGTCACTGCCCCTGCAGCAGCCTGGCTGCCCTCAGCAGACATTCTGGCCAGAAGCGTTGTGAGGGCATCCAGCACATCAGAGAATCCACACAAGAGGAATTCTGTCCTTGGGGAGGGGACAGGGTTTCATTGCATCAGGTTGCACGAAGTTCCTGCTCTTGGAGCATTCCTGTGATGGGGCATTCACTTCTCTGGAAAAACAGTTGCAGTTTTTGGACACTCTCATAATTGTAAAATATTTCTCCTTCTAACAAATGTAAATCCCCCCTCATTCAGTTTAAAGATATTGACCCTTGTTCTGTCACAGCAAGATTTCGGAGAAAATAACTTTGACCACTATTTTTCCATTTTCACAGACCTTGGTGAGGACCCAAAAATCTCCCAAGATGAGGTTTGGAGGCCTCATCACATAAACAGCAGGGAGAGGCTTAGGGCTCTGGGCTCAGTGGTGTGGATACTGAGGACAGAACAGGAACAGCCTGAGAGGGATTGAAGGGTGGTCTCAGAGAGGCTGGAGCTTCATATTTAAATGATCCTGAGAAAGATAATGGCACCAAGGGCAGCTGGGGAGGCCCGGAGGGCCCCTACAAAGGGGCTTTGTGACATCACAGAACAGGCTGTGACATCACAGAGCAGTTGTGTGTCATCACATCATCACTGAGTTGCCTGTGACATCATAGAGTAGTCTCTGTGACATCATAGGCTGGACATCATAGAATGGATTCGGCCATCACAGGGTAACTGTGTGACATCACAGAGGAGTTGTGACATCATAGAATGACTGTGTGACATCCCAGAGTAGGTTGTATAATATCATAACATTAAATGTGACATCATAATGTGGGCTGTGACATCACAAATGGGCTGTGTGTCATCACAGGGGCTTTGTGACATCACAGGGGCTGTGTGACATCAGAATGGGTCTGTGTGATGTCACAGGGGGCTGTGTGACGTCACAGGGGCTGTGTGAGGTTACTGGGGAGGTCACTCTGCCCCAGCCCCCCCTCACAGTTCCCCCAGAGCAGTCCAAGGCTGCTCGTGCACAGCGGGGTCCCCTGTCCCCCCGGGTCCCCCCGGCCCCAGCGCCACAGCCTACCCCAGAGGATGTTCCACAAGATTGACCCCAGAGCCTGACACGGGGATGGGAGGACAGGGCCCTGTGGGGTGGGACAGGGGGACAGGGACCCCCCAGCAGCATCCCCATGTCCCCCAGGGCCAGAGCCTGGACCAGGGCTCCTTCACCCTGTTACGAATGAGGGCTTGAGAGCACTGAAAAAATCCCTGGCAAGGGATCAGCAAAAACCAGATTTAATATTAAGGGACAGCACCACAAAGTTCCTTGGCAAGAGTCACTCCTGACTGGACACTTCAGGCACAACAAAGAAACAAAGCAACAACAAAACCAAAAAAACCTCCAGACAATCAAACCAGAAATGAACCGAAAACTGTCCCTGTGTGTGTGTGTGTGTGTGTGTGTGTGTGACACAAGGACAGTGAGGGCAAGGATAGAAGGAATGAAGCCTAAAAGCGTAACAGAGCTCAAACTGAACAGGACTTGACTTATATCTTAACCTTAACTTCACAATTTAGCAATTTACCTTCAACTTCACAATTTAGCAAAAGAACAGAGCTTAACAGTCTTTAACCTAATTTATAACATATGACTTTGAAATTTAACAGGGGAATAACATTTAATACTATTTAACTTGGCTATTAACTTATAGTAAACATAACAACTTAGCAAAAGAACAACTCTTAGCAGCATTTAACTTCACTTAGACCTTGTGACTTAACCTTTCTTACAGGCTTGCCTGACTCAGCTATCCAAGGCATTCAAACCCCTCAGAGAGCAGCATTTCTGCCACATTTCCCCAGCACAGGCACTCCTGTGTGCACACAGACACAAAGGGTCAGAGCAAGGCACCTGTGAGAAATCCCCCTGAGGGCAGGAAATGCTTCCTGTGGATGATTTGGCATCTCCCCAGCAGGTGAAAGGTTGAGCCTGGAGGAGTGGGGGGATCGGCCCAGGCTCTGTCGTTGTTCGGGAATCCCCGAGTGCAGCAAACGGGAGGGTTCCCAGCTCGGAGAGGCCTCACTCAGAGGGAGTCGCTGGCTGAGGAGAGCTCCAAGGGGGTCCTTTTGGAGCGCTGTTTGTGTTTGTAGGGCCCCAAGAGAGGGGCTTCAGTGGCTTCAGTCACAGCAATGGTTCATCCTGGCCACACTTGGCATCAACAGCTTTCTTTGGCAGTGTGAGAACAGGGATGTTGTGCCACTGAGGGAACAAAAACAGTTCCCAGGGCTGCTCCTACAGAAACCAGGAGCTGGTTGGGCAGCAGCAGCAGTGCCTGGAGCAGACAGTGTTTTTGCTGAGCTGCAGAGGAGCTGAGCCCAGGGGCTGTTGGCCAAGGCTGAGGCCCAAGGAGCATTTCTCAGCTGGCAGGGCATCTTGAGAAGGGGAGGGGGGAATGCAGCAGCACAGGGCCCATGGAACCAAGGGATAATTGTGGGGCCTTGTGAGACCAAGGGACCATTGTGACACTGTGGGGCCCTGTGAGACCAAGGGGCCATTGTGACATGGTGGGGCCTTGTGACACCAAGGGACCATTGTGACACTGTGGGGCATCATGGAAAATTGTGGATATAATTGTGACGTTGCAAGGCCTCATGGAACCATGGAGAGACCATTAAGACTCTTCACAGCCTCATGGAACCAGGGGGCCATTGTGACATTGAGGGGACTCAAGAGATCATGGAGACCATTATGACACTAAGAGGACCGGTGGAATAATCAAAGCATTGTGACATTGTGAGGCCTCATGGAACCAGTGAGACCATTGTGACCCTGGGGGTCCCCACAGAACCATGAAAACCATTGTGATACTGTGGGGCCTCGTGAAACCAAGAGGCCTTTGTGACACTGCAGGGCTGCATGGAACCAAAGCTCCAGGGTTTCACAGAGGGGACTCATGTCATCAGTGGTCCATTGTGACACTGTGGAGCCAGAGGAGACTATTGTGACACTGCAAACCCTCAGGGTCCAAAGGTCCATTGTGACACATCAGGGCTCATGGAACAGAGAAGCCACGAGACATTGTAGGGTCTGGGGAACCACAGAGACCATTGTGACACTGCAAGGCCTCATGGAATTGCTGGGACCATTGTGACACGGCGGGGCCTTCTGGAACCAAGGGGCCATTGTGACATTGTGGGACCCCATTGAACCAAGGTGTTATTGTGACACTGCAGGGCCCCGTAAAACCAAGGGGACACAGAACAGGTCTGGCTGGTTTGGCCTCTCATGGGCTGCCTCACTGCTCCAGCTGACCTTGGCATGTTGAGGGTCTGTTCTCATCTGCTGCTGAAACACTGGTGCTCCGTGCTTTCCTTCCCAGTGTAAAAGATCTCTCCTTCTTCTCCAGGCACCCATGGCCAGAACTGGGGTTTCACCTCCAAATTTCCTTATATCCAGGGATTGTTCCCACAGGAATATTGCCAGGACAACTCTGTCTGGCAGTGGTTTCACAAGGGTCAACTCTCATTTGTTCCCAAAAAGCCTGGGGAAGGCTCCATGCTTTCCTTCCTGTTGGAACGAAATGTCCTGCTTCTCCAGGCACCCATGGACAAGACTGGTTTTCAAACTCCAAAATTCCATACATGCAAAGATAGCTCCCAGACAAAATCTGCCATTACTGATAAGTCTGTCTGGCCTTGGCCTAGTGAGATTCACACCGGCCTTCCAAACACTGGGGCTCTGTGCTTTCCTTCCTATGGAAAAGAACTGTCCTTGACATCCAGGTGCCCACAGCCAGAATTGGTATTTCACCTCCAACATTGCCTTAGTGTGACTGACTGGAGGAGATTGTTGGCTGGAAACATTTTATGTGTGAGAGAGGAAGAGGCAGGTCCACCTTGCCCTTCCCTGGAACGCCAGCACTGCCCTGCCCTGGAACCCCAATCCCCCCAGAGCTTCTATCCCAGCCCAGCAGTGTCTGCCAGTCCCTGGCACAGCACAGGCAATGCTCTACAGCCACCTCTGGAGCCCCCGGCCCAGTTCCTGAGTGACCAAATGAGCCCAAGTCCCACCTGGGGGAAGACCCCAGAAAGAACAAGGGGTATTGAAGGATGACCACAAGGCAAGCACACATCTTGACCCTACCTCCTCTTGGAATTTCCATCTGAACACTGCTGGAATCCAGGAGTTAGTAGCTGTGTGTGTGTGTTTCTAAATGTTTTTTGTCTTTCTTTCAGTATCTTCTTCTAATTCCATCCCCCTTGCAAATTTTGAGTTTAATTAAATTGAACAGGCTTACAGTTTCTGAATTTGAATGGGCCACGTTATTGCGTTAAGAAGTGGTTTTTTGTTGATTGAATATCATATTAAAACTTTTGCTGAAGTTTCTCTGATTTTCTGTGTTTGCCAGTAAAGGCTGTTTTGTTGTTTTGAGCTTCTGAGGATCTCTTATTGGTATTTCTCCAGGGAGTCCAACTCAGAGTACACAAAAAATTGCAATTCCTTTTAAATGTCTCCTTGAGAGAGTTTTTTAGTGGATGGGAGTCAGGGCTTGTCCTGGTTGCAACAGCCCAGGCAGGGCTTTCCCAGCCACATTCCACACTCTATTTCCCAGCTGGAACCCCTGGTGCCTCTGAGTTCTGCTGGCCCAGCCCCAGGGACGCTCTCCTTCTCTGCCCATTCCCCCACGGTCTCTGGGCAGGGATGGCCTCAGTGGGGGCTGCTGACATCCTCAGCAACTTGGAGGCTGCTGCTGGATTTCACTGCTCCAGAGGCTTGTTCAGCCTTCAGCCTTTCAGTGCAGGAATTCAGTGTCCATGGGCTCATTAACATTCAGAAAACCTTAACAAGCCAAGCCTCTGGGAATAATTTGATTTCAGATTTAAAATCATTTGTGGTTAATTAGACAGATTTCAGAAGTCTATTCAAACTGAATATATTCTATTTAAAAAGACAGTGAGAAAACATTTTTTAGGACCTGTTTAGGTTTTTTTTTTCCTCTTAATAAACTGATATATGCAATCTCTAATTGGCACTGAATCCAAGTACCTCCTCATGCAGTCTGAATAGATATGAAAATCAAGAGCCTTTATGGCTGACAATCAATCAGACTCTGTCCCTACCCCCACCCCACCATTTCCCCCATCCAAGCCCTGGCACTCAGAGCAGCCTTGTGCAAATCTGAGCTCCCTCCAGCCCAGGCTGCACTTGCAGGTTTCAGTTCCTTGGCTCCAACTCCCACCTGCTTTCCTTGGAGAAGGAGCTGCCCAAGACACAGAGGGATGTTCATTTATTGTCAGCCAACAAAGCCATGGGAAGGCACAGCTCCATCAAATGCAAAAGTCATTCTTCTCCCTGGCTCTGCCCTGCTCCTGATCCCCGCAGCCTGTCCTGTTTCCTTCATCCCTCCTTTGCCAGGCACTTTCTGGGACAAGGGAACTCTGCTCTGGCTGTGGAGGGAGGTCCAAGTGCAGCCACTGGAGTGGGAACCACAACTCATCAGGTTTGTGCCCTTTGAGGGACCAGGAACTGGTGAGACTCAGAGGCACAGAAGGGTTTCTCTTCATGCACAACATAAAAAAATGTGAACATGATAAAATTTAAGAAATATCAAACTTCTTCCCTAAGTTCCTTGTGACATTCCAGCAACATCTGACATGTCCACCATCCACAAGGGATTGCCATACAGGAAGGATTTTACACAGAGACTTAAGAAGAGGTGATAGAAAAGATAAAACTACAACTAAGATGCTGACTAGGGAGGTATTTAAACTTCAGAGAAATTGGGCAACTCCCTGAAGCTGGAAGCATGAAGCCAGTCGAAGGACACACATTGAAATGACCAGAGAACAGCTGCAGGAAGAAATCTGGGAGCAAGGGTGTTGTGGTGCATGGTTCATTTGGTTTGTTCTGTTTCCCCCTAACGTTATAATGGTTCGGTCCTGGGGTTCCCCCCCCCCCCCCTCCTCCCCTGGCAACCCCTCCTTTTGAGAGTGTCAATTTATTGTCTCCACCCCTGTTCCCCTGGTTACCCTCTGTCAATCCCTCCCTGAGTTCCTGTTCATCACCCACTGTCCCCTTCCCTCTTTCCAGAAAGTTCTCCCCTCTTCGGTGGGTGATTGGATTGGGAACAAGAGTCCCTCCCTGTCACATTCCCTATTGGCTAGCCAGCATGTTTCTCACAAGTTTGTCCCCTCCCAAGTTCTCCCTCATTGGTTGATGTGTTGTATGTTCCACCCCCTTTATAATCGGCTGTACCCCCACCTAGTGGTCCTTCTCGGCTGGATTCCCCTGGAGACATTAAACTCTGGACTTTGCCCCCCGAGAAGAGTCCCTCTTTTCTTACTTTGCCTTCCTGCTGCTCACTGCTGCCTCCTGCTGAGGCGCTCCCCAGACGCCCCCAGCGCATCTGGGCAGTGCCCCCCCGGCTGTCAGCTGCTGTGCCACAGTTCAGCCGGTGCAGACTCCTCCCCAGCAGTCTTGGCATCCACCGTGGGGGCTGTAGACACCCCCGGACCCCGCAGCAGGAGGTCAGCGGCCAGCGGGCAGGTTTTGCCCTTCCTGCGTGGTTCATCGGTTGCTCCCTGGACGTCAGACTACCCTGTCTGTGAGCAGACCTTGTTTTAAAGGCGGCGCTCCGGATCGGGACGGGACCGACAGCTCCTGCACCTCGGAGTTGGTCCCCGGCGAAGTCTTTCCCTTGGAGTTTTATCCTGGTCGGCACTGGTCAGAGGGTGAGTACCCCCAGCTCCCCATCTTTGGGTGGTCCCCCTCGCCTAACCCCCCCCGGTTTCGTCTGGTCGGGTCGGTGGTTTTGTCCCAGACCCAGTGGGGTTAGGGCTGGTGCCTGAGGGTTTTTTTTTTGTTCGTGTTATATTTATTTTCACTCCAAGGGGTGGGTTTGCTGTGTCCGCATGGGTGCTAAACTGTCGACACAGCAGAAAAGAGTTTATCTCTAAGTTATAGCTATCCTTGGGGGGAGAGAAATTAATTAAGAGGGAGTTAAAACAGTTGATAATGTGGTTGTTTGCTCAGTTTCCTCAGATCACCCCCAAAATGGTTCATAGGATAGATTTTTGGAATTTGGTTGGACCAAAATTATCTCAATTAGATTCTGAGGGGGAATCAAAGAGTAAAAAGTTAGTTTATTGGAGCTTCCAAATTATTACAGCTTTAAAAGAACAAGCGAAACTGAGGAAACAACCACCCCCTGGTTCATGTTCACCCTGTCCCCAAGCCCTAGACCCTTGTTCCACCTCCTCTGTACCTCAGAATAAGGGGATCCTGAGAGGAACAGCTCACACAGGCACAGTGCTGGGTTCTTGCCATCCCCCGGGTTTTCCTCAGGGTCCTCCAACCCCCCACCTCCGAAGTCCTGGCCAGACTTTGGGGGATTCTTCCCCGAACCCTGTTTCCCCCACCCCGAAGTCCCTGGTTGTCAAACCCAAAGTTGAGTTCTTAGTCCCAGAGGGTGACAACTCTCAGACCCTGTCCCAAAATGGCTCCCATGGAGCTCAAGATGGAGGTGGCCACATGGCTTTTCCCGCCAAAACAGTCTTCTTCCCACAATCCTTTTCCTTTTCCCTCCAACCCTTTTCTCCCCTCCCCTCCCCTGCAAAACCCTGCCCACCCCTGCTTCACTCCACCCTTCGTTCCTCCACCCCCTTCCCTGCCCTTTCCTCCTCCCCCTCCCCTAGCGCCGCCCCCAAGTTACTGCCTACAGGCGGAGCATGTCCCACCTCTCGACTCCGCCCAGGCTCCCAGCCCCGCCCAGGATCCCACGCAATGCCCTTCCCTCCCCTGTTCTGGTTCCCACGCCCCACCTTCCGGTTCCCATGACCCAGTTCCCGGGGGGGGGGGGGGGGGGGGGGTTGGAGGACTGGAACACAAGGCTTGCAACAGTGATCACTGCAGCCCCTGTCACATACCAACAGGAGGGAGAGGGATCTGTTAAAGCGCAGTGGTCCCCATTCCCCCACTCCACCATCAAGGAGCTGTGCAAGGCTCAAAAGGAGTTCTCCCGGGAGAGTGAATATTTCTGGGGACTCCTTCGGGTGTCTTTATTCGAAACTAATGTTGTTCCTGCCAATTTGCGGACGCTTTTTTCATGCCTCCTCAACCCGACCGAGTTCCTGGTATGGGAGGAGGCATGGAAAAAGGGGGTCAGGGACATCCTCCCAGATTTATGGGTGGATGCCAAGACCAGCACAATAGTTGGTGGTGAAGCAGTCTGCACAGAACACCTGCTTGGACTTGGGAATTGGGACGACGGGGCGATTCAAGCCAGGGACATCCCCCGCGCTGCGCTTCGGGAAAGTGCTAAGGTGGCAGAGAAGGCTTTCCTCTCTTTAAAAACAGTAACATCCACTATAACATTTTCTAAGATTATCCAGGGTGGTGAGGAACCTTTTATAATATTTGTCGAGCATCTCCGCAGGGCCATCGATCAACAGGTCCTAAGTGAGAGCGTTCGACCCGAGGTGCTGCTAGAGATGGCTGCTGCGAATGCAAACACCGCCTGCAAAGCAGCCATTCTCAGCCTCCCATTGGACTCTCCTCCCAAAATTCAATCCATGATTGAAGTATGTCAGAGGAAGGTTCCGGTTATCACCAAGGAAGACGCCGGAAGTAAACCACCGTCCCGCCAAGTGTCTTTCGCAGACTCACTTGCCTTCGCAGATGTGATGCCTGCACAGCCCCAGCGTACTCCCACCCAGGGAAGACCTCCACCTCACGGACAATGCCACCTGTGTGGAAGCTTGGACCATTGGATGCCGGACTGTCCGCTTCGGGCTCAGTTCTATGAGTTCCGAAGAAAGTAGATGGCATCCCAGGAGGGACTCCAGCAAAATCCAAAAAACTAAACCATGAGCGCAGCCCCTCCCTGCGTGATGACAAAAATAGGGCGGGTGACATACCACCAAAAAAGGGGGATTTGGGGAGGGGATCCCAGTCTGTCCACCCGATTTCACGACTATCTAAACCAGACTTGACTTCACAATCAACCTTAACTTTTTCGTCGCTAACAACCTCTTCTTTGGTTTCGCCCTTCAGGTTGCACCTGGTTGAGGACCTTAACATCACGAACTCCCAGTGCCACCTCATGATGGTAGCACCTCAGGCACCAGGTACTTGGTAGCGGATCCAAAGTAAGTGTGTTGTCATAGGAGACACCAAATTCACACCCCCAGAAATTACTGTCATTCCGGGGTTGTTGCCGTCCAGTCTCCCTGGCCAAAGGCCAGGTGATCGCCCAGGCCCTTCCTGTGTCTCTCTTTGAATTTTATGAATGTGAGAGATCCCTACCGCCGCATGGCACTTTACCAACTTACAACATTAATTGGTCGCAGACGGTAGGGCATGGAAAGCCACGTTTGACATGCACCATGAGCAGGGATGGCCAAACCACCAGGGTGAACAGAATGCTGGACACAGGGGCAGATGTGAAGATCATTCCCGCCAGGGAATGGCCATCACAATGGGAATTGCAAAACGCAGCCGGACGAGTTCAGGGTATAGGGGGCATTCAATTGGCCCGACAATCAAAGAGCGTGGTACAAATTACGGGGCCGGATGGGCAATTGGCCTCTGTTCGCCCATTTGTTTTGGATTATACGGAACCCCTGTGGGGTAGAGATGTTTTGGCCCAATGGGGTGCCACAATTGACTTGCCTAAGGTTCCTCAGCTTTTTCAGTAGCGGCCACTGAGGAGTGCCCTACCCAAAAATTGACTTGGAAATCAAATTCACCTATCCGGGTAGAGCAGTGGCCGCTCAACAAACACAAGTTAAAGGCACTCACAGAGCTCGTACAGGAGCAGCTACATAAGAATAACATCGTGGAGTCCACGTCACCGTGGAACTCCCCTGTCTTTGTCATTAAGAAACCCAACAAAGACAAATGGCGGCTCTTGCACGACCTTCGCCAAATTAACAATATTATTGAAGACATGGGCGCTCTCCAACCAGGGATGCCGTCCCCAAACATGCTCCCCCAAAATTGGAAATTGGCTGTACTAGACATAAAGGATTGCTTTTTTCAAATTCCCTTACACCCTGACGATGCCCCGCGCTTTGCCTTCTCGGTTCCCACCATCAACCGAGAAGCCCCAAGGAAGAGGTATCATTGGTGAGTTCTTCCTCAGGGCATGAAGAACAGCCCTGTGATCTGCCAATGGTATGTCTCTTCCTTGCTGTCCCCTGTTCAAGAGGCAGCAAAGGATTCTATCATATTACATTACATCGATGACATCTTGGTGTGTGCACCTGACGACAGCGCACTTACCCATGCGCTTGTCCTGACAATCGAAGCATTGACTTCTGCAGGGTTTGAGCTCCAGGAAGAAAAGATTCAAAGGATGCCACCCTGGAAATACCTTGGCCTGGAAATTACTAAGCGGACCATTGTTCCGCAAAAATTGGCTTTTAACACCCAAATTAAAACCTTGGCCGATGTCCACCAGCTGTGTGGGTCTTTGAATTGGGTGAGACCTTGGCTGGGTATTCCTACGGAAGACCTAGCCCCCCTTTTCAATCTTTTGAAAGGGGGAGAGGAGCTTAGTTCTCCCAGGACCCTTACCCAGGAGGCCGCCACAGCCTTGGAAAAGGTGCAAAACATCTTATCACAGAGACAGGCACACCGTTATAATCCGGACTTGCCATTCAGTTACGTTATTCTGGGAAAGCTGCCACACCCGCACGGGTTGATTTTTTAGTGGGAGTCATCCACAAAAACATCTAAGGACCAAGGTTCAAGGGACCCTCTCTTAATTATAGAGTGGGTTTTCCTCAGCCATCATAGGTCCAAGAGGATGACACGGCCACAAGAGTTGGTAGCTGAGTTGATCCGGAAGGCTCGCCTCCGGATCCGGGAACTGGCTGGAGTTGATTTTACATGCATTCACATTCCTATCAATTTGAACTCGGGCCAACTAACAAAGGTCATGTTGGAGCATTTACTCTTGGAGAATGAGGGGAATGTGACAGGGAGGGACTCTTGTTCCCGATCCAATCACCCACCAAAGAGGGGAGAACTTTCTGGAAAGAGGGAAGGGGACAGTGGGTGATGGACAGGAACTCAGGGAGGGATTGACAGAGGGTAACCAGGGGAACAGGGGTGGAGACAATAAATTGACACTCTCAAAAGGAGGGGTTGCCAGGGGAGGAGGGGAGGGGGGGGGAACCCCAGGACCGAACCATTATAACTTTAGGGGGAAACAGAACAAACCAAATGAACCATGCACCACAACACAAGGGGAAGGACATAGATCCAGCTGCTCTAAATGAAGAGATGTCCTTAGACATGGCCATTTTAACAGGAGTACTGGAAACACCTGAAGGACGGGGTCATGAAATATTAGACTGAATATTGGTGGCTCAAGTAGAGGGGAAGATCAGAATTTCTTCTCCTGCCATCAGTAGAAGAATCCAGTAGATCCAGGAAATTCCTGCTCCTGGTGGAAAAACTTTGCCATTTCTTCAAAGTACTCAAGTGACCCAGATAATAAAGGTTTGCTTCTATATTATGAAACTAACAAGTGTTAAAACCTGTGCCCCTTTCCAGGCAGACATCAGTTGTGTGCCCATGAACAGGCAGTGCCACTTGTGCCCTGAGGTGCCCAGCTGGGACTGGATCTCTCCGAGAGCACCTGAGGGAGAGCAGAGCACCTTGCAAGCTGCAGGTCCCTGACAGCCCCGCGGGGCTCCTGTCCCATCAACATCTGCTCTGCTCCAGTCTGAAACAGGGCCCAGCATGGTGCCAAGATCATCAGAGAGCTGAGGTGTGTGCTGGAATTCAATGCCCTCCACATCCCGCAGCAGCCCTGCATTTCCCTGCTCCAGCCTTGGTCTCCCACACAGCCATGGAGGCTCCTTGGGCTCCTGACTGTTCCTGCAGCCCCCAAGGGCAGCTGAGCTCTGCCTGTGGCACAGTCAGCCCTGGCCAGCGCAGGCCATGCTCAGCAATTGCTTGTGTGTGCCTGACCTTGCTGTCAGCCCCGGCAGCGGCTGCGTGGCCCCTTTGTGGCCCTGTGCTGGCCCAGCCATGGTGCCCCAGCCCCTGTGCAGGCCCAGCCCAGGCCAGGAGCATTGTGGCTGGGAACGGGCCCTGTGCCGTGGTGCCCACAGCAGCCTTGGGGCTCTGTGCCCCATGGCCTCCCTGCTGGGCAGCCTCTGCCAGCTCCTGCAGAGCCCGTGGCACCTGTGGGCCTGCACAGACAGCCCTGCCCCAGGCTCTGCCGGCCTCTGGGCCGGCAGAGAGGCCGGCTAGGGCTGGCCATGGCCAGGAACAGGCCTTGAACCCTGCAGGAGAATGGAGCTGGGCCACAGCCAAACTCAGCCCAAGGCAAAGCTGGGCTCAGCAGCCAGGGTGCCAAGGGCTGGGGACAGAGACTGGCCGTGACAAATGTCCTGGGCCCCTCCCTGGGTGGCACAGATGTCCGTGCCACCAAGGGCACAGAGCAGCCTCCTCCCTGGGGCACTTGCCTGTTTTCAATGCCTTGCACAGGCGCTGGCCCTGCGCCACAAGGCCTGGGCTGAGTCCTGCCCCTGCCTGCTCAGCCAGGCTGAGATGGATACTGATGGTTTCTGTGACAGTCTCTCTGAGCCCAGCCCAGCACCCTGCAAGCTCTGCCAGCTGCCCTGAGCTCTGTGCAGCACCAAGGGCCTCTCCCCAGCCCAGCCCAGCCGGCTCTGGTCCCACAGCTCTGCTCAGGCCAGGCTGCTCTGACCACTGGCCCCACGGCCTCAGCCCCTGGCAAGGGCACAGCAGCAGCTGCAGCTCACACAGGACTCAGCCCCAGCCATGGGGGAAGGTGCTGGGCCAAGGCCAAAGGAGGCCCTGGGTGCCCTGTTCCCCTCTGGCTGAGGTGCTGAGAGCTCTGCAGCCCCTGCTGCCATCCCATCTGCCCAGGGAAGCACAAGAGCCCCGGCCTTGGGGCCCTCAAGAGCTGCTCCTGCTCCAGGCCCAGGGCCCATCCCAAAGCTGGGGCAGCCACAAAGCTGTGCCCATTGCTGTTCATTGCTGCTCTGATGGGGGTGGATCCTCAGCCACTTGGAGTTTGATGATGATTTTTTCTACTCCAGAGGCCTCTTCTTTCTTGAGCTCTTCAGTTCCGGAATTCAGTAAGAAAACTTCGTAAACATTTGTTCAACATGCCCAAAGAAGAAAAGCCATTTGGAATAACAGATGTTTTCATGTTTTCTGTAATTAATTAGACAGATTGCAGAAGTGTATTCAAAATGTCTATACTGTCTTGAAAACAATGCAGAGACAACAGTTTGTTTTGTTTAGTTTTTTTTTTCCTGTTTATAGATTGGTATCAGCAATGTCCAGTTGATATTGACCCCCAGCACCTTCTAATGCAGACTGAATAGGTATGAAAATCAAGACCTTTCATGGCTGAGAGTCAATCAGTTTGTGTCTCCCACCCCATCCAACCCCTGGCACTCCTATGGACCAGGAATGGTGTGGCCATCAGGACCAGGACAGCAATTCTTCCCTGTGCTCAGCACTGGTTGGGCAGCACCTCGAGTTCTGTGTCTAGTTCTGGGCCCCCCAATTTAGCAAGAACATGGAGGGGCTGGAGCGTGTCCAGAGAAGGGCAAAAAGGCTGGTGAGGGGTCTGCAGCACAAGTCCTGTGAAGAGAGGCTGAGGGAGCTGAGGTTGTTTATCATGGAGAAGAGGAGGCTCAGGAGAGACAAGGTGGTGTCAGGGCACAGGTTGGACTTGATGATCTCCAAGGTCTTTTCCAACCTTGCTGATTCTGGGATTCTCTGAAACCACCCTTGGAGCAGTTGCAGAATGAACCCTGGGCCTCCTTTTCAGAAGCTCCAGCAGCCCAGGTCCCTCAGCTTCTCCTCACAGCCCCAAAGCCCATCCTATCAGTCCTGCAGAGCCTCTGCAGCTCCTCCTCATTGCCCAGAACAGGGAGCCCCACAGGCAGACACAGCAGCCCAGATGTGCCCCCCTGGCCTGGGGTGCTGTGTCTGTCCGAAACTTCCCTCATTTTTTGCCTCTCGATCGTCATGAAAGCCAAGACCACCGAGGAAAGGAAAAGATCCTGTTCTGAAAATCCAGGTCTGTCTGGTCCACCAAGCCAGATTATTGCCTACAGGTGTGTTTGCTCAACTCATGGAACATTGCACCCAAGAAGGGGCAGTGTGCTCTCCTTCGCCTGCATCACCTAGCAACACTAGTGCTGGAATTTCTCCACCCTTCTGACTTGGCTGGACTTTCTCTCTGGAAGGACCTTCTCGGTGGTCACCACTAAAAAACCCTCCATTCACCATACATCAACCACCGTGACAGATGGACTGAGATGGGAGAGGGCTCTCCCCTCAAAGACTGAGACATGCGACCCCTACATGGAAAAGCTCCCCTCTTCTTCCCAAAAGGACTGAGACCGAAATCCCTACCGTAGGGTGAGGGAAGGCGTGCGTGGGGACCAAAGCAAGTTTTGCAAGCGACCACTGGACCGAGAACACAATGGTTCTTGCCTACGACATCTGCTGCTGACGACACCTGCTCCTGATGGACTACTGATGTACTCTTTGTACCCTTTCTCAATAGACTATTTTGAAATGTGTCCCCTTCCCCCATTTCAAAAGGACTACAAAAAAGGTTAGAGCTGACTGATACCTTGGAAATCTCCCCTGACGTGAAGACGACAGGCCTCTTCATCGACCGGACTTCTAGGGACTTTGTCATCCGCACGTCTGGTAGCTATATACCTCCTTGCCCTCCCTCTATTCTTTTTCTTTTCCTTATTCTTTCCCCTTTCTTCATTCCCCTTCTCTCTAACGCGTCTTTGCTATGGCTATACAATAAAAGTATCTCTGTTTTGATTTTACTACAAATCCCCTTGTCGTGTCAGTTTTTGCACCCTGAGATCAGTGAAAAAGAACCTTCACAAATCACGTCCTTAGGACGGATTGTGTCAGGTGCCTCTGGCAAGGGAGCAGCACGAGGCACTGCAGGAGCCTGCAGACAATTCCTGCAGCACTTGGAGGATGATCCTGCTGCCCAAGGGACATTCCCATGGTGCCAAGTCAGGAACTGCAATGGGGAGTGGGGCCAGAGAGGAAAGGGCAAACAGGGATGGGCTGTTTGCAGGGGAGGGAACAGGGATGGGCACTGGGAAGAGATCTGTACATGGGAAGAGTAAAGAAATCAAAGGTGAAGCCAAGGAAATGCTCAGGGCAGTTTGGGGGTGGCTGCCAGGCAGCCCTGGCTCTGAACAACAGCATCTGCAGTGGCACAGGAAACTCCCAGCTGATGGGAACAAACTTTCTGGCTGACTGCAGAGGCCAGGACAAAGCTGACTGGTTTCCCTGGTGTCCCCCAGCCCTTGCTGGCCCCAGAGGCTGATGGCATTTGTGCTCCCTCAGGTTCATGTCCCCACAGCAGCAGCATGGGGGTGCTCTGGTCTCCTCTGTGCAATGCCAACAGGGGCTCCTGAGCCAGTGCTGCCGTGTCTGTGCCTGCAAGGATGCGGCACCTGTGTGAGCTGGGGGAGAGGCCAGGGCTGCCGAGGGGGGATGTTGTTGGCAGCTCCATGAGGACACTCTGGGATGCTGCCCTGGGCTGTCCAGCGCACTGGGGATGGATCAGCCCCTGCTCTGCTGCTCCTTCCTGTCTCCCCCAGGGCCCTTGCAGAGCCCCAGCCATGCTGTTTGCCCCCAGCCTGCCCAAGGCTGCTAACCTTGGGGGTTTTCTGTGCTGAGCATTGGCCTGGGTGTGTTTTTGAGAGAGCCTGGGCAAGGAGCCTGGAGCCCCCAGGCCCTGGCCTGAGGCGTCAGCGCTGCCCCAGCAGTGCCCATGGCCTGTCCCTGCTGCAGTCCCAGCACTGCCACCCCCAGGACTGTGCCCGGCCCCGAGAGCACTCAGGCCCTGCAGCAACACCAGGGCCACCAGGGCAGCAGGGCAGGGGCACGGCAGCAGCACTGGCAACACCAAGTGCTGCTGCTGCTTCTGGGCACAGCTGCTGTGCCTGCACTGATCTGCCCCCAGCTCTGCACACAGACATTGCTGCTGCAGCTCCTGAGAAGGCAACAAAAGGGCATCTCTGCAGAACACTTTGCTGAGTGTTGCTTTAGTTCATGTACTACCAGCATGAATGCCACCCCTCATTGACACAAGTCTGTGGCCACAGGGAAGGTGGAGACAAACAAAATGAGAAATGGCACAAACAATGACATTTTTATGTAAACAATATGAAAAAAGTAAAACAAAGAATAAGAAACACCAAAATGAAACCAATAATAAGTGTCAAAGATCACTTTTTATACAAGACATATTCAGAAATTGGCCAAAAGTTCAATGTTTCAGAAGGCATCCACTCATCAGTCTCCTCACTGCAGCCTTGAGCTCCTGGTTCCTCAGGCTGTAGATGAGGGGGTTCAGGGCTGGAGGCACCATCGAGTACAGAACTGACAGGGCCACATCCAGGGATGGGGAGGTCATGGAGGGGGTCTTTAGGTAAGCAAATATGCCAGTGCTGAGGAACAGGGAAATGACGGCCAGGTGAGGGAGGCAGGTGGAAAAGGCTTTGTGCCAGCCATGCTCAGAGGGGATCCTCAGCACAGCCCTGAAGATCTGCACATAGGAGAAAACAATGAACACAAAACAGCCAAAACCAAAACAGGCACTAACTGCAATGAGCCCCAGTTTGCTGTGGTTTGATTGTGAGCAGGAGAGCTTGAGGATGGGGGGGATTTCACAGAAGAACTGGCCCAGGGCATTGCCATGGCACCGAGGCAGGGAAAATGTATTGGCCTTGTGCATGAGAGCATTGAGAAAGGCACTGGCCTAGGCAGCTGCTGCCATGTGGGCACAAGCTCTGCTGCCCAGGAGGGTCTCGTAGTGCAGGGGTTTGCAGATGGACACGTAGCGGTTGTAGCACATGATGGTCAGAAGATAAAACTCTGCTGAGATGAAGAACACAAAGAAAAATAGCTGATCAGCACATCCTGTGTAGGAGATGTTCCTGGTGTCCCAGAGTTGTGCATGGCTTTGGGGACAGTGGTGCAGATGGAGCCCAGGTCGCTGAGGGCCAGGTGGAGCAGGAAGAAGAACATGGGCGTGTGCAGGGGGTGGCCGCAGGCTATGGCGTTGATGATGAGGCCATTGCCCAGGAGGGCAGCCAGGGAGATGCCCAGCAAGAGGCAGAAGTGCAGGAGCTGCAGCTGCTGTATGTCTGCCAATGCCAGCAGGAGGAAGTGGCTGATGGAGCTGCTGTTGGACATTTCCTGGGGCTGCACATGGGGACCTGTTCATGGAGAAAGGACAGGGACAAGTCAGGAGAGAGTGCTTTGAGCCAAACCTGGGCCATTCCCTGCAGACTGTCCCACTGGGACTCACCCAGCCTTGTTCCTGCTCTGAGAAATCCTTCCCCCAGGTCCCTGCCTGAGCTCCAGCTGTGTTGGCTGAGTGTGCCAGGAGTAGCCAGGCCTGTGCATGGGGACACCCAGGAGGGCAGCCTGGGGCTTGGAAGGGCACAGCAAGGAGATCCCTAGCTGTGCCCATGATGGGATCTCAGGGAGGGGGCTCAGGTCATTCCCCTTTCCCATGGACTGCTTTGCCCACAGCCCCACAGGTGCCAGGGAAGCTTGGACACCCCATTCCCATGGACAGCCCTGCCAGGCAGGAATGCCAAGGGCAGTGCCTGACTCAGCTGCTGCAAATGCCAGAGCCTCCTTGAGAGCAGCAGATAACAGTGACAATATCAGGGCAGGGCAGAAACAAGAGAAGATGTTGTGGTGCTGTGCCTGAGAGGGCAGGGCAGAGACAGCCGGGCACTCAGGACAGTGCTCCTGTGCCCAGCTGTGCCCGGCACCTCCCACACCAACAGTGCCCTCCTGCCCCAGCACTGCTCTGTTCAGCCCCCTCTCCTTGCCTGAGCATC
Source organism: Passer domesticus (assembly GCF_036417665.1). Classification (NCBI taxonomy): domain Eukaryota; kingdom Metazoa; phylum Chordata; class Aves; order Passeriformes; family Passeridae; genus Passer; species Passer domesticus. The sequence goes on from NC_087511.1 coordinate 4,038,751, forward strand.
TCTCTGGGCCTGGACATTTCCTCCTGAGAGGAGCCTTGTCCCTGCCAGTGCTCACAGAGCCCATGCCACCCTGTGTGCCCTGGCCCCGGCCCTACAGAAACCTGCCTGTGTGCAGGTGGGCAAGGGCAGCTCAGGAGAGCCCTGCTGGGCCCTGCAGAGGTGATGCTGCTGCTGTCCAGGGCTGAGGAGTGGCTGAGGGCCCTTTGGGAGGCTCCCAGCAGAGAGACTGACCACCCAAAGTTACAGTTCTGGAGTCTCTGTAAATGTTCAAACACTCCTTTGGTGATCTTGTGTGTCCCTTTCGGCTCACAATGTTCTGTGATTCTGGGATTACAATTCCTGTTCTGCCTCTCTCATCCCCCTGTTGTCTATAATCAAAAGAGTAAAAACCCCTTGCAGCAGTGTTAGAACAGTAAAGTAAAAACCAGATCTTTATTGGAAACTTCCATGTGTCCCAGTGGGGATGGGGCACACCCAGCCCCTGATTTCAACAATTTATTAAGGTTGAATAATTGGGGTATTTAATAGGAACATCCAATAGCAGATTGAGTTGCCCCAGTTACACACCCCTGGGTCAACCCATTGGAGTAGGTCCATGGGCTTCTTTGCATTCACTTTTTATTATGATTGCTCATATTCTGGGGAAAAAATAAAATGTTCTTTTTGTAGGTCCTCTTCCTGATAATAACACTACACAGTATTTCAGGAATGGATTTAGACAGTCAGCTTATTGTTCTAAAATCTGAGAGAAAGTTAGGAAACGTACTAAGGTTAAAGAAGGATTATAGTAATAGAAGTATATATTAGCATTTGAATAGAGTTAGTTAAGAGGTTAATAGAGTATTTAATATAGTAAAATAAGGATTATAGTTTTATAACTATAAAATAGTAATTTACAGGGCTACGAATACATGAAAAAATGTATTAAAAGCAAAAATCTTTTTGTCATCACCCCAACTTTCCCATCGTTCTCCAAGCAGGAAATTGAAAACATTCTCAGGAAAGCTCCTGATCTTTCCAGCAATACCAGGCTTACCTTCTTTGGGAAGCGTCCTCCGGAGCTGTGCCCAGGCTGGTGTTGAGCTGGGAGCAGCCCTGCCCCACCCAGCCCCTCTCAGCAGTAGCACCTGCCCTGCTCAGGGTGGCTCCTTCCCCCCACAGCTTCTCCTCAGTGCTGGGAGCAGCTCCCCGGGCCGGCTGAGAGCTGTCCCTGGCAGGCAGCAGAGTCCCTGCCCCAGCACAGCACCCTGGGCTGCAGGAGCCTGCTCTGCAGGACAGCCCTGGGCACCCCTGGCTGCCCCCTTGGCTGCTCTGCACCAGAGATAATCAGAGAATGTACTCACAGAGTCTGCAGGCATTGGGATGTTCCAGCTTTAGGAGATCAATCCAGGAGCTGCAGCTGCATTGTCCTGCAGCCAGAGGTTCCTGTGCCAAGGGCTGGCAGTGATTCTGCCCCAGGCACTTCTCAGCACCTTCCCAGCCCTGAATGATTGAAGCTCTCTGGGCCTCTGTGCTGTGCCCGGGGTGGCTGCAGGCAGTGCCCCAGCCCTGCTGGGCTGGCAGAAGAGCTGCTCATCAAGAGAAATGTGCTTTTGAAGCTCTTCTTGGTTACCAGGAGCTGCCTCTGTGCCAGAAGCCCGGCCCAGCTCAGCAGCACAGACACAGCACAAGGACTTTAATGACCCTGTGGGGCTTTGTGCTGAGGCCCTGAACATCAGTCCCTGAGAGGCAGCTGAAGAAACCTCTCCAGAACTCCAAGTCAGAATCCAACTCTAAAGTTTCTTAGACTTTTAATGGGTCCCACTGAGGGACACGACTGAGAAAGTGTCCCCAGGCCCCAGGCAGAACAGAGAACTGCAGGCAGTGATGACAGGTGGGGACAAAGAGAAGCCAAGTCTTGGTGTCCTGGGGCACAGCAGGGTCTGTGCCACCAAGGGCTGTGAGGAGGCACCTTGTCCTGAGGCCCTGGGTCCTCCTGGCACAGCCCCAGCCAGGCTTGGCACTGTCAGCCCCTTGTCCTGCCCTCAGCATCCCCCCCTAGCCCACATCCCAGTGGCCTCAAGGATCTGCTGGAAGCAGTCCCTGTGGAGCCTTGGTCAGGAATGGCCCTGGGAGCTCATTCATGCTCCCAGGGAATGCAGGTTTTTCTAAGGGCTTTAGGTTTTGCTTTTGCCTTGGAGTCTCCGAGAGCTTTGTGCAATCATGGCCTCCAATTATCTGGTGTAATGAGTCCCTGGAGAGCCTTTGTCACTAGCAACATTTAGTGGGGCTCATTAATGCTTCAGGGTACTTCAGTTATTTTAAGGTACTTAGTGTTTCCCTTTTGATCCAGACTCTGTGAGAGGTTTGTGCAATCATGGCCACAATTATCTGCTTTAACGAGTCCCTTGAGAGTTCTGTATGGACACTCAGTGGGGCTCATTAATACTTTGAGATATTCAAGGTTTTTAAGGTACTTTGGAATTTCCTTTCTCACACTAAGTCTCTGAGAGGTTTTTGTGTGATCCTGGCCTCCAATTGTCTCCTCCAACGAGTCCATGAGGAACCTGTGTTGGGGATGGATCTCAGTGGGACCCATTAATTCTTTGTGACACTTTGAGTTTTTTCCTCTAACTTTGAGTCCTGGAAAGGTTTTTGCATTCTTCCAGGGCTCAGCTCCAAATGCACCACGGGGCTCATTAGGATCAAGAAAGTCCTGACAAACCATTCCCCTGCCTTCATTTCCCTCCCTCTCTTACAGCTCATCAGGAATGTTTCTGTAGTGGTTTTGGTTCGCTGTTTTGAGATTTCTTGGCCAATGCATCAATTGGTCTTTTGGGTTCAGTGTTGGCTAATTTCCAATGCATTCACTAGGATATACTTACTCATTTCATACTCTGAGATATGATTAAGAGAAAGGCAAAGTTTGTTAATAATAACTAAAACAAAGAGCAGTAAGGATCAGAAAAAAAAACAACTTTCAGAACACTTCTCCTCTCCCTACAACCGTTTCCTTCTTCCTGACAATGTAAAGAGACAAAACCGAAAATTTTCAGACAGTTTACCACCTCTAGAATAGTTTTCTTCAGTTCACTTAGGGAGAGGAGTCTCTCTTTCATGCTATGGAGACTTCTCCATAAGAAATGTTTTCTTGTGGCTCTCAATTGCCATGAATAGCAGCTGCCCAGAAAATCTGCAATCGTCAAGTCCCTTCCATTTTTCACAGCTTTTCCCACAGCTGTGTTTATGGGCCATGCCAACTTATAGGTTATTAGTTTAAAGATAAGCTGTTTAAAAGCAAAGGTTCTCTTCATCTATTTCTGAAATCATCTTCATCTCTGAGAACAGAGATCTTTTTCTTCTCTCCCTGAGGGCACAGGGTCTCATCACTTTTCTCTCTTTCTCTGTTCAAACTTCTCAGGGGATCACAGCTACTTCAACATTTGCTTATTTAGCATGGAGGCCTTTGCTGAACAAGTCATCTCCCCATACTTTTCAATGCGTTATAGGGAAAAAGAGAGTCTGATGTATCAATGAAATCCTTCTCCATAGCTTTACAAGAGGATTTAAGTCCTCAGATCAGGGCATTTCCTCATAGCTCCCATCAGATGCTCAACTTCCTCTTCAATGAAGTCGGTGTGTTCTTGTTGCTCCTCTATGTGCCTGCACTTTGTCCTTTTCTCTCCCTCAAGGGAGGATGGAAGCACTGAAAGAGTTAATATCTCTCCCGGGGCCTGCAGATGGTTCCGTGACCCCGGCCGGGCTCGGTCCTTGGGGCCGGAGCTGTTTTACGATGGAGGTTTCTGCAGCGGCTGTGCTGGGGCTGTGTCAGGATGGGCCGCGCTGGGGGGGGGGGGGGGGGGGGGGGGGGCAGGATCTCAGCAGCCAGGCCAGAACACAGCAGCAGCACGGCCGGGGCCGATGGCTTCTCCTCCCCCTGCCCGGGGGTTGCGGATGAACTCCAGAGGTGGCAGAATCTTGGCCGAGCCAGCCCGGCCCGGGGCTGCTACTGGGGCCTGGCGGATCCTGGCTTGGCCCAGGCTGGTGGCAGGGCAGGGCTCGGTAGCGCTCAGGTGTTGGCAACCACAGCCACAGCCCGACCCGGCCTCGGCCCCACGGCCTCCCCTCCCCTGCCAGGCAGCCGATGGGGCCTGGGGGGCTCCCTGGGAAGGGGCCCGGCCCCATGGCAGGAACCGCCTGGCCCGGCCCAGCTGAGACAGGGGCTGGGCCAGCCTTGTTACCTCTTTGCTGGCCAGAAGGGAAGGAGACCCTCTGAGGCTTTCTCGTCTTTAACATGTGTGTTCACAGAGGTGTGTACAGTTTCCTTAGTGTTTTAACAGATTGTCAATTCTCAAAGCTAATTACTGATTAATTTGTTGTCAGACATGGAGGAAACTGCTAGCAGCTTCTCTTAGGACATCACTTCCGTGATGCAAAACCCCCACAACAGCACAGAGCTCCTTTGTCCATATGTAGTGCTCATGTGCCCGATGTGATGGGAATATGACCTTTTTGTTCACTAAAAACAGGAGAAAGCATAAGGTTGTGATGGGAATGTGACCTTCTTGTTCACTAAAAACAGGAGGAAACATAATGTAAATAAGTAACCGCCAACTAGCATGCGATAACATATGAGACTAAACATCGCTGAGCTAATCAAAATACAAGTTGTTCCCAGTCCCAGGTTCCCAGAGGGGGGGGCGCCGACTAAAAGTACCAGAGGCCCTATTCGACGACCACCAGGAGGCAGAAGGAGACCCTCTAACAACCGGGCGAACATGCGCGGAGAAGCACCGGAAATGCGACGGGGCTAAGAGAGCGGGGGGTACAAAAAGGGGAACGGAACAGCTTTCGGCGCGGCAGTTGGTGGAGCGAGGACTCCCCCTCCGCCCAGCGCTGCGATTTGCTTTCTCTTTTCTGTATTAATAAATTGGCTATATAATTGACCCGACTGGCCCATTGCGCTCATTTTATAACAACTTGGTGCCGTGACTCGGATCGGTGGCCGGCGGAGAGGTCTCTCAATACCGGAGGGGGCGCCCCTCCGATTCGGAGGCCCCGGGACCTGAGGGACCCGCTCCCGGCCCCGACCGACGAACCCCGAAAAGAGGAAAGGAGAAAGCAAAGGGAGGTTGCGGGCCCAAGGAGACCCCTTAAAAGATTTGTGCACAAAGTCCGGACGAAGACGCGGGACGCGTAAGTATTACGGCATCCGTCCGGGCGGGGTTGGGATCCCGGAGTGCGGCGAGTGTGTGGTGTGTGAGAGGAGAGCTGGCAGCCAGACTTTCCAAGTGAGTGCGGACCCTTAGTAGTGCGTTTTCCATAGATCCGCGAGGGCTTGGGCCACGAACCAGGGGAAGCGAAAGTTGATTGCGTGAAAGAAGGCATTCCGGAAGAATGGGACAGGGGAAGAGTAAGCCCCCTGCCGAGGTGAAACTCCCTCCAATACCTAGGGAAAGCCCTTTAGGATTTATGATAGAAAACTGGCAACATTTTCCAGGCACACGGGACAAGGATAAGGCTAAAATGATTCACTATTGCATGGAAGTATGGGGAGGGAAAGAAATCTCCAAGAGAGTGTTTTGGCCTGTATTTGGCTCTTCAGAAGACTGGGTAAGGCAAACCTTAAATATCTGGGTAAATAGTAGAGAACCCCCCTGTGCTCAGGAGGAGAGTAATTATGCTAAAGTTTGGGCAGAGAGACCCGAAGTGTTTCTCTTCAAACTTTCTGAAACATCGAAAGGGAATAAGAGTAAGAAAAAGGGGAATAGACCAGAAGACACTTTGGTACCACCCCCTCCTTATGTACTCCCACCCCAAGCACAGGCAGCGGAGGCTCCTCCGAATGCACCAGCAGGGACAGACTCGGATTCGGATGGGCCCGAATATACAGGGCCAATGACTCGAAGTCGAACCAAGAAAGGTTTATACCCCTTAAGGGAAATGCCTATGGGGGGACCCCAGGCCGGCATAGGGTTTGTATCGGTGCCCCTAAGCTCAGGAGATGTTAGGGAATTTAAGAAGGAAATGGGACACCTTCTGGAGGACCCGCTTGGAGTGGCCGAGCGGGTAGATCAATTCTTAGGACCTAATATGTACACCTGGGAGGAATTACAATCCATACTGAATATCCTATTTACGGCAGAGGAAAAAAATATGATTAGAAGAGAAGGAATGCGCATCTGGGATGCGCAGCACGCGCAGGGGCCGGCAGCAGATATAAAATGGCCATTGCAAAATCCTAATTGGGATCATCAGGACCCGGCCCATAGAGTGCACATGCAAGACCTCAGAACAATAATTGTGCAGGGAATCAGGGAGTCTGTCCCAAGAGGACAGAATATTAATAAAGCCTTTAACGAAAGACAGAAAAAGGATGAGACCCCCACTGAATGGCTAGAAAGATTAAGGAAGAATTTTCAGTTGTATTCAGGAATGGATCCAGATGGACAGATGGGACAGGCAGTGCTAAAGGTACACTTCGTTTCCAAATCCTGGGAGGACATCAGAAGGAAAATACAGAAATTAGAGGATTGGCAAAATAGAGGGTTAGACGAGTTGCTAAGAGAAGCTCAGAGGGTGTACGTGAGGAGAGAGGAAGAGCGAGATAAGAGACAAGCCCGACTAATGATGGCGGCAGTGCGCGAAAGCCAGGGAACGGATAGGAGACCCGAACAGGACAGAAGGGAATTGAGGCGGAGTGGGCAGAAAAGCCCACGGGATAAACAGGAACTGAAGGTGTGCTTTTACTGCGGACGGAGAGGACACTTTAAGAGGGAATGTCGGACGCGGATTCGGGACGAGAAGGAGTTTAAGGAGGACTAGGGGGGTCAGGGGCTCTATCTCTTGGGGACCCAGAAACATCAAAGGGAGCCCTTGGTAAAATTGAAGGTAGGTCCCCAGGGCCAGGATATTACCTTCCTGGTTGATACTGGAGCCGAAAGGTCCACACTCCAGTCATTACCTAGAGGGTGTAAGTTATCTAGGGAAACTGTTACAGTAGTGGGAGCAAAAGGGGAACCGTTCGAAGTTAGAGTTATAAAAGAGGTAGTAGTGGAATCTGACTCCAAGATGGGTATTGGGGATTTTCTATTAGTACCAGAATCAGATTATAACCTATTAGGTAGAGATATGATTGTAGAATTAGGTATTCAAATTAAGGTGATAGAACAGGAGATTCAGATTAAGTTGTGTCCCCTAAGATTAGAAGATGAAAGAAAAATCAACCCTGAAGTATGGTATAATCCGGATAGTGCCGGCAGATTAGAAATTACCCCCTTCAAGGTAACCATTAGAAATCCGGAGATTCCAGTAAGAATAAAACAATACCCGATGTCTTTGGAAGGGAGCAAAGGGTTGAAACCGGAAATCGATAGACTAATCAAACAAGGATTATTAGAACCCTGTATGTCCCCTTATAATACCCCAATTTTACCAGTAAAGAAATCAAACGGGTCTTATCGTTTAGTACATGACCTGAGAGAAATAAACAAGAGGACGATAGCTAGGTTCCCAGTGGTGGCTAACCCTTACACATTATTGAGCAAACTAAGCCCGGATAACCATTGGTACAGTGTAATCGACCTGAAGGATGCCTTTTGGGCTTGCCCCTTAGATGAAGCGAGCAGGGATTATTTCGCCTTCGAATGGGAAGACCCAGAGACAGGGAGAAAACAACAGCTTAGATGGACGGTGTTACCCCAGGGCTTTACAGAATCCCCTAATTTATTTGGACAAGCTTTGGAACAAATTTTGGAGGATTACCAAACTGAACCAGGGATAACCCTGATACAATATGTAGACGATCTATTGTTAGCAGGGAAAGATGAGGAAGGAGTAAGAAGAGAAAGCATAAAACTTTTGAATTTCCTGGGGCTTAAAGGACTAAAGGTTTCAAAGGCTAAGCTGCAGTTTGTAGAGGAAGAGGTAAAGTACTTAGGACACTATCTAAGACGAGGTGAGAAAAGAATAGATCCGGAAAGGGTGCAGGCTATCCTATCATTGCCAACCCCCAGGAACAAGAGACAAATCAGACAAATCTTAGGTTTAACAGGATATTGTAGACAGTGGATAGAGAATTACAGTAGTAAGGCCAAGTTTTTATACCAAAAATTGACTCAGGATGGGTGGATGAAATGGACTCAGGAGGATACAGAAAACCTGAAAGAATTAAAGGAGAGCTTGGTGCATGCTCCAGTTCTAAGTCTCCCTGACTTAAAAAGACCCTTTTATTTATTCGTTAATATAGAAGGGGGAATTGCCTTTGGAGTACTAACCCAAGAATGGGCAGACAAAAGGAAACCTGTAGCGTACTTATCGAAACTTTTGGACCCCGTGAGCAGGGGATGGCCTACGTGTTTACAAATGTTGGCCGGATGCGCTTTACTAGTTGAAGAAGCTAGGAAAATTACCTTTAACAGTAGTCTTAAGGTTTTCTCCCCCCATAATATCAGGAGCGTAATGCAGCAAAAAGCAGATAAATGGATATCAGATGCTAGGCTCCTGAAATATGAGGGGATTTTACTAGAAGCACCAAATTTTACCTTAGAAACAACTGCTATTCAAAATCCGGCTACCTTTTTGTTCGGGAATGTAGAAGAAGCACCTTTAATACACGATTGCTTAATAACTATTGAAGAACAGACCAAGATTAGGCCTGACCTGGAAGAAGAAGAGCTAGACGAAGGAGAAAAGTTGTTCATAGATGGGTCCTCCCGGGTGGTAGATGGGAAACGCCAATCAGGATACGCTATTATTGGGGGCACAGACTTACAAGTAGTGGAATCAGGGGCCTTAGATAAATCCTGGTCAGCACAAGCCTGTGAACTATACGCTATTCTAAGAGCTTTGAAGCTCTTAAAAGGGAAAGAGGGAACGATATATACCGATTCTAGATATGGGTTTGGGGTGGTACATACTTTTGGAAAATTATGGGAAGAAAGGGGATTAGTAAACTCACAAGGGAAGGGATTAGTCCATCAACAATTGATAACTGAAGTACTGCAAGCCCTGAGGGGACCAAAAAGGATAGCAGTAGTACATTTGAAAGGCCACCAAGTAGGAACAGACCTCAAGACTAGGGGTAATAATGCAGCAGATCAAAAGGCTAAACGAGCAGCGGCTAGAGAAATGCTCTTAAGAGAAAAACCAAGGGAGCAGGATAGTCAGGAAGATCCAGCATTGGTCTTCACTCCTGAAGAGGAGGACAAATTGAAGAAAATGGGACTGTCTAAACTCAATGGGGAATGGGTAACTCGAGATAAGCGGAAAATATTGCCAAAAGCCGTAGCCCAAAGAGTCCTGTATAAACTACATCAAGGTACACATTGGGGAGCACAAGGGTTAGCAGACCACTTTGCAACCCAATATATGACTATAGGGCTACATGATATCGCCAAATACATTACCAAGAGTTGCCCAACATGTTTACGGGTTAATCAAACCAACCTGAGGAAGTTGCCCCCAGGGGGTCGGCCGTTGGCAAAGAGACCATTTTCACATATACAAATTGACTTTACTGAACTTCCAAAGGTAGGGAGGACACGATACCTCTTAGTAATGGTGGACCACCTTACCCATTATGTAGAAGCATTCCCAACTACCAGAGAAACCGCCCATACTGTAGTAAGAATCCTGTTAGAGGAAATAGTGCCAAGATATGGGGTACCTGAAACCATAGACTCAGACAAAGGGCCGCATTTCACCTCAAAGGTAACCCAAGATCTAGCCGACTCCCTAGGAATAAGGTGGGAGCAACATACCCCTTATCATCCCCAGAGTTCGGGAAGGGTGGAAAGAATGAACGGAGAAATAAAGAAACAGCTAACCAAATTAGTATTAGAAACTAAATTGTCCTGGGTAAAGTGTATACCCCTGGCATTACTGAACATTAGGACACAACCCCGGGCGGACACAGGGCTATCCCCCTTTGACATGCTATATGGAATGCCCTACAACTTGGAAAAAGTACAGATAAACCCCAATATCAGTAATAAGAGTTTGAACAGTTATTTGGTTACCTTGGAAAAATACAGAAAGAAACTGTGGGAAAAGGGAATGTGGGTTCAACGACCTCCTTTGAATCTTGTATTACACCAGGTTCAGCCAGGAGACTGGGTGTTAATCAAGAGTTGGAAGGAAAATCCTTTAACCCCAAGGTGGGAAGGCCCATATCTTACCCTGCTCACCACAGACACTGCTGTGAGAACTGCCGAAAAAGGGTGGACTCACGCTAGTCGAGTAAAAGGACCAGTGAACCCTTCCAACTTTCCTGAGCATCCACAGAACTGTCAGTGGAGAATAAAAGGACCCCCAGAAGGCCTAAGACTGACATTCACCAAAACACCAGAAATGGGCCGTCATCCCGATGACTGAGCAATGGGAAAGGCTAGGACCAGCGGACCAAAGGAGGGTCCAACAGAAACTGTCATTAACTTTGCAGCCGTATCTACTAAGTTTGGCACGCTTCAACTCAGCAGCTCGAGAAGCCATAGCGAATCCTCCAGACAATTGGGTCTGGTGGATTGAAACTTATGGACCTCAAGAGGAACCCTCGTTCCGACCTCTTAAACGCAGTCCCTGCTGTAGCTGTGGAAAAGAACTTTGTGAGGCATGGGTAGCCTTTAAATGCGGTGGTTGTAATAAGGTTTATTGGAAAGAACAAAGGTTGATATATCACTTGTGGTGCGGGAGGTGTGCAGGCAAGGACATTAGGAGGGGAGATTGGGCTCTAGCATTAGAAAGAGAGAACGGAATACCTTATACTCAATTTCGGAGTGTGTATGAGACCCCAGAACAGCTCTTGTTAGCATGGGCAAGGTGGCAATTTAAATGTTGGTTGAAAAAGTGCCGACAGATCTCCAATTCCCGTATTCTAACTGCAAGGTGCCGACATACGGTACCACACTTAAGGACCTCAATAGTCGGACCCCTAGGAAAGGACATAGACCCAGACACAGCTTTAGATAATTGGATTGCTAAATTTGAACGCCTACATATCAAGAAAAGCCGAGTTAATCCGTCCCTGTCATAAACTTTGTAAAAGGTTGTGGTGAGTCCACTGCCAGAGAGGGAGGGCTCCCAGAAAATACTTGCCAACCTCATTGGGAGGGATAACTAGGGAAAAGACTTTAGAATCTCCTAACCAGTCTCTTGGTCCTTGCAAGAGTAAAACTTGCAAGCGAAACAACAGCTACAGGTGCGACTTCCTGTTAACCCTCGTGGGGAGGCGAAAGAGGTGCAAACTCCATCCCTCAGAAGATCCTTGCCGCCGAGAAGATAACAGCCCTCGTAACTAGTCGCAAACTAGTTGACGAGCAAGGCGGAGGGATACTTAGTAGAAGGATGGAATTTCACAAAATGGGAGCACCAATAGAACTTACAGGCAGGGATCAAAGGGGCCAAGGGACTCAAGTTGGAGAAAGGGTGAAACTGGACAGGCTGATTATTCATACCCATACTGGCAGTGGATGTTACTCAACTTTAATGCGAATATTGATGATATGGTTATTGATCAGGGAAACACTAGGGGACAGCGTAAGCCATGAACCCTTCAAATGGTCACTTATTAGGTGGGAAGATCAACGAGTCATAGCAACAACTACAACTTCAGGAGTCCCCTCCTTTAGGTGTCAGCTATGTGACATTATCCAGGCTAAACCCTGTTTAAATAGGATAGGGTTTTATATGTGCCCAGCTTCGAATCCAGGGAAACCATACTGCAACTATCCTGGACACTTTTATTGTGGATATTGGGGATGTGAAACTATAGCTCATGGCTTTACCCCAGGAGGAGGGAGGGACTCATATATAAGAGTCGGATGGTACCCATGGGGCTGTACCCCTCCCCGATTTGATTTTGCCGGTGGAGTGACAACGGGGGGGAACTGCCAGTCCATTCAGATAAACATGACCAATGACAAAATTAGCGATCCAGTTTGGGTCACAGGAAAAACCTGGGGGGCAAGATTATGGGAACCAGGAAAGGATCGGGGAGGGCACTTTCTGATAAGAAAAGAGCCAGTCCCCCATGACCCAGAACCTGTGGGGCCGAACCCCGTCATTACTGAAGAAGGAAGAAAGAGAGAAAGAGGCAATTATTCATTAGTAGAAAATCTCACAAGGAAGCCGACTCAGTCGGGAGATTGGCCACTAACAGCTCCACCTGCTCGGGAGTATAGTATGCTGTGGAAAGTGATGCAAGCTACATTCAGAGTTCTCAATACTACGAACCCAAATTTAACCAATGAATGCTGGTTGTGCTATACTGTTAACCCGCCTTTTTATGAAGCTTTAGGAACTACAGCAAAACCTAGGAGGATTAACGGAACCAATCCACGAGAGTGCTTTTGGAAGAGAGGCCAGGACAGAACCCCAGGGATATCAATAGTTCAGGTAACAGGGAAAGGGAGGTGCGTAGGAAAGATTCCACCAGACAAAAAACATCTGTGTGAAATAGATATGACAACTGTCAAGTCTGAAAAATCGGCTAAGTGGCTTCTCCCTGCAGTAAATGCCAAATGGGTATGCAATACACTGGGAGTGACTCCATGTATATATATACCTCATTTCAATGAGACATTCGAATATTGCATACAGGTTGTGATAGTTCCCCGAATTATATACCATCCAAAGGAATATATATACGAACATCAGATCACTCCTGAACATCATTTAGTGAAACGAGAACCCTTTACGGCCACAGCTCTTACAGTAGCCGTCCTATTGGGCTTAGGAGGGGCAGGAGTAGGAACAGGGGCAACTGCCCTAATAAATCAGCAAAGGGGTATGAAAGACTTGAGAGCCTCAGTAGATGAAGATCTAAGTAGAATCGAAAAGGCAATAGACGGACTAGTCAAATCAGTAAGATCTTTATCAGAAGTTGTACTCCAGAACAGACGGGGATTGGATATACTGTTTCTACAACAAGGAGGGTTGTGCGTAGCATTACGAGAGGAATGTTGCACATATGCAGACCACACTGGGATAGTGATAGATACCATGGCCGAGCTCAGAAAACAATTGGAAAAGCGAAAAAGGGAAAGGGAAGCACAACAAAACTGGTACAAATCATGGTTCAACCACTCCCCTTGGCTCACCACACTCCTGTCCACTATAGCGGGACCTCTCATATTGTTTATCCTAACAATCACTTTCGGGCCTTGCATATTTAATAAATTGATTAATGTAGTAAAGGGAAGATTGGAAGCCGCCCACCTCATGCTCATTAAGGCGAGGTATGAACCTCTAAGCGATGGGAACACAGAGGACTACTTAGAGCTCAGCAGAAAGGAACTTGCCAGATTCAGTGAACAAAAAGAGTGACATAGAAAAAAAGGGGGGGTTGTGATGGGAATATGACCTTTTTGTTCACTAAAAACAGGAGAAAGCATAAGGTTGTGATGGGAATGTGACCTTCTTGTTCACTAAAAACAGGAGGAAACATAATGTAAATAAGTAACCGCCAACTAGCATGCGATAACATATGAGACTAAACATCGCTGAGCTAATCAAAATACAAGTTGTTCCCAGTCCCAGGTTCCCAGAGGGGGGGGCGCCGAGGAAAAGTACCAGAGGCCCTATTCGACGACCACCAGGAGGCAGAAGGAGACCCTCTAACAACCGGGCGAACATGCGCGGAGAAGCACCGGAAATGCGACGGGGCTAAGAGAGCGGGGGGTACAAAAAGGGGAACGGAACAGCTTTCGGCGCGGCAGTTGGTGGAGCGAGGACTCCCCCGCCGCCCAGCGCTGCGATTTGCTTTCTCTTTTCTGTATTAATAAATTGGCTATATAATTGACCCGACTGGCCCATTGCGCTCATTTTATAACACCCGAGGCCTCAAAACCCCTCCCTGGGAGATTTCTGGGGTCTCTCCAAGGTGTTTTCAAATGAAAACATTCAGCTCATAGTCTAAGAAAATCACCAGAGGACAGGGCTAGCCTGACCTGTCTGTCCTGGCTATTTTTGTCTGTGAGCAATCCTTGGATATATGGAATTTGGGAGATAAAATTCTAATTTTGGCCATGGCATCTGGGCATGAAAGGAGGTTCTTTTCCACAGGAATTAAGGAACTGAGCCGCAGTGTTTCAGGGGCAGATGCGAGGTGACCACCTGAGGCCAAGGCTAGCCAGAGGAGGTAGGTTTTTTTCTGAGAGATACCCTTGCCCACTGGAAATCTTTTAGGGAGAGTACCAGTTTTGGCAACGGGCATCTGAAAAGAGGGATGGTTCTTTTCCATAGCAAGGAAAGGACAGAGCCCCAGTGTTCCAGGAGCTGATAAGAAGCAGCCCTTGACATCCCAAGATGAGCCAGACCTGTCAGGTGGCCCCTGGGAGGCCAAGCCAGCCAGACCTGTTCCATGTTCCCTTGGTTCCATGGGCCCCCACAATGTCCCAATGGTCCCTTGCTTCCATGAGGCTCTGAAGTGTCCCAATGGGCCCTTGGTGACACAAGTCCCTGAAAGGCCCTAATGGTCTCCATGGTTCCATCAAGCCCCACAGAGTCATAATGGTTTCTGGGGTCCATGAAGCCCCGCTGTGTCACCATGGCCCCTTGGTTCCATGGGCTCCAGTGGTGCCACAATGATCCCCTTGGTTCCATGAGGTCCCCACAGTGTCCCAGGGATCTCCATGGCAAGGAAAGAACTAAGCCCCAGTGTTGCAGGGGCAGTCACCAGAGGCGAAGGCCAGCCAGACTTGACAGGACTGGCAGATTTTGCCTGGGAGCAACCCTTGGATATACAGAATTTTAGAGGTAGAATCCCAATTTCACACATGGACACTTGGGGGAGAATCTCAGTCCTTTTCAATAGGAAGGAAAGCACAGAACACCGGTGTTTCAGGGGCAGCTAAGAGGCAGCCATCAGAGGCCAAGGCCAGTCAGACCTCTCTGTCCTGGTAGCTTTTGTCTGAAAGCAACCCTTGGATATAGGGAATTTGGGAGGTGGAATCCCAGTTTTGGCCATTTCTACATAGTTAAGAAGAATGGTTCTTTTCCATAGGAAGGGGAGCACAGAGCTCAAGTGTTTCAAACGTAGATGAGGAGAGAGATGGCTCCTGGGAGGCTCAGCCAGCCAGATCTGTTTGTCCTGGCAGCTTTCATCATGGAGGAGTCCTTGGATATATGGAATTTGGGAGGAAAAATTTCTAATTTGACAGTGGACACCTTGAGAAGAAGGACGGTTATTTTCCATTGGAAGGAAAGCACCGATCCCCAGTGTTTGGAAAGCAGTCCCCAAGGGGCCAAGGGCAGCCAGACCTGTCAGTCCTGGCAACTTTCGCTTGGGAGCAATCCTTGGATGTCCAGTATTTTGGAAGTGGAATCCCAGTTTTGGCCATGGGCACCTGGTCAAGATGGATGATTTTCTCCTACAGGAAAGAAAAGTGCAAAGTCCAAGTGTTCTGGAAGAAGATGAGAGGTAGCCACCCTTAGGCCAAGCCAGCCAGACCTGTCTGTCCTGGCACCTTTTGTCTAGGGGCTATCCTTGGACATAGGGCATTTTGGAGGTGAAATCTCAATTTTGGCTGTGGGTGTGTGGACAGGAAAAGTTCTTTCTATGAGGAAGGAAAGCGCAGATCCCCAGTGTTTCTGAGGCACATGAGTGCCAGCCCTCAGGAAGTCAAGGCCAGCCAGACTTGTCACTCCTGGCAGCTTTTGTCTCGGAATTATCCTTGGATATAGGGAATGCTGGAGACAGATGCCCAATTTTGGCCATGTGTACCTGGTCGAGATGGATGGTTTTTTCCAATAAGAAAGAAAAGCACATGGTCCCAGTGTTTCAAAGGCAGATGAGAGGTGGCCCCTGGGTGGCCAAGGCAACCAGATCTGTCACTCCTGGCAGATTTCATCTGGAAACAATCTTTGCATATAAGGAAATTTGGAGAAGGAATCCCAATTTTGGCCATGGGCCTCTGGAGGAGAAGGACAATTCTCTCCCATAGGAAGGAGATCCCAGAGCCCCAGTGCTTCGGGGGCAGATGAGAAGCAGCCCTTGACATGCCAAGGTCATCTGGACCTGTCAGGTGGTCCCCAGGAGGCCCAGCCAGCCAGACCTGTTCCCTGTTCCCTTTGTTTCATGGGACCCCACAGTGTCCCAATGGTCTCCTTGGTTCCATGAGGCCCTGGAGTGTCACAATGTTCCCCCTGCTTCTGCAGTCACAATGGTCCTGTGCTTCCATGAGACCTTGCAATGTCACAATGGCTTCGTGCTCCCACAAAGCCCTGATGTGTCACCATGGCCCCTCGGCTCCATGCACCCTCGCTGTGTCACAATGGCTCCTCTGTGACACTACGGGCTCCACAAGGTCACAGTGGCCCCTTGGTTCCATGAGGTTCCGTAGTGTCACCGTGGTGTCCTTGGACCCGCATTGTCACAACTGACCCATGGCTCCATGAGGGTCCGTAATGTGACTGTGGTCGCTGTCAGAGGCAGGATGAGATTGATGTCCCGAGACACCTTGGGATGCTCGTAATGCCCGTGTGGGGCCAGGGCCAGGTTAGGCCTTGGTTTGTGGTGGGACTTCTCAGGTGGGAGGGGTGAGAACCTTGTAGAGAGCCAGGGAGATGGGGACCCCGATTTGTGACAACTGTGGAAGCTCCCTTCAAGATTCCACCTTTTGGGCCCACGGGAGAGGGAAGAGGGGTAGGACAGGGAGAACCGCATGAACTGGGGATTGAAGTGTTAACTGATGGTTGTTTTCTCCATTCCCACCTTGAATTTAAAATGGCTTTAACTTGGTGAACCCAGAAAATTATCTTAGAAAGGGAGGAGTCCCCTGACCGTCCTAATTCTGCCAACTTTGCAATGACTACATCCCAAAAATCGGCCTCATACAATTGGTCAGTGGTAACCTCCAGTAAGTGAGAAAACAACCAAACAATTAACTTTCTTAATTCCCACTTTTTAACATGAACATCCCCACCTGCAAGGATTCCCTCAACTTGGATAAACACTGTTTTCTGGATCCCAGAAAGCCTCGCACCCATGGCTTATGATGTTAAGAGAGAGAACCAACACCCACCACCCTTGGGAAAAATGAAAAGGAAAAGGCAGAAAAACCCACACCGTCCCCTGTTGAAAAAGACAGTGGCTGCGCAGCACAGAAAAAGAGGCAAAGGTGCTAAGTTAAAAAGACCTGGCTCAAAGTTAACTAAAGGAGCTCAGGATGCCCCCACCCTTCAACAATTAAAAGGATCTGGGGTAGAGAGACAGGGGAACAAGAAGAAGGTGAGAAGGGGAGAGGAGACCACTTACCGTCAGGCGCAGAATTCTACGTCGCTTCGACTCGGGCCCCATCTCAGGAAAAATCCAGTGTTCGATGAACAAAAGACCAAAGGTGGTGGTTCCTGTCAGGGGAAGACTCCTCGGGTGCAGGAGCTGCCTCCCTGAGCCTCTGGGAGTGTCACCCACCAGAGATGGGTCTGCTCCTACTGGAGGAAGCTTCACGGCCAGGTGGTCTCAAGAGGTCACTCCCACAGCAGGTCCAGATGGAGATCTACAGGAGCCCAGAGTCCACTTTCCACAGGGTCCGGTGATGACCTCAGGCCTCACTTTGGGTGCCAAACTATGGTCACGTGATGGAGAAGGAAGACTCGTTCACCAGATGATGATCTACAAGTCTCGTCTTTATTCCCGAATCGCCAATTATTATACACCTTTTAATTAGCTCATGCATAGTGCAAAATCCCAGCTCACCATTGGCTAATTAGTTATCAGCTATCTACGTGCTGTTTTGGTGTAACTATCACTACTTTCCCAAGCTGTCCCGCTCCACCACCTGTCTCTGTGCATTTCTTCATCTGTGGGCCAAGGACACAGTTTAATTGGAATGGCAACTCCCCTCATTCTCTATCTCGGTCAAATTAATCTCGCTGTGACCTTTAGCTCGGAGCCAGCTTGTTACAAAGCTCTCAACATTTGCCCCGTTTTCTTTTTGGACCAGAAGTGTTGTTTTCCAAGCCCTTTCCATCATCTGACTCACCATTCTTTGTACGCAATTAAGCAAGCATGGTAATACAAGCATTAGCAATACTATCACACCTAATATCCCTATAGCATACATGATCATTACTCTCAGCCAAGGGCCCAGTCCCAGGCTCTTTAACCACCCTTCTAATCCCAATCCATCATCCTCCTTCAGGGCGTGTAGCCCTTTCTGGAGCTCTTTAATTTTCGCGTGTATTGATACAGAATGATCCCATAAATTCATACAACACATACCCTCAAATTCCTCACAACCATGGCCTTGAGCTAATAATAAGAAATCGATTGCTGCTCTATTCTGCAATACTGCATGATTTACACTTTGTACATCTTGAGACAGCATGTCCAATACCTGGGAGGTGGCGTTCAGTTCGTCTTTGGCCCAGCAGCCTAATTGCTTGGCCAAATTCATGGCCTTATTAGCTGCCCCTCCAGGTAAAAGTGTGGCTACTACTACCTGTTTCAGCTCGCTCCAGAATGCGGGTTGCCCTATATTCTCGCAATTAAACTCATGCAGACTTTGGCGCTGTCGTGTAGTGTTATGGCTCCACTGCATAAGGAGGGTTATATTAGGGTGAAATATTGTGAGTTTCCCTAAATAACAAGGCCCTCCTTGAGGCTTTACAGGAATTCCGTTCCAGGCCCGATCCCCACAGATCAGAAATATTCCTGGTGGTAATGCCTTAGACACTGTAATGCCACCGCCCTTACATTGACTATACAATTGGGCATGTACCATCGACGGCGGAAGGTGGGAATCTAAGTTTGCCCAGTGTTTTCTATGCCTATTAAGGCCCCCAGAATCCTCTGGTTCAAAGCTGAGCCATCCCCCCGTGTTTTTTCCCAAGCTGGCATTGGCACTGCCAAATAGATCAAGCTCCTCAGGTGGGGAAGCTAACATTTTATTCAGAGCCAGAATAATTCGGCACTGCCAGCATCCATCTTGATGACTGGGTGTTATCCCCGGGTTTGTACTGCAAAGGCCCTTCTGTATTAGAGTCTGATTAATAAGGGTGTTATTATTAATGTAGCTCCTAAACTCTGCTACTTTCCATACCGGGAGTCCAGCTAAGCAGGTTCTGAACGGGTTACGCACCCCACCAAGACTTAAACATATGGAGCTTTGCTTGGTCTTATTGGCAATGGTCACCCAAACATTGTCACGAGGTGTGTTATACTGAGTGAACCCCAATACACACGACAACAGCCCTATGAACACGGCAGTCCTCATTTTCCTTTCCTGCCCTTTTTCCTGCCTTCTTTTAATTTGGCAGTCCCTCTGGAGCGAAGAGAACAGGACTTAAGTTGCTTGATGCAGTCGTCTAGTGCCTCCTCAACCCAACAGTCCTTTTTAATCGGTCCAACAATGGATGTCTGTGTGAGGGGCACAAGCTTTCGACAGCGCAAAGCTATTATGTGAGTACGCGCTTGCTTTTCTACTCGCTCACACAAGGTCTTAAGTTGCCAAGTAACATATGCCAAGATAATTTGCTCCAGGGCTTCATATAAGTCTAACGATCCTCTCAAATCAAGCCCTGTGAAATCCCTTAGTGCTCGCTGCCACGAGTTCTGCAAGTTTCAGGAGACTCGGCAGCTTGGGCACCAGTTCTGCCGAATGGTCGATTGCTCCAACCAAAAGACCTTATTACAGCCTCCACAGTCTAGCGCGATCCATGCAGCGCATTTATTGTCCCCACAGTCCAAACATGGCTGTGATTGAGGAGCTTTTACTTCTACCGTAAGATCCTGACACCACTCGATCCAATCGTCAGGAAAATGAACGCAGGCACGTCGCGCGTCGTTAGAGTAGGGCTTGAGGCGCTGCAAATAGGGTCGCAATATCAGCGTCAGTTTGTTGTGCACCCTCTCTTTGTCCTCCGGTGACAAGGCCGTGACGGTCCTCAACATCTGGTACAGCTCGAGTCCACTTCGTGAAGGACAGTCCATTCAAAGCGACGATCTGGCCCATTTCGATTGATAGCTGGTAAAGTAAATGCAAACCTTTTTGTATCCTGCGGATGTAGGGCAATTGTGAAAAAACAGTCCTTTAAATCCAGTATCAATAATGGCCAACCCTGTGAAATCATGGCTGGGTTTGGCAGGCCAGGTTGTAAAGCTCCCATAGGTTCCATTTGGTCGTTGACCGCTGGCAAATCATGCAAAAGCCGATATTTCCCGGATTTCTTTTTAATAACAAAGATAGGAGTATTCCATGGACTGGTAGACAGTTTAAGATGTCCCTGTTTAAATTGTTCTTCCACCAATTGATGAGCATGCTCCAGACTTTCCCCTTTTAACGGCCACTGCTTAACCACCACAGGTGTATCAGTCCTCCATGTGAGTGGAATGGGGAAAGTCCAAGCAATGGCGATTACCCCAAAGGGTGTTCGTTGGTCAACACCACCCCTAACTGGGCCAAAATGTCCCGGCCAATAAGGCATTGTACCGTTGGTGGCAAAGTGACCACCGAAAAAACCGTGGTAAGCCGCTGTCCATCCACTCTCACTTGCAAAGGTGGCGTTTTACTGGCCAAGGTGAGGCCCCCTACTCCAGTCAAGGTGTCTGCAGAAGGGTAGAGTGGCCACTGATGAGGCCAATTCTCCGGGTTAATTACACTGGAATCAGCTCCAGTGTCCAGCAGTCCCATAAGGACAATAGTCCGTCCCTGAAACTGTAATTCCACCTTTTTCCGAGGTCTGTCCCCCAAGTTCATAGTTAGCAAGGTGATTCCCGTAGATCCAAACCCTGCGTCTGCTTGTGTCCTCCTTTCACGTGGAGAGATGCCAGTAGTAAGTTGTGGCAGTGGTACCAATTGTGCAATGCGCTGGCCTTTTGCAATAGTAACCGGGGGAAAAGGAGTATGTACCATCACCAGGATCTCCCCCGTATAATCAGCATCGATAACCCCTGGTAGCACAAATAGTCCCATCATTGTGACAGACGAGCGTCCCAGCAACAAGGCACCAACAGATTTGTTTTGAATTTGTAATGGTCCGTGAACTCCTGTAGGTATCTTGTGCGGCTGGGTGGTTAAAATAGAAACGTCTACTGCTGCTGCCAGGTCCAGGCCAAGGCTCCCTGCTGTGGCTGGCTGGAGACTGCAGGGGGTGCTGACATCATGGCGGCAATTTGTGTCTGGGCGCGGCCACGCCTCGCGCTCCTCAATCCGTTTCCCGAGCGGCGGCGACAGGCATTTGTATTATGAGTATCCGAGCGGCAATGTTGGCACCAGGCACCTGTAGCCTGACAATCTCGGCGAAAATGACCATTTCCGCCACATCTGTAGCAGTGAGCTGAGCTCTTTTTTGATGCCGAGGCTTGGAGGGGTGCAAGAGCGGCTAAGACCTGATTCCGTGAGGCTTGAGCTGTCTCTTTTACTGCCTCTTGTAACCCTACACCAATCTGCTTAAGAGCATCCACTAAAAAAACTTGAGAGCCAGTGGGCAGCAATGCTGTCCTTTCTAAAGCCTCCTCAATAGTCCAATTAGCCCCCAATGTGCTTAGCAGCCTCTGAGTGGCTGGATTACTGTTCTGCAATGCACATTGCTTTAAAAGGGCGCCTTTCATATATTCCGGCACTGCCGCTCTGTCTATAGCCCCCGCAGCTCTATCGATGAACGACCCAAAAGGCTCATCTCTCCCTTGTTTAATACCCATGTAGGCTGGTACCCCTCCCGGTTCTTTCACGCGATCCATAGCGGCTCTTACGAGTCGCATAGCCTCCCTAGTCTTATCCGCGCCTACGAGAAGCTGGGCTTCCGTGCGGGAAAATGCACCATGGCCCATTAATTCATCGATCGTAATGCCATGCAGGGGGTCCCCGGGAGGACGCTGTACCCCCACGCAGTCATTAACAAGGGCTTGCCAATGAGCATTAAACAGCAACTGCTGGTGCTGGGTGAGAATTAGCCTAACAAGTCCTTTCATGTCATTTACTGTTAACAAGGACATGTTAAAGATATAATCTAACATCTGCCGTGCCGGCTCGCTCTTAAAACCAAACTGGCTAACCGTCGACCGCAGTTGTGACAAAAGTTACCAGTCTAAAGGGGTATATTCAGCCTGATCCTGGGTATGCTGGCCTTGGGCATCATAAACTGGTGTATAAACTACCGGGCAGGCAAGGGTTACAGCATCGAGCATATCGGCATCACCTTTCCCCATCGCCTCACGAGCAAGGGCAGCCCATGCCTCCCGCCTTTGCCTGGCCACCTCCTCCGCCACGGCAGCCCGCATCCGAGGAACAGCTCTCGGGACGGCTGTCGGCGTGCCGGCGAGGGGGGTTTGTTGTGGGTTTCGAATTGCCGGCGCGGGGGGGCGAGGCTCCCTGCGCAACGGGGGGGATTCCAGCCGTAGCTGCTCGAGCTCAGAATCAGAGCTACAACATTCCTCTACAAGAGGCGGTGCCGATGGAGGGCAGTCGCCTGAGCCGGCTGTCTCGGCTGCCTCATCTGAGCTGCCTGCGACCTCTGGCTCCTTAAGCAAGATAACCTTTGACACCGAAGGCGCCAGCGGCTGCCTTCTTTTCAGCAACAAATTGCAGCAACTCATTATGCACAACTCTCCAAAGTTTCCCTAATTTCTTAGCTGTTTTATCACCCTCCAAAATATGCTCATACAAGAGATCCCCGAGCTTACGCCACTCGGTCAGCTCATGGACCGTATGGGGGTTGAAAAACAACCCTCTAGCGTACCTGTAATCTAACAACCCAGGTAAATCCTTTTTCAAGTCTATCCCCTTAATCTGCCTTTTACGCAGAAAACTAGTAAAAAGATCATATGCTGCTTGCCTATCCATATCTAATCAGCGCTGTTGCAAGGCTCGCAGGCTCCGGAAGCACGTAGGCTGGGACTATCTATATAGCTCCCAGGGCCGTGAACTCGCAGTGGTTCGTTTGCCGTCCCACCCCTTGCTTCAGAGGGACCCGCTCCTACTTCTCCGATCCGTGGCAGCCGTGTCCGTCCGTAGTCGTCTTACGGGTCGACGTCGGGGTCAGCCATTTGATGGAGAAGGAAGACTCGTTCACCAGATGATGATCTACAAGTCTCGTCTTTATTCCCGAATCGCCAATTATTATACACCTTTTAATTAGCTCATGCATAGTGCAAAATCCCAGCTCACCATTGGCTAATTAGTTATCAGCTATCTACGTGCTGTTTTGGTGTAACTATCACTACTTTCCCAAGCTGTCCCGCTCCACCACCTGTCTCTGTGCATTTCTTCATCCGTGGGCCAAGGACACAGTTTAATTGGAATGGCAACTCCCCTCATTCTCTATCTCGGTCAAATTAATCTCGCTGTGACCTTTAGCTCGGAGCCAGCTTGTTACAAAGCTCTCAACAGTCACATGCATCCAAAAGCCCTCCTTGAGGGCTGCCCCAGGCTAGCTTTTAAGCATGTGAGCAACAGCGAGGTGGGGGGGCACTGTCCTCGCTTGTGCTTGCAAGGATAGAGCCTTAGGCACGAATGCCTTGAAAGACCATGAGCCAATGCCGACGAAAGCGAAGAAAGCGGGCTCCGACTTCTGGTGAAACAGGGTTTATTGGGAGGAGCAGGGAGATGAAAAGTCCAGGGAGTCCAGAAGCCGAAGACAGTGGGAAAAGGGCTTACAGTAACTTATAAAGAGGGGTGGCAACAGGGGTGGAGTCTGCCCTCCAACCCAGAGGAGCAGGAGGGAGTGGAAAAGGAAAGAAGGACACTGCTATGGGATCAATGGGGAATGACTAGGGGAAGGGCCCCAGCTGCTGAACCAATCACTTGGTGCCCAGAAGAGAAGCTTCTAGATAGAGAGGATGGGTTGTCGAGTGACAGACAAGGCACCAGGGTGCGACAAAACAAAGGATACAATGTTAACTGGGGTAATAGGGGAGGGGACAGGGAGACTGACAAGGATTGTAGGGGAGGAGACAACCTGGGTAGAACCATTACACAACCACAGGGGCGAATGGAACAAACCAACTTACAATATACAACTTAGCATAACTAAGAACCTGAAAAACACAACACAACAGTAAACAATCTCCATATTGCATTCTACTTTAGCACAACACAGGCACTGCACGAGAGGTAAGAATTATGTTTTCCTTCTCTGCTTGTCTCACAGCTTCAAACATTCACATGTTCAAAAGGCATGTGAATACCACACTCGGGGAGAGAGAGAGAGTCCCTTTCCTGCCCCTGGCAATGACCTGAGGTGGAAGCGAATGTGATGACAGGGCCATGGCCAGACCCTCATGTTCTTCAATCCCACACCATGTCATTGGCAGGGGCAGGAAAATGAACAGGTGTCTTCCCACCATGGGTCACAGGGCTCTTTCCGATATGGGTCCTCCAATGGGGGAAGAAGCTGGAGCAGTTCATGAAGCTCTTCCTGCAGCTGGGGCACTGGCAGGACATCCCTTACTGGTCACTCCTGGCTGGTCAAGTCAGAGCTCTGGGTGAAGCTCTTCCCACATGTGGGGTACTCGTAGGGCCTCTCCCCGGTGTGGATGCACTGGTGCCTGACAAGGGTAACGTTCAGCTTGAAGCTCTTCCTGCAGTCAGGGCAGTGGAAGGGCCTCTCATGTGTGTGAATCCGTACATGCAGGCGGAGATTGGAGGTGGCCTGAAACCTCTTCCCACATGTGGGGCACTCGCA
The DNA here is from genome assembly GCF_036417665.1 of Passer domesticus. Lineage (NCBI taxonomy): Eukaryota > Metazoa > Chordata > Aves > Passeriformes > Passeridae > Passer > Passer domesticus. The sequence continues at coordinate 4,063,351 of NC_087511.1, forward strand.
GGGCCTCTCCCTGGAGTGGATGAGCTGGTGCCTGACGAGGTGGGAGTTGCACTTGAAGCCCTTCCCGCTATTAGGGCAGCAGAAGGACCTCTCCTCTGAGTGAATCCGCTGGTGCAGGAGGAGACTGGAGCTGCTCTGAAACCTCTTCTGGCACTCAGGACACTCATAGGGCCTCTCCCCAGTGTGGATGCATTGGTGGGTGACAAGGGTGAATCTGCAGCTGAACCCCTTCCCACACTCCCCACATTTGTGCGGCCATTCCCCGGTGTGGATCCTCTGGTGGCGGATCAGGGTGCTGCTCTGCCTGATCCTCTTCCCACACTCCAAGAACTTGTGGGGCTTATCCCCATCATGAAGCTGCTCATGGACCACCAGCTCTGAGTTCTGGCTGAAGCTCTGTCCACCTTCCTGGCTCAGGGTGGATCTTTCCTTTTCAGAGTACCCTGGGCTGGGTTTGCAGCCCCTCCTCCTGTGGGATCTCTGGGGCTTTTCTTCCCTGTTGTATTCCTGTGCTCTGGAGCCACTCAAAATGGCCTCTGCTACTAAGTTGTGCCATGGGGCTTTGTCCTCCCTGCTCTCCATCCTCAGGTCTTTGTCTGGGGGAGGAAGGACAAGAAGAGGATGGGATTTGCCTTCGTGCCAGAGGGAAGGGGAAGGAGATCCCCCCAGTTCATCCCTGGCAGGACAGCATTGGCAGCGGTGTTGTCCTGCAGCCAGGGACCATGCTGGGCTGGGAGATGGAGCAAAGGAAAGGGGGAAAGGGGCAGTGACTTTCTCTTCACCTCCCTGGGTGTCCCAGGGCATCTTCGTCTTCCTCACAGCCTCTTCCTCCATCTGGGAAAGATTTTGGGATGGGAAATTCTGTTTTGGGAAGAAAACAAGAGATGAGTGCATTGAGTTTTGTACTGGTTTGAAGGCAAACCAGGGGGAGATTCTAAGCCGGAATTACAATTAATTAAGAAAATTAAGATCAAGGCAATGATACACAAGCACTGGCTTAAACTGACAAAGTCAAGATATAACCTGACACCCTGTTAGTCAGGGTGGTGGTAGTAGTCCCATTAAATGATGACTGCAGGCCTGTTACAGTGATGAGCATGATTCTGTGGAAGCACTGCTCCTGTACAAGGTCTCAAGGACAGAGATAGGTACAGCAGCTCTCCCATAGTTAAGTGGATGGAAGTGCTACCACCTTGTGGACAGAGAGAGATACTGCAGATCCAACCAACTAAGGTGGGTGGCAGTGCTGCCGCCCTTGTGGACAGAGAGAGGTACTGCAGATCACTCTGGCTGATGTGGACAGCAGTGCTGCCACCTTGTGGACACAGAGAGGTACTGCAGATCCAACCAACTAAGGCGGGTGGTAGTGCTGCCCCCTTTGGGACAGAGTGAGGTACTACAGCTCCCCCTAAAAGAGGTGGGTGGCAATGCTGCCGCTTTGTGGGCACAGAGAGGTACTGCCGCTCTCCCTTAGTTAAGTGGATGGCAGTGATGCCATCTTCTGGACAGAGAGAGGTACTGCAGATCCAACCAAGTTGGGCAGCAGTCCTGCCGCCTTGTGGACAGAGAGTGGTCCTGCAGCTCACCCTGGCTGATATAAACGGCAGGGCTGCCACTTTGTGGACAGAGAGAGGTACTGCAGCTCACCATGGCTGATGTGGACAGCAGTGTTGCCACAATGTGGAACGAGGGGCACTGCAAATCTAACCAACTATGGTGGGTGGCAGTGCTCCCCCTTGTGGACAGAGAGAGGTACTGCAGCTCCCCCTAAAACAGGTGGCAGTGCTGCCCCCTGGTGGACAGAGAGAGGTACTGCAGCTCACTCTGGATGAGGTGGACAGCAGTACTGCCACCTTGTGGATAGAGAGAGGTACTGCAGCTCCCCCTTAAAGAGGTGGGTGGCAGTGCTGATGCCTTGTGGACAGAGACAGGTACTGCAGCTCCCCATAAAAGTGGTGGGTGGCAGTGCAGCCGCCTTGTAGAGAGAGAGGTCCTGCAGCACCCCCTTCAAAAGGTTGGGGGCAGTGCTGCTGCCTTATGGACACAGAGAGCTACTGCAGCTCCTCCTAAAAGAGGTGGGTGGCAGTGCTGCCACCTTGTGGACAGAGAGATGTTCTGCAGCTCCCCCTTAAACAGGTGGGTGGCAATGCTGCTGCCTTGTGGAGAGCGAGACGTACTGCAGCTCACTCTGGCTGATATGGACAGCAGGGCTGCCACCTTGAGGACACAGAGAGGTACTGCAGATCCAACCAACCATGCTTGGCAGAAGTGCTGCCACCGTGTGGACAGAGTGAGGTACTGCCGCTCCCCTAAAAGAGGTGGGAGGCAGTGCTGCTGCCTTGTAGACAGAAAGTGGTCCTGCAGCTCACTCTGGCTGATGTGGACAGCAGTGCTGCCACCTTGTGGACACAGAGAGGTACTGCAGTTCCCCCTAAAAGACATGGGTTGCAGTGCTGCCGCCTTGTGGACAGAGAGAGTTAATTCAGCTTACCGTGGCTTATATGGACAGCAGTGTTGCCACAATGTGGAACGAGGGGCACTGCAAATCTAACCAACTAAGGTGGGCGGCAGTGCTGCTGCCTGGTGGACAGAGACAGGTATTGCAGATCCAACCAACCATGCTGGGCAGAAGTGCTGCCACCTTGTGGACAGAGAGAGGTACTGCAGCTCCCCCTTCAAAAGGTTGGGTGCAGTGCAGCCCCTTCTGGACAGAGAGAGTTAATTCAGCTTACCGTGGCTGATGTGGACAGCAGTGCTGCCACCATGTGGAACGAGAGGTACTGCAGATCTAACCAAGGTGAGTGGCAGTGCTCCCCCTTGTGGACAGGGAGAGGTACTCAAAAATGGGGAAAATCAACACAAAAAGGGAGGAAATCTCCCCAAAAACCCCAAAGATCTGGAGCACAAATGAGTCTGGGGAGAAATCCCCCAAAATCAGCCAAACATGGGGAAAATCAACACAAAAATGGGAAAATCAACACAATTATGAGATCAGGACCCTAAAATTCCCCAAAAACCCAAAGAGGCGGAACACAAACGAGTCTGCATTTGGGACAAAGAACCAAAAATGGGGGAAATCTGCCCAAAAATTGGAAAAATCAACCAGGAAATGGGAAAAATGAACCCAAAAGTGGGAAAAATGGACCCAAAAGCGGGAAAAATCAGCCCAAAAATGGACTCAGGACCCCAAAAACCCCAAAAACCCCCAAATCCACTCCAAAATCAGCCCCAAAACCCTGATCAGGTGGATCACAAACGAGTGTGGGGCTGAAACAGCCAAAACTGGGAAAATTCACCCAAAATTTGGCAAATTCACCCAAAACTGGGAAAAAATCACCCAAAACTGGGAAAAAATCACCCAAAACTGGGAAAATTCACCCAAAATCAGCCAATGTTGCACTGGGAATTCCCAGTTTTGGGTCAGAATTCCCAGTTTTTTGCTCTCAATTCCCAAATTTGGGTGGAAATTCCCAATTTTCGTTGGAAATTCCCAATTTTGGGCTCACAATTCCTAATTGTGGTTTGAAATTCCAATTTTTTGGGTGTAAATTCCCATTTTTTTGCTCAAAATTCCCAAATTTTGGTTATAAATTCCCATTTTTTTGGTAGAAATTCCCATTTTTTGTGTGTAAATTCCCTTTTTTTGTGTACATTCTACTTTTTTGTGTAAATCCCCATTTTTTGGCTCTCAATTCCCAATTTTTGGGTGCAAATTCCCATTTTTGGGTGTATACCACATTTTTTTAAGTAAATTCCCATTTTTTGGGGTCACAATTCCCATTTTTTGGTGTAAATCCCATTTTTGGGGTAAAAATCCCCAATTTTTTGGGTGTAAATTCCATTTTTGGCTCTCAATCAGCATTTTTTGGCTCACAATTCCCAATTTTTGGGTGTAAATTCCCATTTTTTGTTTGGAAATTCCCAATTTTTTGCTCTCAATTCCCATTTTTGGGTGTAAATTCCCAATTTTTTTGTTTTCCTCACTCTGTTTTGGGGGGGGTGGTCTCGGGCCCCTCCCCCCCCCCCCCCCCCCTTCTTCCTCCTCTGCTGCGGGAAGCGCCCGGGGGGCCTGCGGAATGTTCCAGAAACAATGGGAAAATTCCAGGGAATTCCGCGGAATCCCAGGGAAATCCCAGAAAATCCCAGGATTCCAGGGCGGGGCAGGGGTCTGGGGAGGGCTCTGGGGGGGTCGGGGAAAATTTGGGGGAAAATTTGAGGGAATTTTGGGTAATTTTTTGGAAATTTTTGAAAATTGTGTAGGAATTTAGGGAATTTTGTTGGATTTTTTTTAAATTTTGGAGTGGTTTTGAGAGGGATTTGGGAATTTTGGGGGAATTTGGGAATTGAGGAATATTTGGGGAATTTTGGAACAGTTTCTGGCATTTTTTTGAATTTTTTGTAATTTTGGAGGGGCTTGGGGGGATTTAGGAATTTTTTGGGAATATTTTTTAAATTTGGGGGAATTTTTGGAGACTGAGGAGGGCTTTGAGGAATTTTTGAGAATTCAGGGGACAATTTGAGGGAATTTTGGGGAGATTTTGGGAAATTTGGGGGGGATTTGGGAATTTTTGTGGAATTTTCAGGAATTTCAGAGGGGTTTTGGGGGGATTTGGGAATTTGAGGAAGATTTCAGGCATAACTGGGGAAGGGTTTTGGGAATTTTGGGGCATTTGGGGAAAATTTGGGAATTTTTGGGAATGTGGGAGGTGTTTAGGGGAATTTGGGGAATTTTGCAGCATTTTGGGGAAGTTGGAAGGGCTTTTGGGCGGGGTTTTGGGAATTTGGGGGAAATTTTAGGGGGATTTGGGGGGAATTTTGAGGGAATTTTGGCAACTTGGGGGCAATTTGGGAGTGATTTTGGGGGAATTTTTGGGGAATTTTTTGGAATTTTGGGATGAGTTTTGGGGAGACGTGAGAATTTGGGGGAATTTTTGGGGAGTTTTTGAGGCATTTTTATAGGATTTGGGATTTTGGGGGGAATTAAGAGAGGAATTTTGGGGAATTTCAGAGATTTGAGGGGAAATTTTAGGGGGATTTGGGAATTGTTGGGAATTTTAGGGGGGTTTTAGGGGAGTTTGGGGGAAAATTTGGGAATTTCAGAGGAATTTTGGGAGAATTTGGGGATTTTTGGGCATTTGGGGGAGATTTTAGGGTGGAATTGGGGAAGATTTTTGGGAATTTTGGAGGAATTTGGTGGGAAATTGGGAGGGGTTTGGGGATTTTTTGGGAATTTTTTTGAAATCCTGGGAAGTTTTGGGGGATTTTTTCTTGAGATTTGGGGAATTTTAGGGAGTTTTGAGGGGATTTTAGGCAGAATTGGGGAAGATTTGGGGAAATTGGGGGATTTGGGGGGAATATGGGGGGAATTTTGGGGGAAATTTTTGGGGCATTTTTGGGATTTTTGTCTCTCACTTCTTTCCAGGGGTGCTGGGCAAGGCCTCCCTGCAGAAAATTTGGGAATTTTGGGATCCAGGAGGGGAATTTTGGGGTCCCCCCTCCCCAAATATCAAATTTTTCAGGGCTCCCCCTCCCAAAACCCCAAAATTTTGCCCAAAATCTCAAATTTTTGAGGTTTCACTCCCCCATAAAACCTCAAATTTTGGGATTTTCTATTCCAAAATCCCAAATTTTTGGGGTTGTCCCACACAGAATCCCAAATTTTACCAAAAATCCACAATTTTTTTCAGATTTCTTCTCCCAAAATTCCCATTTTTTCCTAAAATTCCAAATTTTGGGGTTATTTTCCCTCCCAAATTCCCAATTTTGAGGTATTTCCACTCCCCAAAATTCCTTTTTTTTCCCCAAAATCCCCCACTTTTGGGTGTTTTCCCTCCCCAAATCCCAGTTGTCTTGGGTTGAAAAGACAGGAGCTTGTGAAGGAAGGCAAAAGCCTCTTGTGAAATGGAGAAGGTAAACCCCCTCCTTCTGAATTATCACAACTTCAGAATTAAAAAAGGCTCTTAGGCAAAGATATGGGAAACGGGAATAACAGTTCTTTACTGGAAGAAAAAAAAAAACTAAATAACAATGTAATTTAACACAAGCAAAACAACTACTGGCAGAGTGAGAAAAACCTGGCACCCTGAGAAGTCAGGGTGCTGATAGCAGTCCAGCCAAATGGTGGCTGCTCCTCCTGGAGCGGCGATCTGCAGAAGGGTGTAGATCCCTTCCGAAAATGCGGCGAAGGAGCAGCTGGGCCTCAGTTCTTGATTCCTCTCGGAAATCCAGCGAAGAAGGCTGTCTGTGGTCTCAGAAGTGCTTGTTTTATGGTGGCAGGGATGCTTGGCTCCTCCCTCTGGGTGGAGCATCTTCCAATGGGATGATGTAACTAATCTTACCAGCCACAGTGAGTAATTCAATAGCCTATTAGCAGGACATTGTTTTCCTGGCAGTGTCATTGTTCTTGAAAGAGATAAGAAAAGCTGCCCAACCCCCAACAGATGGCAAAATAGAATACATGCTTATTTTACAAGCCAGGACATTATCCACCCCTTATTCTATTTCCATTTGTGTCACAATGAAATCTTATACTCAGTTTTCACTTAAGACCAGGTTTCCCTGTGGTACACAACGGGTTTCCTCATCTTTCTGCATTACCTACTAAGTGTAACCAGGTCCTTGAGCAAAAACAATCCCACGGGTGGGTTTGTCTCTGCCTGAGGTGGGATTAATCTAGACAACTTTCCCTAAAATACTCTTCATATGTACCACAGGGACTTTATCTCTATCTATTGTGTGCAAGGGTTCAGACTGGGCAGGGCCAGCTCGATTGATGGACCCTCGGGTGTTGACCATCTAGGTTGCTTTTGCCAGGTTATTTTCCCAGTTTCTAAATGTTCTCTTACCAAGTGCCTTCAGGGTAGTTTTAAGGAGTCCGTTGCACCGTTCAACTTTGCTAGCAGCTGGAGCATGATAGGGGATATGATATATCCATTCGATACCATGTTCTCTGGCCCAGGTGTTGATAAGGCCGTTCTTGAAATGGGTGCCGTTGTCAGATTCAATCCTTTCAGGTGTGCCATGTCTCCATAGGACTTGCTTTTCCAGGTCTAAGATGGTGTTCCGGGCAGTGGCATGAGGTACAGGGTAGGTCTCTAGCTATCTAGTGGTGGCTTCCACTATGGTCAGCACGTAGCGCTTGCCTTGGCGTGTCTGGGGCAGTGTGATGTAGTTAATCTGCCAGGCCTCCCCATACTTGTACTTGGACCACCGCCCCCCATACCACAGGGGCTTCACCCGCTTGGCCTGTTTGATGGCAGCACACATCTCACAGCCGTGGATAACCTGAGAAATACTATTTATGGTTAGATCTACTTCTCGGTTTCGTGCCTACTTGTAGGTGGCATCTCTGCCCTGATGACCTGAGGCATCGTGAGCCCATCGAGCCAGGAACAACTCCCCTTTATGGTGCCAATCTAAGTCTATCTTTGACACTTCTATTCTCGCTGTCTGATCTACTTGTTCGTTGTTTCGGTGTTCCTCATTAGCCCGACTTTTGGGGACATGGGCATCTACATGACGGACTTTTACCGTTAGTTTCTCCACCCGAGAGGCAATGTCTTTCCATATATTAGCAGCCCAGATTGGTTTTCCTTTACGTTGCCAGTTGGCTTTTCTCCACCTTCCCAGCCAGCCCCATAGAGCATTGGCTACCATCCATGAATCAGTATAAAGGTAGAGCTTTGGCCACCTCTCCCTTTCAGCAATGTCCAGGGCCAGCTGAACGGCCTTGAGTTCAGCAAGTTGGCTCGATCTACCTTCTCCTTCGGTAGCTTGTGCAACCTGTCGTGTGGGGCTCCATACGGCTGCTTTCCACTTCCGGTTTATCCCTACGATGCGACAAGAACCGTCAGTGAAAAGAGCGTAGCGTGTTTCCTCTGCTGGTAGTTGGTTATAGGGTGGAGCTTCTTCAGCTCTTGTCGCTTGTACCTGCTCTTCATCGTCAGTGAGACTAAAGTTTTCACCTTCTGGCCAGTTCGTAATTATCTCTAAAATCTCAGGGCGATTCAGGTTTCCAATACGGGCGCGCTGGGTGATGAGGGTAATCCATTTGCTCTATGTGGCGTCGGTGGCGTGGTGGGTAGTAGGAACTTTTTCTTTGAATATCCACCCCAGCACTGGTAGTCGGGGTGCTAGGAGGAGTTGTGCTTCCGTGCCAATCACTTCTGAGGCGGCTTGAACTCTTTTATAGGTAGCCAAGATTTCCTTCTCTGTTGGGGTGGAGTTGGCTTCGGACCCTTTGAAACTTCGGCTCCAGAATCCTAATGGTCGACCTCGAGTCTCACTAGGCACCTTCTGCCAAAGGCTCCAGGACAAACCATTGTTCCCGGCTGCAGAGTAGAGCACATTTTTGACTTCTGGTCCCGTTCTGACTGGGCCAAGGGCTACAGCATGAGCGATCTCCTGCTTGATCTGGGTGAAGGCTTGTTGCTGCTCAGGGCCCCAGTGGAAATCGTTCTTTTTGCGGGTAACCAGGTAAAGAGGGCTCACAATCTGGCTATACTCGGGAATGTGCATCCTCTAAAAACTTATGGCACCTAGGAAAGCTTGTGTTTCTTTTTTGCTGGTTGGTGGGGACATAGCGGTGATCTTGTTAATGACTTTAGTGGGAATCTGGCGCCGTCCGTCTTGCCATTTTACTCCTAGGAACTGGATTTCTTGGGCAGGTCCCTTTACTTTGCTCTTCTTGATGGCGAAGCCAGATTCTAGCAGTATTTGGATGATCCTCTTACCTTTCTCAAACACTTCTGCCGCTGTGTTCCCCTACACAATGATGTTATCGATGTACTGCAGGTGTTTTGGAGCCTCACCCTTTTCTAGTGCAGTCTGGATCAGTCTATGGCAGATAGTGGGACTGTGTTTCCACCCCTGGGGCAGTCGGTTCCAGGTGTACTGCACGCCCCTCCAGGTGAAAGCAAACTGAGGCCTGCATTCTGCTGCCAGAGGAATGGAGAAAAACGCATTAGCAATATCAATAGTGGCATACTACTTTGCTGCCTTGGACTCCAGCTCGTACTGGAGTTCCAGCATATTCGGTACAGCGGCGCTCAGCGGTGGAGTCACTTCATTCAAGGCACGATAGTCTACAGTCAATCTCCATTTTCCGTCAGATTTGCGCACAGGCTAGATGGGGCTGTTGAAGGGTGAGTGGGTTTTGCTGACTACCCCTTGGCTTTCCAGCTCACGAATCATTCTGTGGATGGGGATCACGGCATCTCGATCCGTCCGATACTGCCGGCGGTGCACTGTCGAGGTCGCAATTGGCACGAGTTGCTTTTCTACTCTCAGGAGTCCTACTGCAGACGGGTTTTCTGACAGTCCAGGTAAGGTGTTTAATTGCTTAATGTCCCCTGCCTTTACAGCAGCAATGCCAAAAGCCCACCTGAGTCCCTTTGGGTCTTTGTAATAGCCGTTCCGGAGGAAGTCTATGCCCAGAATACACGGGGTTTCTGGGTCAGTCACTATAGGATGTTTCTGCCACTCCTTCCCGGTCAGGCTCATCTCGGCTTCCACCAGGGTCAATTGCTGTGATCTCCCTGTCACACCAGCAATAGAAACAGGCTCTGCCCCCACATGTCCCGATGGTATCAGGGTACACTGCGCACCAGTATCAACTAGGGCATCGTATTTTTGTGGCTTTGATGTGCCAGGCCATCGGATCTACACCGTCCAGAAGATCCGGTTTTCCCGTGCCTCTCCCTGGCTAGAGGCAGGGCCTCTCTAACACTGGTTATTATTCCTCTCCTGGGTATACATACTAGAGGTCCCTTCAAGGGAATCTGACAGATCGTACCCAAAAGCTTGGTCATGGGAGGTTGAGGCTACCTTCACCTTGGTGGAACTCCCCCAGTTAGAGTTTCCCTCCTTGAGTTGACGGACCCGTGCTGCCAGGACAGAAGTGGGTTTCTCATCTTACTTCCCTATGTCTTCCCCGTGGTCATGCAGGAAGAACCACAGATTAGCCCTTGGGGTGTACCCTCTCTCTCTAGCTGGGGAATGTTGGGCTCTGACTTTGGGGCTTGTGACTCGTACGGGTGCTGCATTAACCTTCCTCATTTCTTCCCTCATCTCTTCTTTGAACTCCTTAATCACAGCTGAGATATGAGCCTGCATTGGGCCATTAATCATACTCTCATAATTCTTAAGTTTGTTGGCAACAGAGCCTCTCGGTTAGTGTCAGCATCAATTGTTGCAATGAAAGTGGTGTACTGAGATGGCTCCAGATTTGCCAGACTCCACAGTATTTGTCCTGTGCACCTGACCTTGTCGGGGTCATTATTATGTTGTCCATCCCTCCCAAAGAGTACCTCTAATACTGCCACTTCCCTTAACTGTTGGATCCCTTCCTCCAGGGTCTTCCAACGCATTCTATGGTGGTGCTCCTGCATTCTCTCCCTGTGGACAAACTTCTCTCTGACACTCATTAAAAGCCGCTCCCAGAGAGAAAGGGATCCTGGCTCCCTTACAAAAATCTGATTCATACCTGAGTCCTGGGTTAAGGGTCCCAAGTTCCTTGCCTCACCACCGTCCAGCTGCACGCCTGTACCTATAAGGTCCCAGACCCGGAGTAGCCAGGCAGTATAAGCCTCACGCCCTCGTCGCACAATGTCTTTGTGCAGATTACGGAGACTTTTGTACGTCAGGGACTCGGTGATGATCGCAACTTCTGGCTCCCCTGTGGGTTGTGAGGTTCCTCTATTCTTATCTCTATCTGGGTGCTCTGCTTTCATCTTAGACCTCCTTGTTTCTACCGGGGTAACTGCTGCTGGCTGTGACTGCCTTTGTGGTTCAGTTGGAACCTGGACAGTTGTAACATTTGTGGGTTCCACAGCTGTACTATTAGACTGTCCTTCTTCAAGGCAAAAGGCAGGCTTCTCACCAGCTGGTGAAATGCACTCCTTCAGCATCGCTTGCATCTCCTGCATCTCTTTAACCAGCACCCTCACCCAATCTGGGTGGTTCGTTTCTGAGGCAGGCTGTGGGGCAGGGTCAGGCTCTGGAGCAGCAGCATCTCCAGTCTCTGGGGTAGTGTCAGGCTCTGCAGCAGCACCCCTAGTCTCTGGTGTAGGTGTCAGGGTAGTTATCCAGGTTAATCTTCTCTTATCTCTGAGTGCTAAACATAACAGGCATATCAGCAACACCACCCATTGTATGATATCATTAGCACTTAAAGTGGATCTTAACCCTTCGAAAACTGGTGGTGCAGACCCAAAAAGATGGTTAAAAGGTTGGGAGAAAGTTTCCCCCCGTGTCATTTCTTCACAGTAGGTACCATTATTAAAGTAACTCCAAAAACATGCAGTTAGTGTGTGATAGCTCTGAATCCATGTACCTGCCATCCAGAGGAAATTAAAGATCCATGAATCCTTCACTCAGAGGACAAACTTGATAACAGACACAGTGGCCTTAGTTATAGGACCCATATTTAGATAAGGGCCTGTAAATGGGAAGTATACACTTGCGACCACATGCCACCCAAACCAGGGAAAACTGGACCACATGGTGGTACTTACAAATTAAGCTACCTAAGAACTGTTAATCCCTTTTTTTTTTCTCAATGCCCTCGAGCCCTACGTTGGGCGCCAAAATCTGTCTTGGGTTGAAAAGACAGGAGCCTGTGAAGGAAGGCAAAAGCCTCCTGTGAAATGGAGAAGGTAAACCCCCTCCCTCCGAATTATCACAACTTCAGAATTAAAAAAGGCTCTCAGGCAAAGATATGGGAAACGGGAATAACAGTTCTTTACTGGAAGAAAAAAAAAAACTAAATAACAATGTAATTTAACACAAGCAAAACAACCACTGGCAGAGTGAGAAAAACCTGGCACCCTGAGAAGTCAGGGTGCTGATAGCAGTCCAGCCAAATGGTGGCTGCTCCTCCTGGAGCGGCGATCTGCAGAAGGGTGTAGATCCCTTCCGAAAATGCGGCGAAGGAGCAGCTGGGCCTCAGTTCCTGATTCCTCTCGGAAATCCAGCGAAGAAGGCTGTCTGTGGTCTCAGAAGTGCTTGTTTTATGGTGGCAGGGATGCTTGGCTCCTCCCTCTGGGTGGAGCATCTCCCAATGGGATGATGTAACTAATCTTACCAGCCACAGTGAGTAATTCAATAGCCCATTAGCAGGACATTGTCTTCCTGGCAGTGTCATTGTTCTTGAAAGAGATAAGAAAAACTGCCCAACCCCCAACAGATGGCAAAATAGAATACATGCTTATTTTACAAGCCAGGACACCCAGTTTTTGCCCAAAATCCCCAATTTTTTGCTATTTTCCCTCCCAAAATTCCCATTTTTCCCGAAACCCCAATTTCTGGGGATTTTCCCTCCCAAAAATCCCAATTTTTCCCCAAATCCCCAATTTTTGGATATTATGCTTCCCAAAATTCCCTTTTTCCCCCCCAAAATCCCAAACTTTTTGGGATTTTGCCTTCCAAATCCCCTATTTCTGGGGTTTCTCATCCCAAAATCTCCAATCTTTTTGCCCCAAATCCTCAATTTTTGGTTATTTCCCCTCCCAAATCCCCATTTCTCCCAAAATCCCCATTTTTTTGGTATTTTCCCTCCAAAATCCCCTTTTCCCCCCAAATTTTTTGTTATTTCTCCTCCTCCCAAAATCCTTTTTTTTTTTTGTATTTTCCCTCCCAAAATCCCCATTTTTTTCCCCCAAATCCCCAATTTTGTGGTTTCTTTTCTCAAAATCAATTCCCCCCCCCCAAGATTCCTAATTTTTGGGGCTTTCCCCTCCCCAAACCTCAATTGTTTTTCCCAAAACTCCTGATTTTTGGGAATTTCCCCTCTGAAAACCCCACTTTTCCAGGATTTTCCCTCCCAAATTCCCTTTTTTTTTCTCAGATTCCAAATTTTTGCTTATTTTCCCTGCCAAAATACCATTTTTTTGGTGATTTCCCCTCCCAAAATCCCCATTTTCCCCCCAAATTCCCCCATTTTTGGGAATTTTCCCTCTCAAAATCCACAATTTTTGGGAATTTCCCATCTCAAAGCCCCAGTTTTTAAGGGTTTTCCCTCTCAAAATCCCCATTTTTCCCCCCCAAATTCCCAATTTTTGGGTATTTTCCCTCCCAAATCCTCATTTTTGGGGGGTATTTCCCCTCCCAAACCCCCAATTTTTGTGGATTGTCCTTCCCCCAACCCCAATTTTTTTTCCAAAATCCTCGATTTTTGGGTATTTTCCCTTCCAAAATCCCCAATCTTTGGGTATTTTCCCTCCCCCAACCCAAATTTTTCCCCAAAATCCCCATTTTTTCCCCCAAACCCCCAGTTTTCAGTTATTTACCCTCCCAAAAACCCCATATTTTTTCCCAAAATCCCAATTTTTGGTTATTTTGCCTCCCAAATCCACTTTTTGGGGGGGATTTCCCCTCCCAAACCCCCAAATTTTGAGTATTTTCCCTCCCCAAACCCCCAATTTTTTTCCCCAAAATTCCCAATTTTGGGTGTCTTCCTTCCCAAAATCCCCATTTTTTCCCCAAAATCCCCAATTTTTGTGGCTTTTCCCTCCCAAAATCCCCGATTTTTGGTTATTTTGCCTCCCAAAATCCCCATTTTTTTTTTGTTATTTTCCCCTCCCCAACCCCCATTTTTCCGGAAAATCCCCATTTTTCCCAAATTTCCCAATTTTGTGCCTTACTTGGCCGGGGGGTCCCTGGGGCCCTTCCCCAGCTCCTCCTCCAGCGGCTCCCTGAGAAACCCAAAATCCAGGAGGGAACAAAAATGGAACCCCGGGGGGGAAACACCAAAAAAAAAACCAAAATCCCCCCCAAAAAACAAAATTAAAAAAAAAATTCCCCCCAAAAAACAAAATTCCCCCCCAAAAAAACCAAAATTCCCCCCCAAAAAAACCCCAAATTTCCCCCCAAAAAACCCCCAAATTTCCCCAAAATCCCTCCAAAATCCACCAAAAATCCCAAAAATCCCCCCCCAAATCCCTAAAATTTTACCCAAAAGTCCCCCAAAGGGCTCCCCCCCCAAAATCCCCTTTAAACCCCCAAAATCCCCCTCAAAATCTCCCCAAAATTCTCCCTAAAATATCGCCCCAAAATTCCCAGAAATCCCCCCAAAAAATCCCCTTTAAACTCCCAAAATTCCCCAAATCCCCCTAAAAATCCCAAAAAACTTCCAAATCCCCCAAAATTCCATTGAAGTCTCAATAAAATTCCCCAAAATCCCCAAATTTCCCCAAATTATCCCCAAGGATTCCCAAGATCCCCCCAAAAACCCAAATAAACCCCCAAAATTTCCCATTTCCACCTCAAAATCCCCCAAAAATCCCTTTTAGACGCCAAAAATTCCCAAATCCCCCCAAAATTCCCCAAAATTTCCAAAAAATCCCCAAATCTGCCAAAAATCCCCTGAAAACTCCCAAAATCCCACCAAAAATAAAAAAATCCCCTAAAATTCCTCTTTAAACCCCCAAAATTCCCAAAACATTCCCCCAAAACTCCCCCGGAAAAAATCCCAATTAAATCCCCAAAAATTCCTCAAAAATCCCCAAATTTCCCCAAACTTCCTCTAAAATCCCCCAAAATCTCCAAAAGTCCCCCAAATTCCCCAAAAATCTCACAAAAATCCCCAAATTTTCCCCGAAAAAATCCTCTTAAACCCCAAAAATGCAAAAAATTTTTTAAAAAATCCCTCAAAAATCCCCTCAAAATTCACCAAAAATTCCCAAACCCTCCAAAAACTCTCCTTTAAACCCCCAAAAATCCCTGAAAAATTGCCAAAAATCCCCCCAAAAACCATTAGAATCCCCCAAACTCCCCAAAATTTCAAAAAAAATCCCCAAAAATTTCCCTCAAAACTTCCCCCCAAAACCCCCAGAATTCCCCAAAATGCCCCAAATTCTCCCAAGAAATCTCCTTTAAACCCCCAAAAATCCTTCAGAACTTCCCCCAAATGCCCCCCAAACCCCCAGAATTCCCAAAAATCCCCAAAATGTCCCAAATGCCCAAATGTCCCCAGTGTCACCGGGTCCCTCTGTGCAGCAGCTGCTCCAGGACGGCGTCCAGGCGGTGCCACGCGGCTCTGGGGGACAGCTCTGGGAATTTGGGGAATTTTTGGGGACATTTGGAAATTTTTTGAAATTTTAGGGGGGATTTGGGACTTTCAAGGGGATTTTTGGGGTGGAAATGGAAATTTTGGGGAACTTTGGGGATTTTGGGGGAGTTTTTGGAATTATTTGGGTCTTTTAGAAGGAATTTTGGGGATTTTTTGGGAATCTTGGGGGGATTTTGGGGGTTTCAAGGGGATTTTTGGGGTGGAAATGGGAATTTTGGGGGAATTTTAGGGATTTTGGGGGAGTTTTGTGGAGTTTTTAGAATTATTTGGGAATGCTGAAAGAGATTTCGGGGAATTTTTCGGAATTTTGGGGGGTTTTGGGAATGTTGGGAGGGATTTGGGGGAGTTTTGGGGTTTCAAGGGGATTTTTGGGGTGGAAATGGGAAATTTGGGGGGATTTTGGGGAGTTTTGGGGGCTCCAGGCGGCACCGGGTGGCCCCTGGGTACAGCTCTGGGGATGGAAAATTGGGGGAAATTTGGGGATTTTTTGGGAAATTTGGGAATTTTTGGAAATTTTAGGGGGGATTTGGGCAAGGTTTGGGGCTTTAAAGGGGATTTTGGGGGTGGAAATGGGAATTTTGGGAATTTTTGGAGGAATTTGGGGGATTTTGGGGGATTTTGGGGGAGTTTTTGGAATTATTTGGGGTTTTTGGAAGGGATTTTGGGGAATTTTTAAGTATTTTTGGATTTTTTTGTAATGGGGGGAGGGATTTGGGGGAATTTTGGGGTTTAAAGGGGACTTTTTGGGGTTGAAATGGGAATTTTGGGGAAATTTGGGGGATTTGGGGGAATTTTGGGATTTTGTGGCAACTCTGGATGGGAATTTGGGGAGTTTTGGGGATTTGGGGATTTTGGGTTTGTTTTGGGAGTTTAAAGGGGATTTTTTGGGGGTTGGAATGGGAATTTTGAGAGATTGAAATGGGAATTTTGGGGAATTTTAAGAAAGTTTGGGATTTTTTGGGAATGCTGGAAGGAATTTTGGGGATTCAAATGGGAATTTTGAGGGGATTTTGGGACTGAATTGGGATTTTAGGCAGAATTTTGAGGATTTTTGGGGGTCTGAGGAGAATCTTGGGAATTCCAAGGGGAGTTTGGAGGAGATTTTTGGGAATCTGGGGGTCCGCTCTGGAAAATGTGGAATTTTGAGGAATATATTGGGAATTTTGGGGTATTTGTGGTGGCCTGGGGGGGATTTGGGATAAATTCGGGGAATCTTTTGGGAATTGGGTGATTCCTGAGGGAATTTGAGGGATTGTGGGGGGTTCCGGGTGGGATTTTGGGGAATTTTGGGGCATTTTGGGGCGATTTTTGGGATTTTTGGGCTCCCGGCTGAGCTCACTTGGCTTCTCCACCTTCACCTTTGTGAAAAATGTGTATTTTATGATTGGTTTTCGCAAGTATTAAAATGAATA
Source organism: Passer domesticus (assembly GCF_036417665.1). NCBI lineage: Eukaryota > Metazoa > Chordata > Aves > Passeriformes > Passeridae > Passer > Passer domesticus. The sequence goes on from NC_087511.1 coordinate 4,079,830, forward strand.
TTGTATGTGTATGTTAGAAAGTTATGATGCATTAATTTTTGTAAATATAGTTTTAGGTTATAACATAATGTTAAAATAGAAACTATGCTATGCAAGATATTTGTTTTAGAAAGGACTCGCACCAGATAGGAGCCACAGGACACCTAAATCTTTCAGAGGAAGGGAATTTATTGCTCTCTTATCAGCAGAAAACTAACTTCTTCCCACCTCGCTCAGACTGGAAGACAGCATGAGGATTAGGAGGAAGAAGTTGACAGTGACCAGACAGAATCCTGTGTTTGAATGGAATTTATGCATCATGTATGAGATGTATGAATATGCAACTGGCAATTGTTTTTAAGGGTTAATCCTCTGTTAACGGGTGTCCTTTTTTGGGCTTGTGTTGCCCAGAAAAAGGTACCCGGACGTCCGTATCTCTTTGTTTTTATTGTCTCATATTGTCCTAACCTCAAATGTTCAAATTTTATTATTTTAATTATATTACTATTTTTATAACCATTTTTATTACTATTAAACTTTTAAAATTTCAAAACCAAGTGGTTGGCGTTTTTCACAATTATGGAAGCAGAGGATGGTTAACACCTCACTGCCGGTGCCTTAGGCGAGCCAGAGTGGGGAGGCGCACCCTGCCCCATTTGGCAGCCTCGCTCTGGTTCCCCTGGTGCAACCGACAGACGCAGGTTACATCGGTGGACAAAGAGAGGCAATAAAACAAAGAGAAGGGGAAAAGGCTCCCTTTCTGAAACCGCGGTAATTGGCCCCCTAAGAGTAGTAGTGCGCACGAAGAACCCGGAAAGGAAAAATGATTGGTAAGTGCTTTTCGGGGGGGCAGGTATGGGGGGATGAATGTGTGTGAATGAGAGGTGGGCTGGTTGTCCCAGACCTGCTACCCGAGTGTGGAGTCTCCCATGCTGCGGTTCCATCTTTCCGCGAGGAAAACGGCCAGTAAAGAGACGAAGTGAATGTTAAAAGGAGAGAATCCCCCGGGGTAACTGGGACTGGGTCTCAGGGAGGGGTTGGACTCCTCGGAAGAAGGGAGCAGAGTTTCCTAGCCCAATCCACTAGGAAACGGGACAAGAGGGGCCCCTGAAAACCTGCTGGGTTGAGGGATTTACATTCCAATAGCATCCAGGGTTGAGCAGAATTCTGCCGTTTGAGGATATGCCCAAGAGCATCTGGGGCTGAACAACTCAGCTAGATTGAGGGATAAACATTTTAACCAAGAACATCCGGGGTTAGACAGCACAGCTAGATGGAGGGATAAAAATATTTTTGCCCAAGAGCATCCAGGGTTGGACAACACAGCCAAGAAAAAAAAAATAGAAATGCCTAAGAGCATCTGGGTTGTACCACATAGCTGGATTGAGGGGAAAAATTCCCAAGAGCATCTGGGGTTGGACAGCACAGCTGGATTGAGGGATATCCAATAGCACTGGGACTGGCCAGTAACACCTAAAATTGTAATAGGTGATTTGAAAGTAAAAGGTACCTTATTGTTGTCTTGTTGTGTGTGTGACCTGCGATTAGGCCGTTGTCTCCTGGGCAGGTGGGAGCTCTGGCTAAGGTATAAGTGACCGGCAAACGGGCCACTGTCCTCCCTGGCGTGTGGAGGGGGCTGTGGCTAAAGATTGTAAGAGACATGTAGATAGCCTCACAAGGAAACTGGCACCCAAGGCACCAGAGCCAGAGCCCTTCCAGGAGGCCTGGCGATACTGCAACCCCAAGGCCAAACCGAAGGTGAAAAGGGGGGACACGGACCTGTGATTCTCTCGAGATAGAGATTCACTTTGGGTGTGAGTCTTTGAAAGAAAAGCAGTGGTTAAGCTGTTAGTGAGGGTGAGAAACAGAGGCAGAGGATGAATAGATAAGATCTTGAAAATGGAACAGAAAACCAGTAAGTTGGGTACAGGAGAAAGGGGGAATAAAAGCATACTAGCAGAGATACCCCAAGATAGCCCTTTGGGAGTTATGTTAGCTAACAGAAATACAACTCCTTGCAAAAGGAGAAAATACAGCATATGCAGTAGTTAATGGAAAAAAACTGCAAACATGCAAACTGTTGAAAAAGAAAAATTACCATCAACTGGTCAGTTCAAACCTGTGAATTATATGCTCTAAAAGAGCACTGGAATATTTAGCATCAAAAAAAGGGAAATATATATATATATACTGATCCAAGGTATGCCTTTGGAGTAGTACATACCTTTGGAAAAATTTGGGATGAAGAACTACTTAATTCAAGAGGAAACAGATTAGTACATAAGGGGCTCATTTTAGGAGTTTTAGAGACATCAAAATTACCTGAAGAGGTAGCTATAGTACCTATTAAAGAACACAAAAAAGTTAAGATCACTGAAATAAGAGGAAATAATTTGGCAGATCAAGAATTTAAAGATGCAGTAGAAAATAGAGTTGAAAGAATTATGTTAATATTAATTAAAAAAATTGAAAATTTCAAAGTTTAGGGAAGCAGATAAAAAAAATAAAATAATTAAACAAGATAGGTGGTGAATAAGATGAATCAGAGAAATAGAAACTTCCTGATGGAAGACAATTAGTTAATAAAATGCTTACTAATTTTAGAAGACATGCATCAGAAAACCCACTGGGGTACTCAAGCTTTGTGTGGTCATTTTTTTAGAAACTATGAGTACATTGGGATCTTTAGAGCAGCAAAGCAAGTAACTGAAAAATATATCATTTGCAAAAGGATAAATAAAAAAAAGTGATGAGAAAAATGACATGAAGACGTCGTAAGTTAGCTTGTCGACCATTTTAAAGTATCCAAGCAGAAGTTTGGATTTGTTAAGCTCTGGATTTATTTGTAAAAAAAAAAAAAAAAAAGAAAAAAAGTTTGGGCTGGGGAAGGAAATAGGGAAGGATTAAATATTGACCCATAAGGGTTACAACTGAGAGAGAAGATTGTCCCATACAGTATCCCATATCTTTAGAAAGACAGGAAAATTTGAAGTTCATTAAAAAAAAACCAAAAAAAACCAAAAAAACAAAAAAGAAACCACCAAAAAACCTTTATATGCCTTCTCATGATGTGATAGAACACGGCGTGTTTTGTTCACTAAGGGATTAAAGTAAGATAACAAGAAACAGACTTCCAGCTCTTGGTAAAACCCGGGACTAAAGTAAGATAACAGGAAACAGACTTTCAGCACTTCATAAAACACACATTGTCCAAAATATGCTTGCCTAACAACTTTTAAGTTTCAGAGAGATAAGCATTGGTACTAAATAAGGAATGGGTCACCCAGAGGAAATCTGAGAAAAAAAACCAAACTACCGGACTTCATCTAGAGACCACCAGGAGGCAGGATACGACCACCTAGCAACAGAAGAACACATACGCAGAGTACAACTTAAAGGACACGTCGATAGGAAACTACACAGTATAAAAACAGACAGGAACTGACTGTGGCTGCGGCAGTTGGCGGAGCGCGGACTCCCCCGCCGCCCAGCGCTGATTTGCTTATGCCTTGCTTGCTGTAATCAATAAATTCTTATTTGATTATACCAATAAGGCGTGTCCCAATTTATCACAATTTAGTGCCGTGACTCGGATGGGAGTATTGCGGTGAGACGGACTCATTGGGGAGGCGCCCCCCCATTGGGGGCCTCGGTGGGTCCCCTCACCCTACTCCCACCGACGAACCTAAAATTCAAGGCATTAAGCAAAGGTGACTGGTCGACCCTGTAAATTTTGTGCACAAAGGTCCGGACGAAGACGCAGGACGCGTGAGTATCTGTGAGGGGTTCCGTTCGGTCGGGGTCGGCTATCCTGGAGTGCTGCCAGTGGTGTTGTGAGTGAGAGGGGAGCCGGCAGCTCGGACTCCCCAAGTGAGTGTGGACCCTTAAGTAGTGCAGTTCCCATTGCCTGCGAAGGCCTGGGCCACGAACCAGGGGAAACGAGTGAATTTGCGAACTAAAGTGTTTGAGTGCAATCCAGAGGATGGGGCAGGGGAAGAGCAAGCCCTCTGTACCTGTGAAACTTCCCCCAGTGCCAAGGGATAGTCCACTGGGATTTATGCTAAATAATTGGAAACATTACCCTAGCACAGGGGGTAAAGATAAAGCAAAAATGATTCATTATTGTATAGAAATATGGGGAGGAAAGCAAATCTCACGGAATGTTTTCTGGCCCATATTTGGGTCTGCAGAAGACTGGGTAAGACAAGACTTGAAGCTATGGGTAAATACCAAAACTCCCTTTAGTCAGGAGGAAAGTGATTACACAAAAATTTGGGTGGAGAGACCTGGTAATGAAGTACATCTTTATCCCCTGAAAGAAAAACCCGAGGGTTCAGGGCCTAAGAGAAGGGGCAAGAGAGAGGAGGAAGTTCCCTTAGTCCCACCCCCTTATGTACCTCCACAAATTCCCAATGCACCCCCTGCCCAAGACCAGGCAGAAGGATCAGACGATGAAAACCCTCTCCCTTACCAGGACGGGTACCCAGAAACCTCAGAACAAGGAGGGCCGAGGACAAGGAGCAGGACCAGGCAACTCAACCTTTACCCCCTTAAGGGAAATGCCCATGGGAGGAGCTCAACCAGGAATTGGCTTTATCTCGGTTCCCCTTAACTCAGGGGACATGAGACAATTTAAAAAGGAAATGGGGAGCCTATTGGAAGATCCCCTGGGGGTCGCAGAGAGATTAGACCAATTTTTAGGCCCCAATATTTAGACCTGGGAGGAATTACAGGCAATCCTGGGCATCCTATTTACAGCGGAAGAAAAGAACATGATTAGGCGAGCAGGAATGCGGATTTGGGATGCACAACATGCTCAGGGCCCACAGGCAGATACGAAATGGCCCTTACAAAACCACCAAGAGCCGGCACATAGGACCCACATGCAGGATTTAAGAACGATAATTATACAAGGGGTCCGAGAAGCAGTCCCAAGGGGACAAAACATCAATAAAGCTTTGAATGAGAGGCAAAAGAAAGAAGAAACCCCTACGGACTGGCTAGAGAGGTTAAGGAAAAATTTACAGCTGTACTCGGGATTAGACCCAGACAGCCCACTAGGCCAGTCCTTTTTGAAAATGCAGTTTGTTGCCAGATCATGGGACGACATTACGAAGAAATTAGAAAAATTAGACAACTGGCAGGATAGAGGATTGGACGAGCTGTTAAGGGAAGCACAGAAGGTGTATGTTAGAAGAGATTATGAGATCCATAAGAAGCAAGTAAGGATGATGGCCATGGCAGTGAGGGAGGGTAGAGAGCAGGACCGCAATCCCTCTCGTAGACCTGGAACAGCCCCATGGACAGCCCCTAGGGCAAGGAAAGGAAACCTGGGGGAAGAAAGAAGAGAAGCAAACACTTGCTTTTATTGTGGGGGGCGGGGACATTTCCAGAGAGACTGTAGAAAGAGGTTGAAGGATGAAAGAATGTTTAAGGAGGATTAGGGGTGTCAGGGGCTTTATTTATTGGGGACACATAAACATCAAGAGCCCTTGATAAAGATTAAAGTGGGTCCCCAGTGCCAGGAATTTGAATTCCTGGTAGATACGGGAGCTGAAAATTCAACCATCCAGGTCTTGCCATCTGGATGTAAACCCTCCCGAGATACCGCCGTAGTAGTCGGCGCAAAAGGTGAACCCTTTGAGGTTCCAGTCATTAAATTTTTTTAATAGAAACAGAATCTAAAATAGGGATTGGAAGCCTTCTATTGACACTGGAAGCAGATTACAATCTTTTGGGAAGAGATTTAATCATAGAGTTAGGAATAAACATAGAGGTACTGAACAAATAATTGAGAATAAGATTATGCCCTCTTAGAATTGAGGATGAGAAAAAGATTAACCCTGAGGTATGGTACACACCTGATAGTGTTGGCCAGCTCAGCATCCCACTTTTTCAGTCATCATAAAAGATCCAGAGGTTCCCATAAAGATCAAACAATATCCTATTTCCCCAGAAGGGAAGAGGGGACTAAAGCCTGAAATAGACAGGCTAATAAGCAAAGGGCTTTTAGAGCCCTGCATGTCTCCCTTTAACACACCCATCTTGCCAGTCAAAAAGCCTGACGGGTCGTACCGGCTAGTACACAACTTAAGGGAGATCAATAAAAGAACCGTGGCCCGATTCCCAGTAGTCGCCAACCTGTATACTCTTTTAAGTAGATTGGGACCAGAAAACCATTGGTATAGTGTGATTGACTTGAAGGATGCATTTTGGGCTTGCCCCTTAGATAAAGGCAGCAGAGATTACTTTGCCTTTGAATGGGAAGACCCAGATACTCACAGACGTCAGCAACTGTGGTGGACAGTACTGCCACAGGGATTTACTGAATCACCCAATTTGTTTGGTCAAGCATTAGAACAAATCCTCCAAGAATTTCAAGTAGGAGAAGGGGTCACTTTGATTCAATATGTAGATGATCTATTGATTGCAGGGAAGGAGGAAGAAGAAGTCAGAGAAGAAAGTATCAAGTTATTAAACTTTTTGAGTTTAAAGGCATTAAAGGTATCAAAAACAAAGTTGCAATTTGTAGAAGAGGAGGTGAAATACTTAGGCCACTATTTGAGTAAAGGGGAAAAGAAAATACATCCTAAGAGAGTAAAAGGAATCCTCTCACTCCCACCTCCAAGAAGTAAGAGACAAGTAAGGCAATTACTGGGATTAGTAGGATACTGTAGACAATGGATTGATAACTACAGTAATAAAGTGAAGTTCTTGTACAATAAGCTTAGTCAGGAAGGCTTATTGAAATGGAGTAGGGAGGATGAACAACAATTAGAACAACTGCAGCATGATTTAATAAATGCCCTGGTCTTAAGTTTACCGGATTTGAAAAGGCCATTTTATCTGTTCATTAATACCGACCATGGAACAGCATATGGAGTGCTAACTCAGGACTGGGCTGGGAAAAAGAAACCGGTAGGTTATTTATCAAAGCTACTAGATCCTGTAAGTAAAGGATGGCCCACCTGCCTACAGGCAGTGGTGGCTTGTGCCCTTCTGGTAGAAGAAGCTAATAAAATAACTTTTAATGGAGAACTTAAAGTATTATCCCCACACAACATCAGAAACATATTGCAACAAAAAGCTGAAAAATGGATAACTGACTCAAGGCTTTTAAAGTATGAGGGGATTTTATTAGATTCTCCAAAATTGACCCTAGAAGTAACCACACTACAAAACCCTGCCCAATTCCTACATGGGGAACCTGATGAGAGTAAACTAGCTCATGATTGCATGTTGACCATAGAAGAACAAACAAAAATAAGACCATACCTAGAGGAGGAGGAACTGGAAGAAGGGGAAAGACTATTTGTAGATGGATCATCCTGGGTGGTAGACGGGAAGCGGGTTTCCGGGTATGCAATTGTTAATGGAAAGGATTACAAGGTTTCAGAATCAGGACCCTTGAGCAAATCCTGGTCAGCCCAGGCATGCGAATTATATGCAGTATTGCAAGCCTTAAAGCTACTACAGAACAAAACAGGTACCATATATACAGATTCTAAATACGCGTATGGTGTAGTACACACATTTGGGAAAATCTGGGAAGAACGAGGTTTAATTAATTCCCAAGGAAAGGACCTGGTACACCAGGAACTAATAAAACAAATGCTCCAAGCTCTGAGGGGGCCCAAGAAAATTGCAGTAGTACACTTAAGGGGACACCAAAAAGGGCTAGACTTCAAAAGCAGGGGTAACAACCTTGCAGATCAAGAGGCTAAAGGAGTAGCATTACTAACAATACGACAAACTAAGAATAAGAATGAAAAAGAAAAGGGATTAACAAAGAAAAGATGTGGGGTAGAAATGTGGGAGGTGTGCCCCTGTTGCCCGGATTATTGTAATTGGGAAGATCCCATCAAGGAAAGAGAAAAATGTAGTGATTGTGGAAGCAGGGTGGAAGAATTTCCCTGCAGTAGATGTTGGGAAGCCTGGGTGTTGCTTTGACTTGGACTCTTGGTGCGAGGACACGAGGCTTGACTCCATGTTGATCAGAAGGTTGATTTATTATGATATATATTATACTAAAATACTACATTACAGCTATACTAAAAGAACAGAGAGAAGAAGATCAGAAGGCTACAAAGACAAGAATAGAACAGGAATGCATAACAAAAATCCTGTGACTGCTCACAGCCTTGGCACAGGTGGCTGTGATTGGTCACTGATTGAAAACAATCCACATGGACCAATGGAAGATTCACCTGTGGCACTCCACAGCAGCAGACAGTTATTGTTTACATTTCTTTCCTGGGGCCCTCAGCTCCTCAGGACAGGAAAAATCCTAGCAGAGGCTTTTTCACTAAAAATCCTGGCAACACCTGGGATTATGAAGCTGTGAGATGTATCTGCGACACTCTGATAGCCCCTTATTGCTATAAACATGGGGAGAAATTATGGTATATTTACAGCTTCACGATACAAGAAAAAGAAAAACTATCCCATATGGGGTTAAAAGAAAACTCACAAAAACAATGGGAACTTCCAGATGGGAGAACTGTGCTACCAAAATCGGTAGCTTTAGAAATTTTACAAAAATTGCATAGCCAAACTCATTGGGGAACTCAGGCATTGGTCGACCATTTTGCAGCTAAATATATGTGCATTGGCATATACAACCTGGCAAAACAGGTAGTCAAGGGATGTATGACCTGCCTTAAGGTGAACAAGGCCTATTTAAGAGAGCGCCCATTGAGGGGAAGACCTCTGGCATATAGACCATTTGCTAACATACAACTAGATTTTACCGAGCTTCCCAAAGTGGGACGATACAAATACCTGCTGGTCATAGTAGACCATTTGACACACTTTGTCGAGGCATTCCCCACCGCAAGGGCGACAGCACAAACAGTAGTAAAGGTTTTGTTAGAAAACATTATTCCTAGGTATGGAGTCACCGAGACAATCGATTCCGATAGAGGACCCCACTTTGTATGCAAAATTAATCAGGAAATAATGAAGTTCATGGGAATAAGGTGGGAATATCACACCCCATGGCACCCCCAAAGTTCGGGGAGGGTTGAGAGGATGAATGGAGAGATAAAGAAACAGCTAACAAAGCTTATGCTGGAAACCAAGCTGTCCTGGGTAAGGTGCTTACCACTAGCACTATTAAATATACAAACCCAACCGAGAACAGATATGGGAATCTCCCCATTTGAGATGCTCTATGGAATGCCCTATAACCTCGAGGAGCCACAGGATCATCCAAGTTTTAGAGATCAACATATAAATACCTATATTACTAAGTTAATGAGGTACAGGGAAGAGCTGTAGAAAAAGGGTATGATAGCCCAAAGACCCCCACTGGAATTGAAAATACACCAGATCCAGCCAGGGGATTGGGTATTGATAAAATCATGGAAAGAAACCTTGCTGACCCCACAATGGGAGGGCCCTTACCTTGTATTGCTTACCACAGAGACTGCAATACGGACAGCTGAAAAGGGATGGACACATGCCAGCAGAATTAAGGGACCAGTGAAGGAGCCATCATCCGAGTGGCAGATAACTAGCCCTCCTGGGGATTTGAAACTGAGAATTCGCAGAAAAGACTGTTAATGACCACATATCGGATTGAATACCTCCCGGACCCACGCTATGTAAATAAGGGACTGATTAGTAATCTAGATGTTAGAATAAGGTGTGGAAATCCAGATTGTAATTGTTATCCATTTGTATGTTACATATGTAAGGTGTGTGGGGAAAAGTGGTGGATTCATTGTAGACGGGGGGATTCCACCGAGGGGGATCTGCACCCCTTGTTGGACCCTTCAACGCAAAATAACCAATTGGGTTTTAGCTTATAAAGTCTCTCGAGGGGAATTGGACTTGGAATCGGAAGAGTGGTGGGAGATATACACCAAAGGGGTTGAGCCAAACTTCTATTGCTACCACTCTAATGAGCCAACCCCCTTTGTGGCTGAAATTACTAGGGCCATTTGTCGCAAGTACCTGAAAGAGGTCCAGAGTTATACTCCTGGAATTAAGGACTCTAATTGGGGTATCTATATTGAAAGGCAGAGGGCTATAAGAGCTCGTTCTAGGAAACCTCCTGAAGAATACCCCTGCTGCCGAGAAGATGGTACCCCCTGTGGCTCGACGCAACCGAGTCGACGGGCGAGGCAGAGGAGTAAACAACTGTGGAGAAAAGAACCCACAAACTGGGATACCAGAGCGATGCTCAGAGAACTGCCTCAGGAGTGGGACTAAAAACCCTAAAGATCCTTGGTACAACACGCGACATCTAACTAAGGGAAGATTAACATCAGATCACAATTATTTATTAAATCGTACCCATGCCGTTGACAACCTCCACCACTCAATCCAACACACTATATTTTTGCTGATTATATTTTGTTTAGGAAAAGCTAATAGCGAAAACACACATCCTCATGAGCCCTTTACATGGACTTTAACTAGGTGGAGTGATAACAAAATCCTGCAATCACCACTGTAAAGGGACCAAGTTTCCAAGTGGGATTATGTGATTTAACTGCTATTGAACACTGTGGCAAGGTACTAAACTTGACAGGATTCTATATGTGTCCAAGTGCTAACCGAGGAAAACCATACTGTAACTACCCAGGGGAATACTTTTGTGGGTACTGGGGATGCGAGACCATAGCCTCCCATTGGACACCGGGGGGGGGGGGCGACTCACACATACAAGCGGGGTTTGGGCCAGCCAAATGCACTAAACAAACCTCAGCATATCTAGGTAATTGTGCATTTGTCTATATAAATGTCACTCAACTGGGAGACCAAGGCAAGGGTGGCTCTTAGGGAAAACATGGGGAGTGAAACACTGGGAACCTGGAAAAGATAGAGGGAACCTAATACTAATTAAGAAAGAGAAAGCCCCAAACGATCCCTCAGAATTAATAAGGCCAAATAAGGAACTGGGAGGACTAGATGGAGTGATTAAGGACCCGCACAATATCACCTGGGAATCTGAAAACAAAACGGTCACCCCACAGGGAAAAAACATGACTATGAAAGCAGGGTCAGAATATAGTGAATATAGTACCCTATGGAAAGTTATGCAAGCTTGTTATGGAATTCTGAACAAAACAAACCCTGAGTTGACTAAGGAATGCTGGTTATATTACAACATTAGGCCACCGTTTTATGAAGGTATCGGGATAACATCAAAAGTTAGGAGAATAAATGGAACAAACTCATCACAGTGTCTTTGGAGAAGGAAGAAGGAATTATCCCAGGGATTAACATTATCCCAAGTTACTGGGAAAGGGAGATGCATAGGAAATATCCCCAAGGATAAGGAACATTTGTGTGGGGTAATTATGCTACAGAAACAAGATGAGCAACCGGCTGACTGGCTACTGCCAGCCGCGAACACTAGATGGGTTTGTAATAACATAGGAATTACACCTTGTCTTTCTTTGAAATTGTTTAATTATACCCATGATTACTGCATTCAAGTGTCCATAATACCCAAAATTACGTACCACTCTAGTGAGTATGTATATAAGCAGCACACTATGGCAGATCACCACCTAGAGAAAAGAGAACCCCTTACCGCAATAACCATAGTGACCCTCCTTACTATAGGAGGAATAGGAGCAGGTACTGGGGTAGCCTCCCTGGTAAATCAGCACAAAGAATTTCGGGAGTTAAGAATTTCAGTAGATGAAGATTTGAATAGGATAGAACAGGCTATTGATGGATTGGTAAAATCAGTACGATCTCTGTCGGAAGTGGTCTTACAAAATAGAAGAGGATTAGATTTACTATTCCTGTAACAAGGGGGATTATGTGTAGCGCTAAAGGAAGAATATTGCGCATATGCAGATCATACCGGAGTTGTCATAGATACAATGGCAGAACTAAGAAAACTGTTAGAACAGCAGAGAAAAGAAAGAGAAGCGCAACAAAACTGGTATGAGTCATGGTTTAATCACTCACCCTGGCTGACTACTTTACTATCTACTATTACAGGCCCACTGATTTTTCTGATACTTGGACTCACATTTGGGCCCTGTATATTTAATAGGCTGATTTCTATAGTAAAAGGACACCTGGAGGCTGCACACCTGATGCTTGTTAGGATGAGATATGAGCAAATACCAAAAGACGAAACTCTGGAATTAGCTAGGCAAGAACTGCAAAGATTTAGTGAACAAAAATGAACAAGAGAAAAAGGGGGGTGTTTGTGATAGAACATGGCGTGTTTTGTTCACTAAGGGATTAAAGTAAAATAACAAGAAACAGACTTCCAGCTCTTGGTAAAACCCGGGACTAAAGTAAGATAACAGGAAACAGACTTTCAGCACTTCATAAAACCTACATTGTCCAAAATATGCTTGCCTAACAACTTTTAAGTTTCAGAGAGATAAGCATTGGTACTAAATAAGGAATGGGTAACCCAGAGGAAATCTGAGGAAAAAAAAAATCTACCGGCCTTCATCTAGAGACCACCGGGAGGCAGGACACGACCACCTAGCAACAGAAGAACACATACGCAGAGTACAACTTAAAGGACACGTTGACAGGAAACTACACAGTATAAAAACCGACAGGAACTGACTGTGGCTGCGGCAGTTGGCGGAGCTAGACTCCCCCGCCGCCCAGTGCTGATTTGCGTATGCCTTGCTTGCTGTAATCAACAAATTCTTATTTGATTATACCAATAAGGTGTGTCTCAATTTATCACAATAATACCCCTATTCTCCCTGTAAAGAAGCCAAATAAAAACTATTTTTTTGAGAAACCAAAAGTTGATGTTAGAGAAGCTACTATATAACTTTTGAATTTTCTAGAGGAAAAAGGATTAAAGGTATCGACAGGAAACTATAATTTGTAGAACCAGATGTAAAATATCTTAGACAATAAATAAAGGTAGCTGGAAACTCACCAATGAGAGAATTGCAGGAATTTTATCCCTTCCCCCTCCCTCTTCAAAGAGGGAGATCAGAAAACTACTTAGACTATGGAGATATTGTAGATTATGGATTGAGGGGTACACACAAGCAGTAAAATTTTTTTAAATGAAAAACGGACCAAGGAAGGTAATGTTAAGTTAGAAGACTTGAAGTTAAAACTAGACTAAGTAACAGCTTTAAGCTTATCATTCTTAGGAAAACCCTTTTCATCTGTACGTAACTGTAGAAAATGGAGTAGCTCATAAAATTTTAATTTAGGAATGGGAAAGAGTAAAGAAACTAGTAGCTTATTTATCAAAGATGTTAGATCCAGCAAGCCACAGCTAGCCATTAAGTATTTAAGCTATAACAGCTACTGCAATCCTAGTAAAAGAAAGTTGTAAGCTTACTTTTAGAAGTAAACTAGTTGTGTGTACACCTTGTACAGTCTGGAGTGTGTTGAATCAAAGAAGATTAAAAAAAAGATAAAGAAAGAAAAAGAAAGCAAGAAGAGAAGAGAGAAATTGAAGAAGGGGAGGGGTGGTTAGCAGACTGAGATGTTGGAATGTGGAGTGGTGATGTTTTGATGCTAGGAGAGCAGAAGTGTGAATGAGGTTTCTTCATAAAGAGCAGGGAAGTGTCATAACACATGGTTGTTACGAGATTGCTCAATGCCGAACTGGGGTCTGGAAAAGTTTAACAGAACGGGCCCTCCTTGAAGGGAAAAGAGGATATGTTATCTAAGGAAAGAAAAAGAATGTCGGAAACACCTGGAGATACCAAGTTTGGAGCTGTCAAGGTTGAGAGGTGTTTAACCGCTCCTGTACGAACGGCAGGGTCTCAGGGGCTGCGGCAGGGACCGATTCACAGAGGGGACATGGAGGTGCTGGGAGCAGATCACACAGGTTTGCCAGCCAGGAGAGGGCTGGCTCAGTGGTGGAACTGTCAGAGTGGCTCCCAGACTATCGGGGTCCCGAGTCCAGGATGGCAGCGTTGGCCCCGGCAAGTGGGTCAAGAGAGAGAGAGAGAGAGAGAGAGAACAAGTGAGACAAGGGGAGGGGGCGAAAGAGACCCAAGACATGGCCCCAAGGTCCCCGGGCTCATGGCTATCTGTAAGTTCTCCCCTGCTCCCGCAGGCTAAGCCCCTGCAGTGAAGTGGCAGCAGCAGGGGAAGGGCGAAGAACAGCTTGGACAGCAATGCTGTGAAAAAGAGGGGGAGGAGGCCAGCACTAAAAGAGATAAAATCAGGACAGAGATTGCTGACTCCAAACCTCACAAAGTGGTTTAATTTTTTTAAGTAAGGGTGTAATGGTTTTTTTTGGTGTTTTTATTTCTTTTTGTTTGTTTTTTTGTTTTGTTCGCTGTTAAAAAGAGAAGGCTTTTGTTCTGAGGAATAGAATGTGTCTGTAAGGCTAAAACAGTTAAATAGTAAAAAAAAAAGTAAAAAGGCAATAGATGTGATACATCTCGGGTTAAAATCGGTCTGGCCTTTCTTATTTAACTAACTGTAGTTCACAGAAAGAAGAATTTTCTTCTGCAGCTATTAGCAGAGCTGGATACAAGAAGAAGAGGCAGCTGTGGAGAAAGCTTTTAGCTAAACCCAGAAAGTTTTGAAGAAAGCTAATGGTAAAAGTTAATGCAGTGTTGTCTTTCTTTTATTACTATGCTGTTAAGAAGTCCTTTCCAGGTATTACCAAAACAGCAATCCAAACCATGGAAAGAAGGTGAATTCACGCCAGCAAAATCAAAAGACTTGTGAAAGAACCTGAAGAATGGACTATCACATTTAAACCGGGTGATACCAAATTGACTTTCAAATGGGGATTGAGTGGTAATGTTCTGGGAAAACCCACATGACCCAAGAAATGTACAAAGAATAACACTTGATTAATAAAGAAGGCAAAGCTTACATCACTGGTTTCAAGCACTACCTGAATAAAATATCTCCTTGGAGAGGAATATTTCAGACAGAAGAATCAGGACTGTTTTGGTCAAAGAATTCTTATATTGTGACCTTAGCCTGTTAATTGTATAGGGAAGAAGGGAAATTACCATTTCCATCAGTACCATACTGTAAACTTTATTTGATTCATCCTGATACTGGACATGGTAGTTGGTTATAAGTAAATGTTTGAGTTGTGGGAATAATTAGTATTGTAGTTCACAAAATTTATGCTCTTGTTCCAAGCAGTGTTAAAGTAAGAACTTTGTTTGGTGTTAAAGTAAGAACTTGTTTTGTGGATGGGAATTATTAGTGGCTGTTGAATGGGAGATACCTGAGGAATGGTGGGAAACCACAGTTAAGGAATGTGAAAAACTATTTGCTTGGAAATTAGCTAAGAGAAAGTGACAAGGAAATAGAGGGCAAGACCAGATTGGCCTCTGTATTCGCCACCAAGAAGATCAAATGCACCTGCTGTGGGTTGCAACCCCATAGGCATGGGAGGTGGGAGTATAAGCCATACTGGACCTCTGTTATTCCTGGTTCTGTCACTCATTTGTTGTTTTTTCCCTTTTGGGATATCAATAAGACCATGCCATAGATGTTAACGCAAGCTATATATGTAAAGACATCAAAGTTCTTTTTTATTTCTCACACTCATGTCAACAGTCACTGTTACAACCCATCCAAATTAGGCAATTGCATACACAATGGGAAAAAGTATTGGATTACGGAGAACTTAGGAACAAGTGGTAACAGGATGGGAAGCCAATGCCCAAAAGAGGAGAGATGGATTTGCTCCACCTGCGTTATTGGGAACAGGGCACGAGATTTAGTAAAAGAGCAATTGATAAACACAAAGGCTAAACCAGTACAACCACCTAAACCTGTGCTGATCTCAGTTGACGATTTGTATATGAAACTGAAACAGGAATTAGAAAAAGAAATAGATATCTCAAGAATGGATTTAAAAAAAATAATTAAAAATCAGTTTGTGGAATTAAGGAAAAGAATAAGTAGAGAACTCAACATAACCAATTGTTGGGCCTGTAGAGGGGCTTTGATGTCAGAAGAATTGCCATGTAAAGGCAGCAGCTTAGGCCCAACTGCAGTCCTTAAGTGGAACTAAACAAGAGTAAGCGAAGAAAACCTACCAGAGGGGTTGATTTTGAGTTCAGTAGTCATAAGAGAAGAATGTCTAGAATGTCTATGGCACACTAGAAAAGAGTTCCTTCATGAAGTAAGAAAAATTCCTTGTAAAAGATATAAGGTTAGTAATAGAATTTCTGTATGGTGGATCCCAGAAGAACCAACCATGTACTGGACCCAGGAAAAAAAAATAAAAAGGAAAATTGTAAGTATGATAATAAAATCAGACTTTTTCAATGTAATGATACCAGAAAAAAAAAACCAAACAAATCCTTACTTTGGCATCCCAGAAATTTCCCAATTCTGGGAAAATATAGATCAGCAAAAGTTTGACTATTGGAAAGCTCCAGATGGCCTATTTTGGATATGTGGAAAAAGAGCATACCCAAAACTTTCCTCTCAGTGGAAAGAGAGCTGCACTCTGGAAATCATACAACCAGGATTTTTTTCCAGGACCTGATGGAGATCAATTAGGGATACCAGTTTAAGAGAATCTGAAAAGAAACAAAAGGCATTTGATTGGAAGATTCAAAAAAAAAAAAAAATGGGGAGATGAGGAATGGCCCCTGAATGTATCTTAGACACGTATGGGCCAGCCACCTAAGCAGAAGATGCTAAACTGAATTATAAGACTCCAAGCTGCTGTAGAGATAATAATGAACAAAACTGGTAAAACAACTAGTAAGGTAATGGAATTAATAAAAAGGCAACAAACTCAAACAAGAGCTGCCATGTATCAGAAGAGGTTGGCTTTAGACTATCTATTAGCTAAAGAAAGGAGTGTTTGTGGAAAGTTTAATATATCAGATTGACCACAGAAAAGTCATTGTAGGAGAAGTAAAGGATATCACAAAAACAATGTTAAAACCTAGCTGGTGGAGTAATGCATTAGAAATGGAATGATAAAAGAAAGTAAGATTTTTTTTCCTTCTATATGTTACAACTGTTTTGATATGTCTTCCTTATGTAATCCCTTGTTTTATTTTGCCAGCATAAACCAGAAGATGCAAGTAAACAAGGAATATTGCTCAAGCCAAATGATTTACAAAGAATAAGATGGGGGATTGTGAAAAATGTGTATTTTATGATTGGCTTTTTGCAAGTATTAAAATGAATATTGTATGTGTATGTTAGAAAGTTATGCTGTATTAATTTTCGTAAATATAGTTTTAGGTTATAACATAATGTTAAAATAGAAACTATGCTATGTGTGGCAGAGAGAATAGGGACAGGCGATCGGAAGATCCCGGGCTGTCACGGAAACCTGATAGGGCCCCTCTCTCTCCCCTGACTCCCAGAGATAAGGGATAGCCACAGGAAAAGAGGCCAAGAATGTAACCCCTCCTAACACGGCCTCTACCCAGTTTCCTCACTAACCATAAAAGGTAAAAGTTAGACCCCAGAAAGTAGAAGGAGAACCAAGGGTATATATACCGAGGAGAAAACCAATAAAGGGCTCTTGGACCGTCTATCATATTGATGTCTGCGTGTCCTTAGCCCGAACGGCCCAAAAAGCATTGGGTCGTCACGCCTTAATCTTAAGGCAACAAGTGGTGCCGAAACCCGGGACAAAAAAGAAAAAAAAACAAACAGGAGGAACAGAACCTGGGATCAGGAGTCTCCTGGACAAGGCCAGCGGCTGCGGGGGGTCCTGGACCCCACCAAAGCAAAGAGGGACGCCTCTGGGACCGCCATAGCCTCATGGAAGCTGTGGCCCGAGTCGTGAGTTATTTTCACTTACAGTGGGGTATTAGATGTGACTTCAAGCATTTTCAGCTTGCTATTAATAGGCTCCAAGAGCTAGGGACGATAAATCGTCCCATAGACATATTAAATTCGGAGGTGTGGGAGAGATGTACGATCGCTTTAGCCGAGGACTTGAAGGTTACAGGCAGTGGGAAATGCCTTAAGGCGTGGACTAAAGCAGAGGAAGCTTTAAAAAAGGCTTCAGAACAGCAGGAGGCATGGGAAGCAGGAAGACCATGCTGTTAGCAACCCCAAAAATCGGGAGCGTGGCTGCGACCCAAACTGCCCCTGGAAACAGCCCGGAGGGGGGGGGGGGGGGAGCGCGCGGGAGGCGGGCGTTCCCCGCCCGAACCCGCGCGCGGACGCGAGCCCGGGTCGCGACCACCCGGCGCCCCGGGGGGACCCCCCGACCCCTCCGCAGTGCCCGCGGGACTCCCCGACCCCGCAGCCCACCTTGCGGGACCCCTTGAACCCCCCGCGGAGTGCGCCCGGCCCCGGCCTGCCCGAGGAGCCCGCCGGGGTCGCGGAGCCGCCGCGCCCCCCCACCGCGGGCCGCCGATTCGGGGACGCTGACGGCGGAACAGCGCGCGCGTTCGTTCTGGGAAGGTTTAACGGCGGACGCGCGCCGCGCGGAGAGTATCGCGGCCGCGGGGTCCGGCGGCGCCGTGCCGGCGGCGAACGGGACGCCCGACGCCGCCGCGCCGCCGGTGAGCGGGACGCCGCCGCCGTATGGGTTTGAAAATGGCGCGGGCCACGCGGGAGAGGGGCGGGGCCAGCCGCCCAGCGGCGGGAACGGCACGGAGCCGAGAAGGAACACTACCGCGCATGCGCGGGGCGGCGGACACCCGAACGGCAGCCGCGCCCAGCGGCGCCACCGTATAAGGGGGAGACCCCGCCCCGCAGGGGGCAGGAAACACACGGGGGGGCGGGAGCGGCGCCCCTCCTAAGAGGCGGAGCGACACCGCCCACGCGGGGAGGAGCGGGGCCGCTCCAGAGGGGAGGAGCGAGAGTGACGCCGCTCCCGAGGGGAGGCGCGACTCCACCCCCGAGGGGAGGAGCGGGGGCGGAGCCGCAGGAAAACGCGGAGCAAACCGGAAGTGTACGGGCATTCAACTTCCGGCTCGGAGACAAGTGAGAGCTCTTCAGTCAGCTCAACCGAGCTTACCGAGTCTGACTGTGACTCGGAAACCGAGAGGGCAGAATTAACGCGGTTTCAAGCGAAACCGAATAAAGCTTTAAATAAAACCGGGAAGCAAATACAACATAAGCTTACGGACTGGGGCAAAATAAAGATAGCATGTGCAGACTGGGTGGATATGGCCAGCGTTCATGCTTACCCAGTCAGAGTTACAGGGGCCCAGGGAAATCAGCAGCGAACATATACACCAGTAAATGTAAAAGAGGTTCAGACAATAGCGAAAGCAATTTCAGAAAAAGGGATCAACTCAGCAGTGGTCACTACTTTAATAGACGGGCTTTTTAGCAATGACGATTTACTTCCCTTCGATATTAGACAAATCACTCGTACGATCTTTGATGCGGCAGGTATGATTGTATTTAAGCAGGAATGGACAGACCATTGCTCAACAACTTTAGCCCAGGCATCAGGCGAGGGGCAACAACTTCATGGCTCGAGTTTAGCCAGGTTGCTAGGGAAGCATGACGACGTAGCTACACCACAACAGCAAGCAGCACAGCTACGGGCTGAGGAGGTCAGAGCAACAACTAGGGCAGCCAGACAGGCTATAAAGGCAGCTTCTAGGGTAGTAACCAGACCAGCACCTTGGTCTACCATGCAACAGGGAGAGAGTGAAAGCTTCACACATTTCGTAGACCGGCTGAAAACAGCCCTGGATTCCTCCACAATACCCGTAACAGCTATAGAATCAGTGGTGACCGACTGCCTTTGCCAGCAGTATAATTCAGTCACCAAAGAGATCCTGCATTCCTTGCCAGCCGGAACCAACCTGGCTGGAATGATAAAACACGTGGTAAGGGAGGAACAGCTGACACCTATTCAGGCAGCCGTCAATACCCTAACCAGTGTCATGGCTTGCTTTAAATGTGGCCAGGCAGGCCATGTCGCAGCAAGCTGTCCTCACCCGACACAACCTCCTCTAGCAGCACCATCGCTCCAGACACGCACAGGGGAGATTTGCCGGAGCTGTGGGAAGAAGGGTCACATGGCCAGGGATTGCAGGTCTAGGCCCCGGGGAAACGGGAGAGGGAGGAGCTACATGGGCCATATTCGGCCTCCTCCCGCAATGAATATGAGACGGCCCACCTATGCCAATCCCCGGTGGGGCAGGGGACCCTCTTACCCTATGCCATCACAGGGAGCAGTCAGTACCACACCCCTGCCAGCAATACAATGGCAGAGCTGCCCAGCACCACCAGCGGTACTTTCGCATCCGCCACAGCCACAAACCACGCCGATGCCGCAGGGCCAGCAGGGGATGCCCCAGAGCGGGGCCCCTGGGTGGCCTTGGCCATGAAAATAGGGAAGGAGCCTTCAAAGGTGTGGGCGGCATGCCGCCTTTATAACAGCCTAGACCCCCACGTCATAGGGCTTCAGTTTTGGGCGGATACGGGGTCAGATTGCACGGTTTTTCCCCTAGCAAGTTGGCCCAGACATTGGCAATTTAAAGAAGTCCCACCAGTGAACGGAGTAGGGGGACAATCCCGAGCGTGGAAGAGCACCCAGCTGGTAGCTATAACGCTTCACACAAAAGGGGGACCAGAAAAAACAGTAGCAGTCTATCCATACATCCTGCAGAATTCTCCACCCCTGTTAGGAAGGGACGTCCTTGCTATGTTAGGAGTCAGGATCACAAATTTATAATGAGGGCCACTGCCATACACCCAGTGCTGCCAATCAAAATAACTTGGAAATCATCAGACCCCATATGGGTCGAGCAGTGGCCCCTATCTGAGCCTCGAGTAGCAGCCTTATTAGAATTGGTCGATCGCGAGTTACAAAAGGGTCACATAGAACCGTCCACTAGCCCATGGAATACCCCTGTATTCGTGATCCCCAAAAGGTCAGGGGAAGGGTATCGCCTCATCCACGACCTAAGAGAAGTGAATAAGACAATTCAACCCAAGGGTCCAGTTCAGACCCTGATACCCGCAAACTCAGCCATACCCGAGGGACAGCCATGCGCAGTGCTGGACATCAAAGACTGTTTCTTTTCCATACCTTTGCACCCTGAGGACAAAGAACGATTCGCCTTTTCCGTTGCGTTTCCGAATGGTAAGCGGCCAAATCTGCGCTTCCCGTGGAGAGTGCTACCACAAGGTTTGGTGGACAGTCCGACTATATGCCAGATCTCCGTGGACAAAGCGCTGACGCCAGTTCGACACTCCTATCCCACCGCAACCATCATCCAATACATGGACGACATCCTGATCGCAGCTCCATCAACAAGCCAGGTGGATCACCTGGTGTCCACAGTCACAGAAACCCTGCGAGCCAACGGCTTCGAGATCGTGAGCACAAAGATCAAGAAGGGACCCTGCGTGACATTCCTGGGAGTAGGGATCACAAGCTCCTACGTGACCCCTCCAAGGGTGAGAGTGAACCGAGACGTCAAGACGCTACACGACGTCCAGCGCCTGGTAGGATCACTGCAGTGGCTTCGCAACATCATCCTGGTTCCTCCGGAGGTCATGGACCCTTTATACAACCTCCTGAAGGGGAAGCAGCCTTGGGCATCGAACACGACAAAGGGGATGCCGCAGCGAAGGGAGTTTGGACGTTGCAGGAAGCACGTCAGCTGCACGAATTGCTTCACATCGGGGCAAAAGCACTGGCAAAGAGATGCGGAATCTCGACAGCGGACGCGAAACACGTAGTGGCGACCTGTCCTCATTGCCAGAAGTCACCACTGTGGACCAGCGGGGTCAATCCAAGAGGCCTCAAGCCCTCAGAAATCTGGCAATCAGACTTCACCGTGTGCCAACTGATGAAGCCAAGAGCGTGGCTAGCAGTGACAGTAGACACCTTCAGCGGAACAATAGTAGCCACACAGCACCTCAAAACGGACTCAAAGGCCACGATTCAGCACTGGCTGACAGCCATGGCATGGCTCGGTGTCCCCAAACAAATCAAAACAGATAACGGGTCGAATTTCACTTCCAAGCAGGTGCAAGAATTCGCCAAAAAATGGGGTATCACCCTGGTACAAGGTATCCCTTACAACAGTACCGGGCAGGCAATAGTAGAGCGGGCAAATCAGACCCTAAAAACCAGAATAGAGGTGTTGGCAAGAGCGGACGGCTTTGCCAACTCCATTCCCCCAGGAGAGCAGGCACGCATACTGGCAACAGCTTTGTTAGCACTCAATCAATTTCCCAGGGGGGACGAGACAAACAGTCCCGTCCAAAAACATTGGACCACTCAAATGCAGGAGGAGGGTCCACAAGTAATAATAAGGAACGAGCTAGGCGAATGGGAACGGGGTTGGAGGCTAATGCTCACGGGACGAGGGTACGCAGCAGTCAAAAAAGACGGAGAAATCAGGTGGTGTCCACTTAAATCGATCAAACCAGATCTCCAAAAGGAGCAGAGTGATGCTAACGAGAATAGCGAGTCTCTGTTTACAGGACATGATCGAGGGACGTCCGCGAGACGTGCACGCTCGCGTTCCGGAGGAGAGAGACAGACCACCGAGCCGCCAGACAGCACCCGAAGGACCAGCACGGGCGAGATCCAGTCATCAAGGGTATCTCTGGGTAATGTTGCTGCTGGGGCTAGTTGCCAGGGGGCAAGCCAGCTCACAGTACTATCCCCATCAGCCATTCAGGTGGGTCATACGGCACCTCACCAATGACAAGGTGCTCAGAAACGTCATTACACCAGACGCCCCATCCTTCATACTTTGCATTACAGACCTGTTCCCGGGACGACCAAAGCCAGACCCTCATTCCCCATACGCCAAAAACACATACCTGTCCTATTGGTGCCCAGCCTCAAACCCCGGAAAAAGTTACTGTAATCGCCCGGGGTGGGGATATTGCGGACACTACGGTTGCGAAACGATAGCCACAGACGCCAGACCGACAGGGCCGGGGTGGGACCCACAGGAACCCGACAGATTCTTACAGTTCACTTGGGCGCCAAAAGGCTGCAAAACACCACTCTTCCATCACGAAAGCACCTATCGAAACAGTCACAAACTCCCAAAAATCCAGAAATGCATTAGGTACAACATGACAGTCTTGCAGCCCAGAGACCCCAGTTGGGCCTTCGGAAAAATGTGGACAGTAGTCCTTCACAGGACAAACGAGTGGGTAAACGTGCAGATTATCAGGCTCATACCATCAGTACCCCGAGCGGTCGGACCAAACAAGGCAATCAAAAGCGCGCAAAAAGGGAAAAACACGACCTACCCCAAAACCTTACCTACAAGGGTCGCGAATACCCAGACAGGCCTAGCGAGAACCATTCAGACAGATCGCTTAGCAGAGTCAGATTCGGACCCAATCCTTCGTATGTTAGAAGCTACCTTCCTATCCCTGAACGAATCCAACCCTAACCTAACCGATTCCTGTTGGCTATGTTACGATGTCAAACCACCCTTTTACGAAGGAGTCGCCTTAGATGCCCCTTTCACATATTCCTCAGCAGACGCCCCTCACCAATGTAGATGGGACACTCCCCGCAAAGGAATCACCCTGAGTCAGGTCACGGGGAGGGGGAGATGCTTTGGAAATGCAGCCCTAGCTAGGCGGGAAGGCAACGTGTGCACCAAAGTAGTCAAACCCGACAGGAGAAAAAAGTGGGTAGTCCCATCCGCATCGGGCATGTGGGTTTGCCAAAGATCCGGAGTGAGTCCCTGTGTGTTCCTAGACAAATTCAATGACTCAACAGACTTCTGTGTCCAAGTCTTGATCGTTCCCAGGATCCTGTATCACTCAGACGAGGAGGTGTACCAACTCCTCGGAGAACCCAGCCGACTCCACAAGAGAGAAATAATAACAGGCATAACAATCGCAATGTTGCTCGGCCTAGGAGCAGCAGGAACAGCAACGGGAGTCACGGCCTTGGCGACCCATCACCAAGGTTTGTCCCAGCTGCAGAGGACCGTCGACGAGGATCTGCAGAGAATAGAAAAATCCATATCCTTCCTAGAGAAATCAGTTTCCTCACTTTCAGAGGTGGTCCTGCAGAACAGGCGGGGACTGGACCTCCTACTCATGCAACAAGGAGGCCTGTGCGCCGCCTTGAAGGAGGAATGCTGTTTCTACGCAGACCACACAGGAGTCGTCAGAGACTCCATGGCAGAACTCCGAAACAGACTGGCTCAGAGACAGAGAGACAGAGACGACCAACAAAGCTGGTTCGAATCCTGGTTCAATCAATCACCATGGCTAACCACTCTAATTTCTTCCCTAATAGGTCCGTTAGCAATCCTGCTTCTAGCCGTCACCTTCGGACCATGCCTACTGAACAAGCTAGTCTCATTCGTCCGGACCCGCTTGGAACGGACCAACATCCTGCTCTTAGGCAGACATCCGATGCTGTGAATTCAACAGGGAGTTCAACAGGGAACGCTGCCGGACGCAAGAACCCGAGAGAGAACTTGCCAGGCAGAAAAACTAACTCAGGAATCCCAAATCCCCTTTCCTTGTCAAGCGACAACCTTAGATACCTCATATCAGCATGTAGATGACTACCTCATCCATTTGCGGGAGGGGGGGGGGAGATGTGGCAGAGATAATAGGGACAGGCGATCGGAAGATCCCGGGCTGTCACGGAAACCTGATAGGGCCCCTCTCTCTCCCCTGACTCCCAGAGATAAGGGATAGCCACAGGAAAAGAGGCCAAGAATGTAACCCCTCCTAACATGGCCTCTACCCAGTTTCCTCACTAACCATAAAAGGTAAAAGTTAGACCCCAGAAAGTAGAAGGAGAACCAAGGGTATATATACTGAGGAGAAAACCAATAAAGGGCTCTTGGACCGTCTAACATATTGATGTCTGCGTGTCCTTAGCCCGAACAGCCCAAAAAGCATTGGGTCGGCGTGTTGCGTTCTTTGGAACCAGGTCGTCACGCCTTAATCTTAAGGCAACAGCTATGCAAGATATTTGTTTAAGAAAGGACTCCCACCAGATAGGAGCCACAGGACACCTAAATCTTTCAGAGGAAGGGAATTTATTGCTCCCTTATCAGCAGAAAACTAACTTCTTCCCACCTCGCTCAGACAGGAAGACGGCATGTGGATTAAGAGGAAGAAGTTGACAGCGACCAGACAGAATCCTGTGTTTGAATGGAATTTATGCATCATGTGTGAGATGTATGAATATGCAACAGGCGATTGCTTTTAAGGGTTAATCCTCTGTTAATGGGGGTAATTTTTCGGGCTTGTGTTGCCCTGAAAAAGGTACCCGGACGTCCGTATCTCTTTGTTTTGTTTCATATTGTCCTAATCTCAAATGTTCAAATTTTATTATTCTAATTATATTACTATTTTTATAACCATTTTATTACTATTAAACTTTTAAAATTTCAAAAACAAGTGATTGGCGCTTTTCACAACTGGATAAGTTATTAAGGTATTTTTAGAACAAATAATTCCAAGATATGGGATTGTGGATGCAATAGACTCAGATAGGGGAGCTCATTTTACAGGAAAGATTCTTCAAGGGGTTATGACTACTTTAGGAATACAAGGAGAGATGAAAGATGTGTGCTAATGTCTTTACAAACAATTTGATGGGTGTTAACATCTTTGAAAAGGGTCTTAATGTCTCTATTGACTTTGGGTACCCGGTTTGTTGCAGAGCCCAGACAGCTTGGCTCCTGAAACACGTAAGGGTCTGCACAAGCCTGAACTTCTGAACATTGGGGTAAAATAGTAGGTTCAAGAGGGGAATATGTAGAAGGCAGTTCAGGAAGGCTGTACCTTCCTAATACCTCAGCCAATGGGAAAAGGAAGAGGGCAACATGTGGCCGGTGTGATAGAACATGGCGTGTTTTGTTCACTAAGGGATTAAAGTAAGACAACAGGAAACAGACTTCCAGCTCTTGATAAAACCTGGGACTAAAGTAAGATAACGGGAAACAGGCTTTCAGCACTTGATAAAACCCACATTGTCCAAAACATGCTTGCCTAACAACTTTTAAGTTTCAGAGAGATAAGCATTGGTGCTAAATAAGGAATGGGTCACCCAGAGGAAATCTGAGGAAAAAAAAAAAAACAAAACTACCGGCCTTCACCTAGAGACCACCGGGAGGCAGGACATGACCACCTAGCAACAGAAGAACACATACGCAGAGTACGACTTAAAGGACACGCAGGAAACGATACAGTATAAAAACCGACTGGAACTGACTGTGGCTGCGGCAGTTGGTGGAGCAAAAACTCCCCCGCCGCCCAGCGCTGCTTTGCTTATGCCTTGTTTGCTGTAATCAATAAATTCTTATTTGATTATACCAATAAGGCGTGTCTCAATTTATCATAGCCGGGAATTTAAGATAAAAGGAGACTTCGTCCTCCAAAACCTCGAGAGAGAATGAAACAAGGGATTTAAGGGTTAATAGGGAATTTAGGATCGTTTAGGCAATATATATGTGAACATATGGTATTCATTATTATATTCACACACGACTGTGATAGGGGACCTCTGAAGGATACCTGTTACATATCAAAATTCTGCTGAGCTCACAGATAAAAGGGGCCCCTGATAAAAAACTGCTGAGCTTGCCAGAAAATACAAAGTAAAGAGAAACTGTGCATGTGAAGACACTGGAGTTCGAAAGTTCAACGGTGATGAAGACTTTGAGCCTTCATCTTTTCAGGCCCCCAGACTCACTTAAAGACCACCGACTCTCTAAAAAGGATAAACTATGGAACCACAGCTAATTTCCATACCATGCAGAGAATAGGCGGGGATGAATACTGAATATGTATAGGCGTTATAGAATATGCATGATTTTTGTGAATAAATAGAGGAATTCTGAATGTTGAGGTACGCAGGATTTGGGAAGATGCTCTCCCCCTGCGTCCAGCACTGTACTGAATAAAATACATACCTACTTTACAACCTTTGGTTGTGGAGTAATTTACCGCATTTCAAGAAAACCCCCACAGGCATGTACCCCAGTTAACTCTATCCCTTTATTCGAATAAAGTTGCAGGACTCCTCTCTCTCCTTTATGGACACTGGCTTTTCATAGCGTGATTTTCCGTACAACAGTAAGAAAACCAACAATATGCTGCACATCACATTCCTTTTACCCATTTCCAGAGCACAGGCGAGATGCCAGCACTTCTCTACCGCACTTTTCTTCTACTACCCAGCTGCTACATTGAGACGGGCGGTCAGGAGTGCAAGCACTCACAGCTCCCAGAAAGTGGTGGTGAGGTCACTCCCCCAACTACCCCCTGCCCCACACCACCGCCCTCTGCCTCAGAGCCCCTCACATTCCTGCCTTGTGCCAATGCTTCTGTACCATAATCCAGACATCCCCACTTCGTGCACCTCACTACAACCCCCGCCTTTCTCAGGTTGTCATGTCCCTAGTCTAGTCTAGTCTAGTCCCACCCCGCCGCCACTCTCCGCCTTTTCCGCCCACCGAGGGAGATTTCAAGAGCACATATGTATAAAAGTATGCATCTGTTCCCCCATCGCTCAGAGGCGCGAGAGGTAAAAGGCGCCCGAACACTTAAGAAGACAGGAGAGGGAAGCAATTCCCGGCCTCGCCTCTGGCCGCCCTGTCTCTTGGGCGGGGCTCGTTGTAATAAGAGGCGGAGTGAGCTGCCGCCATTTTGGGCTGGTAGTGTAGGTGTCTGTTTTGTCTTCTGTCTGCTTCGGTCTTCCCTGAAGGAGCTGTCGTTGTTATCGTCATGTTCTCCACCCGCATGGCTGCCTCCTTTGCCCGCTCCCTGCCTCGACAGGCCGGCCTGGTGAGCGCGTTCCCCCCTCCCTGCAGTTAGCGAAGGTGGTGGGTGGGAGGCGGCCACCGCCGCCATCTTGGGGGCCGCGGTGACATTGAGAGGCTGCGGCCTCCCGCTCTCGGGAGTTTGGGGGGGGGGGGGGGGGGACGCTCACCTTAGCGCTGGGTGTCAGCGGGGCCAGACCTACCGCTGAGAGAGCGAGGGTGCCTTTACTTCGGAGGTGGAGGCGGGGGGGGGGGGGGGGTCGTCCAGGGGACAGCCTGTCCTTCCTCGGCGATGTCGCTTGATGCTGTTGGGGTTCAGGTTAATGTCTGAAAGCTGCCCGATCCCAATCAAGGTGAGGGATTTGCGCTGCAAAACTTTGCCAGGTAGTGGGTTCCCCCCCCGTGTTGGTGGGGAAGAGCAAGAGTGTGAAGATCTGACCCGACCTGTTCCCGCTGATGTCCCCTGTGAAGGTCAACAGAGGAGACGCCTGCCCAGGCGTTCAGAGAAATAGCATTAACGGTGCCTGGAGCTGCACTGGGAGCTTTACTTAGGACATAAGATTATAACATTTTATTGCATTCGTTATCACAGCGTTTTGGGGTTTTTTTTGTCGTTATTTTTGCTCTCGTCTATGTTCTAGACATACCAGAAATTTTGCAGATAATTTTTTTTAGGAAGGCCAACCCTTAGAAGACACAATATTATTTCTCTCTTGTGGAGAACTGTGAGGGTTGTGATGATTTCTTTCTGCCCCAAGCATTTGGTGTTCAGCACAAAGTTGGCAAGTGAGAGGAGATGTTGCTTTGGGATCTGCTGTGGTACTGTGGTGGTGACAGCAGTACAATGCAGAAAAATGCAGCGAATAACTTAGAGCAATCTCTTTTACCAGCTGTCCTTGCTTAGTAGTGCTGCACTCGGTTCCATAACTAAAACTTGTGATTGGAGTGCTGTGGAGCTAAACTCAAAACTGAGAGGCATTAAATTTATAAGCTCATGATCAAAAATATCACAGTATTATCTCTCAACATTTTCTTTTTAATGAATGAGGAAATTTTACAGTTACTGAAGCAATTACTTGTTTTAGATTTCCAGAAACACCCTGGGTGCAGCATTTGTTGCTACAAGAAATCTCCATGCCTCCAAAACATGCTTTCAGAAAACTGGTGAGTCTGAGAAAGGTCTTCATATAATAGCGTGGTTTAAGAACTTGCTCTGTCAGACAAAAGGGAATTTGAATATGGTGTGTGTATCAGTTGACAGAATGCTTGAGGACATTTATGAACTGACAGTATTTAACTGAACTTTTGCATAGTCACATCCAGCAGACTTCACTTTAATAACTATTTAGATTATGCCCAAACCAAGGAGTGGTCACATGTCAGTTTATAGTTTACCTGCTTTGTGAGGATTCCATTCAGAATTATCTTATTCTGATATTCAGAACTCTTGCAGAATTATTTGGAAAAATAAAAAGCCTCAAGTTCTAGTTTTCCCTCTTGTTTGTAACCGTATGAAGGAACAGATGACTCCCAGGCCTGCCAGTGTTTCATCCTTTAGCATAACTTTTTGCTGCCAGCATTTTGGTGTTTAGAGAAAACAGTGGCCTTGCATAGCTGTGGTTTTGATAGTGGTTCATATACAATTTTCAAAGTGCCTTGGGGTTATTAAATGTATTAGGAAATAAAAATTTTGCTTACTGTTTCCTGGCTGGGGAAATAAAGGGTTGTTGGAGGTACACTGCCAAACAAGTTTGAGGAATATGGAGTATAAGTTTTTACAGCTTATATTTAACAACTTGTTTCTTAAATGTATCGAGTTCCTTTAAATATATTTGGATCTTGGATTACAAATCACAGGGTGTTTTGATGTCTCCAGTTTAAGTAGCCTCTCTGAGTGGAGTGAGAATGTCTGTTCTTAGCCTAATTATTTATTTTCTTTCTAGAGGGAGAGATTGTTAATAGTGTAAGACATGAAGGAAACTGGTAACTAAACGGTCATCAATGTTTTAATTGAAGCTGTCTTGTAATGATGTGTTGAAGCTGCTTTTCTTAGCTGGGAATACAGAAGCTGTTATTTATCTTGTGCATCGAGCATGTTGCTTGATAGACCTCGTGGTATACCAGAGGGAGCACCTTGGCCTGTGAATTCAAGACAAGCTTACTGAATTAATATCTTGCCTTAGTGTGCTAAGTCAGGTGTGAAATGTCTCTTTCCAGGTACTGCTGAGGTATCCTCTATTCTTGAGGAACGTATTTTGGGAGCTGACACCTCTGCTGAACTTGAGGAGACTGGCCGTGTGCTCTCAATTGGTGATGGTATTGCCCGCGTGTATGGCCTAAGAAATGTCCAAGCAGAAGAAATGGTTGAATTCTCTTCTGGACTGAAGGTAAGCTTTCACTAAAGCATTTTGTTTAGCCTAGAAATATTTTTTTTTTAAAAATAAAGACTTTTAAAGGAGAATGAGATTGTTCTTGGAGGTACCCATATGACCCTCTTGCAAACTTCATTTCAACTTTAATAAGCAACTAATTAATGTAATGCTTCAAAAAGCAAATATTCTTTGAATTCATAACACTTTGCTTTCAGTGTCTGGTTCTTGGCTAACATTTAAATTATGTGTTTCTTCATCTAGGAAGTAGAACTAATCTTCTATTGGATTTTGTTTTCTTTGGTTTCATGCTGGCTTTTTTGTTTACTGTTGAATAACAGCCTCATTTTATATTAGAATAAAAAAGCTGTCTGACTGTTCTGAGAGTACTACAACAGCTCTTATAATATTTTTAATAACCTAACTCACCTTGGCCAGAGATATAAGCTAGTGTTTTTCCCTCATACAATTCCTAGGCAAGAGATAAATGTTGTATTTGAATCCTGCTTATCCTTTCTGTTCTTTTTAGAGAGATAAATGACAATGCTAGACTGATACAGTATAATTATGTGGTAAGTTGAAGGCTTAGGCAGGCAGGTTCTCTAACCAATATGGAAATTGTTCATAAAAGCAGAACATTGACTATTGTTACAAATAAGATTGAGGTAGATTATGTGGCATACTCTACACTGTAGAATGATCACATTGATATTAAACTGTGACTATTTTGTCAATGTTGGTATGGGTTTTCTCAGGGTAATGTGACCTTTGTCCTAGGGTATGTCCTTGAATTTGGAGCCCGACAACGTTGGTGTTGTTGTGTTTGGTAATGACAGACTGATCAAGGAGGGGGATGTTGTGAAGCGGACTGGTGCCATTGTGGATGTTCCAGTTGGGGAAGAGCTGCTGGGCCGTGTTGTAGATGCCCTGGGTAATCCAATTGATGGGAAGGTAAGTGTAACTAGGTGCTTACTACCTCTGCTTGTATCTGTGTGATACAGACTGCAACGGTTTCTTTCCTCTTTTTAAGGGTTCTATTGCATCTAAGACACGTAGGAGAGTTGGCTTAAAGGCCCCTGGGATCATTCCCAGAATCTCTGTGCGTGAACCTATGCAGACTGGGATTAAGGCTGTAGACAGCTTGGTACCAATTGGTCGTGGCCAGCGTGAACTGATAATTGGTGACAGGCAGACCGGGTAAGTTAAATGCCCAAGCCAAAAAAGTTTCCCTTAAGAGAGGCTTGAGTGCAGTGTGCACCGATGTACAGAACTGAACACAAAACTGTGTAGAGATTGGGAGAACTGCAGGCAGCTTAATTTATCAATCTCTGTGTTACCCAGGAAAACTTCAATTGCAATTGACACAATAATCAACCAGAAACGTTTTAATGATGGGACAGATGAGAAGAAGAAGCTGTACTGTATCTATGTTGCAATTGGCCAGAAGAGATCTACTGTTGCTCAGCTGGTGAAGAGGCTCACTGATGCAGGTACAGAATTTTGAAGGTGGTTGAACCTGGTAACTAGTGACATCCTGTTCTCATTATAACGCTGAATACTGGTGTAACCTCTCCTCGCTGCAAGTATAGACAGAATTCCTTTTTTTATTAAATGAATGAACTACTTTTGTGGACAAGAAATCTTTCTAGGTATCTGGGGGGAAAACAACCCCTTATTTTTGCTACATCGCATTAGAAGACTATTTTGAGGTCCCAAAACTGCTGAATTTCTTCTGGAAATGTCAGCCTATTTTTTTTTTCCTAGCGGAGTTGAGAGGTTCCTCTTGGCAGGCCTGGTGACAAGCTATGGCCTACAAGTATTTATATGGACTTGATGTGTTTCATATGCATGTAAGTGTGAATGACAGTTAAAAATTTAAGTGGAGAGACTTGACTGCCCAAACATAAGGGATTAAATGATAGCATCTTTTCAGGAACAGTTGACCAAGGCTGAATATGTAATAGGGTAACAAACATGTTAATCTAGTACAGTGGGCTTTCCTGTAACAATATAGTGATGCTGCCTGGGCTTGCTTTATCAACTTATTACTTCACATGTTTGTTGTATTTGCTGATTACAGGCATGGTGAGGTAATATACTCAGTGGTGTGTTTCTCCATTTCTTTACAGATGCCATGAAGTACACTATTGTGGTGTCTGCCACAGCATCTGATGCAGCACCCCTTCAGTATCTGGCTCCCTATTCAGGCTGCTCCATGGGTGAATACTTCAGAGACAATGGAAAACACGCATTAATCATCTATGACGACTTGTCCAAGCAGGTCAGGAAACATTGTTTATAGGCCTCATAGTCTAACATTGGTGTTTGTAGCTGTAATATCACCTCAAGTTTAGAAATCCAAAATGTTAAATGAGCTTCTGAGGTCTGAAAGGTTTCTTTATGCCATGCAGGCTGTTGCCTATCGTCAGATGTCTCTGCTGCTGCGACGTCCACCTGGCCGTGAAGCCTACCCAGGTGATGTGTTCTACCTACACTCTCGACTGCTAGAAAGAGCAGCCAAAATGAATGACTCCTTTGGAGGTGGCTCTCTGACCGCCTTGCCTGTCATTGAAACTCAGGCTGGTGATGTGTCTGCTTACATTCCAACCAATGTCATCTCCATCACTGATGGACAGGTAGGACTTCTTCACATCCCAGTGCACATCTTTGTTATTTACTGTCAGGTCTCTGAGGATGCTTCCAAGCTTCTGACCAAGATAATAAAACAATTCTCTCTCTTACAGATTTTCTTGGAAACTGAGTTGTTCTACAAAGGTATCCGTCCAGCCATCAATGTTGGTCTGTCTGTGTCCCGTGTAGGCTCTGCTGCTCAGACCAGGGCTATGAAGCAGGTAAGCATGAAACTACTGCTTCTCTTGCTAGAGATGAGTAGTGTGTAGGCCTTCCAACCTATTTCACTCTAAAGAGCTGTGACTAGAGAGGGAATAAAGCTTTGGATTCCTTTGTGTTATGAAACTATAAAAGAACAAACTTTGGGCATCTCTTTGATATTTCCATTACTTGTTGAGTGAGGTGGGGGAGAAAGGAAAATAGTATCTGTATAAAGATATATGCTCCAAATGCTGAGCTGGGTACTGATCTAACTAGAAATAGAGAATGCTCTCTTAACCCTGTGCTTTTAGTCCATATATGGAATTAGAGGTTTAATATCAATGGTTACTGTTTTAGGGAGGCATGCTTATATTAAAAAGTGGGATATTTAGAAATGTAAATAATCATCTGTCAGAATCTTGGGATTCACTTTTCTGGTATAGAAAGTAAAGTTGACTTGTGACAACTGTCATCTGAAGATATCCTGCAAACTCCTAGATACCTTTAAAAGGTAATCAAACTTGGTCTCATCTGTATCTTGTGTTGTAGGTGGCAGGTACCATGAAGCTGGAATTGGCTCAGTATCGTGAAGTAGCTGCCTTTGCCCAGTTTGGCTCTGATCTGGATGCTGCTACACAACAGCTGCTGAACCGTGGCGTACGTCTGACAGAGCTTCTCAAACAAGGACAGTATGGTGAGTGTCTTGAACTTAAAAAGTCTGCATTTCACATTAGTGTCTTGTGCTAACAAGATTGGTCTTTGTGGCAGTATTTACCATGTCCATTCTGTGCACATGGTAAATGCAGACTTGCTTGAACCATGTTGTATATATGCAGTTGATCTTCGAAGGAAGGACTGCATAGTACTGGTGTGTCCTGATGTGAGAGTTACTGGTGGCATGAGTGCTCTCTTTTCTGCAGTTCCCATGGCTATCGAGGAACAGGTTGCAGTCATCTATGCTGGTGTAAGAGGTCACTTGGACAAGCTGGAGCCCAGCAAAATTACTAAATTTGAGAGTGCTTTCCTAGCTCATGTACTGAGCCAGCACCAGGCCCTCCTATCCACAATCAGGTATGATTTATCCTGCTTCATCCCAAGGATATTGATTTGATGGCTGGAGTGCAGATAATGGTCCCTGAACTGTTAATTTAGTGTATTCCAGAACATCAGGCCTTAAGCTGCCTGTACCAGAACTGGAAATTAAATCAGCCTTCCAGTTGTCCAGAGCACAGCTTCATGACTTTAGTTCTTAGGAAATCCAGTTGATGCTTAAAATGGAGAAGGGGTCTTATGTTAATAGTACAGATTCATGCATCAAACAGAAATGTTTTAATTCATCTACTAATTTTGTTAGAAATTGGAAGGTTTGCTGTGAAGCCTTTTTCTTTGTCTTAGGGATTGACCATCTATTTATTTCCGTGTCAGAAGTTTAACTAAACTCTTCCAACAGGACTGAAGGGAAGATCTCTGACCAGACAGAAGCTAAGTTGAAGGAAATAGTCACAAGTTTCCTGGCTACTTTTGAGGCATAAACATAAAACTGTTCAAACAGACCAGGCTCTTGTGATCCAGTGCTCCAGTTCTGTCAAAGATTTAAAAGTATGTGCAACTTGAATGTACAGATCTCAATGAGAATAAAAGTTCCTGTGTAAAAAGGCTTCTATATTCTGATTGCCTTCTGGCTAGCTGCTTTCACCTTTAAAACTATGGAGGACTCCCTGTGACATGTGCTTACTTAAAGGAACTCTGAAAAATTTGGGGCATCTTAGCTCCCCAGCTGGATCAAACTCCCCTTACATGAATGAGGAGGTGTAGCAGTTAGTTTCTGGAGCTATGACCACAGTTCTCATTGTGACAGCTGAGGGTTGGTCTTGCAGTTTTAATACTTTTTGTCAGGTAGCTGATCTCTGAGAAAGGCATTCCGCTGGGGAAACAGGTTATGTTGTCTTGTCATGGGTGGTAACCAGTTGGACCTCACAGGAATCTCTAACCGCCTGATACTGTTACAGAGTATTTCTTAGAATTGCTGTCAAACCTATCCTGGGGCCTGGCTTTTGCAAGATGGGTTCTCGTGGAACTGAGGTCCTTGTGTCTCAGGACAACTGTAGTTTATTCTAATTCTGTCAGTAAACTGTCAGCAATTGTTAGTGGGTGGGAGGGAGGTTATATACCAGAACATTGCTTTAAT
Organism: Passer domesticus; assembly: GCF_036417665.1. Lineage (NCBI taxonomy): Eukaryota > Metazoa > Chordata > Aves > Passeriformes > Passeridae > Passer > Passer domesticus. Next base: position 4,114,809 of record NC_087511.1, read on the forward strand.
TTCCCAATTTCTGCATGCCATGAGAGGCATTAGATTCCAGTGTTAGACCTATCTGGGATGTAGGAAAGTTAAAAGTTGCTCTATTTTGTGTGGTGTATTCAACTTCACCTGGTACGCTGGAGCTTGGTCCTTAATCCTTGGTGAGCTTTTGTACTGCAGTTACCTGTGATCAAGACTGCTCTTAAGGCTGTTCACTCTGTTCCCAGTTAATTTCCTTCACAGGAGCATCTTTGCCTCCCAGTTCAGACCTCCTGTGTTACAAGCAGCTAGAAGCATTCTCACATAGTTCCAGGCTAACAATCTGCTCTGTTGTACTGGGTCTGACTGAGGTGAAGTTCACAGCCCTCACAGTGCTGTGCTTTGCATTAGTAGCTGGAAGGGTGTTGATAACAGGCCAGTATTTTGGCTACTGCTGAGCAGTGCTGTCCCTCTGACATTCCTTCCCCCATCACAGGGATGGGAGTGGGCAAGATCTTGGGAGGGGACACAATCATGCCAGCTGACCCAAATTATCTAAAGGGATAGTCCATACTGATGCCTTTTGGGACTACCTAAACCAGAGGCCAGACAAAATTAAGGGACTAAAAAGCAGTTTTATTGGAGGGCCTTCAGATACATTTCGGGCAGATGAAGCCTCCCCTGTAGTATTGCATTTTATTTAAATGGTATGCTCTGTCTCACCCCTCCAAAATGTATAGTATATCCCAAGCCTGTGGTCCTGCCCTGAACCATCATGTATCTGTAATCCCATTGGCACATGTCTGATTCCGCACCCACTTTCAATCCCCCTCTTAAACCGTGCAAGTGAGACCAGTCTTCCTCTTAGCCTTTCTCCCCTCTTAGCCCCTTTATCTCCCCTCTTCTCCCTCCCCTAGGCCTTTTCCCTCTCCCCCTCCCTCTCCCTTTCCCCTTCAGTAACCACCATGCTCCCGGGGATGGGACCCCAAATAAACTCTCTTCTAATCAGCACCCTCAAAAGCCGTGTGGAGTCTCCTTGCCTGCCCGCTGCTGCCAGTGAACTCACAGCCTAGGGGGCCCTCTGGGGACACCCCGGGGTGCCCCCCCCCACCAAAACAAACCACAACACTCCCCCAGGGGCTACATCCCAAAAAATGGCTGACAGGTCACAGGTTTTCTTACTTTTATAAGTTTGGTCCATTTGCCTATAGGGGGTTAATCTTCCAATTACAGCTTCCAGTAATTAATAATTTACCTTAAGTTTGCTCTCCCTTCAACTCACTTTTGTTTACATTTCTCGGGGCCTGAGACAGTAAGGTGGCCTTGATTCCCAGGCCTAGAGAGGAATTGTTTTGTCTGACCAAAAAGGGAAAACAGTAGCTAACTGTATATGGAGTTTAGAGTTATACACTAAAGAATTGCAGAATTACAAATATATGAAAAATAGAAAAGCTAAAATCCTAAGGCATCAATACCATATGATGTCAGTTCCGATATATAAAGCTAAAGGGAGAGAAAAGGAAAGGGGTATTCATGATTCTTCAAAGTTTTCCTTCCAGAGGAATCATTATGCGTGCTGAAGTCCTGCTTCCCAGGAAGTGTCCGAACATCACTGCTGATGGGAAGTAGAGATTGACTTTTCTTTCCTTTAGCTTATGCGTGCGCAGACTCTTGCTGATTTCTTTCCGTTCACTGTAATAAAACTGCCTTATCTCACCCACTGGTTGTTCTCCATCTTATTCTCTCCCGTCCCATTAAGAAAGGGAGTGATATAGCAGCTTAGTAGGCACCTGGCATGCAGCCAAAGTCAACCTGCTACATCTGTTAAGGGCCTGAGTGTTTGGAGTGTGAGCTTACAGTACAGGAAACAAATAGACTTATTTTTAGCCCAGGAGTGTCAGACATCTTTCTGGGGAAAGCTGGCATGTTAGAGTAGGCAGGCCATGGAAAGTCCCTTTAGGCCATGATGGCATGGATTCGTATTGATGGCTTGTGCCTTCTTGGGAATGTGGACAGGGTTAGTCTGGTTTAAATTAGCCTCAGGTTACAATTAAGCAGATTTGTTTCAGTAAGTTGAAAATGCTTTTTTTTTTTTACATTACTGTACTGTTTTAGCTATCCACATGTTAAAGTGGGCAGCAGGTGTGACTCAGGCTTTCCAGCAGTGTCCTATCTCAGCTGCTTTCATCTTTAAGCACTGTTTAGAGGTTGTTTACCTGGCCTCTCCTCTTGGTCAGCAGCCCATAATGAGCTAATGAGTAAGAGCAGGATCTGTATTGTGAAGGAGGGTTGTGTCTTATGAAAAGTAGCTGAGGGACCTGGGGGGGTTTAGCCTGGAGAAAAGGAGGCTCAGGGGCACTTTTTTGTGCTCTACAACCACCTGAAAGGAGGTTGTAGCAAGGTGGGAGTTGGTCCCTTCTCTTAAGTAACAAGTGACAGGACAAGAGGAAATGGTCTCCAGGTGCACCAGGGAAGGTTTAGATTAGATATTAGAGAAATTTCTTCACTGAATAGGTGGTCAGGCATTGGAACAGGCTGCCCAGGGAAGTGGTGGAGTCACCATCCCTGGAGGGATTTAAAAGATGTGTACGTGTGGCACTTGAGGACATGGTTTAGTGGTGGGCTTGGCTGTGCTGGGTTAATGGTTGGACTCAATGATCTTGGAGGTCTTTTCCAACCTAAACAATTCTGCAATTCTATGAAACCTTTCCAAAATACTCTGGCAACCACATGCCAAGCCAGCTGGGGAAAGCACTGTAGGTTGTATGGGCATGGCCATGCAGCTGCTGGCTGTGTTGCTCATCCTCTGCTCCGCATTTCCTTTGGGAAACTGTGTTGGTTAATTGAGTTCAACTATCACTAGTGGGTTTCTCCCATGGCATGCCAATGCTGGTACGTTGTGTTCCCCCTGATCTCACCCATCTGCAGCAGTGCACTGACGGCAACTGACAAAAGAGATGTGGACTCCATGGTTTGCACACATGTAGCTGTTTATTGATTTGCAAAGCTGAGTTTATATACCTTTTCAGCTGTAACTAAAAATAGCACAACTATAACATTTATGTAACTAGGTAACATTGCTTAATTCAACGCCTTGTACAGACTAGCGCAGGTATGTGAAATCGTACATAATTTCTGCTTACTAAGTACACTGCACCAAGCACACCACTAACTTCTGCATTCCTTCTTCAAAGTTCTGCTTTCTGTTGCCAAGGCTTGTGGCCTACTAATGCTAACACATCCACTTCTGTCATGAGCTGGACAGTGCTCCCAGCTTGGCTTTCTAGCTGTGTTCCTACAGTGCACCTTGTTCCTCCAACCCATGGAGACCCAGGAGCGCACAGTGACGACCCACACAGCAAGTGGGGTGAATGTAACCATGTGTGAATAGGGACACTGCCCCAGAGTGGGACCTGCTGGGCAAGCTGGTGGCAGAGTGCAGTGGCAGAATGTGGGAAGCATGGTTCAGGGCCCACTTCTGGGTGAGTGGGTGCACAATGGGATGAGGGCAGTGGAGTCAGAGACAACCAGAGAAGGGGGTCACCCCTCTCTGGTCAGAGCTGGATCCAAAGTTGCCTACAATCATGGTCCTGGGGTGCCATTGCTGAACTCTCTGAGCATCCTGTGATGGTGAAACCCTGGCACAAGGCTGCGCAGAGAGGTGGTGGATGTTCCATCCCTGGAAACATTCAAGACTGGGTTGAGCATGGTGCTGAGCCAGCTGATCTAGTCAAAGATGTCCCTGCTCAGTGCAGGGGAGTTGGACTACATGGTGTTTAAACGTCTTTTCCAACCTAAATCCTTCTATGATTCTATGATGCCCTGGCATGCACTACCCCTCCACACATCCTGAGAGCTGTGGCTTTGCAACCTACCCTGTGCAACCAAAATACATCCTGGCAAAGTGGCTGCTGCTGTGCTGAAGAAAGTCAGTGCCAGGCTGAAAGTTTAGTAATATTAATTGACCACTGGTGAACTTTGGAGATACCATGGCCAAAAAGGGTCTTTTGATGTTATGAACTGGTTAAAACACAGAAGAACAAGGAAAATTAAATCTCTGTGAATAAAATGGATCGAACCCAGAAAGGTTTGAAATATACTCCTGAAAGGAATGAAGGACTTTGTAGGAGTGGCAGGGGGTAGGACGGTCAGGACAGATGGAGACGAAGAGATCTCTGAAGCCAGGTCTTGGAATTTGCGGTTTATTGCAAAGGGCGTGGGTGCAGGGGCCCTGCTTGGAGCTGCCAGCCGCAGCTCAGAGCAGGACCGAAAGAGAGAGAGCTAGAGAGTGGTAGAGGGAGAGAATGAGAGAGCGAGGAAGAGTAAAGAGAATGAATGCAAGAGCGTGGTAAAAAGAGAATGAATGAATGAATGGTTCCCATTACAATACAATAAATCTTCTGTGTTGAATACTCGAATTCTCACTAACCAATTTAATACAATATATAAATCCTATAGCATTTACATACAGCCTATAAGAATCATTACATTACCATACTGTGTTACATTTTAAACCCTAAAAACTACTCTTTTGACCCCTTCCGCCAAGCTAGTAGGGTCTGCTCTGACCCTTGGACCTGTCTGCAAGCAGAGGGTATTGTTTCATCAAAAGGGGATTACCTTAAGCAGGCCATACCATTGTTTTCCAGTTGTTCAGTAACTAAGGTATCTCAAAGCTTGCTTTCATTTCAATCTTGCTTATAGTTTCCATATTCTCAAAATCTTTTCCCAGGCAATCATATTTATAAGACTTTCCTGTTTCTTCTTCCCCAACAGGACTTGTCTTTACAAACTATGGGTCTGCTGGTAGATAAAACTAGCACTGAGAGATAAAAGAAACTCAATCTTTAAAACAAAAAATCGTGGACAAAGCCTCTCTAACTAGTTAAAGTTAGAAAGTAGTATGTTTATTATACCGGCGGGTAGCACAGGGGGTCATCCCTGAAAGGTGTGACCACACCGCACAAGGTTCTTTGCCTTCTATTTATTTCTCAAAATAATACATATGCATAACCCCAGCACCTCTCATACCCACTTTGTATTAGAATGTGGTTATTAGTCCTTCATGTGTGTGCAATTCTTCTCTTGAATTGCGTCAGTGGTCCCAGGGATGAAGTCAGGAAGGTCTTCGTCAGTTCTCTGTGACCCTCTGGCAAGATCCAAGGCCCCTTACTTTGTGATGGATTAACATAGAGTCCAGGTGATGGGCATTGTTCTACTGGTTTCAATATGTTCCTATAATGGTTCACTTGCTCCACTTCTTTCTACAAATGAGCTCATAATATAACAATTAGCTTTAGCTTAAGCATCTAATAATCATCATTAACTTATCGTTGGTGTATCTAACTTCAATATGAATTGGTTCTAACCCTCAGTTAAAATCTTAACCCTTTAAAATCCTGATTCAAAACAAAGGGAAAAATTCCACTGACTGATGAATGGAGTGAGAGATTTGTCTTTACAAAACAAACTGTAGGTCTGCTGATAAATAAAATTGGATCCTGAGAAATGAAAGAAAAAATGGGAAGAACCACAAATTCCATAAGGAATTCCACTGATTGACACAAGGAAAAGACCAACCGGGGAGGGGGGTATACATTAAAAGGGGGTCTTAGGTGTTTAGGGCAGTCTGTACCTCTCAAGCACCTCAGCCAATGGGGAAAGAGAGAGGGACATGCAGTTGGGAAATTAGGATAAAAAGGAGGCTGCATCCTCCAAAAATTTGAGAGACCTCAGGGGAAATGTCCCATGGCCTCTCCATTTATTTGAATAAAGTAATGGGACTCCTCTGTCTCAATTTTGGACATAAACCTCTGGTGTTTGTGGATTAATTTTCCTGACACCCCAAAACTTGATTAAAACCAAATTAGGTTAGATGTTGAACCAAAAATTGATATATTTTATTTAATAGTAAAGGAGAAGGAGGCAAAAAGAAAGAAAGAGGGAAAGAAAGAAATATAAAAAAAGGTGTGCATGGCTGGGGGGACAGGGAGAGAGTGACAGGAGTTAGGTAGAAACATATCACCTGAGGGTCCCAATGATGTTGCTCCCCTCTATCTGGTCTTCTTGATGGTGAGGGTATCCCACCACCAGAAACTATAGAATCTAATGGATTAATATATGTTTGGGCCAGGTGGGAACACCCACATGCCTCCCCTGGGGAGGGCAAGTTTGATACTGTCCCTTGCAACACTGTGGATTTGTTGCATCATGTTGCAGTGCTCTGGTGCAGGGGTCTGGGGACCCCTTTTTTTTTTGGGGGGGGGGGGGATTTATTTTAGAAACAATGCTCACTCTCTGAAATTTTTAAAAGTTCAATAAGGAATAAATGGGGCAATATCCAGCGCTGGGGTGTCTGGCAATATGCCAAAAAAACACGGTTAGCTTAAAACAATGTTCTTTATATTGAGACATGGGGGGTCAGAAAATTAACTTAGAGTAGAAATTAATTTTTGGATTTAGATGAAGTGTGCATTTTTTGTTTCATCTTTAACTTGCTGTGCTCACAAAGGCCTGCAGAGATGGACAAAAGAATGCAAGGCTCTGATAAGAACAGTTTTCCCGAACAAGGTGGAAGGAATGTGAGCTTCCAAGCTGGAGGGAGATAAGAGGGGCCCTTGGACCTTGAAACTAGAAGCAGAGAAAAACTGAGGCTGCCAAGATACTGGGGAGACAGATGGATGACCAGAGAGCTCTCTGTGCAGGCTCAGATGGACTGATAAGGAATAATTTTAATGCGAAGCGGGGCTAGTAGATAAATATGCATGGACCTATTGCAAAACTTAATGCATATGCAACAGGTTAGGGGGCAAAGGGGGGTCTGGACTCTCGAGGAATGCACATGCACTTTGAGGATAGATCCTGCACGCGTCTGGCACTGAATAAAGATGGGTACCTACTTTACAACTTTTATGAGTTGTGGAGATTTTCTGCAAATCATTGTGGTGAGCCAGCCAGGAGAAGTCCTCTGTCCACACAGGACCAGCAGGGAGGCAGACCTCCTTGGCACACCCTGGGGGACTTTCCCTGGAGGAGCTCTGGGTCCCGGCTCGCTCACTTCTGGGACAGACAATGGCCCCCTGGTATGCGGATAAGAGTATGCATCAAGCTTAAAAGGGGGCCTTGGCCAAAAGGGCTGCTGGTAAGCCACTCAGAGACATCTGGCACACAGCTTTGTCCCTGTGTGAGTAAAGGTTTGGGGCTTGCAAGCAGCCACCAGCCGCAAGTGTGGCTGATGGTAGCAGAAAGGTCTACTAGTTGATAGAGCGGCTGGTGGAGGGATTCATTGATCAATTGTGCAACCACTAGTGACTCTGGGGGTGTGTCAAGTGAATTTGGACCTTATCACTGCTATTTTAGTTTTCCTTATTACTGTTATTGTGTGCTCGTGGTGTCCGGACATTGTGGTTATGTTAGTGGGTTTTATAATTGTGTGAGTGAGTGGCTTTGTGGGCTCAGTTATGTGAAAGAGGGAGCGAGTGAGCGTACCCACGATGTGAGAGGGGAAGGCCTACCCGTGACTGAGGCGGCTGAGTGGGGCCCGGGGCGGTGTTTGGGGTGCACCAGCTAGACAACTGTGGGGGCATATAACAGCTAGGGAGAAGCAGAGCAAGTGGAGAAGTGTGAGTGAGAACATGTACTGTGTTTGAATGTGGTGACTTGTGCAGATTGTGCATGTTTTAACCGTGGCTAGATGGACTGAGGGAATTCCTCTGCCCCAGTGGTTTGGGCTTGATCCCTGGGAGTTTGTGCATCCAGTAAATTACTAGATAGATAGAGGAGATGAACGAGTTTATCTAGAGGAACTTTTTTGGACTTCAGCTAGTTATCTAGTATCTCTAGATTAGGAGCAGCCCGGGGTAGAGGGTTTAGAACTTCAAGAAGGGATAAATGGAATAGCTTGCCTTTGCGGGTGGTTCCTGGGAGCCCTTGGCACCTCGAGAGGCTGGCACCCTGCTTGGGTACTATTACAGTGGGGAGTTTGTGAGAGGTGTTAGTATTGCTGTTCTAGTGAGCAGCAGGGCATATGCCCCGAGTGTGGATTGAGGTTTCCTGATGAAGCTGATTTTGAACTAAGATCCTAAAGTTTGTGTGTGGAAAATCACATCTGGTACCTGTAACCTGGGGTTGCATGTGAGAGGAGGATTGGGAAAGGACTGTGAGGCTTTGTGAAGAAAGGTGTTGGTGGAAACGAGATAGAACAAGGAGAAGGAGATAATGAGAACTAACCAGAGCAAGGAAGAGGTCCCCAACCCTTTGGGGTGTATCTTAGCACACTGGAAAGAAATTACTGGCAGGAGGGGGTCAGAAAATAAGAAAAGTTTATTGAATTATTGCCAAATGTAGTGGCCTCTATATAAGTTAGAGGATAGAGCAAAGTGGCCACCTGCTGGAACTTTAGATTATAACACCTTATTACAGCTGATGCTTTTTTTAAGACGGGAAGGCAAGTGAGATGAGGTCTCTTACGCTGATATGTTTTTCTCCCTATGGAAGCATCCCGAATGGCAGAGAGATTGTTGAATCAGAGCTCCCTGTGACCCACTAGTGTTGGCCCTTGAAAAGGAAAACAAAGCAGAGAGGGCAAATTAAGCTATGTTGCTCAGCATGCAGTATAGGACAGCGGTGTACAAAATCAGATAAAGTCTATCATGCTATGGCTCAAGAACAAGATACAATAGATTTGTTGAAAGCTCCTCCTAGGAGACAGGAGGATGAGGATTAGGTGGACTTTCCTAAAAAAGAACAGGACGCAGGCTTGGAAGGCACATCCACTCAAACACACTCCCCTCCTGGCAGTCCGGTTTCGTCCAGAGCCAGGAAGCAAGCAGTGTTACAGGCCCCTCTGCAAGAGACAGTGGGACCAGAAGGAGAGAGTTTAATGATTAAAGTACCATTCTCTGCATTTGATCTAGAGGCATGGGAAAAGATTACAAAAAATTATCACAGTGATCCAATACTTACTGCCAAATGTTTATGATATGTTATCAAACAACACAACCCAGATTGGGGAGACATCCAGTTACTACTGGATGCTTTTACTGCAACAGAAAAGCAGTTGATCTTAAAAACGGCAGGGACTTTGGCAGAGGACCACTGTAAAACCCGGTGACTAGATGTAAGAGAATTTTTCCCTCTCCAAGACCCAAAACGGGATTGAAATATATCAGCAGAATTAAAGAAATCAGCAAATTATCAAGATAACAACGAGTGAGCTATTCTAAAGACCATAAATTGGTCTGCCCTATATTCCATTAAGCAGGGGCCTTCCGAGATTCTGTCCGAGTTTCTAGAGTGTCTAAGAGATGCTATGTGTCATCATACATCATTAGACCTGGGGTCTGAGATAGGGGTGAATCATCTAGTTAATTAATTTTTGGGACAGTCTATTGGAGATATCAGGCATAAACTTCAGAAAATCCAGGGGCCGGAAGGGAGGAACCTTGAGGTCTTGCTAGAAGAGGCATAGAGAGTATTCAGTAATTGGGAAGAAACATACAAACAAACAATGAAAAAGCTAGTGGCAGTAGTACAGGAGGAAAAACAAGAGAAATGCAGACAGGGACCACCCAGACAAGGCCCACCCTGGTTGGGCAGAAACCAGTGTGCAATTTGCAGGAGGACCGGTAACTGGAAAAAACAATGCCCAGAGTGGAGATGAGGTGACTGTCAGGAGAAGGGGGTAGTGATCGCTCATGTGCAGGATGACTGAAGAAGACCAGGGGACTCCACCCCAGCAGATCCACTAGTTATAACAATGAGGCTGAGAGAAGAAGGGAAGAAGGTGACATTTTTGGTTGACACAAGAGCAACATATTCAGTTTTAAATAAAGCTTTAGTACCTGTGAGAAATGATTATGTTGTGGTGCATGGGGCAACTGGCCAATCTGAAAAGGCATATTTTTGCAAACCTCTAAAGTATAGACTGGAGAAACAGTGGGGCATCCACAAGTTTTATACTTGCCCAATTTGCCAAAGGCACTTTTAGGGAAAGACTTATTGGAACAATTACAAGCAACCATCCCATTCAAGAACAGAAAGGTTACTCTAGAGGTAAATGATCAAAAGTACATAGAGGTGTTAAGTTTAATACTGACAGCTATTGAACTCGAGGAAGAAATTAGTGAAGATTTATTGAGTCAAGTGTTTCCTGGAGTATGAGCATCCAATGTACCAGGGAGGGTGAAAAATGCCCCTCCCACAGTGATCAAACTTAAAGAAGGGAAACTACCAGTTAAGATCAAACAGCACCCCCTTAAATAAAGAAGACAGGGAAGGGATCAGCCCGGTAATTGGGAACTTTTTGCAGTTAGGCTTGCTAAAGGAATGCCAATCTGATTTCAATACTCCCATTTTACCCGTTGGAAAGCCTGATGGGTCATATAGAGTAGCACAGAATTTAAGGGCTGTCAACAAGATAACAGAGGATTTATATCCTCTGGTGGCAAATCCATATACTTTGCTAACCCGTTTAACACCTGAGCTAACTTGGTTTACCATTTTAGATCTGAAAGGTGCCTTCTTTTGCCTCCCTATCCATGAAGCCAGCCAGAAAATCTTTGCATTTGAATGGGAAAGCCCTAAAAGTGGGCGCAAAACTCAGCTCACATGGACCATATTGCCTCAAAGTTTTAAAATTTTTCCCACTGTCTAGCGAACAACTTGCAAAAGACCTAGAGTCCTAGGAAGCTCCACCAGAAGAAGGAAGGCTATTATAGTACGTAGATGATCTTTTAATATCCACTCAGATGAGGGAAGCATGTGTGGCCTAGATGGTAAGCCTTTTAAATTTCCTAGGACTCCAAGAACACAGAGTATCAAAGAAAAAGGCCCAGATAGTGAAACAAAAGGTAATCTGTGTGATTCACATTCTCTGAACCTGGGAGAAGCAGAGAAAAGAATGATCAAAACAATTCTTATCTCATTTGCTGCACCTGTGTTGTGCCGAAGTAGAATGCAATATGGAGATTGTTTACCCAAAGTGATGGTGTTTTGTGTCCTTGGCCTATCAGGCCAAGTGTGTGTGTGTGTTGGGACTGTCGGCTGACAGTCATGAGATGTTGTGCAGTTGAGTGCTTGGCAGATTCAGTTTAGATGTAATGTAATATAGTATAGAATAATATAGTATAATAAAGCAATTAATTAGCCTTCTGATAAGATGGAGTCCTCATCATAATTTCTCCCTGCCACGAGGGTCGCCTTTTTTACTATAGTAATCTACCTGGGATACAAGGTTAATGCTGGACAACAGACTTTAGAGCAAGATTGTAAGAAAGTGGTATGCCAAACCCCGAAACCTCAGACAGTAAAAAAAACTCTGAGTCCTTCTAGGAATGGCAGGATGGTGCCATCTGTAAGTCTATAACTATGGGCTGCTCATAAAACCCCTACATGCTCTTATTACTAATAAAAATAGAGATCTCGAGGAGACAGAAATCTTTCATCAGCTAAAGAGTTCCCTCATGTCAGCTCCAGCTTTGGGACTTCCAGAGGTGAGTAAACCATTCTTTCTAGCTTTCCATGAGAAACAGGAGATTGTCTTGAGAATACTGGCCCAGGACTTAGGTCCATATCAAAGGGCACTTGCCTACTTTTCCAAGTAACTAGATGCAATGGCCAAAGGATGGCCAGGTTGCCTCAGAGCTGTAGCAGCAGTTGTACTGAATATCCAAGAAGCATGCAAGTTTACCCTGGGACAAAAAATGACTGTGCTAGTGTCTCATACAGTGTCCACAGTACTAGAAGTAAAGGGCAAGCACTGGCTTTTACCACAAAGGTTTTTGAAGTACCAGGCCATCATAGTAGAACAAGATGATGTCAAGATAGTAGTAACTAATATTATCAATCCAGCTTCTTCTCTCAGTGGAAACCAGGGAGAAGCAGTACACCTCGACTGCCTGGAGACTATTGAAGCTACTCACTCCAGCTGCCCAGACTTAAAGGACACTCCTTTAGATGATGCAGAGACATGGTTTACTGATAGAAGCAGCTATGTTGTCAGTAGAAAACAACATGCTAGGTATGCAGTCACTACCTGCAGAAAGGTAATAGAATCTAGACCCTTACCAACAGGGACCTCTACACAAAAGGCTGAGATAATTACCCTGACTCGTGCCTTAGAAATGGCAGAAAAGAAGAAAATAAACATATACACAGACTCGAGATATTCATTTGGGGTTGTGCATAGACATGGAGCCATTTGGAGAGAGAGAGAGGACTGCTGACCTCCCAAGGGAAAAACATTAAACATGCACGGGAGATAATCCAACTATTAGAAGCAGATCAGCTGCCTGAGAAGGTAGCAATTATGCACATTAAGGCACACCAGAAAGGGAGCTCTGAACTGAAAGAAGAAAATGAGCTAGCAGACAGAGAGGCAAAAGAAATAGCAAAAAGTGAGATTCCCACTGAGGGAGCCCTAATTCCAGATGGACAAATTTCCTTTGAAAGTAAGCCAGAATATAATAAGAAAGACAGAAAGTTAATCCAAGATCAGGAAGGGACATATGACAAAGAGGGGTGTGTGGAGATTCTCAGTTCAGTCAAAGAGGATTCTCCCAGGCTTCAGGCCTGGGAAACTTAGAGAGGAAGAATGAAAACAATTATTATCTCTCTTTCTGTTAATGTTGTTTATAGATATGTACCTTCAGAGTGTACTATTCATAGTTCACCAATAGTGTGGAAGGTTTTTACTTTGAGACCCATCAGATTTCACCTTAGCGATCCTGGTTATAAAAGGACGCTACCTCTTAATAAAGGATCCCTCTCTTTTTTGCCTTCTGAACCATGGAGTAATTTCGTCCATCCCTGACTCAACAGCGTCAGGGGTGGGCTACTATTAACAATAATCTAGTTATTCCTTCTCATTTTTTGTAGTCATCGGTGAAGGAGGAACACCAGATAAACCGACTAGGGAATTGATGCCCTGAACACTTATTTAATTGAAAGAATTGTTGCCAGGAATTTATATGCCACCATCATCCAGGTGACCCAGCAGTGTGACCTTTGCCTCAAGACTAACCCTAAAAATATCCCCAAACCAAAACATAGCCAAATTGGGAGGGGCCATAGACCTGGGCAGCAGTGGCAAGTTGACTTTATAGAACTCCCAAGAAAATGGTGGTATCGCTATTTATTAGTATTGACAGATACATTTTCAGGGTGGCCAGAAGCCTTTCCCATCAGGACTGCCAAAGCTCAGGAGGTAACCAAGGTGCTATTACAAGAAATAATACCACGCTTTGGAGTTCCAGCCACAATATCTTCAGACAGAGGGTCACATTTTATTTCTAAAATAGTGCAGCAGATTAGCAGCCACCTAGACATAGATTAGGAGCTTCATATTCCATACCACCCCCAACTGAGTGGCCAGGTGGAGAAAATTAATCATTTGATTAAGCAGCAAATTGTAAGGCTGGGGCAGGAAGCAAATTTACCCTGGCCCCAAGCTCTTCCACTGGCATTGTTGCAGATTTGGACTAAACCTAGAGCCAAAGAAAGGTTGAGTCCCTTTGAAATGTATTGTAAATGCAGGGCCACCGACAAAGGAAGGAATGATGAGGAGGACTCCATCTTATCAGAAGGCTAATGTATTACTTTATCAGATTATATTATATTAAAGAATACCATACTATACTAAACTAAAGAATACAGAAAAGATACTTACTGAATGCTAAAAAGATAATAATGAAAACTCATGACTCTTTCCAGAGTCCCAACACAACTTGGCCCTAATTGGCCAATGAGTCAAAACAACTCACACTGGAGTCGAATCAAGCAATCACCTTGGGTAAACAATCTCCAAACATGATCCACATGAGCACAACACAGGAGAAGAAAATGAGATAATAATTGTTCTTTTTTCTGAGGCCTCTCGCTGCTTTTCAGCTTCTGAGGAGAAAATCCTGGGTGAAGGAATCATATTCAAAGAATGTGAATGCCACAGAAATGCTTTATGGAAGACCATATGGAGTTCAAAAGACATTGTCTACCCACATTAGAGAGGTGACATTGGCCACATACATGGTAGCTTTAAGTAAACAGCTCGGGGAAATTGAAAAACATATGGCTGGAACTTGGAGCAGGGAGCTAGATGGGCCAGTACATAACATACAGCCTGGAGATTATGTATATGTTTAATCTCTTGCATAAAAGCCTTTGGAACCCCAATGGGAAGGACCATTCCAGGTACATCTCGCTACTTTCACCACAATTAAGATCAAAGAGCAGAGTGCTTAGATCCACCACTCTCGAGCGAAAAAGCCCCAGAAGCAGCCTCCTGAAAAGTGATCACTGAGTGACAATGAACTGAAACTTAAATTTACTCGAGCAAAATGAGTATATTGCAGTCAGGAATTTTGAGTAATTTAGCTTGTAGACGTTAAGGCAATAATTTTGTTTACAGTTGCAATCTTAATCCAAGAAAGTGCCTCTAAGATAACAGAAAATTATGAATGACCTTAGTCCAAAGCCTTTAACCATGTCACTGGCTAGATTAGAAACTATTCTGTTATAAAGAATCTGAACCTATCACCTGTAGTCATGCATGGGGACTGGGTGTATGAAAAGCATGAATAGCAACATGAAAGGTCAAGGTAGTAAGTAAGATGGACACTTCAGGAAGTTATAAGAGAAGTCATCCAAATAAGATGCCGAATGATCAATAGGACTACCCATGAGAAAGCAAGGGAAATTTATGTTTCACCTGCTATGGCAGAAGGAATATGTAATAATTATCTAAACTAATTAAAGTGTTAATTTCACACTAACACGAAATATTACAGTAGTGTGCATTTAGGGCCAGCACACTATGAGACTGCTGTTCAAATTTAGAATAGATGCCATACCTACCTGTGGACATGACAGCCTGATCAGAGAGTGAGAAAACTAGATAAGTTTTCCCAGAATCAGCCGGGGAGACTTTAGGGAGCTGGAGATAAACAATGATAGCTTATTATTGAAAACAACCTGCAGGTGTTGTTTTCTTAATATCTGTTTTCTTGTTAGTCTCATGAGATTGTTTATAAATGGGCATCTTGTTAATTAGCCAATCAGGTGAAATGCATTAGTTGAATCACCAATCAAGTCCACCTGTATCGGAACAGTTTATAAAAGAAGCGGTCTGAAGTAAAGACGCGTGCTTTATGCCACTCAGCCTTCTGATTGTCTTTTTGTCATTTCTTACTAAACAGTGACACCTATCACAACAACCACAACCAAATTAGCCACAAGCACCTGATCTCCAACCATGTCACCTAAATGTGAAACAAAAATTTATTAAATAGGCCCATATGTAGTAGGAAATACAGGCCAACAATGACTGTTGTTTAATCCAGAGTGATCTCTCAAACATGCTGAATTACTAATGCAGATCAACATTTCAAAAATTCAGCCAGCTTGCTCCTCTTTCTGGAGGACATCCTCTGAGGGCTGGACAACATGGTTACAAAGACAAGCCCACCTCAGGGGCAGAAAGAAAAGATTTAACTGGAATGTTAGAGACAGGATTAAGAGTTTTAAATGGCACTGATTCAGAAGTATTAATAAACAAGCTGGCCACTGCAACAAGTGATTTAACAAAACTAAAACAGCCCTTACAGTCATCTCTATTAGCATTAAAAACTAGCCAGTGGCAGGTTTCAAAAATGTTACTGAAATAACAAAAAGCTGGGGACCAAGACCACTGTTTATGTTATTCACCCCATCAATGCATTACTAAACCATGGGAAAATGGTGCTCTATGCCTCAGAACATAGGGTGTGGGCATGGGTAGTGAATGAGAAGTGGCAAACAGTAAATTTAGAATCTTGTGTTACCTGGCAACAACTAAGGTTCATTTGTGAAAGTAATACTATTGATGCTCAAGATGTGTGCCTTGACACTGAACAAGGTATTTACCACTTTGAGATTCATCCAGTCACTAGTTAAAGAACTATACTTGTATATCTTAGTAGGGGTTGTGTATGCTTAAGAACTGCTTATGCTTTTGTAGAAATTGATAACGAAAATGTAACTTTACTTAATAGAAATCATTCTAATTTTTATATTTGTAATTTTGTTAAGATCATCGGGTGTGATTTTTCATATTTGGCAGCAGTGACATCCCACCAGCTGATCAAATCCAATTACACAATGTACCACAAGTTATCACCTACTTCTATTGGAATAAACCTTATGTTGTTAAGACAACTAATTAAACACCAAGACCTAACTGAAATTTTAAAGAAGATCCAGAAAAATAAAGAGAAAACTCTAATTACTGTCCATCATGATACAAAAGAAATAAGCAGAGTTCTGCAAAAAGTAAAGGTGCAGATCATCACTAGTAAAATATACTCTTTGGATGGTTGCCAACTGCAACTAGGATTTTTAATATGTTATGTCACCCCATTGTAGTTTTATTAATATTATTCACTGTGAGTTTAAGGTTATCTTTTGTAGTACTTATTTAGATTTAGAGAAAACTACAGCGAGTAGTGGTGTTAACCTCCTTGTTAAATGCACATAGTAAAGCATTAAGGGATACATATTATCATAGAGTTTTGTGCTAACTAAAAGAATTTACAGATTTTCTAGAAAAGGGAGGAATGAGACATAGGGGTGCCAGTTCGTGGCTTCTTTTTCTTTCTCTGCCTCTGTCAAGGTTGGGATTGAAGGCACTTGAGATGGAATTTCACGTTCAGGCTTAGATGTTTATTGTTTCTTATCTATATTACAAGTTGTGAGCTCTACAGCATTCTACTAACAAACTACAAAATGGCTCACTATCTTTTGTTACAAGGTCTTTTAAGGCTAAACTATCCAATTAAGAAATGACACCTAAATTATTTTTACTTTTACTCCAATTGTTAGTATAGGGTTAAATGTTTCTGAAAATCATGTATAGCTAGGCCAAAAGAATGCTTGGTATTTGGAATAGTTTAGCATGCTATAATGTTTATAGTAAGGGGGATCAGTGCTTGGGGTCTCTAAGATACTTATAGACAAGATTCTTATGTTCTCATACAAGCTTGAGCTAGGTTCTAATGAAGCAATATTGATAAGGTTAATGAAGCAATAATAAAGCAATAATGAAAAGGTTGTTATAGTGATTAGTGCTACAGCTGAAACTGTATAAATAAGTGCACTTTGAACAAAGACGATGGAGCTAGATTTGGGTTGCTAATACCCCTAGTTCTCGTGCACCTCAATAAAGCACCTGCATAAAATCGATCCGTGATTGTGTGTGTTCCTGAACGCTAACACAGTAACTAATCACTCAAAGTCCGCAATGTGGAGTTTTCTGTCCAATTACAAAATACTACCTAAACCCATGAAGAAGAAGGTGAAAAAGAACAACCAGCCACCGCCCTAAAACCTCCATCTTACCCCATATATATTGCTATATTATAAAACCTTAAACTCTAAGTTTTCCACCCTGTGATATTACACACTTCTAATCAAACTACACACACATAATCCCAGGGCTATCAATCAATTTTGGAAGCCTTTTCCACGGCCTCAGGTCAAATGCAGTGCTCTCCTGGGGGTCAGTCTGTCAGCACAGAAAGTCTAAAATTCTCAGCATCCAGGACTCCAACATAGGGGGTCAGAAAATTAACTTAGAGATTAATTTTTGGATTTAGATGAAGTGTGCATTTTTTGTTTTGTCTTTAACTTGCTGTGCTCGCAAAGGCCTGCAGAGATGGACAAAAGAATGCAAGGCTCTGATAAGAAGTTTTCCCGAACAAGGTGAAAGGAATGTGAGCTTCCAAGCTGGAGGGAGATAAGAAGGGCCCCTTGGACCTTGAAACTAGAAGCAGACAAAAACTGAGGCTGCCAAGATACTGGGGAGACAGATGGATAGACGACCAGAGAGCTCAGCTCTCTGCGCAGGCTCAGAAGGACAGATAAGGAATAATTTAATGCGAAGTGGGGCTAGTAGATGAATATGCATGAACCTATTGCAAAACTTAATGCATATGCAACAAGTTAGGGGACAAAGGGGGGTCTGGACTCTCAAGGAGTGCTCATGCACTTTGAGGATAGATCCTGCATGCATCTGGCACTGAATAAAGATATATACCCACTTTGCAACTTCTACGAGTTGTGGAGTTTTTCCCCAAATCAAGATACTGTTACATTATATGAGTAACATGCATAATTATGAGAGTTTATGCATTATTCAAACATTCCTGTGAGTTTAGATATTCTAAGTGTGAAAAACGCCATTCACTTGTGTTAAAATTTTAGAAGTTTAATAGTAATAAAATAGTAATGAAAATAGTAATAAAAATTAAGACAATAAGAATTCGGACAATTAAAGTTAGGACAATAAATGACAATAAAAAACAAAGAATTATGGATGTCCAGGTGCTTTTGCTCTCTGCCACAAAAGCACATTTTGCTAACAAAGGATTAATCCTTAAAAGCAATAGCCTATTGCATATTCATATATCTCATACATGATTCAAACATTCCTTTCAAACTAAGGGTGCTTCTGTTTAATGTCTGCTTCCTCCCCCTCATCTTGTAAGTCAGTCTTCTCGGTCCCCACAAAGTCTAGGTTTTCTTGATAAGGAGGCAATAATTATTCTCTTGGGATCTTGGTATCTTGTTGCTGTTATCTCTATGCAAAAAAAATCCTTGATTATCTTATCCATTCCTTGAGCTAGTTACAAAAAGTATCTTACATCACATAGTTTCTATTTCAACATTAGGCTATAGCCTAAAAACTATATTTACCACACTAGTTAAAAGAGATTAATACAGCATAACTTTCCAACATAACACATATAGTATTCATTTTAATATTTGCGAAGAGCCAATCATATAATATGCATTTTTCACACCAGGGATTCTTTTGCTTGATTTTAACCTTTGACTTGTCTTCATGCCATCCTGTAGATTAAACAAATATATTTTATTTCTTCTTGTGGTTCCATCCTGTTTTTTTTACACTCACTTATAATGAGGAGTCAGTAAATTGGGTTCTGGTGATAGAATGGTCTCCTTGAGCCAGATCTTATAAGCTCTTGGAGATTTATATCATACCCGAGATAGCTCAGCCACCTCAGATGGCATAAAATCAGCAGGATGGCTTCTGTGACAGTGTTGGAAACAGGAAAGTTTTATTAAAAGGCAAAATAACAAAGCTCTTTACAGAGAAAAACTGAGCCAGGGCAAGAGGTTCTTGCTCCTGGTAAAACACCTCACAAAAGTGATTAGTTTCTTTGTTCTAGTAAATTGTTTAGGGGGGACTTTTTGGCTTCTGTCCAATTGGCTATCCTTAAGTTTGAGGTGAAGTCCCCAAGGTCCTATGAGGTGTCTTTTCACCTAATCGAGGAGAGAAACTTCTGGGCTTTTGTCCTTTTTTAGGAGACAAAGGATAGTTTTGTCACTCTGTCAACAGGGGGCACATTCCTACATCTCACCCTTTCTATATATCTAAAAAGGAAAGAGCAGGAAGGAACATAATCTGAAAAAGTCTCACCCTTGTTGACAATTTGTAGTTATGCTAATAATTTTTAAATTTGGTTCTAATTTTTACTGCTTGTGAATTATTCTTCTGTCTTAACTTTGATGAAGTGTTTTCCCAGGCAAGCCTCAAATTTTTGGCTATATATGATTTGAACATATAGAACTTGAAAGTATTTTTGGAGGTAGATTAATAACTTTTTGATACAACAACAGTAACTTACAGAACTTTTTCAGTGCAAAGCTTTTTTAAAACAATTTTAACTAGTGCAAACTTAGAAAACAGTCTCTGCTTCCAGCTGTCGCTCAGTTGTTTGTGTGTTCTTCTTCTGGTGTCTTCTGCTGCTCTTGGATCAGCTGTACCTGTAGCTTGACATTCTTTGCAGGGACCCATCTAAGACCTGCATTTGTAGAAATGCACTCAACCCCCCTCCCCCAAGTCACAAGAGAATGGGGTCCTGAAATTTGTCCTGTCTCTGGATCCTTTATGAAGACTGGTGGCCTTTCCTTGAGCTTTGCTTGACTGGTATTGCTGAAATGTCTGAAAATTGATGGTACCTGCTCCATAAAAGAATTATTTAAGAAATTAAAAACATATATAGCTTTATTCAGCCTCTCTATTGTAGACAGCACTTCTGTCCCTCCCTTTTGCCTTTCAAGGATCATTTTCAGTGATCTGTGTGCTCTTTCTACAATAGATGGGCCTGTGGAAGAATATGGAATACCTGTGGTGTGTTTGATTCCCCAGGTTTTGAAAAAGTCCTGCAGTTTGTTAGAAACGTAGGCTGGTTCATTGTCCGTTTTGACTTCTTGAGGAATGCCTAGGGATGCAAATGCTTGTAAAAAATGTTTAATTACATCTCTACTCTTTTCTCCTGGATGTGCGGAAGCAAAAATTGCTCCTGAGAATGTGTCTATTGAGACGTGTATATGTTTGAACCATGCAAATTACTGATATTGAGTTATGTCAGTTTGCCATATCTGCAGGCTATTTAAGCCTCGAGGATTAACCCCTGTTGCTATTTCTGGTATGGTTAATTTTTGGCAATCTGGACATGACTGAATAATTGCTTTTGCCTGATTCTGAGACATGTTAAACATTCTTACTAAGGCAGGTGCATTTTGATGATAGAAAGCATGGCTCATTCTGTCTTGTTTGATAACAGAGGGAAGTGTATTCTGTATTGGCATGGCTAACAAATCAGCCATGTCATTGCCTTCTGCTAAGAAACCTGGAAGCGAAGAATGTGAATGAATGTGCATTATGAAGTAAGGTTCCTGTTGAATAGAAAGAAGGAAGATTAATTTCTTGAGCAAACTATATAGCTGGTCATTGGAAACCTCTTTTAGCAGAGATCCTTCAGCTCTCTCCATTACACCTCCAACATGGAATTAATCCGTTACTAAATTAAAAGGAAACGTGACTTTTGAAAAGACCCGTAGGACTGCTGTTAACTCTATTATTTGTGAAGAACCATCTACTTTGTCAATATCTGATTCCCCTTTTTTGGTCTCTGGATTTTGCCAAGCAATCACAGACTTTTTTATACTTCCCTGAACCGTCTGTAAAAAATGTGATTGCGTCTAGGGGTGCATGACTTCTTAAGGGCTTATGAAATAATTTAAAGATGCATTTAGTAGCTCATGTTTGGGACAATTGACCGAAATTTTTCCTGTAAAATTTTCTAAGGCAAATTGCATGACCTCTGAATTTTGAATTAACCATTCCAAACAGATGGATGTGACAGGCAGAAAGATTTCTGCAAAATCCTTTCCTGAAGGGGAAAACATTTGGGATCTAGCCTTTATAATCAATTGTGATAGAATTTCAGGGCAAGTTGTTATAGTTTTACCCAGCTGATGAGATAGGAAAACCCACTCTAAGATTATCAGGTGGTCCTTCTTCTCTAGATCCCACTGGAATATTAGACCATGAAGCTGTGGACTCTCCCCTAAAACTGCAAACAGAAAAGTTAGGATTATATCGATGAGCCTGGCATGACTGAATGGCTTGCATCACTTTATCTAAAGCATTTTGGGCTTCTTTGTTGAATTCTCATGGTGAGTTTAAAGCTGTGTCTCCCTTCAATAGAACAAACAGAGGGGCTAAGTCCTGGTTTGAAATGCTTAGCAGTGGATGAAGCCAGTTCAGAGTCCCTACCAGTTGCTGCACTTCATTCAGTAGTTTTGGATTTTTTCTTAGTTGGAGTGGTTGTGGAGTTACAGTTTGTTCTGTGATTCTGTATCCAAAATATTTCCAGGGACGAAGTGTCTATATTTTTTCCTTCACTACTGTGAGTTCAGCTTTCTCCACTGCTGAGATGACCTGATCTGTTGTCTCCTGCATTGATGCTTGGTCTTTTGCTGCTACTGGAGGAAGCACGAGCCAATGCTATCTTTTTAAAGGGACCTGCTGATTTATTGATGGGATGGAAAGGGCAAATCTTGGTGTGTCGTCTGGATGCAAACGAATTTTGAAAAAACAGTCTTTTAAATCAATAACAGTTAACTTCCAATCCTTTGGAATCATAACCAGAGAAGGTAAACCTGGTTGTAAAGAACCCATTTCTTGAATCACTTCATTAACCTGAGATCCTGCAATAACCTCCATTTCCCACTGTTTGGCTTTTTAATTATGAAAACTGGAGTGTTCCAGGGGCTGGTAGTTGGAATTAGGTGACCTTTGTTTAACTGTTCCTGTACCAACTGCTCTAATGCAGCAAGTTTCTCTTTGGGTAAGGGCCATTGGCTGACCCAGACAGTTGTATTGGATGCCCATGTGAGTTTTAGTGTGTTATGTCCATCAACAGCTTTTGTTAAAAATCAGTTTCTATTCTCAGACCCCATTGAGAGAGAATGTCTCTTTTCCCAAAGAACTATATAGACTACTATGAATGGTTTTGTGGTGAAAACATGACCTTCGGGTCCCTCAAATGTGACAGAGTGTAAGCTATGGAAGCTTTCACAGTGACCACCAATACCTGCCAGTTGGTCCAGCGTGGGTACAATAGTCCAGTCCTGTGGCCATTTCGATTTCGATATCAGAGTGATGTCTGCTCCGGTATCGATCAGGCCAACGAGGATGATGGTTTTCCCGAGATGCTTCAGAACACAGGTGAGTTGAGGCCGCCCGCGGCTGATGTGCCTGGTTCAAGCGATGAGGGATGTGTTGGTCTGTGACTCAGGTAGGAGAAAAGCTTGTGCTATGGTTAATCCTTTAGGCAGGAAACATGGAAGGTCTGGACATAAAGCTAATGCAGTGATTTCCTGTGAACAAGTGACAGATAACACAGTTGGAATGATATAGAAACCTTCTGCATGAGATCTGTTCGCTCCCACTATTAAGAACTGATGTGGTTGAGGTTCAGGTCCCAGCTGTCCTGTGGATATTGTGTGAGCAATGGCATTTGTTAGCATTACTGGCTGGGCTGTAGACAGCTCCAATCTGGTACCTGGAGACATTATGCTCGGTAGCCCTGCAAATATCTGCTGCAGTTCTGTGCTTGGTGGCCTGTGGTGGTCTCTGGCCTTTGGTACAGTGGTTCTTGTGTCATGGCACGCCACTGAGCGGTGCTCAGCTGCAAGTTTCCCAGAAGATGGCAGAGACATCCCTGTGCTGGGCGAAAACTGTTAGTATTTTGACAAAGACCTCTGTTTTTTGAGGTGGCCTCCTTTGTTGTTTTGGACATTCTCTCTTAAAATGCCCTCTGACCACAGGAATAACATGTATCCTTCGGCATCTGTTGGTTTTCAATTGCCCCTTTAAATGCTGTTAGAGCCTCTGCTAAGGTTTGTGTCTGAATTTCTACAGCTTTTTCCTGCTGCTTTAGGGTGTTTTCCTGTGCAGTTGTGATCACATTAGCTAGCACCTCTGCCTGCATGGCTGCTACGTATTCAGGGGTACCCAGGCGGTTGCAGGCATCCACTAGCTGTGTTAGGGTGGGCTTGGGGTCTTGTGGCAATGCACGTAATACTTTTTGCAGCTTGGATTTGCATTAGAAATTGCAAGCTGTTTTAATAACTCTTGTCTGGCACGGTCTGTGGGGGTTTGCTTATCCAATGCCAATTTTAAATGGTCCGAAAACTTAATGTTTGGCTCATCCATCCCTTGTTTTATTTCTGTGAAGTCTAATTCTGGTTTATTCCCGTCAGGCACCTGGAACAAGGCAGTCTGCTGCTTCTATAGCATCATGAAGGATTTGTCTTATTGAGTGTCCTTGCCTGTTTTGTGGATCTGTGTAGGCTCCTTCCCCCACTAGCTGATCTATAGTTATGTTAGCAGTATCTGGAGTTCTTGCATAGCCTCTTAAAAGGTCATTTAGTAAGTGTTTCCATGCCAGTTCCAACAGAGAATACTCTCTTGGAGACAGCAAAGACCTACAAAGCTGCCTTCGGTCATAAGGAATAAATACATTTGCTGAAAAGGTAGCCTGTCGTAGACCTCTGAAATATGCTGATTCTCTTCCATATGAATGAGATGCTTTGCATATTTCTTTTATTTCTGCAAAGTTTATCTGTTCCCACTGAGGTCCTGCCCCTCTCCCACTGACATTATATTGGACTGGAAAGACTTTTAACTTTGATATGATTTCCCATTCTCCTTCCTGGACCGCATCCTTTCTTATCCTTTGCCGAGTATCTGTGTCTCCTGGCATATAAAACTCGTCCTCAGATTTAGGGGGGCTGCCCTGAGGGGAGTGGGAATATCTCTTGTTTTGGATTGGAGCTTCTCCCAAACTGGGCGCCACCATTTTGGATGGGGTCACTTCCGGGAGGTCACATCTGGTTCCCACACCGGCAGAGTGGGGGTGTGCCATCCTGGGGTGTGGATGGGGATTATGGGCAGGGAGACCAACCAGGCTCGGCCCACAGAAGGGGAGTGTCCCGCGTCTGATGGGCAGGAGCTTAATGATGAAGAGGAAAGGGAATCCTGTGAGCCCAAGGAGGATGGAACACGCCCACGAAGGGCAGACCTATTGTCCTGGTCTAGGGCAAATTTGGGAGATAACCCCAAAGGGGCTCCGCTACAAAAATCAGATTCAATTGGCCCCTCCCTCCCTACAACCAGTTCGGGAGAAAATATCTCCTTGGAGAAAAAGCGGAAAGAAACTTTTTTATTAAACAATAGAACCCAAACAATATTAAACAATAAAACCTCTTGCTGCTTCAAGAAGAGATGACAAATTCAGAACAGTCCCCTCCCCGGGCTGCAGTTCGGCTCACTCAGTCTGATCAATCCCTCCGGTGCTGGAAGTGTCACGGCCCAGGCCCGGCCAGGGGGCCACAGGTGGAGCTGCCAGTGCTCTTCTGGGTGTTCAGTCTAGAGCAGGTTTGAACAGGTCCAAGAAAAGGAAAAACCACAGTCCAGGGAACTTCTTTGCCTCAGCTAGCTAAAACTAACTAAAAGCAAAGGAGATCTCTGTCCTGCTGTCTGTCCATCTGCAGACAACACAGTCCAGGAGCAGGAATGTGGAGGAGTGAATGCAGTGTCTGAAAACAAACTGCGTGCTTATTCTCTCCACCTTTCCCTCTCTGGAACAAGACTTAAAGGTGTAAAACTTATTATTCAGCATAAACAGAACAAGATGATTGGGGATAAAACCATCATATAGTCAACCCAGGGCATTCCACCCTTTATCCCCATATCATCTGCTTACTACTAAAACTAATATATATTCTAACTCTACAAACACATACATTATACATCCAGTATACAGCTATATACAGACAATGGTGGTAACATTCAGCAAACAGTGATATTTACACATAGTTCTCACCCAATAATCAGATCTCCCTGAGGTACACATCGTGTTCTTCCATCTTTTTGCATTATCCACCATGTGCAACCTGGTCCCTGAGCAAAAACAACCCCGCGAATGGGTTTGTCTGTACTCGAAGCAGAATTGATTCAAACTGTCTTCCTTAATAAACCCTTGACATGTACTACCGGGACTTTGTCTCCATCTACTCTGTGCAAAGGCTCAGACTGGGCAGGGCCCACTCGGTTAGTAGAGGCTCGGGTGTTAACTAACCAGGTGGCCTTTGCCAGATGCTGCTCCCAATTTTTGAAAGATCCCCCACCTAACGCTTTCAAGGTGGTTTTTAACAGTCCATTGTACCTCTGCACTTTGCCTGCAGCTGGTGCATGGTAGGGGATATCGTACACCCACACAAGGCCATGTTCCCTAGCTCAGGTGTTGACAAGGCTGTTCTTCAAATGAGTCCCATTGTCTGACTCAATCCTCTCAGGGGTACCATGACTCCAAAGGGCCTGCTTTTCAAGGCCCAGGGTGGTGTGAGGCATAGGGTAGGTTTCCAACCATCCTGTGGTGGCTTCTACCATAGTCAGCACATAGCGCTTGCCTTGCCGTGTGTCATGGTTTGACTCTGGCACAATGCCAGGGCCCCCATGAAGGGTATATTTCTAAAATGGTTGCTGTGAGATGTTACCCAGGAACAGAATAAAGCAGGCTCCTATTCGGGGATGGAGGGAAAAACACAACACTTTATTCATACAATATCTAAAAAGGAACACATATAAAGCTAAAAATGAAAACCTTCCAAATACATTCCTCCTCCCCCCTCCCTTTTCTCTACAGACTCACTACCTCTCAAATAATCAACTCTCAAATCCATCAGGGAGAGAGGAGTCCTTCTTTGCTTCATAGGCTTCCCCCCGGAAGCATAATTAAAACTTCCTGTGCTTCCGTGTCACCCATGGCCCCACCCAGAGAACATTGGCCCTCGTGACTTCTCCCCCCCCAGGTCCAGTGCTCTCACTACTGGACACGGGCCAGGACTGCTTTTAGGGTTCCCCGTTTAAAGATGCTCCACCTAACTCCAGAAGCAGCAGTCTCTCAACTTTGGGACACTAGTCCCCCCCAAATGTCACCCCCTGGGGCCTCGTGGCCTCATGAACAGTCTCAACTTCGGGACACCAGTCCCTCCCAAATTTCACCCCCTGGGGCTGAGGGGCCTCATGAACAGAGATCTTCCTGCCCACGGAGACAGAGAGCATCTTACACCTTTCTCTGCCGTCTCTGTTTTCACTACTGTTTCATCTCAACTTTGGGACACCAGTCCCCCCTAAATTTCACCCCCTGGGGCTGAGGGGCCTCATGAACAGAGATCTTCTTTTCTGTGGAGACAGAGGGCATCTCACACCTTCTTCAGCCATCTCTGTTCACGCCGCTGCTTCACTCTTGACTCCCGGGTGTTGCCTCCCTCTAAATACAGTCTCTGGGTCACAGGGGAAAAAACACGGGTCTGTCTATGGCTATACAAGAAAGAGTCCAGCCCAAGGCTACTCCATCATCTCTTCCACCTAGGATTCTTCTCTCTTCTTCCAGCTTTCTTCACGCTTGCCCATTTCATCTCTCATCTCTTTCTCTCCTCATTCTGATTCAGGAGGATTCAGTATTTGTAAGGTTTCCATTAGTCTACAAAGGGGTTAAAATCTTCACTTTTGTCTGCCCAGGACTCCTACAGCTGCCGCATCCCCCGCTTCTGGCCAGCTGAGCTGCCAGCACAGTCTCTGTCTCTCTCTCCGGGGGGACTGCCCAGACATTTTAAGTCTCTTCCACCCCTGCACGGTCTAATAACCTCCACCCCTGCACCTTTTGGGGCTCCTGGCCTCCTCCCTACAGGCCGCATGGCCTCCCCCTCCCCCACCCAGACGCAGCTGGGCAGGGGAGAGGTCCAGACTCCACTCATTAACTCCGGATTCCCAAAGAGGAAGTTCTCTGGGAATCTCCTGCTTTTAACCCCTGTGTGTTCTCAGAAGCATATCCAAACCCTCAGTGGCCAGCACAGCTGCCATTTTCAGATCTGGCCCCTGATTGGCCTAACCTAGACCTTTCCAGAAACACACTTCCGGGCCAAACCACGACACCGTGTCTGGGGCAGTGTGATATAGTCAATCTGCCAGGCCTCCCCATACTTGTACTTGGACCACCGCCCACCATACCATAGGGGCTTCACTCGCTTGGCCTGCTTGATCGCAGCACATGTCTCACAGTCCTGGATAACCTGCGAAATACTGTCCATGGTTAAATCCACCCCTCGGTCTCGTGCCCACTTATAGGTGGCATCTCTACCTTGATGACCTGAGGCATCATGGGCCCATCGAGCTAGAGATAACTCTCCCTTGTGTTGCCAATCTAAGTCTATCTTTGACACCTCTATCTTTGCAGCCTGGTCTACCTGCTCATTGTTTTGGTGCTCCTCATTAGTTCCACTCTTGGGGACATGGGCATCTACATGGTGGACTTTCACAGGTAGCCTCCCTACCCTGGCAGTGATGTCTTTCCACTCATCAGCAGCCCAAATTGGTTTTCCTCTATGCTGCCAATTAGCCTCTTTCCACCTCTCCAGCCATCCCCACAGAGCATTGGCTACCATCCATGAATCAGTGTAGAGGTAGAGCTTTGGCCACTTCTCTCTTTCAGCAATGTCCAGGGCCAGTTGAACAGCTTTGAGTTCAGCAAGTTGACTTGATCCACCTTCTCCTTCAGTGGCCTCTGTGACCTGTCGTGTGGGGCTCCATATGGCTGCTTTTCACTTTTGTTTCATTCCCACAATGCGGCAAGAACCATCAGTAAAAAGAGCGTGTTGTGTTTCTTCTGCTGGCAGTTGGTTATATGGTGGCGCTTCTTCAGCATGTGTCACTTCCTGTTCTTCTTCATTAGTGAGACCAAAGTTTTCACCATCCGGCCAGTTTGTAATTATTTCCAGAATCCCAGGGCAATTCAGTTTTCCAATATGGGCACGCTGTGTGATAAGAGCAATCCACTTACTCCATGTAGCACTGGTGGCATGGTGGGTAGAGGGAACCTTTGCTTTGAACATCCACCCCAGTACTGGTAGTCGGGGTGCCAGGAGGAGTTGTGCTTCTGTACCAATCACCTCTGAGGTGGCTTGGACTCCTTCATAGGCTGCTAGAATTTTCTTCTCTGTTGGAGTATAGTTGGCTTCAGACCCTCTGTAGCTTCGACTCCAAAATCCTAGTGGTCAGCCTTGAGTCTCCCCAGGCACCTTCTACCAAAGGCTCCAGGACAAACCATGGTTCCTGGCTGCAGAGTAGAGCATGTCCTTTGCATCTGGTCCTGTCCTGACTGGGCCAAGGGCTACTGCATGAGCGATCTCCTGCTTGATCTGGGAAAGGGCTTGTTGCTGTTCAGGGCCCCAGTGGAAAGTATTCTTCTTACAGGTGACCAGGTAGAGAGGGCTCACAATCTGACTGTACTCAGGAATGTGCATTCTCCAAAAACCTATGGTGCCTAGGAAAGCTTGTGTTTCCTTCTTGCCGGATGGTGGAGACATTGCTGTCATCTTGTTGATGACATCGGTGGGAGTCTGACGCCGTCCATCTTGCCACTTCACTCCCAGAAACTGGATCTCTTGAGCAGGTCCCTTGACTTTGCTCTTCTTGATGGCAAAGCCGGTTTTCAGGAGAATCTGGATGATTTTCTCTCCTTTCTCAAACACTTCTGCTGCCGTCTTCCCCCACACAATGATGTCATCAATATATTGCAGATGTTCTGGAGCTTCACCCTTTTCTAGTGCACTCTGGATCAGCCCATGGCAGATGGTAGGACCGTGCTTCCACCCCTGGGGCAGTCAGCTCCAGGTGTACTGCATGCCTCTCCAGGTTAAGGCAAACTGAGGCCTGCATTCTGCTGCCAGAGGAATGGAGAAAAATGCATTGGCAATATCGATAGTGGCATACCACTTTGCTGCCTTGGACTCCAGCTTGTACTGGAGTTCCAGCATGTCTGGCACAGCAGTGCTCAGCGGTGGAGTCACTTCATTCAATGCATGGTAGTCCACAGTCGATCTCCATTCTCCTTTGTTGAGGCAAATACCCCATGTGTGAGGACATGAGGCTTGACTCCATTTTGCTCAGAAGGCTGATTTATTATGTTATATATTATATTAAAATACTACATTAAAACTATACTAAAAGAACAGAGAGAGAAGACAGATCAGAAGGCTACAAAGAACAAGAATAGAATAGAATAGAATGCATAAGAAAAATCCTGTGACTGCTCACAGCCTTGGCACAGGTGGCTGTGATTGGTCACTAATTGAAAACAATCCACATGGACCAATGGAAGATGCACCTGTTGCATTCCACAGCAGCAGATAGTTATTGTTTACATTTCTTTCCTGAGGCTCTCAGCTCCTCAGGACGGGAAAAATCCTAGCAGAGGATTTTTCATAAAATATCATGGCTACACTCCTTCAGATTTACGCACAGGCCAAATGGGGCTGTTGAAGGGTGAGTGGGCGGGTCTTGCTGACTACCCCTTGCCTCTCTAGCTCACGGATCATTTTGTGGATGGGGATTACGGTATCTCAATTTGTTTGGTACTGTTGGCGGTGCACTGTCGAGATGGCAATTGGCACTGTTGTTCTTCCACCTTCAGGAGTCCTACTGCAAATGGGTTTTCTGATAGTCCAGGCAAGGTGTTCAATTGCTTGACGCCCTCTGTCTCTACAGCAGCTATTCCAAATGCCCATCTGAGTCCCTTTGGGTCTTTGAAATACCCATTTTGGAGGAAGTCTATGCCTAAAATACATGCGGCCTCTGGGCCAGTCACAATAAGGTGTTTCTTCCAGTCATTTCCAGTGAGGCTCACCTCAGCTTCCACTAAAGTAAAATCCTGTGATCCCCCTGTCACACCAGCGATAGAAAGAGATTCTGCCCCCATGTCTTGATGGGATTAATGTGCACTGCGCACCAATGTCAAACAAAGCTTTATATTCTTGTGGTTCAGATGTGCCAGGCCAACCAACCTACACAGCCTAGAAAACACAGTTTTCCCTAGCCTCTAGCTGGCCAGAGGCAGGGACCCTCTAAGCCTGGTTATCCTTCTTTCCCTGGGCATATGTCTTGGAGGTTCCTTCGAGGGGATCGAAAATATCTTCATCATCATCATGATATATGGCAGTTTGGTTACAGGCCACTTGAGCTGCTTCCCTTTTGGTGGAACTTCCTCTCTGAGTCTTCAATTCATGCACCCGTTGGGCCAGAGTAGCAGTAGATTTTCCATCCCCTCTCCTCATGTTTTCTCTGCAATCACACAGGAAGAACTACAGCTCAGCTCGTGGGATGTACCTTCTCTCCCCATCTGGGGACTGTCTGCATTGGATACCAGAACCTCTGATCTGTACTGCTGAGATTTGGAGGTCTTCTGTAATCTTCTCCCTGAGTTTCTTATGGTTCTCCTGTATCTTGTCCTCTAATTTCTGCAGACATGTTTCCACCACTGAGATTCTGGCACGTGTTGGGTCATGTACAGCATCTGCATATGCTCGGAGGTTCTTTGCCATATCAAGCACAGTCTCCTCACTGTCATCTCATCATTGCTAAAGCAGAAGCGTATTCTTGTGGCCCAAGTCGTACAAGTTTTCACCACATCACGGATGTGCATGGTACTAAGTCTGGATTAACAGTGTTTACATCATCTGAGAAGACAATCTCTGCCACTGCCACGTCCCTCAAGCGCTGAATCTCTTGTTCTATTGTCTTCCACTGAGTTTGCTGCATATAGAGATTGTCTGCACACAGGTATCTTTGTGCTACATTTCCCAGGATCCGTGCCCAGAGGCTGTGAGGGTTAGCCCCCCTCATCATTCCTTGGTCGATGACAGGATCATGTGACAATTATCCCAAATGCTTCACTTCACTACCATCCAAAACTGTAGCCTCACCTGCAGCATCCCATAGACGGACTAACCAACTAATTATACATTCATCAGGTCTTCGAGTGTAATCCTTTCTTAGGCCACTAAGGTCCTTCAGGGAATAGGACTCAATATTGGCTTCTGATGTTGTGTCAGTTGCTTTAACTCTGGCTTTTGTATCAGTAATTGGTGTTGAGGGTCCTTCCCCTGGATCATCATCATTGGTCACTGGGCGATCAGTTTTGCTTGTGTGCTTCTTTCTCGCAGCAACTGCCAGTGGCTTAGGCTCACTGTCTGGTTTAGCTACAGCCTGAGTAGCTGGGGTGTTAGCTGCAGCCTGAGAGACTGGGGTAGCTGCTGATTTATCTCCCTGCCCCCCTGCCTCTATCTGCTGCCCTACAGTATCGAGCAGTGTGCAATAAGCATAGGCCAGGGCCCAGCTTATTGCAATGAGCTTTTTCTCTTTAGAGTCATCATGGCACTTCTCTTTCAGGTATTTTCCCACCTCAGCTGGGATCTGAATTTGTTCATGTGGAAAGTCCTAGACTATAGGGTCAGAGAATTCCTTCAGGGTTTGGCCCATATTTTCCCATTCTCCACACCACTCAGGATTTTCCATGCCTGGGTCTACTTCCAGGTCAGGGTTCTCATCAGCTCCTCTAGACATCTCAGCCCTCATTCTAGAGAAGCTGCAGACCATATGGAGGAAGCTTACCAGATTAAATACCAGAAAGATGGTCTCTTTAACATTCAGGGGAAAATGAACATTCTCAAAAAGTGACATAACAGATTTAAAGGAGAAGAAGGAAAAGAAAGGCTGGAAAGCTTCATTGCCTGCTCCTCCTCTAACAAACCAGGTGCAATTACTAATAAATTCCCAGAACAAACTACTGGAATTGGGATGCAGGGTAGGAAGAAGAAACCATAAACCATACATATTGTAAACAGACTCCAGTATCTTTGTAAACGCCCTATAAATCATTATCACCAAGGCCCACACAATAGTGATTCCAATCCATGCCCCTCTACTGTAAAAAGTACGTGATAGGGACAATAATCCTAGTGACCAGAAAGGTATTGAAACCTCAAAAAGGTCTAGAGACCAGAACCACATGAGGGCCTCCACTCCAAGAGACATTACAAATTCAGGTAACATGGCTACTGACTGCTTTAACCCACTACAGAGCAAGTACAACCAACATGCAATCAATAAAAGTTTTTTCCTCTTTCTCGAGCCTCACGTTGGGTGCCACTGGATGTATTTCTCCTGGTTCAGGGCAAATTTGGGAGAGATCCCCCAGAGGAGGTCCTCTAGAAAAGCAGATTCAATTGGCCCCTCCCCCCAACCAGTTCAGGAGAAACTACCTCCTTGGAGAAAAGTGGAAAGAAACCTGTTTATTAAACAATAAAACCTAAACAATATTAAACAATAAACCCTCTTGCTGCTCCAAAAGAGATTACAAACTCAGAAAAAATCTCCCTGGGTTGCAGCTTGGCTCACTCAGTCTCTTATCAGTACCTCCGGCGCTGGAAATGCCGCGGCCCAGGCCCGGCCTGGTGGGCCACAGGTGCGAGCTGCCAGTGCTCTTCTGGGTGTTCAGTCCAGAGCAGGTTTAAACAGGTCCAAGAAAAAGAAAAACCACAGTTCATGGAACTTCTTTGCCTCAGCTAGCTGAAACTAACTAAAAGCAAAGGAGAGCTCTGTCCATCTGCAGACAACACAGTCCAGGAGCAGGAATGTGGAGGAGTGAGTGCAGTGTCTGAAAACAAACTGCGCGCTTCTTGTCTCCCCCCTTCACTCTCTAGAACAAGTCTTAAAGGTGCAAAACGTATTATTCAGCATAAACAGAACAAGATGATTTGGGATAAAACCATCATATAGTCGACCCAGGACAGGGTGTCAGGGGCTCTACCTCCTGGGGACAGAATACCATCTGGAGCCCTTGATAACTTTAAAAATAGGCCCCCAAGAGGAAGAATTTGAATTCTCAGTAGACATGGGGGCTGAAAGAACTTGTGTTTGTAGAGTCCCAAAGGGGTGCAAAAAGTGTCAAGATACCATGCAAGTAGTAGGTGCAAAAGGGGAGTGGTTCAAGGTCTCACTTATAAAGGAAAGTAGTTTGAAGGGGCAAATAAAATAGGAATTGGGGATGTTCTATTAGTTCCAGAAGCAGGATGCAATCTATTAGGGTGGGATTTACACGTGCAGTTAGACATTGGAGTACTCCCAGAGGAAGGAAAAATGGTGGTTAAGCTTCTCCAATTAAGGGAAGAGGATGAGAATAAAATTCATGAGATGGTGTGGGCAAAACCAAAAAATTGAGGTAAATTGAACATGAAACCTATAGTAATAAAAATAGTTGATGAGAGCCATCCAGTTCGGGTGTGACAATACTTACTCTCCCTGGAAGGGGAGATGAGGACTGCAGCCAGTGATCCAGGACCTACTTGAGTAGGGGACTTTAGAACCATGTATGTCCCCCCATAATACACCCATATAACCAGTAAAGAAGTCAGATGGGTCTTACAGGCTAGTCCAAGATTTAAGAGAAGTAAACAAAAGACCAGTGAATTGGTACCCAGTAGTGCCTAACCCCTACACACTACTGAGTAATGTCCCCCCAGCACACCAGTGGTTTATTGTGATAGACCTAAAAGATGCTTTTTGGGCATGTCCACTGGCAGAGAAAAGTAGGGATATATTTGCCTTTGAATCTGAGGACCCCGATTCCAGGAGGAAGCAACAGCTTTGGTGGACTAGGTTACCCCAAGGGTTTTCCAAATCCCCAAACCTATTCGGTCAATCCCTGGGAGAAGTACTACAACACTTCTCCATCAAACCTGAGAAAAAGCTCATCCAATATGTAGATGATTTGCTTCTCTCAGGATGGGAAGAAAACGAAGTTCAGGAATCCACCATGGCATTGTTAAATTTTCTGGGGAACCAAGGACTTCGAGTATGAAAAGGGAAACTCCAATTTGTATAGCATGAAGTAAAATATCTAGGATGTGATTTGTCAAGGCAGCCAGTGACTGAACCCTGAGAAAGTTGCAGGGATAGTCTCACTCCCACAGCCAAAAACTAAGAGGGAGGTGTGGATGTGACAGCCTGGTCAGAGAGTGAGAAAACAAGATTAGTTTTCTCACAGTGGACTTGTGAGACTTTTTAAGGAGTTGTAGAGAAACAATGATAACTTCTTATTATAAACAACCTGCAGGTGGTGTTTTCCTACTCTGTTTTTCTGTTCTTCTCAAGAACTGTTTGTGAGAAAAGTGTTTTTGTTAATTAGCCAATCCAGTGGAATGTATTGGAACTTTCTATAAAAAGAGTTTTTTGCATTAAAGTGCTGTTGTGCAAATCAGCCTTCTTGGAGTCTGTGCCGCTTTCTTACTCAATAGAGACAGGGAGGTTAGAAGATTTCTAGGCTTGTTGGGATATTGTAGGCTATGGATTGAAGCATACACGCAGACCATCAGGTTCTTGTATGAAAAGTAAATAGAAGAGATTAGGTGGGAAGAAGATGATGAGCAAAAGTTTGAAGCTTTAAAGCAAAAATTAGTCTGTGCACTAGCACTGAGTCTTCCTGACTTAGACAAACCCTTCTATCTGTTTGTAGATATAGAAAAAGGGGTAGCTCATGGAGTACTAGCCCAGGACTGGGGAGGATCCAGGAAACCGGTGGCCTATTTATCAAAACTGCTAGACCCTGTCACCCGGGGGTGGCCAACCTGCATTCAGGCAGTGGCAGTGACTGCCATACTCGTAGAGGAAAGCAAAAAATTAACCTTTGGGGGAAAATTGAAAATATATACCCCGCACTCAGAAGTATCCTAAGGCTGAGAAATAGCTCACTGATTCCCGAGTACTAAAGTATGAAGCCATCTTAATAAATAGTGATTTAGAGCTAATCATGAATAACCAATTCAACCCTTCCCAGTTTTTATATGGAGAACCAGGTGAGGAAATAATACATAATTGCCTAGAAGTTATAAACTATCAAACTAGAGTAAGAGAGGACGTAACAGAGCAACCACTCCAAGGAGGGAAACAATTGTAGATTGATGGATCTTTACGGGTAATCCAGGGGCACCAGCTATCGGGGTACGCTATAGTGGATAAAGGGTTAGTAGCCATAGAAAAGGGAAAGTTACCTTCCAGCTGGTCAGCCCAAGCATGTGAGTTGTATGCCCTTAAATGAGCTCTGGGAATATTAGCACAGAAAAGGGGAACAATATATAGAGACTCAAAATATGCTTTTGGAGTAGTGCACACCTTTGGAAAAATTTGGGAAGAGAGAGGGCTATTAAATTCAAAGGGAAAGGGACTGATTAATGAAAAACTTGTTTTAGAAGTGTTAGAAACCTTACAATTACAAGAAGAAGTAGCAGTGGTATATGTTAAAAGACATCAAAAAGGGGCAACTTGCGAGGGAACAATTTTGCCAATTTAGAAGCTAAAAATGCAGCTGAATCAGGGACAGAAAAACTAATGATGGTGTTAACCCCCATGAGAGAAATGCAAGAAGTCCTGGTGTTTAGTGGGAGAGAAGAGGAAGAACTCCTTAAAATAGGAGCCAAGAAAGATAATGAAGGGAGGTGGAGATTAGCAGATGGGAGGCAAATGTTGAATAAACCCCTTGCCAAGAAAATGCTGGAAGGCATACATGGGACAACACATTGGGGTACACAAGCGCTAAGTGATAAATTCCTATGGGACTGGGGCTGCATAGGAATTTCTGGGATAGCTAAGCAGGTGACTGAACGGTGTGTGATATGTCAATAAGTAAATAAGAAGGTCATGAGGAAACCACCCAGAGGAGGGCAAGAACTAGCCTTAAGGCCCTTTCAAAACATCCAAGTAGACTTTGCTGAGCTTCCCCAGGTACAATGGTGGAAGTTTTTGCTAGTGATAGTAGATCACTTGACTCATTGGGTAGAGGCGGTACCCACTGTTAAAGCCAATGCCCATGTGAGTAAAACACTCTTAGAATCAATCATTCCCAAATATGGGATGGTAAGCAGGATTGATTCAGACCAGGGAACTCATTTGACATATAAGATATTGCAGAAAGTTTTTCAGGCCCTGGGAGTAAAATGGGAATTACATGCTCCATGGCATCCACAGAGTTCTGCTCAGGTTGAGAGAATGAATCAAACTTTTAAAAGACCTCTAGTTAAGCTAATGATTGAAACCCAAATGTCATGGATAAAATGTCTCCCTTTAGCCTTATTAAGAATTAGAACCCAACCCCAGTCCGATCTGGGGTTGTCACCCTATGAAATGATGTTTGGGTTACCCTTCCCGACCTTACCCCAGAAGGTTGCCACCTATGAGGAAAGGGAAACCAATGCCAAGAAGTATGTTATGTCTATAGCACAAACCTTAGAAGGGCTAAGACATAAAGGGGCAATTCCTCAAACTACCACCCTGGATTTCAGAATCCATAATATTAATCCCAGGAATTGGGTGATGATCAAGTCACGGAGAGATCAGCCTCTAACTCCTCAGTGGGAAGGTCCCTTTCAAGTACTGCTCACCACCAAATCAGCCGTGCAAACTGCAGAGCAGGGATGGACTCATGCCAACAGAGTTAAAGGCCAGTAGAAGAACCCTGACGCCCCACCCTGGTCACAAGAGGAGGGGGTGGCACCAGTCGCCGGTGAGCTCCGATCCCCTTTCCCTTTGGCGTGCGTCAGGAGTGGCCGCTCCCCGCCTCAGCCACCGGCAGGCAGAGGGTAGCAGTTCGACCACAAGCTGAGGTCCCGTACCGACAGAAGTGGCCGATAAGTGTGGACCCATGTCGAAGAATGAAGGTAAAGGAAAGAAGGAAGGACCCCTTGCTTGCATCTCCGAACTGTCTTTATTCTTCCCCGTGATGGGAGCGGCATGGGTGCCGCAGTGTCACAGCGCGAAGGGGGGGCAGAGACAAAAGGGCACAAAACAGAGAAAAACGGCAGCTCTTAAGGGGGGGGTTGTCTCTTGAGATGAGACAGTCTAACAGCAAATCAAGGGCTAGATAGGAGGGGTATGGGGGGATATACGTAAGCATAAAGCCAATAGGGAAGGGTGCATACCAATGAGTGAAGGGAAATATCATAACTGACAACGAAGCTTCTAGATAAATGGGTGTAGCAAATAATGACAGACAAGCTGCAGGGGCAGGATTTGGAGGATGAACAGGGAAGGATCCAGAACTGACATGGGGAAAGGCAGGAAGACAGGTGGTAAACAACTTTAGGGAGAGACTATTAGGAAAGCTGAACAAGGGTGAATAGGAACAAACCATTACAACATTTTAAACAATTTCTTAAACAACTAAACTTCAAAACCCCACTGCCAGAGAACCCAAACAATGGACTATAACATCTAGGCTGGTGGAAACAAGATTGACTTTCAAGCAGAGACTGAAAGAAAACCAGAAAAACAAGACGCCCAAAAAGCTTGAGAACCATTTTCCTTGTTTTAATGTGAAAGAATTACAAGCATCTATTGAGGGGAAGTACACAAAGGATTGTAAAAGATAATGGGGCAGCATCTTTAAGGAAAAAAGACAAAGGAAGGAGGGCAAGATCGGGTTGGCCCCTTTGTTCACTGCCAAGGAGACTCCATAGCCCTGCTGCGGGTAGCAACCCTGTAGGCATGGTAAGGTGAAGGCAAAAGGCCATGCTGGACCTCTATAATTCCCCAACTGTCTTTTAATACAAAAGAGATTGGAGGGCAAGACTCGGTTGGCCTCTGTACTCACCACTAAGAGACACCTCATATGGGTAGCAACCCCATAGGCAAGGTAGATGGGGGTAAAAGCCATACTGGACCTCTGTAATGTCCTTTTGTTCATTCCAGACAAGGGTGTCTAGGGATTTTTTTTTCCTTTTCCCTTTGTTTCCCTCTGTCCTTGCCCACATCAACAGATGCTACTATGACTCATTGAGTTAAATTGTTCAAGCCAAACAACTTGTGGAAAAGGAAAAGAGGGGATTGTGATCGACGAGTAATGCAATGGTTGACTCTAACAATTAAAAGGCAAATATCAGATATCTATGTTAAGAGAAGTTTTATAGATTTACAGTTATGTTTTACCCCCCTTGCGTTGTTATCAGGGGATGGCCTGGGTTTGGGACACTTGGGAGGGTCAGCTTGTTACTATGGCAACAGCTGACCTCCAATCAAGATTTAAGGATGTAAACTCCACCACTGGACAGCAAAGAAGGAGTTGATGGACAGAACTTTGGAAGGGGCTAAACAGTTCAAAGGCAAAACCTCCATTGTGTGGGCGAGCACATGGTGGGAAAAATCCTTTGCTCCTGGTGCCGTAATATTTTCTTTATTCAGTCTTCTGATGTATTTTTGTTAAGGTTTTAATAAACCTTTAAATTTTTTTGAAAGTATCATTTTTCACATGGGCATATTGTAATATCATGTAGTTACTGTATATAAGCAACACACTTGTAAAATCATATGTGCACACAAGTTTAGGAGTCATCCCCCTTGCCACCTCAGGCCTGTAATAAATGATGCTCTTCTTAACACTAAATTGGTGTAAGGAGTCTTATTTGGGTGGTTTTGAGATTTAGTTACAGTTATTGCCGAGCCAGCTAGGAGATTGACCTTTGATTCTTAGCGGATCTCTGGTAGACAGGCCTTCAGCCAGCACCAAGAAATTCTTGGGAGAGACCTTCCACTACAGACCATCAAAAGGCTCAAGTCAAGATCCCTGGGGTAAGTAAAGGTGTCATTTTAACAACTTAAATCTTGTAAAATAAGGGGGTTAGAGTTCCCCCATCTGGGGTTTGAGTCCTCAAGAAGTGCTGAGGGTTCACATCCCCAGGAAGGGAAGCATTAGGAGGTTCAAGTCCCCTCTGGATTGATGCCTTAAACTTTAGCTTTCATATTTTTCAGATTCTGTACTCTCTTAGTGTGTGACTCTGAACTTCATATAAAGTGTTAGCAAGTTCTCTTCACAGTTTTAGTTAGACAAAGCAATCATTTTCCAGCCTGAGAACCAAGGACACCATTGCACCTTTGGGTCCAAAACATATAAACAACGGCGAATTGAGGAGAAAAAACTTGGAGGATGGAACTTCATCATCTGAAT
Source organism: Passer domesticus (assembly GCF_036417665.1). Classification (NCBI taxonomy): domain Eukaryota; kingdom Metazoa; phylum Chordata; class Aves; order Passeriformes; family Passeridae; genus Passer; species Passer domesticus. Next base: position 4,154,006 of record NC_087511.1, read on the forward strand.
TTGTAATTGGACAATGAACCCCAATATGTAAATGGACCAAAACTTATAAAAGTGTGAAAACTTGTGACACGCCTTCCATCTTGGTTGCAGCCATGACCAGGCTCTTCTACTGCCCAAGGTGTATCCTGCGTATCCTTTGAAGGCCTTTTAATAAATACCTACTTTATTCCTTTAATGTTGTCATATTATTGCAAAAGTTCCATATTGGTGTCTCCTTATCACAAAAGTTTCATACCTTCTTGGTGTGGTTCTGTGGGCAGCTCTTCAGAGCACTGACTCTCTCTTCCTCACCAAGTAGCCAACTAACTCCAGCTCTTCACCAAGTGCCCTAACCCACTCTTTTATAGCACTCTTCTTATTGGTCACAGCTGTGGCCTGTTAAAGTCAGGCCTGTTCCTAATATTCAGTAATTGGCCCAGCTGCAACTCCTTAGGGGTGAAATTACTTTCTGCACTATCTTTATTTTCTTATATTCTATCCCCCTACACTTTAACACTGTCTAGCCTCTGTTCCAGATAGCCTCTTGAGGCATGAGGATCGGGAAACTTAAAGCAGTTTCATATCTGTCTGAGCCTGTAGTTTTGTGAAAGAGAGAAAAAAAATCGTCATTTCATGCCACCATGAACACTATGTGCCCTTTCCCCAGTCATGCAGTTCAGCGGTGTGCGGCTTCCACCACCTTGGCTCGGGTGGAAGGAAGAAAGAAGGAAGGAAGAAAGAAGGGAAAAAAAACAGGCTCAGTTTAAAGTACCGCAACCTGGCCCTGGCCTTGTCTAGAGCTCCTTTTATGGTGTTTTTTTCAACTGTTTTGCATTCTTTGCATTCTTGAACTCTGATAGGGGGTGTTTCTGTATGAGAGTGGTGTGTGTTGATTTGAGTTTTCTGGCATATTAACACAGGGACACCTGTGGTATAATATTCCTTTGCTGAAAGAGTGTTGAAGTGTGATTGAGTGCTGGAGTTTTGCAGTGTTATTGAATGTTGCCTTATTTTTGCATGGGTGGTTGAAGTCATGTTTGTAGACTTGAAGTGCCCTCTTGTGTCAGTTTCAGTGATTGCAGGCTTGGCAGTCCCCCTTCTCTTTCCCCCATTACATCCTGGAAACCATTGCACAACTCTGAGGTAATTGTATTCGCTTATAATACTGAATATGGGGGCGGTTTCTTCTAAAACTAAAGTGGGAGATGATATTCCAAATTCTCCATATATTGAACCACTGGGAAAAGGATGGGAAGAGACTTGGGTCCAGGATGGTCCAGTGTGTGCTGGGTTCATTGTGTCTGTGCTGTGTGTCTCTCTTTGTGTACTGTGTCTCTGTGTATGTGTGCCTATTACTGTCTGTCTGGACACTGTATGCCTGTTAGGGAGGCAGTGCTAATAACAGCCCAGAAAGGGATGCAATTTGATTGCGTGAGAAACGATGCTCACTTTTAAAATTTCAAAGGTTTATTAAACCTCAACAAAAATACAACAGAAGACTGAATAAGGAAAGATTACAGTGCGGGGAGAGTGGATGTGACAGCCTGGTCAGAGAGTGAAAAACCTAGATAAGTTTTCCCAGAATCGGCTTGTGTGACTTTAGGGAGTTGAAAATAAACAATGATAGCTTATTATTATAAACAACCTGCAGATGGTGTTTTCCTACTCTCTGTTTTCTTGTTTTTCTCAAAGATTTTTTATAAGAAAGGTGTCTTGTGAATTAGCCAATCAGGTGAAATGTGTTGATTAATTGACCAATCAGGTCTATCTGTATTGGAACAGTGTATAAAAAGGAAAACCCGAAGTAAAGCTGCTGTGCTGTGCAAACCAGCCTTCTGGTGAGTCTGTGTCATTTCTTACTCAACACTGACATCTATTGACCACGCCGTGTATCGCATCAATTGGCCCCTTGTCAATCGTGGGACGGATGCATATGCATCGGACCCCGCCATAATTCCATCAGAACCCGGTGGTGCCTGCGTGGTCCACCTGCATCTGGAAACCCTCCATTCCCCCAGAGAGGTAACAACCTTTCCCCGCGTCCTCCTGGAAGGGACTGGGATCATGGTTTTGCCCTGATAGCTTAGAAGTGCGGGTGGGAGCAAATTCCCCAGCACAGTGGACAGTCCGTACTTTTTGCTGGAGGTTGGGGGCCAGTGTTTCCACGATGGGGAGTCACACTTCTAAAGAAGAACGCACAATTGTTTCTGTGTGGAGGGACATGATTTCCTTAATGGGAGTCTGTCACTCTTGTGCCAAGAATGACACAGGAACAGGTGGAAGGCAATATTGTAGAAAGAGCAAAGAAGGCTTTATTCAAGACAACCACACAGTTTTTATAGAGTCATATGATAGGTTCTATTTGATTGGCTAACTAACAAAAACATCTTCCTTGCACACTGTCCTTGAGAAGAACAGAAAGACGAAGTAGAAAAACACCACCTGCAGATTGCTTATACTTAACAAGTTATCACATCTTTCCAACTTCCTAAAATTTCTCACAAGCTGCTGTGAGAAACACTTGCCATTTCTCTCTCTCTGTCCCATGGCATCCACAGGAGTCTCTGTGTCGGATGATTTGCTCTGCACTCTGTTAGCCTGGGCCAAATCTCATGACTTTCCGGTGGATGTACACACCGCTTTTAGTCTGCACTTGTGGGAGGCATTGGGTCACCGGCTCTTGGAAGTAACTAAAGGGGATTCCACTGTGCCTCGACTTATGCTTGAATGGGGACGCCTGTCCCATGTCTTCTGAGGCCACACCCAGGGGGACAGTGAGTTGAAAGGGGGGACCTCAGAGGGCGAGGATGTTGCATATGGGGGCACCGACACCCCAGGGGGAGGATCGCCAGACCGGGCGGCTGCTGGCTTTTTTCCGGCTCTGCGCAGACCTGCAGTGGGCATGCAGAGTCCCCGCAGAACCCAATCTCTAGTCTAGAAATTATATTCCGCCGACATATCCTTGTCCCTACGACTCTGTGAGGCTGACGTCTCCTCCTCCTGCAAAACCAACACCGCCGAGAGGGATAGCTGCATCTCAGCTGTGCCCAGGAGATGGCCCCTCCCCGTTTGCACCACTTTCAGCCCCTTCATCGCCACTGGCGGTGCCGAAACTATCACCACCGAGACCGGCAGGTCGGTATTCCCCTGCCCTGCAAAGATCGGCTGGTGAGTGTCCTAGGGTGATGTTATGATGCTTCTATCCGCAGTTGTCTATTCTGTTTATGCTGGATATTATGTTCTGTGCCTTCAAGACTGGGTCTGAAATCAAACTGCTCACTCCCACACAGACGGCGGGACACAGAGACGGGGCAGTACTTAGAGCTGCTTTTGTTTTGGCTTTTGCTTTTTGCTCTTGCTTTTGCTTTGCTCTTGCTCTTGCTTGCTCTTGCTTTTGCTCCTGCTTGTTAGTTAGTTCAGCTAGGCAGTCTGAATTTTCCCTGGACTGCTTTTCTTTCCCTTTTCTTGGAACCACTCGAGCCTGCTCCAGACTGGGACCTGGGTAACACCTAGAGTTTGCACCTTGTAGCCTGCAGCAGCCATTCCCTGCACTGGAGGGATCGATAACAGAGCGATCACTCCCAGGAAAGACTTTCTGAATTTGTCATCTTTTTTCAGAGCGGTGAAAGAGTGTTGTCATCTGGTATTGTTAATTTTGTGTGCTGGGGCGTGCTTTGCCTGTTAAATAAAAAGGTTCTTTCCACTTCTCTCTGAGGAATCTTTCCTGAACCGGTGGGTGGGGGGGAGGGGTTGTGTGGGTTTGCTTTCTGGAGGGGCCCCCTTTGGAGGTTTTCTCCCAAATTTGCCCTAAAACAGGACAGCAAGCCACTGCAACAGCTGGCCCCCTTCCAGCTGTCGGTGATGCTCACCTCCATCCAGCGGGGGGCAGGGGAGTGGTCTTGTGCTGCCCCACAAGCTGCTTGGCCCCACTGGCCGGCCCCGCCTTCTCCCCCCCTGCAAGTCAGGGACCGACTCTTTCACGGCTAGCAGAAACTGCTGTTCCCGACTCAAGTTTCCCCCCCGATATCGCACTGGTCACTCCGTCAGCTCCCTTGTTGTCAGCCACGGAGCCTGCGCAGCTGTACTGGCCATGCCCATTGTCAGGACCTGCCGGCAAGCATTTGTTCCAGACAATGTCATACCCCCCACTGGCTTCTCTCTTCTTTTCCATGGTGCCTGCGCAGACGACAGCGGCTGCGACCGCCGCATCACCGCCATCTCTCCGAACGGTGAATCACACAAAAGGAGCTGTGTTCCCTTTCGCACCCCCACCTTTAGTTGCGGATCAACTGCCTTCTCTGCCTCCCTGTGCGGCAGCTGCTTTGGTTGACTTAATGTCTTTTGCAGCTTTGCCATTGCAGCCCGCTGTGGCAGCACAGACGGCGGCCGGCCCCCATGCATCTGGGCTTGTAACCAGCCCCTCGGCTTCACAGTCCACAGTCAGTCCCTCAACTTCAGAGCCTTCGGCCAACCCACCACCCCCTGCTGCCCACAGGCTGTCCTCTCCATCTCTGGATGGGGACAGCGACAGCGATGAATGCCCACAGCCAGCACCCCAGCAGGGTTGTGCCCTGGTGTCAGAACGCCGGCACCGACAGGTGGAGTCATCATCCCTATGTAATCTCTGGACTTTGCCCCCGTTGGGTGACTGTGTGCCCCAAGAACCCTTAGGGCTTTTGGGAAGCAATTAAGATGTGAGCTTCAGAAGCTGGGGATTGGGACCTGGTGGACAGGGTGGGAATGCCACAGTGGGAAGCTGATACCACACTAGATCTGGGGGAAGGGGCCACAGATGTCAGTCAAGCAGTTAATCCAGCATCTGTGGAGGAGACACAGGTGGTTCAGGGAGCCCATGTTCCGCCACAAGGAAAGATTCAAGCTTTTCCCATGTATAAGGCTGTCCCAAATTCAGGACACACTGACAGGCATGATGTCATTGCCTGGCGAGTGGTCCAAGATTTGCAAGAGAAGGTTGCAAAATATGGCCTTGGCTCGGTACAAGTTATGCAGATTCTCAGAGTGCTAAACACAGACCTGCTTGCTTCATTTGATATTAAACATACTGCTCAGGCACTGTTCCAGTCTGTGCAATTTCAGGTTTTTCTGGACAACTGGAGGCAGGCCGCTGAAAGGGTGGCTGTAGGCAACAGGCTTTTGCCTCAGGGAGATCCTAGGTTTTGTGTGGGGGTGGATGTTCTCCTCGGAGAACAGGCCTTTTCCAATCCTGATTTTCAGGCTACCTAGGAGTGCCGTTCTTGAGCAGAGTCAAAGGGTAGGATTTAATGCATTGTTAAGAACTATTGAAATGACCTCCCCCAGACCACGATATATGTCAATAACTCAAGGAGCAGATGAACCCTTTTTGCCATTTGTTGAGAAGCTTGCAGCTGCCCTGGAGAAGCAGGTTGAGGATGATATCTTGAGGCGGATTTTATGCAAGCAGTTAGCTCAGGACAATGCAAACAGTGAGTGTCAGAAGATCATAGATGCTCTTCCAGGCGACCCGACGCTAACAGACATGGTCAATGCATGTGTCAAGGTAGGTGCTGTAGACTATAAAGTGTCTGCTCTGACGGTTGCTTTACAGCCAGGCCAGATATCCTCAGGGGGTGGACAACAGAAGAGCAAAAATAAGGGCAAGAAAAAGCAAGGAATGAGCAAAGAAACAGGGCCAAGTACCGCTTTCTTGTGCTCTAGATGCCTAAGGGCAGGTCATTATTCAACCCAATGTAGGTCTAAATATCATGCTAATGGCCAATGTTTAGTAGGCCTTGGGAAACAGGAAGATGAGTGGACAGGGGAATTGCACTCTGACACAATTGATTCCTCAGGACATGGCACCGGCTCAGCCCTGCCCAGCCAGCTCAGAGGCAGCACCCATGGTTCCACCGGGGTGGATGTACATACCGCAACCGATCATCTTAGAACCCTGTCGTGAACATAAGGTTCCTTTGGATGTGTTCAGACCTTTGGGACAAGGACTGAGTGCACTGCTTGTGGCAAGATCTAGTGTCACCCACCAAGGAATCTTTGTTCACCCAGGTGTCATTGACTCTGGCTTTTTCGGTCAAATTCATACTACGGTTTCCATGCCCATCCCTCCTGTCACTATTCTGGCAGGAACTTGGATTGCTCAGTTTGTGCCTTTTCAGTCATGTGTCCCCAGGACTGACCAGTGGATTCGTGGGAATGGTGGCTTCGGATCCATGGGACTGCCACAAGTCCTCTGGTCTGCGGATATTTCTGCTCAGCGACTCCAGATGGTGTGTACCCTGACCCTACCAAATGCCTGCCCACTGAGGATCAGGCTTCAAGGTTTGATCGACACAGGGGTGGATGTGACAGTCATCTCCCTCTCTGCATGGCCTCCTACGTGGCCTTTGGCTCCTGTAGGGTCAGCCATCAAATGGTTAGGGGGTGCAGCACATGCATTGGTAAGCCAATGGTCTGTGCTGATCGGTGACACGAATGGGCAGACAGCTGCATTTCGGCCCTATGTAATTCCAACTCCAATCAGTTTCTGGAAGCAGGATGTATTGGCTGCCTGGGGGGTGCGAATTGGGACAGATTTTTGATTGGGGTCACTGTGTTGAAGGGCAGAACATATTCTACGCTGCCTTTATGGTGGCTGGTGGACAAACCTATTTGGGTTCACCAGTGGCCCCTGACAAAAGAAAAATTGGTCTCTCTTTGTGAATTGGTTCAGGAACAACTTAAACAGGAACACAAGGAGCCTTCTACTAGTCCCTGGAATACTCCTGTCTTTGTAATAAAGGAAAAATCTGGGAAATGGAGGTTTTTACAGGACGTCCGGAAAATTAATGCAGTGATGGAAAGCATGGGGGCACTGTAGCTTGGTATGCCCTCACCCACCATGATCCCTGTGGGATGGGAGATCTTGATCATTTATGGCCGGGTCAATACCCTCAGGGCAGAAGCCCAGCAGGGAATGCCAGCAGGGAATGCCAGCCGGCCAGGATAGCTCAGCGGGGGGCTCAGGCAACCTAGGCAAGCTATAGTGATTTGCAGCTCTTAGTGATATTCAGCTCTTAGTGATTTCAGCTCGTAGCTTGCTAGGTGCCGCAGCAGCAGATGCAGGGGAGAGAGATATGAGAAGCGCTGTATGGTTTCCGCAGGATTCTTTTATTCGGGTCTCTGCAAAGGGTCCAGTGACAGCTCTTCTGCCGAACTGGGCAGAATTAGGGGTTTTTATACCCTACAGGGGTTTTGAAAACTGTCCAATAGTAAGGGTCAGGGGAAAGTGACCTATGGATTTACAGGGAGATAAGCAGGGTCCGAAAGATGGAAGAGAGGGGCTCCTAAAGCCTCAGTCATGCTGACTTGGCATTTCCTAGCTCTTAGGCCTTCAGTTCACATGCATATATTTGCCAATGACCACTGGGGACCTGGAGCATTTGCTCCAGACCAATGAGAGTCTCCAGTACGCCTTAGATAGCTATACAAGTCAAATTTCAGTACATATCCCAAAACATAAGCTTTTTAATCGTGATGTAACCTTTCATCTGACCCCAAAATTAGTCCAAAGTAGGACACCTCTCAAAGCTCTAACCATCTTTACAGATGGCTCAGGGTCATCCCACAAGTCGGTAATGACATGGAGGGACCCTAAGACCCAAAATTGGGAATCTGACATAAAAATAGTGGAGGGATCTCCACAGATTGCGGAGTTAGCAGCTGTTGTCAGAGCCTTTGAGAAATTCAAAGACGAACCTTTTAATCTGATCACAGATTCAGCTTATGTTGCTGGCATAGCTATGAGAGCAGAACATGCTCTTCTCAAAGAGGTTTCCAATCCAAAGTTATACCAATTGATTTCCACATTAACACGCTTAATTTCCCACAGAAAACAACCTTACTATATAATGCATGTGAGGTCACACACTGACCTCCCAGGTCTCATTACAGAAGGGAACAGGAAAGCAGACACCTTAGCCATGGCAATAGAGACTGCTAATGTCCCTAACATCTTTGCCCAGGCAAAGTTGTCACACTCATTTTTTCATCAAAATGTGCCTGCCCTTATCAGAATGTTCAAGCTTTCAAAAGATCAGGCAAAAGCTATTGTTGCCACATGCCCGAACTGTCAAAACTACCAGATACCATCTGTGGGGACAGGAGTCAATCCCCGAGGTTTAAACAGCTGCCAGCTGTGGCAGACAGATGTAACCCACTTTGCACCTTTTGGAAGGTCAAAGTACGTGCATGTATCGGTCGACAAGTTCTCAGGAGCAGTATTTGCATCAACACATACTGGAGAAACTGCGCAGCACACCATAAAACATTTTCTCCTCGCATTTGCTACCCTGAGAGTACCAAAGGAGATCAAAACAGACAATGGACCTGCCTATACCTCTCGTAAGTTAAAAGAGTTCTTCAGTGAGTGGGGAATACAACACAATACAGGTATACCTGCAAACCCCACAGGACAATCCATCGTGGAAAGGACACATCAAACTCTCAAAAGAGTCCTCAATCAGCAACAGAGAGGAACAAAAATCATTTCTCCAGTTGAAAGACTTTGCAAGGCTCTCTATGTTATCAACTTCCTGAACTGTACAACCTCAGAGCCTGATCCACCAATACTTCGCCACTTTGCAAATACCACCCAAGCAAAGCTCACAGAGAAACCACCTGTGCTGGTGAAGGACCCAGAAACACATAAAGTCTCTGGACCTTTCGAACTCATTACCTGGGGAAGAGGATATGTGTGTGTTCTACTACCATCTGGTCCAAGATGGTACCCAGGGAAAAACATAAAACCATACCTAGGCACTGCAAATACCACTTCCACAAGCAGTGACAAGAATCCTCCTGAGTCAAACACAAGACCTCCTCAAAACCAGACCAGTTCTGCCTGGAGACAAAGACTGGGTCAATGACCTCTTCGGTCAATGGGGATTAACGGGATGGGTTGCATCTTTGCTTAAGGGAATCTTGTGGATTTTTCTTGTAATTGTCATTGTGCTAGTCATGTTCTCATGCCTTGTCCATTGTTTTAAAAGAACCATAGGGAACACCTTTTTTCTAAATACAGAAAGTGGAGTTGTAGCAGGCACAAGGCCTGCACGGCCTCCTTGGCGATCAGAGGCCTGAGAGCTAGGAAATGCCAAAGTCAGCATGACTAAGGCTTTAGAAGCCCCTCTCTTCCGTCTTTCGGACCCTGCTTATCTCCCTGTAAATCCATAGGTCACTTTCCCCTGACCCTTACTATTGGATAGTTTTCAAAACCCCTGTAGGGTATAAAAACCCCTAATTCTGCCCGGTTCGGCAGAAGAGCTGTCACTGGACCCTTCGCGGACACCCGAATAAAAGAATCCTGCGGAACACCACACAGCCTTCTCATCTCTCTCCCCTGCGTCTGCGGCGGCGGCACCGGGCAAGCTAAAAGAGCTGAAATCACTAATGAGCTGACTATCACTAAGAGCTGCAAATCGCTATAGCTTGCCTAGGTTGCCTGAGCCCCCCGCTGAGCTATCCTGGCCGGCCGGCATTCCCTGCTGGGCTTCTTCCCTGAGGGTAATGGCCTGGCCTTAGTAAAGCAAGATGCTGTGCAAACCAGCCTTCTGGTGAGTCTGTGTCGTTTCTTACTCAACAGCGACAGGTTTCAACCTTGGCTCCCAGGAAAAACCAAGATAAGATAGGAGCCTTGGCCCCCCTGCTTGGAGCCTCTGGAATGTGTTTTGTCTTTCTACCTAGGGAAAAGGTAGGGAAATATATTGGGACTAGCAACAAATATAACAATAGGCTACAATGCTACAAATATATGTGTAAAGAATATAGAGAATATATAAAAGCAAAAATCATTCTGGCAACACCATATCTGGAATGCTGCAATGGATGGCTATAAATTCTTGAGAAAGAATCAGCAGGGAAGGAGAGGAGGTGGGGTAGGAATCAAGCATTTTGATCGTCTGAACCTTAATGATGATCACAGTAGGATTGAATGTTAATGGACAAGGATCGGGGGAAGGTCAACAAGGTAGATCTTCTGGTGGGAGTGTTATAGAACACCCAACCAGGGTGAAGGGACAGATGAAATACTCGATTAGCAGCTGGGAGAATTTTCACAATCACTGGGCCTTGTTCTCACGGGAGACTTCAACTTACTGCATATCTGCTGGAAAAACAATACAATAGAGAGCACACAGTCCAGGAGGTTCCTTGAGTGTGTGGAAGAGAACTTCCTGACACAGCTGGTGACTGAGCCAAATAGGGATGGTGCCCTGCTGGACCTGTTGTTTGTGAAGAGACAAGGACTGGTGAGTGATGTGATGGTTGGAGGCCTGTTACATGGAATTCTTGGTTGGAGACAGAAATTACACAGACTCTCAGAGATCCTTGTGACAACAGCAACGGTTTATTATGGAAGCCTCCTTATATAGGGGGTTTAAAACTCCTGGGCTCAGACAACTGGTTGATCTGGGTCTTAACACCACCCCAGTTCCTTGACCAGTGATATGACTGCATTCTAGAAGGAACATGATTGGGTGAGGTCTCTGTTTGAACCCAAATCTAACCAATGGTTGCTCACCCAGGGACTTGTTTTACCTCTTTTCTAGAATGAACCAGGCTAGCTGAATTGGATTTATGTTATGACCAGATATACCTTGTCCAGCTACAGACCAGATGCACTGTGACAGAGGCCGTCTTGGGCAAAGTGATCGTGAAATGGTAAAGGTTTGTGATTCTTGGAGAAGTAAGGAGGGGAATCAGCAGAGCTGCCATATTGGACTTCCAAAGGGCAGACTTTGACCTGTTTAGGAGGCTGGTTGACAGAATCTCTTGGGAGGCAGTCCTGAAGGGCAAAGGGGTCCAAAGGGGCTGGACATGCTTCAAGAAGGAAATCTTAAAGTTACAGGAACAGGCCATCCCCATGGGCAGAAAGACAAGCCAGCAGGGAAGAAGACCAGCCTGGCTGAACAGAGAGCTTTGGCTGGAATTCAGGGAAAAAAGGGAGAGTTTCTGACCTTTGGAAGAAGGGGCAGGACACTCAGAAGGACTAGAGGGCTGTCATGAGGTCATGCAAGGAGAAAATTGGAAGGGCCAAAGCCCAGCTAGAATTTAATCTGGCAACTGCTGAAAAGACAAAACAAAATGCTTTTACAAATGCAGCAGCAGCAAAAGGAGGGCCAAAGAGAATCTCCATCCTTTATTGTGTGTGTGGGGAAACATAGTGACAAAGCATGAGGAAAAGGCTGAGGTACTTAATGCTTTCTTTACCCCAGTCTTTAATACTAAGACCAGTTGTCCTCAAAGTACCCAGCTCACTGATCTGGAATGCAGAAACGGGGAGCAGAATGAAATCCCAATATTCCAGGAAGAAACTGTTGGTGACCTGCTATGCCACTTAGTTTTACCAGCAGCCCTGGTCAACCAGGGAGGTCCCTGTTGACTGGAAGCTGGCAGATGTGATGCCCATCTATAGGAATGGCTGGAAGAAGGATCTGGGGACCTACAGGCCTGTCAGCCTGATCTTGGTGACAGGGAAGATTATGGAGCAGATCATCTTGTGTGCCACCACACAGCACACAGAGGACAACTAAAGTATCAGGCCCAGCCAGCATGTGTTTAGGAAAGGCAGGTACTGCTTGACTAACCTGATCTCCTTCTATGACAAGGTGACCAGATTGGTGAATGAGGGAAAGACTGTGGATGTTGTCTACCTGGACTTCAGTAAAGCCTTTGACACTTGTCTCCCACCAAATTCTCCTGGAGAAACTGGTTGCTCATGGCTTAGATGGGTGCACTGTTCACTGGGTAGAGAACTGGCTGGATGGCTGGGCCCAGAGAGTGGTGGGTAATGGTGCTGCATCCAGTAGGCTGCTGGTAACAAGTGGTGTCGCCCAGACAGTTTAAGTGAAGGGGAAAAACAAAAGGGGGGAAAAAGGCAAATTGTGCAAAGGCAATCATTCACCACCTCTCACAAGCAGACTGATGCCCAGTCAGTCTCCCAGCAACAACTACTGTGGAAAGCCACATTTTTTTCTGAGCATGATGCTATATGGCATGGAATATCCCTTTGGTCATTTGGGTCAGCTGTTCTGGCTGTGTCCCTTCTCAATCTCTTACCCACTCACCAGTTTACTCACTGGGGAGGGGTAGAAGGAAAAAGAGAAGGCCTTGATGCTGCTCAAGCACTGTTCAGGAATAGCTAAAACACTGTTGTGTTATCAATACTGTTTTGGTCACAAATCTAAAACAGCACCATATGGGCTGCTGAGAAAAAAGGTAATTCCCTCCCAGCCAAACTTGATGCAGTTCAGGTTGTACCACTGTTGCACTTGCTCAGTTCCTAATGAGGAACATTTTCCACTGCTTTGGGTGGCTCCTGCTGGAGCATCATACAGTAATGGTCTATCATGCAACTCATATCATGGCTTATTTCCCCCAAGGTTAAATCTCCTTGAAGGTACACACCAGATCTCCCCATCTTGATGTATTACTGATCAAGTACATACAGGTCCTCATGTAAAAGCAACTCTATGAATGAGCTTGCCTTTTCCCCAGGAAGGAATAACCCAGCCTGTCTTTCCAAACCAGTTCCCTATGCACGCTACAGAGACCTTATCTCTTTCCACAATATGTAGGAGTTTTGTTTGGATGGGCCCAGCTTGGTGACGCTGATCAAGCAAGTGGCTTCTGCTAGGATTGGCACAGCATCACATGGGAGTGGCAATGCTGGTGGAAACACACCATTCCTGGGATCACAGAGGGCTCAGGAGTGTACCTGAAGTGCTTGTACAGCAATGAATGTTGTATGAGAAACAAACAGGATGAACTGGAATTATTGGTCAGTTCCAAGATCTATGATGTCATTGGTATTAGCAAGACTTGGTGGAATGAGTCCCACAACTGGAGTGCTGGGATGGAGGGCCACAGGCTGTTCAGGAGAGTATTACGAATAGATGTGGTGGTTTAGATAAGTCCTTGCCTTTTGCCCAGGCCTCTGGCAGCAGACAGTAGCTTTATTGAGGTGGCCAGCACCCCAAACCCCACTCTCATTCACAAGTTCTTTAATAATGGCTGATTCGGTCTATTATAGAATGAAATATTTATTTAATGGACAGAAAACTAACAGACATAAGACTTAAACCAAACTAAATACTACACAGGAATAAGGACAAAAAGAGAAACTACTAGTAGATATATACAGTGCAAGGTTAAAGGTACCTATTAATGTTACAGCTAGCGAAGAAATAATATAACTTAGGATTCAATGTATCTTAACATTCAGTTGTTGATGGGGCACACATCGAGATCCCTTCTTTCAATCCCCAGGGAAGTAACCACAGATTTGCATCCAAACTCCAGGGAGAAGTCTCAAACACCTTCAGGGTGTGTATGTAGAAGGCTTCTGCCACTGTGCTAACTCATGTGTCTTTTGTAGTTTGTAAAACAGTGTCTCTTAGTCAAGAATATTTCTTTTATCTCTTGCCACATCTGGTCTCCAGACTAAGATGTTGATTCTTAGCTGAGGGCTGAGCCCTTTTGGTGCCAGAGATGACCCCTTGCTGGGCCTTTCAGCCCGGGTTATCTCTTTATGCACCAACTGTCTTGGGGGGGTAGATGTCATGCCACAATGCTGTGGGAGACAGTGTCTAAGGCCTTGCTGAAGTCCAGGTAGACAACATACACAGCCTTTCCTGCATCCTCCAGGTGGGTCACCTGGTCATGAAAGAAGATCAGGTTGGTCAGGCATGACCCACCCCTCCTAAACATGTGGTGGCTGGGTCTGATCCCCTGGCCATCCTGTAGGTGTTATGTGATGGCACTCAAGATGATCTGTTCCATAATTTTGGTGGGCACCAAGGTCAGGCTGACTGGCCTGTAGTTACCTGGATCCTCCTGGCCAGCTTCCAGTCATCTGGGACCTCACCAGTGAGCCAGGACTGATGGTAAATGATGGACAGTGGCTTTGCAAGCTCATCTGCCAGCTGCCTCATCACCCTAGGATGAATCCCATCTGGTCCCATAGATTTGTGAGCATCCAAGTGGCTCAGAAGGTCTCTGAATGCTTCCTTCTGGATAACAGGGGGGGTATTTTGCTCCCTGACACCATCTACCAGCCCAGAAATATTGGTTTTTACCAATATTACTGAACAGGACGTACCTTGGCTTGCCTGGTCTCTGCTGCTGAACCGAATAGTGGCACCTGTGGTGTTTTGCACCCCAGAGACGCTCTGGCTAGCTAAGAGCACGTGGGGACAAATCCAGGCATGTCCCAAGCTCCAGTGCTTACGGGCTGGGGCTTGTTGGTAAAAGAGGGTCACTCCTCAGGCCTCCCTGTGCTGGAGAAACCTTTTAAGGCGATGGTGAAGAAGGAGTTGGTCCTCATGGAGGGTTAATCCAGAGTTTTTATTCTGGGCCGCCTGGCCTCTGAATCCAGAAACTGCTCCACGAGAACTCCCGGCGCATGGAGTGCTTGCCCTTTTAACCTGGGGGAGAGGGGGAGGGGAGGGAACACAGGGACCACCAACCAGGTACGGGGGGAGAGGGTCTCAGGTGAGAGGGACACCTGGATGGGCCAATGGCTCCCCAGGGGGTGGAGACCATCCATTGAACCTGCCAATCACTCAATGCTCCCCTGGAATTTCTGGGTTGATAGACAGTACCCAGCAGGAGTCAGGATGGGGGAAAGGAGAGGTGATTGACACACCAGCTGGGGAAGGAAACTTCAGGGGGAAACCAGGGAAACTGAGGCACAGAAGGACAGTTGTCCTGAGGACAACCTGTCTGTCCTAGGGTGACTTTTTGATGCTTGTATCCCCAATTGTCTGTTCTGCTTGTGCTGGGTATTAACTTCTGCGCTTTTAAGACTAGACCAGTGAACGAAGGGAGGGTGAAGAGGTGGCGTGCAGTTTGTCTGCAGAAGCTTCACTTTACTCCCCCAGAATTCCTTTTCTCACTGTGCTGCCGAGCTCAGACAGCGAGAGAGAGATAAGGCTATCAGTGCTCTCTTGAAGTTCTCAGCTTTTGCAGAGAGAGAGACAGGGAGTTTTCCTTTGCTTTTTTCACTGGTTTTCCTCATTAGCTATGGCAAGAAAGGTTTTCCCTGGACTGTGCCTTCTTCTTCTGGGACTGTTCAGCTTCTCTCTGGTTCAGGACATCAGGAGAATTGCCTGGGGGGCCCCCAAGCTGCACACCGGGCCTGGCACACTGGACCTGAGACCTGGAGTGACTGAGAGACTGAGCCACACCCACAGAAGGACTCTTTATGAATTTGCCATCTCTTCAGAACAACAAGAGTTTGCATTGTTTATTATTATTAATTTTTTTCATGCTTGTGAGTACTTTGCTTGTTAAATAAACAGGTTTTTTCCACTTTTCTTGAGGGAGACTTGTCTCCTGAACTGATAGGGGGAGGGGCTGCAGAAATCTGCTTTCTAGAGGAAACCCCTTTGGAGGTTTCCTCCCAAAATTTGCCCTAAACCAGGTCTCTGTTGATAACTCAGGCAAAGAAAGTGTTAAGTACCTCTACCTTTTCCTCATCTGTAGTTACTAAATTCCCTCCTGCATCTAATAGAAAATGGAGGTTGTCCTTGCCCTTCCTTTTGCCATTAATGTATTTATAAAAATATTTTTTTATTATCCTTCATAGAAGTGGCCAGATTGAGTTCTAACTCGACTTTTGCCCCTCTAATTTTTTTCCTACATGACCTAGCAACTGCCTTAAATATTTCCTGAGATACCTGACCCTCCTTTCAAAGGTGATACACCCTCTTTTTTTCCCTTAGTTCCTTCAAAAGCTCCTTGCCCATCCAGGCCAGTCATTTTTCTTATTGGCTCATCTTTCAGCACATAAGGACAGTCTGTTCCTGTGCCCTCAACATTTCTGTTTTGAAGCATGCCCATCCTTCATGGACACCTTTGTTCTTAAAGGCTGCTTCCCAAGGAACTATCTGGATAAGTCTCTTGAATAGGCCAAAGTCTGCCCTCCGGAATTCCAGTGTAGAAGTTTTATTGATGCCCCTCCTTGTTTCACCAAATATTGAAAACTCTTTAATTTCATGATCACTGTGTCCCAGACGGCCTCCAACCACCACATCTCCTACCAGCCCATTTCTATTTGCAAACAGCAGATCTAGCATAGTCCCTCTCCTAGTAGGCTCTCTTACCAGCTGTGCCAAGAAGTTGCCTTTCATACACTCTAAGAACCTCCTAGATTGCCTCTTTTCTGCTGTGTTGAGTTCCCAGCAGATGTCTGGAAGGTTAAAGTCGTGTACAAGAACAAGGACTGGCGATCTTGAAACATCCTCCAGCTGCTTATAGAATAAGTCATCTACCTCTTCATCCTGTTTAGGTGGTCTATAACAGACTCCCACCAGGATGTCAGCCTCGTTGGCCTTCCCCCTGATTCTTACCCATAGGCACTCAACCTTATCATCATTAATCTCAATTTCCATGGCGTCAAGAGCCTCCCTAATATATGGAGCCCCTTCTACACCTCTTCTCCCTCTCCTGTCTCTTCTGAAGAGACTGTAGCCACCCATTTCAGCACTTGAGTTATGTGAGTCATCCCACCCCATTTCCATGATGGCAACTATGTCATAGCTTTCTTGCTGTACCATGGCTTCTGGATCCTCATTCACCTGTTTGCACTGCATGCAGGTGTCTTTTGCACCATCACCTGGTACTAGTGACAGGCTCAAACACTCCTTACAGGAAGGGGACTGGACAGATGTGTCCTTCTTGGGGGGTGTACTAGTTTGAAATCAAACCAGTGGGAGATTCCAAGTCAGAACTACAATTTAATAAGAGAATTAAAATAAAGGTAATAGTACAGAAACACTGACTTAAACTGATAGAGTCAGAATCCAACCTGACACCCTGTTGGTCAGGGTGTTGGTAGCAGTCTGATTAAATGGTGGTTACAGTCCTGTAGGAGTGATAGATGGAGTTTTGTCCAACTGGTGATCCTGTAGAAAAGTCTGGTCTTTCTCTGGAGGTCTCTCTGGTTTCTTGCAGCCAGGATGACCCTGAGAGTTCTTTTTTCCCAGCCCAATGGTCGAAGAAAGAGTTGTAATTCTTCGGCTCTGGTTCACAAGGTTGTTTATTGTCTTTTATTTAAAACATTATTTTTCAGACCCACAGAGTTTTGTCTTACAAGTCTGTCAAGGTCACACTGCCCGCCCCCGGGCTGTTGTCTACATTTTATACTATGAATTACATGTACTTTATTTATAATTATTTTCCAGTACTTATCACCTATGTTAGACTGTCTACTTCTATTTTAAACCAATCCAAATGTGCCACCATCACCCAGAAGATGGAGGCTAGGAAGAAGAAGGAAGAAAAATAGGACAACGCCCAAATCTTTCCATCTTGCCTCCTGGAGCCCTATAGTAAAATCCCCAAAATTCCACTTTTCACGCTGTGATTAATTCATTATCACTCTACTTAAACTTTTGTGACTTGTGATTCTTCATACAAGGTTGGTAATTTGCTCCATGGGTTAAGATCGAAATCCTAAGTGTCTTTGGCTTCTTGCTAGGACTTCCGAGCCCCCTGCCCTGGGTCTCGGGTCACCCAGGGCACCCAGAGGGGTGTCCTGAGTTCTGACAGAGGTCTAATGGTAGTTATTGAGCTCTTGTCCTCTGGGAATCCAGTGGGTAGTACTGCTGTGGTGTTCCAAGCCTCAGACTATATACAGGTAGGAATGTTTGGTTCCTCCCCATGGGCAGAGCATCTCACAATGGGATGATGTAATTTTATGAGTCATTCTGTGAGATCTTGATGGCCCATTAATGGACATAGCCCCCAGGAGGGAGTTATCAGGGCTGACTCATGGAGATGATAAAGAAGACTGCCCTACCTGTTTTAACAGCTTATGAAGATGGTAATAGAATACATACTTTTGGTTACATCTTACATTGTAACCTAAGACAGGGGTTCTGTTTGGGTTGGTACACTTTTACTAGCTATAGTTTTTAATCATTTGGAGACCATTGCTGAGGAAAAAATCTCCCCAAAACAAGCAAAACCCCAACACAAAATAAAATCCCACTACCAGGAGAATAGCTGCAACCCTGCTTGCTTGCCCTGCCTGTGCAAACTGCCATGCAAACTGCTGTGCCATGCCCTCAAAGCCATGCCACGCCCTCAAAGACGTACTACACCCCTGTTTGCCTGCTCCTCTTTGCCATGCTCCCTAGACCCTTCTTTAAAAGCATCTCCAATGGCTGGAGGAAGCCCCTCCCTGGGCCTGAATGGCTAACAAGAGGAAGGAAACCAACTGCTCAGCTCCCTGTGTGGCCCACAGTTCCCTTTTTCTTGAGCACAAAAAGTCTGAATTCATATAGCATTCTTGAAAATAGATATACCATCCTGTAGGGAAAATTAGAAAGACATTCTCTTTGAATTGTTGGACCTATTGGAAAAGTTTTTACATATCTGGGACACAGGCTCATAGTATCAGAGAGGATAAGTTTCTGTTTGAACTGACAGAGCTAGTAGGCCAGTTTATCCACAGTTGTTGGGTCTTGGTTTAAGACAAATAGAAGACATGGACACTCTAAAATGAGTTACATCCCCTTATAGTTTTAAGCAATCCCTTTCCACTAATAAGGAGAAATGAATATGACCCGATATGAGTGAAAAAATAAGTTTCCTAAAAAAATAAAATAACAATGGGCAAAAAATAACAGTAATAGTCAGTAGTTACAAAGTTGCTGAAATCTTGTGCAGTCCCCTGGAACAAAGACAAACTCAAAATGATGGAGTGACCCCTTCCCCAAGATGGCACCCTCCATGGGTGACCGTGTATAGGGAGACAAAGGGAAAATGGCAGCAGCCCTCTCCATCTCCCCCTTATCTTTCCTGTCGTGGAAGCTCTTTCAGAGAAGGTGGCTGACACACTCTGGTGGCTGGTACTCAGGTGCTAGAACTTGTAGAGGGAGTCCACCTTCCTCTCAGCAGAGGATGGAGGGCAGCCAGCTGGGACAACTTGGACTCTGTGCCTTCCCACTTTGGCCAGGTGCTGCTGGTGGGCTGGGGTCACTGCATGGAGCAGGGCCACTCCACTCCTCTCAGCACGATGCTGCGGCTGTAGTCAGGCACTCACAGAATATGTCTTGAAGCAGTCCAGGACCGTGAAACACAGCCTCTTGGGGGAAAAAAAAGGCGTCGAGCAACCCCCTTGGAAAAGAAACAAAAGAAACCCAAAAAGGGAGTCTCTGCCTTGAGCAAGAGCTATCAGGCAAGAAAGAGCACTCTGCCTGAGTGCTCCAACTTTAAATAGCCCGGGGCACGCCCCAGCCCTGCCATTCTGTTTTCTAGCTGCAGGGTCTTAAAGAGACAGCAACAATTTTGGGCACAGATAGATATGGACTAAAATAACATTTTGGGTTATCCAGGAGATGGTACTTCAGTATCTATTCAGTCCCTTATCACCAGGGTTTTGGTGTACAATGTCAGTATGTTCCAGTACAAAGTTCTACCATGTGGACTATGTGCACTGAATTTCATCCAGATCTTTAGAGGCCTGATTGTCATTGAGGTTGGTGTAGATCATTCATTCCCTCAGATACTGGATACCTCCCTCAGTCGTGGTCTTCTAGCATTGGCAAAGTCATTCTACCCCTGCATTTGGCACTGGTGAAACCACACCTTGAGTAGTGTATCCAGTTCTGGGCCCCCCAATTTAGGAAGGAAGTTGAGATGCTTGAACACATCCAGAGAAAGGCAACAATGCTGGTGAAGGGTCTAGAACACAAGCCCTATGAGGAGCATCTGGGGGAGCTGGAGTTGTTTAGCCTGGAGAAAAGGAGGCTCAGGGGAGACCTTATCACTCTCTACAACTACCTGAAAGGAGGTTGTAGCCAGGTGAGGATGAGTCTCTTCTCCCAGCAACCAGTGACAGAACAAGAGAACACAATGGTAAGCTGCTCCTGGGGAAGTTTAGGCTGGACATTAGGAAAAAAATCCTTCACAGAAAGAATGATTGAGCATTGGAAGGGGCTGCCCAGGGAGGAGGTGGAGTCACCATCCCTGGACGTGTGTAAAAAAAGACTGGATGTGGCACTCAGTGCCATGGTTTAGTTGATGAGGTGGTGTTAGGTCATAGGTTAGACTTGATGATCTCAAAGGTCTTTTCCAACCTAGTTAATTCTGTAATTCTGTGGTAATTTACATCTTCCATTGAGGAGTTAACAGGCACTGTATTTTAATGTACAGCAAGAGAGGGAGTACACCATGGAGCATGTGAGGGAAGAAATAAATTAATACTGAGAGCAAACAAGTCAACATTGTGACCAGAAACATCAAGTAGCAGCCTGCCAAGTAACACATAAAGAGCTATAACAGATTTCAATCTAACACACCTCAATCAAATCTATTGTTATTTCAAACCCCTCAAGCCCCGTATTGGGTGCCAAAAAGCTGAGTTGACCCTGGCCAGCAACTAAGCACCCACAGGGGTGCTTGCTCATTCACTCCCTACCACAGCAGGATGGATAAGAAAATCAGAAGAATAGAAGCAAGCGTGGGAACGGGGCCAAACATCGTAACCAAGATTAGAACAAGACAGTGATAGCCCTAATGGCCCTGCTAATTTGTGTGTTTGCTGAGGATGCTGTGAATCTTGGTGGCAAACCACCTATGAGTAAGATGTGTGGCTTATTGTGATTGAAAGCAATCACATGCATGGAATGTTTGAGATATGTTTTCTGTGTTACAAAATTAGCAAGAGGCCCTAGGGATCAGTGAGAAGGTGATTGTTTATCTGTAATAAGATGTGATGGTTTGAAAATAGCTTGGTTTTTGGTGAGGAGGAAAAAGGGTCAGCCACAGAAGTAATTTTCCCTGTGAGGAACATTACAGCTTCCTCTGGGTCTAGCAGGGCCAACCACTCGCTGGCTCTGAAAATTGCTACACTGCTAAGCCAATTAGAAAAGAAGTTCCTTCTTTTTTCCTTTCTGCCTTTGAAGGAGTGGCTGGCAGGCCCACTGGTCCCCAGGCTGGGCTGGTCCCCGGGCTGGGCCATTCTGGCAAAAAATGGTGAAACTGCTGAGATTCCGCTGCAGTGGGGGGGGGAGGGCTGCTGGGCCCCAGCGCAGCCCCCTCAGTGCAGCTGCCGAGATCATGCAGCTGAAAAAGCCATCCTAGTACCCCGAGCAATTATGCAGCCAAGATCAACACTAAGAGCAGCTCCATGGCTGCTGCCCAGCAGGGATCAGGGATCACATAACCAACAGGGAGACGCGATTCTCTGATGCAGGGCCTGGGGGAGATTAACCTTTTCAGCACTGCAGAATTCCACTTGAGAATAGAGAAACCTGTGGATGCCAATCTTCTCCCAAGTCAGAGAAAAGGAAAGGTGAAAGCACGTGAAGGAAACAACATGGCGACACCAAGGTCAGTGAAGAAGGAGAGGCCGAAGCACAGAGGGAGGAAGGGGAGGAGATGCTCTCAGCCTCAGAGCTGAAATTCTTCTACAAGCTGTGCTGAGAACTGTGGTACACCAGACTATTTCCCTATAATTCATAAAGTGTATGGTATGGGGTGATGCAGCATTCACTCACAGCTCACAGAATCTGAAGAATGTAGATGCTGAAAAAGCTGTGATCTGATATGATGAGAGAGAGAGAGAGAGAGAGAACTTTTTCTTTCAGAGATAGAAGAAGAGGACTCTGCTTCTAGACTAGAACAGCTCATCCTTCAAAACTGCATTCCATAAGCCAGTGACCCTAAAAAGCAGTTGTGGGAAGACTGCGAAGTTAATGGGAGGGACTTCCACGTGCAAGCAGATGCTGGGTAGACTGTTTAGCTGTGAACTTAAAGCCATGAGAAAACTGTTTCCTGTGGCATGGCAGGAGAGACTCGTCTCCCTAAATGAATTGAAGAAAGATTCTTCTTAAAATTGATAAACTGACTGATAATCCCAGGTTTTGTCTCTTTACATTGTTGTTGGGAAGGAAAGAAGGGTTGGGGGGAGGAAAGGTGTTCTAAGGGTCTAGTGGTTTTTGTTCGCCAATTTGATATTTTACCAATTTTGAGATTTCCCAGCTAATGCACTAAAAGAGTGTGGCGGGTTCGGTGCTGGCCAGTCACCAGTGCACTCACTTCCTGCTGTGAGATAGGATTAGGAGAAAGGCAAAGCAGGCTCAAAACCTTAAAAGGGTATAGAGAAAAAAATTATTAACAGTAAGTAATAGGAAAAAAAAGTAGTAAGAATCAAAACAAACCCTTCACAACACTTCTCCATTTTGTGAGCCATTCAGGAGCAGGAGGTGGAGGTTCCTTTGTTCCTGAGTGACTTGTTATAAGAAGCCTCCAGGGAGCGCTGTGAGCAGGAGCTTGCAAACAGGGGCATGGTCACAGCAGTTTGCGCAGCAGTTTGCGCAGGCAGGGCAGGGCAAACAGGCAGGGTTGCAGGTTTTCTTGCTAGTTAGGTGTGCTGTGTGTTGTTTGAGGTGTTTGTATTGATTGCTTGATTTTGGGCTTTCTTCTGGTAATGGTTTTAACCTGGTCAAAATCTGTGGTTGGTACAAGTGTATGTGACCAAGTAGAGCCCTCCAAAAAGGATGCATCTGTACAGACCCATTCCTGTGTGGAGTGTTTGAGCTTATCAGTGGTTTCAGGGGGTGTTGTGGAGGAGGTCTGCCTACAGTGTGAACAGGTGAATGACCTCCTTTCACTGGTAGCTGAGCTTAGGGAGGAAGTTGAAAGATTAAGGAGTATCAGGGAAAGTGAAAGGGAAATAGACTGGTGGAGTTCAGCCCTTACATCTTTAAGGGAGGCCCACCAAGAGTCAGAGGACTCATATGCCTCTCACTCTCAGGGAATAGAGGGGCACCTGGTAGACGAAGGGGAGTGGAAATGCATCCTTACTTGGGGAGGTAATAACAAAAATACCTCCCCCACCCTATCCCCTAGCCAGGTGCCACTTCAGAATAGGTATGAGGCCCTGGATCTAGAGAGCCAGCCAGATGATTTAGAAGAAAATTATCCCCCCAGTAAGCCTCCCAATTATGACTAGTCTAAAAAACCGATTACCACCTCTAACATCAAGAAGAAATGAAGGGTAATCGTAGTGGGTGATTCCCTTCTGAGGGGAACAGAGGGCCCAATATGTCGACCGGACCCATCCCACAGGGAAGTCTGATGCCTCCCTGGGGCCTGCGTACGAAATATCACTCAGAGACTTCCTGGGCTGATTCAGCCTTCTGATTATTACCTACTGCTGATACTCCAGGCTGGCAGTGATGAGATCGAAAAGAGGAGTGTCAAGGCATTAAAAGGGAGTTTACAGCACTGGGTCAAGTGGTTGATAGGACAGGTGCGCAGGTAGTGTTCTGCTCAGTCCCTTTGGTGGCAGAGAAAAATGATGAAAGAAATAGGAGAACTCACATCATTAACAAGTGGCTCAAGGGTTGGTGTCATCGGCAAAATTTTGGATTCTATGATCATGGGGCAACTTTTACAGCACCTGCTCTACTGGAATCAGATGGGCTCCATCTCTCTGTTAAGGGCAGAAAGTTTTTAGCTCATGAACTGGCAGTCCTTGCTGAGAGGGCTTTAAACTAGGTCTGAAGGGGGAAGGGGATGCATCTGGGCTGTCTGGAAGCAGGCCCAAGGGTGGTAAGACTGTGTTAGGGGAGAAATCAATGGCCCAGCTGAGGTGCATGTATACCAATGCATGTAGCATGGGTAACAAACAGGAAGAGCTGGAGGCCATGGTGCAACAGCAGAACTATGATGTAGTCGCCATCACAGAAACATGGTGGGATGACTCACATAGTTGGAGCACTGCACTGAATGGCTACAAGCTCTTCAGGAGAGACAGAAAAGGGAGAAGAGGTGGAGGGGTGGCCCTTTATATTAGGGAGGTTTTGGATGGCATAGGTATTGAAACTAATGACAATGAAGTTGAGTCCCTACAGGTAAGAATTAAGGGGAAGGCCAACAAGGCTGATATCCTACTGGGAGTTTGCTATCATCCACCCAAACAGGATGAAGAGGTGGACAACTTATTCTATAAGCAACTGAACAATGTTTCAGGATCATCAGCCCTTGTTATTGTAGGTGATTTTAACCTACCAGACATCTGCTGGGAACTTAA
Source organism: Passer domesticus (assembly GCF_036417665.1). Classification (NCBI taxonomy): domain Eukaryota; kingdom Metazoa; phylum Chordata; class Aves; order Passeriformes; family Passeridae; genus Passer; species Passer domesticus. The sequence goes on from NC_087511.1 coordinate 4,178,064, forward strand.
TACAGCAGAAAAATGGCAGTCTAGAAAGTTTTTAGAGTGTGTGGATGGTAACTTTTGTCACAACTGGTGGGAGAGCCCACCAGGGGAGGGGCTATGTCAGACCTGTTTTTCACAAATAGAGATGGACTGGTGGGTGATGTGGAGGTTGGAGGCCGCTTGGGGCACAGTGATCATGAATTTATAGAATTCTTGATAATTGGTGAAATAAGGAGGAATATCAGTAAGATCTCTAAGCGGACTTCTGGAGGGCAGACTTTGGCTTATTTAAGAGACTTATTCAGAGTTCCTTGGGAAACAGCCTTTGAAAACAAAGGAGTCCAGGACAGATGAATGTGCTTCAAAGCAGTGATCTTAAGGGCACAGGAACAGACTGTCCCTGTGTGCCAAAAGATGAGTTGATGAGGCAAACGTCTAATCTGGATGAGCAACAAGGTTTTGAAGGAACTTAGAAATAAAAAAAAGATGCATCATCTTTTAAAGGAGGGATGGATTTCTCAGGAAGTATTTAAGGGAGCTGCTAGGGCATGTAGAAAAAAAATAAGGGAGGCCAAAGCTCAGTTTGAACTTAACTTGACAACTTATGTTAAAAATAATAAAAAATGTTTGTACAAATATATTAATGGTAAAAGGAAGGGTATAACCAACCTCTGTTCCTTATTGGATGAGGCAGGCAACCTAGTAACTAAAGATGAGGAAAAGGTTTAATGCCTTCTTCGCCTCAGTCTTTAGTGGTAAGACAGCTTGTCCTCAAGACAGCTGTCCTCAGGGGTTGGTAGGTGGTGCCAGGGAGCAGAATGGTCCTCTTGTTATCCAAGAAGAGGCAGTCAGAGAACTGCTGGGACACTTGGATATTTATAAATCAATGGGACCAGATGGGATCCATCTTAGGGTGATGAGGGAGCTGGCAGATGAGCTTGTGAAGACACTCTCCATCATTTATCGAGAGTCGTGGCTCACAGGCGAGCTTCCAGATGATTGAAAACTGGCCAATGTGACATCCGTTTGCAAAAAAGGTAGGAAGGGGGATCCTGGTAATTACAGGCCAGTCAGCCTGACCTCTGCACCAGGTAAGATAATGGAGCAGTTCATAATGAGTGCTATCAGACAGAACTTACAGGATGGCCAGGGTATAAGACCCAGTCAGCATGGATTTACGAAGGTTAGGTCATGTCTGACCAACCTGGTCTCCTTCTATGACCAGGTGACCTGCCTGGTGGATGCAGGGAAGGCTCTGGATGTTGTCTATTTAGACTTCAGCAATGCCTTTGATACTGTCTCCCACAGCATACTCCTGGAGAAGCTGGCAGCCCATGGTTTGGACATGAGCACTCTTTGATGGGTTAGGAACTGGCTGGCTGGCAGGGCCCAGACAGTGATTGGTGATGGTGCTGCATCCAGCTGGCAGCCAGTCACCAGTGGTGTCTCTCAGGGGTCTGTACTGGGACCAGTTCTATTTAATATTTTTATAGATGATATGGATGAGGGCATTGAGTCCTTCATTAGCAAATTTGCACATGACACTAAGCTGGGAGCTTGTGTTGATATACTGGAAGGAAGGAGGGCCCTGCAGAGAGACTTAGATCGGTTAGATGGATGGGCAGAGTCCAACAGCATGCATTTTAATAAGTCTAAGTGCCGAGTTCTACATTTTGGCCATAAAAACCCCCTACAACATTACAAGTTGGGAGCAGTGTGGCTGGATAGTGTACAGGCAGAAAGGGACCTGGGGGTACTGGTCGACAGCCAGTTGAATATGAGCCAGCAATGTGCCTTGGTGGCCAAGAAGGCCAATGGCATCCTGGTCTGCATTAGGAATTGTCTGGCCAGCAGGAGCAGGGAGGCAATTCTTCCCCTGCACTTGGCCTTGAGTACTATGTCCAGTTCTGGGGCCCTCAGTTTAGGAAGGATGTTGAGATGCTTGAACGCATCCAGAGGAGGGCAACAAGGCTGGTGAGGGGCTTGGAACACAAGCCTTATGAGGAACGTTTGAAAGAGCTGGGGTTGTTTAGCCTGGAGAAGAGGAAGCTTAGAGGTGACCTTATTGCTCTCTACAACTTCTTGAAGGGAGATTGTAGACAGGTGGGGGTCGGTCTCTTTCACTGGGCAGCAACTGACAGAACCAGAGAACACAATTGCAAGCTACATCAGGGAAGGTATAGGTTGGAAATTAGGAAAAAAATTTTCACTGAAAGAATAATAAAGTACTGGAATGCTCTTCCCAGAAAGGCGGTAGAATCACCATAGATGAATGATTTTTAAAAAAGGCTGGACATGGCACTTGGTGCTATAGTCTAGATTCTGAGTTGAGGTGTTAGGACATAGGTTAGACTCCATGATCATAGAGGGCTCTTCCAACCTCATTATTCTGTGATTCGGCGATTCTGTGTAAAGCTGCCAGAAACTAGGACCCTGCAAGTCCATAGAGCCCCAAACATCACTTTTAATCTTATACCCAGACCCGGAAGAAATGGCGTCTTTTTCCCACATAAAATGGCCTCCCTTTGCAGCAACTCGCCCTGGCAGACCATGTGGAGCCAAGCTAGAAATTCGCAAACTTTGTTGGATTTCTGCAAAAATAAACCTATAAGCAACGAGGACTTTGCAAGTCCTTAGAGTCCCAAAAACAATCTTTAGTCTTATACCCAGACCCTGGGGAAATGCCTTCTTTTTCCCATTGAAAGTGGCCTCCACTTGCAGATACTCTCTCTTGATGACAGTGTGGTGCCAAGCTAGAAATTCGGAAACATTTCTGGATTTCTCCAAAACTAAAGCTGCCAGCAACGAGGACCCTGCAAGACCTTAGAGCTGCAAAGGCCACCTCTGAGCTGATACCCAGATCCCGGTGAAATAACTTCTTTTTCCATAGAAAATGGCCTCCGTTTTTGGCTACTAGCCTTAGCAGACCGTGTGGTGCCAAGCTAGAAATTTGAAAACATTGCTGGATTTCTCCATAACCAAAGCCGCTAACAATGAGGAACATGCAAGTCTTCAGAGACCCAATGGGCACCTTTAATCTTATACCCACACCCTGAGGGAATGACTTCTTTTTCCCATGGAAAATGGCCTCCGTTTGCCGCCAGTATCCCTAGCATACCATGAGGTGCCAAGATAGAAATTCGAAAATTTTGTTGGATTTCTCCAAAATTAAAGCTGACAGCCACGAGGACCCTGCAAATCCTCAGAGACCCAATGGCCACCTTTAATCTTATACCCAGACCCTGAGGAAATGACTTCTTTTTCCCTTGGAGAATGGCCTCCATTTGTGGCCAGTATCCCAAGCACACAGTGTGGTGCCAAGCTAGAAATTTGAAAACATTGCTGGATTTCTGCCAAACTAAAGCTGGCAACAACTAGGACCCTGCAAGTCCTCAGACACCCAATGGCCACTTTTAATCTTATACCCAGGCCCTGAGGAAATGACTTCTTTTTGAATTGAAAATGGCCTGTTTGCGGCCACTAGAGCAAGCATGTCATGTGGTGCCAAGCTAGAAATTCTCAAACTTTGCTGGATTTCTGCAAAACTAAAGCTGCCAGGAACTAGGACCCAGCAAGTCCTCAGAGATTCAAAGGCCACCTCTGTGCTGATACCCACAGCCTGAGGAAATTACTTCTTTTCCCCATGGAAAATGGCCTCCGTTTGCAGCCACTTACCCTAAACCGGCAGTGTGGAGACAAGCTTGAAATTTGAAAATTTTCTGGATTTCTGCAGAACTGATGCTGCCATTAACTAGTACCATGCAAGTCCTTTGGGCCCCAAACGCCACCTTTAATCTGATGCCCAGACCGTGATGAAATGACGCCTTTCTCCTAATGAAAATGGCCCTTGTTTGCTGACACTTGTCCGGGCAGACCGTGTGGTGCCAGGCTGGAAATTTGGAATTTTTGCTGGACTTCTGCAAAAGTAAAGCTGCCAGCAACGAGGACCCGGCAAGTCCTCAGGGCTCTGAATGCCACCTTGAATCCTATACCCAGACCCTGATGACACAACCTGTCCTAAGGATGCGATTCGTGAAGGTTCATTTCACTGATCTCAGGGTGCAAAAACTGACATGACAAGGGGATTTTGCAGTAAAAATCAAAAAAAATGTACTTTTATTGAATAACCACAGCAAAATGTGTTAGAGAGAAGGGGAATGAAGAGAAGGGAAAAAATAAGGAAAAAGAGAGGTGAGGAAAAAGAAAGAGGGGTATAGCTACCAGATGTGGGGTGACGGGGTCCTTCGAAGTCTGATCGACGAAGCCTGTTGCATGCACGTCAGAGGAGATCTCAAAAGCCCCTAGCTAACCCAGGGGTTTTTATTATTGAAAATTGCAAAGGGGGGGGGGGGGGGGGGGGAGAGCAGGTACAATAGTCCATTATCTCAGCAGTGGGCAAAAGCCATTGTCTTCTTGGTGCATTGGTCACTTGCAAACTTGCTCTGGTCACCTGGCCTTCCCCACACACACGTCTCCCCCCACCTTGCGGTGGAGATTTCAGTCTCAGTCTTTTAGGGAAGAAGAGGGGGCTTTTCTGTATAGGGGTCTCGTGTCTCAGTCCTTGATGGGAGAACCTCCCATCTCAGTCCATCTGTCACGGTGGTATAGTGTATGGTGAATGGAGGGTCTTTTTGTGGTGACCACCGAGAAGGACATTCCAGAGAGAAAGTCCAGCCAAGTCAGGAAGTTGGAGAAATTCCAGGACCAGCGTTGCTAAGTGATGCAGGTGTAAAAGGGCACAATGTCCCTTTCCTTATTCATCGGGTGCAGCGTTCCATAGGATAGCAAACAAACCTGTGGAAACATTGGCTTGGCCTGGTGGCAAGCAGGACCAGGATCCTAAAAACAGGATCTTTTCCCTCGGTGGTCTTGGCTTTTCATGACGGTCGTGAGGCAAAGAGTGAGGGGAAATTTGGACAGACACTCACACCTGATGAAATGATATTTTTTTCCCCATGGAAAGTGGCCTCCATTTGCAGACACTCACCCATGCAGACCATGAGGTGCCATGCTAGAAATTTGCAAACTTAGCTGGATTTCTGCAAAAGTGGAGCTGCCAGGAACTAGTACCCTGGAAGTCTCTAGAGCCCGAAAGGCCACCTCAGTGCTGATACCCATAGCATGAGGAAATGACTACTTTTTCCCTTGGAAAATGGCTTCTGTATATGGCCACTCGACCTGGCAGACAGTGTCTTGTGAAGTTAGAAATTTGCAAACTTTGCTGGATTTCTCCAAAATTAAATCTGCCAGCAACCAGGACACTGCAAGTCCTCAGAGCCACAAAGGCCACCACAGTGCTGATACCCACAGCCTGAGGAAAAGACGTTTTTTTCCTATGGGAAATGGCCTCCGTTTATGGCCACTCTCCCTGGCAGACAGTGTTGTGCCAAGCTAGAAATTTGCAAATGTTGCTCCATATCTCCAAAATTAAACCTGACAGCAATGAGGACGCTGCATGTCCTGAGAGCCTCAAAGGTCACATATGTGCTGATACCCAAACTGTGAGGAAATGACTTCTTTTCCCTTTGAAAATGGCCTCTGTCTATGGCCACTTGCCCTGGCAGACAGTGTGGTGCCAAGCTAGAAGTTTGCAAACTTAGCTGGATTTCTGCAAAAGTAAAGCTGTCAGGAACTAAGACCCTGGAAGTCCTACAAGCCTCAAATGCCACCATTAATCTGATACCCAGACCCTGAGGAAATGACTTCTCTTTCCCATGGAAAATGGCCTATATTTGTGGCCACTTGCCGTTGCACATGGTGTTGTCCCAAGCTAGAAAGCTACAAATTTTGCTGGAATTTCTCCAAAATTCAACCTGCCAGCAACTCGGACCGTGCAAGTCCTTAGAGCCCCTAATGCCACCTTTGTGCTTATACCCAGTCCTTGAGGAAATTACTTCTTTGTCCTAAGGAAAATCGCCTCCTTTTGCAGCCCCTCGCCTTAGCAGAATGTGTGGAGCCAAGCTAGAAATTTGCGACCTTCGCTGGATTTCTGCAAAAGCAAAGCTGCCAGCATCTAGGACCCTGCAAGTCCTCAGAGCCTCAAACGCCACCTTTAATCTTATTACCAGACCCCGAGGAAATTACTTTTATTTTCCCATGGAAAATGGCCTTGGTTTGCCGCCACTAGCCCTAGCAGACTGTGTGGTGCCAAGCTAGAACTTTGCAAACTTTGCAGGATTTCTGTAAATGTAAAGCTGCCAGCAACTAAGACACTGCAAGTCCTTAGAGCCCCGAAGGCTACCTCTGTGCTGATACCCAAACCCTGATTAAATGACTTCTTTTTCCCATGAAAAAATGGCCTTTGTTTGCAGCCACTCGCCCTGACAGACAATGTGGCGCTAAGTTAGAAATTTGCAAATTATGCTGGATTTCTGCAAAACTGAAACTATCAGCAAAGAAGACACTGCAACCACTCAGAGGCCCAAATGCCACCTTAATGCTGATACCCACAGCCTGAGGAAATGACTCCTTTTCCCTTGGAAAATGGCCTCTGTCTGTGGCCACTTGCCCTGGCAGAAAGTGTGGTGCCAAGCAAGAAATTTGCAAATTTTGCTGGATTTCTCCAAAACTGAACCTGGTAGCAACTCGGACTTGTTTTTTCCTAAGGAAAATGGCCTCCGTTTGCAGCCACTTGCATGAGCAGAATGTGTGGAGCCAAGCTAGAAATTTGCGACCTTCGCTGGATTTCTGAAAAAGTAAAGCTGCCAGCAACTAAGACTCTGCAAGTCCTCCTGGCCTCAAATGCTACCTTTAACCTGATACCCACACCCTGAGGAAATGAGTTCTTTTTCCCATGGAAAATAGCCTCCATTTGCAGCCACTCGCCCTGGCAAACGGTGTTGTGCCAAGGTAGAAATTTGCTAACTTTACTGGATTTCTCCAAAATTAAACCTGTCAGCAGCTAGAACCCTGCAAGTCCTCACAACCTCAAATTCCACCTTTAATCCTATTACCAGACCCCGAGGAAATTACTTTTTTTTTCCAATGGAAAATGGCCTCCATTTGCCGCCACTAGCCCTAGCAGACTGTGTGGTGCCAAGCTAGAACTTTGCAAACTTTGCAGAATTTCTGTTAAAGTAAAGCTGCCAGCAACTAAGACACTGCAAGTCCTTAGAGCCCCAAAGGCCACCTCTGTGCTGATACCCAGACCATGGGGAAATGACTTCTTTTTCCCATTGGAAATGTCCTCTGTTTGCAGCCACTCACCCGAGCAGACAGTGTGGAACCAAGTTAGAAATTTGCAAACTTAGCTGGAATTCTGCAGAACTAAAGCTGCCTAAATCTAGGACCCTGCAAGTCCTCAGAGCCCTAATGACCATCTCTGTGCTGATACCCAGACCATGGGGAAATGACTTATTTTTCCCATGGAAAGCGGCCTCCGTTTATGGCCACTCGCCCTTGGCAGACCACGTGGTGACAAGTTAGTAATTTGCAAACTTTGCTGGATTTGTCCAAAATTAAACCTGCCAGCAACAAGGACCCGGCATGTCCTCAGGGCACTAAATGCCACCTTAATCTTGCAACCGGACCCTGAAGAAATGACTTCGTTTTCTCATGGAAATTGGCCTCCTTTTGCTGCCACTTGCCCTGGCAGACCGTGTGGTGCCAAGGCAGAGATTAGCAAATTTTGATGGATTTCTCATAATCTGAACCTGACAGGAGCTAGTACCCTGCAAGTCCTTACAGCCTCAAAGGCCTCCTCTGTAATGATACCCAGACCCAGAGGAAATGACTTCTTTATCCCATGGAATATGGGCTCCGTTTGCTGCCACTAGCCCTTGCAGACCGTGTGGTGCCAAGCTAGAAATTTTCAAACGTTGTTGGATTTCTGCAAAACTAAACCTGCCAGCAACTAAGACCATGCACGTGCTCAGAGGCCCAAATGCAAGCTTTAATCTGATATCTAGACCCTGAGAGATTGACTTCTTATTCCCATGGAAAATGGCCTCCATTTATGGCCATTCGCCCTGGCCAGCCATGTGGTGCCAATCTAAAAAGTTGCAAACTCTGCTGGATTTCTCCAAAACTAAAGCTGCCAGCCATTTGTACCCTGCAAATCCTTAGAGTCCCAAATGCCACCTCTATGCTAATACCCAGACCCTGGGGAAAGGACTTTTTTCTTTTGGAAAATGCCCTCCGTTTGCAGCTTCTAGCCTTGGCAGACTGTCTGGAGTAAAGCAAGAAATTGGCAAACTTGGCTGGATTTCTGCAAAACTAAAGCTGCCAGCAACTAAGACCCTGCAAGTCCTCCGAGCCTCAAAGGCAACCTCTGCTCCAATACCCATACCCTGGGGAAATGACGTGTTTTTCCCATGGAAAATAGCCTCCGTTTATGCCCACACACCCTGTGAGACCGTGTGGGGCCAAGTTAGTGATTCGCAAATTTTGCTGGATTTCTTGAAAAGTAAAGCTGACAGCATAGACGACCCGGCAAGTCTTTAGAGACCTGCAGGCCACCTCTGTGTTGATAGCCAGACCCTGTGGAGATGACTTCTTATTCCCATGGAAATTGGTTTCCGTTTCTAGCCACTCGCCCTGGCAGACATTGTGGTGCAAAGCTAAAAATTTGCCAAAGTTGCAGCAGTTCTGCAAATCTAATGCTGCCAGCAACGAGGTCCCAGCAAGTCCTCCAGGCTCTGTATGCCACCTTTATTCTGATACACATACCCTGATGAAATGACTTCTTCTTCTCATGGAAAGAGGCCTCCATTTGCAGACACTCGCCCTGGAAGACACTGTCGTGCCAAGCTAGAAATTTGCAAACTTTGTAGGATTTCTGCAAAACTGAAGTTGCCAGGAACTGGTACCCTGCAAGTCTCGAAAGCCCCAAAGGCCGCCTCTGTGCTGATATCCAAACTCTGAAGAAATTACCTCTTTTCCCTTGGAAAATGTCCTCCGTTTGCAGCCACTAGCCCTAGCAGACCATGTGGTTCCAAGCTAGAAATTTTCAAACATTGCTGGATTTCTGCAAAATTAAAACTGCCAGCAATTAAGGCCATGCATGTCCTCAGAGCCTCAAAACCCACCTTTAATCTAATAAACATAGCCTGAAGATATGAGTTCTTTTCCCCATGAAAAATGGCCTACATTAGCAGCCACTCGCCAGGGCAGACCGTGTGGTGACAAGTTAGAAATTTGCAAACTTTGCTGGATTTTCCAAAATTAAACCTGGCAGCAACGAGGACCCGGCAGGTCATTAGAGCCCCAAACACCACCTTTAATCTGATGCACAGACCGTGATGAAATGATGCCTTTTTCCCATTGAAAATGGCCTTTGTTTGCAGACACTTTCCCTGGCTGACCGTGTGGTGCCAAGCTAGAAGTTTTCAAACTTTGTTGGATTTCTCAATAGGTAAACCTGACAACAACTAGGACCCTACAAGTCTGTAGAGCCTTAAAAGCCACCTCTGTGCTGATACAGAAACCCTTGGAAAATTACTTCTTTAACCCATCGAAAATGGCCTTCGAAAATGGCCTCCGTTTATGGCCACTTGCCCATGCAGACTGTGGGGATGCCAGGTTGGAAATTTCTAAACTTTGCTGGATTTCTGCTAAACTAAAGCTGTCAGCTACCAGGACCCTGCAAGTCTATGAAATGCCACCTTTAATCTGATAACCAGACCCTGAGGAAATGACTTCTTTTTCCCATGGAAATTGGCCTCCATTTGCTGCCACAAGTCCTGACAGATTGTGGGGATGCCAAGCTAGAAATTTGTGTATTTTGCAATATTTCTGCCAAATTAAACCTGCAAACAATTAGGACCCTGAAAGTCCTTCATACCATAAAGTCCACCTCTGTGCTGATGCCCAGAACCTGGGGAAATTACTTCTTTTTCCCATGAAAAATGGCCTCAGTTTGCAGCCACTGGCCCTGGCAGGCTGTGTGGATGCCAAGCTAGAAATTTGCAAACTTTGCCAGATTTCTCCAAAATTAAACCTGCTAGCAATTAGAATCCTGCATGTTCTTAGAGTCCCAAAGGCCATTTCTGTTCTCATACCCAGACCCTGGAGAAATTACTTATTTTTACCATGGAAAATGGCCTCAGTTTGCAGCCACTGGCCCTGGCAGACTGTGGGGATGCCAAGCTAGAATTTTCCCAACTTTGATGGATTTCTGAAAATCTAACGCTTTCAGCAACCAGGGCCATGCAAGTTCTCAGGGCCTCAAAAGCCACCTTTAATCAGATGCCCAGACCGTGAGGAAATAACTTCTTTTTCCCATGGAAAATAGCCTACATTTGCGGCTACTGGCTGTGGTGGACTGTGTGGTGCCATGTTAGAAATTGGTAAGCTTTGCTGGATTTCTCCAAAACTAAAGCTGCCAGCAATTATGACCCTGCAAGACCTTAGAGCCCCCAATGCCACCTTTAATCTCATACCCTGACCCTGATGAAATGACTTGTTTTTCCCGTGGAGTGTAGCCTCCGTTTGCAAACACTCACCTTGGCTGACTGTGTGGTGCCAAGCTAGAAATTTGTTAACTTTTCTGGATTTCTGCGAAACTGAAGCCACCCAGAATTATTGCCCTGAAAGTACATAGAGCCCCAAAGTCCACCTCTTTGCTGATACCCAGACCCTGGGGAAATGCCTTCTTATTCCCATGGAAAATAGCCTCTGTTTGTGCCTGCTCAGCCTGGCAGGCTGTGTGGTGCCAAGTTTGGTATTTCCAAACTTTGCTGAATTTCTGGAAAACGGAGGCTGCCAGGAACTAGTACCCTGCAACTCCTTAGAGCCCCAAAGGCCACCTCTGTGCTCACACCCAGACCCTGGGGAAATGGCTTCTTTTTCCCATGGAAAATGGCCTCCATTTCCAGCCCCTCCTCCTGGCAGACTGTGTGGTGCCAAGCTAGAAATTTCTGATCTTTGATGGATTTCTACAAAAAGAAACCATCCAGCAACTAAGACCCTGCATGTCCTCAGAACCGTAATAATAACCTTTAGTCTTATACGCAGACCATGGGAAAATGACTTCTTATTCCCATAGAAAATGGCCTCCCTTTGCTGCCTCTAGCCCTGGCAGACTGTGGTGCCAAGATAGAAATTTGCAAATTTTGCTGGATTTCTGCAAAACTAAACCTGTCCGTAACTAGGATCTTGCAAGTCCTCAGAGCCCCAAAGGCCATCTTTAATCTGATACCCAGAACCTGAGGAAAATACTTATTTTTCCCATGGAAAATGGCCTACATTTGTGGCCCCTCGCCTTGCAGATGGTGTGGTGCCAAGATAGAAATTTGCAAACTTTGCTGGATTTCTTCAAAACGAAACCTGCCAGAAACGAGGAGTTGGCAAGTCCTCAGGGCTCCAAATGCCACCTTTAATCTTATACCCAGACCCTGATGAAATGACTTTTTTTCCCATGAAAGTGGCTTCCGTTGGCCGACACTTGCCCTGGCAGACTGTGTTGATACCAAGCTAGAAATTCTCAAACTTTGCTGGATTTCTGCAAAACTAAATCTGTCAGCAACTAGGACCCTGCAAGTCCTCAGAGCCGCAAAGGCCACTTCTGTGCTGATACCCAGACCCAGAGGAACTGACTTCTTTTTTCCAATGAAAATGGCCGACGTTTGCGGCCACTCGCGCTCACAGATCCCGTGGTGCCAACCTAGAAATGTGCAAACTTTGCTGGATTTCTGTCTGAACCCAGGACATCCTGCTGGATGCCCTGGATGGCTCAAAATCCTGGCAGGGGCTTGGAGACCCTGGCAGGAAGCCAAAGACACTTGGGAATTTGATCTTAACCCATGGAGCAAATTACCAACCTTATATGAAGAATTACAAGTCACAAAATTTTAAGTAGCATAACAGTAGTTGTCACAGGGTGAAAGGTGAAATTTTAAAGAATTTTACTATGGTGGTCTAGGGAGACAAGATGGAGGGATTTGGGTGTTGTCCTGTCCTTCTTCCTTCTTCTTCCTAGCCTCCATCTTCTTGGTGGTGCTGGCACTTTAGGATTGGTTTAGAGTAGAAAGTCACTGTCTAACATAGATGATAGATATTGGAACATAACTGTAAATATCAAATACATAGTTTGTAGTGCAAAAGACAACACCAGCCCCTTGGGCGGGAGAGTGTGCCTCAGACTGACCTGCAGAACAGACCTTGGCAGGCCAGACAGAAAATGTTTTAGATAAGAAATAATAAGCAACCTTGAGAACGACAGCTGAAGACTTCTGATTGCTTCTTGGAAAGTTGGGTTGGGAAAAAGAGACGTTTAACACACCTCGGGATCACCTTGACCAGAGGAAATCCTGAGACATTTCTTTAAAACTAAACCTGCCCGTAACGAGGATACAGCACGGCCCCAGGGCTCCAAATGCCACCTTTAAACTTAAACACAGACCCTGGGAAATGACTTCTTTTTCCCATGGAAAATGGCCTCCATTTCCAGCCACTCGATTTGGCAGGCAGTGTGGTGCAAAGGTTGAAATTTGCAAAATGTGCTGGATTTCTCCAAAATTAAACCTGCAAACAATGAGGAACCTGCAATTTCTTCTAGCCTTAAAGGCTACCTCTGTGCTGATGCCCAGACCCTGAGGAAGCGACTTCTTTTTCCCATGGAAAATGGCCTACATTTGAGACCACTCGCCGTGACAATCCGTAAGGTGCCATGCTAGAAATTTGCAAACTTTGCTGGATTTCTGCAAAACTAAATCTGGCAGTAACTAGGACCCTGCTAGTCCTTAGAGCCCCAATGGCTGCCTCTGTGCTGATACCCAGACCATGGGGAAATGACTTCTTTTTCTCATGGAAAATGGCCTCCTTTTATGGCCACTTGCCCTGGCAGACAGTGTGGTTCCATGCTGGAAATTTGCAAACGTTGCTGGATTTCTCCAAAGGTAAAGCTGCCAGCAATTAAAACTTTGCAAGTCCTCAGAGTCGCAAATGCCCACTTTAATCTGACACTCAGACCCTGAGGAAACAAAGCCTTTTTCCCATGGAAAATGGCCTCCATTTGCAGCCTCTCCCCCTGGCAGACTGTGGTACCAAGGTAGAAATTTGCAAACTTTGCTGGATTTCTTCAAAACTGAAGCTGCCAGGAACTAGTACCCTGCAAGATGTTAGAGCACCAAAGGCCAAGTTTATATTTATACCCAAACCCTGGGGAAATGACTTCCTTTTCCCATGGAAAATGGCCTACGCTTGCGGCCACTCGCCCTCGCAGATCCTGTGGTACCAACATAGAAATTTGCAAATTTTCCTGGATTTCTGCAAAAGTAAAATTGTTGGAAACTCGGATCCTGCGAGTCCTCAGAGCCTCAAACGCCAACGCTAATCTGATACCCAGACTCCAGGGAAATGGCTTCTTTTCCCCATGGAAAATCGCCTACATTTGCGTCCACGCGCCTTGGCACTTCATGTGGTGTAAGAGCCTAAATGAGAGATGCGGGACTCCAGGCAGCTCTTCCAAAACACAGTTTATTACATGCAAGATGTTACAGCAGTCCAGGGTCGGGGGCAACAGAGCCTGTGCCTACAGCTGTCAGCTGCAGCTGAAGCAGGCCTGGAGACCCCTAGTTTAGGTTACAAATGCATTATATACTTTTCTCTCCTGAGCATCTTAATACAGTAGAACCAATCTATACCTTAACTTTTATCTATAGCCTATCATAACTAATACAATTACCATATTCATGTTAGTATTCTCCAATCACTAAATGTTAGTACATTACAGTTTAAGCTAGAAGTTGTTTTTCAGTTTTCTTGCAGTGGAAAATTCTGAGACCTTTTTTCTACTTGCAACATTTGCTGACTTGTTTGCTTGTGCTATCTTTCTGCTTGGTAAAAACATCTTCTTGTTTGAGGTGGGTTTATCCTTTGTTCTGAGTCATAAAAACCCCCTTCTAACTAACATACCCTTTGCCTCCTTGGTTATCCAGTAAGACTGGCTCAGCAATTCTTTTCTTCTATATCAAAACTTGCTTCCATCTCTATTCCTTCCTCAGCTTCTACATTCAAAAATCTTTCTGCTAAGCATACATATCTGTGAGACTTCCTTGTCAAACTTTCATCCTTCCCAACATCTCCCCCGTTCTGATGAACAACAAAGATGCTAGAAACTGTCTTATTCATCATTCTTTGCACACACTGAAGTGCACAGGGTACTACTACCATAATTGTAATTATCACCACTAACACAATCAAGCCTAACTTACAAAGTTCCTTCAGCCAAGGTGCAAAGCTCCAACCATCAAACAAATTGTCTAACCAAGATGATTCATCTGTTGTAATTTGGTTAGCTAAATCTCTTAAGTTTTGCAGCTGTTTATGAATAGAAGCAGAATGATCAGACAAATTCATACAACACAATCCTTCAAAATCTTCACAACCATGTCCATGTGCTAGTAAAAGAAAGTCAATAGCAGCTCTGTTTTGTAAGGTGGCATGTCTGACTGCCTCCTCATCTGTCAGCAAATCACTAATTATTGTAGAGGTGGCATTCACTTCTTTACTGAGCCAACACCCTAATTTGTTTAACTGTTTCAATGCAATTGCAGAACTTAATTGAGGTAAAAAAATGCTTGTAACAATTGAATTTCCAGAGTTCCATGGATGAAACTCACTATCACAGTTGCTCTCATAATGATGCCCTAAGGAAGATCTTATTTTTCTATTTTTCTTTTTCATTGCTTTTTTGATACTGGGAGCAATTACTGTAAGTTGTCCCAGGGCACAAGGGCCGCCATCTAGTTTTGAGGGAATACCCTGCCAAGCCCTGTCTCCACATATGAGCCAAATTCCTTTAGGAAATCGAATTGGAAGTTTGTTAAAACAATCTGCATAAGGTTCATCATATATAAGAAGCTTAGTTTGATTACACCAAGAAGTCATATTGTTATAAACTGGGTGATAAGGAGTAACATTTAAATGTGGCCCATTTTGTCCTATAAAATGGAACAAATAACAAGTGTCCATAGTTAATGAGCCTAAAATTTCTAATTCTTGAAGAACAGATTTATCAACTTTAAAATTATCAATATAAGTTTGGTGTCTTGGGCTAGGAGTTGGGGAAATGTGGTGATCCTCATATGGCCAATATTTCTCAAAAGTAACATTATCAAAACCTTCTGGGAAAGGCACTCCAACTAAACAAGTTGAAAAAGGTTTATCAGGGCTAGTGTTAGATAAGCAAATGGTGTCAGAGCCTGCAGACTTGGCTAAAGAAACCCAAACATTTGTTTTTGGTTGAGTTACAGGTAAAGCTTCACTGCAAAGATAAAAACAAAAGGTTAAAAGTAACATACACCCGCGCAAATTATAATACAACTCCATTCTCTTCTTGAACAGTTTCTGGCAGTTTTCTCTGGGTGATCCTGCGTAGATCACGTTTGCGTGCCTGTCTCTCGGCTTCCACTCGCAGGGTCACTGGCTGGAGCGGAAGCATCCACGGGCTTGGAGGGGTGGTACGGTTTCACGTTTATTGCTGGAATCCACTTGAGTCCTGTATCTGTAGAAACACACGCAAACCCCTTGCCCCATGTAATAAGATCAAATGGTCCCTCTATTTTTCCTGATTCTAGATTTTTAATTAAAACTGGAGGGTGTTCCTTCAGTTTTGCTTTTTTGTTGTTCTTGAAATGTCTGTAAATGGGAGGATCTGGCTCTTCTGCAGAGCTATTCAAAAAGTTATAAACGTACAAAGCCTTATTCAACCTTCTTTGAGGTGTATCCTGGACTCCCCCCCCCTTTTTGTTGATCTAAAATGCGTTTTAGAGTTTGATGTGTTCTTTCTACCATTCCCTGACCTGTAGGAGAATAGGGAATACCAAATGTATGGTAAACATCCCAGTCATTTAAAAATGTGGCCAATTCTTGTGAAGCATATGAAGGACCATTATCAGTTTTGATTTCTTGAGGGACACCTAATGAAGAAAATGCTTGTGAAAAATGCTGGCAAACATGCTTAGCTGTTTCTCCTGTATGTACAGACGCAAAAACTGCTTTTGAAAATGTATCAATAGAGACACGGATATTTTTAAATTTCCCAAAAGAAGGGTACTTTGTGACATCTGTTTGCCACTTTTGCAAACTTTCCAACCCCCTTGGGTTGGTTGCTCCCGTAGAAGGGATAGGCTGAACAAGCTGGCAGTCAGAGCAAGCCCGTACAATGGCTTGTGCCTGCTCTAGGGAGATGTGAAAATCTCGTCTGAGTGCCTGTGCATTTTGGTGAAAAAAGGCATGACTCAATTTAGCTTGTTCAACAATGTTAGGTAAGGTAGCTGCAGGAAGCACTGAAGTGCAATCTTTAATGTCTCCTTCAGTTCCCTCTTCACACGCTGCTGATGCCAATGCATCAGCTCGTGCATTCCCTTCTGCCATAAATCCTGGGAGACCAGAGTGAGCTCTAATGTGAGCAACAAAGTAAGGATTAGTTCTGTGTAACAAAATTTGATAAAGACAGGTAAGCCAAAGACACAATGTGTCATTGCTAACATCTTTTAAAACAGACCCTTCAATTCTCTTAACAACATTAGCAACATATGCTGAATCAGTGACTAAGTTAAAGGGCTCTGGAAAGAGCTGAAATGCTCTTACTACTGCAGCCAATTCAACAATCTGAGGACAACCCTCAACTTTTTGAACATCTTGCTCCCAGGATTTAGTGTTTTTATTTTGCCATGTAATCACTGCTTTGTGTGTTTGTCCTGACCCATCAGTGAAAAGAGTAACTGCATCTAAAGGTTCTTCACTGATAAGGGGTTTCTCTTTGTAGCACAATTTAGCTTTGATCAGTTTGTGTGCTGGGTAATGAATGGAGCAAACACCTGGAAAATCTAACAAGGCATACAGCAAATCTTCTGACTTTTGCATGGCCCAATCAAAATACGATTTAATCATAGGTAAATAGATTATTTCAAATTCGCAACCTGCTATAGAGAGAAGCCTTGCTCTGCCCTTAATGATAATTTGAGAAATCATCTCTAAAGGTGTGAAGATTGTCTTTGGTGACCTGTAAGAAAGAAAAACCCATTCAATTATTAACAAAGGATCATTTTGAGAGGAATCCCATTGGAAAATGAGGCCATACTGTCTCAGCGTTTCTCCTAGAACAGCAAGGAAAAAAAGTTTATCTGGAACATAGTGATGTGTTTCTCTATTTTGCAGAACATCGGCAATTTTCTCCAAAGCTTTGCTAGTTTTAGGAGTAGGAGATCTGGGGGATGATTTTTTGGCTCCCTCAGTGGTTGTTGGTGCCAGTGGCAACCTGCACAGCGATGAGATGCAGGTCCCGCTGCCTCTGCGGAGTCATCTTCTGGCTCTCGTCTTGGTCCTTTTCGACCGCCTTGGGTGCCTCGATCGCGGGCAGCACCCGGCGGGCCACGGTGCCCGAGCCGCGGCTGAAGTGGCCGGGCTGGACCCCGCAGGGCTGCCGGCTCCAGTGCACCTTGGCCATGGAGCCCACGCCGGCCCTGCTGCACAGGGACAGGTGCTGGGCCGTGGAGGCTGCTCTTGTGTAAAACTGGTTCTTTAATTTCGTGAGGGGGGATGGGAACCCCCATTCTGGGACTGCCGGGCTGCTGGAAATCTGATCCCTGTGGGGATTCTTCCGAACCAGGAAGCAGCGCCGGAGAATTCCCGGGGCTAGGTATTTCTTTCTGGGCTGAAAAATCTCCATTCCCGGGGCAAGCCCTGGCATTATTCGGAAGCATTTCTACTTGGTTTTCGGGGTTTCCTGGCTTTGGAATAAAGCAATTCCCCTCTCTCTCCGAGATATCATTAGTTTCGTCTGCCTCTCCTGCTACATGGGCAGTTGCTGTTTTCTTCTCCCCCTCCTCCCCTTTCCTCGCGGTTGGAGAGGCCGGCCGGGCCCGCTCGGAAGGACGCGGCTGCGAGGGTGCGGGTGGAACAGGGCTGGGGCAGGGGCGCGGCGGTGGGGCAGTCGCAGCAAAGATTTCCACAAGGACTCGGCAAGCGGGGAGAAGTTCCGCTGCTGTTTTGTCACGCCGAGAGATGGTGTTATGAATAGAAAGTAGTATTTTTTTTAAGTTTCAGAGTTAAAAAAACCCAAGCCAGACCGAGTCAGACTCCTTTAGTTTCACTGCCGAAGAAAAGCCCTTAATCACCAGTTAATGGCGGGTGATTAACTGATTGTTTCCCTGATGTTAGCCGTATGCCAAGGAGATACCAAGGGAAACCCTCCAGGGTAAAGAGAATAGGCAGTGACACCAGAGACAACATGCAAATGAGAAATGCAGTGCAACCTGGGTTTTTACAGTTTTACAGTTTTTATAAGAAAAACCCCTAAAATCACGAGCCAACAAGTGACTTAAAGTGACGTCTAAGGATGGGAGCATTGTCCCGTACCTGCTTGAATCTTTTTATTTCTCACCCTAACCTGAAAAGAAACTGATTAAAGAGACCCCCCGGGTTTCTAAACCAACAAACCAAGGACTCAACGACTCTCCCGTGAGGACAGAGTCCCCAGTTCTGTCTGCAGACCAGCGGACAAAACTGCATCATCCTCCTCCTTCGTGCCACGCCTGGGAGCAGCGGCGGCGAGGGCGCAACCCGTCGATTTCTCCCCACCTGAGCTGATTCTTCTTAATAAAGGCATTAAAAAAGGAGAAAGATCTCCTGCCCATTTATTTCAGCTTGGGGGACTCGTCCGGGATAGCCACGCCTGAAGAGGACACCAGGACTGGGACGGCCGCCCACCCTGGACCTGCAGGACAGCTGGCTATCGGGACCAGAGAAGATCGGCTTGGGACAGTGACACGGAGCAGCGTCGGATAGGTGAGAATATCCAGCGGCGGGAGAGGGAGGCGAGCGAGTGTGTGTGCGTGAGACGAGGGCCGGCAGCTCGGCTCCTCGAAGCGAGTGAGGACCCCTCAGTACCGCGGTTCCGCACCCCCGTGAGGGGGCCGGCCGGGAACAGGGGGAAGCGAGTGGAACTGGTGATTGAGGCGCCTCCAGAGGGGTAAAGGTAAAGAGGACCCCCCTCCGGGCGTGCGGAGGAAATAGCTGTGTGAGTGGCACGCACCCCACAGGACCCCCCTCCGGGCGTGCGGAGGAAATAGCTGTGTGAGTGGCACGCACCCCACAGGACCCCCCCTCCGGGCGTGCGGAGGAAATAGCTGTGTGAGTGGCACGCACCCCAAAGGCTCTGATACAGGTCCTAACGAAGGAAGTTAGGATTTGGGATATCAGGCAGTTTGGCTCTGACAGAAGAGGTCAGGCACCCCTCAGAAACCAGGGTTTCGAGGTTTGACTGTTTGAGCCTTGGCAAGGGAAGGCCAAGGTCTCTCTAAGTCCTGACGAAGGAGGTCAGGCGAACCTCAGAGGTCAAGACCTCGAGGATGTTTTTTTGTATTTTGGTTGTTTGTTGAGTCTTGGCAAGAAGGCCAAGGTCTTAACAAAGTCCTGACGAAAAGGGTCAGGGAAATTGGAGTTTTGGCAGGAGGTCGAGACTTCTTAAATAAGATATATTTCCTTTAGAGAAAAAGACATCTTTGTGATTTGTTTAGAGGCAAAAAATAATGGGAGGGTGCGGTAGTAAGAAAAGTGGCCAAAGATTGAGGAATATACCTCCCCACAGTCCCCTAGGTGAACTATTAGAGAAATGGGACTTTATAGAAGGCACAGAAGGATTAGATAAAGTTAAGATGATTCATTACTGCTCAGAAGTGTGGCCAGAATTAGAAGTGCAAGGAGGATGGCCATGGTGTGGGACGAAAGACAAGTGGATTTGTATACGGAGAAAACTGGAAAAGATTGAGGATTGGCAAGAAAGAGACATTAATGAGTTATTGAGGGAAGCATTGAAAGTGTATTTAAGGAGGGATGAAGAAAAAGCGAAGGCCAAAGCTAAGATCATGCTTGCTATAGCCAGAGAAAGTGTGGGAGCAAACAACTCTTTTCTACAGTACAAGGCCACAAAAGAGTGGGGGAGTACACCACCAGGAGCAGGCAAGAATACGGCAGTACTGTCAGGGACAGGAGGCATGGAGAGGCCTCGAGTCCCTTTGAGTGAAAGCTGCTGCTATTACTGTGGAGCAACTGGACCACCCCCCCAGAGTGTTTAGCCTAAAGTTGTGAAACCTTTGCGAGCTGATCAAGATAGCAAAGGAAGCAGCTTTAAGACCAGAAGATCTGGTAAAAGTTTTTTTTAAGCAGAAACCACACCCGAGTAGGGAAAAAGAAAAAAAGAACTCATATTTTGTGAAATTTAAAGTTATATCAAGGGATATGGGGGAGTGGTTAATATCTGACGGACGGGTGTTGCTAAACAAAGCACTTGCTGGGATAGTGCTAACAGAACTACAGAAACTAACCCACTGGGGAGTCCAAGGACTATGTGATTATTTCCTAAGAAATAACCTGTGCATAAGCGGATATGACCTAGCAAAAACAATTATAAAAGAGTGTTTAACTTGCCAAAAAAGTGAACCAGAATGAAATAGTGAATACCTTAGACTCAGACTGAGGTCCAAATTTGTGGCCCAAACATTGCAAATTATAATTGAAGCTTCAGGAATAAAATGGAGATTGCATACTCCGTAGCACCCCCAGAGTTCTGGGAGGGTGGAACAAATGAACAAAATTCTCAAAAATGAATTGGCTAAAGTGTTTACCCCTAGCGCTCTTGCGCATCAAAACAAGACCCCGGTCTGATATAAGGATTTCACCTTATAAAATGATTTTTGGACTGTCATTCTATATAATTCTATAGCACAGGAGACTACCTGGAAGGAGAAGAAGCTACAAGGAAATATTTAGAAGTCATTGGAGGAACCCTAGAAGGACTTAGAGAAAGAGGATACCTCCCCCAAACCTCCCCTCTTGATACAAAAGCACACGACATCAACCCAGGAGATTGGATTTTAATAAAATCCTGGAATTATAGACCATTAATGCCTAAATTTGAAGGCCCCTTTCAGGTACTCATCGCTAATTCGGCCGTGCGAACCAGAGAAGAAGGTTGGATATTAAGTTTTGTTTCGTCGGGCCAGGGTTTTATGAGCCTTTAAAAGAAAACTTAATACCAAAGGATAGCTCAGCTATTACCTTTGGAGGCAAATAATGAGCAGGATGGCTTCTGCAGCAGTGTTGGAAACAAAACTGTTTAATAAAAGGAAAAACAATAAACAGAAAATCCGATCCAGGTACAGAGGTCTGCTCCTGGTAAAACACCTTCACAAAAGCCTCGCAGTTCTTTTGTCTTCTCTTTTTCTACCTGATGGCCCAGGCGGGATCTTTTGGCTCTCATCCAATTAGGTGACCCCAAGGTTTTAGTGAAGTCTCTGGGGTCCTATAAGGTGGCTTTTCACCTGATCGTTGGGAGAAACTTCTGGGCCTTCTTCCTTTTTTGGGGGACAAAGGCTAGTTTGTCCCTCTCTCATTGGGGGCATCCCCCTACACTCCTTCATCTCACCCTTTACTATACATTTAGAAAGAAAGAGGAGAAAGGACTATAGATTAGAATGCCAATAATTTTTGCTGCCAATTCTCTATCTTAACTTTGGTGAAGTGTTTTTCCAGGTAGGCTTCAAATTTCTGGCTATATGTGTGACTTTTACATAGAGGTAGGTTTAACAACTTTTTTATCACAACAATAACTACAAAACTTTTTCAGTGCAAAACTTTCTTGTAAACAATTTTAACTAATGCAAACTTAGAAAACAGTCTTTGCTTCTATCCGTGGCTCAGTTGTTTGTGCATTCTTCTTCTGGTGCCGTCTGCTGCTCTCGGATCGGCTGCACTTGTGGCTTGACATTCTTTGCAGGGATCCATCGAAGACCTGTGTTTGTAGAAATGCATGCAAACCCCCGGCCCCATGTTACAAGAGGATGGGGTCCTGAAATCTGTCCTGTCTCTGGATCCTTGATGAAGACTGGTGGTCTTTCCTTGAGCTTTGCCTGACTGGTATTGCTGAAATGCCTGAAAATTGGTGGTACCTGCTCCATAAAGGAATTGTTTAAGAAGTTAAAAACATATACAGCTTTATTCAGCCTCTCTATTGTAGAAAGCACTTCTGTCCCCCCTTTCTGTCTTTCTAGTATCATTTTCAATGACCTGTGTGCTCTTTCTACAATAGACTGGCCTGTGGAAGAATGTGGAATACCTGTGGTATGTTTGATACCCCAAGTTTTGAAAAACTCCTGCAATTTATTAGAAATGTAGGCTGGTCCGTTGTCAGTTTTGACTTCTTGAGGAATACCTAGGGATGCAAATGCTTGTAAGAAATGTTTAATCACATCTCTACTTTTTTCTCCTTGATGTGCAGAAGCAAAAATTGCTCCTGAGAAGGTATCTATTGATACATGTATATGTTTGAACCTTGCAAATGACTGATATTGAGTGATGTCTGTTTGCCATATCTGCAGGCTATTTAAGCCTCGAGGGTTAACTCCTGTTGCTATTGCTGGTATAGCTAATTTCTGGCAATCTGGACATGACTGAACAATTGCTTTTGCCTGATTCTGAGAGATGTTAAACATTCTTACTAAAGCAGGTGCATTTTGGTGATAGAAAGCATGGCTCATTCTTGCTTGTTCAATAACATTAGGAAGTGTGTGCTGGATTGGCATGGCTAACAAATCAGCCATGGCATTTCCCTCTGCTAAGAAACCTGGAAGAGAAGAATGTGAGCGAATGTGCATTACAAAGTAAGGTTCTTGTCGAATGGAAAGAAGTAAGATTAACTGTTTGAGCAAACTATATAACTGATCATTAGCAACTTCTTTTAGCAGAGATCCTTCTGCTCTTTCCACCACACCTGCAACGTAAATTGAATCTGTTACTAAATTAAAAGGAAATGTGAATTTTGAAAAGACCCGTACAACTGCTGCCAACTCTGTAATCTGTGCAGAACCATCTACTTCCTCAATATCTGATTCCCATTTTTTTGTCTCTGAATTTTGCCAAGCAATCACAGATTTTTTAGACTTCCCAGAACCGTCTGTAAAAAATGTGATTGCCTCAAGGGGTACATTACTTCTTAAAGGTTTATGAATTAATTTTAAAGATGAACTTAATAGCTCATGTTTGGGACAATTGACTGAAATTTTTCCTGCAAAATTTTCCAAAGCAAATTGCATAACTTCTGAATTTTGAATTAACCATTCTAAGTAGATGGTTGTGACAGGCAGAAAGATTTCTGCAAAATCTCTTCCTGCAAGGGAAAGCATTCGAGATCTAGCCTTGATAATCAATTGTGAAATAATTTCAGGGCAAGTTGTTATAGTTTTACCCAATTGACGCGATAGGAAAACCCACTCTAAGATTATCAGATGGTCCTTCTTCTCTAGATCCCACTGGAATATCAAACCATGAAGTTGTGGACTCTCCCCTAAAACTGCAAACAAAAAAGACAGGTTAGGATTATACCAATGAGCCTGACGTGACTGGATGGCTCTCATCACTTTCTCTAAAGCATTTTGAGCTTCTTTGTTGAATTCTCGCGGTGAGTTTAAGGCTGTGTCTCCTCTTAACAAATCTGCCAGAGGAGCCAAGTCCTGATTTGAAAGGCCTAGTAGTGGATGAAGCCAGTTCAGAGTGCCTACAAGCTGCTGCACTTCATTCAAGGTCTTTGGATTTGTCCTTAGCTGGAGTGGCTGCGGAGTTACCGTTTGTTCTGTGATCCTGTATCCTAAATATTTCCAGGGAGGAAGTGTCTGTATTTTTTCTTTTGCTACAGTGAGTCCTGCTTTCTCTACTGCTGAGATGACCTGATCTGTTGTCTCCTGCATTGATGCTTGGTCCTTTGCTGCTACTAAGATATCATCCATGTAATGTAATATGAGAGAATTTGGATATTGTGCACGAACTGAGGAAAGTATTTTTGCAACATACCACTGACATATACTCGGCGAGTTGCGCATTCCTTGTGGTAGAGAAAGCCAATGGTATCTTTTCAAAGGTGCTTGCTGATTTATGGATGGGATGGAAAATGCAAATCTTGGTGCATCGTCTGGGTGCAAGGGAATATTGAAAAAACAGTCTTTTAAATCAATAACAGTTAACTTCCAATCTTTTGGAATCATAACAGGAGAGGGTAAACCTGGTTGTAAAGAACCCATTTCTTGAATTACTTCGTTAATTTTTCTGAGATCCTGTAACAACCTCCATTTCCCACTGTTTGGCTTTTTGATTACAAAAACTGGAGTGTTCCAGGGACTAGTAGTTGGAGTTAAATGACCTTTGGTTAACTGTTCCTGCACTAACTGCTCTAAAGCAGCAAGTTTCTCTTCAGGTAAGGGCCGCTGGCTGACCCAAATGGGTGTGTTAGATGTCCATGTAAGTTTTAAAGTGTTATGTCCATCAACAGCTTTTGTTAAAATCCAGTTTCTAACCTGAGATGCCATTGTGATAAAATGTCCCGTCCCCAAAGAACTATATCAGCTCCTACAATGAATGGTCTTGTGGTGGCAACACGACCTTCAGGCCCCTCAAATGTGACTGCGTGCGAGCTTCAAAAGCTCTCACAGTGACCACCAATACCTGCCAGCTGATCCAGCGTAGGCACGACGGTCCAGTCCTGTGGCCATTTCGATCTCGATATCAGAGTGACGTCTGCTCCGGTATCTATCAGGCCAGTGAGGGTGATGGCTTGCCCGAGGTGCTTCAGGACACAGGTGAGCTGAGGCCGCCCGCGGCTGATGTGCCTGGTCCAAGCGATGACAGCTGTGTTGTTCTGTGACTCTGGTAGGAGGAAAGCTTGCGCTATGGTTAACCCTTTGGGTAAAAAACATGGAGGGTCTGGACACAAAGCTAAGACTGTAATTTCCTGTGAACAGGTGACAGACAGCACAGTTGGAATGACATAAAAACCTTCTGCATGGGATCTGCTCACTCCCACTATTAAGAACTGACGTGGTTGTGGTTCAGGTCCCAGCTGTCCTGTAGACACTGTGTGAGCAACAGCATTGGTTAGCATCACTGGCTGGGCTGTAGACAGCTCCAGTCTGGTACCTGGGGACATTGTGGTCGGAAGTCCTGCAAGGATGTGTTGCAGTTCTGAACTTGGTGGCCTGTGGTGGTCTCTGGCCTCTGGTGCAGTGGTTTTTGTATCATGGCACGCCACTGCCCCGTGCTGGGCTGCACGTTTCCCGGCAGATGGCACGAAAAACCCTGTGCTGGGTAAAAGCTGTTAGTATTGTGACAGAAACCTCTGCATCCACTGTTTCTTGGCAATGGCCTTCTGCGGGTCCTAGGACATCCCCTTTTAAAATGACCTCTCTGACCACACGAATAGCACGAGTCCCTTGGAATTTGTTGGTTCTCAATTGCACCTTTGAATGCTATTAAAGCTTCTGCTAGGGTTTGTGTTTGCCTTTCTACTGCTTTTTCCTGCTGCTTTAGGGTGTTTTCTTGAGCTGTTGTGATGGCACTGGCCAATACTTCTGCCTGCATGGCTGCTGCATGCTCAGGGGTGCTCAGGCGGTTGCAAGCATCTACTAGCTGTGTCAGGGTGGGCTCAGGATCCTGTGGTAACGTACGTAATGCCTTTTTACAGGTTGGGTTTGCATTAGAAATTGCAAGTCGTTTTAATAACTCTTGTCTGGCTCGGTCTATTGGAATCTGCTTTTCTAATGCCATTTTTAAACGGTCCAAAAACTTAATATAAGGCTCATCTATGCCCTGTTTTATTTCTGTGAAATCTAGTTCTGGCTTGTTGCCATCAGGGACCTGTAACAAAGCTGTTTTTGCTGCTTCTTTGACATCCTGCAATACTTGTCTACTAAGAGTTCGGGCTTGTATTTGAGGATCTGTATGAGCTCCTTCACCTGAGAGCTGATCTATAGTCAAATTTGCAGTAGCTGGAGTTCCTGCATAACCTCTTAAAAGGTCGTTTAACAAACGTTTCCATGCTAGTTCCCACAAAGAAAATTCTGTTGGAGATAGCAGGGATGTGCAAAGCTGTTTTAGATCATGTGGAGTGAATATGTTTGCTGTGAAGGTGGCCTGTAATAGGCTTCTGAAATAGGCAGAATCTCTACCATACAGACGAGAGGCTTTGCAAATCTCTTTTAACTCAGCAAAGTTGATTTGTTGCCATGTACCCCTTGGTGCAGGACCTGCAGTGTATTTCACAGGAAAAACCTTCAATTTCGATGCAATTTCCCACTCTCCTTCCTGAACTGCATCCTTTCTTATCCTCTGCCAGGTATCTGTGACTCCCTGTGTGTTAAACTCTTCCTTAGATTGTTTGAAATTACATTGTGGAGCATAGGAATAGTTTGTTTTTTGTTCTGGTAAGTTATCGGACATGGGCGCCGCCATTTTGGACAGGGTCAGTTCCGGCGCATCACTTCCGGTTCCCACGCTCGGCAGAGAGGGGGTGTGCTGTCCCGGGCTGTGGGCGGGGAGCAGGGGCAGGGACACTGACCGGGCACCGCCTACAAAAGGGGCGCGTCCCTGTTCCGATGGGCAGGAGCTCAGGGAGCAGCCACCCAGGGACTCCTGGGAGTCCGAGGAGCCACGCCCACGAAGGACAGAGCTGGGCTCGGGGCTATAATGGCGATTGCCACGTGCTCTATTGTTCTCAGACTGGATTCTATCGGCTCGGCTTTTTCCAGTTTTACTGTCAAAATTCACCGATTTTGAACGCCAAAGCAAGGTTTTGAGAGGAGATATAGAGGACTTTGCTCTGGTAGGGTTTTTGGAAGACGGGTTTTGCAGACAAGCCTGGCCAGGGCTGGTCTGCTCCCCCCTGTTTCGGGATGGGGTCGGTGAGGCAGGCGGGGGGGCAGCTGGCCTGGCTGCCTCCCGGCCTCTCCACCGGGGTTTCTCGGCTGGGATAAAGGAAGGTTTTTGGGTCCCCTCAGAACTTCGCTTTCTCCTGTCTTCTCTGTCCTGCCTGCATTCTGCTCTCTCCCTGGTCTTTGCTTGCTTTTCATTTTCCATTATTACAAATTTCAATACCGTCCTGAATATTGGACGCAGTTTTAAGTTGGACTTCTTGTTCTTTTCTGTGTTATATAATTTCAGTCCAACTGAATCCCAGAAGTCTGGATCGAGTTTCTGAGACATGTCTGAGTTTGGGAACTCCTTTAAGACCCATTTTACAAGCTTTTTAAGCTGTTTTTTGTCAAACTGAATATCTTGGATTTCTAACTTATAATTAAAATACGAAAAAAATTCCTGCTCAGCTACTGACAACCGATTCCCCATGGTGAAACTCACCGAGTCTTCTGGTCGTCCTTCTTGGTATAGACTTTTTCCCGGGTCCTGGGTGCAACAGTTTCAGCTTAGCCGATTCACAGTATCCTCTGAGGGTGTGTGCCGTTTGCTCCCATCCCGTCTGAATTATAGCCTCTTCTTCACCGGTATGAGGCTTCGATTTGGGATTCCCTCTAAACCTCAAATCTCTTCTTCTGAGTTTTCTTTTTTAACGCGACAAAAAACTCAGGTGCAGGCCTGCTTCCCCAAAAACGCAAATACCAAGGAAAATTGTCCTATTTTGATTGAGGTAATCAAAAATTCCTAGACCATCTTCCTCAATATGAGAAATTCTGTCCAGGCGCCACGTATTAAGTTTTGTTTCGTCGGGCCAGGGTTTTATGAGCCTTTAAAAGAAAACTTAATACCAAAGGATAGCTCAGCTATTACCTTTGGAGGCAAATAATGAGCAGGATGGCTTCTGCAGCAGTGTTGGAAACAAAACTGTTTAATAAAAGGAAAAACAATAAACAGAAAATCCGATCCAGGTACAGAGGTCTGCTCCTGGTAAAACACCTTCACAAAAGCCTCGCAGTTCTTTTGTCTTCTCTTTTTCTACCTGATGGCCCAGGCGGGATCTTTTGGCTCTCATCCAATTAGGTGACCCCAAGGTTTTAGTGAAGTCTCTGGGGTCCTATAAGGTGGCTTTTCACCTGATCGTTGGGAGAAACTTCTGGGCCTTCTTCCTTTTTTGGGGGACAAAGGCTAGTTTGTCCCTCTCTCATTGGGGGCATCCCCCTACACTCCTTCAGTTGGACTCACATTACGAGAATTAAAGGACCAGTCCCACCCCCGAGCATTGGACAAGATTCGTCAGTGTCTCCTTCTGGTATTGGACCAGATTCTACACCACCCTCACACCCTAACTCGGGACAGGATTCAACCACATCGGAAGTTAATTCAGCTGAGTATACTATTATAAAAGGACCAAATGACTTAAAATTGACATTCAAAAAGACTGATGAACTGCGTAAGAAAAAAGTTTAGAATCATAACATGTCTTGAAGTGTTTTAAGAAATTTGTAAAAGTTAAAAATTGTTAATAAGTAATTCTGGTTAAGTCGGCCCAACTTGGTACCAAAGACCCCAGGTTAATCTTCTCCAGAGTGCCCCCCTAGGAGGGACCAAATTAGCAGGAACAGATCAAGAGGGGTTTAACCAGAGGAGCAAGAGACTCTAAAGAACTTGGAGACTTCTTCTCAGTAAAATCCTCAAGAGGCAAGGCCGGGTGGGCAGGCTGTGCAAGATGACCCATACCAGACTCTTGGGAAGGGTAGTAGTGCTGGCTCTGATTGCTGGTGGTGCTCTGGAGAGCCCAGGAGAGCTGTGCAATGAGTACTACCAACCTTTCTATGAGAAAGAAGTAAGCTCCTTGCTGAGAGTCCACAACAATTGTGTTAACCTCTCCCAATTGATCTTTTATCAAGAGAATAAGAAAATATATTGGATGACCCGGAATACCGCCACCTTTAGGCAGCCACTCCTGGGAGAGCACCCTGTAGGAGAAACCTGGTGGTGCTTTGAACGTGATGCTACTGAAGCAAACCTGGTAAATTGTAGCAGGCACAAGGCCTGCAAGGCCTTGGAGATCAGAAGCCTGAGCTAGGAAATACCAAAGTCAGCATGACTAAGGTTTTAGAAGCCCCTCTCTTCCGCCTTTCGGACCCTGTTATCTCCCTGTATATCCATAGGTCACTTTTCCCCTGACCCTTACTATTGGACAGTTTTCAATCCCCCTGTAAGGTATAAAAACCCCTAAACTCTGCCCGGTTCGGCAGAGGAGAGCTGTCACTGGAACCTTCGCGGAGACCCCAATAAAAGAATCCTGCGGAACCCACACAGCGCTGCTCCCTCTCTCTCTGCGTCTGCTGCGGCGATACCTAGGGCGACGGCCCCAGGCAAGCTGAAAGAGCTGAAATCACTAAAGAGCTGACTGCAAATCACTATAGCTTGCCTGGGTTGCCTGAGCCCCCCGCTGGGCGATCCTGGACCCTCCGTGAGCTATCCTGGCCGGCCTCCCCGCTGGGCTTCTGCCCCTGGGGGCCATAGCTGGCGCCCGAACAGAGCTGGCGCACCGAACATAGCGGACGCCCGAACAGCGAGGGGCCCCTGGGCCACCATCTGAACCGCTGCGATAGCCTGGCCGCGGAACTGAATGCCGGACCTGGCATTTCAGAGGAGCAGCATTTCTTCGTGAAATTGTCACTGCCTCCGCTCGCCAGAGATCCTGGAAGGAGAAGCTCTTCGTT
Organism: Passer domesticus; assembly: GCF_036417665.1. Lineage (NCBI taxonomy): Eukaryota > Metazoa > Chordata > Aves > Passeriformes > Passeridae > Passer > Passer domesticus. The sequence goes on from NC_087511.1 coordinate 4,207,448, forward strand.
TTAGAAGGACTCTTCTGAACAGGAGGTCAGCCGACCCGCACCCCGATACCTGAGCACGCGAGTGTTCGCGGAGGCTGATGAGCAGACGACCCCCAGCAGAACTTTGACCCACAACAGGCTGAAAAGTGTAAGTTTAACACAGCCTTTCTTGCGCGCAAAATATTTTTTCCTTGGGTCCTTTTTTTTGGGTTTTTTCTTTTTTTTTCTCTTTTTTCTGCTGGCAGGAACTGAAACATGGGATCAAAGCTTAGTAAACGATCCCAGAACGAGAGAGATTTATATTCCCTAATCCTAGAAATCCTATCTTCTAACAACTTTTCTTTTTCTAAAGGTAACCTTTCAAAAACTAACCTGAAACATTTTATAAAGTGGATTCTCTGCCACTTCCCAGATACTAATACACAGACTATTACCTTAGACTCCTTTTGGGATACAATTGGGACCACGATATATAAGATTCAAACTAACCAAGACTTTTCTGTAACCCGGTTTTTACCTATGTTTCACGCTATCACTAAAGCTGTAGAAAAAACTAACAAAAAGATTTTAACCTCAGGGCTAACTTGTGTCGAACGAAACGAAAAGTTCTTATCTCACTTAACAGAAGCGCCTATTTCAAATGCTAATGGAGGAGATAACACCCCCTCCACCCTGGATTCCAGCACTCCGCTGGGTCCTAGTGTCCTGCCGTCTGTGCCGCAACCCCCCCGACCCCGCTGCGCCCATGGCCCCTGCCCACCCCCTCTTCCCCCCCGCCTTCCCCTCGGGAGCCACACCCTGCACGCCTCCTTGCTTTGTGTTATCTCCGAGAGCATCTGCGCCAGTTCCCGCCGGGACCGACCCAAACCCCACCCCTCCCCCTGTTCCCCCCGACCCTGCTGGGGCCCCCCCCCACCGCCTTTACCGCTCACCCCGGCCCTGCCGTGCCCGCCCCCACTCCCTCCCCCGCCCTCGCCCCCCCCCGCTACCATCGCGTCTTTCCCTGCCCCCGGCATCATCCCTGCTGCGGCAGGGGATCAGCCCGCCTGCGTCTCCGCGCCCCCCCCCACCATCGCGCTTTTGCCTGCCGCCGGAATCGTGCCCGCCGCACCCTCCCTCAGTCCCGCCGCCTCCTACATCCAGCACCTCCCCTGCCCCCATACCCTCGCTGCGCAACCCCATACCCACGCTCCGCAGCCCCCGGTCGGGACCCCCCAGACTTCCTTCAGTTCTGCCCCCCCTCCCCACGCCCCCCAGTCCTGTGCGTACTGTATCACGCATTGCACGGCCACTTCGGCAATGCGGCCTTCCTGTAGCCACGTCCTGCCATGTGCTGCCTTATACCCGGTCCAGCCACAGGCACCTCTGCCAAATGCAGCTCCAGCCAGCCATAAGAAACATAAGGCACGACCTGCTAGCCCTTACTTGCCGTCATCTGATGACAGCAGTGACAGCGATTCTGATTTGGAAATAGAATATGTAGATCCTTGGGCAAAAATAAAAATGGAAGCCACACAGGCAGGGGACTGGCAATTAGCTCAGAGAATTACTGCCTTTCCAGTAGAATATAAGAAGGGAAAAAAAGGAGGTGCCACTAATAGAAAGACATGGGAACCTATTACAAATAAAGAACTTGTGCAATTAAGAAATACAGCCACAGAACATGGTAGAAGTTCACATATTTTTAGAAATTTCCTAGAAGCTACGTTCTCAGCACATGTTCTGGTACCCCACGATATTAAAAATATTGCCCAGTGCCTCCTTTCTCCCGCTGAGTACATGCTTTGGGAAAGGCATTGGAAAAAGCAATTAAAAACATTATCAGATAACTACGCTGCAGATGCTGATAAGTCAAATTTTACACTCGAACAGCTGGCTGGTGAAGGGGATTTGCAGAAACCCTCTGACCAAGCTGATACTTTACCTAAGGCAACATTACAAGACGTGGCTATAGCAGCAAAAACCTCCTTACTTCTCACCCCAGATGATTCTACCCCCACCCAATATTTTTCTACTATCAAACAAGGAATAGATGAAAGCTTTATCAAATTTGTGGATAGAATTAAGGATGCTCTGGAAAAACAGATAGAGAGCACAGAGGCAAGAAAAGAACTGTTGTGTAAACTTGCCATGAGTAATGCGAATGAAAAATGTAAAGCAATTCTGAGAGCCTTACCCTTAGACACAGAACCTACCATAGAGCAAATGCTGGAAAGCTGCACACGCCACTTGTCCACTGAAGATACAGTGGCACAAGCAGTTACTAAGGGTATTGCAGAAGGAGTTTCTAGTGCATATGCAGTAATAGCTTCTAAAGACCAGGTCCGCTGCTACCACTGCGGAGATTTTGGACATTTTATAAAGGACTGTCCAGAGAGGTCACCTCCCAGGTACCCTCGCAATTTCCACCAAAGGCCCCAAAACCAGCAGTACTATCAGCCGCGTCCGGGAAACTTCCATCGGAGCGTGGTGGGACCCCACGCAAGGACACCAAATCAAAGGCAATCCAGACCCAGTCACACACCATCCCAGGAGATTCCAGACCACATGAGGAGGATCCAACACACGGAGCCATACCAAAGGGAACGCGCCGTCAGCTGGTAACTGCACTGTCCATTGACTTTAAAAATGACAATGTTTATCGTGTTCCCACAGGCAAACGTGGGCCAAAAGGAGGTCCTTCTAACATCCTAATTATAGGTGATTCTCTCCATAGCCCAAAGGAAATATTTGTTGTTCCAGAAGTACAAACAGTGCACCCGGGACAAGAAATCTTTGTCCAGGTGTACTGCACAGACTTACCATATCTTCTTCCAAAGGGTACCCCATTTGCACAAGCCTTTCTACTCCCTAAGAATCACAGGGAACAGCTTCCTCTCAACCCCACAGCAATGTGGATACAAGTTGTGGGACCGAGTAAGCCTGTCATCGAGTGCGGTCTTACCTGCAGAGGAGAGAAGTTCCACCTACCAGAGATGCTGGATACCGGTGCAGACGTGACCATCATCGCCCGCTCTGAATGGCCAGCACACTGGGAACTACAACCTGTGGCAGGCATGATTACAGGGATCGGTGGAGCTACAGTTTCCATGCGGAGCAAGAACAACATCCTCGTCGAAGGGCCTGAAGGCAAGTTGGCAACCATCCGCCCATTTGTGGTAAGGGCCCCCATCACCTTGTATGGACGGGACATTTTATGTCAGTGGGGAGCCTCCCTACGTATTCCCAGTCCGGATTTCTAACTGGGGCTACTGAGGAGCGCGCACTGCCAGACACTCCTCATCTCACCTGGAAATGCCATGACCCGATCTGGATCGAGCAGTGGCCCCTCTCTAAAGTCAAACTGCGCGCACTACATGCCCTTGTGGATGAACAGCTCGCCAAAGGCCACATCGTAGAGACCACCAGCCCTTGGAATTCTCCAGTCTTTGTACTACAAAAGCCTGGAACGGACAGGTGGAGGCTCCTCCACGATCTTCGCAAAATCAACGAGGTCATCGAGGACATGGGTCCCCTCCAGCCTGGCCTGCCCTCACCATCGATGCTGCCTAGAGACTGGACACTTGCTGTCATTGATATTAAAGACTGTTTCTTCAGCATCCCGCTGCATCCCCAGGACGCTCCACGGTTTGCCTTCTCCGTTCCCTCTCTTAACAGAGAGGCTCCACTCAAGAGATATCACTGGCGTTTTCTTCCTCAAGGACTAAAGTGCAGTCCCAGTATATGCCAGTGGTATGTTGCTCACATCCTGTCTCCTGTTCGGAACCTATTCCCAGGTGCGATCATCCATCACTATATGGACGATATCCTGGTCTGTGCACCAGAAAAAACGTACTTGGACAAAGCAGTTAAAAGGACTATTGAAACCATAGAAAAGGCAGGATTTGAGATCCGTGAGGACAAAATACAGTACACCAACCCATGGACTTACCTTGGACTCCAGATCTGGGAACGGACCATCGTACCCCAGCAGCTCGCCATCTGAGACGACCCAAAAACCCTGAGAGACTTACACAGTCTGTGCGGATCCATCAACTGGGTACGTCCACTGCTAGGAATTACAACAGAGGACCTCGCTCCACTGTTCAGCCTTCTCCGGGGCAAGGAGAATCTGGACTCTCCATGCACTCTAACACCAGAGGCCCGAGATGCCATCACCAAGGTCCAGGAAGCCCTGTCTTCACGCAAAGCCCATCGCTTTGAGCCCAGCCTGCCTTTCCAGTTCGTCATTCTGGGAAAAGCACCTAGGTTCTATGGACTGATTTTTCAATGGGACACTCAACTTCGAGACCCTCTACTAATCCTGGAGTGGATCTTTACAAATAACCAACCCACAAAGACAATTACCACCTTCCAAGAAATAATGGCACATTTAATAAAAAAGGCTAGAACTCGCCTCCGTTCCCTTGCAGGGTGTGAGTTCACATGCATTTATTTGCCAATGACCACTGGGGATCTGGAACATTTGCTCCAGACCAATGAGAGTCTCCAGTATGCCTTAGATAGCTATACAGGCCAAATTTCAGTGCATATCCCAAAACATAAGCTTTTTAATCGTGATGTAACATTTCATCTGACTCCAAAATTAGTCCAAAGTAGGACACCTCTCAAAGCTCTAACCATCTTTACAGATGGCTCAGGGTCATCCCACAAGTCGGTAATGACATGGAGGGACCCTAAGACCCAAAATTGGGAATCTGACATAAAAATAGTGGAGGGATCTCCACAGATTGCGGAGTTAGCAGCTGTTGTCAGAGCCTTTGAGAAATTCAAAGACGAACCTTTTAATCTGATCACAGATTCAGCTTATGTTGCTGGCATAGCTATGAGAGCAGAACATGCTCTTCTCAAAGAGGTTTCCAATCCAAAGTTATACCAATTGATTTCCACATTAACACGCTTAATTTCCCACAGAAAACAACCTTACTATATAATGCATGTGAGGTCACACACTGACCTCCCAGGTCTCATTACAGAAGGGAACAGGAAAGCAGACACTTTAGCCATGGCAATAGAGACTGCTAATGTCCCTAACATCTTTGCCCAGGCAAAGTTGTCACACTCATTTTTCCATCAAAATGTGCCTGCCCTTATCAGAATGTTCAAGCTTTCAAAAGATCAGGCAAAAGCTATTGTTGCCACATGCCCGAACTGTCAAAACTTCCAGATACCATCTGTGGGGACAGGAGTCAATCCCCGAGGTTTAAACAGCTGCCAGCTGTGGCAGACAGATATAACCCACTTTGCACCTTTTGGAAGGTCAAAGTATGTGCATGTATCGGTTGATACATTCTCAGGAGCAGTATTTGCATCAACACATACAGGAGAAACTGCGCAGCACACCATAAAACATTTTCTCCTCGCATTTGCCACCCTGGGAGTACCAAAGGAGATCAAAACAGACAATGGACCTGCCTATACCTCTCGTAAGTTAAAAGAGTTCTTCAGTGAGTGGGGAATACAACACAATACAGGTATACCTGCAAACCCCACAGGACAATCCATCGTGGAAAGGACACATCAAACTCTCAAAAGAGTCCTCAATCAGCAGCAGAGAGGAACAAAAATCACCTCTCCAGTTGAAAGACTTTGCAAAGCTCTCTATGTCATCAACTTCCTGAACTGTACAACATCAGAGCCTGATCCACCAATACTTCGCCACTTTGCAAATACCACCCAAGCAAAGCTCACAGAGAAACCACCTGTGCTGGTGAAGGATCCAGAAACACATAAAGTCTCGGGACCTTTCGAACTCATCACCTGGGGAAGAGGATATGCGTGTGTTCTGCTACCATGTGGTCCAAGATGGTACCCAGGGAAAAACATAAAACCATACCTAGGCACTGCAAATACCACTTCCACAAGCAGTGACAAGAATCCTCCTGAGTCAAACACAAGACCTCCTCAAAACCAGACCAGCTCGGCCTGGAGACGAAGACGTCGCCAAACGTCCACAAGTGGAGGAGAGGACTGTCCCATCACACAGCAGCAGACAAACCAGAAAGCTGAACAACATTCTGTGGCATCAAGCCCTAGGCCAGGCACAGCCTGAAAACAAAACTGTTCTCTGAATTAGATGTTATTACCCTTTTTACCCTAAAAAACCCTATTATCCCTTTTATCAACCCTTACCAAAAGCCTCTAACCTTTTACCCACTCCCCCACCCTTAGTACCATAGAAAAAACAAAAAAAAGACAGTAAAAAACTAAAAATAAAGGGGGGAGGTGGGAGGAACAGAGGAAAGGAACAAGAAAGGAACCCTAACCCTCCCCTCCTACCATAAAAATAACAAGTTTTGCTTATATTCCCTATCAGAAGCCCCATTCCTGCCCAAAGATGAAAAATATCTCCATTGGCGCTGTCCTCACTGCTGCCTGGACGTTCCTCACCGTGCCATGTGCCGTCGGTTGGGTCGGCCCACAGCCGAGCCATAATGTCTGGGTAACCTTAGCAAGAACATTAAAACAGGATAACATGTGCTTATCCATGGGGAGCGTTGATAACCCACTTTCCACATGTCTAGTAGGAATTCCTTTCGTAGCCGATGACTGGCCCGCCTATAATTCAGAGCTTCTCCGCACCACAGGTAAGAGACCCCACCAGGTAGAAACTTGGGACCAGTGGACAAAAATACTGCCCAATGCTCTTGAGGAACCCCAGGAATTGGATCTGTTGGGGTCCTCTAAGGCCACCTTCTGTGTCAAATTTTACTTTAGACGTCCAAAGAATAATTTGCCTGAAATTGACCTGAACAAAAACACATACCGAAAAGACATATCACCAATTAACAAAGCCTACAACCCTCACAATTGGTGTAATTACACTGCTCGTGTGATCTCTGTGTCCTCTCTCCATCCCAAAGTCCTACCCAAGGGAACGTTTCTCATCTGTGGTGACAGAGTATGGGCTGGGATCCCCTCACGACTCCAGGGAGGTCCCTGTACCCTAGGAAAACTTTCCACCCTTACTCCAAATATCACCTTGTTGCACAATTGGAAAAAAGAGAGCGAATTAAAACGCCACAAAAGGTCCTACACAGCATTTGATGAAAATTGCGATCCCAAATTATACGATTGGAACAAACCAAAAAAGATAGCGGTCTCTATATTCCTACCATGGGTAGCTGCAGCTAAGGCCCTGGGTGACATAAATCACCTTGGGTGCTGGCTCAGTAAGCAGGCTAACGCTACTTCTGCTGCCCTGAGCGATCTCTTAAAGGAAGAAGAAACCACAAGACATGCCTCACTCCAAAATCGAGCAGCGATTGACTTCCTGCTGCTTGCCCACGGACATGGCTGCGAGGACTTCGAAGGGATGTGCTGCTTCAATCTCTCTTCACGCTCGGAATCCATCCACGCCAACATCCAGAAACTGAAGGGACTTGTGAAAGACTTAAAAGTAGAACAGACCCCAGACTGGGTCAATGACCTCTTCGGTCAATGGGGATTAACGGGATGGGTTGCATCTTTGGTTAAGGGAATGTTGTGGATTTTTCTTGTAATTGTCATTGTGTTGCTTATGTTCTCATGCCTTGTCCACTGTTTTAAGAGAACCATAGGGAACGCCTTTTTTCTAAATACAGAAAGTGGAGTTGTAGCAGGCACAAGGCCTGCAAGGCCTTGGAGATCAGAAGCCTGAGCTAGGAAATACCAAAGTCAGCATGACTAAGGTTTTAGAAGCCCCTCTCTTCCGCCTTTCGGACCCTGTTATCTCCCTGTATATCCATAGGTCACTTTTCCCCTGACCCTTACTATTGGACAGTTTTCAATCCCCCTGTAAGGTATAAAAACCCCTAAACTCTGCCCGGTTCGGCAGAGGAGAGCTGTCACTGGAACCTTCGCGGAGACCCCAATAAAAGAACCCTGCGGAACCCACACAGCGCTGCTCCCTCTCTCTCTGCGTCTGCTGCGGCGATACCTAGGGCGACGGCCCCAGGCAAGCTGAAAGAGCTGAAATCACTAAAGAGCTGACTGCAAATCACTATAGCTTGCCTGGGTTGCCTGAGCCCCCCGCTGGGCGATCCTGGACCCTCCGTGAGCTATCCTGGCCGGCCTCCCCGCTGGGCTTCTGCCCCTGGGGGCCATAGTAAATCTAGTAAAAAGAAAAAGTATTTCTAAATATTGAGAGGGCACGACAAAAATTAATGTCTTTCAGGAAACCCCTAAACACCTGTTTTGGGTCAATGGTATCACAACATCCACTGAATTGCCAAGAGACTGGTCTAGTGGTGGCATCATTAAAATTATAAAACAAACTGTCTTTATAATACACAAAGAATCTGGATCAAGTTTAAGAGTTCCTATATATGAAGATTTGAGAAAAACAAAACTGAAGAAACAAGATATGTTAAACAAAATTTTGAAACTACAATCAGAATTAGAAGTAATATCTAATCAGACCGCATTGGCTCTTAATCATATTAATGACCAACTCAACCAAACCAAAACAGTAGTTTATCAAATCAAATTAATAGTGGCAGTCAATAGAAACACTTTAAACGAAATAAAAAAACTAGCATATTTAAGAAATCAAAGGACTCTTACACTTGATTCCAGTTGGTGGGATAATCTATGGATTTTCAAAAAAAGTTGGAAAACTATAACCTTCACTGTGGGTACACTTGTTAGTCTGTTCTTATTTCCATGTTTAACAAAAATAGTGACATCTGCTGTACAGAATAACCTAAGGATCTCTAAAGGAATTAACCTGAAAAAACCAAAAAAGGTAATGAAGCTTAGTAAATATGATCACCCAAGTGCTGAGGAAATGTATAATCAATACAAAAAATATAGGAAATTCTATGAGCCAAAAATTGTAAGTTGATGCAAGCTTAAGCTTGATCAAAGAAAAATAGGGGGGAGCTGTTATGAATAGAAAGTAGTATTTTTTTTAAGTTTCAGAGTTAAAAAAAACCAAGCCAGACCGAGTCAGACTCCTTTAGTTTCGCTGCCGAAGAAAAGCCCTTAATCACCAGTTAATGGCGGGTGATTAACTGATTGTTTCCCTGATGTTAGCCGTATGCCAAGGAGATACCAAGGGAAACCCTCCAGGGTAAAGAGAATAGGCAGTGACACCAGAGACAACATGCAAATGAGAAATGCAGTGCAACCTGGGTTTTTACAGTTTTACAGTTTTTATAAGAAAAACCCCTAAAATCACGAGCCAACAAGTGACTTAAAGTGACGTCTAAGGATGGGAGCATTGTCCCGTACCTGCTTGAATCTTTTTATTTCTCACCCTAACCTGAAAAGAAACTGATTAAAGAGACCCCCCAGGTTTCTAAACCAACAAACCAAGGACTCAACGACTCTCCCGTGAGGACAGAGTCCCCAGTTCTGTCTGCAGACCAGCGGACAAAACTGCATCATCCTCCTCCTTCGTGCCACGCCTGGGAGCAGCGGCGGCGAGGGCGCAACCCGTCAATTTCTCCCCACCTGAGCTGATTCTTCTTAATAAAGGCATTAAAAAAGGAGAAAGATCTCCTGCCCATTTATTTCAGATGGCATTATATAATTTAACCCCCACAGATTCCCAAAAGTCTCTGGTATAGAAGGCTTCAGAGTCAGCATTTGGGATACGAGTTATAGTCCATTTAAAAAGCTCTTTGAGCTCTCGCTTAGGCAAGGATTTTGGACTTGATTTAACTAATGATTTTAAATGCTGATACACATCTCTCCGAGGAACAGACTTATTCTGCCCCATTATTCCCGGTGCTCAGCTGCTGTCCAGCTATGCAGCAGGCTCTGTTTATAGAGGCTCCGATCCGGGCACTGTCCAGCAGCAACTTCTGTCCGGGCCCCGGTCACCCTCGTTTCAGGTGCCTAATCCGTGCGGCTGCTTTTTACTGAGTTCACCGAGAGGTCTCTTACTGCCAATAAGTCCGAGTTTGCCAACGAAAACGTGGGCGCCAAGCTAGAAATTTGCAAATTTTCCTGTATTTCAAGGAAAATAAAACTTCCACCAACTCAGTCCTTGCAAGTCCTCAGGGCTCCAAATGCTAGCTTTAATATTATACCCAGACCCTGATGAAAGGACTTCTTTTTTTCATGGAAAGTGGACTCCGTTTATGGCCAGTTGCCCTGGCAGACCGAGTGCTGCCAAGCTAGAAATATGCAAATTTTCCTGGATTTCTTGAAAAATAATGCTGCCAGCAACTCGGACCCTGCACATTCTCAGGGCTCCAAATGCCACCTTTAATATTATACCCAGACACTCATGAAATTACTTCGCCATTTATGGCCACTGGCTTTGGCAGTCTGTGATATGCTAAGCTAGAAATTTGCAAACTTTGCTGGTTTTCTCAAAAACTAAAGCTGCCAGCAACTAGGACCCTGCAAGTCCTCAGAGCCTCAAATGCCACCTCTGGGTGATTCCCAGCCCCTGGGGAAATGACTTCTTTTTTCCCATGGAAAATGGCCTACATTTGTGGCCAGTGGCCTTGAAAGTCCGTGAGGTGCCAAGCTAGAAATTTGCAAACTTTGCTGGATTTCTCCAAAATTAATGCTGCCAGAACTAGGGCCATGCAAGTCCTTAGAGCCTCAAAGGCCACCCCAGTGCTGATACCCAGACCCTGGGAAAATGCCTTCTTTTTCCCATGGAAAATGGCCTTCATTTATGGCCACTTGCCCTGGCAGAGTGTGGGGATGCCAAGCTAGATTTTTGCAAACTTTGCTAGGTATCTGAAAAACTAAAGCTGTTAGCTACTAGGGCCATTCAAGTCCTCAGAGCCTCAAAAGCCACCTTTAATCTGATGCCCATACCCTGAGGAAATGATGTCGCTATAGGACGCGAAACAACACAACGCAGACACGCTGCTCTTCTCAAGGGGAAAAGAGCAGTTTATTTTCTGACTCCAACATTTATAGAATTCCATTGGTGACAGTGGATTGGAGGGTGAAATTGCCACCTCTCCAATTACACTGGACAAACCAACAGTCCATCAAATTTCTCCTCCTCCATAAAAGATTGCAAAACAATAAGTTGTTTACAGAAAGTGTGTGAGAAACTTTGCTACAAGAATGCAAACATCAGAAGGCTTAGAAAATCTTAAAAAATCAGGGTGACAAAATGACTTCTTTTTCCCATGGAAAATGGCCTACATTTGTGGCCAGTGGCCTTGAAAGTCCGTGAGGTGCCAAGCTAGAAATTTGCAAACTTTGCTGGATTTCTCCAAAATTAATGCTGCCAGAACTAGGGCCATGCATGTCCTTAGAGCCTCAAAGGCCACCCCAGTGCTGATACCCAGACCCTGGGAAAATGCCTGCTTTTTCCCATGGAAAATGGCCTTCATTTATTGCCACTTGCCCTGGCAGACTGTGGGGATGCCGAGTTACAAATTAGCAAAATTTGCTGGATATCTGAAAATCTAAAGCTGTCAGTAACTAGGGCCAGGCAAGTCCTCAGAGCCTCAAAAGCTGCCTTTAATCTGATACCCATACCCTGAGGATATGACTTCTTTTCCCATTGGAATATGGTCTACATTTGCGGCCACTTGCAGTGGCAGACTGTGTGGTGCCAAGTTAGAAATTTGCAAACTTTGCTGGATTTCTCCAAAACTAAAGCTGCGAGCAACTCGGACCCTGCAAATCCTTAGACTCCCAAATGCAACCTTTAATGTTATACCCAGACCCTGAAGAAATTACTCCTTTTTCCCATGGAAAATGGCCTCCGTTTGCAGATACTCGCCCTGGGAGACAGCGTCGTTTCAAGCAAGTAATTTGCACACTTTGCCCAATTTCTCCAAAATTAAAGCTGCCAGCAACTAGGACCCTGCAACTCCTTAGAGCCCCAGTTGCCACTTTTAAGCTGATACCCAGACCTAGAGGAAATGACTGCTTTTTCCCATGGAAAATGGCCTTGGTTTGCAGCCACTTGCCCTGGCAGAACATGTGGTACCATGCTAGAAATTTAAAATCTTTGCTGGATTTCTCCACAATCAAAGCTGCCAGTATCTAATACCCTGCAATTCCTAAGAGATCCAAAGGACACCTTTAATCTTCTACCCAGACCCTGATAAAATTACTTCTTTTTCCCATGGAAAATGGCCTCCATTTGCAGTCACTCGCCCTGGCAGAACGTGTGGTGCCAAGCTACAAATTTGCAATCTTTGCAGGATTTCTCCCAACTAAAACAACCAGAAACTACGACTGTGCAAGTCCTTAGAGCCCCAAAGGCTACCTTGAATATTATACCCAGACCATGATAAAATGACTTCTTTTTCCCATTTAAAAATGGCCTTCGTTTGCAGCCACACACCCTGGCAGACCGTGGGGTGCCAATCTAGAAATTTGCAAACTTTACTAGATTTCTCCAAAATTAAACCTGCCCATGACTAGGACCCGGCAAATCCTTAGTGCCCCAATTGCCACATTTAAGCTGATACCCTGACCCTGAGGAAATTACTTATTTTTCCCGTGGAAAATGGCCTACGTTTGGGGCCACTTGCCATGGCAGATCGTGTGGTGCCAAGTAAAAAATTTGAAAATATCCTCTCTTTGCATATTGTCACTCTGGAAGACAGAGGGATGCCAAGCTAGGAATTTGGAAACTTTGCAGGATTTCTCCAAAACGAAATCTATCTTCAACTGGGACCTGGCAAGTCCTTAGAGAAACAAATGTGACATTTAATCTTATACACAGACCCTGGGGAAATTACTTCTTTTTCCCATGGAAAATGGCCTCCGTTTGCGGCCACTCGCCCTGGCAAACCGTGTGGTGCCAAGTGAAAAATTTGCAAACTTTACTGGATTTCTGAAAAACTAAGGCTGTCAGAAACTAGGACCCAGCAAGTCCTTAGAGCCTCGAAGGCCACCAATGTGCTGGTACCCACACCCTTGGGAAATGCCTTCTTTTTCCCATGAAAAATATGCTACGTTTGCGGCCACCCACCCTGGCAGATTGTGTGGTGCCAAGCTAGTAATTTGCAAATTTTACTGGATTTCTCCAAAACTAAAGCTGCCAGCAACCAGGAAACTGCAAGTCCATAGAGTCCCAAACATAACCTTTAATCTTATACCCAGACCGTGGGAAAATTACTCCATTTTCCCATTAAACATGGCCCCTGCTTGCAGAAAAGCGCCCTGGAAGACTGTGAGGTGCCAAGCTCAGAATTTGAAAATATTGGTGGATTTCTCTAAAAATAATGCTGCAAGCAAAGAGGACCCGGCTAGTCCGCAGAACCACAAATGCCACCTTTAATCTGATGCCCAGACCATGAGAAAATTACTTCTTTTTAGCATGGAAAATGGCCTAACTTTGCGGCCACTCGCTCTGGTAAATAGTGGGTTGCCAAGCTATAAAGTTGGAAACTTGTCTGGATTTCTCCAAAATTAAAGCTGTGACCAACGAAGACTCTGCAAGACTTTAGAGTCCGAAACACAACCTTTAATATTATCCCGAGGCCCTGGGAAAATGGCTTCTTTTTCCCATGGAAAATGGCTTACCTTTATGGCCACTCGCCCAGGCAGAACGTGTGGTGCTAGGCTAGAAATTCCAAAGCTTTGCTGGATTTCTGCAAAATTAAACCTGTCAGCAACTAGGACCCGGCAAGTCCGCAGAACCACAAATGCCACCTTTAATCTGATGTCCAGACCATGAGGAAATTACTTCTTTTTCCCATGGAAAGTGGCTTACCTTTGCAGCCACTCGCCCTGGTAGACAGTGGGGTGCCAAGCTAGAAATTCGGAAACTTTGATGGATTTCTCCAAAACTAAAGCTGCCGGCAACCAGGACCCTGCAAGTCCTTAAAGTCCCAAAGGCAACGTTTAATCTTATACCCAGACGCTGAGGAAACGACCTAGCGGCGGAAGGAGTGCCCCCCCCGCTCCACCAGCGTCGGCAGATCCTGAGAAATCCCTCACTGTAGTTCTCCCAGGGGACAGGGGTCATCCTAGCCCTGCGGAGACGGTCCCCCCCAGACAGGGGCTCTCCTGAATTACTGGGGAACAGCCCAAGAGTGGGCGGACCTGTCCCCGGCGCCCAGCAATTTGAAACGGCGAACAGTTCGCAAGATACGCAATCTGCGCAGCCAGGAACTGGACAGATTCATCAGCCTACGCAAAGTGCGCAGCCACCACAAACAGCGCAAAATAGGGAAGTGGCACAGCCTTGTGCGGGCGGAACGGCACCCGGTGCCGGCGGGACAGCCCCAGCAACTCCGCCGCAGTTTTTAAAAGAAAAAAACACGGCTTTTTCTTCAGCTAGTTCGAAGAGTCCGGCGAGAACGACCCAGGGGCAAACGGAGGTTGCGGGAAAACATGGACCGCTCGGGACGAGAGAACGGGGTTGCAAACACAGACCTAGAAATCACACAGTGGGTCTCTGATTCCGAAAGCCGCGGCCCGGGGTCTCCCTCCCCTGTCCGCGCCCTCTCAAACGCCGACAGACCACCCAGGCTCGGCGCCAATTTTCCCGCGTCCGTGGCTCCCGCCAGCCATTTTGGCAACGCCCATGACTCCGCCTCTCGGCCAGTCAATCACTTACCAAAAAATAAGCTGAAAACCGGCACTACCCCTCCTAAACCCATGCTGGCTGGGTCTGATACCCTGGCCATCCTGTAAGTGCTGTGTTATGACTCAATATAAACTGCTCCATTACCTTACCAGGTAGTGAGGTCAGGCTAAATGGCCTATAATTACCAGGATCCTCTTTCCTACCCTTCTTGTAAATGGCCGTCACATTGGCCAGCTTCCAGTTGTTATAAATAAAAATCAATTAGGTCAATTTAATTTAAAAAAAATATAATTTATTGCGTGACCAATATGCAATTTCGAAAGCCACAAAAAAAAGGAACAGCGTCAACCGCGGGATTCAATGCTGGGTGAACTGTGGTCTGATCTCAAGCGTATCGGATCCCCCTGTGTTCACAACTGCGGTCTGGTACAGTCTGGTTTTATACTGTTTTTCTCGCCCAAGGCAGGGTCTCCTCTTGTTCTTTTCATAGTTAATCATATTCATGTTGCTTCCTTTTTTTGAGCTGGACCAGTGGATGCAGTTCCTGTCCAGCAATGAATGCTGGTCAGACATATTCATGTTGTCCCCTTTTTCCGGGTAGTGTTTGACAATACAATTCCGGGCAGGCAATGATGGCTGGTGATCGTGTAATGGGAACCCATCATTTCTTTGCAATAGCTCCCACTATCTTGATCTCAAGTAGGTGCAGGTGGTCCCCACCCCAGTTTGGCCTTTTCGATTGCAAATTTGTTCCCTTCCTGCCGAAGGCTGCAATTTTGTAATGGTATGTGATCTATCTATAGCCTGTAGGATTTCTCAGAATCTGCATGTAAGTTTAAATCATCCTCATATATTTCTTCTAAACATTATAACCTGTATTCATTTTATATTCTAAACAGCACAAATTACATATATATATAACAATCCCTCCCCTTCTACATAAACACATTAATTCATGCGAGAATCAACAACCTCTAATTTATTTGTGAATAGTTCCCTTAACCCATGTACCTATATTTAATACCATATAAAAAAACCCCAACCCATTCTCACTACTTTGTGCACATGCATATTTTGTCAATTTTCTTCAGTTTCTCTATCTCTTTCCCATTCTTCTTGGGATAATTCTTGATATGTTTTGTATGTGGCCCTGTCCTCTCTTACCCTTTTATCAAATTTAGCCAGGGCCTCATCTACCTTATTATCCTTTCCTTCGAGTTTCATCAATTTAGACATCTGACTTACTTTCCCAGTAGCACATTCCGGATCCATGGGCATGGCTGCCACTTGCATACCCTGCACAATGGAGTGTATTAGTGTGATAAAACAGGGTATTAGAGCAGAAATATAACTCCGGCTATTCAACATAGTATAAAGAATATTACTTTCTTCCACCAGGCTCCCTCAAATTAATGATCCCATCAGGATGCTTGGAGAACAGAATTCCATTTTTGGACAGGCACATGCCACTCTTTTTATTTCTGCGGCTAGACCTCAGATGGTCTCCCCATAATCGTTTATTTCTATGCAGCATTCTGATTCATTAAATTTCCCACACACTCCTCTTCCTCAGCTAACAAATAATCGAAGGCAATTTGATTTTGATATGCAAAAGCCTGCATTTGGGAATGCTGTCTTGATAATAATTCCAGCACGTCAGAGGTGTGATTTGAAACTATTTCTACTACAGCTTGGAGCCTTATTATTCTGTTTAGTAGATAAATTGGGGTTCTGTAACCCCAACTTCCATCTTGGGCCCATGTGGCAGGGCCATAGTATTCTATGATTTGTTCTGCAGGCCACTCGTCCCCATGTCTGGCTTCCCCCTACCATAGGGAACTTTTTCCTTATTTCTCTTTTTCCCCGACTTAAAGTTTCATATAAGGGTGCCCCCAATAAGCTGCTTTCTGACCTAGGAAGAGTATAGAAAACCGGTCTGATAATCCCTAGAGTGCAAGACCGTTTCCATTTTCTGGGTAATTCGCTGTATGCTATTTTCCCACAAATCCAATATATACTATTTGGGGCTTTCTAGTTAACTTTAGTATATTCTGGTTCGTTCCAATATCCCTTTAGGTCCCCCAAGGATTGGTAAGGGTTAACCCCAGAGCCTCTGTTCCAGCATAGTTCAATTATTTCATTCTACTCACAATTGTTCCTTTTTTCCCCGCCTCCAGTATCTAGCAGGAGGTTCAGGTTGCCAAACCCTGCTTTTATTATTTGAATTCACTGTTAAGGTGAAAATGCACAGGGTGTATCCTATGACTTCATTAAATTCTTGTCCTTCTCAACTGATGCAAACTGTTCCAATTACCCATTGATCCAGGACCCACCCCTCAGGCCTTTGAATGGTTTTTGAGATCAAGGTGTTATCCCATTTTAGCAGCTGTTCCGGAGTTAAGCTCTCACCTTTCCAAGGCTATTTTTCTGCTGATTTAAGCCCCCCCCAAAATCCAACAATTTGATAAACGCAGTTCGGTGGCTATCTCTTGCATTAGATCCATGAATAGATTCTGATCTGAAGCAGGCAGTCCCCAGTTAATATATTGTTTCTCTAATTGATCATACTGTTTACTTAAAGTTCTCAATCTCTCCTGTTCTATCCTTTTTTTCTCTCATTATTGATTCTTGCCTTTTTAATTCTTGGGCTACCAATTTCATTTTTCCCTCCATGTCCATCCCCTCCTGGTTCTTTGAGAAGCAGAATGTTTTATCGAACTGAAGACAAGTCCTGTCATCATGTTCTCCAAGGAGGTCAAGGATGACTGGTTCATTCTTAAGGGATACTTTGCCTTCATATTTCAGGTTCTTTCCAACCCATTATGTTTTACCCCCCATAGTATGCATTTCCAGTTGATTATTATCATAACATAATTTGTTAACCTGAAAATAAGTTACGAATATTGACTCCATTTTTCTTCCTACCCATACTGTGCGGTTACATTTGTTACAAATAGGAATAGATATTTGTTCCACACTTCGTTTGCGTATTCTATGGTCTGACTGCCCGTCCTTAGAGATCACATTTTGTAGATAACATATAGTTTTTCCATTTAGGTGACTTAACCCATATTGAGTGCCATTTATAGAACAGTATCTGCTTTGCCTGTCTGTGCTGCAGTTTCTCGGGGCCATGTATGCCAGAGTCTCCGTGTCTCCTTGTCCCCTCAGGACAATTTCCACGCATTTCTCGCACCCGTTATCAAAACTTAACCCCTTGTGGGTGGTCGAGTTTCCTTGATGCGGGTTAATCATGCAGCACGTGACTAGACTCAGGCTCATCAGGACGACCCATATTTGTATCCCTCTGCCTCTGCCTATGCCCGTTGGGTTTCCACCAATGAGAGGGTAAACCATCTTCTCGGCAGCAGGAATACTCTTCCAGGGTCCAGGACCGAGCAGCATACCTCCTTTTAAAGATGCCCCACCTCGAAAGCTTAATGGCATCAGCGCTGCGGGGTATTTTGTTTAACCTTCGGCACTCAACCGTTATGATTTGGGCTCTTGTATTTAATTTACCTCCCACTCCATTCTGAAACAACCATTACCACTCCGGGGAATCTAGTTCTATTATACCCAAAACAGTAGCAAGCTCTAAGAGACAACTAGTCAGGTACAATTCGTCTTCTAAGCACTTATCACACAATCCTTTTGGTTGGTATCCCCTCCTACAGTGTATGACCCACACCTCGTTACAATATTCACACTTAAAATGCACAAATGGATAACATGTACACCCAGGAATTACACAACTTATCTGATTCTGTCATTTACTTGGCTGACGCAAGGTTATTTTTAGGTGTCCAGGAGGGGAGGTAACTTTCCACCCTGGCACCTCCTCCTGGTGTTTGATCTTTTTCATTCAAGACGCATGAGTCCACCCTTCTTCGGCTGTCTGGACGGCAGTGTCTGTAGTCAAAAATACAAGAAAAGGGCTTTCCCAGTGAGGGAAGAGTGGGACCTCCTTCCATGTTTTTATCAGTACTCGGTCCCCAGGCTGTATTTTATGTATAGCGAATCCCAAGGGGTACCCTGAGTTATTATACCTTGCTTCAGTAATTCTTGCAGATTTTTACTTATCTCTATAAGATATGGTTGGATTTGTCCGTCTTCTATTTTGGGGTGTCCTACTGGCATCCCGTGTTCGTAGGGCATGCCATAAAACATTTCAAAAGCTGACAGCGCCGTCTCTGAATGGGGCATGGTCCTGATATTTAGCAAAGCCAAAAGGGACGCATTTCAACAAGGACATCTTAGTTTCTAGTATCAGTTTTGATAATTGAGCCTTAAGTGTCTGATTCATTCATTCTACCTGTCCTGAATTTTGTGGGTGCCATGGGGTATGATACTCCCACCTGATCCCCAAGGCTTCTGCAAGTTGTTTAATGATTTTGGAAGTAAAATGTGTCCCTTGATCTGAGTCTATATATTTTACCAGCCCATATAGAGGTATGATTTCTTCCAGTAAAAACCTTGATACTGCCTGGGCAGTAGCCCTCGAGCTAGGGAAGGCTTCCACCCAGTGAGTCATTTTATCCATTATCACAAGTAAGAATTGTAGCTATGATATTTTATTAGAAATCCTTTCCTAGGATTTTTTCCCTCCTGAGAGCTGAGGGCCTCAGGAAAGAAATGTAAACAATAACTATCTGCTGCTGTGGAATGCAACAGGTGCATCTTTCATTGGTCCATGTGGATTGTTTTCAATTGATGACCAATCACAGCCACCTGTGTCGAGGCTGGGAGCAGTCACAAGATTTTTGTTATGCATTCTCTTCTATTCTTGTTCTTGGTAGCCTTCTGATCTTTCTTTTCTCTCTGTTCTTTTAGTATACTTTTTATGTAGTATTTTACTATAATATATAAGATAATAAACCAGCCTTCTGAGAAAATGGAGTCAAGCCTCGTGTCTCCACACATGGAGCATTCACCACAACAAAGAATCTATATTTTCCCACCGTAGGTAATTCTGTGAAATCCACTTGGATTCTCTCAAAAGGACAGTATGCCACTGGACGGCTTCCCAGTGCTGCCTCTTGTGTCCTAGCTCAATCGATTTTCTGACAAACTATGCACCCCTGAACTTCTTGTTCAGCTAATTCATAAATCCCCTTACACCCGAAAAATTTCAAAAATTGCTCTGCCAAGACCTGAGCACCCCAATGAGTCTGCTGGTGCAGCCTTCTTAATATACTTCTGGTATAATCCTTTGATATTAATTCTCTCCTGTCTGGCACTTTCCACTTACCTTCTTCCAGCTTCCCCCCTATTTTCTCATATCCTTCAATTTCCTTGGGGGAAGGGCATGGAGGGTATTCTTGGGTATTTCCTTCTCCGATCTCTGGGGTACTTACTTGTAACAGAGACGCGTTTTTCTCTTCTTTGTCTGCCAGATTATTCCCTCGGGTTTGGAACTGGGTTCTTTCCTGGTGCCCCCTTACATGGACTATTGATATCGCCTCAGGTCCTCTGATGGCTTCTAAGATCTGTTTTATCAATTCCCCATGCACTAGCTCCCGTCCCCTGGTGTTAATTAATCCTTGTTCCTCCCAAATCTTTCCAAAGGTATGGACCGCCTCAAACGCGTATTTAGAATCAGTGAAAATCGTTCCTTTCTTCCCTTGTAACTTTCGCAAGGCTCTTAATACTGCATATAATTCACAGGCTTGTGCTGACCAGCTGGCACTTAGGGGACCTGATTCTATTATTTCTCTGGTCTTACCATCCACTACAGCGTATCCCGATCTCCGTTTACCTTCTATGATTCGGGCTGAGCCATCAACAACCCATTTCTCTCCCTCATCTAATTCCTCTTCTTCCAAGTTGGGTCTTATCTTTGTCTGTAACTCCACTACCTCGATACAATCATGTGCTGGTTCCCCTGAGGCTTCCTCAAACAAGAATTGTGTTGGGTTTTTCACAGTAGTTGTCCGCAGTTCAGGATCATGGGAGTGGATTCATATGGCCTCATATTTCAAAAGCTGGGCGTCAGTGAGCCATTTGTCAGCTTTTTGCTGTAATATATTCCTCACACTATGCGGGGTATATACCACTAATGGGGCCCCAAAAGTTGTCTTTTTTGCTTCTTCCACTAATAGAGCCACAGCCACAATAGCTTGCAGACAAGTGGGCCACCCCCTCCTTACTGGGTCCAGTAGCTTAGATACATACCCCACTGGCTTTTTATCCCCTGCCCAATCCTGTGTTAACATCCCATGGGCGGTATGGTTACTCACGTCCACAAACAACTGGAATTGTCTCTTTATATTAGGTAGACTCAACACTGGAACCGCCATCAGGGTTTCCTTTATTACCTTAAATCCTTCCTCATCCTGCTAAGTCCATTTTGGTCTATCTGTGGTCAATTTCTCGTAGAGGAATTTTACCTTTTCACTGTATCCCTCGATCCCTGCGACCCTCTCGGGGTCTAATTTCTTCTTCCCCTTTGATAACCAATGTCCCAAGTACTTTACCTCTGGTTCAGTAAACTGTGGTTTGGATTTTGAAACCTTTAATCCTTTGTCTCCTAAAAAGTTTAGTAATGATATCGTACTGGCTCTTACATTTTCCTCCTTAGCACCTGCTACCAGTAAGTCATCTACATACTGCAGGAGTTTGGTTCCCTCTGACAGCTCGAAGTGGCTTAGAAATTGTTCAAGGGCCTGTCCAAATCAATTCGGTGAATCCATGAATCCCTGTGGCAAGGAGGTCCACCTGAGCTGTTGTTTTCTATTTGTCTCTGGATCCTCTCATTGGAATGCAAAATAATCTCTACTTTCCTCTGCCAGAGGACAGGTCCAAAAAGCATCTTTTAGATCTATTACGCTATACCATTTATCATCAGGGGAAATATTATTTAGCAGAGTGTAAGGGTTAGATACCGTAGGAAATAGTGTTTTTGTCCTTCCGTTCATGGCCCTTAAATCCTGAACCAACCTGTAATTACCATCTGGTTTTCGCACTGCCAGAATAGGAGTATTATGTCTTGACATGCATGGTTCTAAGGTTCCTTTCAGAATTAATTCCTCTATTATTGGTTTTAGGCCTCTCCTACCTTCCAAGGGTATAGGGTATTGTTTAATCCTTATTGGCTCCTCTGGCTTTTCAATTTCAATACAAATTGGTTCCATATCCAGCCTCCCAGCCTCCCCCTGTGTATACCATACTTTAGAATTTATTTTACTTTTGTCCTCAGCAGTTAGTTTATACAGGCTAACCAGGAGTTGAGATTCCTGTGCGATGATACTTATTCCTAGGGCTACCATCAGATCTCTTCCTAATAGGTTGTAATCTGTCTCTTCCACTAGCAACATATTCCCCAAACAGAATTTTGTCTCTGATTTGATTTCAATGTCTTTTATCACAGGTACCTTAAAGGGATCTCCCTTTGCCCCAATCACCATCATAGTATCCTTGCTTTTTGTACACCCTTGTGGTAGTTACTGAACGGTGCTCTGCTCTGCTCCTGAATCTATTAAAAAGGTTAGTTCTTGTTTCCAGGGTCCTATTTTTAATTTTATCAAGGGCTCGTTGGTTGTTCTGGACACATCTAATCCTCCTGAAAGATTTTCTCATCCTTCATTCGTTTCTTGCAATCCCTCGGAATGCGTACCTTTTATTTGCAATAGTAGAACTCAGGGCTGTACTTATTCCCATTCAAGTTTCTTCTCTGAGGAGGGTTTTGCTTTGTTGAGAGCAGATGGCTCTATGCTGATTTCACAGTCTTGGGTCCACTCCTGTTTTTGGGCTTCCCTGACTGCGGCCACTAGTATCTTTGCCTGTGCTTTTTGTCATTCCTCGTCTCTCCTCTTGTAAACCTTTTGAGCCTCCCTTAATAACTCTTGCAATCCTTTTCTTGCCAGCCTTCTATTTTCTTTAACTTTCGCAGTATATCCTCTCAAGATTTTGCCACAAACTGTGTTTTCAATAAGACCTCCCCAATGGGGGAGTCTGGGTCCATTCCCGAGTACATCCATAGTCCCTTTCTCAGCCTTTCTAACCATTCTGTGGGCGTTTCATCTTTCCTCTGGCATTCCCCAAATACCTTGTTGATATTTTGTCCTTTTGGCACCGCTTTTCCTATACCCTGTATTACCATATTCCTCAGTTCTATTGTTTTTGTCCAGTCCTCCTCATTCTGGGCGTTCCATGATGGTCTCTGATCTGGCCATTTTTCGTCCTCCCGCATCCCTTAAGGATTTCTGTGATCTCAGTCCCTTATCACTGCTTGCCTTATCATATCCCTCTCCTCGGGGTTGAACAATGACCTAAGTATGGAATTTATATCATCATTTCCGATGTCCTGGACCAAAATGGTTTACCAGCTCCTGAACGTCTGGGAACGTACCCTCCCTTTCTGGTCCTGTCTGTGATGGAACCCCTGAATGCCTTCCTGAGTTACAGGCTTTATGCATGAGATGAGTTCATCTGCTTGCCCCGTGCCCGACCCCTTCCCTCATGGGATAGGGGAACTGCGGTCTTGGGGTCCACACTCGCTTCGTGATAATATCACGTCTCACACACACTCTCAATCACACCTTACTCAACCACATGATACTTATGATCCTTTTTCCTGTGTGGATTATTCATGCACGTAGATTTTAAGAGTGAAAGAAATTCTGCTGAAGCGTCGAAGATTACCCTCTGAATACCTGAGAGCTATCTTTAGGCCCTTTTTGTCTCTTTTCTGATTGTGGCTTTTGGCTTTTGTTTCATTTGTCTCATTGGTTCTACAGGGTTCCCAACCTCGTCAGGCTGCTGAAATCAGCAGGGCGCCTCCTGATTGGAGGAAGGGGGTTCCCCCCTGAACCCCTAAATCACATCTTTTCAGGGTCACCAAGATTGTTATAAATAAAAATCAATTAGGCCAATTTAATAAAAAAATAAAAATATAATTTATTGCGTGACCAATATGCAATTTCGAAAGCCACAAAAAAAGGAACAGTGTCAACTGCGGGATTCAATGCTGGGTGAACCGTGGTCCGATCTCAAGCGTATAGGATCCCCCCTGTGTTCACAACTGCGGTCTGGTACAGTCTGTTTTCATACTGTTTTTCTCGCCCAAGGCAGGGTCTCCTCTTGTTCTTTTCATAGTTAATCATATTCATGTTGCTTCCTTTTTTCGAGCTGAACTGAAGAATGCAGTTTCTGTCTACTGATGAACGCTGGTTGGGCATATTCATGTTGCCTCTTTTCTTCGAGCTGGACCAGCAGATGCAGTTCCTGTCCAGCGATGAATGCTGGTCAGACATATTCATGTTGTCCCCTTTTTCCGGGTAGTGTTTGACAATACAGTTTTGGGCAGGCAATGATGGTCGGTGATCATGTTACGGGAACCCATCATTTGAATGCAATTCTTTCAATGGCTCCCACTGTCTTGATCTCAAGTAGGTGCAGGTAGTCCTCACCCCGGCCAGGCCTTTTCAATTGTAAATTAGTTCCCTTCCTGCCGAAGGCTGCAATTTTGTAATGGTATGTGATCTATTTACAGCCTGTAGGATTTCTCGGAATCCACATGTAAATTTATATATTTCTTCTAAACATTATAACCTGTATTCATTTTATATTCTAAACAGCATGAATTACATATATATAACACAGTCATCTGGAACCTCACCAGTGAGCCAGGACTGTTGGTAAATGACGGAGAGCAGCTTCACAAGCTCATCTGCCAGCTCCCTCTTCACCCTGGGATGGATCCCATCTGGGTCCATAGATTTATAAAAATCTATGTGGCTCAACAGTTTTCTGACTGCCTTCTCCTGGATAACAGGGGGACGATTCTGCTCCCTGACACCATCTACCAACCCTGGAGGACAGTTGTCCTGAGGACCAGCTGTCTCCCCACTTAAGACTGAGGCAAAGAAAGCGTTAAGCACTTCTGCCTTGTCTCCATCTGCAGTTACTAAGTTCCCTCCTTCATCCAATAGAGAACAAAGGTTGGTCTTATCCTGTCGCTGTTGTTTTAGGGACGGCTGAATAAAGCGACACAGACTCCTATGTTGTCAGAAGGCAAAATGCGAAGTTTATTATACACCACATTCTTCATAGACTGTTCTGAAAAAGCTGGACATGATCGGTCCTCAATCAACACCCCTCACATCATTGGCTAATTAGGAACAGCACCCTTCTTGTAAACATCTTACAAGTAAACAACAACAGCTGCAAAGATTAAGGATTGTTTTAATTTTTTCTCTGAGCTTTCTCAAAACTCCCCAGAAAAATGCCTGGGAAAGTTTCTCTTTCTCTCTGACCAGACTGTCAGCATCCACAATTCCTCCTTTTTGTTTTAAAGAAGAAGGCCGCATTTGTAGTCCCCTGCAGGGGCCTTTGCAGGAAGGAGAACAAACACAGCTTGAGAGGTCCCTTTAGAAATTTGCTGATTACTAAACAGAACTTCAATCAGACACTGACTTAGAATGGACAGGGAGATTCTCTAGCACATGCCATTGAATTCTTCACAATCACGTCCATCCACCAACATCAAGTCTTGTTCTTCATTCTTGCAAGAAGCCAGTTACTAATTCTAATACAGTAAACAAAACATCGTTAGTCTGCTCAAAGAACCAGCAGTCTAACTTGTCAACACTCACTACTCCAGAAACAAAGAAAAGATAGAATGCTCATTCTCTACTCATAGAAGGACCATCCAATTGATGATTGGCATCCTGATCATCATTTGAAGGTTGCTTGTTGGCTACATTCTGCTTTTGGTGTTGCAAGTCAGGGTGAACACACCTTGCAGGTATCCACCATACCCCAGTATCTGTGGAAACGCATGAATAACCATGACCCCAAGCAATAAGTTCACACGGGACCTCCCACTTATTAGTGGTTAGATCCTGCACCCAGACTTTCACTTGAGGCAGGTGCGTCTTGCCTGAAGACTGCAACGAAAGAAAGTGATTTAAAATTACAGGATTGTTTGAATTTTGTGGCACTGTAAGGTGATTAATTGGATATAGAGCCTTTTCCAATCGGCTGTGCGGGGTTTCTCCAGGCATTCCCTCTTTTTGTTTTTCAAGAACATGCTTTAAAGTGCCATGAGCACATTCAATAATAGCTTGACCAGTTGGAGAATACGGAATACCAAATTCATGCGACATTCCCCATAAACATAAAAACTGACGCGTCTTCTGGGATATGTAGGCGCGACCACTATCAGTTTTCACAGAAGAAGGTATACCTAAGACCACAAAAGCCATCCTCCAATGGGAAATAACATCGTGACCCTTTTCCCCAGTATGAGCAGATGCCCACATAGCAGAGGAGAAGGTGTCAATAGACATGTGCACATACTTAAGTAAGACAAATTTGGCAAAATGAGTGACATTCATTTGCCAAAGCTGCAAGTCTTTTAGGCCTCTGGGGTTTACTCCCTCTGGTAAAGGTGCAGCAAGCCCATGAGAGTCAGTGCAAGAACTGACAATGTCATGAGCCTCAGTTGGCGTTAACTGAATCTGTTTCGGCAGAGCATGTGCACTTTCATGGGAAAAATCATGCGATGCTTTGGCTTGCACAATTTTGTCAGGCTGAGACACTACCCACACAGGGTTAGCTAACCTGTCAGCCCTGGCATTACCTTCTTTTATGAAACCTGGTAAATTGGTGTGAATCCAAATATGCAGGATGTAATATGGATTAACTCGAGCCTGAATTGCACACCACAAAGTTTTCAATGACTGAAACAAAGCTGCATTATTGACTTCTTTCAGAAGTGAACAGTCCAAATGTTTGATTACATCTGCTACATAAGCAGAATCAGTGACCAGATTCAGAGGTACCTGAGAAAATCACTGGAATGCCATGGCAACAGCCTTCAATTCAACCAACTAGGCCAAGCCTGACTTGTGGCCTTCCAGCACCTGCCACTCAGATTCATCCTTCCAAGTAACAATGGCCTTCCCTGTTTTTCCTGAGCCGTCAGTGAAGACAGTAGGTCCTTGCACTGGCCCCCAACTATTTTTTGGCCACAAAGACAAATTGGTTTGTTTGGCCAACTGCAATAACTTGTGACTGGGCAGATGATAAGCAATCTGCCCTGAAAAATTTTGCAGTGCACTTTGCAAAGGAGCGCTGTTAACAAAGCTCCATTCAAAGGCTTCCCACTCTACTGGAAGAATAATTTTTGCAGGATCAGCTGCCATTCATTGCAAAAACCATTGACAGCATTTGATTATCAAACAAGTGATCAATTCAAACAACGTGGGTGTTGTCTTTTTCAGTTGATGGGGCAAGAAGACCCATTCCAAAATGTGCAAGGGATCAGACCATTTGTCACTCCATTGGCCAATGATACCTGTAGGATGAAAATCTGGATTGGTAATGAAAACAGTGATATCAATGGAGGGATCTGCTCGATAAACCTTACGAGCAGAAATAGCTTGTTGAACTTTCTCCAGCACTCGTTGCACCTCAGGAGTCAATTTCCAAGGTGAATTCAGATCAGGGTCCCCCTTTAAAATGTTAAACAGTGGGGACAATTGTGTCATGGTTAGCCCCAAACAAGGATGTAACCAAGTGATAGTACCCAGCAATTTCTGGGCATCATTCAGAGTCTTAATAGAATCCATGAGTTGCACCTCTTGATGCTGAATGGTTTGATCCAAAATTTTGATTCCTAAATATTTCCAAGGAGGATGCTGTTGAACCTTCTCCAGAGCCACTTGCAGCCCATAAGAATGCAGAGCAGTGAACAGCCGAGGTCCTATCCACAGCAGCTCATCCTGGGTGGATGCCGCCACCAGGATATCGTCCCTATAGTGATAGCAGTATGCGTCAGAAAACTGCTTGCAGACTCCAGACAAGGCCTGAGCTACATACCATTGACAAATAGTAGGGCTGTTCTTACAGCCCTGAAGCAAAAATTTCCATTGATATCTCTGCACAGGTTCAGCATTATTAATTGCAAGTACAGTAAAGGCAAATTTTGGCTTATCATCAGAATGCAAAGGAATTGTGAAAAAACAATCCTTCAAATCAATGATCAAAATTTCCCACCCCATAGGGAGCATGGTGGGTGAGGGCATACCAGGCTGCAATGCCCCCATGCTTTCCATCACTGCATTGATTTTCTGGAGGTCCTGTAACAGTCTCCATTTCCCAGATTTTTTCTTACAAAGACAGGAGTGTTCCAGGGACTAGTAGAAAACTCAATGTGTCCCTGTTGCAATTGTTCCTGAACCAATTCACGAAGGGTGACCAACTTTTCTTTCATCAGGGACCACTGGTTCTCCCAGATGGGTGTGTTTACTAGCCACTGCCAAGGCAGCATAGGATACTGTGTGCCCTTCAGCACAGTGGCCCCCATCAAAAATGTGTCCCAATCCATTTCTCTCAGGCTGCCAATACATCCTGCCCCCAGAGGTTGAGTGGAGCTGCTGTGACATAAGGCCGAACCGTAGCCGTCTGTGCCTGTGTTTTTGACCAGCACAGACCATTGGCTTACAAAAGTCTGTGTTGTTCCTCCCAACCCTTCGATGGCGGAACCTATGGAAGCCAAGGGCCACGTAGGCAGCCACACAGAGAAGGAAATTATTGTCACGTCAGACCCTGTGTCAATCAAACCTCAAAGCTGGATCTGAGGTGGGCTGGCATCTGGTAGAATCAGGGTATACGTCATCCGTAGTTGCTGAGCAGAAATATCTGCAGTCCAAAAAAATTGTGGCAATCCTGTAGATCTGAAGTTGCCATCTCCACGACTCCACTGCTCAGTCCTGGGGACACATGACTGAAAAGGCACAAGTTGAGCAATGTGAATGCCTGCAGGGATAGTGACAGGGGGAGTGGGTGTGGAAATCATGGCACGAATTTGGCCTGCAAAGTCAGCATCAATGACTCCTGGATGCACAAAAATGCCTTGAAGGGTCACACTAGATCTCCCCACAAGCAGTACACTCAATCCTTGACCCAAAGGTCCAAATGCATCAAGAGGAACCTTATATACACGACAAGATACTAAGATGACTGTTGCTGCAGTGTGTACATCCACCCCGGCTGCTCCTTGGGTACTGCCCCTAAGCTGGCTGAGTAAGCCTGTGCTGGTACCACGCCCTGGGGAATCACTTGTGTCATAGAGCAGTTCTCCTTTGCGCTCTTCCTCCTGTTTCCCAAGCCTGCCAAAAGCTGACCATTGGCATGGTATTTAGACTTACATTGGTTTGCATAATGACCTGGCCTCGCGCATCTAGCACAAAAGAAGTGACCCTTATTTCCTTTCTGCTTCTGTGTTACCTGTTTTTGCTTGCACTTATTATTCACATGTGTCTATTGTCCACACCCACAGAATGCCCAGGCTGGCTGTAAAGCAGCAGCCAAAACCAACACTTTGTAGTCTATAGAACCCACTTTAGAGCATGCTTGGACCATATCTGTTAATGCTGGGTCACCCAGAAGAGCATCTACAATCTTTCTACAATATTCGTTGGTGTTATCCTTTGCTAATTGCTTACATAAAATCTGTCTCAAGTTGTCATCCTCAACTTGCTTTTCTAAGGCTGCTGCAATTTTCTTGACAAATGGCAGAAATGGTTCTTTATTCCTTGAGTTATTTTCACATATCATGGCTTGGGAGCAGGCATTTCTATAATTTTTAACAGTGCCCCAATGCCTATCTTTTGACCCTGCTCGAGAATCTGAGGGTTCCAGGTAGCCTGAACATCAGAATTAGAAAAGATACTCCTCCCCATAATGTTAGCATTCAGAACACCTAATCACTGAATAATTATATGCAGGTGCTTTTATTGAAGAGCTCAGGGTGTCAGGGGTACAGACTCAAATCTGTCTCTGACATGGGTTTGGGATGAATGTATTTTTATATTCTATCATTATGGAACTTACATAATAAGTATTAAACTTACATTATTCTATTGTATACATCAATTTCATCCAAGCATGGGTTTCTTGTGATCCCCCTTCAAACCACTGAACATAGTTTCTCATGATTCTTCTTATGATTAAAAAATAATTATATCTAATTACTAAACAATCATCACATCTAACAATTATATAATTTATCATGTACTGGTTATACAGGTGCAATTTCACATGATCTGGCAAACACAAGGCTTAACATTTCCCAGGGCCTATTTTAACATTTTCCCAGGGCCTACTAAGCCTTGCTTTCTTTCTAACTCCCCGAATTTTCTATTATTTTAAAATCTTTTACTGTCAATAAGAGTATCTACTCCAACAGCATATTTGAGATCCTCCTGAGGGAATTGCATGTTATTTGCTGCAGTCTTATCAGCCATCTGCCTCCAGTTGTCCTCAAAAACTCTAAATTGCACAGGTTGGAACAACACTTGACCCAGATGTTTAATATAAAATGGAGCAAGCAGATCAGTGTTTAACACCCTGATAACTTGCATAACTTCTGAAGAACCAAGCCCATATTTTGCTACTTTATCTTGCAATTCCTGTACGACTTTCCATGCTATGACATCATGCCTATCGACTTGTCCCATATATGGAACAGCCTTAAACACAGGAAAGGCTTGGACACCCCCTTGTGGGGCTTCACTGCCTCCCTGAATCTACCTGCATAACTTCTTCAGATGCTGGAACAACTACTTGACTTTCCTCTGTATCTCCCCCCCGTGCATCTATGGTCTTGATAATTCCACCCCTGGGCAACTCCATCTTCTCCAGCAAGTCTCAATTCCTGATTTCCAGAGCTCGCAATTTGACCATTTCTCAAAAACGTCCAGGGTGCTTTGGTCACACGGTCACCTGACAGGGTGGCAGCATCCACAGGTGGCTCTGGGGTGATCTTGGAGCATGTCTCTGCGACGCTTTGCTGCCAGGCCCCTCCCCTGCTGTGGGACAAGCTGTCGGTCTTCATCTGTGTCACTGCCTGTGTCCCGGGGCAGCGGCACGCGGGACAGCCTGAAGGAAGCGGAGGAGGGCAAGCCGGGTGGAAGCGGCGAGGCGGGGGGGGGGGGGGGGGGGGGCAGCCATGGCGAGCACTGTTATGAATAGAAAGTTGTATTTTTTTTAAGTTTCAGAGTTAAAAAAACAAGTCAGACCGGTCAGACTTCTTTGGTTGCGCTGCCAAAGAAAAAGTTCTTAATTACCCGTTAATGGCCGGTGATTAAATATTGTTTCCCTGATGCTGGCCGTTTGCCAAGAAGACATCAGGACAGACTTTCCAAGGAGTGACATCAGAGCCAGCATGCAAATGAGAAATGCATTGCACCCGGGGTTTTTACAGTTTTTACAAGAAAAACCCCTAAAATCACGAGCCAACAAGTGACTTAAGTGATGTCTAAGGATGGGAGCATAGTCCCGTACCTGCTTGGACCTTTTTGTTTCTCACCCTAACCTGAAAAGATACTGATTAAAGAGACCCCCCGGGTTTTTAAACAAACAAGCTAGGACTCTACGACTCTCCCGTGAGGACAGAGTCCCCAGCTCTGTCTGCAGACCAGTGGACAAAGCTGCATCATCCTCCTTCTTCGTGCCACGCCTGGGAGCAACAGTGGTGTGGGCGCAACCCGTCGATTTCTCCCCACCTGAGCTGATTCTTCTTAATAAAGGCATTAAAAAGGAGAAAGATCTCCTGCCCATTTATTTCAAGCACCCTGGGTGGTGGTGCCGAAACAGCAGGAGGCACAGTGCCTGCAGTTCTGCATGCAGCAGGGGGAGGAGGTGGTACAAATGCTTGCACTGACCCCACAGATGGAAACAGAGGAGCTGAAGGGACAACAGCTCCAGCTGCATAACCTGTCTGCAGTGGAGGCAATCCTGCCACCGCTTGCGGTGCAGAGAGGACAGGGGCCAGGGGAGCAAATGGAGGGGGACACTTGGCAAATTCCATCTGGGGCTTGGCTAACGAAGTCTTCGCAAGCTGCGTCACAAGTGACGGATACATTGGCATTACAAAGCCACGGGGTGAGGGATATCTTGGGGGACGTAATCTCGCTGCGAGGCATAGATTTTATGAGCAATTTCCGTATCTCTCAGGGGTCCTGGCGGAGCTGAGGGAAAGCCTCCAGCAGCCCCCTCACCTTCCAGCGTGTCAGTGTCTGTAGAAGGATTGTCCCCCCCCTCGGAGTCCGCCATATCCATATCGCCCTCCCCCAGTGTCCAGCGCTGCAATGCTTTAGAGACAACGCCCCACATAACGGCTAATTCAAATGCGTCCTTATCTTCACTGGAGATTTCCTGCCACAGCCGATCTCCTAGTGACTGCCAAGCATCCCAGCTAAAAGCAGTCTATTTGTTTACTGGAAATCTATGACCCTTTGCCAAGCAGAGCGGGGCACGCAGGGAACTATCTGATACAGCAATTCCCATGCGCGGTAATGCGCCGTTCCACACAGAAAGGGCCGTTTGTTCCTCTGTAGAAGTTTGGTTCCCTGTATTGTAGGGAACCGTTCCCCAGCAGCCCGCCTAAGCAGTGGTTTGCTCCGGAATACAAACTCTAGCTTTGCTGGGGCCCATCCTCAACCAGCTCTTTGACTAGTTCCACTACCCATTGGTCACAAAAGACCAGCCCCCTCTTAGGAGGGCATGGGGAAAATACAATCTTACCTCTCTCTACGGAGGATGGAGGGGCGACTCCGTTTCGTCAGTCTTGGCTGCAATGAACATTGGAGGTCATCAGACCCCTGGTTCTTCAGTCTTGGCTGCAATGAACGGCAGGGCCACCACATGTCGCTGTTGTATTAGGGATGGCTGACTAAAGTGCCATAGACTTCTATGTTGTCAGAAGGCAAAATAAGAAGTTTATTATACACCACATTATTTTATAGACTGTTCCAACAAAGCCTGACCTGATTGGTCCTCAATCAACACCCCTCACATCATTGGCTAAGTATACAACAACAGCTGCAAAGAGTAAGGATTGTTTTAATTTTTTCTCCGAGCTTTCTCAAAACTCCCCAGAACAATGCCTGGGAAAGTTTATCTGACTTTCTCTCTGACCAGACTGTCAGCAACCACATTATCTGTCAGGGAACTGGTTATTGATGTTTGTTTTATGTGGGGCCCCACAGGGGGCTCCCTGGATGGGGGAAACCCTCCTGTAGCAGTTCTGTGCCAGGAAAAAGCAGACACACGGGACTTTTCGGTCTTCAGCTTCTTGTTTATTGTTATCTAAAGTTTTGCACGCTGTCCACACCAAGCTCAGCGCACTGGAAAAGCACTGCAAAATGGCCCTGAAATGTACAGTTTCAAGGTCTTTTAAAGTTGTCTCATCCAATTAACTCTTAAAATGTACATTATTTCTACTTATCTACTAATAACTCATCCCTTGACTGTCCATGTAACCTCTGCACTGTGCTTTCCTTGACTAATCACCCTGTGCAACCAACAGAGAAGACAATGGAGTAGATGAAGAAGACAGGGACTACACCCAAATTCCTTCATCTTGCTTCCTATCTACACTACATTAAAAATCCCAAAACCTACATTTCTCACCCAAGTGACATACTATACTACTCTCTATTATCTATTTCACACTTTGGTAGATTCTAGTCTATCTCGAAGTCTTGGAAGTCCTCTCCATGGGCAAAGGGTAAAGGCAGTGTTTCTCTGGGGGTCAGAACCCCTCAGAGCAGACAGAGAAATATTCCCTGTGCCCTGGATTCCCACAATTATCCTTTGTTTTACCATCAATATATTTGTAAAAATACTTTTTATTATCCTTTACACAAGTTGCCAAATTAAGTTTGAAGTGAGCTTTGGCCTCCCTAATTTTTTTCCTACATGTCCTAGCAAACCCCCTTACATATTTCCGGAGATACCTGACCCTCCTTTCAAAGTAGATACATACACTTTTTATTCCTAAGTTCCTTCAAAACCTCATTGCCCATCCAGGCTGGAAGTTTGCCTCATCAACTCATCTTTTGGCACACAGAGAAAGTCTGTTCCTGTGCCTTCAAGTTTTCTGTTTTGAAGCATGCCCACCTTTCCTGGACTCCTTTGTTTTTAAGGATTGCTTCTCAAGGAACTCTCTGAATAAGTCTCCTAAACAGGCTAATGCCTTCACTCTGGAAGTCTAATGTAAAAGTCTTATTAATGTTCCTCCTGATTTCACCAAATATCGAAAACTCTATAATTGCATGATCACTATGCCCCAAGCAGCCTCCAACCACCACATCTCCCACCAGCCCATCTCTATTTGCAAACAAAAGGTCTAACGTAGTCCTTCCCCTGGTAGGCTCACCCACCAGCTGTGACAAAGAAGTTGTCTTCTACAAATTCTAAAAACTTCCTGGACTGCATCTTTTCTGCTGTATTAAGTTCCCAGCAGATGCCTGGTGGGTTAATGTCACCTACAAGAACAAGGGCTGGTGATCCTGAAACATTATCCAGCTGCTTATAGAATAGGCTGTCCATTTCTTCTTCCTGGTTGGGTGGACAATAACAGACTCCCAGTAGGATGTCAGACTTGTTGGCCTTCCCCTTAATTCTTACCCATAGGCATTCAACTTCATCATCATTAGTTTAAATACCCAAGGCATCAAAATCCTCCCTAATATAATGGGCCACCCTTCCACCTTTTCTCCTTTTCCTATCTCTCCTGAAGAGCTTGTAGCCATCTAGTGCAGCACTCCAGCTATGTGAGTCTTCCCACCACGTTTCCGTGATGGCGACACCATCATAGCTTTGCTGTTGCATCATAGCTTCCATCTCTTCTTGGTTGTTACCCATGCTGTGTGCATTAGTATACATGCACCTTAGTTCCCCCTTTCTGTTTTAAAATATAAAAGCCGTGTTTATCACCCCTCTGTGGGGCCCCTTGTAGCAGGCACAGGGCCTGCAAGGCCTCCCTGGCAGTCAGCAGCCTAAGATAAGAAATGCCGAGTCATGATGACTGGACCTTAGAAGCCCCTCTTCCGCCTTTGGACCCTTGCTTATCTCTCTGTATGACCATAAGTTACTTTCCTTTTGACTCTTACTATTGGACAATTTCTAAATCTCCTGTACCCTATATAAAGAGCTACTTTTGCCCAGTTTGTCAGGACACACTGTCCCTGAGACCTTTGCAGAAGATCAATAAAGGACATCTCTGTGGAACCTCATACAGCCTTCTCCTCTCTCTCCCTGCATCTGCCAAAGGCACTTAGCAAGCTAAAGCGGTGAAATCACCCAATGAGCTGATAATCACTAAAGAGCTGAAATCACTTAAGAACTGAGCTTGCTAAAGTTGTCTGTGGCTGAGAGCTGCCTGAGAACTTGGGCAGGCTGTGCTGAACAGGACTGCACTATTCGGACCTGCGGCAACCAGCCAGGGATACCCTGAAACCCGGCCGAGGTGGGTCCTATAGCCCTTTGCAGAAAGGACAACAAACTCAGTACAAGGAGAATGATTTCTAGCTATTGGTGTGTCCCATCAAAATTGTTATGATCATGTCCAAGAGCTATCAAAGGCACCATTTTACCAGGTGGCATGCCGCAGGCTAATGACTTAAAACTTTCAACTTACAACTTGAACGTTACAAACAAACAAACTTAAAAACTCTCAGAGGCAACATTTAAAACTGTCAGAGGTAGTATTTCCTTTTGCTAATAACGTCCTTAAAGTGTCCAACTCTTGAGGTCCAGGTGAAGTCACAGGTGAGTTGTCATTCCAAAGGTCTCAGATTTCCATCCAACTGGTACAGATGGTTGTCCTGGTCACTGAGCCACCGCATCTGCTGAGGGGCTGTCAAGGAGGTGCTGCTGGCCATGGTCCTGAGCGGAGTGCAGAGCAGGTTGCATACAACAAGCAGCTCCCCATCGAATACCGGCATCTGTGGAAATACACGCATACCCATGCCCCCAAGTGACAAGGTCCTAAGGGCCTTCCCATTTGTTAGTAATGAGGTCCTGTACCAATATCTTAGGTTTAGGTAACTGGATGTCACTAGAGGACTGTAATGACAAGAAATTATTTAAGATGACAGGGGTTTGGGAGTTTTGGGAGTTTTGCAATATTGTTTGATGGTTTAAAGTGTACAGAGCTTTGGCCACACTACTCTGTGTGGTCTCACCACACATCCCTCTTTTCTGTTTTTCAAGAACACGCTTTAAAGTGCATTGTGCATGTTCAACAATTGCTTGTCCTGTAGGGGAATGAGGGATACCTGTGTGGTGTGATACACCCCAGAGCTGTAAAAACTGTCAAGTGTTCTGTGAAATGTATGCAGGACCATTATCAATTTTTATAGTGTGAGGGATGTCTAGAGTAGCAAAGACTAGTCGCCAATGTGTGATGGCATCACGACTTCTTTTCCCAGTGTGAACTGTGGCCCATATGGCAGATGAAAAAGTGTCTACTGAAACCTGAACATATTTTAAGCAACCAAATTCCAAAATGTGTGTGACATCTGTTTGCCAAACTTGTAAGGCTCGCAGGGTAGGGGGGTTAACCCCCACCCGCAGAGGTGCAGTGTGGCCTTGACAATCAGTACAAGTGTTAACAATATTGCGTGCCTCTGTATTTGTTAACAAGAATTGTCATTGTAGAGCTCAAACACCTTGATGGAAAAAGGCATGTGATGCTCTTGCTTGTGCTAGCATATCTGGTTGTGGCGCTGTCCAGGCAGGGCTGGCTAGCCAATCAGCCCGAGCATTACCTTCTGCAATAAAGCCTGGCAAGTTTGTATGACTGAGTATACAAAATGTAGTAAGGAGATGTTTTGGCTTGGATTGTGTGCCATAAAGTTTTTAGCAATTCGAATAATGTAGCATTATCAATTTCTTTTAGCAGTGCTTGGTCCAATCTTTGTGTGATGTCTGCAACATAGGAGGAATCGGTCACAATATTTAAAGGAACACAAGGAAAATGTTGAAAAGTCATGGCTACAGCATGTAATTCAAGTAGCTGAGGTGAGCCAGTATCGTGACCTTCTAGTGTCTGCCAACCATTATCATCTTTCCAGGTCGTGATGGCTTTTCCTGTTTTTTCAGATCCATCAGTGAAAACTGTAAGACCTTTCAGGGGTGTGTGCTGGTTCAGTGGTTTCAGGGATAACACAGTGGTCTCACTTAATTGCAACAATTTGTGGCTGGGTGACAGGTAATTTGCCCTGTATAGATTTGCAAAACATTTTGTAGTGGTGTGCTATTTGCAAAGCACCATTCAAAATATGCCTATTGTACTGGTATAACAATTTTTGAGGGGTCTCTAGCATTTAACTGCAAACACCTTAGATGACATTTGATAATTAACTGTGCAATTAGTTCAAAAATAGTAGGTGCTGTCTTTTTAGGTTGGTGGGGAAAAAAGATCCATTCAAAAATGTGTCGTGGGTCAGACCACTGTGTGTCCCATTGACGACTGATTCCTGTAGGATGTAAATCAACAATGGCAATAAACACTGTAATACGAACTTCAGGACATATCCAGTAAACTTGTCTGTTTATTATGGCCCGCTCTACAGTTTCAAGAGCGGTTTTCGCCTCTGGAGTTAATTCTCCCAGCGAGGTTAACTCAGGGTTACCTTTGAGAATATAGAACAGGGGTGATAACTGTGCAGTGGTTAACCCTAAATAGGGTCTTACCCAGTTTATGATACCCAAAGTTTTTTGTGCATCATTCAAGGTTTGAATTTTGAGTGAAAATTGAATTGTTTGCAGCTGTATTGCTTGATTTAAAATATTAGCTCCCAGGTACTTCCATGAGGGTTGCTGCTGCACCTTTTCTGGTGCAACTTGCAGCCCAAACTCTTGTAGTTCTTGCATCAATTTTGGCTGAATCTACACAAGGCCTTCTTTTGTTGGGGTTGCTATCAATATGTCATCCATATAATGGTAACAGTATGCTCCTGGGAATTACTCCCTCACTATGGAGAGTGCCTGTGCAACATACCATTGGAAGATCATTTGGGTATTTTTCATATCCTGTGGCAATACTTTTCATTGGTATCGCTAGACTGGTGCTGCATTATTGATAGAAGGCACTGTGAATGCAAACTTTGGGATATCATCAGAGTGCAAAGGAATAGCAAAAATCCAGTCTTTTAAATCAACAATCAAAATACCCCAGTTAGCAGGTATCATGGTAGGAGATGGCATCCCAGGCTGTAAAGCACCCCCACTTTCCATAACAGCATTAATTTTTCTTAAATCACGAAGTAATCTCCATTTACCAGATTTCTTTCTAATTACAAACACAGGTGTGTTCCATGGGCTTGTCAATGGCTCAATGTGTCCTTGAGCCAATTGTTCTTGAACCAGGGATTTTATGGTGTTTAATTTTTCTTTTTCAAGGGGCCACTGAGGAACATGCATGGGTTAGTCAATGAGCCATTTCAATGCTAATGTAGGGTGCTTTATGCCCTTCAGCACAGTGGCCCCCGTTAAAAATCTGTTCTCACCTGAACTCCCCATGCTGACAAAACATCCCTTCCCCACAAGTTGAGTGGTGCAGCAGTGACATAGGGACAGATTGTGGCTGTCTGTCCCTCTGAATTCTTGACTAACACTGGTTTACTGCTTTAGTAACTTTGTGTGGTGCCCCCAAGGCCAGCAACAGCAGATCCCACAGCTGTGGTAGGCCAGGATTGGGGCCATGTGTTAGCAGATATGATGGTGACATCTGCTCCAGTGTCAATCATCCCACTAATTTTAATGTGAGACGGAGGCATTGTAAGTGTACAAACCATGTTTGGTCTCCAATTGGAAACAACCTGAGTCCAATACACTTGAGGGTCTCCCATCAATCCGAAACCTCCGTCTCCTCACAGCTTTGAATCTGTTTTAGGAACACAATACTTAAAAGGAATGAGTTGGGCAATGCGTGTTTTAGCTGGGATAGTCACAGGAGGGGTAGGAGTTGATATCATGGCACAAATCTGTCCCATGTAGTCAGCATCTATAACATCTAGATGAACAAAAATGCTTTGTAATGTAGCACTAGATCTTCCAAACAATAGTGCACTCAGTCCTTTCCCTATAGGCCCATGGGCCTCGAGGGAGACTTTATGCACTTTCAGTGAGTCTATAGTTATTGCGTTGTCTGTGGAAACATCCATTCCATCTGAGCCTCTTGTTCTCCCTGTGAGCTGGTCACATAGGCTTAGGCTGGGGGACGGGAGGGTGCTTGTGTCTTTGTACTCTTCCCATGCGCACTCGGATTCCAGTTTCCCTGGTTGCTAAGAGATTGCCCATTAATGTGGAATTTGGATCTACAGTCCTTGGCAAAATGACCAGGTTTTCCACATTGGTGACAATTTGTTGCTATAGGCCCAGTCCCTTGTTTTTGGCATGAGCCCAATGAGTTGGACTTGTGGGGACAACTTGCTTTCGTGTGGCCTTGTTGCCCTTTACCATTGGATTGGTGACACCCTTACAGCAGCTGCAAGAGAATTAGCTAACAAGTCCATGCTGTATGATTCAGTTCCAACCTTAGCACACACATTAATCATTCCTCTAAAGATGGATTTTCTTTGGGTAATAAATCTATAGCTTTTCTGCAGTCCTTGTTTGCATTATCCAGTGCCAATTGTAATATTGATTCCGTGCATCACTCTGCTATTTGCTTTTCCATAGCGTCTTGTAAATGCTCTATGAAGTGCATATATAATTCCTTGGGGCCTTGTTTTATGCTTGAGTACCTTTGGGTTGGAACACACATGTTTGCAATTTTCATCAGGGCTCGCATTCTTAAGTCTTGCCTGTGCTAATATTGAGGGACTTAGACGTGCTTGCATTTGTGGGCTTTCAATGGGGGGCAGTCCCATGAGCTGAGAAATCCCTGCCCCAAAGCATGGTTTCTGCTGTGAAACCTCTGAGTTTCGCAGTCCCTGCTCATCTGCATAATGTCTCCAGGTGGATTCAAACATCATATATTGCACTGGAGTACAGAGTAATTTAACGATTTGCTTCATGTGAAAAGAAGTTAATTCACTGGCACTTAGAAACCGAAGCATATTTGCAACTGCAGGAGACCCCAGTCCATGTTTAGTAGCCAATTGGCGTAGCTCAGAGAGGACTTGCCAATTAAAAGGGATATGTCTATCTGGTGCTGTCCCACTACCTCGCAGGACTAGGAATGCTGCAATTGTCCCGCCCCCCTGCTGCCAGTCCTCCAATGATAGCGAAGGCATGGGCACAGAGATTCGGTCAGCCCCCTCAATATCCCCACTTGCAACTGCCACCTGTTTTACCTCCTTCCAGAAGCTAACCGGTTCATGTGTGGGGATGGAGCTGGTACCAGCAGTGCAGTGTTAGCACTTCCAGGTTCAGGAGTCGCTTGACTTCTGGGTTCCAATGCACTTCCAGGTTCCGGTGCTCTTCCAGGTTCCGGCGCTGCGATGCTTCCGGATTGTCCAGGAGGCATGGCGCCGCTGCAAGTGGGCGTCTCAAGCAAAGGCCGGGCCATCGGCAGGGCTCCAGGACTGCACCAATCAGATGGAAGCAGAGGTGGGCTGAGCACATCCATGGCAACACAGGATGTGGAAGAAATGGCAAATGGGTTCTGCAGGCATAGGGGGGCTGGCTCCCGTTGCTGCACAGGCAACTCTGGCCGCTGTGCCAGCACTGCAGGGGTTACTGGCACTTGCAGGAGGGCAGTCGCTGTGCAGGCTGTGCAGACGCATCCAGCACCTGCAGTGGGGGGGCTCTGGTCCTAAAAGTGTGGCACCCCAGCACTGCGGGACTGGGGAGCCTGAACAACAACCACTCCCCCTCGAGCCATTCCCCCTGCATGCCGGGCGTGGCATGTCCTTCCCCACAGGCTTCTCCCTGCACTCTGCCATCTGGGGATGTTTCAGCAGACTGCACCTTTGGCACGCAGGCTCTGCCATCTTGAGTGGCCAGCTCCTGCGCCACGTGACATCCACCATTGTGGGCAGGTGGCTCTTGCGCCATGTGGAGTCTGCCATCTTGAGGGACCAGCACCCACAGCACACGGCATCCACCATCTTGGGGTTTTTCATGAGCTCATGCCATGTGCTCTCTGCCATTTTGAGCGACTGGCACAGGCATCTTAGCAACTGCTTTTGTGTATCTCTGGGCTTTTATAAATTTTAAAGTGTCCATCAATGTCCTCCAGGTAGTTAAAACACTTATAGCAACTTTGTCACCTCTAGAGGCAGAGTTAAAAATCAGTTGGCTGACTTGTTCCCAGATTTTAACACTAAAGGCAGCATCTGTGGTGATTTCTACAC
Organism: Passer domesticus; assembly: GCF_036417665.1. NCBI lineage: Eukaryota > Metazoa > Chordata > Aves > Passeriformes > Passeridae > Passer > Passer domesticus. Next base: position 4,247,978 of record NC_087511.1, read on the forward strand.
TTTGGCTCTTGCAAAACTGTAGTAAAGTCTCTAGAGCCTCTTCATCGTGCTCAACCCCTCTTTTATTTAAGATCAAAGTCCAAATATTCACTGTAGTTTGGTCCTCTGCTGAAATTTGACCACCCATCTTCCCAGCAGTGGCTCACCATTTTTACGTCCTCTTCTAGACGATCACAGCTCCTTGACTGTCAGTAGCTCACCGGCTATTTTCTTCACACAAGTCTCCAGGCTGTTTTTCTCTCACAGCTCTGGTTGTTTTTCTTTTGCAGCTATGGCTGTATTTTCCTCACAGCTCTCAGCTGTCCCTCTTTGGTGCACCATCTCCTTTGTTTTCTCATGGCTTAGTTATCATCCTCACGTCAGGGGGTCACCATATGTTGCAGTCAGTGGGAGACGGAGAGATGACACAACATCAAGGTTCGAGCGGCAGAGAGGGCTTTAATGGCTTGCACAACTCTTATATAGGATATTCAAAAGACTCCCCGTTCAAACCTGATTGGCTATGATTGGTTACCACCCAGCTCACTGGCCAATAGCTACCTGCTAATGTTCATCATCAGGGATTGGCTGGCGTCTGCTCTCTGTAACCAAACCCCTCCTCCTCTCAGGCTCACAGACCAGGTGTTTCACCATCACATCTCATCACCCTAGGATGGATCCCATCTGGTCCCATAGATTTGTGAGCATCTAAAGTGGCTCAGCAGGTCTCTGAATGCTTCCTCCTGGATAACAGGGGGACTATTCTGCTCCCTTACACCATCTTCCAGCCCAGGACAGTTGTCCTGAGGACAGCCTGTCTTTCTGTTGAAAATTGAGGCAAAGAAGGTGTTCACTACCTCTGCCTTTTCTTCATCTTTAGTTACTATATTCCCTCCCACATCTAATACAGAATGGAGGTTGTCCTTGACCTTCCTTTTGCCATTAATGTATTTATAATTTTTTTTTTAATTGTCTTTCACAGAACTGGCCGGATTGAGTTCTAATTGGGCTTTTGCCTCTCTATTTTTTTCCTACATGGCCTAGCAACTCCCTTAAGCATTTCCTGAGACACCTGACCCTCCTTCCAGAGGTGGTACACTCTCTTTTATGCCTTAGTTCCTTCAAAAGCTCTTTGCCTATTTAGGCTAGTCATTTTACTCATCAACTCATCTTTTGGCACATAGGGACAGTCTGTTCATTTGCCTTCAAGATTTCTGTTTTGAAGCATGCACATCCTTCCCGGTCTCCTTTGTTTTTAAGGGCTGCTTCCCAAGGAACTCTCTGAGTAAGTATAGGCTGAAGCCTGCCCTCTGGAAGTCCAGTGTGGAAGTTATTTTGATGCCACTCCCTGTTTCACCAAATAGTGACAACTCTATAATATCATGATCACTGGGACCCAGATGGCCTCCAACCACCACACCTCCCACCAGCCCATCTCTGTTTGCAAACAGCAGGTCTAGCATAGTCCCTCCCCTGGTGGGCTCGCTCACCAGCTGTGACAAGAAGTTGTCCTCCATACACTCTAAGAACCTCCTAGACTGCCTCTTCTCCGCTGTGTTAAGTTCCCAGCAGATATTTGGCAGGGTAAAGTCACCAACAAGAACAAGGGCTGGTGATCTTGAAACATCCTCCAGCTGCTTGTAAAATAAGTTATCCACCTCTTCATCCTGGTTGGGCGGTATATAACAGACTCCCAGTAGGATGTCAGACTTGTTGGCCTTCCCCTTAATTCTTACCCTTAGGCATTCAACTTCATCATCATTCCTCTCTATTTGTTAGCGTTCAGGAACACATAATCACTGAATGATTATATGCAGGTGCTTTTATTGAAGAGCTCTGGGTGTCAGGGGTACAGACCCAAATCTGACTCCGCCATGGGTTTGGGATGAACGTGTTTTTATATTCTATCATTATATAACTTACATAATAATTATTAAACTTACATTGTTCTATTGTATACATCAATTTCATCCAAGCATGGGTTTCTTGTGATCCCTCTCCAAACCCTTGAACATAGTTTCTCATGATTCTTCTTATGATTAACAATAATTATATCTAAACAATCATCACATCTAACAATTATATCATTTATCATATACTGGTTATACAGGTGCAATTTCACATGATCTGGCAAACACAAGGCCTAATGTTTCCCAGGGCCTATTTTAACATTTTCCCAGGGCCTACTAAGCCTAGCTTTCTTTGTAACTCCCCAAATTTTCTATGATTTTAAAATCTTTTACTATCAAATTTCCATGGCCTCGAGAGCCTCCTTAATATAAAACGCAACCCCTCCACCTCTTTTCCCTTTCCTATCTCTTCTGAAGTGCTTGAAGCCATTCATTGCAGCACTCCAGTTATGTGAGTCATCCCACCACATTTCTGTGATGGCAACTACATCATCGCTTTCTTGTTATGCCATGGCTTCCAGATCTTGTTTGCTATCCACGCTGTATGCATTAGTATACAAGCACTTCAGCTGGGCAGCTGATTTCACCCCTGACTCTGGCTTACCACCCTTGGGCTTGTTTCTGGAGGGCCTAGTTGCATCCCCTTCCCCCTCTAAACCTAGCTGAAAGCCCTATCAATGAGTCCTGACAATTCATGGGTTAGAATCCTTTTGCCCTTGTTAGATAGATGAAACCCACCTGGCTCCAGCAGGCCAGGTGCTGTAAAAGTTGCCCCATGGTCAAAGAACCCAAAATTCTGCCAATGGCACCAGCCCGATTCTCCTGCTCCTTTAATCATTTGTCTCTGCCACTGAAGGGACTGAGCAGAACACCACCTGTGCTCCTGCCCCATCAACCACTTGACCCAGAGCTCTGAACTCCCTTTTAATTGCCCTGGTGCTCCTCTTAAATCTCATCACTGCCAGCCTGGAGTATAATCAGTGGGTAATAATCAGAGGGCTGAATCAGCCCAGGGAGTCTCCTGGTAATATCCTGTACCCAGGCCCCAGGGAAGCAACAGACCTCCCTGTGGGATGGGTCCAGTTGACATACAGGGCCCTCTGTTCCCCTCAGAAGGGAATCGCCTACTATGACTACCCTTCTTTTTTTTTTTTTTTTTAATGCTGGAGATAGTGGTCCATCTGCCAGACTGTCATGGTTGCAGTTGGCCTGCAGCTACCAAATAAATTTGGCTATATCAGACCCTCAAACTTGACCAGCCTAGAACTAAAACAAGTCCCCAGATAAGGCAGAAATAGGTTGGATTCAAACCCAAGCAGGGACCTCAGCCAACCCTGTTCAACCCTGGATGCAGACACATCACTAGCCAGAGATCTGGGTGGTACGGAGATCCCCACCTATAAAAGGGGGGCCATAGTAAACTAGTTGCTGTTTGTCTCATGATCACCGGACTCAAGTTGTGAATCTGTCTCCAATCTACGACCGCACATAACACCAGACAAAAGGTATTTGGGAGGCTTTCCAGGAAGATAATTTTCTTTGATGTTGTCTGGCTGACTGTAGTGGTTTTGGTTTGCCAATTTGAGATTTCACCAATTTTGAGATTTCCCAGTCGATGCACCACAGAATGTGGTGGGTTTGGTGCTGGCCAATCACCAATGCACTCACTTCCTGTTGTGAGATAGGAACAGGAGAAAAGCAAAGCAGGCTCAAAACTTTAAAAGGGTATAAAGAAAAATGTATTTACAGTAACTAAAAGAAAGAGTAATAAGAATTAGAACAAGACCTTCAGAACACTTTTCCTCCCCCCACAACCTTTTCTTTCCCACTGACAATATAAAGAAACGAAACCTAAAATTTCAGTCAGTTTACCACCTCTAAAATAGTCTTTCTTCAGTCCACTTAGGGAGAGAAGTCCTGTGGCCGCATTTCTCTTCACAGAGAAAAGCAAGGCACAACTTCCCAAGGATATTTTCTGGGAATCACAGCAAGGAACCTCAGAGAAAGAAAAACCAATTATTATCTCAATTGCTGCACCTCTTGTTGTGCACAAGTGGAATGCATTGTGGAAGATTGTTTACCTGAAGGGAATTGGTAATTGGATTCTGCTGTGAGTGTTTTGATTCATTGACCAATTGAATTCACGTGTATGTGTCAGGACTGTTGGCTGACAGTCACAAGATTCTGTTCAGTGGAGTTGAGTGCTTGTGCAGATTCAGTTTAGATGTAATATAATATAGAATAATATAGTATAATAAAGTAATTAATTAGCCTTCTGATATCAATGGAGTCCTCCTTGTCATTTCTCCCCTTCGTCAGGGTTGTCTTGCTTCCGATAAAGTCCCTCTTGTTAATGTTATAGAGGCTTAGAGGCTTCTCCACAAGAAAAAAACAGTTCTCTCGTGGCTCTCAATTTGTCACAAATAGCAGCTGCTTGGGGAAATCTGAAATTGTGAAGTCCCTCCTATTTTCCACAAGCTTTTCCCACAGCTGTGTTTATGGGCCATGTCAACTTATGGAGTACTGTTTTAAAGATGAGCTGTTCAAAGGCAAAAGTTCTCATTATCTATCTCTAAAATCTTAATCTCTGGGAACAGTGGTCTTCTTCTCCTGGGGGCACAGGACCACTCTTCTCTCTTTCTCTGTTCAAACTTCTCCTAGGATCACAGCTACTTTAACATCTGCTTACTTTGGCACGGAGGCCTTTGCTCGATGTCAAATTGAACCCTTCCTCTCCCCATGGCTTTCATGTGTTACAGGAAAGCAGAGTCTTTTCTCCACAGCTCTGCAAGAGGTTTTTAGCCCCAAGATCAGGACATCTCCTCATCCCTCCCATCTGGGACTTGACTTCTTCTTCACTGACTTTGGTGTATTCATGTTGCTCCTTTACATGCTTGTGTCTTGTTCCTTTCTCTCACTTGAGGCAGGACTGAAGCACTGAAAGAATTAACATCTTACCTGGGGCCTGCATATGGTCAACCTGACCCTGGTCAGGCTGGGTGCTACAGACAGTGGGAACTGCGGCTGGGGGGCAGCTAGGATCGAAACAGCCAGGCCAGAACTCAGCGGCAGCGTGCCAGGGGGAAGGGGGGGTTGTTTGTGGCTTCTCCTTCCCCCTGCCCAGTCTGCCAGGTGGTTGCAGTGGTAGAATCTTGGCCAAGCCGGCTCAGCCCGGGGCTGCTTCTGGGGGCCGGCAGACTCAGCTCGGCCAGGGACTAGCGGCAAGATGTTAGAAATCTCAGCCATGGCCTGGCCCACGGCACTCCCTCCCCTGCCTGGTAGCCAATGCGGGAGGCCAGCAGGCGCCCCGGGGAAAGGGGCCTGGCCTCGCGACCGGGGCTGACTGGCCCGACCTGGCCAAGACAGGGGGCCAGGGCGTGTTACCTCTTTGCTGGCTGGAAGAGAAAGAGGAAGTTCCTGGGTTTTTTCATCTTTAACATGTGTTTTTCACAGAGGCATGTCCAGCTTTCTAGTGGCTGGAAGCTTTGCATCACTTCCCTAAATGTCTCCCATGCAGAACCATGACACTGACCCTGATAGGCCAAGGAAACAAAACACCATCACTATGGATAAACAATCTCCATATTGCATTCTACTTTGGCACAACGTAGGCACAGCAAATGAGATAAGAATTGTTTTTTCTTTCTCTGTTGTTCAGAGAATGTGAAACCCAGAAATATTCTTGGGAAGAACTGTGCCTTGCTTTTCTCTGTGAAGAGAAATGTGGCGACAGGAAGGACCCCACAGTGGAGCAGGGGAAGGACTTCTCTCTGACCAGTGTGAGAAATGACATGTGATGAACTGACCATAACCCTCATTCCCTGTCTCTCTGCATTGCTGGGAAGGAGGGAGGGGTGGGGGGGGGGAAGGTGTTTTTATGGTCTTATTTTATTTCTCATTATCCTGCTTACATTTTGTTAGTAATAAATTCAATTAATATCTCTAATTTTGAGCCTGTTTTGCCTGGGATGGTATTTCGTCAGTGATATCTCCCAATCATTAACTCATGAAATTTTGTTATATTTTGTCTCCTTTGTCCATCTGTGGAGGGGAGTGACAGAGAGGCTTTGGTGGGTGCTTGGCATCCAGCTAGCATCATCCCACTAGCCTTTGATGCGGAAAGCTGGGATCATAAGGATATTGAGATAAGGATAGTAATTGGGAGAGGTAATGGGCAAAACAATACTGAAGAATGTTAGAGAGTAGAATGATTATGGAGAATTTTTGTTGTAGTTGGTGTGAAGGGTCAAGGGGTGGATTTTGTTTCAACTGTTCATTTTTGTTGTGCTTTGTGATGATGTTATTTGTGGTAGTCTGTTATTTTTACAGTTTGTTCTTTTGTAATGGGTTTTAAATATTCCTTGTTATAAGTTTGTAATGGTTTGTTCCATGTACTCCATTTGGCTTGCCTGCTGGTTCAGTCCTGAGTTGTTTACCCCAAGATTTTCCCACCTAGTGTATGTCAATCCCTTTGTCAGTCTCCTTGCACCTCCCTTGTTCCCTTGTCTTACCCTTGTCTGTCAAAGACAGCACACCCTTTTCATTCTGTAATGTTCCCTTTCCTTCATCCCTTCCTCGAAGCAAGATTGGATTGCAAGGTTTGCTCCTTCCCCTTGTTGGTTTCTATTGGATAGCCCTTACCCTGCACCCCTGTCCTAATGCCTTCCTATTGGTGAAAAGTTGTGTCCTCCCCTTATTCCCACCCTTCCTTAAAAGCAGTTCTGTTGCCCTCCATCATTGTCAGTTGTCCCTGACTCCCCTGGGGAAATAAACTTCCTTGGGACTCAGACAAATGGTCACTCCCTATTGCTTTACCTTGGTTCTTCATACTGTGCTGCTGCTGTGCCACCCATGCCATAGCCGACAGCTGCAAGGAGCCATGAGCCCCTTGTATGCACCGCCACCCAAGACAGTCTCCGCACCTATCCGGGGATGGCTCCTCTCGAGACTGTGTCAGTCTCAGGGAGTGAGCAGTCAGAGAATACCTCTCTGAGACCACAGCAACCCAGTGTCAGTTATTTTGTGGTTTGTGTGATTGCCATGGTTTGAGGCTGGCACAATGCCAGCACCCCCATGAAAATATACTTTCCCTAGTGGCCTCTGTGAGATGTGCTCAGGAACAGAGCAAAGCAGGCTCCAACTTAGGAGTAAAGGAAACAAAATTTATTAATTACAATATCTAAAAAGGAATAGACACAGCACTAAGAATGAAAACCTTCCAAATACATTCCTCCTCGTCCCCCCCATTTCTTCCACATCATTAATAGATTTCCACTCCGTCACCATCTCTCAGATAATCAACTTTCAGTCCATCACCACTCCTTAGATAATCGACTCTCAAGTCCATCAGGGAGAGAGGAGTCCCCCCTTGCACCATAGGCTTCTCCCAGAAAAACAATTGAAACTTCTTGTGTTTCCATGTCACTCGTGGCACTGCCCAGAGAACATCTGACTTCGTGACTTCTTCCCTCCATGTCCAGTGCTCTCACCACTGCACACGGACCAGACCTGCTTTTAGGGTTCCCCGTTTAAGGATGCTCCACCCAGTTCCAAAAGCAGCAGTCTCTCAACTTCGGGACACCAGTCGTCGTTCCCCCCCCCCCCCCCCCCCGCAAATTTACCCCCTGGGGCCAAGGGGCCTTGTGAACAGAGATCTTCCTCTCCACTGAAGACAGAGGGTATCCCACACCCTCCTCAGCCGTCTCTGTTCACGCCACTGCTTCACTCTTGGCTTCAAGGCATTGCCTCCCTCTAAACGCAGTCTCTGGGTCACAGGAAAAACATGGGTCTGTCCATGGCCATACAAGAAAGAGTCCAGCCCAAGGCCACTCCATCATCTCTTCCCATGTAGGATTCTTCTCACCTCTTCTGACATTTCTCATGTGCATCAACTTTCATCACACTTGCTCATTTCCTCCTGCTTCATCTCTCTCTCCTCATTCTGATTCAGGAGGATCAGTATTTGTAAGGTTTCCATTATTCTAGAAAGGGGTTGAAATCTTCGCCTCTGTCTGCCCAGAACTCCCACAGTGGCCGGGCACCTTCTCGCATCCCCCACTTCTCCTTCTGGCCGGCAGTGCTGCCAGTCCATGATATCGAATTTCAAGGCTGCACAGGCACTGGCTCTCTCTATCTCCTGGGGGGGGGTAGGAGGAGGGGGGGGCGATGCTTCTCAGGGCTCCTCCACCCTTCCATCTTGCCAAGCCTTCACCCCCCTCCTTTGCCCAAGGCTCTGGCCTAACTCACCTGACCGCATGGCTTCCCCTCCCCCACCCAGCCCTGGCTGGGCAGGGGAAGTCTGACCTCCTTCACTGACCGGAACCAAGAGAGAACTCTCCTGGGAGTTCTTGCTTTTAATCCCCTGTGTTCTCAGAGGCGGTCCATACCTTCAGTGGACAAACCAGGTGCCAATATCCAAACCCAAGCACTGATTGGTTTGACTACAACCTCTCAAAAAAATCACTTCCTTCTCACCCCAGGACAACGGATCACAGCAGTGGCTGCCTTGGTGCCTCCCGGCTGTGGATGCGGTGATATGCAGCAGTCCACAGTCCCGGCTTCTCCAGCATCTTGGGTAGGTGGCGTTTTTGTCGCTGCTTTTGCATTTTTCTTGGCTTCTAACTGCCCCAGCAAGTCCAAAATGAGTCTCTATGATTTTATATCTATAGCGGCTTTTAAAGCTTGTTCTATAAGCTTCCATGGTTTTAGAACATAAAAGAGAAAATCCATACTTGGAGGGGAGCCCACGCTCCCATGTTCCCTGCAGAGATTCCGATCCTCAAAAGGGGGGGTTTGGAACTGCGTGGCACACTCCGCTATCTACCACCAGGATTTTGCAGCAAGTATTCCACTGCCCGCAGCTATATTCCGCCACTGTTCCTGTCTCCCCGCAATACTGTGGTTGCTTGAAATGGCTAAGTCCATTCCGCACATGAGGTCACCATGTGTTATGTGGAGTTGGTGGTCAGAGACAGATATGACACTCCTTCAGAGTTACACGTGGCAGTAAAAAGCTTTATTGTTTGAACCCAGCTTTATATAGGGAGTTTGAAATGCCCCGGTCTAAAACGCTCATTGGTCTGATCTTAACCCCTCCCAGTTCTCTGACCAGTGAGATGTCTGTAGCTTAGGGTGGAACATAATTGGGTGAAGTCCCTGTATGTCAACCCAGGGGCCAGTTTATTGAACTGGGCTGGGTTTCTTTTTTATAACCAAATTAATTGCTCAGCCACAGACCAGCTGTGACATTGTGCCTTTAAGCTGAGTCTGTTTTACCCTTGTAGTGTTTTCTCCTGGTCTGTATCTCAACACATGAACCCCTTTGTTAAATTTTTCTCTCCTCTGCCCAGCTATGGCAGGGGAGGGTGAGTGAGAGACTTTCGTGGGTGCCTGGTATTTGGCCAGTATCAAACCACAACACACAGATAAGCCTGGTAAAGCCAAAGGAAATGTCATAAAGCTGGATTCAGTCTTGCTGTATGCTGGGGAACTGATAGGTTACCAATGCAATGATATTTAAATCTACACTGCTTAACAGAGCATAGCATTCTCTAAGCTAGTGTTATTCTGAGCTGGCATGTCCATGAAAAAAAAAACCTAACAGTTCTGTATGACAGAGGAGCTCTGTTTCAGGGCTGGATGCATCATCACAACATTTGGATTGTGTTGTGCCCATGCTAATAAGCCCTGCTTACAAACAGGCTCAGCTGGCAGTGATTGAGATCTCTCTGTACTGCGCTTCACTGTACAATGCAGATCTCTAACCCCAGATCCTCAAAAGAACAGAACTTGGCACAAATTAGAAACCTACTTTAAATGTGTTTGAGGTCCCTTCTATAAATCAGGGCTAATAAACAGCACTGTCAACTTCATGATGGTGAGAATAAATATATTAGAACTTGGGAGCTAGTAAGTTACTATCTTACTGAGGGTTATTCAGTTCTCTTTCTCTGATGGATGGATTAATTTAAGCATATGTTTTAATTCTTTCCTTGACCATGGTCAATGCTATTGGAAACTCTTCATAACTGATGTTAGTGGACTGTTGCTGTCCTATTGCCAAGGTTCCGTACCTTCTCAGTGGTTTCTCAGGCGCAGCTCCTCACAGCACTGACTCCTTCTCAACACAGCCAACAAACTCCATCTCCCCTCTCGACCAACCAACCTGCTCTTTTATAATACCCCTCTTAACTGGATCCAGCTGTGGCCTATTAAGAGCAGGCTTGTTCTTAATGCTTGATAATTAGCACAGCTGTAACTCCTTAGGGGCCAGATTACCTTCACCACTGTCTCTATTCTCCTACCTTTTATCTAACCACAGTGGACAACCTGTTTCCTAGGTCCTAATGTTCTGTAATTTTGTTAGTGGGAAGATGCATATGAAGCAGCTTTTCCTTCATTTCCTTTTGAAGACACCAAAGTGATAGATGATTTAATTAAAAAGCCAGTTTGTTTTTAAGGAAGAACTCCACATTCAGACTCCAAATCCTGTCACTTATGTCTGTTTAATATTTCCTAAATGTGTATTTTTTTCCTTTATCTCTATTGCTAGAAATAAAACTGGCTTAGTCATCACTTCCATCAATTGCTCTTCTGTTTCCCTTGTTGGTCTTTCAGTTCTTCCCCTCATGTAACAAAAAGGATTAATTCATCTTCCCCTGTGCTCACACTTAACTCTGTGTAGCAACACATCTATTCTCTGTGTTTTTATTTGAAATGTTGCTTTCAGTGAAAAATGTTTAACATTGTCAGACTTCTCTACAAGAAAAAAGTATTTTATTTAAATATTTTTTTGAAAATACAATTTTCCCCATTTTGTTCACAAACATAACAAATTAGGGGGAAGGAAAGAAGGAGAAAAGGGCACAGGCAGGAAAGGGTAAGGATAAAAAAATAATAAGGAAGACTGTCTCGGTTTGAAAGACAGGTGTCTGCTAAGGAAGGCAGGAGCTTCCCTTGGAACAGAGAATATGACCCTTTTCCCTCTGAATTGTTACAATTTTGAAATTAAGGGGCTTTCAGGCAAAGATATGAGAAAAGGAATAACAGCTCTTTACTAGTATGTATAACAAGGGAAACAAACAACAACAGTGGCAGCAACAAACAAAACCAGAAAACCAAATAAACAGTCTCTTCCCTGCTCTTTAAGCAATTCCCCCTTTGGTGTGAATCGTTAAAACTGAAAATCATGGACAAAGACTCTCTAACTAGTCAAAGTTAGAAAGTGGTATGCTTATTACGCCAGCAGGTGGCACAGGGATTGTTCCCGAAATGCATGACCGTGCCATACAAGGATTTTTGCCTTCTATTTATTTGCCAAAATAATACATATACACAACCCCAGCACCTCCCATCCCCGCTTTGTATTAAAATGAAGTTATTAGTCCTTCACGCATGTGCAATTCTTCTCTCCAGTTGGGTCAGTGGTCTCGAATTGGGTCAGTGCTCGCAGGGATGAAGTCAGGAATGTCTTCGTCAGGTCTCTGTGACCCTCTGGTACGATCCAAGGCCCCCTGCTTCATGATGGATTGACACATAGTCCAGGTGCTGGGCATTGTTCTACTGGTTTCAATATGTTCCTATAATGGTTCAATTGCTCCACTTCCTTCTACAAATGAGCTCATAATATAACAACTAGCTTTAGCTTAAGCATCTAATAATCATTAGCCTATCGTTGGTGTATCTAATTTCAATATGAATTGTTTCTAACCCTCAGCTAAAATCTTAAACCTTTAAAATCATGGTTCAGGTGTATCCAGCAGGGGCGCTGGCAGGCTCTCGGCCAGGCAGGGCAGGTGCGATGACTCTCCCTCGGCTGCAGGGAGGTCGGCTGTCTTTTCTCCATGTGGACAATGGCGGACCAGCAGAAAGGGATGGAGAAGGGGCTTCCTTTATGAACTCACAGGAGTTGCCAATCCTGGTGCCCCTTTTTGATAGCAAAAGGAGCTGTAGCAGGAACCTTGGAGCAGCAAGCTGGGAAAGCAGGGATGAGCAAAGTCCCAGAGTGGTAGATGAGATGTATCAGAAACTTGGCAGCTGTAGCTGTAACTGCAGGGCGTCTGGGCAGGCAGGGGGTGCAGAGCTAAAATGTAGCAAAAACTCAGAGCAGTGGCAAAAAAAACCCGACGGGGGCAGGGCAGTGGCAGCTCGGCTCCTAGCAGGGCAGGGAAAAGGCTCCCTGGGAAGGGAAAGGGCTTGGGATCCCAGTGTTTTCCCTGGAATGTAAAAGTCCTTTTTTAGTGAGGTAGGGTGTTAATAAGGTCCCAGTTCAGTGGCTGCTCTCAGAAGCAGAGGCTCACCTCATGGCAGAAGAAGCAGGGCTGGGCTGGGCTCCAGCAGCAGCAACGAATTCCCTCCCCCAGGCAGCAGCTCTGACCATCCTCCTCTAGGAGGGGCCCCAGCCCAGTTTTTGTGGTATCTCTGCCCTTCACAGAGAAACCCCCAGTTAAAAAAAAAAAAGAGTAGCCAGCTGTACCCTTCCCCTGAGCTGTGGCCACCTCTTTTGTCTTTCCTAAGCAGCCAGTGGTTATTGTCTCCTAACAATACATATGGGAAAAAAATATTTAAGAGAAAGAAACAAAAGAAAGAATCTTAAACACCATCTAAGAGTCTCCCATTGATTCACAAGTTTCAGAGTAGACCCCCTTGCTAAACTTAGCCCTGGACTTGACCAGCAGTTAAGGTCTAAAGGTTTAACAGCACTTAAACTTAAAAGAGCCTAATTGATAGCTTAAGTTAAACAATTTAACCCAGGATTCATATAGAATTTACTATAGCACAACAGTGACCCACAGGCTTAACTTACTTGCAAATATAAAAAACGTAAGGATCTAGGACAGAAACATTCATAGTTCATTTGCTATAGAATGTCCACACTCACATGCACACACACCTAAAAAAGTCTGTACAAGGAATACCTGTGAAAAATTCCCCCCAAATTCAATGAAGTGCTCACGTTGGATGCCTTTGTATCTTCTCAGTGGGTGAAGGGTTGAGCCTCAAAGACTGGGGTTATCAGCCCAGGCTCTGTCATTGTCATTTGGCAGTGGTCCTCCAATTCCCACCTTTTCTTGAGACTAAGTTCCTAATGGGAACTAGTCTCTTAATATCTATATTTCATTTCATAGTGTAATGCATTACAACAGATATAACACTGAATCATAATGCAAGCTAAGACACAAACAGCAATCATTATGGTGATGATTACAAACAGATGGTTTCCAAGTCCAGTTGGAAAATCATGAAGAAAGTTGTGGGTGAGGGTTTGTAGTGATGCAGAGTCCCCAGGCAGGTGCAAAGGAGAGCCACTTTATTGCAAAAAACAGGCCTTTTAAAGCAGCTAACTGCTTTAAAGTGGCCTTTATCAGTTACATAGTTTTAAATCATAACAAGCATAATTCAACCAACCATACACCATGATGTGAACACATAATGGTTATATAACTTGTTTTTCTACCTGTAATTCAGCTGAGTCACTTTCCCATAGTCCTCTTCTATTTAGCTGAAGTAGCAGGCCTGAGCCACAATTTTACAAGGGTAACAAGGCCCTTATTTTATAAGATTTTACCTACATGCAGCAGTAAGTTTGGTCCAGATATCTTCAAATCCCCAGAAGGTGTCATCTTGAGGTGTGCATTGTAAAATTTGGGTTTGTTTCCAGATTTCCTAGGCATCTATAGATACTACCACTTTGATCAATGTATACACAGCAACTGTCGTTAATGACAGTGCATAGTCCTTGTGATGCTAAAAGAAGGTCTAGTGCCATTTGGTTTTGTAAAACAACTTGTGACAAGATCTTGACTTCTTACGGAGGGGTTTTGGCTCTTTTAATTATGGAATAACGTATCCATGATTTTACTCTGTCTAGTTTCAATGCAGTAAAGTTGTCAATTATACTTGGAAAGGTCCCTTCCATTTCCTAAGTCTTTCAAGTACAACCAATCTCCTGGTTGGAACTCATGTGCTGGTGTGTCCAATCCGGTCAGCCTGGAGATCACCACTGCTCACTGCAAATCCTGTAAAGTTTTACTAAGAGAAATGAGGTAATTATTCTGATCGACCCCTTCTTTTACATGCATATTTTCTGGAATGTGTGGTACTTGGTAGGGTCGACCATATAGCAGCTCATAGGGGCTTATTTTGCTGGTGCCCCATGGCTGAATTCTAATTCAAAGTAGAGAAACAGGTAAGGCTTGGACCCATGTCAAGGATGTTTCCTGACATATTTTACCCAATTGCAATTTGATTGTATAATTCATTCACTCAACTTTGCCACTAGCTTGGGGCCTATAACATTTACAGATTTTATGGCTCCTAGCACTACTTTATTAGACATGTTAGGGTTGCTTCTTTTACAAACTATACATTGTTTGATTCTTGATTGTTCAATCTGTGCTATTTTAGACCTAATTATAGATTTTTGCAAATGTTTCAAAAGTTTTTCAATACTCCAATGAGCAGCTTTGTGTTCACAATCCACTATTTAACACAAGATCAATTATGGGACTCCTATTTGCCTGGTTAGGGTATCTTGCTTCTAAGGTTTCAGTTAATTGACAGACCCTAGCACCATAGTCTGGTTTCTCTACTGGGAGAGGTATCTTTGACAGGGGTATTAAAGATAAAACTTTGTTTTCTGATGTGCCTTTTTCTGCAACCTCTTTGGCAGCCTTATCAGCTAAATGATTCCCCAATTCCCGTTTGGTCTTACCCATTTGGTATGCTCTGCAATGCATGATGGCAACTTCTGCTGGTTTCTGGATACTTTCAAGTAAATCCAAGATTTGTTTTCCATTTTTGATTGACATACCTTGAGATGTCAAAAGGCCTTTTTCTTTCCAGATGGCCCTGTGTGCATGTACTACTCCAAAAGCATATTTTGAATCAGTCCAAATGTTGACTTATTTTCCTTTACTCAATTCCAAAGCTTGACTGAGTCTGATTAGCTCTGCTTTCTGGGCCGAAACATCACAGGGGAGAGTCCCCAATTAGATTACCTCATGGTGTGCTGTCACTGCATATCCAGATAGTAATTTTCCATTTTGAACAAAGCTGCTCCATGTGGATGTGACAGCCTGGTCAGAGAGCAAGAAAGCTAGATAAATTTTCCCAGAATCAGCCTGGGAGACTTCAAGGAGCAGGAGATAAACAATGATAGCTTATTATTATAAACAACCAGCAGCTATTGTTTTTCTAATATCTGTTTTCTTGTTATTCTCATAAGATTGTTTACAAATGGGTGTCTTGTTAATTAGCCAATCAGGTGAAATGTATTGATTAAATGACCAATCAGGTCCACCTGTATCAGACCAGTGTATAAAAAGAAGCAGTTCAGTAAAGACAAGAGGCTCTTATGCCACTTAGCCTTCTGACGACTCTGTGTCCTTTCTTATTGAACAGTGACATCTGATGACCACGCCATAGAATTACATCTATCAACCCTTTGTGGATCATACAACGGACGAAGACGCCTTGGACCCCACGGGGATCTCGTGGGGCCCACACAGCCCGCTCATGTCTGGACACCCTCTGTTCCCCTGGAGAGGTAACAGTGACCTTTCCCCATGTCCTCCTGGAAAAGACTGGGATCGCAATTTTGGCCCTAATAGCTTAAAAGCTAGGGTGGGAATGAGTTCCCCAGCAAAGCAGACAGTCGATAACCTGAGGTAGTCTTGCTGGAGTTTGGGGGACGGTGCCTTCACAATGGGAAGTCACCTCTCTACAGAATAATATGCAATTATTTATGTGTGGAGGGACATGATTCCTTTTATTGGAATCTCTGTGCCAGATGATTCTCTCTGCACTCTGCTTGCCTGGGCCAAATCCCATGATTTTCTGGTAGATGTAGATACTTCTTTTAGTCCACAGATGTGGGATGCCTTGGGCTACCGGCTGTGGGAAGAGCTTGCTAGTGGGGATACCACACCACCGTGCCTACACTGATTCCTGTATCAGGTGTCCTGTCCAGAGCCCTGCAAGGCCAGACCCCAACGGGAAGCGAAACAGAAATAGGGACCTTGGAGGGCAAAGATGTTGCCTCTGTGATCACTGACACCCCAGGGGGTGGATGGGTGGGCTGGGCGGCTGCGGATTTTCCCTGGCTCCAGGCGGACCCGCAGGGGATGTGGGGGCCCCCTGCAGAACCTATCTCTTGCCTAGAGATTATGTTCTGCCAAAATATCCTCATCCCTATGATTCTGTGAGGCCGACATATCCTCCTCCTGTAAAACTAGCACTGCCGAGTGCAATAGCCACATTCCAGCCGCGGCTGGAGGACGGCCCCTCTCCATTTGTGCCGCGCCAGGAGTGTTGCCGCCACAGCCAGCAGATTGGGTTTCCCTGGTCCGCAAAGAGTGTTATGAATAAAAAGTTATCTATTTTTTTTAAGGTTGCAGAGTAAAACATGTTAGTCCAGTGCTGTTAAGTTAGCTTCATTGTTAAGAGTTCTTCTTCAATTACCTGTTAATGGTTGGTGATTAACCATTGTCCCCTGATGCTTGCCAGGGACCCTGCAGGTACCAGGAGAATGGGAGTGGCATCAGAGCTAGTATGCAGATGAGAAATGCATTGCACCAAATTTTGCAGTTTTCCAGGAAAACCCCTAAAAATCAATGAGCCAACATAGAACTAGGGGACCTAGGTGATGTCTAAGGATGGGAGCGTAGTACAGTGCCTGCTTGGATCCTTTTTGCTTCTCACCCTAACCTGAAAAGATGTTGACTAGAAAGACGACCCGAGGTGTTGGACCGAAAAGGCGGAATCTCCTAATCTCTCGTGAGGACGGAATCCTCAGCTCTGTCTGCAGACCAGCGGACAAAGCTGCATCACCCTCCTCCTCCGTGCCACTCCTGGGAGCAACGGTGGTGTGGGCGTGACCCGTTGATTTCTCCCCACCTGAGCTGATTCTTTTTAATAAAGGCATTTAAAAGGAGAAAGATCTCCTGCACATTTTATTTCAGCTTGGGGACTTGTCTGGGAGAGCCATGCCTGAAGAGGACACCAGGACTGGGACGGCCGCCCACCCTGGACCTGCAGGACAGCTGGCTATCAGGACCAGAGAAGATCGGCTTGGGACAGTGACACGGAGGAGCGCCGGATTGGTGAGAATATCCGGCGGCAGGAGTGGGAGGCAAGCGAGTGTTGTGTGAATGAGACGAGGGCCGGCAGCTCGGCCCCTTGAAGTGAGTGAGGACCCCTCAGTACCGCGGTTCCGCACCCCCGCGAGGGGGCCAGCCAGGAACAGGGTGAAGTGAGTGGAATTGGTGATTGAGGCGCCTCCAAAGGGGTAAAGAGGACCCCCCTCCAGGCATGCGGAGGAAATACTGTGTGAGTGGCACGCACCCCAAATGCCCTGATACAGGTCCTAACAAAGGAAGTTAGGCGATTTAGAAAATCAGGCCGTTTTGTTTTTAAGTCCTGACGATGGAGGTCAGGCATGAGGTCTGGCAGAGGAAGCCTATCTAGAGTTTTTCCAAGCCCTGAAGCGTAAGTCCTGACAGGGGAAGGTCAGGCAAACTGAAAATCAGGCAGTACTTTTGTTTTAAGTCCTGACAAGAGAGGTTAGGCAAACTCACAAGTCCTGAGAAGGATTCGGGAAAGTTTAAAAGCCCTGCAGGCAAACCAAGTCCTGACAAAGGAAGTCAGGCATACAACCTCAGAGACAAGGGGTCTCGAGGTTTTGTTGGTTGAGTCTTGGCGAAGGAGGCCAAGGTCTCAACAAAGTCCTGACGAAGGAGGTCAGGCATACAACCTCAGAGGCCAGGGTCTCGAGGATTTTTTTTTGTTTTGTTTGTTTGTTGAGTCTTGGCAAGAGAGGCCAAGGTCTCAACAAAGTCCTGATGAAAACGGTCAGAGAAATTGGAGTTTCGGCAGAGGAGGTCGGGACTTCTTAAATAAGATATATTTCCTTTAGAGTAAAGGCATCTTTGTGATTTTTTCGAGGCCGAAAAAAATGGGAGGGTGCAATAGTAAGAAAAGTGGCCAGAGACTGAGGAATATACCTCCCCACAATCCCCTAGGTGAACTATTAGAGAAATGGGACTCTATAGAAGCCACAGAAGGATTAGATAAAGTTAAGATGATTCACTACTGTTCAGAAGCATGGCCAGAATTAGATGTGCAAGGAGGATGGCCGTGGTGTGGGACAAAAGACAAATGGATGTGTCAACAGCTGAGTAACTATCTGACCGCTCGAGAAGATACTGATCCTGAGCAATTATTATATGTAGCTTGTTGGTTGAATGCCATCGAGAGTGAAAGAGTGCAAATTTGTAAAGTGCAGAGCAAGAAAGAGTGAATGCTGGAGTTAAAGAATTGCCAAAAGGTAGGACCCCCTAGACTACTTGCCTCCTGATGCCCCTCCACCTTATAATCCTCTCCTTCGAGCACCTCAAATAGCAGATCCAGTTCTTCTCCTGGCTGCCATGGGGGCCATTCCCTCACCACCCCCTTCGACTCCTTTAGCTGCTTCTGCACCACCACTAATACCTACTCCCCTGCTGCATGCTCCACCCCTTCTCCAGCTCCACTTAACATGCACTCAAGCTCTTCTCCCCCTCCTACTGCTGTCCCTCCACCTCCTCCTAACTGGGACACAAATGCTTCCTTACCTAGTAACCTCTTATCACCAGGTACAGCCGTTGACCTACAGCAGGTCCAAGCTAATGCTAATACCCCTCAAATGAGTAATCTTGTGTCTGAAGATGGGCCATACTGTGGTACCCGATCCAGGACCTCCAAGGTAGAGAGACTTTTTCCCCTTAGAGAAGTTCCTATGGGAGGAGTAGCAGGACGTGTTTGTTTTGTAAATGCTCCTCTAACTGCTTCTGAGGTGAGAGGATTCAAGAAGGAGTTAGGGAATCTAGTTGAAGACCCTGTGGGCATTGCCAATCAAGTGGATCAGTTCTTAGGTCCAAATATCTACACTTGGGGAGAGATGAATTCCATTCTAAATATATTATTTTCCCCAGAAGAGTTCCGAATGATTAGAGCTGCTAGCATAAGAATTTGGGAAAAAGATAACCGTCCAGGGTGCCAAGTGCCATCAGGTGAAGACAAATTGCCACTAGTGGATCCCAATTGGAGCCCTAACCAGGAGGAAGGGAGGAAAGCCATGATGGAGTACAGGTCTCTGATAATTCGAGGGATCAGAGAATCAGTTCCCAAAGGAACTAATACAAAATTGGCATTTGAGGGCTCACAAGAGAAGGATGAAACTCCTGCTACTTGCCTTAATCGCCTAAAGCGGAACTTTCAATTGTATTCTAGAATAGACCCAGACACTAAAGAGGGTGAAGTGCTATTAACGGTCCAGTTTGTTACTAAATCTTGGCCTGATATACGGAGAAAACTGGAAAAGATTGAGGATTGGCAAGAAAAGACATTAATGAGTTATTGAGGGAAGCACTGAAGGTGTATTTAAGGAGGGAAGAAGAAAAAGCAAGGGCCAAAGCTAGGATCATGGTTGCTATAGCCAGAGAAAGTGTGGGGGCAAGCAACTCTTTCCCACAATCCAAAGTAACAAGAGAGTGGGGGGGTCCACCACCAAGAGCAGGCAAGGATAGGCCAGTACTGTCAGGGACAGGAGGAATGGAGAGGCCTCGAGTCCCTTTGAGTGAAAGGCGCTGCTATTACTGTGGAAAAACTGGACCCCCCCACACTGTTCAACCTAAAGTTGTGAAACCTTTGCTAGCTGATCAAGATAGCAAAGGAAGCAGCTTTAGAACCAGAGGATCCGGTAAAAGTTTTTAAAGCAGAAACCACACCTGAGGAGGGAAAAAGAAGGGAAGAACGCACATTTTGTGAAAAAAAATTAAAGATTTAAAGTTATACCAAGGGCAAAGAGGGTGTAACTAAACAGACGGATGGGTGTTTCTAAACAAAGCACTTGCTCGGATGGTGCTAACAGAACGACATAAATTAACCCACTGGGGAGTCCAAAGACTATGTGATTATTTCCTAAGAAATAACCTGTGCATAAGTGTATATGACCTAGAAAAGCAATTACAAAAGAGTGTTTAACTTGCCAAAAAGTGAACCAGAACGGAATGGTGAATACCATAGACTCAGAGGTCCACCTCTTGTAGCCCAAACATTGCAAATTATAATTAAAACTTTAAGAATAAAATGGAGATTGCATACTCTGTGGCACCCCCAGAGTTCTGGGAGGGTGGAGCGAACAAACAAAACTCTCAAAAATGTATTGACTAAATTAATTGAAGAAATAAAAATGAATTGGCTAAAGTGTTTTCCCCTAGCGCTCTTGCGCATCAGAACAAGACCCCGGTCTGATATAGGGATTTCACCCTATGAAATGATTTTTGGACTGCCATTCTTGTTAACACCCTATAGCAGAGGAGACTATTTGGAAGGAGAAGAAGCTACCAGAAAATATTTAGGAAGAACCCTAGAAGGACTTAAAAAAAGAGGATACCTCCCCCAAACCTCCCCTCTTGACACAAAAGCACATGACATCAACCCAGGAGACTGGGTTTTGATAAAAACTATAACCGTCACTGTGTGTACACTTGTTAGTTTGTTCTTATTTCCCTGTTTAATTAAAATAGTGACATCTGCTGTACAGAATAACCTAAGGATCTCGAAAGAGATTAACCTGAAAAAACCAAAAGAAGTAATGAAGTTGGGTAAATATGATCAGCAGAGTGCTCAGGAAATTTATGATCAATACAAAAAAATATAGGAAATTCTATATTAATGAGCCAAAAATTGTAAGTTGATGCAAGCTTGAGCTGAAGCCTGATCAAAGAAAAAGAGGGGGGACTGTTATGAATAAAAAGTTATCTATTTTTTTTAAGGTTGCAGAGTAAAACATGTTAGTCCAGTGCTGTTAAGTTAGCTTCATTGTTAAGAGTTCTTCTTCAATTACCTGTTAATGGTTGGTGATTAACCATTGTCCCCTGATGCTTGCCAGGGACCCTGCGGGTACCAGGAGAATGGGAGTGGCATCAGAGCTAGTATGCAGATGAGAAATGCATTGCACCAAATTTTTACAGTTTTCCAGGAAAACCCCTAAAAATCAATGAGCCAACATAGAACTAGGGGACCTAGGTGATGTCTAAGGATGGGAGCGTAGTACAGTGCCTGCTTGGATCCTTTTTGCTTCTCACCCTAACCTGAAAAGATGTTGACTAGAGAGAGGACCCGAGGTGTTGGACCGAAAAGGCGGAATCTCCTAATCTCTCGTGAGGACGGAATCCCCAGCTCTGTCTGCCGACCAGCAGACAAAGCTGCGTCTCCCTCCTCCTCCGTGCCACTCCTGGGAGCAACGGTGGTGTGGGCGTGACCCGTTGATTTCTCCCCACCTGAGCTGATTCTTTTTAATAAAGGCATTTAAAAGGAGAAAGATCTCCTACACATTTTATTTCAAGGAGCGGCTGGCGAGCCGCTGCGACAGCTAGCTCCGCTCCAGCCACCAGCAATGTCCGCCTCTGCTCCCCGGGAAGCAGCCGACATGTCTGTGTTTCAGCCAGCCTCCCCCCGCCCGGCTCCATAAGCCAGCTTGGCCCTACCTGCCAGCCCCGCTCTCCCCCCCTCTGCAGCGGGCCGGCAGAAGCTGCTGCCCCCGCCGTTGATTTCCTCCCCTCCCCCCGCAACACGAGTGAGGGTGGAACTGTCTCCGTCATCGGCAATCGCTGCAGCCGTATCGATGGCTCCATCAGCTTCCTCGTCATCAGCTATGGAGTCTGCACAGATGTACTGGCCACACCCTCCGCCATCGTGAGCGCCTCACAGTGAGCATTTGTTTCAGTTAACGTCGCATCCCCCGCAGGGTCTCCCCCCTCTGCTTCCATGGCGCCTGTGCAGATGTCAGCAACAGTGACAGCGGCACCGGCAGCGTCTCTCCTATCGGTAAATGACACAACAGGGTCTGTGACCCCTTTAGCCCCCCGCCTTTAGCTGCGGAACAACTGCCTCCTCCTCAACCCTGCACAGCGGGTGACTCAGCTGACCTAATGTCCCTTGCAGCTTAACCATTGCAGCCCACGCCTGCGGCCCCTGCGCTGGTGGCCCCCATGCCGCTGGTGGCCGCCCCGCCGCCTGCCCCTGTGCTGCTGGCCGCAGTGTCCACGGCTGGGCCCTCGGCCACGGAGACACCGGTGGCTGAACCCCCGCGTTCAGGCTTGCAACCAGCCCGTCGGCTCCACAGTCCGCAGTCGGTTCCTCAACTTCAGAGCCTCTGGCCAACCCACCCACCCCTGATGCCTGCAGGTTGTCCTCCCCATCCCAGGATGGGAACAGTGACAGCGATGAATGCCAACAGCCTACCCCCCAGTGGGGGCATGCCCTGGCAGCAGAACGCCAGCACCGACAAGCAGCAACATCGTCTCTGAGTAATTTCTGGACTTTGCCTCCTTGTCGGGTGACCGTGCAACCCAGGAACCCTCGCTGCTTTTGGGAATCAGTTAAGATGCGAGCTTTAGAGAATGGGGATTGGAACCTGATAGAAAAGGTGGGAATGCCAAAGTGTGGACTTGCCACCACACCAGACCCGGGGGAAGGGGCCACAGATGACAGTCAAACAGTTAATCCAGCACTTGAGGAGGGCATGCAGGTGGTTCTGGGAGACAATGTTCCACCACAAGGGGGAATTCAAGCTTTTCCCATGTATAAAACTGTCCCAAATACAGGACAAGCTGACAGGAACAACATGATTGCCTGTTGGGTTGTCCAAGGTTTGCAAGATAAGGTAGCAAAATATGGCCTTGTCTCTATGCAAGTTATGCAAGTTATCAGAGTGCTACATACAGACCTACTTGCTCCATTTGATATTAGATGTATAGCTCAAGTATTGTTCCAACCTGTGCAATTTAAAGTTTTTCAGGACAACTGGCAGCAGGTTGCTCAAAGGGTTTCAACAGAGAACATGCAATTGCCTAAGAGAAATCCTAGATATTACGTGGGAGTGAATGTTCTCATAGGAGAACATGCCTTTTCCAACCCTGATCTTCAAGCTACCTAGGACCCTGCCGTTCTTGAGCAGAGTCAACAGGTAGAATTTAATGCATTGCTAAAAACTCTAGAAATGGCCCCTCCCAAGCCATGATATGTGACCATAACTTAAGGAACAAAATAACCATTTCTACCATTTGTTGAGAATGTTGCAGCAGCCCTGGAGAAGCAGGTTGAGGATGATAACTTGAGGCAGGTTTTACGCAAGCAGTTGGCGTGGGACAATGCAAACAATGATTGCCGGAAGATTATAGATGCTCTTCTAGATGACCCAACACTGACAGACATGGTCCAAGCATGTTCCAAAGTAGGTACTGTAGACTACAAAATGTCTGCTCTGGCAGCTGCTTTACATCCAGGCCAGAAATCCCCAGGGGGCGGACAAGAGAAAAAAGGCAAAAATAAGGGCAAGAAAAAGCAGGGAACACACAAGCAGACAGAAACAAATACCAGATTCTTGTGCTCTAAGTGCCTAAAGGCAGGTCATTATGCAACCCAATGTAAGTCTAAATATTATGCCAATGGCCAGCCTTTGGTAGGCCTGGGAAATGGTAGGATGAGCACACAGGGGAACTGTGCTTTGACACAAGTGATTCCTCAGAGCACGGCACCGACACAGGCCTGCTCAGCCAGCTAAGGGGTAGCACCCACGGCTCCGCCGGGGTGGATGTACATGCTGCAACCGCAATCATCTCAGAATCCTGTTGTGAACATAAGGTTCCTTTGGATGTTTTTGGACCTTTAGGACAAAGGACTGAGTGCACTGCTTGTGGGATGATCTAGTGCCACCCACCAAGGAATCTTTGTGCACCTAGGTGTCATTGACTCTGGCTTTTTGGGTCAAATTTGGGCCACAGTTCCCATGCCCACCCCTGTCACTATTCCAGCAGGGACTCAGATTGCTCAACTTGTGCCTTTTAAGTCATGTGTCCCCAGGACTGACCAGCGGACTTGTGGGGATGGTGGCTTCGAATCCACAGGACCACCACAAGTCTTCTCGTCTGCAGATATTTCTGCTCAGCAACCCCAGATGATATGTACCCTGATCCTACCGGGTGCCAGCCCACTGAAGATCTGGCTTACAGGTTTGATCAACACACAGGCAGATGTGACAGTCATCTCCTTCTCTGTGTGGCCTCCTATGTGGCCTTTGGCTTCCATAAGGTTGACCATCGAAGGGTTGGGGGGTGCAATACAGACCTTTGTAAGCCAACGGACCGTGTTGATCAAAAACATGGATGGGCAGACAGCTGCAGTTCGGCCCTGTGTCACTAGAGCTCCAATCAATCTCTGCGGGCGGGATGTATTGGCAGCCTGCAGGGTACGAATTGGGATGGATTTTTAATTGGGGCCACTGCACTAAAGGGCGGAAAATATCCTACGCTGCCTTTACGGTGGCTGGTGGACAGACCCATTTGGGTACACCAGTGGCCCTGACAAAAGAAAAATTGGTTGCCCTTCATGAATTGGTTCAGGAACAACTTCAACAGGGACACATTGAGCCTTCCACTAGTCCCTTCCCACTCCTGTCTTTGTGATAAAGAAAAAATCTGGGAAATGGACACTGTTACAGGACCTCCGAAAAATTCATGCAGTGATGGAAAGCATAGGGGCATTGCAGCCTGGTATGCCCTCATCCACTGACGCTGTGCACTGGTCGTGGGAGGAGGGGGTAACGCTGGTCACCGGTGAGCTCCAATCCCCTTTCCCCTCAGCGCACATCAGGAGCGGCCGCTCCCCGCCTCAGCCATCAGCAGGCAGAGGGTAGCGGTTTGGCCACAATCTGAGGTCCTGTACCAACAGAAGCGGCCGATAAACGTGGACCCACATTGAAGGATCGAGGTAAAGGAAAAAGGAAGGACCCCTTGCTTGCATTTCCGAACTGTCTTTATTCTTCCCCGTGATGGGAGCGGCATAGGTGCCGCAGCGTCGCAGTTCAAAGGGGATGCAGAGGCAAAAGGGAGCAAAACAGAGAAAAATGGCAGCTTTTAAGGGGGGGGAGGCTGTCTCCCGGGAGCAGACAGCCTAACAAATCAAGGGCTAGATAGGAGGGGTATGGGGGGATAAACGTAAACATAAAACCAATAGGAAGGGGGAAGGGAAGAGTGCATACCAATGAGTGAAGGGAAATATAACTGACAACAAAACTTCTAGATAAATGGATGTAGCAAATTATGGCAGACAAGCTGCAGAGGCAGGTTTTGGAGGATGAACAGGGAAGGATCCAGAACTGACATGGGGAAAGGCGGGAAGATGGGTAGTAAACAACTTTAGGGAGAGACTATTAGGAAAGCTGAACAAGGGTGAATAGGAACAAACCAATACAATATTTTAAACAATTTCTGAAACAAATAAACTTCAAAACCCCACTGCCACAATCCACCATGCTCCACACGGGATGGGAGATCTTGATCATTGATTTGAAGGATTGTTTTTTCACAATTCCTTTGCATCCTGTTGACAAACCAAAGTTTGCCTTCACAGTGCCTTCAGTCAACAATGCCAAACCTGTGCAGAGATATCAATGGAAAGTTTTGCCACAGGGCTGTCGCAATATGTTGCGGTGGATGCTCCAAGTGTGGGGACACGAGGCTTGACTCCATTTTCCTCCTAAGTCTGATTTATTATCTTATATATTATACTAAAATACTACATTAAAACTATATTAAACGAACAGAGAGAGAAGAAAGATCAGAAGGCTACAAAGAACAAGAATAGAATAGAATGCATAACAAAATCCTGACTGCTCACAGCCTTGGCACAGGTGGTTGTGATTGGTCATCAATTGAAAACAATCCACATGGACCAATGGAAGATGCACCTGTTGCATTCCACAGCAGCAGATAGTTATTGTTTACATTTATTTCCTGAGGCCCTCAGCTCTCAGGAGGGAAAAATCCTAGGAAGGGATTTTTCATAAAATATCATAGCTACAGCAATAGCCTGACAATTTGTCAGTGGTATGTGGCTCAGGTCTTGTCCGGAGTCTGCAAGCAGTTTCCTGACACATACTGTTTTCACTATATGGACGACATCCTGATGGCAGCATCCACCCAGGATGAGTTGCTGAGGATATGTCTTCAGCTGTTTGCAGCTCTGCATTCTTATGGGCCACAGGTAGCCTCAGAGAAGGTTCAACAGCACCCTCATTGGAAGCATCTGGGGGTCAAAATTCTTGACCAAACCATTCAGTATCAAGAGGTGCAATTTTTGGATTCTATTCGGACCTTGAATGATGCCCAGAAATTGATGGGTGTCATCAGCTGGTTGCGTCCCTACTTGGGACTAACCTGAAAACAATTGTCCCCATTGTATGATACTCCAAAGTGGAACCCTGGCCTGAGATCACCTTGGGAATTGACTCCTGCAGCACGACAAGTGCTGGAGGAGGTCCAAAAGGGTGTTTCTGCTTGTCAGGTTCGTCGAATAGATCTTTCCATTGATATCACTGTCTTCATTATCAGTCCAGATTTTTATCCTATAGGTGTCATTGGCCAATGGAGTGACAAATGGTTTGATCCCTTGCACATTTTGGAATGGGTCTTCTTGCCCCATCAACTGAAAAAGACAACACCCATGTTGTTTGAATTGATCACTTGTTTGATAATCAAATGCTGTCAATGGTTTTTGCAATGAATGGCAGCTGATCCTGCAAAAATTATTCTTCCAGTAGAGCAGGAAGACTTTGAATGGAGCTTTGCTAACAGTGCTCCTTTGCAAAGTGCACTGCAGAACTTTTCAGGGCAGATTGCCTGTCATATGCTCAGTCATAAGTTACTGCAGTTGATGAAAACAACCAGTTTGTTGTTGCAGCCAAAAAGCAGCCAGGTGCCAGTGCAAGAACCCACTGTCTTCACCAACAGTTCTGGAAAAATGGGGAAGGCCATTGCTACTTGGAAGGATGAATCTGGATGGCAAATGCTGGAGGGCCATGAGTCAGGCTCAGCCCAACTGGTTGAGTTAAAGGCCATTGCCATGGCATTCCAGAAATTTTCTCAGGTGCCTCTGAACTTGGTTCCTGATTCTGCCTATGTTGCAGACATAAGCATGAGTTTGGATTGTTGACTTCAGAAGGAAGAAAATAGTGCAGTTTTGTTTCAGTTACTGAAAGACTTGTGGAGTGCAATTCAAGCCCGAGTCCATCCGTATTACATCTTGCACATTCGGAGTCACACCGATTTACCAGGTTTCATAGCAGAAAGTAATGCCAGGGCTGACAGGTTGGCTAATCCTGCATGGGTAGTGTCTCAGCCTGACAAGATTGTGCAAGCCAAGGCGTTGCATGATTTTTTCCATCAAAATGCACATACTCTGCTGGAGCAGTTTCATTTGACACCAGCTGAGGCTCATGACATCATCAGTTCTTGTGCTGACTGTCAAGGATTTGCTGCACATTTACCAGCAGGGGTGAACCCCAGAGGCCTAAAGGCCTTGCAGCTTTGCAAACAAATATCACTCACATCACTGAATTTGGCCAACTTAAGTATGTGCACATGTCTATTGATACATTCTCCTCCACCATGTGGGCCTCTGCTCACACTGGAGAAAAGAGTCGCGACAAAGATTGCCCATTGGAGGATGGCCTTTGCAGTCTTGGGAATACTTTCTTCTGTGAAAACTGACAATGGCCTCGCCTAGGTGTCACAGAAGACACGGCAGTTTCTGCGCCTATGGGAAGTGTCACACAAGCTTGGCATCCCGCACTCTCCAACAGGCCAGGCCATTGTCGAATGCGCTCATGGTACCTTGAAGTGTGTTCTGTACAAAAAAGGGAAATGCCTGGAGAAACACCACACAGTCGATTGGAAAAAACTCTATATACAATCAACCATCTTACAGTGCCACACAATTCAGAGAATCCTGTCATTCTAAATCATTTTCTCTCGTTGCATTCTTCAGGTGAGTTGCACCTGCCTCAAGCGAAGGTCCGGACACGGGACCTATCCACTCATAAGTGGGAGGGCCCATACGACCTTATCACTTGGGGCTGTGGGTATGCATGTGTTTCCACAGATACTGGAGTACAATGGGTACCTGCAAGGTGTGTCTGCCCTGATTTGTGACATGAAAACCAGAATGTGGCCAACAGGCAACCTCCGAATGATGATCAAGATGACGACCATCAATCAGATGTCCCCTCCACGAGTGAGGAGTGAACATTCCATCCTTTCTTTGCTTCTGAAAAAGGACTGTTGACAGGCTAAGACTGTCAGTTCTTTGAACAAATTCATGATTAGTTGTTATTATATTAGACTTGGTATTGAGATTGTATTAGAATAAGTAAATTATTTTAAGATTGATAGTGCATTTCTTGTAAGAGGGAATCACAAAATCCTATCTCTGACCATTTTAAATTGTCATTCAATTGAGTTTCTGATTGGTAACTGGCAACTACTAGAGAAACCTCTGGAGCTGAGTTTGTTCTCATTTCTGCAAGGGGCTCCGCAGAGGATTACAAACACCGCCTCCTCCTTTAAACAAAAAGGGGGAACTGTGGCTGTGACAGCCTGGTTGGAGAGTGAGAAAGCTAGATAAGTTTTCCTAGAACCAGCCTGGGAGACTTTGGGGAGCTAGAGATAAGTAATGATAGCCAACTATTATAGACAACCTGCAGGTATTGTTTTTCTAATATCTGTTTTCTTGTTTTTCTCAAAGATTTTTTACAAATGGGTGTCTTGTTAATTAGCCAATCAGGTGAAATGCATTGATTAAATGACCAATCAGGTCCACCTGTATCAGACCAGTGTATAAAACGAAGCGGTTCAGTAAAGACGAGAGGCTCTTATGCCACTTAGCCTTCTGACAACTCTGTGTCCTTTCTTATTGAACGGTGACAGCTCCCATTGGTAAATAATTCCCAATCAGAACTTTCCAAGGGTCTGTCTGATGCCTTAAACAGTTGGAACAGAGTCTAGACTGAGTTAACGGGAATAAAAAGATATTTATTGAAGGGCCTTCAAAGGCCACACCCTGGCAGTACCAGACACATGGCTTTGGCTCTGCCCGGATGGCTCCGTGATGGAAGCAAAAGAGGGCTTGGTGACAAGATCTCACATTTTTATAGGTTTTGGTCCATTAGCATATTGGAGCTAATTGTCCAATTACAGCCCCAGCCCCTGAAGTCCCATCCTTCTTGTTTTTTCTCTCTTCAGTCCATGTTTTTTATACTCTTGGGCCTGAGATCCAGATCAGCTGTCCTTGGGTCCCCAGCTAGAGAAGGAATTGTTGTGTCTACCTACTCTGTGAAGAGAGCTTACTATCCCCATATATGAAAACCCACACTTTACTATCCCCTCATATGAAACCCAGACCCACACACCAAAGCAGCACAAAATTAAAAAAAAGAAAAACATATAAAGCTAAAACCCAAGGTATCAGTCTCCTAAGTCAAGTCTGCTGGAATATGTTTCTTCTATAGCCTGTAAGCAATCATGCTCTGGGGTTTGTTCTACTTGTTGGGCAGATAAGAACATATCAGGGTTAATGATAGAAGTTGTTTTGAGTGTCACATCATCTTGCTCCACCAAGACTACCTGGTATTTTAGCATCTGTCTGGGAGATAGCCAGTGGGCCCCTTTTTACTCTAGTACAGACTGCACCATATGTGGTACATAAATGACAATGCTTTGTCCCAAAGTCAGTTTTTGAGCTTCCTGGATCAAGAGAACAGTAGCGGCTACTGCCCTCAGATAACTAGGCCAGCCGTGGCTGAAATTATCTAGTTGCTTTGAAAAGTAGGCCACGGCCCACCTCTGGTCCCTGAGGAACTGCAACAGCACTCCCAGTCCTGTTTTGTCTTTCATGGGTAAATAATTCAAATGGTGCATGGGGTTTGGGAGCCCCAAAGCAGGGGCCTACATAAGGGCTGTCTTGAGCTGTAAAAGGCAGCCCATGAATCATCAGTCCAGACTCTAAAGTGTCGTCACAGGCCCCCAGCCAGGTAATAATTAGCATTGACTTCATGATTCACAGAAGGCTGATCAATCACTTTATTATTCTATACTTATTATGAAACCCATCACCCTTACAGACTGTCACAATACAGGTGGACCCAATTGGTCCTTCAATACAAACACCATCACCATTGGCCAATCAAGAAACCACCCTTTAGTAAACAAATCTCCATAATACATTCCACATGTTCACAACAACAGATGCAGCAAATGAAGATAAGAATTATTTATCATTCTTTTCTCTGGTCTTCTCACAGCCTTTCCCAGCACGATGCCTGGGAAAGTTGTGTGTTGCTCTCTATGGCCAGAGGACTGCTGCCACACTAAAGTCCTTTTGAGCTGTCTTCAAGAGCTCATACAGTGGCTTTACCAGCAGCCCATAATTGCTGATCCACAGGTGACAACATCCAATCATCCTGAGAAAGGCATGCATCTCTCCTACTGTTCAGGTTTGTGGGAGATAGCAAATTGCTTCTCTTCGTTCCTGTCCCAACCTCCTTTGTCCTTGGAGGATTTTGAATCTCAAGTACATGTAGTGGTTTTGGTTTGCCAATTTGAGATTTCCTGGCCAATGCACTAAAGGGTGTGGTGGTTCAGTGTTGGCCAATCACCAGTGCACTCACTAGGATGCACTCACCTATTTCCTCCTGTGAGGTTGGACCAAGGGAAAGGCAAAGCAGGCTCAAAACATCAGAAAGGGTATAAAGAAAACTTTATTAACAGTAACTAAAAGAAAGAGTAATAAGAATCAGAACAAAACCTTCAGAACACTTGTCCTCCCCCCACAACCTTTTGTTTCCCAATGACAGCGTAAAGAAACAAAACCTAAAATTTCAGTCAGTTTACCATCTTTACAATAGTCTTTCTTTACTTCACTTAGGGAGAGAAGTCCCTCTTGTTAATGTTATAGAGACCTCTCCACAAGAAAAAAACAGTTTTCTCATGTCTCTCTTCACGAATAGCAGCCACACAGGGAAATCTGAAACTGTGAAATCCTCCCATTTCCCACAAGCTTTTACCACAGCTGTGTTTACGGGGCATGTCAACTTACGGGGTACTGTTTTAAAGATGAGCTGTTCAAAGACAAAGCTCTCATTATCTATATATAAAATCATAATCTCTGGGAACAGTGGTCTTCTCCTGGGGGCACAGGGTCTTCATTACTCTTCTCTCTCTCTCTGTTCAAACTTCTCATAGATCACAAGTACTTTATCATCTGCTTACTTTGGTGTCACTATAGGACGTGAAATAACACAATGTGGACACGCTGCTCTTTCAAGGTAAAAAAGGGGCTTTTTAATTTCTGACTCCAACATTTATAGATTTCCAAAAGTGACAGTGGATTGGAGGGTAAAAGTGCCACCTCTCCAATGACACTGGACAAACAACAGTCCATCAAATTTCTCCTCCTCCATAAAAGAATGCAAAACAATAAGTTATTTACATAAATTGTGTGAGAAAGTTTGTTACAAGAATGTAAACATCAGAAGGCTTAAAAAAACTTAAAAAATCAGGGCGACACTTTGGCATGGAGTCCTTTCCTCAATATTGGTTTGAATCCTTCATCGCCCCATGTTTTCATGTGTTAGAGGGAAACACAGTCTGATGTATCAATTACATCTTTCACCATAGCTTTACAAGAGGATTTCAGCCCCAAGATTAAGGCATCTCCTCATCTGGGACTTGACTTCTTCACTGACCTCAGTGTCTTCATGTTGTTCCTCTACATTGCCTGCATTTTGTTATTTTCTCTCACTCGAGGGAGGATTGAAGCACTGAAAGAGTTAATATCTCACCTGGGGCCTGCATATTGTCACCTGACCCCGGCCAGGCTCTGTCGCTTTCGGTGGGAACTGTGGCTGGGGCTATGTCACGATCGGCTGCATGGCTGGTCTTTGGTTTTTGCTGCATTCAGTTCTAGCCACAGGGCCACTCTGCACAGGCTGCAGGGCTGCCTCTGGCCTCAGCTGCATGATCTTGTGTGGCAGCCGTGCTGAGGTGAGGGGACCTGGCGGCAAAATGTTAACAGCCTCGGCCAGGGCCCGCAGCCTCCCTGACCCCTGCCTGGCAGCTGCTGGGGCCCGGACCAGCTGGGACAGGGCCTGGCAGGCTCCCCGGAAAGGGTCCCAGCCCTGCAGCAGGGACCACCCAACCAGGGCCCTTCCCCTGTTATCTCTTTCCCAACCAGAAAAGAAAGAGGAAGTTTCCAGGTTTCTTTTGTCTTTAACATGTGTTTTTCACAGAGGCGTGTACAACTTTCCAGTGGCTAGAAGCTTTGCATCACTTCTGTGAATACTTCCCATGCAAAACCAGGACATTAGGTTAGTATGGTCTGGACTATTTGTGCTTTTTCTTTGGATATTCTATATCCACTTAGTCTAAAAAAATTCAACAATGCCATAGTCTGATCCCAAAGTTGCTGTTTAGTTTCACTGGCTATCAGAATGTCATCTACTGCTGCAGTGTGATTTCATGATTTACCCCAGAACCCCAGGTTTCTTCCCTGATGATTCCCTCCCAGGTGTGTCAATCACCCTTCCTTTCCCCACCCTGACCCCTGCCGAGCACTGTCTGTCAATCCTGGAATTCCAGAAGGGCATCGAGTGATTGGGCAGATTCAAAAGATGCCTTCTACCCCCGGAGGGCATTGGGCCATCCAGGTGTCCTTTGTCCCTTGAGACCTCTTCTTCCGTACCTGGTTGGTGGGCTCCCTATCCCTTCCCTCCTCCCCTTCCCTGGGTTAAAAGGATGGGCAACCACATGTTCCGGGAGTTCTGTTGGAGGAGTTGCTAGATTCAGAGGCCTGCGGACCAGAATAAAAGTTCTGGATTGAAACCCTCCATCAGAACGGACTCCTTTCCTTCACCACTGCCTTAAAGCTTCTCTGAAAGAGGGAAACGTGAGGAGTGGACACTCGACAAGAGGAAGCTCCATCCCGCTGCCATCGGAGCCCCGGCATGTCTGGACTTGTCTCCACGCACCCAGCTGCAACAACCAGCTAGCCAAAAGTGTCTCTGGGGTGAAGCACCATAGTTGCCACTATTTGGTTCAGGCTCAAGGGCCAGACAAGCCAAGGCACATCCCGTTCACAATATTGGTAATACCAATAATCTACATACTGTAACAAGACTCCAATAAGGTTCTGATTTTTCCATTCCTCCAGTTCTTTTGCCAGTTGATTCCCAAATATGGTGGGGCAATTTTTATACTCCTGCAGTAGAACTGTCTAAGTCACTTGGGTTCTTCTGCCTGTGTTTTGGTTTTCCCATTCAAAAGCAAATAGCTCTTGACTTTCAGTGCTCAAAGGGATGCAGAAAAAGGCATCTTTCAAATCTAATTATTTAAACCATTTTAATTTTTCATTTAAGGGTGTTAGCAAGGTGTAAGGATTTACTACTACCAGGTGTATATCTTCTACTATCTTATTAATGGCTCTAAGGTCCTGTACCAGCTGATAATTCTTTCCGTTTACCTTCCTAACTGGCAAAATAAGGGTATTAAATTTGGATTCACATTCATTCAATAGGCCATATTTAATAAATGTTTTCCACAATAGATAATAACACCTTATGATTTTCTATTTTCAAGGGGGATTGTTTCTGCCTTACTGGTCACACTCTAGGTTTCAGTTTAATTCTGACAGGCTCTGCTCTTTTGGATCACCCAGGCACCTCTCCAGCCCAGACTATCAGAATCACTGCGTCCTGAAGGGATACTGGCAGATGGATCATATCAGTTTTTGAAGACAGTCATGCAAAAATAGAGGCTTCCACATAATTAGGTTCTGCAATAATAACCTGTATTTAGCCACTTTTAAATTTTATTTCAGCCTTTAGTTTTTCCAATAAATCTCTCCCAAGGAGAGGCTTTGGCAAATTGGCTAGATAAATAAACTGGTGAGTCATCCATTGTTTTCCTCAGCTATAATCAATGGACTTAAAAATATCTGAGTTTTGCAACTCCCTGTTGCACCAACGATTCTTATAGAAGCATTACTCATGTTTCCTTTACTGTATTCAGCACAGATTAACTAACTCCCATATCTACCAAGAAATCTGCCTCCTCATTTACCTCCTCAATCCCCAGCTTAGTTGTACTCAGAAGTTCTGCTGATGAAGAATCCTCTGGTCCCCCTCAGTAATCATTGATGATGGCCATGAGAGGGGGGCTTTTATGTTTCTACTGTGGACATTCACCTTACCATGCCTATTTTTCTTACAGTATGCACATTGATTAAAATCATGTCTCCTGGGAGAATTTGAGGTTGGTTGTTCTCACCCTCATCCCCTTCCTTTCCCTGGGGACACCATTCCTTGGGAAATTCCTTCTGTAAATGCAGCTGCCTTTTTTTTTTTTTTTTTTGTATTAGAAGGTAGATGTCAGACATTGACTTGGAATTATTAAGGTCTGTGACTGAAAATGGCACTTTTACTGTGTTTGGATGGTCCATACCTACCACCTGACAGAGGGGAGATAGTATCACATCTCTGTTTAGCTTTAGTTCTCCCTGCAACTGGACTTAAATCCTCTGCTCCTTGATATATTCTCTCTATTTCCACTATCCTCTCCTCTAGGTGTGCTAAATCTACCTCTTTGTGTGCCAGTTCCCTCATAATATCAGTCTTGGCAGCCTG
Organism: Passer domesticus; assembly: GCF_036417665.1. NCBI lineage: Eukaryota > Metazoa > Chordata > Aves > Passeriformes > Passeridae > Passer > Passer domesticus. Next base: position 4,282,424 of record NC_087511.1, read on the forward strand.
ATTATCTGTTCCCCTCTCTAATCTGTGATTAGGACTGACCATAAGATCTGAATCATCTTCCTTATTGAGGAGATGTTTAAAACCAATTTGTCCTATGCTTCACATAGAACAAAAACATTTTAACCATTTTCCTTGATTCTCCTTTTAAACAGCCAGCACAAAAGGGTATGAGAGGGCTGGATTCAAGCCACAATCTTTCTGCCATTCTGGATGATTCCACAAAGTGAAAAACATATCAGCATACATAACCTCATCCCATTTCTGTTCCCATCTTAAAAAAACCCAAACATTAACTGTAACAATGTATTATAGTTCAAGGTTCCATTTTGTGGCCACTTTTCTCCAGAGTCTAGTTTGGACAATGGCTGCCACTGATTACAATACTTAATCAAATTCTACCTGGTAGCTGTTCCCCCAGATAGCCCACCAATCTTTCTCCAATGTCACAAAATGCATCCAAGTGGGGACTTCTTCAGAATTCCCTCTTTAGACTGTCCACTACCCATTTCCTCATAGCAGGCCCAAAATATTACAATATAGATACAAATACAAATGCAAAACAAATAAATTATCTATTGATAACACCAAGTCAAATATCAAATTCCAGAATAGCAAATAACCCACCCAACCTGCCAGAAGATCCACACATCTTATATGAGCAGGATTCCCAAAAAGAATGCCTTATTATAAAATGGGATCTTACCTGTGTCCCAGACTGGTCTGAGGGTCTGTGGTCTTCTCCAGGAAAGTCCCAGAGCTACTGTGAAGATTCAGAGATCCCTCAGATCCATGGGATATCAGGCAGAGTGTCCCATTTAGAGTTTCCAAAAATGATACCAAAATCAGCCAGATCGAAGCTTTCTAACACAGTTTTGAGTATTAGAAAGCGGGCATTCTTTATTGCAGAATGCTGGTCACTCATATGATCCTTCCTCTAATCGAGTGTGATGGGCGTCAGGTAAATAGGGTTTTTATCATACACACTGATTACATATTGATTATCTATCTCCATTTACTTGATATATATGTATTGCTTTATTTTACATAGTTGCACCCCTTATCGGAAGACCTTATCTGGTCTTTTGGGGTCTTCTTCAGTGGTCTTCAGGGTCCAGTGTCATAATATTTTAGGTGGCTGTTCCTTGACCCCAGCAATTGAGTAAGTGCAATGCTGTTGTTTTACATGACTACTGCTTTGTCAGCCTTATCTAGGTACACAGAGCAGAGGTGGCATTGTTTGCCTAAGTCACATCCTTTATCTACTTCTTCAAGGCTATGTTGTTCTGTTCTACTGTCCTTATCAGAGTAAAATGATAAAAATCCTAAACTTGTTATTGTTTACTTTCATTTGAAGTAGGAGAAGGTGTTATTTTTTCCCCACTTGTCGCAGAATGAGTCCTGTCTTAGCCTCAGTTTTGTGACAACAGCTTAAATTTAAGAAATCACTCTGGTCCACAAGTTCTAAGGATGGCAGATCAGGTTTATTTATAAAAACGAATTATTTATTAAACAGACAAGACATAACAGACAAAAGATCTTAATCGGAGTTACTACACAGTATAAAACTAAAGAACTGCTGGTATATTGCAACATAACATAAAACAGTGCACAATATCAAGGTACCTATATTAAAGCCAGCAAAAGAAATAGCGTTGATTAGAAGTCAAATGTAACTTACCACTAAAATGACGATAATGTACACAGAGTCCTTTCACTTCACCTCTGGGGGATTAACCACAAAACAGGTTTGCTGACTCACAGGAGAAACTCCACACATTTCCAGGAAAATGTGTAGAAGATTTCTGCTTTGTGAATGTTTGGCGTAACTTTTATAGTTGTAAAGTGAGGTCTCTGTCAGTCAGAAATCAAATTTATCTTCCCGGCTCTCATTTAAACATTAAGATGTTTATTGGCAGTTGGGAGATGCCAGACCAGTGTTAATCCTATAGCACCAAAATAACTCACTACAAGACAGCTTATCCTGTTTGAGTTATCTGACCAGTCAGCAAATAACAGATAAGCTCTTGGGGGTGAGATGCTCTGCTACACCACTGACAGACAAAAGCCTGATGTCTAATGCTCACCTTGCATGAATAAATATATCTCTGTGTCACTGGTGCTAGCTTGATCTATACCCCCCCAAGATGTTGCCTGTGTGATCCTCTCACTATAGAGTAAGAAATGGCACAAACTTACCAGAAGGCTGGGAGACGGCGCTTCTCCACCTGCGCTGCTTTCAGCCCCTCCATCGCCAGCATCCAAAGGAACCTTATGTTCACTACAGGATTCTAAGATGACTGCATTGGTGGTACATGCATCCATGCCGGCAGAGCTGTGGGTGACACCTCCCAGCTGGCTGGGCAGACCTGAGCCGGCACCGTGCTCTGAGGAATCACTTGTGTCAGGGTGCAATTCCCCCGTTCGTTCATCTTCCCGTTTCCCGGGCCTGCCAAAGGCTGGCCATTGGCATGATATTTAGCCTTGCATTGGTTTGAACAATGACCTGCCCTTAAGCATCTAGAGCACAAGAAGGTGGCACCCGGCCCTGTTGGTTTGCATGTTCCTTTATTTCTCTTGTCCTTATTTTTGCTCTTCTTCTGTTGTCCATCCCCTAAGGGTATCTGGCCTGGCGGTAAGGCAACTGCCAGAGCAGACACCCTGTGGTCTACAGAACCTGTCTTGGTACATGCATTGACTGTGGATGGAAGGAATGTAGGAGAATAGAGACAGTGATGAAGGTAATCTCACCCCTAAGGAGTTACAGCTGAATTAGGAACAGGCCTGCCCTTAATAGGCCACAGCTAGATCCAATTAGGATGGCTATTGTAAAAGAGTAGGTTGGCTGGTGGAGAAGTTAGATGGAGTTTGTTGGCTGTGCTGTGAAGAAGAAGGGGTCAGTACTGCAAGGAGCTGCCCATGAGAAATCACCAAGAAGGTATGGAGCTTTTTCAATAAGATGACAACAACTGACCATGTCTGCTAGCATTGGGTTGCCTGGAAGAGCATCTATGATCTTACGGCACTTGCTGTTTGAGTTGACCCGAACTAACTGCTTGCATAAAATCTGCCTTAAGGCATCATCCTCAACCTGTTTCTCCAGGGCAGCTGCAAGCTTCTCAGAAAATGGCAAAAAAGGCTCACCTGCTCCTTGAATTATCATTGTATACTGTGGTCTGGGGGAGGCCATCTCAATGGTTTTCAACAATGCAATAAATCCTACCCTTTGACACTGCTCAAGAACAGCAGAGTTCCAGGTAGCCTGAAAATCAGGATTGGAAAAGGCCTGCTCTCCGAGGAGAGCATCCACCCCCACGCAATACCTAGGGTCTTCCTGATGTAGCAGGCCCAGGGCCTGCAATGGCTCCTTGGTGGTGAGAAGCTTAAGATAGGAAATGCCAACTCATGATGACTGGACCTTAGAAGCCCCTCTCTTCCTCCTTTGGACCCTTGCTTATCTCTCTGTAAGCCTATAGGTCACTTTCCTTTGACCCTTACTATGGGACAATTTCCAAAACCCCTGTAAGGTATATAAACCCCTACTTCTGCCCAGTTCACTAGAAGAGCTGTCACTGAGTACCTTCATGGAAGACCCCAATAAAGAATTTTTTGGAACCTCACACGGCCTTCTCCTCTCTCTCCCTGCATCTGCCCGGCAAGCAAGCTAAAGAGCTGAAATCACAAATGAGCTGATAATCACTAAGAGCTGATATCACTTGAGCTTGCTAAGGTTGCTTGCGGCTAGCAGCTGCTTGGGAGCTCAGACAGGCTGTGCTGAGCAGGACTGAGCTATCCGGACCAAGGCAGCCCACCGGGCATACCCCAGCTGGAAAGCCGCCAATATCCCAAAGCAGAAGCCTGTTGCTTGCTGCAACCCTTTCAGCAGCCTGCCTCCAGCTGTCAAAAAAACCCTCATATTGCACAGGCTGGAACAGTGCCTGAGCATTATGTTTAATATCAAATGGAGCAAACAGGTCCAAGTTTATCACTCTGAGAGCCTGCATAATATGCACAGAGCCAAGGCCATATTTTGCAACCTTCTCTTGCAAATCCTGGATCACCTGCCAGGCAATCACATTGTGCTTGTCGGCATGTCCTAAATTTGGGACAGGTTTATACACAGGAAGAGCTTGCACCTCACCTCATGGCAGAACACGGTCCTCCTGAACCACCTGTGTGTCCCTCACAGATGCTGGATAAGCTGTCTGACCATCATCTGTGGCGCCTTCCCCCGGATCAAGTGTGGTGTCAGCTGTACACCGTGGCCTTCCCGCCCTGTCCAACAGGTCTCCATCCCCAGCTTCTGAAGCTCACATCTTAACTTAGTCCCAAAAGCTGAGAGGGTTCTTGGGGCACATGGTCACCCAACAGGGAGGCAAAGTCCTGAGATTACACATGGACGATGATTCTGCCTGTTGGTGTCGGCATTCCACTACCAGGGCATGACCCTGCCGGGGTGCTGGCCATTGGCATTCATCGCTGTCACTGTCCCCATCCAGGGATAGGGAGGACAGCCTGCGGGCAGCGGGGGGGTGGTGGGTCAGCCAAAGGCTCCAAAGTCGAACAACCGACTGCGGACCACAAAGCTGAAGGGCTGGTTGCAAGCCCAGACGCATGGGGGCCGTGGCCAGGGGCCCAGCCGCAGATGGTACGGCATTACCGCCGCTGTTGCAGGCTGCAATGGCAAAGGTGTAAAAGACAATAATTTGACTGAGTCAGCCGCCACACCAGGAGGAGGAGAAGGCAGTTGTTCTACAACCAAAGATGGGGGAATGAAAGGAGACACAGCCCCTGCTGTGTGATTTACCATTTGGAGAGACGGCACTGATGCGGTGGTCACTGTCGCTGTTGTCCACGCAGGCGCCATGGAAAAGGAGGGGGAAGCCAGCCAGGGGCATGACGTCAGCTGGAACAGACACCTGCCGGAAGGTGTTGACAATGGGCATGGCCAGTACAGCTGCACAGGCTCTGTGGCTGACAACAAGGAAGCTGATGGAGCAACCAGTGTGGTTGTGGCAACTGCCGATGGTGCAATGGTGGAGCTGACTCCGCCCTCACCCGCGATGTGGGGGACAGGTCTTGAGCTGGGAAATGCAGATCCTGCCAGCCATGAAAGAGTCAGTTCCCAGTGTGCGGGGGGGGGGGGGGGGGGGGGCGAAGGCAGGGCCAGCAGCAGCCCACCAGCTGCTCTTCGAAGGAAAGGGGACAACCAACCCATCAGCCGCTGCGGTGATAGTTCTGGCTCTGCCAGTGGCAACGGAGGAGCCGAAAGCGGCGCAACCAGGGAAGCTCCATCTCCTGGGCACAGCCAAGATGTGGCTATCACTCTCAGTGGTGTTGATGTTGCAGAAAGCGGAGACAGTGACTTCCCAGAGTCATAGGGACCAGGACTTGTTGGTGCAACATAATCTCCAGACAAGAGATAGGTTCCATGGGGAGTCTCCACACCTTGCGGTGGCCTGCGCAGAGCCAGAGAAAAGCCGGCAGCCGCCCAGGCTGGCAATCTTCCTCCCTGGGTGTCAGCGCCATCTCCGCCCTCCGAACTCCCCATCTCCAACCCACTGTCCATGGCTGGGATGGCACGGAACAGTTATCCCCATGCAACCGTAAGTCAAGGCACGGTGAAATCCCCTCTAGAAAACTCCTCCACAAGCTGGTGGCCCAATGCCTCCCACAGGACTGGACTAAAAGCAGTGTCCACATCCACAGGAAAGTCATGAGACTTGGCCCATGTTAACAGAGCCCAGAGTGAATCATCTGACACAGAGAGTCCCATAAAGGAAATCATGTCCTTCCATTCAGTAACAATCACGTCTTCTTCTTTAGAAGCGTGACTTCCCATCGTGGAAACACCAGCACCCAATCCCAGCAAAGCACGGACTGTCCGCTGCACTGGGGAATTTGTCCCCGCCTGCTGTTCTAAGCTATCAGGGCAAAATTGTGACCCCAGTCCCTTCCAGGAGGATGTGGGGAAAGGTCATTACCTCTAAGGAGGAACAGAGGGTGTCTAGATGTGGGCGGACTGCCCAGGCGCCGCAGGGTCCCAGCAGAGGTCCGGCAGGGGTCCAAGGAGCCTCCATCTGTCCTGCGATCCATGAGGAGCGGATCGGTGTGAAACACGGCATGGTCACCAGATGTCTCTATCAAGTAAGAAACAGCACAAACTCACCAGAAGGCTGGTTTGCACAGTGTCTGCTTTAATACAAAAATTCTCTCTTTTTATAGACTGTTCCAATACATACAGACCAGATTGGTCAATCAATCAATACATTTCACCTGATTGGCTAATTAACAAAAACACCTTTCTTATAAACAATCTTTGTGAAAAACAGGAAAACAGAGAGTAGGAAAACACCACCTGCACATTGTTTATAATAACAAGCTATCATAATTTCTCTACAACTCCCTAAAAGTCTCACAAGTAGGCTGTGAAAAAACTTATCTGGTTTTCTCGCTCTCTGACCAGGCTGTCACATCCATATGATCCAGTGAAGGGAAGAATCACAAGTTCCTTGTAACCCTAACCCTAAAATAGCCCTTGAGTAAGCTGAGGAGCAGGGATTCTGGGAAGGCTGTTGGAGCATGATACTTTGCCCTAGATGCTTTGCCTTGGACTGTAGTCAAGCAACTCAATTTCCTATTTGCAAATCTATCAGCGGTGGATTAAAAGGAGGCCCATGTGTTGTTTTGGTGTTGAATTATGTTAAAACCCATCTGGCACACCAAACTCCAATCACCATCCTGACAGTGAGGCAAAGATTTGGCAGAGAAGCTGCTAAGCTGACCTGGAGACATGTGACTGGCAGTCAATCACTTTACACTATAAAAGTCCAGTCCACTTTCATATAGTGAGGTTCTTCTAACATTCGTCCTTGGAGTGTGTGGAGATTCCTCCCCTGGATTTTGGGGACACCCACCAAAGATACTCCTCGAGGTTAAGAGAAAGAGACCTGCCCAAGAATGTTGATGTGAGTGAGTTGAATCAATCTCTACTTAATAATTGTTTCTTTATGCTAGCTTTAATATAATTGCTTTGATATACTGCACTATATTATACTATATACTACTAGTAGTTTTAGCTTTTATTCTGTCTAACAAATAATTCTGATAAAGATCTTTTGTCCAAACAGGATGAAAGAAACTTATCCAACGCCCATTTGATGTGAATTTTTTTGGGATGCCGGGGACACAGGAGATTGTTCTTTCGAAATGTGTCCCACTCAACAAACAAAATCCATCTATTTTAATATATTTCTTTCTGCTAAATTGTTTTGTAAGTTCTTTTACACACTATGCAAACTATGCCTGCTCTTAAATTTAACCTTTTGTCCTGGTTTAGGGCAAATTTGGGAAAAAACCTCCAAAAGGGGGCCCCCCAGAAAACAAACCCACACAGCCCCTCCCACCAACTGGTTCGGGAAAAATTTCCTCTGAGAGAAGTGGAAAAAAACTGTTTATTTAACAGGCAAAGCACTCCCCAGCACAAAAAATGAACAATACCGGATGACAAAATTCATTCACTGCTCTGAAGAGATGACAAATTCAGAAAGTCTCTCCTGTGGGTGGTCGCTCTGTTATCAATCCCTCTGCCACTGGGAAAGACTGCTGCCCACAGTAGGCCCCAGTAGGCCACAAAGTGCAAGCTCTCAGTGCTCCCCCTGGGTCCCAGTCCGGAGCAGGTTTCAACATTTCCAAGAAAAGGGAAAGAAAAAACCAGTCCAGGGAAAACTTCTCTGCCTTAGCTAGCTAAACTAACTAAAAAGCAAAGGAGTGCTCTGTTCTGCTCCTTCTGTGCCCAGACAACACAGTCCAGGGCAAAATGTGGAGGTGTGTCTCTGATAACAAACTCTGTGCTTCTTCTTCTCCCTGTGTTCGCTCTCACAACCAGTCTTGAAGGCACAGAATATAATATCCAGCATAAACAGAACAGACAACTGGGGATACAAGCATCATAAAGTCACCCTAAGACACCTTTACATTGATTGATTCCAATAGTTAATAACTTCATCAGTATTCTTATCCTAAAACAATCATTGGCTATTTCTACTGAGGTCTTCTGATTGGAATCCTTGCTATTAAAATCAATATGGAAAAGGTAGTGAGTTTCCAAGCAACATAACTGATGAGCATGATGGTCTCCATAGTTTCTTGACCAAAACATAAAGCTCCACTAATTTCTAATTTCTAATTTCTTGGCAAGGTTTCTATGGTTACACATTCCAAACACAGCAGTCCTGATATTTTTATACTTTACAAATTTCTACTTCTAATCATAGTTAACCCTTTTATATTATTTAATTGATTATTTGATCAAAATAATAGTGCTTGAGAGTCACGAGGTCCGGGGTGGTCACGAGTAGCAGGCTGATTAAAAGAGGCCTCTAGGGAGTGTGGCGACCTACAGCACGGCAAACAGGTGTAGGTATGTGCCCCCTGTTGACAGAGTGACCAAATTATCCTTTGTGGCCGTAAAAAGGAAAAAAGCCCATAAGTTTGTCTAGTCAATTTGGTAAAAAGACACCTCACAGGATCTTTGGGACTTCACCAGAAACCTAGGGCTGCCAATTGGATAGAACCCAAAAGGTCCCACCTAAGTAATTCACTTGAAAAAGAAGAGAACAAAGGAAATAATCGCTTTTGTGGGGTGTTTTTAGCAAGACCAAGAACCTCTTGCCCCTGGCTCAGGTTTTCTCTGAAAGAGCTTTGTTATTTTGCCTTTTATTAAAATTTTTCTGTTTCCAGCACTACCTCAGAAGCCATCCTGCTAATTTTATGCCATTTGAGGTAGCTGGGCTATTTCAGGTGTGATAGGTTTCTCTGAGAAATCATAAGACATGGCTCGAGGAGAAAACATCAAATAGGAGTGAGCAAACAGAGGCGTGGCACATCTCTGAGGGCGTGGCACGGCAGTTTGAGAGGCAGTTCACGCAGGCAGGACAAGCAGACAGGGTTGCAAGTCTTCTTGCTAGTAAGGTTTGCTGTGTGCTGTTTGCAGTGGGTCTCTTGTTTGCTTGGTTTTGGGGTTTCTGTTAGCAATGTTTTTTACGTGATTGAAAACTGTAGTTAGTACAAGTGTATGTAATCAAATGAAACCCTCCAGAAAGGATGTGTCTGTATGGACCCATTCCTGTGCAGACTGTTTGACCTTATCAGTGGTTTCAGGCAGTGTTGTGGAGGAAACTTGCCTGCAGTGTGAACAGGTGAATGATCTCCTTACACTGGTGGCCAAGCTTAGAGAGGAAGTTGAAAGACTAAGGAGTATCAGGGAAAGTGAAAGGGAAATAGATTGGTGGATTTCAGCCCTTCCATCCTTGAGAGAGGGCCACCAAGAGTCAGAGAACTCCTATGCCTCCCACTGTCAGGCAATAGAAGGACACCTGGTAGATGAAGGGGAGTGGAAATGGGTACCTACTTGAGAAGGTAATCATAAAAATTCCTCCTGAACCCCATCCCCAAGCCAGGTGCCACTTCAGAATAGGTATGAAGCCCTGGATCTAGAGAGTCAGCCAGATGATTTAGAAGAAAATTATCTGCCTAGTGAGCGTCCCAATTAGGATTCATCTGTGAGAAGGATTACCACCTCTAACATAAAAAAGAAAAGAGTAATTGTAGTGGGTGATTCCCTTCTGAAGGGAACAGAGGGCCCCATATGTTGACTGGACCCAACCTACAGAGACGTCTGCTGCCTCCCTGGGGCCTGGGTACGAAATATCACTGAGAGACTTTCTGGGCTGATTCAGCCCTCTGATTATTACCCACTGCTGATACTCCAGGCTGGCAGTGATGAGATTGAAAAGAGGAGTGTCAGGGCAATTAAAAGGGACTTCAGGGCACTGGGACAAGTAGTTGATAGGACAGGGGTACAGGTAGTCTTTTCCTCAGTCCATTTGGTGGCTGAGAAAAATGATGAAAAGAAATAGGAGAGCTCACATTATCAACAAGTGGCTCAAGGGTTGGTGTCATCGGCAGAATATTGGATTCTTTGATCATGGGGCAACTTTTACAGCACCTGGCCTACTGGAACCAGATGGGCTCCATCTCTCTGTTAAGGGCAGAAGCTTTTTAGCTTGTTAATTGGCAGACCTTGTTGAGAGGGCTTTAAACTAGGTTTGAAGGGGGAAGGGGATGCATCTGGGCTGTCTGGAAGCAGGCCCAAGGGTGGTAAGCTTGAGATAGGAGTGAAATCAGTAGCCCAGCTGAGGTACATGTATACTAATGTGCGCAGCATGGGTAACAAACAATAAGAGCTGGAAGCCATGGTACAACAGCCGAGCTGTGATGTAATTGCCATCACTGAAACGTGGTGGGATGACTCACGTGGCTGGAGTGCTGCACTGGATGGCTACAAGCTCTTCAGGAGAGATAGGAAAGGGAGAAGAGGTGGAGGGGTGGCCCTTTATATTAGGGAGGATTTTGATGCCATAGGTATTGAAACTAATGACGATGAAGTTGAGTACCTATGGTCAAGAATTAAGGGGAAGGCCAACAAGGCTGACATCCTACTGGGAGTCTGTTATTCTCCACCCAACCAGGAAGGAGGGGTGGACAATTCATTCTATAAGCAGATAGATAATGTTTCAGGATCATCATCCCTTGTTCTTGTAGGCAATTTCAACCTCCCAGACATTCGCTGGGAACTTAATACAACTGAAAATAAGCAGTCCAGGAAATTTTTAGAGTTTGTGGAGGACAACTTTTTGTCGCAGCTGATGGGTGAGCCAACCAGGGGAGGGACTATATTAGATCTGTTGTTTGCAAATAGAGATGGGCTGGTGGGAGATGTGGTGGTTGGAGGCCACTCAGGCCACAGTGATCATGAAATTATAAAATTCTCGATATTTGGTGAAATCAGGAGGAACATCAATAAGACTTTTACATTGGACTTCCAGAGGGCAGACTTTGGCCTATTCAGGAGACTTATTCAGAGAGTTCCTTGGGAAGCAATCCTTAAAAACAAAGGAGTTCAGGAAGGGTGGCCATGCTTCAAAACAGAGATCTTGAGGGAACAGGAACAGACTGTCCCTGTGTGCCAAAAGATAAATCGATGAGACAAACATCCAGCTTGGATGGGCAAGGAGGTTTTGGAGGAACTTAGGAATAAAAAAAGGATGTATTGTCTTTGGAAGGAAGGTCAGGCCTCTCAGGTAGTATTTAAGGGGGCTGCTAGAGCATATAGGAAAAAAAATAAGGAGGCCAAAGTTCAGTTTGAACTTAAAATGGCAACTTCTGTAAATGATAATAAAAAATGTTTTTATAAATATATTAATGGTTAAAGGAAGAGTAATACCAATCTTTGTTCTTTATTAGATGCAGAAGAGAATTTAGTAACTGCAGATGAGGAGAAGGCAGAGGTGTTTAACACCTCCTTTGCCTCAGTTTTTAGTGGGAAGAAAACTTGCTTTCAGGATAACTGTCCTCTTGGGTTGGTCAATGGTATCAGGAAGCAGAATGGCTGATGAGCTTGCGAAGCTGCTCTCCATCATTTACCAACAGTCCTGGCTCACTGGTGAGGTTCCAGATGACTGGAAGCTGGCCAATGTGACACCCATTCATAACAAGGGTGGGATGGAAGATCCTAGGCCAGGTAGCCTGACTTCAGTACCCAGTAAGGTTATGGAACAGTTTATAGTGAGTGTCATCACACAGAACTTACAGGATGGCCAGGGTATCAGACCCAGCCATCATGGGTTTAGGAGGGATAGGTCGTGTTTGACCAACGTGATCTCCTTTTATGACAAAGTGACCTGCCTGGTGGATGCAGGAAAGGCTGTTGATGTTGTGTATCGGGATTTCAGCAAGGCCTTTGACACTGTCTCCCACAGCATACTCCTGGAAAAGCTGGCAGGCAATGACTTGGACAGGACCACTCTGCTGGGTTAAGAACTAGCTGGATGGCCAGGCCCAGAGGGTGGTGGTGGATACTGCTGCATCTGGCTGGCGGACAGTCACCAGTGGTGTCCCTCAGGGGTCTGTACTTGGGCCAGTTTAGTTCACTATCTTTATTGATGACATGGATGAGGGGATTGAGTCTTTCATTAGTAAATTTGCAGACGACACTAAGCTGGGATTGTGTGTCAATCTGTTGGAGGGTAGGAGGGCTCTGCAGAGAGACTTGGAATGGTTGAATGGATGGGCAGAGTCCAATAGGATGAAGTTTAATAAATCCAAGGCCACAATAACCCCCTGCAAATTTATAGGCTGGAGATGGTATTGCTGGACAGTGCCCAGGCGGAAAGAGACCTGGGGGTACTGGTTGACAGCTGGCTGAACATGAGCCAGCAGTGTGCCCTGGTGGCCAAGATGGCCAATGGCATCCTTGCTTGTATCAGGAATAGTGTGGCCAGTAGGAGCAGGGAAGTCATCCTTCCCCTGTACTCAGCACTGTTGAGGCTGCACCTTGAGTACTGTGTCCAGTTCTGGGCACCTCAGTTTAGGAAGGATATTGAGATGCTTGAGCGCATCCAGAGGAGGGCAACAAGGCTGGTGAGGGGCTTGGAACACAAGCCCTATGAGGAACGACTAAAGGAGCTGGGGTTGTTTAGCCTGGAGAAAAGGAGACTCAGGGGTGACCTTATCGCTTTCTACAACTCCTGAAAGGTGGTTGTAGTCAGGTAGGGGTTGGTCTCTTTCACCAGACAGCAACTGACACGGCAAGTGGACACAGTCTCAAGCTGCATCAAGGGAAATATAGGTTGGATATTAGGAAACAGGTTTTCACAGAAAGAGGGATAAAGTTCTGGAATGGTCTGCCTGGGGAGGTGGTGGAGTCACCATCCCTGGATGTGTTTAAAAAAAGACTGGATGTGGCATTCAGTTGTCATGGTTTAGTTGAAGTGTTAGGGCATGAATTGTACTCAATGATCTTTAAAGTCTCTTTCAACTTAGTCATTCTATGAATTCTGTGAATTCTGTGAATATTCGTAACACAATAATTTATCATAATAAATAATTGATTTTATATCATTATACCTGATTTGCCAACTTTACATCCTGAGGAACAAAGTTACTTAAATCGTTGACAGTCTGAGGCTAAGACTGAATCCAGCTGCACCCAGGGTCCTCTCTGAGAAGGAGTTTAGAAAGCAAGGGGGTCCTCTCTGCATCTCATGGCTCAGCAGCAGGTGTTCTTTAATTAATTTTGTCTGAAGCTCACACTCCACCTGTGACAATTTGGCATAGATTTGGCAGCATCATGGCAAATGATTTTGAGGAACAGACAAAAAGCTTAACAGAATATTTACAGAGGCACAATATACACATTAACACTGATGATCCCCGGCCAGTGGACAATTGGTATGAGTAGGAAAAGATACAAGAGAAATTAAATACAAAACAGGGATCACCGAAGATATAAAAAAGGAAAAACTATCATCTGTCATGCACTGGGATTATGCTTAAAGGCTGTGTGGCAATGGAGAGAACAAATGATAAATAAAACTAATAATCTGAGGGATTAAACAACAGAAAGAAATTGTGTAGAACTGTCTCTATAGTTTCAAAATGACCCATTGAAACCACAGTTAAAAGATTCCAAGGAAAAGACAAAAACCTTGGAAGAAATTAGAACTGACATTTTTAAAAAACCTCAATCCTATGGATGTTAAAAAAATATATTAAAATTGATAGTTTTACCTAAGGACTGGAATGGTGATATTTGGGAAAGCCCTGATGAAAATGCTGATGAGGTTGAATGGGACTCCTATGAAACAGTTGAACCATCACTTTTTAGAGAGGAAGGGATTCCAGAAGTAAAAACTGAGATCCAGAATTAAGACCAAAGGATGTCAAGGAGGTCAGAGGAGGAACACGGTCAGAACTACTCCCTGGGACCCCCTGCAATTGGTAAATCTACAGGAAAAATATGTATGAAAACTAGGGGAGTCAGAAACTGAATATTTGTGGAGAGTGTCTCAGGAGGAGTATTATGAATAGATGTGGGAATTTAGATAAGTCTCTGCCTTTTGCCCAGGCCTCCGGCAGCAGGCATTAGCTTTATTGAGACAGCCAGCACCCGAAAACCCACTCTCGTTCACAAGTTCTTTAATAATGGCTGATTTGGTTGATGCCTAGAGAGGCTGACCTGGAAGAGAGGCTGGAGAGTGTTAAAGGACTAAAGTAGGTATTTATTAACAGGCCTTCAAAGGATACACCTTGGGCAGTACAAAAGCCCAGCCATGGCTCTACCCAAGATGGACAACTGGTCATGAGTTTTCACACTTTCATATGTTTTGGTCCATTTACATATTGGGGTCAATTGTCCAATTAAAGCTTCAGGTTATGAAGTCCCATCCTCCCAGATTGCTTTCCTCAGTTCATTGTTGTTTATACCTTTTGGGCATGAAGCTGCAACGGTGTCCTTGGTTCTCAGGCTGGAAAAGGATTTTTTTGTCTAACTAGGCCGTGAAGAGAACTTACTAATACGTTATATGAAGTTCAGAGTTGCATCCTAATGCAGTAAAGAATCTGGAAATCATGAAAGCTAAAACTTAAGGCATCTTTCTCCCCTTTAGAGGCTTGACAAGGCCTTTACCTTGTTGAGACTCTATTCTAAATGTCTGCTAATAACAAGTATTTATTAATAGATAAATATCTAACAACAATAAATAATAATAGATAAATATCTAACAATAATAAATATAACAGTAAATATCTAACAATAGATAAATATCTAAAAAAATAATAATAAACAAGAATAAATAGTAACAAATACCTAACAGTAGTAATGTCTTGCACAGTTGGGTATGATGTAAAGAAGAATAATGATTATTATGAACACTTCTTTAGGCACGGAAGAGGAATCATTTAAATTATGTTTTCGTCTGCATCAGTCTCTGATTTTACAGTTGTTTCAGGAGCAGAAGCCTTCTTAACTCTGGAGTAGTGAATCCAGGGTCCTTTGCCAGCAACTTTGACTATGGTGAGGGTAGTCAGCATGACTTGGAATGGTCCTCTCCACTTGGCTTGTAGAGGATCACTGTCCCACCACTTAACATAGACCCGGTCTCCAGGTTGGAACAGATGTTCAGGTGTATCCAGTCCTATGGGTCTGGATAGCATGATGTAATTCTGGAGCTCCTGTAAAGTGGAACCTAAAGCCATTAGATATCTCTGTAAATCAAGTTTCCCCTTCATGTGAATTTCACCTGGAATATGCAGAATCTGATATGGTCTGCCATACAATATTTCATAGGCACTGATGTTATCCCTCTGCCTTAGTCATATGCGGATTCTCAGTAAAGCCATAGGCAAGGCTTGAACCCATGTCATGGATGTTTCCTGACAAATTTTGTTAATTTGTGTTTTAAGGGTTCCATTCATACATTCAACTTTACCACTTGCTTGGGGTCTATAAGGTGCATGCAGATCCCAAGTAATTCCCAAAATCTGGCAAACTTCTTTAACCACTGTTGCAACAAATTGTGGTCCCCTATCTGATGACGTCCCCAAGGGAATCCCAGACCTCGGAATTGTATGATTGAGTAAAACTTTCACCACTTTCCTTGGCTTTGTTAGTGCAACAGGGATAAACTTCCAGCCATCCACTGAAGGTGGTAACTAATACCAGTATGTACCGGTATTTCTCTTTGCATGGTAACTCCGCAAAATCTATTTGCCTGCAATCTCCAGGAAGATCCCCTGCTTTTGTTACTCCTAACACAACTCTTTTCCTCGTGTCAAGGTTGTTTTTTCAACAGATTTCACATTTTCTCACTATTGATTGTACAATATCAGTCATTCCCTTTCTTGTTACTACCTTTTTTAGATGTTTCAAAAGATTTTCAACCCCAAAATGTGTTTTTCATATTCTCTCTGAGCTAGCTCCTGAAGGATCAGGGATGGGAATACAACCTGATTTGCTGGTGTAACAGCCCATCTACTTTTTGTGATCTCACCTTTAAGGAACACAGTTTGTGGTCTGCTTGGTCACATTTTGTCGTGAACCCTCACAAATCAATCTGTTTTTGTGGAATTACTGTGAGAATACCTTTTCCTGCAATTCCTCTTGCTGCTTTATCAGCAAAACAGTTTCCCAATTCTGGAGTGGTTTTCCTTTTTTGTTGGCCTCTACAATGCATGATAGCTACTTCTGCGGGTTTTTTAATGCTCTCTAAGAGGGCAAGTATATATTCAGTATGCTTGATTTGATCACCTTGAGCATTCAGAAGTCCTCTCTCCTTCCAGATGGTTCCATGGGTATAGACAACACTAAATGTATATTTAGAGTCAGTCCATATATTTACCTTCTTTCCTTCACTCAGGTCTAGGGCTCTCGTCAGTGCAATCAGTTCAGCTTTCTGTGATGACACATCTGCTTCTAGGGCCTTTGCCTCGATCACCTTGTCCTATGTGGTCACTGCATAGCCTGTCATCCTTTTGCCATTTTTTGTAAAGCTGCTCCCATCTGTAAGAAACTCCCAATCTGGATTTTCTAGGGGCACATCCTTCAGGTTTGGTTGGCTGGAATAGACCTCTTCATTTGTCTGCGGTCATGTCCAGGCACATCATCAATTAAGGTGGAGGACAAAAACATGGCAGAGTTAACAACAGAAGTTGTTTTCAGGGTAACATCATCCTGTTCTAATAACAATGATTGATATTTAAGCATCTGGTTGCCGGATAGCCAATGTCCCCGCTTTTGTTTTAGTACAGCTGCTACTGCATGGGGTAGATATGAGTCATTAAAACCGAAGATCGCGGACAAAGACTCTCTAACTAGTTAAAGTTAGAAAGTGGTATGTTTATTACACTGGCAGGCAGCATGGGGGTCGTCACCAAAAGATGTGACCACACTGTGCAAGGTTCTTTATTTATTTCCCGAGATCTTACATACAATACATATGCAGAACCCCAGCACCTTCCATCCCCACTCCGTAGTAAAATGAGGTTATTAGTCCTTCACGTGTGTGCAATTCTTCTATTGAATTGAGTCAGTGGTCTCGAATTGGGTCGGTGGTCTTGAAGGATGAAGTCAGGAGAGTCTTCATCAGGTCTCCGTGACCCTCTGGCACAATTCAAGGCTCCCTGCTTTGTAATTGCTTGATGTAAAGCCTAGGTACTAACCATTGTTCCACTGGTTTCAACATGTTCTTATGACAGTTCACTTACTCCACTCCCTTCTGTAAGTAAGCTCATAATGGAACAATCAGTTTTAGTGTAAGCATGTAACAATCATTAACCTCCCTCCTGATCAATGCAAAGTGTTTCTATCTTGCAGCTAAAACTTTAATTTTTAAAATCATGATTCAGATACACTACAGTGTGTTGCCCAAGGGTGAGTTTTTGGGCCTCCTGGGTCAAGATGACAGTGGCTGCCATGGCCTTCAGGCACTCTGGCCAGTCCTGGGCAACACTGTCTATCTGTTTGGAAAAGTAGGCCACAGCCCTCCATTGGTTCCTGAGATGCTGTGCTAGTACCCCCAGAGCCACATTCAGTCTCTCATGTGTGAAAGGTTGAAAAGGTTTAGTTAAGTCTGGCAGTGCCAGTGCTGGAGCTGACATTAAAGAATGTTTCAGCTGTTTAAAAGATGCTCTGGTGTTTTCAGTCCATATGATAATTCCTTTTTCAGCTGCTTCTAATGCTCCATATAGGGGTTTTACCAGAAGTCCATAATTTGCTGTCCACAAACAACACCAACCTACCATTCCCAGGAAAGCTTGCCTCTCTCTTATACTATGGGGCTCAGGGAGTTGACAGATAGCTTCTTTCCATTCTTTGCTGAGCTGTTGGTGTCCACGGAAGATCTCAAGCCCCAAGTAAACTACTGCTTCTTTAGCAATCTGTGCTTTGTCTTTAGAAACTCTGTAGCCACTCAGTCCCAAGAAGTTTAATAAACTTACGGTAAATCGTATACAGTCATCTCTGGTTCTAGCTGCAATCAGGATGTTATCCACATATTGAAGAATAACTCCTTCTGGCTCCTGCCTTTCCCAGTCTTCTAATTACTTTGCTAGCTGGTTTCCAAATGTTGTTGGGCTATTCTTGAAACCTTGGGGTAAAACTGTTCAAGTAAGTTGACTTTTTCTCCCTGTCTTGGGATTTTCTCACTCAAAAGCAAAAAGCTCTTGTCTGTTTCTGTGCACAGGAATGCAGAAAAAGGCATCCTTCAGGTCTACAACAGTAAACCACCCTAATTCATGTGTCACTGTGGTCAAAAGGGTATAGGGATTGGCCACTACTGGGTGTAAGACCCCTGTGATTTTGCTAATTGCTCATAAATCTTGTATTAATAGAGAAATCTTATCTGCTTTTTTAACAGCTAAAATTGGAGTGTTGTATTTGGACTCACATTGCACTAATAAACCATGTTGTAGGAATTTTTCAATTACAGATACCAATCCCTTAGGGTTTTCTAATTTCAAAGGGTATTGGTGTTGCTTTACTGGTATGGCTCCTGGTTTGAGTACAATACGCACTGGTTTTGCCTGTTTGGATCTTCCTGGCATATCACTGGCCTACATTATTGGATTGACTGTATTCTCAACTTCAATGGGGATTTCACCACATTTTTCCTGTATAAAAAGTGCAGCAACTTGGACAAATCTAGATTCAGGAATTACAACTCGTACACCCTTCCCTTTTTTAAATTTAGTTTCTGCTTCCAATTTTTCTGGAAAATCCCTACCCTATCAATGGTTATGGGGAGTTAGGCATATAGAGGAATTGATGGGTTACCCAGTGCTTTCCCAGTTTAAATTTTAAAGGTTGGAAGAAAGCCTGTGTTTTGCTTACCCCAATCACCCCAACAACATGTACAGTATCGTGACTCAGTTTCCTTTCTAAGGTATTTAACACAGAATATGCTGCTCCAGTATTTACTAAAAACTCAATGTCGTCTTTCCCCAGCTTGGCTATAACTGCAAGCTCTTCTAGGGGAGAAGCCTTCCATCCCCATCACTCAGAACTTGAGCTGCTTGAGGTTTGTACTACTGGGAATTTGGGAACTGAGGATTTTTCTTTCAACACTGGACAGTCATTTTTCCAATGTCCCCATTGTTTACAATTTGCACACTGATCTTTCTCTGTAGGGGAAGCTTTCTTGGATGACTTTTCCTGAGTAGCCTTCTTACTAGGTTGGGATTTAACTCTTTCAGTTGGGGCCCTGTCTTGAAATACCTTCCAGGCAACCTCCAGAAATTTATCTATGTCTCAAACTGTTGCAGCTTTCTTCTTATATAATTTGAAGCTTGACCCATAAAAAAAGAGAATTAGGTGTGCTTTACCATCAGCTGATTCAGGATCTAGATCTGTATATTTGATGGCAATTTCTCTTACCATGTGTCCTGGTTTGGAATGGGAGGAGATTCAAGGAAGTGATGCAAAGTTTTTTGTGTGACTGACAATCTGTTGAACCACTGAGAAGCTGGACACACCTCTGTGAAACACACATGTTAGAGATGAAAAACCCCAGGAACTCTCTCTTTCCAGTCTGTGAGGAGGTGGCAGGCCCCAGCCCCTCGTCTCGGCCAGGCCGGGTTGGGCAGTCCTGCCGTGGGCTGGGCCCCTTTCCCCCTCCCCAGGCCACCTGCCATCCCCCTTCATGGGCCCCGTTCTGGCCAAACTGAGTTCTAGCAGATGCCAGGCAGGAAGGCGAGGGAAGCTGCTGAGCCCTGGACGAGGCAGGGCTGGCCACGGCTGTGAAGATCTTGCCATCAGGCCCCCTCCCCCCAGCTCAGTTGAGACCAGAGGCCTCTGCAGCCCGTGCAAAAAACCAAAGACCAACTATGAGGCCAATCCTGACACAGCCCAGCTGCAGCTCCCCGCCATGAGTTACCAGCGGTCAGGTAGGCCGCAGGCATGATGTTAACCCTTTCAGTGCTTCAATCCTCCCTTGAGTAAGAGAAAGGAACAGGATGCAAGCATGTAAAGGAACAGCATGAAGACATCAAGGTCAGTGAGGAAGAAGTTAAGTCCCAGATGGGAGGGGGAGGAGATGCCTTGTTTTTGGAGTTTGATATCAAGCAAAAGCCTCCACGCTAAGATAAGCAGATGTTGAAATAGCTGTGATCCCATTAGAAGTTTGAACAGAAGAAGAGAGTAGTCCTGTGCTTCCAGGAGAAGGAGAAGAAGAAGAAGAAGAAGAAGAAGAAGAAGAAGAAGATCTCTGTTCCCAGGGATGAAGATGATTTTAGAAACATATAATGATAACTTTTGCCTTTGAACATCTCATCTTTAAAACAATACCCCATAAGTCGACATGGCCCATCGACAAGCTGTAGGAAGGCTTATAGCAATGGAAAGTATTTCACGATGACAGAGTTCCCCAGGCGGCTGCTATTTGTGACAAAATTGAGAACCACAAGAGAACTGTTTTTTTCCTCTTGTGGAGAAGTCTCCATAACCTTAACAAGAGGGACTTCTCTCCCTCAGTGAACTGAAGAAAGACTATTTTAGAGGTGGTAAACTGACTGGAAATCTTGTGTGTGGTTTCCTTACATTGTCAGTGGGAAAAAAAAAAAAAAAGTTGTGGGGGGAGGAGAAGTATTCTGGAGGGTTTGTTTTTATTCTTACTACTTTTTTCCCTTCTAGTTACTTTTAATAAAATCTTCTTTATACCCTTTTACAGTTTTGAGCCTGCTTTGCCTTTCTCCTAATCCTATCTCACAGCAGGAAGTGAGTGTATTGGTGATTGGCCAGCACCAAACCCACCACATTCTTTGGTGCATTGGCCGGGAAAATCTCAAAATTGGGGAAAACCTAAATGGGGGAACAAAAACCACTACACGGTGTTTAAAAAATCAGTGGGTGACTCATCATAATTTTTCCTTCCTTTGTAAAGATTTGACCAATTTATAGCTTTAGGGACACCATGTTTCAAGCCATATATCACGAGGCTTTGGTATCGTTCTAACCTTGCCATATGCTCGGGTATATTTGGATCCCATCCAGGGTTCTCGAGGGGGAATATCTGAGTGACAGTGCCTTGAAGCAGTCCACTGGCTATGCTCCCCTCTACTGACGTTGTAATGGCTATATTGACCGTTTGTCTCTCAGTGGGATCAAGTAATGTGTCTAACATAGAGTTCAGATCAGCCCAGTCTGGATTTTGTGAGTTAATAGCCCATTCTACTAATTTTGCCACTTTATCTGGGTTTTCTTTATATTTCCCCACAGTAGTTTTCCACTGTTCTAACTCTATAAGAGAGTATGGAACCTTCACATATATTAGCTCCTGATTGCCAACTGCTTGTCATAATGGGGCTTGCAAAATTGGTTCTCTTTCTTTTTCTCTTTTTGATCTAGTATGGCGAGCAATTGGGCTACATTCTCCAATGGCTTTTCTCGCTATTTCCCCCCTCCTTCTCCTGTTTAGGGCAGCAATGATGTCATCCATTTCATCATCCTTTCTTTCCTCTTCAGAGCCGTTTGAGCAAGGGCTGTCTGTTGTAGCCAGTAGTCTAGCTCAGCTAGTCCCACTCCTAAAAAGCCTCACACAGGACTTACTCCGATGCATCTCCCTGGCTGTGTGTTTGTGATCTTTGATGATGTCATCTCCTGAGGCAACTCCCTGGCCTTTGGGGTCGCTATGGCAACTCACAAGCTTGAGAACAGAGGAGGAACCACTCCCCCTATAGGAGGTTTCCCTCTCCTCCCTCTTCGTAAAAGGCCCTGCCCCCCCGCCCCTCCTCTCGGGGGGGAGGGGGGGGTGAAGGAGGCGGTGGCAGGGACGTCGTCCATCGCTGCCAAGGCCTGTCTTTCTCCTCTTTCACTGACCGGGGCCCTGCCCAAGCCGCGTCTCCCCCCGCCCCACTTCGTAGCCGTGACAGAGATGGTGGCGGGGGAAAGGTTGATCCCGGCCCGAGCCCGCGCCTGCCGCAAACGCGGCCGGAGCCCCCCCCGCTCTCATGGCTGGTGCAATCAGGTCTATCTCTGCTTCCTCTGGGTTTTTATATTCGCTACTGAAGGTTGGCTCTTTTTTTTTTTTTTTACCTTTTAAGACCAATATATGTTCTTTCTTCTCATCTAGGCTTTGCTCACATGCTACCACCATAAAAAGCTGGGCATACTCCAACTCCTCAAAATATCTGTCCCCGTGTATGCAGGATATTAAGTTTGATATTAATTTTTGTTCTAAACTCCCGAATTTAGCCCATATTTCTCCATTATCTAGTTCAAACATTGGACACATTTTCTCTGAGAGTCTAATAAGTTTAGATTTTAAAAGCATAGACTCTTCTCCAGTTAAATTTGCCCGCTTCTTTAATATTAACCCCAGAGGGCTATCTCTTGGAATACTACTGTTATCATATTCACAAGAGGACACACAACCTATTCTGATACCCAAAAATAAAAAGCAAAGAGGCACAAACAAACAAAACCCAACTTGGGATTAGAACTCAAAACCTTCAGAGCCACAGTGCAGAAGCTACTCAGTTGAACTACCCTTTGGCTTCAGGCCAATCCTACTACAATTTAAACCTCCACTTTTCAGAGGGGATCCCTTCTTACCTAAGGGTAACGAGCAAAACAGCTCCATCCAGAACCCTAGGGTTCCCCAAACAAAATTACAATTTACAAATACCTCTTAGCACCTAACCCAGATGCTAAACAGAATATCCCTTTATTCGGTCACTCACGTGCCTCTGTTTCAAGAGTTCTTGGCTCCGATAGCTCTGGACCTCAGCTGAGCCTCTCCCGGAATGCTGGGTCCAAGGGTTTTCCAGATGCTTCACTGTCCCACCTGGGATGCCGAAACTGATGCCTTAAGCAGCTGGAACAGAGTCTAGACTGAGTTAAGGGGAAAAAAAGGATATTTATTGAAGGGCCTTCAAAGGCCACACCCTGGCAGTACCAGACACATGGCTTTGGCTCTGCCCGGATGGCTCCGTGATGGAAGCAAAAGAGGGCTTGGTGACAAGATCTCACATTTTTATAGGTTTTGGTCCATTAGCATATTGGAGCTAATTGTCCAATTACAGCCCCAGCCCCTGAAGTCCCATCCTTCTTGTTTTTTCTCTCTTCAGTCCATGTTTTTTATACTCTTGGGCCTGAGATCCAGATCAGCTGTCCTTGGGTCCCCAGCTAGAGAAGGAATTGTTGTGTCTACCTACTCTGTGAAGAGAGCTTACTATCCCCGCATATGAAACCCAGACCCACACACCAAAACAGCACAAAACTGAAAAAAAGAAAAACATATAAAGCTAAAACCTGAGGTATCAACGCCACAAAGAAGTCAGCAAAGAAAGACAGAAAGGGTCTCTGTAAAGAGTTCCAGCAAGGTTTACTGAAGAGTCATGCTGAAGGAATCCAGGGACAAAGACAAGCAAACAATAAGTGTCCTGGGTTAAGTATGGGATCAGGGACCAATGGTCTGTGGGCACTGGGGCAGTACAAGGGAAGGGCAAAGGTCAATGACCTATAGGAAAAGGGCAGATTAACATAATGCTGCAGAGCACCATGGGAGATGCTCCTTTCATCTCACCCTAAGCAGTGAGGCATTCTCAAAGCCTGTGGTAAATTCTTCCAGGGCAATGCCCTAGAAGTTTCCCTAATAGGCTCAAAGGCATCCACACCCAACCAGGATGAAAAAGTGGATGAACTATTCTACAAGCACCTAGCTGATGTTCAAGATCGCCAGCTCTTGTGGGAGACTAGCCTGCCAGATGTCTGCTGGAAACACAACACAATGAAGAAGTGGCAGCCTAGGAGGTTCCTGCAGTGTGCGGAAAAGAACTTCCTGACACAGATGGTGAGCTGTCTCAGGGAGTTTATTATCCCATCACATTTTTAGGGCCTTTGATTTGTTCTGTTTTGTTTTGTCCCCTCCCATCCCTCAGCCTCCCTGGCTCCGGGGCTGTTGCGATGAGATAATTGGAAGGTGAGCCAGGGTTTCTGGGGGAGTTGGGGGCGGGGCGAGAGGCAGTTTTTTCTGGCAGGTGATTCGACTGGTCACACGCAGCCGGTGTCTCTGACCAGGGATCCTGCTGCTTCTGTGGGTTTTGCCTGCTTCTTTTTGGTTTTGTTTCTGGGGTTTTTTTTGCTTTGGCACTGGGACTGAGCTTGCCGGCTTGGCTTCTTTTGCTGCTCTGCTCTCATGAAGCCCAGGGCTAGTGCGTGTCTCACCAGGACCCAGGACTGCCCTTGTTTCCTGTAGGGGGGCTGCCCCCTCCCTCCACACAGCCTGGATCCAGAGGACTGGCCAGCGCTGGTGAGAAGATCCTGGGAAGCCTTTTGTATTGTTTGGGAGCCAGACTGCTACTGCCCAGCTCCCACTGTACCTTCACCATTGCTCTGGGTTTGTGCTACAATGTAGCTTTTTACCCTCTGCCTGCCGGGAGGCCCTGCTGTTCCACCTTGCTTCTCCTGAGGTCCCTGTTGCAGCTTCTTTTGCTATCTGGGGGGGCACCAGGATTGGCTGCCCCTGGAGGTTTGTAAAGGAAACCCCTCCTCCATCCCTTCCTGATGTCTGTGTCCACCATAGTCCATGTGGAGAAAGATGGCTGGACCAGCACCACAGCACCCCCTGCAGCTTGTGGGAACTCAACACATTACTCTGAATGTCTAGAGTCGTTGAGAGAATCTTTGGTGGGCTTGGAGATCCTGGAATGTTGCCAAAAGTGTTTTGTGGCTTGATTTGATCTATCTAGAGATGAAACATCTGTGTATGAGGAAATGGAAAGTTTTAGAGTGTGAATAGTGTGTTTGCAAGGTGAAGTATAAATTTTAGAATTTAGGTACAGGGGGGTCATGAAGACAACATGGAGGATTCAGGGCGTGGTCCTGGGTTCTTCTTTCTTCTTCATGTCTTCCATTTTCTGTGGTGATGTTGGCACTTTTGGATTGGTTCATGATGAAGGTACACTTGTCAATAAGGGTGAAAAGTATTGGGAATAAAAGGTAAATATGATAGACGTAATTTTCACTATAAAAGACACAACCGTCCCGTGGGCGGGGGAGAGTGCACTTGGCTGTCCTGCTGAGCGGACCTCGGCTGGGCAGAGAGAAAATATTGTAGATCAGAATTAATAAACAAGATTGAAGACAGAAAACCTGAGAGTCCCGACTCGTCCTTCACTGTGTGACCACCCGGAACCACCTTTTCCTGTATTGGGGCAGAGACAAACAACAGCGAACCCCGATACCTGGCGTCCCTGGGTGGGCCCTGAGGTGGGCACAGGGGTGAGCCACGAAGCGTGCACCAAAGGTGAGATCCGAAGAGACGAGCAAGAAGCGGTGAGCTGCAAAAAGAACACCCAAGTGGGCAGTTCCCGGAGCTGGACTTGTTCCCAGGAGACCACTAACAACTCCTTGGGAAAGCAGCCAGAAGGGTCGGAAGAAGCAGCAGTCGAGGAGAACATCGCACTCCACTTCTGCTGAAGAAAACTCGTATCAGAACAGCCCGGAGTGGGATCAGAAAAGCCATCTGAATCCATCTCCTGTGATCTGCTGGTCGGGGACCAGGAAACTTCGGACTGCTCTGACGACAAGAATTCGGTGAGAAGGTCAAAATAAAGAACATGGGGAACACATATTCACAAGAACAATTAGAGATCATGTCAGCCTTACAAGGCGTGACAGAAGCGTACGCAGAGGGGATTTCAAAAAATGAGCTAAAAGAATTATTATTATGGGTGAGATTTAATTATCCATTCTCAGAGACACGTTTGTTATTTGAACAGGGTTTTTGGCAATAAGTTAATAGACACATATATCTTTTAGCAACAAAAAAGGATGAGACGGCTTTAAGGTTGCTGTCTCCAGCAAGAATTATATTAGCGGCTATCTCAAATAAGTCTCGGAGATCAGCCAGACAATTACTTGACACAACTCCCACAGAGGCAAAGGGGGGAGGGCAAGGCTCGAGGCAGAGCTTGGCTCTAGTCCCAGTTAGCCCGGGGGAGGCAGCTCCCGAGAGAGGGGAGCAAGCAGAAGCATCACTGCTTCCAGCCCCATCATCCGGAAAGTCCAAAAGACCTCCAAAACGCCCTGACACCCCAGAAACAAAGGGGGGCTCAAGCTCTGGTTCAGACGCAGACACAATCCCCATCCCAGATGAACTAAGGTTTTCACCTAGCGAGATTGCGGAGTTGGAACACCCCGAGGGGACAGTCTCTCTCGATCCATGGGAACCTGAGAGGGATGGGGCGGGAAATGTGGAGGAATCAAAGAGGGAGGTCGAGGGAGGATTGAAAGGAGATGGGGAAATGCTTTCTCGCAGCGAGCGTGGCTGCGCGACAGCAGTGGTCGCGGGCAGCGGGGGGAGCGCAGAAGTGGTGGGGGACGCGAGTCAGAGCACGGGTTTTGCGAATGTAGCACCGGGGGCGACGGCAGTCTTGGCTGGCGCCGTGCCAAAAACGCATGCGAAGGGCAAGACACGCGGGACCTCCGAGAAGGGCACACAAGTTATAGTGTCCACATCAGATGCGGGCAGTAAGCTAGGAGCAGCTGCAGAGCTCCAAGCGGCACCCGTAGGTAGACGTAGAAGATGCGCGGTAGTGACGCAGGACCCGGAAGTCGAGCCGCTGCGGTCCGCTCGTATCGCGGGGCGAATGCAAGCACAGGTGAGGCAAGGGCTGTACGCACGGGCGGAGGGCGTGGATACAACGTCAGAGGAGGAAGAGAGACGGTCAAGAACAGACAACAGGGAGGAGACATCAGATGCGGAGCGAGACAAAGACAGTGACGTCAGCTCAGGGGAGACAGGAAGCATTCCCGAGAGTACGCACGCACAAAAAACGCGGACAAGGCGTGGTCGGGGGCGTGTCCGATCCTCTGTGACATGTCGAGCGAGGAGAGGCCATTCTCGGCGTTCCACATCCCGAGGCTCCACCCCTTCTCCGGTTCCAGTTCACTCAATCCCTGTGGTTCAAACCTCTCCGGCCTCAGGGGGGCGTTCATGTATTCAACCTCCATTGCTAGTTCAGTCAAAACTCATGCAGTCTCGGTTCCAACCATCCCAGCTGCTGCACTCAGTCGGCACGGCTGAGGAGCCGATCAAGTTTGTGACGTCATCACGGTTGTCTAAGCAGATGACAGCGCCACCTCATGGGGGGAGGACTGAAATGCAAGACATGCCAGACCTGGTCGGCAAAGCCACAGCGCCATCTCATGGTGAAACTGCAACGATGCAGTTTTTTCCAACAACATACAAAAAGAGGACCACATCAAAGAAGATAACAGGAGCAGGACAAATGAATTATCCGTCAGCTTGGGAGTTTGAAGAATCATCACATGAAGCGCAAACAGAAGAAGGAGAAGAAGACATAGTACGAATCACAGCATCAAAAGGAATTCCAGCATGGATGTTTTCAGCAGCAGAAGCAGCAAAGAGTTTCCTGCATTCATTCAATACAGCAAGGAAGACAAAGCAAAGAGAATTTCAAATTCCTCTTTCAGGTTTGAAGGGGAGGTCAAAAACTTCAGGTCGAAGAATGTGTGCCAGAGAATCACTGATAACTTCGAAGACTCCATTGTTCATGCAATTGCCACAAGAGTTTCCAGAGGAAGAAGAAGAACAACCGATAGAGGCAATGGATTAGAAACACATCAGAAAAATGCTGTCCAAGGAGAAGGATTTGCTACCAAGTTCAGGAGATTTGACAATGCCAGTGACATATGATGCACAGAGCCAAAATCCTAGGTGGGAGAGAATGGGACATGATGTGATCAAAGACCTAGCAAAGGCCATTCAGAACAATGGGCTAGGTTCACCATATTTCAAGCAACTCCTGAGGGGGACATTTAGCAGTTATGATCTTACACCATATGATATCCGTAGCCTTGTGTCAATGATCCTGACAGACACACAGAATCTAATCTGGGAGAGAAGATGGTGACGATATCTCACAGAGTTGAGGAACAGTTATCAAGGTGGGCCAAATGCAAACCTCACTGAAGCACAATTGGCAGATCTTCCAGATGACAATCCAGCAGAACAAGTAGTACGACTTCCGAGGCGAGTGTTGAATGACATCAAGGACGCGGCACGAAGAGCGATCTTGCAGATTGCTCTAGCGGGAGTTCCAGACGTGCCATTCTCAACAATCAGGCAAGGTCCCACAGAACCATATTCATCATTCATAGACTGACTCACGCAAGCTGTGGATCGACAGGTGACAATTGAAGGTGCGAAACAACCTCTCATGGAAAGTCTAGCATTTGGCAATGCCAACCCAGATTGCCAACGGGTCATCATCGCAATGCCAGGTCGGCCATCCTTGGCAGAGATGGTGGAGGCATGCAGCAAAGTGGGAACACCTCAGCATGTTGCGTCGATCGTGAGGGACGAGCTGAGAGGAGAATGAGAAGAGCAGATAAAAGAGCGAACAAGAAAACACTCAGAAGAAAAGATACTGGAGAAAGTATTTCAAAAACAAGATGAAATGATGGACAAAGTTCTTGCAGCCATTCAGAAGAAGAACAGTCCATCAGGAGGACAATGCTATAAGTATGGGGCGTTTAAGCACATCAAGAAGAATTGTCCACAAGCTCAAGCACAAGTGCAGACACCAAAACCACAAAGACCGATTTGTGCACGGTGCGGAAGAGGAAGGCATTCTGTGAAAGAATGTTATTCTCAGACAGATGTAGAAGGAAATCCTTTGCCACATCCGGGAAACAGGAAAAGGAGCGTGCAAACAGATCGCCAGCGCGCAATGACACAAGTGATGGCAATGACACAAGAACAGGCAAGACAGTCATCGGAGAACAATATGCAAACACCCTCAGCAAAGTTCTCAGCAGAATTCCCAGCGACCCAGACATCCTTCCACCAGGAGTGCAGTGCACATTGGCAGCTTCCAAAGTAGTGTATTTCTTGGATGAAAGTCATGCACAGATACCAACAGGTGTCCATAGAAATTCATACAAAAGGCAGGATTTTTTGATAGTTGGACAAGATAAGAGTAGCATCCTTAGTCTCGTTGTTTATCCGACCGTTGTTTCAGCTGATAAGAACACAAAATTGACAGTTTTGGCAAAAGCTCTTCGTCCACCATTGATTATAGCAGAAAATACTCAAGTTGCGAGAGCTTTCGCCTTGCCACCACATGCCACGGAGCAGGTCATGTCAATTTTCGATGAAGAAGGGCATCCACTGAAGGAACATGTTGAAATACATACCACATGGATAAAACACATAGGTCGAGATCAACCCACACGGACATGCCAATTGGCTTGTGGAGATAGAACAATAGCAGTCAGAAGAATGCTTGATACAGGAGCAGATGTTACAGTAATATCATACATTTTTTGGCCACGTGATTGGAGCTTGATTGTACCTCTAGGATCTCTCTCAGGCATAGGGGGAGCTTCTCTGTGTTTGCAAAGTGAAAATTCCATTGTTGTTACGGGGCCAGGAAACAAGACGGCGATCATTCGTCCTTTTGTTGTGCAAAAGCCAATTATAGTCTGGGGAAGAGATTTGTTGGCACAATGGGGCACAAAAATTGAGTTGGATTTTTAGTCGGGGTCACTGCGACACCACACTGAAGCTGACTTAGAAAACAGATGATCCAGTTTAGGTGGATCAGTGGCCCCTTGAACGAGAAAAATTGAGTGCATTGAAGAACCTAGTCCAAAATCAATTAGAAAAAGGACACATCAAGACAACAAACAGCCCTTAGAATTCTCCAGTGTTCATCATCAAAAGGAAATTATCAGGCCAATGGAGTTTGTTGCGTGATCTCAGAAAGATCAATGAAGTCATTGAGGACATGGGACCTCTTCAATTGGGACTTCCATCAGTTTCCATGATTCCCAAAGACTGGCCACTCGTGATCATTGATCTCAAGGATTGCTTTTTCAGTATTCCTGCTTCATCCAGATGATGCGCCAAGATTTGCCTTTTCAGTTCCAAGTATCAACAAAGAAGCACCGCTGCAGCAATACCATTGGGTTGTACTTCCACAAGGCCTCAAGAACTCGCCGACAATATGTCAATAGTACGTGACACAAGTTTTGTCACCAACGCGGAAGAAATTCCCGAAGGTGAAGATCATTCATTACATGGATGATTTGCTCATTGCAGCGTCAACACAACAAGAGCTGCAAAAGGCTCGTGACTGTGTGATTGCAGAGGTGCAAAAGGCCGGGTTGGAGATCAGTGTTTCGAAAATTCAAGAGATCGCACCTTAGATATACCTAGGGTGGAAGATCTCAGAGAGAACAATAAAACCTCAAAAAATGGAGATCAGCACAAAAGTCAACCATCTGCATGATTTACAACAGCTTCTAGGAAAAATCAACTGGATAAGACTGATTTTAGGAATCACGAACAGCGACATTCCAGCGTTGCTCAATCTCTTGAGAGGGGACACAGACATTTTATCTCCCAAGACACTCACACAAGAAGCAAAGAAAGAATTGGAAAGGATCACAGATGCCATTCAGAAACGACAAGCACATCGGTTCGTTGAATCATTGCCTTTTGAGTTGGCAGTGTTGGGAAAGAAGACACAGTTCCATGGTTTGATCTTTCAATGGGATCCATCTCAAAGAGATTCTTTAATAATCATAGAATGGATTTTCCCACCATACAAGCCTTCGAAAACAATTCTCACAGATTGAGAGATGGTGGCACAGATCATCATCAAGGGAAGAACAAGGTTGCTGACTATGACAGGACAGGAATTTTCAATCATTCATTTACCTTTGAAAAAAGATTATCTTGAATGGGCAATGCAGAAATCAAAAGACTTATTGATCCCATTGTTAGCTTTTCCAGGAACTTGTACAATTCATTTTCCGCAGCACAGAATGTTGCAGTCACAAATATGTTACAAAGCAAAGCCAAGAATAAGCGAAAAACCTCTGAATGGGATCACAGTGTTCACTGATGGCTCAAGAAAGACACACAAGTCAGTGATCACATGGAAGGACTCAAAGACAGGGGAATGGGAATCAAACATGAAAATGGTTCAAAGCTCTCCACAGATTGTGGAATTGGCAGCCGTTCTTCAAACATTTGAGTTGTTCAAGGAACCTCTCAACTTAGTCACAGATTCCGCGTATGTCGCGGGTGTGGTCAGAAGATTAGAGGGTTCACTTTTGAAAGAGGCCAACAATGAAGATTTATACTCATATCTGGCAGGCATGAAAACATTGTTAGAAAGTAGGGAGCACAAATATTTCATCACACACATCAGAGCTCATACAATCCTTCCAAGATTTTTAGCAGAAAAGAATGCTCGAGCAGACAGATTGGCAATGCCCATTTCACAAACACTTCCAGACATTTTTGAGCAAGCAAAATTAAGTCATGCATTTTTTCATCAAAATACACAAGCACTGATGGAATGCTTTCGTCTCGCAAAAACTCAAGTGAGGGAAATCATTAGTGCTTGTCCAGATTGTCAACTTGTACAGCCACCAGCTTCCACAGGTGCGATCAATCCGCGAGGACTGCAAAGTCTTCAGCTGTGGCAAGCAGACGTCACAAAGTATCCATCATTTGGGAAGCTCAAAAATGTTCATGTTTCAGTAGATACATTCTCAGGAGCAGTCTTTGCTTCAGCACATGCAAGGGAAACAGCAGATCATGCTTGTCGACATTTTCTGCAAGCATTTGCGTCATTAGGTGTGCCACAAGAAATAAAAACAGATAATGGTCCAACGTATACAGGCAGGGTGCTTAACAAATTCCTGAAAAAATGGGGTGTCAAACACACATTTGGTATTCCATATTCACCCACAGGTCAAGCAATCATTGAGAGAACACATCATACCTTAAAATCTTTGTTAGACAGGCAAAAAAGAAGGGAACCAGAAGCAACACCACACATGAAATTAAATAAAGCATTGCATGTGTTGAAATTTCTAAATAGTTCATCTTCAGAACCCAATCCACCAATCTTGAGACATTTTTCAAACAGTTCACAGACAAAACTAAGGGAAAATCCTTTGGTCTTGATCAGAAACCCAGAGTCGGGACAAATAGAAGGTCCTTTCAAACTAATCACTTAGGTCAAGGGTTTCGCTTGTGTTTCCACAAGGCAAGGTCCAAAGTGGGTGTCGGCGTGACACGTGAAGCCGTTCAGAAAACAAGAACAAGAAAGCACTGATCCCACGAGCAGAGACGAGCACTCAAACAGAGGAGGAGATCCAAGCTGCAAACAACAGCTCAGAAGAAAAAGAACTATAGAAATAAAAAACTTTGGGAGTTTTTTCATTGGAATTTTGAATGAAAAGATAGTGATGTTTGTTCACAAAGGTGGAGTTATGAGCTTCACAATGCTCATGTGTTCAATCTCATTGTAAATCGCTCTGAACAGCAAGACAAATTTACCTATTGATCAGCCAAAGAGAAATGTTTAGGAGGCTTTAGCCCAGGCAGCAAATTTAGATAGTATCTGCCTGACACACTCCAGACCAGGAAAACCGTTCTCGGCATGCATGATTGGGTTGCCAGTGAGCGAATGGCCGATTCCAGGACACACTGCAATTGAGATTTCGCAGGTCGTTAAAGATCCTGAAAATGAGTGGTGTGCTTAGACACATCTTCTTCCTTTGGCTTCTACTGAACCCCAGGAATTGAAGATTTTCAGATCCATGACAATAGACATGTGCACGGAGTTTGAAATTTCAAATGCAAAAGAAACAAACAAAACCATCGATGTCACTCCAAATCAAGAATTTTATAGAAATGCATCGGCTTAGTGCAAAAACATTATGATAATAACCAAAGAGTAATAACCAAAGAGTCACTCCAAGTTCCAGTGCAGTTGCTGAGAAGATTCTTTTTGATTTGCAGAGATAGAATTTGGCATGGCATTCCTGCAAATGCCAAGGGAAGTCCATGCAGCATTAAAAAGATTTCAATATTGTCACCAGATTCGAAGTTGCAGAAAAAACAAAAACGTAAAGAGAAAAGAGCTTTAAAACGCTATGATGCAAATTGTAATGATGAAATGTACAGTTGAAACAAGGCAAAGAGAATTGCGATAGCAATTTTCTCACCTCAAGCAGCGTCAGGGGTAGCTTTGACTCAATTGGACCATATGGGTTGTTGGCTGAGCAAGCACGCTCAATCAGTCTCTCTTGCACTGAGTGATATGTTGCAAGACATAGTGTAAGACAAGCATCTCTACAAAATAGAGCGGCGATCGATTATCTGTTGCTAGCTCATGGTCATAGATGTCAAGAATTTGAGAGAATGTGTTACATGAATCTCTCTAATCACTCAAAATCAATTCATGAAAATATACAAAAAATAGAAGACAGTATAAAGAGACTCAGCAAAATCACAGAGTCTTAGATTGACAATGTAGTGCAGTTTTTTAATCCTTCTCCCTTATGGAGAGGACTTTTGAAAATAGGGTTTCAAATTTTGATAGTTCTCATTGTTCTCTTTATTCTAGTGCCATGTATATTTTTGTGTATAAAGCAAATCACCAGTCAAGTTGTAAAGAAGGTGCTTTTAGTGCAAACAGAAGGGGGAGATGTGGGAACTCAACACATCACTCTGAATGTCCAGAGTCACCGAGAGAATCCTTGGGGGGGCTCGGAGATCCTGGAATGTTGCCAAAAGTGTTTGGTGGCTTGACTTTGATCCATCTAGAGATGAAATATCTGTGTATGAGGAAATGGAAAGTTTTAGAGTGTGAATAGTGTGTTTGCAAGGTGAAGTATAAATTTTAGAATTTAGGTACAGAGAAGTCATAAAGACAACATAAAAGATTCAAAGCGTAATCCTAAGTTCTTCTTTCTTCTTCATGTCTTCCATTTTCTGTAGTGATATTAGCACTTTTAAATTAGTTCATAATGAAAGTACACTTGTCAATAAAAGTGAAAAGTATTAGAAATTAAAAGTAAATATGATAAACATAATTTTCACTATAATAAACACAACCATCCCGTGAACAAGAGAGAGTACACTTAACTGTCCTGCTGAGCAGACCTCAGCTAGACAAAGAGAAAATATTGTACATAAAAATTAATAAACAAAATTGAAGACAAAAAACCTGAAAGTCCCAACTCATCCTTCACTATACAACCACCCAAAACCACCTTTTCCTATATCAGAACAAAGACAAACAACAGCGAACCCCAATAGAGAAAGATGGCTGGACCAGCACCACAGCACCCCCTGCAGCTGAGGGAGAATCATTGGACCTGCCCAGCTGGGGAGCCACCCAGTGCCCCTGTAAACTGTGACCGTAACTAAATTCTCAGGATCTCCTCTGGTCAAGATGACCCTGAGATGTATTAAAAGTCTCTTTTCCCCAACCCAGCTGTTGAAGAAGGAGTCAGAAGTCTTTGGCTCGTGTTCTCAAGGTTGTTCATTATTTCTTGTCTAAAACATTTTCTGTCTGGCCAGCCGAGGTCTGTTCAGCAGGTCAGTTCGAGGCACACTGCCCTCCCACGGGGCCAGCGTTGTCTTTTATACTATAAACTACGTATTTGATATTTACAGTTATGTTCCAATACCTATCACCTATGTTAGACAGTGACTTTCTACTTTACACCAATCCCAGACTGCCACCATGTCTTGGTTTGACCCGGAAGTGAGTTTTTGGAAGGGTTGTGGTCAAACCAATCAGTGGCCAGATTTGAAATTGGCACCTGGTGTGGTCACTGGGATTTGGATACGCCTCTGAGAACACACAGGGGTTAAAAGTAGAGCATTCCGAGAGAAGCTCTCTTTTTGGATCCGGCAGGTGAGCTGGTCTGACCTCCTCCCCCTGCCCAGCTGCGTCTGGGTGGGGGAGGGGAAGGCCATGCGGCCTGAGGGAAGGGAGGCCGGGACCCCCTGCAAGAGGCAGGGGTGGAGGAGAGGAGGACATCTGGGATGGTTTGGGCAGCCCCCTCTGGGAGAGAATGATAGAGACTGTGCTGGCTTGGAATTTGATATCTCGTGCCGGCACCACGGCCAGGAGAAGGGGGGGGGGGGGGAAGGGTGCCCAGCCGCAGGCAGACCAGGCTGAGCTTTTAACTCTTTTGGTATTAAAAGAATGGAAGCTGTAAAAACACTGATCCTCCCCAGCCGAGAGTTGAGAGTGGACAGAGGGTGGGAAAGAAGAGAGGGTTTGAGTAGTTGAAGAAAATGCCAGCAGATAAGAGTGCCCTAGATGGAGGAGATGATTGGAGTGGTTTTGGCTGGACTTTTCTCTTACATAGCCATGGGTGAAACCAATTTCTTCCGATAATGCAGAGACTGCACCTTGGGGGAGGCAGTTGGCTGGAAGCCAAGAATGATAAGGCCGCAAGGAGAAGTAGAGGGAACAGAGACTGAGGGGGAGGGTGTGGTGGAGCCCTCTGCCTTCAGTGAAAGATCTCTGTTCCTGAAACCCAGGCCCCAGGGGAGTAAAAATATGGGGGGGGACAGGTGTCCCAAATGGTGAGAGGCGGACACTTCTTGGAACTGGGTGATGCATTCTGAAAAGGACCTAAGGAGCAGTTTGGGATCCATGGCCGGTGGTGAGAGCGCTGGACATGGAAGGAAGATGGTCACCACGGCAGATTTTCTCCGGGTGGCTGCCGCGTGTGACACAGAAGCGCAGGAGGTTTCACTGTGTTTCCAGGGGAGGCCCATGGTGCAAGAGGGAGACTCCTCTCTCCTGATGAACTGGGGGGAGCTTGTGTGAAGGAGGGTATTGGACTGAGATTTGAATGTTAGAGGACTGGGGGGAGAAGGAGTGTTTTGGGAGTGTTTCATTGTGGATTGTTGTGTGTGGTTTTTTTTTCTTTTTTCCCTTATGTTTCTGTGTTGTAGATTATTAAAGTGTTGTGTTTTTCCCTCCATCCCCAAGTTGGAGCCTGCTTTGTTCTGTTTCTGGGTCACATCTCACAGTAACCATTTTGGAAATAGACCTTTCATGGGGGCCCTGGCATTGTGCCAGGGTCAAACCATGACACACCATCACCAAGAAGATGGAGGCTAGGAAGAAGAAAGAACAGGACAGCGCCGAAATCCCTTCATCTTGCCTCCTAGACCCCTATAGTAAAGTCCCCAAAATTTCTCTTTTCACCCTACAACTACTACTATTATGCTATCTAAACTTTTGTGACCTTTAATTCTTCATACAAAGGTGTTAATTTGTTCCATGGGTCGAACTCAAAGCCGCAGGGGTCCTTGGCTGCATGCCAGGGTCTCCGTCCCCCGTCAGGGCTTCAAAGCCCCCTGGCTGGGGTTCGGATCATCCAGGACCATCAGAGAGACGTCCTGGGCTCCGACACTACACCACAGGGGAAATTGCTTAAATACTGGGATGAGTGTTTACTGGGTTTTTCAGTTCTTTGTTTGTTGTTGTTACCATTGCTGTTGTTTGTCTTGTTATACATACACACACTAGTAGAGAACTGTTATTCCTTTTCTCATATCTTTGCCTGAAAGCCCCTTAATTTAAAAATTATAGTAATTCAGAGGAAGGAGATTTACATTTTCCATTCCAAGGGAGGCTCCTGCCTTCCTTAGCAGACACCTGTCTTTCAAACCGAGATAGGGGATGTCTCAGTTTTCAAGAGAACTTTCAGGAGAAAATGCCCTGGAATCAGCATTTAGGCTAAGGAGAAAGGGCTTCAATAACTCCTTATTCTTCTGCCAATGAGAGAAATGGATACCATGGGATCTAAGTGAAAAAAAAAAATCTGTTTGTTAACAAAAAAAAAAGCTAGACATGCTAGATATTGGAATTGTGGAACCTTACCACACCCCCTCCCCCCCCACCCCCCCACCCCCCCCTGCCCCAAAACCCTGTAACAGCCTTCTCTTGGCTGCAGGTACTTTCTCCTTTGGTATAGTTATGGTTGCAGCTGCCAGGGGTGCTGGTGGCTCCCCAGTTGGGCAGGGCAGGTGCTATGATTCTCTTGTGGTTGTAGGGGCCGCTGTGGCACATGTTTGGCCAACTTTTTCCACGTGGCCTGTTGAGAGCTTTGTAACAAGCTGGCTCCGAGCTAAAGGTCACAGTGAGATTAATTTGACCGAGATAGAGAATGAGGGGAGTTGCCATTCCAATTAAACTGTGTCCTTGTCCCACGAATGAAGTAATGCACAAAACAGGTGGTAAAGCAAAACAGCTTGGGAAAGTAGTAGTAGTTGCACCAAAACAGCACGTAGATAGCTGATAACTAATTAGCCAATGCTGAGCTGGGATTTTGCATTATGCATGAGCTAATTAAAAGGTGTATAATAATTGGCGATTCGGGAATAAAGACGAGACTTGTAGATCATCATCTGGTGAACGAGTCTTCCTTCTCCGTCAAATGGCTGACCCCGACGTTGACCCGTAAGACGACTACGGACGGACACGGCTGCCACGGATCGGAGAAGTAGGAGCGGGTCCCTCTGAAGCAAGGGGTGGGACGGCAAACGAACCACTGCGAGTTCGCAGCCCTGGGAGCTGTATAGACAGTCTCAGCCTACGTGCTGCCGAAGCCTGGAGCCTTGCAACAGCGCTGATTAGGTATGGATAGGCAAGCAGCATATGATCTTTTTACTAGTTTTCTGCGTAAAAGGCAGATTAAGGGGATAGACTTGAAAAAGGATTTACCTGGGTTGTTAGATTACGGGTACGCTAGAGGGTTGTTTTTCAACCCCCATACGGTCCATGACCTGACCGAGTGGCGTAAACTCGGGGATCTCTTGTATGAGCAGATTTTGGAGGATGATAAAACAGCTAAGAAATTGGGGAAACTTTGGAGAGTTGTGCATAATGAGTTGCTGCAGTTTGTAGCTGAAAAGAAGGCAGCGGAGCGGGCTGCGGAGGCGCACAAGCGGAATGCCTTCGGTGTCAAAGGTTATCTTGCCTAAGGAGCCAGAGGTCGCAGGCAGCTCGGATGAGGCAGCTGAGACAGCCGGCTCAGGTGATTGCCCTCCATCGGCACCGCCTCTTGTAGAGGAATGTTGTAGCTCTGATTCTGAGCTCGAGCAGCTACGGCCGGAATCCCCCCCGTTGCGCAGGGAGCCTCGCCCCCCCGCGCCGGCAATTCGAAACCCACAACAAACCCCCCTCGCCAGCACGCCGACAGCCGTCCTGAGAGCTGTCCCTGGGACGCGGGCTGCCGTGGCGGAGGAGATGGCCAGGCAAAGGCAGGAGACATGGGCCGCCCTTGCTCGTGAGGCGATGGGGAAAGGTGATGCCGATATGCTCGATGCTGTAACCCTTGCCTGCCCGGTAGTTTATACACCAGTTTATGATGCCCAAAGCCAGCATACCCAGGATCAGGCTGAATATACCCCTTTAGACTGGAAACTTTTGTCACAACTGCGGTCGACGGTTAGCCAGTTTGGTTTTAAGAGCGAGCTGGCCCGGCAGATGTTAGATTATATCTTTAACATGTCCTTGTTAACAGTAAATGACATGAAAGGACTTGTTAGGCTAATTCTCACCCAGCACCAGCAGTTGCTGTTTAATGCTCATTGGCAAGCCCTTGTTAATGACTGCGTGGGGGTACAGCGTCCTCCCGGGGACCACCTGCATGGCATTACGATGGATGAATTAATGGGCCTCCGCACTTTTTCCCGCACGGAAGCCCAGCTCCTCGTAGGCGCGGATAAGACCAGGGAGGCTATGCGACTCGTAAGAGCCGCTATGGATCACATGAAAGAACCGGGAGGGGTACCAGCCTACATGGGAATTAAACAGGGGAGAGATGAGCCTTTTGGGTCGTTCATCGATAGAGTTGCGGGGGCTATAGACAGAGCGGCAGTGCCGGAATATATGAAAGGCGCCCTTTTAAAGCAATGTGCATTGCAGAACAGTAATCCAGCCACTCAGAGGCTGCTAAGCACATTGGGGGCTAATTGGACTATTGAGGAGGCTTTAGAAAGGACAGCATTGCTGCCCACTGGCTCTCAAGCTTTTTTAGTGGATGCTCTTAAGCAGATTGGTGTAGGGTTACAAGAGGCAGTAAAAGAGACAGCTCAAGCCTCACGGAATCAGGTCTTAGCCGCTCTTGCACCCCTCCAAGCCTCGGCATCAAAAAAGAGCTCAGCTCACTGCTACAGATGTGGCGGAAACGGTCATTTTCGCCGAGATTGTCAGGCTACAGGTGCCTGGTGCCAACATTGCCGCTCGGATACTCATAATACAAATGCATGTCGCCACAGCTCGGGAAACGGATCGAGGAGCGCGAGGCGTGGCCGCGCCCAGACACAAATCGCCGCCATGACGTCAGCACCCCCTGCAGTCTCCAGCCAGCCACAGCAGGGAGCCTTGGCCTGGACCTGGCAGCAGCAGTAGACGTTTCTATTTTAACCACCCAGCCACACAAGATACCTACA
Organism: Passer domesticus; assembly: GCF_036417665.1. Classification (NCBI taxonomy): domain Eukaryota; kingdom Metazoa; phylum Chordata; class Aves; order Passeriformes; family Passeridae; genus Passer; species Passer domesticus. The sequence goes on from NC_087511.1 coordinate 4,321,579, forward strand.
GGAGTTCACGGACCATTACAAATTCAAAACAAATCTGTTGGTGCCTTGTTGCTGGGATGCTCGTCTGTCACAATGATGGGACTATTTGTGCTACCAGGGGTTATCAATGCTGATTATATGGGGGAGATCCTGGTGATGGTACATACTCCTTTTCCCCCGGTTACTATTGCAAAAGGCCAGCGCATTGCACAATTGGTACCACTGCCACAACTTACTACTGGCATCTCTCCACGTGAAAGGAGGACACGAGCAGACGCAGGGTTTGGATCTACGGGAATCACCTTGCTAACTATGAACTTGGGGGACAGACCTCGGAAAAAGGTGGAATTACAGTTTCAGGGACGGACTATTGTCCTTATGGGACTGCTGGACACTGGAGCTGATTCCAGTGTAATTAACCCGGAGAATTGGCCTCATCAGTGGCCACTCTACCCTTCTGCAGACACCTTGACTGGAGTAGGGGGCCTCACCTTGGCCAGTAAAACGCCACCTTTGCAAGTGAGAGTGGATGGACAGCGGCTTACCACGGTTTTTTCGGTGGTCACTTTGCCACCGACGGTACAATGCCTTATTGGCCGGGACATTTTGGCCCAGTTAGGGGTGGTGTTGACCAATGAACACCCTTTGGGGTAATCACCATTGCTTGGACTTTCCCCATTCCACTCACATGGAGGACTGATACACCTGTGATGGTTAAGCAGTGGCCGTTAAAAGGGGAAAGTCTGGAGCATGCTCATCAATTAGTGGAAGAACAATTTAAACAGGGACATCTTAAACTGTCTACCAGTCCATGGAATACTCCTATCTTTGTTATTAAAAAGAAATCCAGGAAATATCGGCTTTTGCATGATTTGCCAGCGGTCAACGACCAAATGGAACCTATGGGAGCTTTACAACCTGGCCTGCCAAACCCAGCCATGATTCCCCAGGGTTGGCCTCTATTGATACTGGATTTAAAGGACTATTTTTTCACAATTGCCCTACATCCGCAGGATACAAAAAGGTTTGCATTTACTTTACCAGCTATCAATCGAAATGGGCCAGATCGTCACTTTGAATGGACTGTCCTTCCACAAGGCATGCGCAACTCCCCCACCTTGTGTCAACTGTATGTGGACGCTGCGCTACAGCCTTTGCGCCAGAGATGGCCCCAGTGCATGATTTATCATTATATGGACGATATTTTGTTTGCACAGCCCGAGCCAATTACAGATCATCAGGTGGATTTCATCCGTACAGTGCTGCTGCAGCATAATCTTGTAATCGCTTCTGAAAAGATTCAGTGATCGGCGCCATGGAGATATTTGGGATGGACCTTAACCGAGCAGACTATTAGGCCTCAGAAGCTGGAACTCACTACTCATATAGGGACACTGAATGATGCACAGAAGCTGCTTGGGGAATTACAATGGCTAAAACCAATAGTCGGGATCCCCAATCAGCTATTGGAGCAGTTACGCCCCTTATTGAAGGGAACAGACCCTGCTGCACCGGTTGCCTTGACAGCTCAACAACGAGATGCGCTGCAAGGTATAATTGACTGTATAAGTTCTGGACAGGTACAGCGGCGGTCCCTCGATTTACCTGTTGATATTACTGTGTGGAACAGCTCTGCACATGTCTTAGGTGCCCTGTCTCAGCTTGAAAAGAAAACGGGGGAGCTCAGGGTATTGGAGTGGCTCTCTCCACCGCTACAGCAACAGAGAACTTTGAGACTGAAAATTGAAATGATTGCATCCCTCATAAAGAAAGGACGTCTTAGAGCAATCCAAGTTACAGGAGCAGAGCCTTCCACAATACGATTGCCCATCAAAAAGGACACGCTTGACTGGTATTTGGTGAACTCTGGGGAGCTCCAGGAAGCCCTTTTAGGAGCTGGAGCTGTCGTGGAGACTGGGAAACTGCATCCTAGTCCCCTCCAGTGGATGACAGAATGGAACTGGATAACAAAGCCTATTCGGAGTCTGTCACCATTAAGGGGGGCTATCACGGCCTTTATGGACGCTGGTAAAAAGTCCAGGAGAGCAGCCGTGACATGGAAACAGCAAGGACAGTGGCGACAACATTTGTTGGATGCAGATGCCAGGGACAGTCTACAGACATTGGAACTTTTAGCTGTAGTATGGGCAATGATGAATTTAAAAGGTCCTTTGAATATTGTGACTGACTCCCTTTATGTAGCAGGAGTAGCTGCCAGGATTGAGGATGCGGCGATAAAAGAAGTACAGAATAAGAGACTGTACGAGTTATTGCTACAGCTGAAAAAGGCAACCAGATCAAGAGCAGAAGCTTACTCCATTATCCACATTAGAAGCCATAAATGGGAGCAAGGCCTTGGAGAAGGGAATGCCAGAGCTGATAAATTGGTGATGGCTTCTGCCAGGCAGAGCACGCCTATTAGCAAGCATGTGTTGGCAAGAGAGGCCCATAGCAAGTTCCACCAGAATGCTAAGGGATTATCCAGGGAATTTAAGTTGTCCATTACAGAGGCCAGAGCAATTGTCCGCTCTTGCCCCATCTGCAGTCATCATAACGGGGGTCAAGGTTTAGGGGCAGGAGTAAACCCAAGAGGGTTGAAGGCAAATGAGATTTGGCAGATGGATGTTACTCACGTTGCAAGCTTTGGTAGACTGAAGTATGTGCATGTTAGCATTGATACATACAGTAAATTTATCTGGGCTACAGCACAGGCAGGTGAGAAGGCCATACATGTTCAGAGACATCTGTGTAGCTGCTTCGCAGTGATGGGAGTCCCGGGGTCGATCAAGACCGATAACGGTCCAGCATATGTTAGCGTGAAGATGAGGAGGTTCTTTGCAGACTGGGGTATAAAGCATGTTACCGGAATTCCTCACTCCCCTACAGGGCAAGCAATTATAGAGAGAGTAAATGGGACTCTTAAGGGATATCTGGCAAAGGGTGAAGATATCAGAGACCCTGTAACACGACTAGCTAGAGCATTGTTTGTGATAAACCATTTGTGTGTTTTTGGGGAGGAGGAAATACCGCCAGCACAGAAGCATCACCAGAAGGAAAACGAGGAACAGGGGATAGAGCCAGCAGTTTGGGACCCTTATGGATCCCCGCGAAGTGGACTCGAGCTGTACCAGATGTTGAGGACCGTCGCGGCCTTGTCACCGGAGGACAAAGAGCGGGTGCACAACAAACTGACGCTGATATTGCGACCCTATTTGCAATGCCTCAAGCCCTACTCTAACGACGCGCAACGTGCCTGCGTTCATCTTGCTGACGATTGGATCGAGTGGTGTCAGGACCTTACGGTAGAAGTAAAAGCTCCTCAATCACAGCCATGCTTGGACTGTGGGGACAATAAATGCGCTGCATGGATCGCGCTAGACTGTGGAGGCTGTAATAAGGTGTTTTGGTTGGAGCAATCGACCGTTCGGCAAAACTGGTGCCCAAGCTGCCGAGTCTCCTGGAACTTGCAGAACTCGTGGCAGCGAGCACTAAGGGATTTCACAGGGCTTGATTTGAGAGGATCGTTAGACTTATATGAAGCCCCAGAGCAAATTATCTTGGCATATGTTACTTGGCAACTTAAGACCTTGTGTGAACGAGTAGAAAAGCAAGCACGTACTCACATAATAGCTTCGCGCTGTCGAAAGCTTGTGCCCCTCACACAGACATCCATTGTTGGACCGATTAAAAAGGACTGTGGGGTTGAGGAGGCACTAGACAACTGCATCGAGCAACTTAAGTCCTGTTCTCTTCGCTCCAGAGGGACTGCCAAATTAAAAGGAGGCAGGAAAAAGGGCAGGAAAGGAAAATGAGGACTGCTGTGTTCATAGGGCTGTTGTCGTGTGTATTGGGGTTCACTCAGTATAACACACCTCGTGACAAAGTTTGGGTGACCATTGCCAATAAGACCAAGCAAAGCTCCATATGTTTAAGTCTTGGTGGGGTGCGTAACCCGTTCAGAACCTGCTTAGCTGGACTCCCGGTATGGAAAGTAGCAGAGTTTAGGAGCTACATTAATAATAACACCCTTATTAATCAGACTCTAATACAGAAGGGCCTTTGCAGTACAAACCCGGGGATAACACCCAGTCAGCAAGATGGATGCTGGCAATGCCGAATTATTCTGGCTCTGAATAAAATGTTAGCTTCCCCACCTGAGGAGCTTGATCTATTTGGCAGTGCCAATGCCAGCTTGGGAAAAAACACGGGGGGATGGCTCAGCTTTGAACCAGAGGATTCTGGGGGCCTTAATAGGCATAGAAAACACTGGGCAAACTTAGATTCCCACCTTCCGCCGTCGATGGTACATGCCCAATTGTATAGTCAATGTAAGGGCGGTGGCATTACAGTGCCTAAGGCATTACCACCAGGAATATTTCTGATCTGTGGGGATCGGGCCTGGAACAGAATTCCTGTAAAGCCTCAAGGAGGGCCTTGTTATTTAGGGAAACTCACAATATTTCACCCTAATATAACCCTCCTTATGCAGTGGAGCCATAACACTACACGACAGCGCCGAAGTCTGCATGAGTTTAATTGCGAGAATATAGGGCAACCCGCATTCTGGAGTGAGCTGAAACAGGTAGTAGTAGCCACACTTTTACCTGGAGGGGCAGCTAATAAGGCCATGAATTTGGCCAAGCAATTAGGCTGCTGGGCCAAAGACGAACTGAACGCCACCTCCCAGGTATTGGACATGCTGTCTCAAGATGTGCAAAGTGTAAATCATGCAGTATTGCAGAATAGAGCAGCAATCGATTTCTTATTATTAGCTCAAGGCCATGGTTGTGAGGAATTTGAGGGTATGTGTTGTATGAATTTATCGGATCATTCTGTATCAATACATACGAAGATTAAAGAGCTCCAGAAAGGGCTACACGCCCTGAAGGAGGATGATGGATTGGGATTAGAAGGATGGTTAAAGAGCCTGGGACTGGGCCCTTGGCTGAGAATAATGATCATGTATGCTATAGGGATATTAGGTGTGATAGTATTGCTAATGCTTGTATTACCATGCTTGCTTAATTGCGTACAAAGAATGGTGAGTCAGATGATGGAAAGGGCTTGGAAAACAACACTTCTGGCCCAAAAAGAAAACGGGGGAAATGTTGAGAGCTTTGTAACAAGCTGGCTCCGAGCTAAAGGTCACAGTGAGATTAATTTGACCGAGATAGAGAATGAGGGGAGTTGCCATTCCAATTAAACTGTGTCCTTGTCCCACGAATGAAGTAATGCACAAAACAGGTGGTAAAGCAAAACAGCTTGGGAAAGTAGTAGTAGTTGCACCAAAACAGCATGTAGATAGCTGATAACTAATTAGCCAATGCTGAGCTGGGATTTTGCATTATGCATGAGCTAATTAAAAGGTGTATAATAATTGGCGATTCGGGAATAAAGACGAGACTTGTAGATCATCATCTGGTGAACGAGTCTTCCTTCTCCGTCAGTGGCCAATGGCAGATACAGCTGGCGGAGACAGATGGAGAAGGGGCTTCCTTTACATCTCATAGGGGCAGCCAATCCTGGTACCCTGTGTGGATAGTGAAAGGGGCTGCAGCAGGAAACCTCAGAAGCAGCTAAGGCAGAACAGCAGGGCGGGCTCCCCCGGGGCAGCACGAGGAAGCAGAAACTCTTCAGCTGTAGCTGGACCATGAGATTTCCCAGCAGGCAGAAGTGAAACAGCTACAGTATAGCAAAAAGCCTCAGAGCAGCAGTAGAGATATGGCAGGGGATGGGCAGGAAGCAGCCTGGCTCCCAAATACAGCAGAGAGAGAGAGAGACTCACTGACAGTGGCTGGTCCCTGGGTCCTGTGAGAAACATGGCTCACTCTTTAGGATGTTTATACAAAAGTTTAAAGAGGGATAAAAGAAGACATTATCCTATGGTTGATCCGACAGGGGCTCCCGGGACAAGTGAAGAGACGAGAATCTTGACTCCATGTTTCAGAAGGCTGATTTATTATATTGTGATATATATTATATTAAAATTATATACTAAAACTATACGAAAAGAATAGAGAGAAAAGGATCCATCAGAAGGCTAGAAAGCGCAGGACAGGAATGGCATAACAAAAGCTCGTGACTCCCAGAGAGTCTGAGCCAGCTGACTGTGATTGGCCATTAATTAGAAACAACCAACATGCACCAATCACAGATGCACCTGTTGCATTCCACAGCAGCAGATAGTTATTGTTTACATTTCTTTCCTGAGGCTACTCAGCTTCTCAGGAGAAAAATCCTAGCAAAGGATTTTTCATAAAATATCATGGCTACAATATGCAGTGCTGGGGTGTTTGGCAATATGACAAAAACACACTGTTAGGTTAAAAAAATGTTCTTGCAGGAAACAGGACTCCTGTATGACTAACCAATATGATTAAGCAGAAACTGTTTATTGTTTACATTATGCACTTATTTATAGATTCTAAAACTACTGCACATGCTAGTCATGCATTTCTTCCTTGGTTCCTCTATCTTGTCCAGGATTTCTGCATGCACTCTTCAGAGTATGTGATTGGTTACAGGCCAGGTGGTTCACCCCCTCCTGTTATCTAGTTCTTGTGGTCTTGGTATTCTGTTTCTCAGCCTCTTCTTTCTTAATTTAGCACAGTTTATGTCTTAGTAACCTTGATGAAGTCCAGAGAGTGCTGAGAAGAATAACTAGAGATAGTTTGGCTGGGGCACAATGTTGCCTAAGTTGTTCAGATACACTGCTACGTGTTCTTATATAATGTTACATTACATGAGTTATATGCATATTCATGAGAGTTTATACATTATTCAAACATTCTTGTGAGTTTAGATGTTCTAAGAATTATTTGGCTTGGTTTTAACCTTTGATTTGTCTTCATGCTATCCTGTAGATTAAATCAATATATTTTATTTCTTCTCATGGTTCCATCTTGTTGTTTTTACACTCCCTGATAACTAAGAGTCAGTAATTTCTTCTCTTGGGGTTCTGGTTTTTGTGACTCTTATCATTCAGATAAGATAGTCCACAAATGTGAGGAACCACCTAATTATCTTCACCATTTTCTGACTTAGTTACATTAATAAAGCATTTTAACATCACATAGTCTCTATTTTAATATTATGCTACAGCCTAAGATATATTTACCAAACTACTATTTATATAAGCTATACAGTACATACATAAACTGACAGACTATACTATACCAAAAAACAGGTAAAAGGAAATATAAATCGCACCATATAAAAATCTTTGTGATTAATAATAATATGCAAAAGCTAATACATAAATGTGAAATCCAATACTATATTGTCATTTATAACAGTCCGGGCTGTGCAGAGGGTGGGGGTGCAGCCCCCTGGCAGGAAACGAGGGCAGTCCCGTGTTCTGGTGGTGCACACGCTGGCTCTGGGCTTCCCAACAGCAGAGCAACAAAAGAAACCAAGATGGCAAGCTCAGTCACAGTGCCGAAGCAAAAAAAACCACCAACAAAATGAAGCAGGCAGAACCTACAGAAACAGTAAGATTCCTGGTCAGAGATACCAGCCATGTGTGTCCAGTCGAACAGCCTGTGCCAAAAAAGAAGGCCTGCCTCTCACCCTGTGCCCAACTCCCTCCCGAAACCCTGGCTTGGCTCTCAAACATCACAATAGTCCCAGAGCCAGGGAGGATAGGGGGTGGGGCAGGGACAGCAGCCACCTCAGGCACAAACAAAACAAAACAGATCAAAAACCCCAAACATGGTATGTGATAACACATCATCCCCTAGACATTGGGCTACATGGGTGATTTCTGAGTGAAGCTGCTAAAAAAGCTTCCACCATATACAGCAGGAATATGAATGTGCCACTGGTCAAGGCTGGGCCAATTAGAAATGTTGGTAACGCCTCTGTGATCACATATTTAATGCAAAAGAAAAAAAGTTGTTAGGCAGTTGTAATTACAGCCAGAGAAAAGCAGTGAGAACATATGAGAGGAACAACTATGCAGACACCAAGGTGTGAGAAACAAGGCTCACTCTTTAAAAAATTTTAACGTTTAATAAGGAATAAAAGGGACAGCATCCAGCGCTGGGATGCCTGGCAAATTTCCAGAAGCACGTCAGTTAGCTATAACAGCTTTCCTTACATACTTTTTCATTGCACTGGTCAGATGCATATTCATGAGGATTATACATATTCAAACATTACTTTGATTTTTTTTACATGTTCCGGAAGTTCTTTAGCTTTGTTTGACCCCTGACCTGTTGTGCAATAGTGTAGATTTTATTTCTGGGAGTTGTGTATGCCATTTACTCACAACGACAAATGGGGGATTATTGATAGCAGCAAGGTCAGTGGCAGAAGTTCTTTTCACATCCTTTTTTTTGATGTTATCTGTGTGTATCAGTTTCTGGGCCTCATGTTGGGCTCTTCCCTGGGGGTTCCCCTGTCAGGGGAAACCCTCCTGGAGTGGTTCTGTGTCAGGAAAAGGAGACACACAGGACTTTTTTGGTTTTCAGCTTCTTGTTTATTATTATCTTATCTAAAGTTTTGCACGCTGTCCACACCAGGCTCAGTGCACTGGAAAAGCATTGCAAAAATGGCTAACAATCTCTTGTTACAAGGTCTTTTAAGACTAAACTATCCAATTAAGAAATGACACCTAGATTATTTTCCCTTTCCCAATGCAGACTTTTCTGTCCATTTACATAACATCACCCAAACCCAGGAAGAAGAAGCAAGAAGAAGGAGCTCAGGACAACACCCCATGCCCTCCATCTTGTTCCCATCTACAACATACTAAAAATCCCAAAACCTACATTTCTCACCCCAGTGACATACTACACTACTCTCTATAATCTATTTCACACTTTTGTGGACTCTAGTCTATCTTGAAATCTTGGAAGCTTTCTCCATGAATAAGGGTCAAACTCAGTGTTTCCCTGGAAGTCAGGACCCCTCAGAGCACACAGAGAAATATTCCCTGTGCCCTGGGTTCCCACATGTGTGGTTCCTTGAATGTTATCTAATCATAAAGACAATTTTAGCTATTTCCACAAACTTATATATTGTCAGTTAGTTACAAAAATAAAAGCATCCTGTAAAAGTGAACAGTACATAATCTTTATTTTAATAATTTGCTAAATCCTAAACTTAAATTTTATGTTTATCACACTAATACATAGATAAGATGCACATGACCAGAGCATTGGACACAAAAGCTGAGACATTATACTATTTTTAAAACAGTTAAAAAGTGATTACAAACTGTACTACATCAAAATTGTTGTATGTAATAATAACAATTTGCAAAAGGTAATACATAATAGTGAGAAGCCAACACCTACACAGTTATTTATAACAAAGGTGAGTGGAGAAGGAGGGGGAAGAGGTGCTCCAGGCACTGGAGCTGAGATTTGTCTGAAGCCCGTGGTGAAGACCATTGTAGTGGTTTTGGTTCGTCAGTTTAAGACTTCTCCAATTTTGAGATTTTCTTAATTAATGTGCTGATGAGTGTGGTGGGTTTTAGTGTTGGCCAATTATCCATGTACTTATTTCCTGCTGTGAGATAGGAAGAAAGGATTAGGAGAAAGGTAAAGTAGGCTCAAAACTTTAAAAGGGTATAAAGAAAATTTTATTAACAGTAACTAAAAGAGAAAAAAAAAGTGGTAAAAATTAAAGCAAACTATTTAGAACACTTCTCCTCCCTCCACAACCTTTTTTTTTTCTCACTGATAATGTAAAGAAACAAAACCTAAAATTTCCAGTCAGTTTACCATCTCTAAAATAGTCTTTCTTCAGTTCATTTAGGGAGACAAGTTTATCTTGTTAATATTATGGAGACTTGTCTACATGAGGAAAAAACAGTTTTCTCATGGTTCTTAATTTCCTTATGAATAGCAGCTGCCCGGGGGAAATCCGCTATCGTGAAACCCCTCCTCTTTTCCACAAGTTATCCTACAGCTTGTTTATGGGTCATGTTGATTTATGGGGTACTGTTTTAACGATGAGCTGTTTAAAAGCAAAAGTTCTTAATATTTATTTCTAAAATCAACTTCATCCCTGGGAACAGAGATCTCTGCTAGCTTCTTTTTTTCTCAGGCCAGGTCTTATGAACCCTCAAAAGGGAACCTAACACACCCAAGGATAGCTTAGCTATTACCTTTGGAGGCAAAATAATGAGCAGGATGGCTTCTGCTTCAGTGTTAGAAACAAAAAGGTTTAATAAAAGGCAAAATAACAAACAGAAACACTCGAGCCAGTTACAGTGATCTGCTTCTGGTAGAAACACCTTCACAAAAGCCTCTTAGTTCTTTTGTTCTCCTCTTTTCTACCTGATGGGCCAGGCGGGACTTTTTGGCTTCTGTCCAATTAGATGACCCCGAGTTTTTGGTGAAGTCTCTGAGGTCCTATGAGGTGGCTTTTCACCTAATCGTTGAGAGAAACTTCTGGGCTTCTTTCCTTTTTTGGGGGACAAAGGCTAGCTTTGCCACTCTGTCATTAGGGGGCACTCTCCTACACTCCTACAGATCTCCTCCTCCTGGGGGTACAAGACTACTCGACTACTCTTGTCTTTTTCTCTGTTCAAACTTCTTATGGGACCGTCCAAGCCTCCCCCAATAAAGTTTCTAAATTCCGTGCATTTTCTTCTTGGATTTTTTGGAGTTTGTGCCTAATATCCCCCGTGGACTGTCCCAAAAATAGATTAATTAGTTGTTGTATCCCCACATCAGATGCAGGGTCCAGTGGTGTATAGCATCACATTGCGTTTCTCAGGTGGTCTAGGAACTCTGTGGGGGATTCCCAGGGTCCCTGTTTAATAGCATGTAAAGCTGACCAATTTATAGTTTTAGGCATTGCTCTTTCCACTCCCAATATAATCCAATCCTGATAATTCTTTAGCCTCTGTCTTTCTTCTGGTTGGTTCGGGTTCCAGCCTGAGTCCTGAAGTGGAAAGTGTTCCTTTAGATCCACTTGTTGTCTAAATGGTCTGCTACCAGGTCCCCCGCTGTTTTTAGAACCAACTGTTTTTCTCTTCCAGTGAATGCTTCTAATAACAATTGAATATGACCCCAATCTGGATTGTGCTGCTTCATAATGTATCATAGACATTTAGCAGTGTTTACTGGGTCATTTCAGTAATCTCCTGCAACCCCTTCCCATGCTTCCAAATCAAGGGTGGAGAAGGGCACCTTAACTAATATCTTTCCTCCCCCTGGTATTACTGTCTCCCATAAAGGGGCTTGCAGTATTTGTCCTCTGGTTTGGGGTGCAATTGGGCTGTTTGGAGGGGTTGCAGCTGGTGTCTTCTCCAAAGGTGGAGAAGGAGTAGGAGTAGTAGGAGGAATAGATGGAATAGGAGGTGTAGGTGGGATAGGCAGTGTAGGTGGAGCTGATGACCCTCCCAAGTCTCCACCCCTTTCCCCCTGCCCTCCCAAGTGAGGGCTAAATAGGTTGCCTAGATCTTGTTCTTGTTCCTTTAGTGCTGCGCAATAAACTTTATCTATCCTGGTGCATCTCTGTCTTATGCTACAGGCTGAGCAGCACTGTTTAAGTTCTCCCATTTTGTTTCTGTTTTCTTTTTCAAGAGTCAGAACAAGGGGGTCAGAGGGGGCTCTGATGCCACAGTCCCTTTGCCAATCAGGGTTATTTCGGAGGGAGAAGAACATATCACAATAAGAAACCTCGTCCCATTTCCCTTCCCTTCATAGAAATAACATTAGCTGTAACAAGGTATTATATTCCAATGTACCTGTAGGAGGCCATCTTGCCCCCTCCTCTAGGCAATATAATGGCCACCAATGGGAGCAATATTGCATTAAACTTTTTTTATTTTCCATGCCCCCTTTGCCTGCTATTTCTTTCCAGTGTGCCAAGACACACCCTAATGGGCTGGCTTTGGGTACTTCCTTACTCTGTCTTGCTCCCATTATGTCTTTTAGAGCAAACTTAGCTTATTCAGTTCTGAGTGTTCAAATATGAGTCACAGATAAAAAAACCTCTTTTTATTTGGTGATAAAATAGTTAATAATTAATCAAATATTCAAATTAAAATATTAATGAAAATGTACAGTTAATAAAATAAAATCAAAATATTAATATCCAAATTAATAATCAGTAATAATTTAATTATTTTATTATTATAATATTAATTTAATAATTGATAACTCATAATTAACAATTAACTTTTATTCATTTGTTGTTTGCCAAATCCCACACAAATTTACAAACTCCTAAGGGTTCAATCCAAACCACTGGGGAAGAAAGAAAATTAAAAAATAATTCCTTAGCTCTTTTTAATACTAAGGATGTGCCACTCCTTTATCCTTTCCCAATATTCTTCAATGATGTCCCAGGTTTCAGGGACTAGGTGGCTTTTTCTACAGATTAAATTCACTATTTCACACCTTGCTTGTTCAACCCCTGGGTTATAGTATCTCGGTAATTCAGGGCTGCATGCACGACACGTGGATCTCCGTCTATATGAAGTACAATACCACCCCCTCTGACATCGGAGGAGAACCCAAGCTGTGTGCTAGTCTGGCTTCCAGCAAAAGGCTGTCAATCTGCACATGAAACAGGGAATCACCCCTTCCAGACCCCACCTCAGGGCTTCCTAAGTGCCCGTTCAACTGGTGGTTGTTCCCAGTCAAAGGCTAAATAGCAACTTGTTGAACTTCGGTATATCCCCCCAAGAACACTGTCTCTCCCTCCCCCTCTTCTTCTATGACTACCCGGTCCCCTGCTGGATGAAGAGACTGACTTGGTTCAAGCTGAAACCACCTGTGTAGAGCCTGTCTGGGAGGCCGGGCTCTCTTGGCCCGGGCTTGGAGTTCTGCAGCCACTGTGGGCAAATCACCTCTCACTTGTAGCAAGAACCAAGCAGCAAGCCCCGTAATGCAAAAGATCTCCCAGTGACAGCTTTTAACACAACAAACACTTAACTCTTAGCCCAGCAGGGCTTACTGACTGTTATAGGTAATAATCGATAAAGCCAAATTAATAATTAATAAAAATAGATTTTATTTCGTGACCAAGATACAGTCTCCGATAGCCACAATCAAAAGGGACAGTGTGGAGCCTGGGATCGACGCTGGGTGAACACTGATCAGACCTCTATTGTACCGGATCCCCTCTGTTCACGAAGGCTGTCTGGTCCGGGCAGTTTTTATACAGTTTATTCAGCCTGGGTGTCCTGGTTTAGGGCAAGTTTGGGAGATAACCCCCAAAGGGGCTTCTCTACAAAAGCAGATTCAATTGCCCCTCCTCCCTCCAACTGGTTCGGGAGAAAATATCTCCTTGGAGAAAAAGTGGAAAGAAACCTGTTTATTAAACAATAGAAACCAAACAATATTAAACAATAAAACTTCTCACTGCTCCAAAAAAAAAAAAAGCAAACTCAGAACAGTCCCTTCCCCGGGTTGCAGCTCGGCTCACTCAGTCTTTGTTCAGTCCCTCTGGTGCTAGAAACGCCGCGGCCCAGGCCCGGCCTGGGGGGCCACAGGTGGAGCTGCTGGTGCTCTTCTGAGTGTTCAGTCCAGAGCAGGCTTGAACAGGTCCAAGCAAAAAGGAAAAAATCACAGTCCAGGGAACTTCTTTGCCTCAGCTAGCTAAAACTGACTAAAAGCAAAAAAAAAAAAGGGAAAAAGGAGCTCTGTCCGGCTGTCTGTCCATCCGCAGACAACACAGTCCAGGAGCAGGAATGTGGAGGAGTGAGAGCAGTCTTAAAAAAAACTGCGCGCTTCTTCCCTCCCCTCTTCACTGTCTGGAAGAGAGTCTTAAAGGTGTAAAACTTATTATTCAGTATAAACAGAACAAGACGATTGGGGATAAAAGCATCATATAGTCAACCCAGGACACTGGGGCAGAGTCCCTCCTTTTCATAGTTTCACATATTCATGTTGTCTTCTTTCTCTGCATTGGGCTGGACAAAGCAGTTCCTGGCAAGTGATGAATGCTGATGTTGGGTTACTGGAACTTGGCATTGGGATGCATGTTCCTGACGACCCTTGCTATCTCAGTCGTAGATACTTATCGAGTATTCATTGCTTGGGTGTTTCCTGGACTGTTCCTAAGAGCCCATCTCCTCTGGAGCCACATCTTTTGGGTTGTAAATTAGACCTCTCTCCACTGCCATCTGTGGTTTTGCAATCGCGTGAGGCAATCTCCTGGCTCTGGCGTGTGTGCTTAAAATCCTTTAAGAATATTTCTTACAAACATCAGGTCTTATATCTCGTACATTTCTTATATATTCCACATAAGCATGAATTATTCTAAATTACATATTACACTGGCTACCTTTAGCTGGTTCCTGCCCCTTACCAACCAGCGATGCGGCGCTTGCAAATCCTAACTTGTACCACGCTCCTGCTAACTTGCGCTATCAGCTATCAGTGTTCAAAGTAACTTCACAAAACCGCAGCTTGTGCCCGTGCCCACTAGCTGCTTTAAGCCCCGGTTTAAGCCCCCCTGCGCTGCACTGATGCTGCCGCCCGGCGCACCACGTCTGCACTTCCTAGCAATGCCACAACCCGTCTACGCTCCTTAGCAACACCGCTCCTTGCCTGCGCTTTCCAGCACCGCAGCTGCAGCGCCTGCGCCTCCCAGCCATGCTGCCCCACACTTCTGCTTCCTTTCCCTTTAAAGCAGTGATCTCTGAGCAGTGATCAGAGCGCTTCACTGTTTTACTCTCTCACACACACACACACACACACACACAAGCGCGCACGTCCGGACATAACAGACACACCAAGCCGAATTTGGGATTTCTCCCTCCCTGAGCTGCGCTATCAGCTGGAGACCCCCCACCACCGGTCTCACCCCTGGCAGGCGGTTCGCTTGCAAGCCCCCTGGGCAAAACTGGGCTTAAAGATGTCTTGATGCGACTTATCATATGCCAACCTTAAAAAAAGGAAATTAATACATACCGCTTCTGTCCGCAGTCACAACGGGCTGTGGTCTGCTCCCCGCAGTGTACAGCTGAGGCACAGAGATCCTTCAGGGAAGACCCCCTCAGCGCCTGAGGGCGTCTGCCCCAGTTGGACCCGCGGGTGAGCAGAGTCGTCCCTTCGTGGTCACCAAATGAATCAATACGTGGAATAAATAGACTCCACAACCTGATGTAGTTATTAAGTGGGTATGTATGCCAGCACCTGGCACAAGCGAGATAGCTCTCATGAAAACTTGTTCCCTAATCCTCAGTCTGACCTACACCCTTATTCACAAAGGTGTTCCATATGCATTACATTGCACAACCTTGTCATGCATATTCAACTTCTGGCCTCGCCTGTCCTCGCCTCCCATGCTAAATAGGTCCAAGCCCTTCTGGGCATGCATTGTTTGCTGTGGCGGTTGCACGGGGGTCTTTGGTGGTCTCTGAGGCTGAAGATTGTGGTTTTCCTCGTGACTGAACTTTTGAACCTTTCTCCTTTGCGCATGTGCTTTTCATCCTTTGGTGTTTATCTGAGTACATCTGTCAGTCTTGATAAGCTTGGAGACAGAGGAGCCCCTTTATCTGGGTTCTTTGCATCCCTTGGTCTCCTTCGGTATTGTTCTTTGCACAAGAAGTTTCAGAAATTTGCATTTTCCTATGCCCTTTGTACCACGGCAGAGGTTTCTTAAGTAAAAGGTTAAAATTCAACACATAATTCTACAAGCTAAAATTTAAATGCTTTATTCATTTTGTTAACTCAAGTGAACTCCAAAAATCTCTATTTCAGAGGGACCCCTTGGACCCTGCAGTTTATTTCTCTGGGCCTGCAAAAATTCTGCCATCATCTTTGCCTTAGCTTTAACCTTTTCCTCATCTCTTCTTATATATATCTGTTGTGTTTTTCTAAACAATTCCTCCAGAGGCTTATTTTGCCACTCTTCATCTTTCTGTACTCCTTTCCTTATATCAGGCCAGGCCTTAGTAACAAACTGTACCTTCAGCAATGTGTCAAAGGCTGGCCCCTCAGGATCCAATCCCGCCATGCTTTTGCAGAGCATACATAATCTTTTCCAACCAATGAGAAAGGCTGTTATAGATGAAAAATGAAAAATAGCCCATTTTAATAAAAATATAAAAAATAAAATTTATTTCACGACCGTAATACAGTCTCGACAGCCACCAACCAAATCGGGCAGCGCACCACCCCCGGGAGATGATGCGGGTGAACATGAGATTGGCCTCGCTAGTACCAATTACTCCCCGTCCACACTGGCTTCTCCGAGGCAGCAGTTCTTATACGGTTTATTTTGCCCGCGGCAGAGTGTTTTTGTCTCTTTCTGAGTTCTTCATATTCAAGTTGGTTTCTTTCTCTGGCTTGGGCTGCACAAAGCCTCCGTCTGGGAATAGAATAATACATTTCTTCGATTCCTGGAATCTGGCATTCAGATGGAAGGTGTTGATGGCCCTAGTCTTCTCAGATAGGTATCTTGCCTGGGCCATCATCGCTTGGGCATCACTGGGTGCAGGTCCTTGTAAATGCCCATCTCCTGTGCAGCCAGAGTTTCCTTCGAATGCAAATGAGGTGGTGCCTCTCTGTCCATCTGCCACAGTTTCGCCATCCTGGGGAAGGAATCTCCCCCCCCTTTATACACCAATAGTTCATTTTATACATATATATTTTGATATACCCTTTATTCCCACGAATTACTACCCATATCTATAACAAGGGCTTTCATGTTTCTCCTGTTCTAATGACATAGCCTTAGCTATGTTGTTCGTTTTGGGAGCAGCTGATTTAATTGCCCTAATCAAATAAGCTTGGTAATTGTGGAGGCAAGCCAGACTGGCCTGGTTATTTGGGTCCCACTGGGGGTCAGCCTGGGGAATGGCATCATCCACTGTAGGTACACTGGGTCCCGCAACCCCTGCTGCTTGTGGATGTTCATCCTCCCACAGCTGCCGAGCTTTCTGCAAAATCATTAATTTCTCTGATGACACAGTCAAAATCCCCAAAAGAAAATCCCAATTCTTCCATGTATAATCCGTATTTCCCAAATATTCTATCTTTTCCCCCACCATTATGGGATCATCCAAATATAGGGGTAATTATTTTTTCAACCCTCTTATATCCTGGGTATAAGTGGTACAATTACAAACCCAAACCCTCCCCCTTGACCCCCCGAAGGAACTTGGTGGAGTGGCATCTGGTGTACCCCTGTCTCTTGGGTCCAGGGGGCTTCTGATGTCCTAAATTGAGTTCCTCTTCTAGTTCTAGGGGGAGATACAATATGCTGTTCCCCTCCCCCCACACCATCATTATTCTCAGGTGGAGAAGTAGGAACAACATTTCCCTGCTCCCCTTGTACTGGGAGTTGAGGATACAAGGGACCTGCAGCTGGCCCTGGGTCATCTGGCAACACTGCAGGACAAGATGGGGGAAGGTGCTGAAAAACATCCCAATCCTCACCATTTTCCTCTTCCTCCCCTTTTTCCTCTTCTCCCATTTTCCTTAATACATAGATTTCTCCTGTTGCTTGTCTAATCCATATCGATCCACATTCCCTTTCAATCCTTCCTTTGAAATTCTCCTCTAAATACCTCCACAAAATTCAACACAAACAAATTCTACCTGTTCCATAAGGTGGCCATATATGCCCCCTTGGCAACTCATACTCTGGCCACACAAAATAACAATATTTTACCATGATCTCCATAGTTACGTCTGGGTGAATGTATAATCTGTTCCAAGACCTCAGCATTCTCCCCAAGGGACACTCCGGAGGTATTATGGGATCGTCATCCCTTTTGCTGGGGCCCCTTCCCAGCTTTACCCTTGCAAACCTCCATGGGTGCCTTGTTTTACCTGTGCTACCCTCCATGGGTACCCTCCCAGGTTTGCTCCCCGAGGATCCCATTTTACTCACTGGTGAGATTTTCAGTGGTCCTTCCCTGTGGACTCTTCATGGACCCCCCTAGTCTGCCACTCGTCTGTCTCCTGGACAGTCTCGGGAACCCAATCAATCTCCCAGAGCCAGCTGCCACCAAGGGGAGCTGATCACCCAAAGTGGGTGAGGCGCGCCTTCAGCTCTGCTCACTGACCACTGCCCCAGACGGTGGAAAGATCCCAGATGAGCCTGCAGTTGTTAGGAAAATTAATCCACGAACACCAGAGGTTTATGTCCAAAAAGGAGACAGAGGAGCCCTTTTTGGCTTTATTTGAATAAAGGGAGAGGCCATGGGGCATTCCCCTGGGATCTCTCCAATTTTTGGAGGACGCAGCCTCCTTTTAATCTTAATTTCCCGGCCGCATTTCCCTTCTCTCTTTCCCCATTGGCTGAGGTATTTGAGAGGTACAGGCTTCCCGATATGCCTGATACCGAATATTTCCCTCTAATGTATAAACGTCCCTTTTAATTTTTAATTCTTACGGAATTTAGGGGTTTTTCTTCCCCATTGTTTCTTTAATCTTTCAATGTCCAATTTCATTTATCAGCAACCCTAAAGTTTATTTGTAAAAGCAAATATCTTTTTCCATTCATCAATCAGTGGAATCCTTCCCATTGTTTCTTTTATCACCCAGTGCTAGTTTTATTTATCAGCAGACCCACAGCTTGTTTGTAAAGAAAAATCCACTATTCCTCTCAATGGTGGTGGGGAACAGATATTACAATGAGTACAATAATGTAGATTAAACATGTGGAGTGTCTGTGTGCTCACTGTCCAGAAATAGACTTGCCAGAAGTTTATTTTAGCAGGCTATATGACAAGGCATTGTTTTGTGCAGTGTTATCTCTTTGTGCCCTAGGATTTTATATTGAACAAAAATGTCTGGGTTTTGGTAGCAAGGAGCTGCATTGTGGGAGGAGGCCATGAACAGCCAGTTCCAGCCAGTTCTGAAAAAAAATTGAAAGAACCCATTGAGATCCAAACTTTCAAAGAATCAGAGGATCATATGGTGCCCCTGCTCAAACATATTTAAGGACAGTTGCCAATAGGGGTAGGAGGCTCACTCTTGAAAGGAGGTGCTCCATGCAGGAACATTTACACCCTCAAAAGGGACTTTGGCCAATGGTAGAATCCACACTGGAGCAGAGCAGTTAGAAGCAAAGAGCAGTGAAGAAAAATGAGTAAGAAATAAGGAAGGGCAGAAAGAAGTTGACAATAAACTAAATTAAATAAAATTCCTTGAATTGAGACTGTTTTTCCTGTGGCAGATTTTCATCTTACTATAGAAATAGTTTTACATTTTACAATAAAAAATGGACTTTTCACATTATAATGGTTTTGTCTGCTATTGTGTCTTGGACCTCTGGAACTCCTAGGTTATCTTGGCCTAGTGCAATGTGTGGGAAACTTAATAAACTAGTTATCACTTTAAAATACTAGGTAGCTTTTGTACCCACTTGCTGTACAAGGCAGGAGGGTCTTAGCCTTTTGCATTTCTTGAATTTTGTCTGTCCTCTTGTTTATGGCAGTACATAAGCTAAGAGTCTAGTGATAAATTCCACTCCAGTGTTGTGTGAAATGGGATTAATTGGTCACATACTATCGAATCAAGGGCTACTCCGACGTGAGTGAGGGAGACAAAATGGTGCATCTGACTCCATCATCAGAAGGCTAAATAATTACTTTATTATTCTATACTATATACATTGCATCTAAACGGAATCTGCCTTGCACTCACTCTTGCTCACAACTGCACAGAACTGCACTCATCTCTGATTTTCTCATGACTGTCTTGTGACAGTCCGACACACACACAACTCTTGGCCCTGATAGGCCAAGGAAACAAAACATCCTCACTTTGGGTAAACAATATCCATATTGCATTCTACTTTGGCACAACACAGGCACAGCAAGTGATAAGAATTGTGGGTTTTTTCTCTGATGTTCAGAGAATGTGAATACCAGAAATATTATTGGGAAGAACTGTGCCTTGCTTTTCTCTATGAAGAGAAATGTGGCAACAACATGCTGAACTCGAACTTGCCAAATTTTGTTACTTTGTACATTACAGTATACAGAGGTTTGGGATTAATCATGAAGTCATTAAGTGTTTATGAAGATAACTTATTTATGTTTCCATTGTATTTTTGTAGTGCTCTTATTCTTTTTACTGCCCATCCCTTCCTCAAACTCCTATCCCATCAAAGATATGTCCCCTATGACAGACGGTAATGGAACTCTTACAGAGTTATAACTAAAAGTGGAGATGTTCTTGGTGTTTGGTGGAATTAATTCCAATGTACAACATTCTATTTTCAATACACAGATTTAGATCTCACTTTGCAATTATGTTTATGTTTTCCACTGAAGTCAGGAATTACAAGACTTTGAAAAGAAAGACAAGTGTTTTCATTTTAAAGTTTGTTGTTTGTTTTTTTGATATTTTTAATAGCTGCTAATGAAACTGACAGGACTTTCTCAACTTCCAAGAAGGTTAGAATGAGTCTTATAGAAGCAAAAACCACTGTTGTCCTGTTGTCTGTTTGTAAGTTCCAGTGAATGAATGTTTGGGAATAATGTGGTTGTTCTTCTAGCATATAGCTGCTAGAGAAACAGACTTCCTAACAACAGCTCCCTCCCAAGTAATGGAAAAGCCTAAAGGACAAAGTCCATTGAAACAGTAGTCATTTGTCAGAAGGTTGACTATAGCATTGCTAACAGCAACCTGCAAGTTACCTAAATAGGTCTTTCTTTGACTCAAAATTACCTTGATGCCTTTTAAATGTTGAGTTTTAGACTGCATTAATTATGGAATTTCTGGAAATCATTAAGTCCTTGAGACATTGAGTCAGCTACTGAGAAGAAATTAACTATCCTAGCTGAAACCAGGACAATAGTGATAGGAAACTTGGTGTTGATATATTTTCAGAATTCACTGAAGGAAATTTCTGTAAAAACAAGCAAAAACCCCTCTGAAACCCAACCAAACAGGGAAAACCAAAACAAACCCCTGCCTTTTTTTCTTTTCCTTTCCTTGTTTTTCTTGCAGAATTTTCTAATGCAAAAGATAATTCTTGAACCATGGAGGTGCTGCAGTGTGATGGCTGTGATTTCCAAGCTCTATCCTATGAAGACCTAAAAGCTCACATTCAGGATGTTCATACTGCTTTTCTGCAGCCAACAGATGTCTCTGAGGAAAACCCTAGCCAGCTGAGGTCTGGCTCCATGAATGCTAGCAACCAGACTGAGATAGAATTTTCTTTTGTAAAGGATGAATTTACAATTGCAGATGAAATAGCAGGTAAGCCTGAACCCCAAGCTCCTATCTCACATGTGACTTATTTCAGTGCATTTTAATTGGTATGCTTCAGTGTGTTTTTAAAAACTGTTACCTTTACCACTATAGTAAAGTGGATGATGTTTAGTTACAGACAGATTTTTTCTATAAATGCAAATGTGTGGATTTGTTGTCTTGCTATTTTTCACATGCTTTATCATATTGCTTCTTTTACTTTCTTTACACCACCATGAGCTCTAGAAAAGTTTTGAACTTTATTAGTGGACCTTTTTATTTCAAGAAGCTTATTTTGGAAATTGTCTATCCCAAATTACGTACCATCTGTTAGTTTTCTGACCATTCTTGTATGCATAGGTCTAATCATAAATAAATGAGGGAATCCTAGTGTGATTTATGTGTTTAAGATGTGTGTATATTCATATGCATACAGGGTAGATGGAGAGAAAAAGTCTAATTTTATTTATTTACATATTTACTTTTTAATTCTTATTTTAGGGCAAAATAAAACAACTCAGATGGGAACTGGAACTTGTTGTAGCCAGAGCCAAAGCTTTTATGGTCAGCATATCACTCCAAATCCTAAACCAACCAACATATTTTTCCAGTGCACATTTTGTGTGCGTTACTGTCATGGTTTGGCCCGGAAATGTGTTTTTGGAAAGGTCTAAGTCGGGCCAATCAGTGGCCAAATTCAAAATTGGCATGTGATATGGCCACTGAGGATCTGGATACGCCTCTGAGAACACACGGGGGTTAAAAGCAGGAGATTCCCAGAGAACTTGCTCTTTGGGAATCCGGCGTTGGTGAGTAGGTCTGGCCTCTCCCCTGCCCAGCTGCGTCTGGGTGGGGGAGGGGGAGGCCATGACAGGGAGGAGGCCGGGAGCCCCAAAAGGTGCAGAGGTGGAGGAGAACATGCAGGGGTTGATGAGAATTGAGATGTCTGGGCAGCCCCCCCGGAGAGAGAGACAGAAATTGTGCTGGCAACTCAGCCGGCCAGAAGCGGGGGATGCGTCGAGAGAAGGTGCCCGGCAGATGTGGGAGTCCTTGGGCAGGCAGAGTTGAAGATTTTAACCCCTTTGTAGACTAATAGAAACCTTACAAATACTGAATCCTCCTGAATCAGGATGAGGTGAGAGAGAGATGAGAGATGGGCAAGCGTGAGGAAAGCTGGAAGAGAGAAGAATCCTGAGTGGAAGAGATGATGGAGTGGCCTTGGGCTGGACTCTTTCTTGTATAGCCATGGACAGACCCGTGTTTTTTCCCTGTGACCCAGAGACTGTATTTAGGGGGAGGCAACACCCAGGAGTCAAGAGTGAAGCAGCGGCGTGAACAGAGACGGCTGAAGGGGGTGTGAGATGCCCTCTGTCTCCACGGAGAGGAGGATCTCTGTTCATGAGGCCCCTCGGCCCCAGGGGGTGAAATTTGGGGGGGGACGGGTGTCCCGAAGTTGAGAGACTGCTGCTTCTGGAAGTGGGTGGAGCATCTTTAAACGGGGAGCCCTAAAGGCAGTCCTGGCCCGTGTCCAGTGGTGAGAGCACTGGACATGGGGGGGGAGAAGTCACGAGGGCCGATGTTCTCTGGGTGGGGCCATGGGTGACACGGAAGCACAGGAAGTTTTAATTGTGCTTCTGGGGGAGGCCCATGAGGCAAGGGGGGACTCCTCTCTCCCTGGTGGATTTGAGGGTTGATAATTTGAGGGGTGGTGAATCTGTGGAGAAAAGGGAGAGGGAGGAGGAAGGTATCTGGAAGGTTTTCATTCTTAGTTTAGTATGTGTTCCTTTCTAGATTTGTAATAAATAAAGTGTTATGTTTTTTCCCTCCATCCCCGAATGAGAGCCTGCTTTGTTCTGTTCCCGGCTCACATCTCACAGCCACCATTTTGAAAATATACCCTTCATGGAGGCCCTGGCATTGTGCCAGGGTCAAACCATGACAGTTACTTCCAATCTAAAAACTTCCTCATAGAGCACACTCTAAAGGTTCATGGAGCACAGACTGGGGGGAGCTCAGTAGGGTCACACACTGCTGGATCCTTAAATTATAACATCATGATGCACAAGGGATTTGGCAAAGTTTTCTCTTGCCAGTTCTGCACCTACAAATCACCAAGGCTCGCAAGGATTATTAAGCACCAGAAAACGTATCACAAAAACAATGCCAAAGAGAGTTTAACTCCTACTACTGCCTCTGCTGTATCTGAATTGACATCTGCCTCTGTGCCAGTGCAGGAACCCTGCAAGGAATTGCCTGAAGAGGTAACAGAGCATTTTGGAGTCCATGGTCAAACCTCTAACAAAGTCCAGAGGCAACTTTTGCTGTGAATGGTGCAGTTACCAGACACTTAGAAGGGAGCACTGGTGTGACCATATGATGAAGAAGCACCGCAACATGGTAAAAATTCTGTCAAGTTTGAGGGAGGAACAAGACAGAACCAGTGTGCCTGATATGCAGAGTGCCCAGAATGCCTCCCCAAACTCTACTTATATCTCTATGAATATGACAGGATATGATATATTGAATGCTGATGTCTCAAATGTCAGAAGCTCTATGAACAATTCCCTTATCAGGCCCAACTCTTTTATATCCTCTAAGTTTTCTTCTGTGTCTTATCATCAAATGAAGTCCAAATTACCTCACAACTTGGACATAGTTAATTTGTCTGACAGACACCACTATGGAGTTGCTGACATGACACAGTCTGCAGACTTGGAAACAAGCAGTATGTTAAGTGACTCCAGCTCAGATGAAGAGCTAAATGAAGTGGACAGCAAGAGTGGCTTGAATTCAGTGGACAACCAGACATCAGGAATATCTGCAGAGCAACTGATGGGATCTGATGGCAACAAACTGTTGGAAACAAAAGGGATTCCCTTTAGAAGATACATGAACAGGTTCCAATGTTCCTTTTGTCCTTTCCTCACAATGCACCGCCAAAGTATCTCCCATCACATTGAGAATATCCACCTGTCTTGGAAGACAACTGTATACAAATGCAATGAATGTCCTTTCACCTGTAAGAGTTCATTAAAGCCTGGAGCTCATAGGCAATGTCAGGCAGGTACAATATCAGACTGGGACACTGTGAATTCTGAGAGTGAAAACATTGTCTCCTGTTTGAATGACAGCATGGTTTCTTATGAAAGTGGAAATATAAATGGAAGAAAGTCAGCTAGGATGATGGAAACAGTGCAGCAGCAACAGCAGCAGTTGCCTCAATCCCATTCACAGAATCCTTATAAGTGCACAATATGTAACTATTCTACCACTACTTTGAAAGGCCTCAGAGTTCATCAGCATAAACACTCATTTTGTGACAACTTACCAAAATATGATGGATTGCCATCCAACATGCCACAAGAGAATGAGGCAGATGGTCTCACCTTGGTCAGCACAGTGAAGAAAAGCCAGACCTCAATTCTTGGTCTCTCGTCTAAAAATAACTTTGTGGCTAGGGTCACTTGGAAGGTGTCAAATGACTGCCCTTTGGATCTTGCACCAGTGAAGAAAAGAACTAGAATTGATGAAATAGCAAGCAACCTGCAGAGCAAAATAAACCAAAACAAGCAGCAAGAAGATGCTGTGATTAATGTAAAGGATTATGAGGAAGAGGAAGAAGACGATGTGGAGATAGAAGTGAAATTAGACAGAGAAAAACAAGCAAAACCAATGGTGGAGATTTCTAGTTCTTATGCACCCCAGCAAATGTGGGGGAGGGAGACTAATGTTTCCCAGAAGGATGCAAACTTCATAAACATGCATCACGATTATAATTCCACCAGTGGAGCAGAGATCAAGCTCACTTTATCTGAAGATGAGGAAGATTATTTGTCTTCTATTAGCATGAAAAATCAACAGAGCCCTAATGCCTCTGTTCTAGGAAGCCAGCCAAATATAAATGACCCTCACCAGGACAATGAAAATGTGGAGATTAATGACTCTGGCAGGTGTTACTATCGTAAACACTGTGATTTTAGCAACAAATCTGCCAGGAGTGTTAGCACCCACTACCAACGGATGCATCCCTACATAAAATTCAGCTTTAAGTATATCTTGGATCCAAATGATCACAGTGTAGTATACAGATGTCTTGAATGTTATATTGACTATACAAACTTTGAAGACCTGCAGCAACACTATGGAGAGCATCACCCTGAAGCTATGAATATATTGAACTCTGATCACTCTGATCTGATCTACCACTGTCATTTCTGTTCTTACACTAGCCCAAATGTTAGAGGCCTGATGTGACATTACCAAAGAATGCATCCAATAGTGAAAATTAACAATGCAATAATATTTTCAAGCTATGTTGTTGAGCAGCAAGAAGGGCTAAACTCAGAATCTCAAACACTGAGAGAGATCTTGAATTCTGCTACAAAAACTATGGCAACCTCCACCCCTGTGGCTCATGGGACTATTGTGCCAGCAAGTTTTAACAAAAGTGCCACAAAGGCTTTTAGTCTTGAATATAAAAATCAGAAGGCACCTTCGGTCAGTTCTGTGACTGTTTATGACTGTGATGTGTGCTTATTTGCAAGCCCTAACATGCATTCAGTTTTGGTGCATTACCAGAAAAAACATCCTGAAGAAAAAGCATAATATTTTATAATTCAGAAGACCATGCATATAGCATCTGTAGACAGGGGGTCTGCCCTGGCTCAAATGTCTTTTGAGATGGGAGTGTTTGTCTCCCCCAAACAGTCCAACTTGTCTTCTCAACATCCACCTTCCCCACCATTGCTCCCAAACCTTGCTCCTGAACTCTACTATTGCAAGCACTGTTCATACAACAACCGTTCAGTTGTGGGAGTGCTTGTCCACTACCAGAAAAGACATCCAGAAATAAAGGTTCTTATAAATAAAAAATGCAAATTAGCCAATTTTAATAAAAATATGAAAAACAAAATTTATTTAGCGACCATAAAAACAGTCTCGACAGCCACCACCAAAACGGACAGCGTATCACCCCCGGGAAGTGATGCGGGTGAACATGAGGAAAGGACCAACTGGCACCTAGACCTCCCCGTCCACATCAACTGCTTCAAGGTAGCAGTTTTTATACAGTTTTTTTTGGCTCACGGCAGAAAGTCTTTGTTTCATTCTGAGTTCTTCATATTCAAGTTGGTTTCTTTCTCTGGACAAAGCCTCATCCAGGGGTAGAATGGTCCATTTCCCTGGTTCCCGGAATCTGGCATTCAGATTCGAGGTGTTGATTGTTCTGGTCCCCACAGATAGGCATCTTGTCTGGGCCATCAGCACCTGGTGTCTTCTGGCATTGGTGCTGATGGATGCTCCTCTCTTCGGATGCAAATGCTGTGATGTCCATCTGCTGCGGTTTCGAGGTCTCGTGATCTCGTCATCCTGTTGGATTTCTCAACCTAAAGGGAACGAAGGGATTCCCCCCCCCCCCCTTTTCTCTCCCCAGTTTACTCTATTCACATATATATATTTATATGCTATTTATCTCCACGAATTACTACCTATATTTCTAACAAAGGTCACTGCCAAGTACATCAGGCAGGCACCGTCCTACTGCAGCAATGATGAAGGCTGGTGAGCTGCCACCTGGGATTCAGAAAATGTCAGTGTCAGTGCAGCAGTTGAGCCAGGGCAGTTCTGAGAACTCTGTGAATCCCCCTGAGAATGAAATGTTTTTCTGCCAGCACTGTGATTATGGAAACTGGACTGTAAAAGGTGTGCTCATCCATTATCAAAAGAAGCATCATGATTTTAAGGCCAGTGCAGATGTGATTAGACAGCACATAGCCACTATTAGAAGCCTTTGTGATTGCAACCACAAGAAATCCTCTGGCAGCCAGTCTGCTCACACCTCCAGCACTGAACAGGACAGGATAAAGTTGAGAGCCCTCAAATGCAGGCAGTGTAGCTACACATGACCTTATTTCTATGCACTGAGAAAGCATATTAAGAAAGACCACCCAAATTTGAAGGCCATGGTCACATCCATTCTGAGATGGGCATTTTTGGATGGCTTGATAGAAGCTGGATATCACTGTGAATGGTGTATTTATTCGCATACAGAACCCAGTGGTTTGCTTGTGCATTACCAAAGGAGACATCCTGAGCATTATGTTGACTATACATATATGACAACTAAACTCTGGGCAGGTCCAAATCCTTCCCCTCCTACCCTAGTGATGCCAACAGGGGCAATGACCTATAAATGCAGAGACTGCATTTTTGAAGCATCTTCCATTTGGGACATTACTAATCACTACCAGGCTTTTCACCATTGGACTATGAATGTGGATGAATCTGTATTGTTAGAAATCATTAAGGAGAAAGATGCTGCTAAGAAAATTGGCACACAACTTGATGAAGTTAAGGCCAGGATTAATTCTGAAAAACAGGTACTATCACAGATGGACCAGGATGTGGAGGACCCCAGTCTTTCCCATGAAAAAACTATTTAGCTGACTTCTGGAAACACTGCCATCTCCTCCACTCCATATCAGTGTACAGTTTGCCAGTCTGAGTACAATAACTTGCATGGCCTCCTGACACATTACGGCAAAAAGCATCCCGGCACGAAAGTGAAAGCTGCTGACTTTGCACAGGGCATAGACATTAACCCAGGGGCTGTGTACAAGTGCAGACATTGCCCATACATTAACACATGCATTCATGTTGTCCTCACACATTACCAGAAACGTCACCCATCAGTAAAGGTCACTGCTGAAGACTTAGTGCATGATGTGGAAAAGTTGAATAATGTTGCACAGAATGACATAGAAGAGATGAATAGGATTTTCAAGCAAGGCTATGGTGCATACAGGTGCAAACTATGCCCTTATACCCACAGCACACTGGAGAAGCTCAAAATTCACTATGAGAAATACCATGATCAACCTGAATTTGATGTTTTTGCTAAGTCACCACCTAAGTTGTCTGCCTCAGTGGAGCCAGACATGGTAACTGAAATCAAGGCCTCCCCAGTAATTGCTACTGATAGTGTTGGAGAAATCTCTACCCCAGCACTGCATTTCTCCAGTTCTCACTTAGTATCTCACACAGTGTTTTGGTGTCAGCTCTGCAAATACTTCTGTTCCACACGGAAGGGGATAGCCAGGCCCTACCACATCAAACATAATAATGTTCGGGCACAACCAGAAGGCAAGAACAACTTTTTCAGATGCGTGCTGTGTTCCTACACCAACCGCATCCACAAAGGGCTTGCACCACACTACCAGAAAAGACATGACATTGATGCTTACTACACTAACTGTTTAGCAGCCTCCAGGACAGTAAGCGACAAACCCAATAAAGTGATCATTCCATTTCCTCCCAAAGAGGACACTCCTCAGTTAAGTGAGGAGCTGAGGAGGGCTGTGGAAAAGAGGAAGTGCTCACTTTGTTCCTTTCAATCTTTTAGCAAGAAAGGTATTGTGTCCCACTAGATGAAACATCACCCTGGTGTCATCCCTAAGAAGCAGCATGCGAGCAAGCTGGGGGACTACTTCACTCCTGTGTATGCTGATGAATGTAGGAGTGTGCCCCCTGTTGATGGAGTGACAAAACTATCCTTTGTCCCCTTAAAAAGGAAAGAAGCACAGAAATTTCTCTCCAGGATTAGGTGAAAAGCCACATCATAGGACCTTGGAAACTTCACCTCAGGCTTAAGGGTAGCTAATTGGACAGAAACCAAAAAGTCCCGCCTGGGCAATTTAGTAGAAAAAGAAGAGAACAAAGAAACTAATCGCCTTTGTGAGGTGTTTTACCAGGAGAAAGATCTCTTGCACCTGGCTGTTTTTTTTCTGTTTGTTATTTTGCCTTTTATTAAACCTTTTTGTTTCCAACACTGCAGCAGAAGCCATCCTGCTTATTTTTATGCCTCCAAACGTAGCTGAGCTATCTTGGGTGTGTTATAGGACTCCAAGAGCTTATGAGACCTGGCTCACGGAGGATAATATAACAGATGAACATGAAAAGTCAACTCCAGCTGAGGAAAGGAATAACTCTGAAAAGTTTGAGGTGGAGAGCAAGGCTCAGGAAAATGAGTGGCTTCCCTTCAGATGCGTAAAATGTTTCAAGCTGTCCTTCAGCACGGCAGAGCTGCTGTGCATGCATTACACTGATCACCACAGCAAGGATTTGAAGAGACACTTTACCATACTGGGAAGTGGTACCTGCTCTCATAATGATAGCTACCAGTGCAAGCACTGTGATACTAAGTTGCATAGCATGGCAGAGCTGACCTCACACTTGAATAGTCACAATGAGGAATTCCAGAAGCGTGCCAAACGTCAGGAGAGGAGGAAACAGCTTTTGAGCAAGCAGAAATATGTAGATAGTGCTTTTACATATTTCAAACAAGAGAGGGTAAGGATCTATGTGTCAGGTCTCCTTCTCTGCTTCTTCTCACCAGGGAAAAAAACAAACCAAAAGCTGTTCTTCTATACCCCAGGAGGCTCCTTATTACTAATACCCACTTGCATGTTCACTTTAACAGCCAAATGAATGAAGGTTAATGAGTGACTCAGTGTGTCAATGGGCTCTATAAATTAGTTACGTATTCTGCTTTAATTTTTTTCATTTTCCACCTAGGGTCCATGAGAAGCTCTGTTCCTTCCAGTTGTTTCCTTCAGGATTTTCCCTATCTTCCTTTCTCCCACCCTTATGGATGGCTATCTGTATGTTTTGCAAGGCTGCTGTTTGTTTTCTCATAGACCTTTTTAGCAAATATCCCGTTCCACTGCTCAGCAATGTACCTTTAAATAACACAGCAATTCCTTTCTCAATTTTATCTATTTCAGTACATTTTCTGGTAAAGAACTTGATGTTTATGTGCAGCTATCCAATAACTTCAAGCTTTGGGCAAGTGTTCCTGTGAACAGAAGACCAAATTCTGCTACTCTTTTCTGTACCCTTCTCCCCATCTGGAGTAGCTACTTTCTGTAGAAAAACATACAAGGGGGGGGGGGGAGGGGTAACCATGAAAGACCATGGCTTGGTATTGTAAGTTAAACATGAACGGTCTTATAGGGGACTGCTATTATGCAGAAACTCAAGGGTTTTTTTTTCTGTGCACATCCTATCCACCTATTTTGAGGGCTTAAATAGAATTCAGTGCAAATTGAGGTTGAAGTTTTGCACAATAGAATTTTGTAGTGGGTTGGCACAGGCAGTCGCTTGGTGATCCTCTGGCTAGCCTTCACCTCCTGGTCCTTGCCAAGAGTGGCTGCCCCCTATCCGCCCCTCGGGTCGGTCTGGGTGGCAGTAGAGCAGGGCTGCCTAATTCCCAGAGGCAGCAAAGCTGCTCTGTGCAGCTGCTGATAGGAATCCCAAGTCGAGGAAGCCAGAACAAAGGAGACTAGAAGGGTCACTTGTATAAGTTCTCAAGAGGGTTTAATCTCCGAGAGAGTCAAGGGACAAGTGACAAAACTCCAACAGGGTAACAGCAACTTAAGAACAGGGGAGGGTACTAGGGGAGGATAACCAGTAGTAGAACAGCAGGGGAGGAACGTAGGGTGGGGATCAGATTCTAGGTTACCAATAGGGGATAACATGGGAGGGGATCAGGCTTGGCACACCAATGGAACTTTGAGGGAAGGGTGATTAGACAAGGAAGGTTTTAGAGAAAGGGGTGGGGTTACATTTGATGAACAAGAGAAGAGGGCAGTACTTCCAGGATTGGCAGGGAAGGGTCTGGAAATCAGGGAGGTGCAAGGGAGATTGACATGGGGAATGACATAAGATTAGGTGGGAAAATAGTAGTAAACAACTTCAGGGCAAAAACATTGGGGAAACAGAATGGGGTACATGGAACAAACCACTATAAACTCACAATAAGGAACACCTTAAGATTACAACAGAAAAACAATCTACCACAGTGGGTTGACCTTGTCTGGACACCAGGGGCCCACCAAACTACTCTATCACTCCCACTCTTCGTCAGGACAGGGGGGAAGAAAATAACATGGAAAAGAACTTGTGGGTCAAGATAAAAGGAGGTTAATAAAACAAAAGCAAAGGCTGCACACAGAAACAAGGGAAAACAAAAGATTTATTCTCTAATTCCCATCAGCAGGCGATGTGCAGCCACTTCTCAGGAAGCAGGGCTTCAGCATGTGTAGTGGTTGCTCTGCAAGACAACACGTAATAACGAATGCCCCCCCTCCTTTCTCTTAGCTTTTATATCTTAGCAGACGTCATATGGTATGGAATACCCCTTTGGTCAGTTTGGGCCAGCTGTCCTGGCTATATCTCCTTCCAGGGTCTTGCCCACCCCCAGACTAAGGGTCTTTGAGGGTTGAGGGGGAATGTTGAGACAGCACTGATGCTATGCCGGTGCTGCTCTGCAGTAACCAAAACACTGGTGTGTTCTCTCCACCTTTCCAGCTCCCAATGCAAAGCACAGCACTTTGAGGGCTACTATGGGGAAATGAATTCCATGTCAACCAGACCCAATACATATGTGTACACTAAAAGTTATTTCGCTAGTCTGAGTATATTCCTAAAAGTGTGATATTCAAAGCATGTTTCAGTATTACATTAGTGCAACTGATTAATACTTGTGTGCTTCAATAGGCTTTTGGACACTTGGAAGATGCTTCAAACCCTAAGGAGAGGAAAGTAGTAGGCTATAAATGTAAATTTTGTGTAGAAGTTCATCAAACACTCCGAGCCATCTGTAATCATCTCTGTAAGCATGTCCAGTATGGTAATGTTTCTTCTGTGTCACCTACAGTAAAGGTAAGAATTCTGTGAACTGGCAGCATTTTGTATTTGATATTAAGGCCTAACTGAAAGCCCACAGAGGGCTCCCATGGAGACAAATGGGTTTTGGACTGGACATTCTGAGCAGTTAAACATGACATTCTAATATAATTTTTCATGTTTCTGCAGCACATTTTGTTTACTTTAATATGTATTGATTTTCTTCTGCTCTTCATCTGGGGCACAAAAACTATTTAATTCTCATTTCTTATTTGACACAAAGGAATTGCTATCACAGATGACTGAAATAATTGATTTATGAGCAGGAGCTTCTCCCTCAGCTGTTCTGGGCTACTTTTCTGCTTTCTTAGACTCTTAAGGTGTGGGGGCTTTTTTCCTTTTTTTTTTTTCTCCAACCCATATGCAAAAGTGAAATTATAGTGCTGCAAATGCATATGCAAATATCCAGCTGAGCCAGGGGTCCAATTTAAGTGGTTAATTGTAAATGTGCTGCTGTTTCCTCCCTATGCAAGTGGAGACCACCTAGAATGTCTGAGGACAGACTGTACAGGGGGAGTTCAGGTGTGATAAGGTTGCAGGATCTGGTTATGCAGTTCTCCTTTTCTTGCTGCAGTGAGTACTCAGCAAAATCTCATTCTGCATTCTGTGTGACATAAAGCATGCCAATTTCATGACATTGACTGCATGCTGTGTAAAGTTGCTGAGTCCATCATAGTCTAAACAGTTGTACCTAAGAGCTTGCACTGTCCTTCCTT
Source organism: Passer domesticus (assembly GCF_036417665.1). NCBI lineage: Eukaryota > Metazoa > Chordata > Aves > Passeriformes > Passeridae > Passer > Passer domesticus. Next base: position 4,354,139 of record NC_087511.1, read on the forward strand.
TAGCTTATCCAATACTACTAACAGAATGGGGCACTTCCCTTCTATCATATGATTCCTGCTCTTTCTCTGCTTCTCAAGTAAAGTTTATAGGGGGTCAATATCATCTTTTGAGCAAGTAGATACTACTTGCTCAACAGCAAAGAACAAAAACTAAAATACAAGACCCAAAAAACATGATATAAATATGCTTTTCAGTTTTAACGTTGCTGCAAAATGATTGCTGTGCTAATTAACACTTAGGAAAGGGACTAAGAAATGGGTCATTTGTTTTTTAATGTGCATGCATATATATATATATATAATTAAAGACTAAACTCTTATGCATAAAGTCATTAGTGGAGTATGGTAGGGATACCTTTAGAAAGTGAATGCAGTGGGAAACATATTAAAGTTAATACATAGGAGAGACTGAAGGACAGAATTGATGGCTTTGGGGGGGGATATATGTTTTTTAGCAGGAAGCTGAAGATTCTTCAAGAACACCTTTGGAGGGTTTTGAGGGAGCCAAAGAACCTGTGGAATTTACAGAAGCTGAATATGGAACATCCTTGGAAGATAAAACCAGGCCTGGGGGCTACCACTGCAGCCAGCATGACCGGGTTTTGATGTCTATGCAGGGTCTGCGATCTCATGAGAGGGGTCATTTGGCTCTGGCTGTGTTTACCTGGGAAGACAAGTACAGCTGCCAGTATTGCTCCTTTGTCTCTGCTTTCAGGCACAAGTAAGTTATGGCTTGTTTTCAACAGAAGCACAGACTAGTATGGCTATTTTTTACATTGGTTGACATTGAAGGAGAGCACACTCAATTTGATTTCAAGCCACATTTTTCTCTGTTCTCAGGAATTAAATTTTTTTTATGGCCCCAAACTATTTACCATTGCCTGTGACTATAAAACGTCTCATTTTTTATATCTTCTCAAATTTGAGTTCTCTTTTTGTTGTGTGTAGGGGAAATGCACACCAAACAAAAGATGTCCACCACGTATGCAGTTCTGTCAAATGCATGAAATTAAATAATCCATAGAGGAAAAAGTATTTTTACTAGCCTTCCATGTAACTGCTTTATTTTTAAACAGAACCGTGACTTTTATTTGATTGAGACAGACTTAATTTCTAGTGTTGAACAGTTATCACATACCAATCTTAAATTTAGATTATTTATTTCTAATTTGCATTATGCAATTTCAGTCTATGAACATAGTCTTAACATCAGTGTGGCATACTTGAAATAAGTTGAGAAATTACCCCTTATCTGACTTGACCCTTGAAAAATGCATGGTCATAATAAATAATCAAGTTCCTCATTACTTATTTCTTTGCCTACAGCTAGGAAACTTTACAGTTCTTTCAATCAGATTTATTAATGGCTTGCCACAAAGAAATTAGGTTTATTGCATTTTTTTTACTGGCATCCTAGATTGGCAAACACATGCACATGTTTTCTGTAGCCTCTTGGGGGAGAAATGTCTCATCCCCCCATTCTATGTCCACCCCCCTTCTCCTCAAAGAAGAAAGATTCAAGTGCCTGTTTAACATAGGCATTGATAGTGCTGTCAGTGACACACTTAAATTGGATGAAGTTGTTGCTGTTCTGTAATTAAAAGTATGCAGGAAAGAAAATACAAGAAAAGAAATATTTATAAACCCTTGTGTTAGAAAAGCAGCATCTCTGTCAGTATCACAGCACAGTTCTTATGTGGATGAGCAACAGGACAGTCCAAGGGCTGGGCAGGCCTTGGCAATCTCTCATTAATATCCTGGATCTGAGCTGATGGGAAGCAGTAAACTGCCCTGTACAGAAGGTCAGGTTGACATCTCCCCTGCAGAAGGGAATCTCCCATTACGATGACTCACCCCTCCCCCCCGTTCTTGCTGCATGGTTCAGGTGCAGCCAGGTCTGATGCTTCATTGGACAGAGCTCCGAGCCCCTCATCTGCAGTCAGATGCAGAACTATAGAACTTATTCTGCTGAAGTTCTGCTGGCAAAGCAAGACCCATCCTCCCAGTGCCAGATATCACAAGCTTCCAGCCTCTACCATCTTGGTAGTCTCCATTTCCCAACCTGATAAACACAGACACTCGCTGCCTCTCCAGTGCAATTCAGAGTTTTGGCTCTTGTCTGTGCAGGATCTCTGAGAAGAATGTTTTTCTCATTATTTCTGATGTTGTGCAGATGTCTGACCTCCTGCAGCTCCTTTAACATGGTAACACAGCTCTTCAACTAGTGCACACCTCCTGCAGGCAAGGAGACAGTTTTTCTCTGCCTCATCCTCAGTGAGAAGCCTCAGCTATTCCTTGGAGCCCCAGACATAAAATGGAATGGGATGGGATTGCATGGGATGGGATGGGATGGGATGGGATGGGATGGAATAGAATAGAATAGAATAGAATAGAATAGAATAGAATAGAATAGAATATTTCACTTGGAAGGGACATACAATAATCATCCAGCCCAAACTGCCTGACCACTTCAGTGCTAACCAAAAGTTAAAGAATACTGTTAAAGCATTGTCCAAATGCTTCTTAAACACTGACAGACTTGGGCCATTGACCACTTCTCCAGGAAGTCTGTTCCAGGGTTTGACCACCTGCTCAGTAAAGAAGTGTTTCTTAATGTCAAGTCTAAACCTCCTCTGACACAGCTTTGAACCATTCCCATGAATCCTGTCTCTGGATCCCAGGGAGAAGAGCTCAGCACCTCCCTCTCCCCTTCCCCTCCTTGGGAAGCTGTATAGAGAGCCATGAGGTCACCCCTCAGCCTCCTTTTCTCCAAACTAGACAAACCCAGAGTTCTCAGCTGTTCCTCACAGGACATGCCTTCCAGCCTCTTCACCAGCTTGATTGCCTTCCTCTGGGGGCAATTCAAGGACCTTCCTTCTTAAATTGTGGGGCCCAGAACCGCACACAGTATTCAAAGTGAGTCCGTGCCAATGCTGAATACAGCAGGATCATTACCTCTCTTGACTAGCTGGTTCTGCTGTGTTTGATGTGCCCCAGGGTGAGGTTTATCCTTTTGGCTGCCAGGGCTCACTGCTGGCTCATATTGAGCCTGCTGCTGACCAGTACCTCCAGATCCCTTTCTGCAGGACTGTTCTTCTGATCAGTGGAGACCTCCCTAAACTCCCCAGACCTTTGGTAGATGATTGAGATGGATCCTGCCATAGATCCACTATCTCCTTCAGTATTCTAGGATGAATCTCATCAGGCCCTATGGAATTAAGAACATTTAGATGATACAACTGATCCTTTAAAATTTCAGTGTCCACAAATGGAAAGTCACTGTTCCTACACTTGTGGTCCTCTGACCGAAGTTGTGGTCAATAGCTCAATGTTCGTATGGAGATCAGTAAGAAGTGGTGTTCCTCAGGGCTCTGTCTTGGAACTGGTGCTCTTTAATATCTTTATCAAGGACATAGACAAAGGGATCAAGTGCACCCTCAGTAAGTTTGCAGATGGCATGAAGCTGAGTAGTGCAGTTGACACACCTGAAGGATGGGGCCATCCAGAGGGACCTGGACAAGCTGAGAAGTGGGCCCATGTGAATCTAATGAGGTTCAACAAGGCCAAGTGCAAGGTGCTGCAACTGGGTTGGGGCAATCCCAGACACGAGTACAGGCTGGGAGAAGAACTCATTGAGAGCAGCCCTGTGGAGAAGGACTTGGGAGTTCTGGTGAACAGAAAGCTGAACATAAGCCAACATTGTGGGCTTACAGCCCAGAAGGCAAATTACATCTTGGGCTTCATCAAAGGATGTGTGGCTAGCAGGTAAAGGGAGGTGATTTTCCCCATCTACTCTGCTCTGGTGAGACCCCACCTGGAGTGCTGTGTCCAGCTCGGGGGCTGCCAGCACAAGAAGCACATTGACCTGTTGCAGCAAGTCCAGAAGAGGCAACCAAGATGATCAGAGGACTGGAGCACCTCTGCTATGGAGACAGGCTGGGAGAGCTGGGGTTGTTCAGCCTGGAGAAGAGTGAGGAGACCTTACTGCAACCTTTCAGTACTTAAAAGGGGCTTATAAGAAAGAGATAGAGAGACTTTTTGCATGGGCAGATAATGATAGGACAAGATGTAATGGTTTTAAACTAAAAGGAGGGATTTAGATAAGATGTTAGGTAAAAAATTCTTTAGTGTGAGGGTGGAGAGGCACTGGCAGAGGTTGCACAGAGAAGTTGTGGATGCCCCATATCTGGAAGTGTTATGGTCAGGTTGAATGGGGCTCTGAGCAACCCAATTGGGGTGGCATCCCTGCCCATGGCAGGGGAAGTGGACCTAGATGATCTTTAAGGTCCCTTCCAACCCATTCTATGATTCTATGACTAGGGAAGTGATTGTACCCCTGTACTGGGCAGTGGTGAGGCTGCACCTTGAATCCTGTGTCCAGTTCTGGGCCCCTCACTCCAAGAAGGACATTGAGGCACTGGAATGTGTCCAAACAAGGGCAACAAGACTGGTGAAGTGTCTAGAGTACAAGTCTGATTAGGAGTGGCTGAGGGAGCTGGGGGAGGTGTAGCCTGGAGAAAAGGAGGTGCAGGGGAGAACTTATTGCTCTCTACAACTACCTGAAAAGATGTTCTATTTAGGTGGGAGTTGGTCTATTCTTTCTAGTAACAAGCAATAGGATGAGAAGAAATGGCCTTAAGTTGTACCAGCAGAGGTTTAGACTGGATATTAGGAAAAACTTCTATATGGAAAGGTTTGTCAAGCATTGGCACAGCACAAGCTGCCCAGGGAGGTGGTGGAGTTGCCATCCCTGGAGGGATTGAAAAGTCACATAGATGTGGCGCTTGGGGATATGGATTAGTGGTGGGCTTTGCAGTTTTAGTTTACTGGTTAGACTCAATTACTTTAGATGTCTTTTCCAACCTAAATGATTCTATGCTTCTGTTATCCTTAGACCTCCTCTTGCTATTAATGTTCTTTAAAAAGACTTTCATTTTTGTCTGGCACTACCCTGTTCAGTTTCAACTGTTGTTGAATTTTGGTTTTGTGCCTTCTCCTTGCGTATACAAACCACAGATTTGTAATGTTCCTGCAAAGTCTGACCTTGCTTCCAGAGATTGTAGCATTTGTTTTTCCTGTTGAGTTCCATGAGGAGTTCCCTGTTCAGCCAAGCTGGTCTTCTGCCGCATTTGCTTGACTTCTGACACAGTGGAATTGCCTGCTCCTGTACTTTTTAAAGGTGCTTCTTAAAAACTGACCGGGACTCCTGAACCCCTAAGCCCTCAAAAGTAGACCCTCAGGGGACACAGCCAAGTAGCTCCCTGAATAGCTTAAAGTTTGCTCTCTGCAATACAAGGTAGCAACTCTGCTGACATTTTTTTTTCTCATTACACTGAAAATTTTAAACAACCATTTTGTGATCATTGAGGCCAAGACAACCACCTACCATCACATCTCCCACAAGTCCTTCTCTTTTAGAATAATAGAATACTTAAAGTTGGAAAAGACCTCCAAGATCATCAAGTCTAACTTTTGACCAATCAACACCATGCCCACTAAAGCATATCACTAAGTGGTCCATCTACTCAGTTTTTGAACACCTCCAGGGATGGTGACTTCACCACCTCCCTGGGCAGCCCATTCCAATGCTGGACAACCCTTTCTGGGAAGAAATTCTTTCTGCGGTCAGGCTGGCAGGCCTTTAGTTCCCTGGATCCTCCTTCCAGCCCTTCTTGTAGGTGGACATCACACTGGCCTTTTTCCACATTGACTTTTCCGAATATGCAACCCAAGCCTCCCCAACACTGCTCCAGCCCTTCCCTCAGGTTCTGTCACTGGTCACCAGAGAGAAGAGACCAGTGCTGCCCCTCCACTTCCCCTCGTGGTGATTGCCCAGCACTCTCATTTGTCAAGGTCTCTCTGCAGGGCCTCTCTGCTTTTGAGGGAGTCAATATTTCAGATATGCGCCTAAAGCTCCTGGAGGACCATAAATGTTCTCACTAGCATTGCCATTCAGGCAATGCCATGCCAACCCTTGGCTTAGCTTCAGCTCTTCTGATGGTATCCCCTTTATTCATCACTTCTAGTATAAGGTCCTCTCAATTGGTCCTGCCAGCTTATGAGCAAAGAAGCATTTCCCCCATCAGGGCAGGTGGATCCCATCAGGCCTCAGCAAACCTTGTGTCTTGTAGATTCTTCTATGGTTATAAAAACCAAAGTTCTGGTGGAGGCACCAGTCCTGGAGCCAGATATTGATGTTTTGGGCATGCCTGTTTCTTCCATTGACTCTCCCTATTACTGGGAGAATCAAGGCAAACACTACCTCTTCTCCTGAATCTTTTAGCATTCTTCCCAGGGCCCTGAAATCTCTTTTGATTGACCTTGGCCTTCTTGTTGCAATGTCATTAGTACCCATGTGAAAGAGAAGGAGTAGGTAATAGTCTGAAGGCAGTACTGAGCTCATCAGTGATTTGGTTACATCTCTGATTTGGGGCTCAGGGAGGCAGCAAACTTCCCTGAAAAGATAATCCAGTCTGCCGATGGAGACTCATTTGGCTCAGGAGAAAGTCACCGATGACCATTACTTGCTGTTGTTTCTTTTCAACACTGGTCAAGTGCATTAAGCAGGTCTTGATGTGAGGGATTGGTTGATCTCACCTTGATGAGAGTGCTTGCACAGGTTCCTCCTCTTCTATCTCATCTCCTTCATCTACTGTACCCAGAGCTTCATACCTATTCTGTAAAGGTAGCTGAGAGTGTAAGAAGGTGTTCCTCTTACAGCTCAGTGCAGTAACTTGCTTGTAACATGGAAATCTGCATTCTTCCTCAGGAGCTCTGAGTACAAGCTTCTGATATGCCAGGGGTAGTTGTTCCAGTCAGTGTTGAGCTTGAGATATGCATTTTATACATGTTTGGTAATCTGATTTGAGTTTATACCAGATCATTTTCTATCATCTATTTAAAATGTGAGTTTTTTAATGGAATACTGACCACAAATGTTCACTCTTATTTAGGAGACATACCGGTACTCCAGAGAAATGGGGAAAAAATTAACTTACCACAAATTTCCTGTTAGATTTATGATAATATAATGTTTCTATGAAGTAACCCTGAAATTGGATATATGGTCGGGATTTTTGTTTTGCTATCATTAGATCTTTGTATACACAAACTTTGGTGCTAGCAATGGTAAACAGGGATTTTCTTGGCTCAGGCTCTGTCAGTGTGAAACTAAAGATCATGTGAGACCCTCTGTAGTGTGAGGGTATGGAGTAGACTCCATTTGATCCAGATCTTTCTATTCAGTGGAAAAAAACCCAGGACAATTCAGATCAATGAATAGGAAATAAAGCTAAAGTATGCCTGGAACTATTAGGATTGTGTTTTGGAGGGATGATAAATAAACCAACCCTCTCCAAACTTTTCCATACCTTCTTATTGTTTCACTGCTTCATATGAACAGGCTCAGACTACTCTTATATCACAAAGCATAAATTAAGACAAGGCTGTATTGGAAATGCCTCTATCCTGATCTGAAGCCATGGAGATGGGTGATGAATTCTTACCCCCTTCAATGTCACACTACCTGTTGCTGATTTCCCCTGCAGAAAGATACCATCTGATCTGTTTCACCCATTCTTCTGTTGTTTAGCTTCATGCAGGGTCTCCCTGTCCATTACATCTGAAACTGCCACCTCTTACTCCTAGAAATCGTTGACTATAGACAGCTTGCTGGTACCTTCCCCCCAGACTATGCTGTCTAATCTGCTTTTGCTGCTGTAACCAAATGAAGATTTCTTCAGTAGAGCAAGAAAAATATTTTCCTTAACTTAGGAGAAGAAAACAGGGCATATTTTCATAAAAAAAAAACTGCACAGAAAAATCCTTTACTAGTATTTTTATTGTTCAGTTTGGGTTCTTTCATGTTTGTTTTTGTTTTTCCTCAAATAGCCTTTATCCTTTAAGTAACTCTCACAATAGTCTGGATTTGATATAATTTGATTGATAGTAATTTTACCCTATTGAGTTTAAGTGGCTTGCATTCTGTGTGATAAAATTGATCACAGATCTCTTTCTTCCTCAGATTAGATTCTGCCTTGTTCTATAAGAAGATCTGTTGGATATAAAGAACCAGCATGAGAAAGATAGCTGAGCCTAGCCTTCTTTTATTTAAAATTTATTTCTGTTACTAGATTTTTGGCTTGCATCTGAAGGAATAGCTAAAATTATTTACTATTTTGTTTCCTTTTGTCTGTCTTTTGATCAGTCTGGATTGCCATATGCAGACTCATCATGGACATCATAAGCCATTCTGTTGCAAGCTCTGTCCATTTAAGTCTTCTTACAACAGCCACTTGAAAACCCATATACTCAAAGCTCATGCTGGTAAGTCAATTAGTTTCTTCCTTGCATTCTCCCCTGTCCTCTCTTGATCCCTTTCTCTTGCTGTCAGGCACATATACTTGCTCTTGTGTACTCCCTCTTGATCAACCTCACATACAGTCATGCTCATTCTCTCTCTTCCTTGTGGGTAGTCATATGTGCTCTCCACATTCTCTTGTGTGATCACAAGCTCTTCTTGTGCCGTCATGTGCCTCCTCTCACTTTTGTGTGTCCCCTCTCAATGAGACTATGTGCAATTGCACTCACTCTCCCACTTTCCCACTCTTCTTCAGATGCAGTCACATTCCCCCCTCTCTATCTAGGTTGCAATCTTCCTCTCACATACAGTTGTGTGTGGTCTCTGTCATGGATTATCCTCTCTTCCTTGCTCATTCTCATGATTGTGCTTGCTCTCTTCATGTGTGGCTGCACTCATAAGCTGCTGCTTGTTTGCTTCCTCTCACTCTCATAGCCATGTGCTCCTTGTTGCTCAACCTTGTGTATGGTTGTGCTCACTATCCCTCTCTAGGTTGTGCATGCTGTTCCTCTCTTGGGTGTGATGGCACACGTTCTCCCTTACTTGGTTGCAATGTCTTTGAGGCTCACAGATAATTGCCTGCTCTCCCTCACCCACAGTCATGTTTGCTCTTCATCTCTGGGTTACGGTCTCCCTGTATGTCATATGTGGCTGTGAATGCTCCCTCCCTCTCTCTGTCTTTGTAGCACTCTCTCGGGGGACATCCTTCTTTGTTGCTCCCTCCTGCACTCTCTTGTGCCAGGTCAGCTGCTCTAAATTTCTGTCCAAGTTAGACTAGGTTTCTCTTACTTGTGGTTTCTCCATTTAGTATGCTCACTCTAGCGATCATATATTTGCTATTGCTAACTTTCCCTTAGCACAGATTCTAGGAGGGTCTGTTCCATGATCTTCTCAGGCCCAGAGGTGAGGCTGACAGGTCAGTAGTTCCCAGGGTCCTCCTTTCTACCCTTTTTTAAGATGGGTACAATGTTTCCCTTTTTCCAGTCACCTGTGACTCCACCTGACTGCCATGAATTTTCAAATATCATGGAGAGTGGCTTGGCACCTACATTGGCTAATCCCTCAGGACTCTGGGATGCATCTCATTGGGTCCCATAGACTTATGTACATTCAGGTTCCTCAGGTGGTCGTGAACCTGATCTTTATTTACAGTGGGAGGGGCTTTGCTCCCCCAGTCCCCATCCTGCTGTCCACCCACTTGAGAGGTGAGGGAAGAGATGTTGCCATTGATTTCCTTCTTGCCATTTAGCTTGACCAGCAGATCTTGACTCAGCCATGCTGGGCTCATCTTCCTTTCCTGACTTGTTACACCTGAGGATCACTGGCTCTTGTGCTCTATGGAAGGGTCCCTTAAAGATCTGCCAGCTCTGTTCTGTTCCCTTGTCCCTGAGGGCAGTTTCCCAGGGGATTTCACTGACTGCCTCCCTAAAGAGCTAGAAGTTTGCTTTTCTAAAGTCCAGGGTCAACTTTACTCTTCATCTCACCCATATCCCTCAGTACTGTGAACTCTGCCAATAGATGATCACTGCAGTCCAGGCTGCCTTTCAGTCTTGATGTCCCTGATTAGCTCACTTGTGTTTGGTGATGATCAGATCCAGCATTGCATCCCCTCTGGTAGGGCCATCTATTACCTGGCTCAAGGAGTCTCCTGAATTGCCTACAGCTCACCATGCTGCCCTCCCAGCAGATGTTGGGGTGGTTGAAGTCCCCCAGCAGGATGCTGCAGTGTACTCAGCACATCTCAGTGCAACATGCCAAGGGCCCTTGCTATCACCCTGTCCGTCTAACCTGACTGTGTTGTCCCACAACTTGTAATGGCCAAACCTGATATTATATTGTAATCATATATTATGCTTGAGCTCTCCCTCAAAAGAAATTGCACTGTTGTTCTCTGGGTCAAATGCTTTCTCTTTCTGGGTCATAAGCTTTGACTCTCATTCTCTAGGCCACATTTTTTGGGACCTGTGTGATCTCTTGCTCTTTGGGTCTCTCTCCCCCCTCCCTTCTCCCATTTTTGGCACTCTTGTTCTCCCTCCCCTCTCCCCTGCCACACTCTTTTTTTGCCTTTTCTGGGTTGTGCTTTTTCATTCCCTCTGTGAGTTGCCTTCTATAGGTTGCTGACACCTCCTTTGGACTGTCGTCTTGCTCTCTTTCTCTGGATCGTGTGTATCACTCCCCTTACCCCCCCCCCCCTTTCTCCTTGGGTCAACTGTGGGCCGTATCTCTCTCTCTGGGCTGACTTCTAGTACACCCATCCCTTTTTTGACTCACTTTCTTCCCCTAGTCTGTATGCCTCATATTCTTGGCTGGCCTCTCATTCTCACTTCATCTCTCTTACCCTCCCCTCTTTGTGTGTCGATGTGTCTCTCACACCATTTGGGCATCTTTCTCTTTACACTGGCACCCCTCCTGATGCACCACTCTCTGGGTCTTCTCCTCTTGCACCTGCACTCTTTCTTTGCCCCCCTCCTCTACCTCTTGCCCCACTCCCACCCTCTTTTACCCTCCTCCCCTTCTTTCCTCCACCTCTCTTTCTGTCTCTGCTATCCATGCTCTTCCTCTCTCTGCTTCTTTCTGTCTGTCTCTCTCTGTGGTTCATCCTCTCTTTGCATCACTGCCCACCTCCTTTGGGTTGCCCTCTCACTCTTTCTCTGTGGGTCAACCTCTCTTGGGTTCTCTAGGTTCATGTCCTCAGGTTGGCCTTTATCTCAATTTACCTCTTGTTCATGTCCTTCTCCCCATCTGGGTATCTCTCTTCTTCTGTACCACCTAATCTCTCTCCCTCCAGGTTGCCACCTCTCTCCCTTTTGCTCCCCATCCTCTTTTTGGCTTGCCTTCTCTCTTCCCTCATCCTCCATACCCCAACTCCCACTTGGTTGATGTTTCTTGCCCTCATTTAATCTTTCTTCCTCTCTCTCTCCTTCTTTGTGGGTTACCCTCTATCCATAGGTTGCCATACCTCTCATTTGGGTCATCCTCTTGCTAATGAGAGGGTCAACTTCTCTGGTGCACTTTGTGTGTCTCTCTTGGATACCCTGTTTCTCTCTGGGTCTCATTCTAGGTCCACCTGCCCCTCTCTTTCTCTCTAGGTCTCATTCTAGGTCCACCTGCCCCTCTCTTTCTCTCTAGGTTTGCCTCTGTCTTTCTCTCTTGATTGCCCCCTCCATCCCCTGCACACCACCACCCATGTTGTGTGCACTCTCCCTCCATTTGGTTCCCTCTCCCCCTCAGTTTCTCTTCCTTATTGCCAATCATCCCCTATCCCTCTCAGTCACACAAGTTCTCTCTCTCAAGCTCTCTTTCCTTTTGGACCCCCCCTCCCTTGTGAGTTGCTCTCTCTCTTTTTCTGGGTTGAGCCACTCCTCTTTCTGGGCCATGCACACACTCTCTCTCTCTCTGGGCTACACCCACTCTTACTGGACTATATCTGCCATCTCTCTCTCTGGGTCAAGCTCTCACTTGCTCTGAGTCATGGGTGTCCCCCTCCTTCAGCTTACATGCTTTCCCTCCCTTCCTCTTTCTGGCTCTTGCTCTCTCTAGGTCACACTACTGCTCCCTAATTTACACACACACCCTGACTCACATGCTCTTTCTTTATGGGCTGTTCTTTGTTGGTCACACATGCTCTCTCTTTCTGGATCATGCCCCTTCCCCCCATCATGCTGTCTCCCCCATCATGCTCTGTCTCTCCCCCTCCTCCCCCACATCACATGTTGTCTCTGTCTCAGTCTTTGTGGGGAATGCTTTTGGTCACATTCTCATCTCGGTCACTTCCTCTCTGGGTCATGCTCTATGTCTGCCTGGTTCACACACCCCCTCTCTCTTCCTCTCATCCACATTCTCTCTCACTGGGTCTCTGTATCATACTTTTTCTGTGTCTGTCTCTGGGTCGCATGCACTTTATATCTTTCTTCAGGTTGTGTTCAATCCATTTCACACTGTCTCTCTGGGCTGTGCTTATGTTCTCTCTGGGACACGTTTGCTTTCTATTTGTCTTGGTCATACTCCTTTCTCCATGCCATGCTCTCTCTTGGGCCCACACACACTCTCTCTTTGGATCACATGCTCTTTCTTTCTCCATCTGTGTGTCTCTTTGGGTTGCGTGTGGTCTCTCTCTGGGCCAGTCGCATGCTCTTTTGCAGTTTCTTTGTCATGCACACTTTTTCAGAGGATGTGGTCTCTGTGTCATAGGTCTACTCTGAATTGGGATCATGCTGTGTCTTGGACAGATGCTTGCTTACTCTCATTTTAGAACTTTCTCCTTCTTTACAGCTTTCTCTCTGGGTGTCTCTTTTACCTGTTTTGTTTCCAGTAAGTTCTTTAGCAATATATCCTATTGAATAATAACCTTGTGGATATTTTTCATCAGCCTTCCAGTAATACAGTGCTTCTGTGATTTTTGTTAATTTAAAGGGTTTTTTTGTCTCTCTCTTGTAGATATTCTGTTATTTTATTTATTCTTATGGATGTGCATCATGCCCATACATTTGTTTAAAGTGCCCTGGCAGTTCTAAAAATCCAGGTGTCTTCATGTCATATGACTATTCATGTCCATTATCTTTTGGGGAACAGTCAAACTCCATTTATTATAAAATGTGTTTTTGCATAATAGCTAGAGTTGTTAAGGGATGTTAGAAGCACCTGCCTCCTCCAGAAGTTCCAGTCCAGGACTTCCTCCTGCCCAGCCACTAGGACCAGTGGCTAGTCCAGCCTAAAGTGTGCTGGCAAATATACCACCACCACCCCTCCCCACGAATGCTCAGTTTGGGGAAGCCTAGCATCAGTCACATGGGCTGTGACCGTCTCCAACAACTGATACAGAGCCTCTTGCTCACCTCACTCACACCAGTCCCTCCTAGTAGCTGGTTGTCAAGACACACTCTGTTCCCACCCTAGTAACTGGAGGTTAAAGACTGCTACTTGCACCAGTATATGACAGCACAGGCCAGTGCCATCTGCACCCCCAGTCTGACTCCAGTGACTGGCACCAGATTCCACTCACACAGATCTCATCAGTAGCTGGTACTTAGTCCCTACAACACACATATATGCAGGATAGAGTGAGATTACACAGTGCTATAGCTAAGAAAATATTTAAGAAGACAGGACAGACTGTGATCATCAGATGCAAGGCTGTCAGACAAGTGTACTGACTGGCTCTGTTTTACCTGTGTCTGGTCCCTTTTATGTAGTGTTACATTTTAGTTAAATGGTATGTTCTGTCTCACCCCTTGAAAATGTACGGTTTATTCCAAGCCTGTGATCCTCCCCTGAAGTATCATGTATCTGTAATCCCATTGGCCCAAGTCTTATTCCGTGCCCACTTTGAATCTCCCTGCTAAGTTGTGCGAGGGAGACGACACTCCTCTCTTGGCCCTTTTCTCCCTAAGCTCTCCCTCTCTCCCCCTCCCTCCCCCTTCCCCCCTTCTCCCTCAGAAACCATGCTGCTCCTGGGGGTGGGACCCTGTTATGGTTTGAGGTTGGCACAATGTTAGTGCTTCTTATGAAAATATATTTTCTTTAGTGGTTTTTGTGAGATGTGATTAGGAATAGAGTAAAGCAGGCTCTAACTTAGGAATAAAGGAAACAAACTTTATTAACTACAACATTTAAAAAGGAATCGACACAAAACTAAGAAAGAAAACTCTCTAAATACATTTCTCCTCCTCCCCCCTTTTCTACCACAATATGAAATAACAGTATAAATTTCTACACTGTCACTATCTCTCAGATAATCAATTTTTGAGTTCATAATCACTTTTTAAATAATTAACTTTTAAGTTTATTAGTGAGAGAGGAGTCTTTTTGTACTATAGGTTTTTTTCTGGAAATACAATTGAAACTTCTTGTGTTTTCATGTCACTCGTGGCACTGTTTGACGAACGTTTGTCTTCGTGACTTCTTTTCTCTATGTCTAGTGTTTTTATTACTGCACATGGATTAGGACTGCTTTTAGGGTTGTTTTTTTTTAAGGATGCCTTGCTCAGTTCTAATAAAAGCAGCAGTTTCTTAACTTCGGGACACTAGTTCTTTTTAAATTTCACTTTTTGGGGCTGAGGGGCTTTGTGAATAGAGATTTTTTTTTCTGAAGATAGAGGGCATTTCACACTCTTTTTAGTTGTTTCTGGTTTTACTACTGTTTTACTGTACTCTTTTTGGCTTTAAGTTATTGCTTTTTTTTAAATGTAGTTTTTGTGTCACAGGAAAAACATAGATTTGTTTATGGTCATATAAGAAAGAGTTTAGCTTAAGGCTATTTTATAATTTCTTCTTACTTAGGATTCTTCTCACTTCTTTTAATATCTCTTACTTGTACTCACTTTCATCATATTTGTTTACTGCTTCATTTCTTTCTCTTCATTTAGATTTAGGAGGATTACTATTTGTAAGGTTTTTGTTATTTTAGAAAGGGGTTAAAATTTTCACTTCTGTTTGTTTAGAACTTTTACAGCAGCTGGGCATTTTCTTGTGCTGCATTTTTTACTTTTTTTTTTTTGGCCGACCGTGCTGCCAGTCTATGATATTGAATTTTAAGGCAGCACAGGCATTGGCTTTCTCTTTCTATCTCCTGGGGGGTAGGAGGGGGTTTGATGTTTCTTAGGGCTCTTTTACTTTTTTATTTTGTAAGGTTTTTACTTTTTTTTTTTTTTTTTGTTTAAGGTTTTGGTTTACTTTACTTGGCTACATGGCTTCGTTTCTTCTACGCAGCCCCAGCTGGGCAGGGGAGCTTTGATTTTTTTAAATTGACTGGAACTAAGAGAGAGTTTTCTTGGGAGTTTTTGTTTTTAACTTCTTGTGTTTTCAGAGGTGGTCCATACTTTCAGTGGCTAAACTAGGTGTCAATATTTAAATCCAAGCACTGATTGGTTTGACCACAACCTCCCAAAAATACTCACTTCCTTCTTAAACTACGACAGACCCCCAATAAACCCTCATCTAATTAGCACCCTCAGAAGCCGTGTGGAGTCTCCTTGCCTGCTGGCTGTTATCAGCGAACATACAGCTTAGGGGGCCCTCCGGGGACTCCCTGGGGAGCCCCCTCAAACGAACTGCAACACTTTTATACCACTTTCTGTCTGCCACCCTTTTTGTTCTTCCCTGCTCTCCCTTCCCCCTCTCTGTCATCTCATGAGTTACATAGTTCTATGGATTCCTGCACACCTCCAAGTTCTGTATACAGGATCCCTTCTGGTTTTCAGTCTTATCAGTTGTAAAGTCCAGGTTGATCTTCCTGTAAGTGGAGCCTGTGGTTTCTTGGTAGTTAATCAATTAGTGTGACTGGTCAGGTGTATTTCTTTGTCACTGTCGCCATGTTTGTTTTGTCAGGTCTGTTTCTGTATATTTTTGTTTCTGGTTTCCCCCTTTCCCCCTTGGTTTCTCAATTGACAATATCCCTGATCAGATAACCTTGCTGGAATAAATATTCTCACACTCTTAGTGTGATTGATCAGGTTTGGTTCTCAGCACGGAGTCCCTTATCATTTTTCAGCCAGGCTTGTGTCCCCAAATGCTCTTGTTTCTGGCTTCTTCCTTTTCTTATTACCTTTTTTGGTGTTGAAAAAGGCCCTTGACCAGATACCCTTAAAGGAACAACTCCATACAATTTTCAATGTACTACTAGCTATCATACCAGGTTATCTATTAATAGTGTTTCTCACATGAAAGCAGCAACCTGGTGTATGTAAGATGCTTCATGTCTAGCTTCAGGATCATTTATTCCTCCAAACCCCTTGCACAACTTGCACTTTTGCACCTCTGGTTCCTATATCAAGGCCATACCTTGATTAATCCTTAAACCTTACTTTTAATGAGACATCTGGTAGGCTATATATCAACATTTACTCTCGTAATTGCAACAGCTCACAGTTTTGGCAATTTTGGTTCCTTTTGGGAGGGAGCTTCTTTAGGCTGCATCTCCAGTGCACTGAGGTATTTGCAGTCTAAGACTTGAACATACAATGTGTTGTGGCCTAGTTTTGGTCCTCAGGAGTTGCCATATGAGACAGTTGAAGTATATGGGGAATCATCTGAAAACTGATGCACTTTGTCTTCCATTTGGTTATGATGTGTCCATGGACTCTTACCATGTTGCTATTTGATGAATGCTTGCAGGACAATTTCTTACTTTTATGCTTCCTCTAACTTTCTTAACAACACTTGTAATTTCTGACTAAATGCACAATGTATTTTTATCTCACTTTTTTCACACCTTTATCATATTTTTTTCACATTTTTTACATGTCACTAACACTGGAGTTGCATTAACAAACTGGCCTTCCATCCACATCACCTTATTCAATAAATCAGGATCAAACAACTCCATAAGTATTGTATCAAATTGCAGCAAAGTCCCATTCTACCTGTACTTTTCCATAAACACTGTCACATTAATCAGTCCATCATATATGCTTTATGAAAACCATTTGTTTTATCTTTGTTAACTAATGATACCTCTATGTTAATAATATTCAGGTGCAGAACGTAATTTGAAAACATGTGACATTTTGTTTCAATATTTCAGACTGATCTTTTTCAGATACTCCAATGTGGGTTTCTAAGAGTCTGTATTTTGTCTGTGATTAGCATAGGTGTTTTGGGGGGAGGTATTTTGATAGAGAATGATTGCTAATCTCTATGTGCTTGTTATGACTGGCTGTGATACTTTTTTTCTCTTGTTCTCTTTTTGTTCCTTTATTTCTGATGTTTGAAACCATTCTGTTCTAGAACCTTGTTTGTTAAATTTGTTGAGAAATGGAAAACATTTTTCTGCCTTTTTCATAACCAGAGTTCTTATTCTTCCATTAGTGTTCATGAATATGTCACTCCTGTATTAGTTTTGTAATTTTATGTACAACTTCCATGTAGTCAGTGTAGCCCTTTTACCTGGAAGCGGCACTTCCAGAACAATTACTTGCCACACATATAACATCCTATTACTTACACTGGACATTTCACTTTTTCTTTCAGGTGTTGCCATGCTTAATGCAAAACAAGTCTTATCTTGGAAATTTGTTTCCTATTGTAGTCTTTATGATTTTGAATGTATTTGAAACCAAATTCACTGCTGTTCCTTATTTCTCTTCTTTCACTTATTTTAATATTTTTCTATAATATGCTTTCCTATAGCTCTATAAATATGTACTGCTCTTGGTATTGCCATGTCCACTTCTTGTAGTAAACCAACTTTGACTTAGTTACTAGTTCTATGGAGCTCGTTCCTACCTGGAAGCAGGTTTCATACAAGGAAAATGGGATCCTGCTTGTATTAAGTGCAGGGAGTTTGTTGGCTTTTAGTATTTTGTGGTGGTGTTTTTTTAAGAACCTTAGTTAACATTTTATAGTCTCCTGGTTTACTTAGTAATGACTCTGGATGTGTTGCATGGAAAAACACAGAGGACTTCACCCTTGCTTTCCTCCCAAAGAAATTTGGAAATGCTCTAGTCAAGCGGCTCCTTTTTCATCCAAGACTTCTCTTCTTATACCATGCAACACAGGCATGCTAAGAGTCTGGTCTTTGTTTTCTTGCATCAGTCATTTAAGAAGGATATAGAGTTGTCAAAAAACAAGACTTTGGTCCCAAAGCAGGTGTCCATACCTGCAGACTTCAGACTTTCAACAGGGAGAGGCACGTAGCTTGTTCTATTTGGAATAAGTCTTACACTGAAGGAGGCTATAGGAATTTTACCACTGAATTCAGCAGGAAAAGAATGCAGATCCCATTTTGTTTCTCTTGTGAGCTGATGACTTGCCTGTATTTTGCTTACCCAGGTGAACATGCCTACAAATGTTCTTCCTGCACATTTTCCACCATGACAGTCAACCAGCTAAAAGAGCATTCCTTGAGAGTGCATGGGAAAGCACTGATACTACCAAAACCCCATGTTGTCAGCCTCTCAGCTTCACTTGGCTACTGCACCTCCAAGAAACACACTTCTGCTGAAGAGGTCAAGGACTCTAATGGTAAGAGGTGCCTCAGAGCAAGAATGTAACTGTCTAAAATACTACTTAATATTATTAATGTTATTATTTTAAAAAATTAAGGCAGCAATTTAAAAAATCCAAATTTGTATGAAAAGCAAGAATAAAGGTGGTGTTCTAATACTTGACCTACAGTTGAATCTCACCAGTTTATTCTTTACCAACTTATCCTGCCAATAGCTGTCCTTTGGAATAAGTCAAGCTGACCTTACTTTTCAGCAAAGATTTATAACACAGGAAATTTTAAATGGCAGAGCTGCCATTAAAATTCAGTGAGAAAGAGAGCATCTAATTCCATTTGAATTTCTAAAAAACACTCCTTTATCTTGTTATCAGAGAAGTTTAGTGAAGCCACAAGATTAAGTGTAAAAAAAGTACAGGGAATAGCTAGACAACTTTCTGTTTTATGGCTTTTTCTGGAAATGAGTGTGTACACAGATCCTGATGTTTGAAATACAGACAGATGGCTTATTTTTAAGCTTTGCCTTGTATTTAGCTTATGGAGTTTCAGTGCTTCTGCTACAAATGAGAATCATGAGGCAGTTTTAGGCCACTCACAATAAGAAAGACATTGAGGGGCTGGAGTGTGTCCAGAGAAGGGAATGGAGCTGAGGAGGGTTCTGTAGCACAAGGAGTGGCTGAGGGAGCTGGGGGAACTCAGCCTGGAGAAAAGGTGGCTCATGGGGGACCTTCTGGTTCTCCATAACTCCCTGACAGGAGGGTGCATGTTGAGAGCTTTGTAACAAGCTGGCTCCGAGCTAAAGGTCACAGTGAGATTAATTTGACCGAGATAGAGAATGAGGGGAGTTGCCATTCCAATTAAACTGTGTGTCCTTGTCCCACGGGATGAAGTAATGCACAAAAACAGGTGGTAAAGCAAAACAGCTTGGGAAAGTAGTAATAGTTGCCCCAAAACAGCACGTAGATAGCTGATAACTAATTAGCCAATGCTGAGCTGGGATTTTGCACTATGCATGAGCTAATTAAAAGGTGTATAATAATTGGCGATTCGGGAATAAAGACGAGAATTGTAGATCATCATCTGGTGAACGAGTCTTCCTTCTCCGTCAGGTGCAGCCAGGTGGGGGTCAGGCTCTGCTCTCGGGGAACAAGGGACAGGATGAGAGGAAATGTCCTTAAGCTGTGCCAGGGAATGTTTAGATTAGATATTAGGAAAAATTTCCTCCCTGAAAGGAATGTCAAGTATTGGAACAGGATGCCGAGGGGTAATGCAGCTTTTGGGTCTTTTGGGGTCTCCCAGACCCTGGCTGCCGTGGGTGTCCAAGACAGAGAAGTCCAATTAAGCACAACCTGTCCAGGCCCCTCAGGCAGGCTCCAGAGCCGAAGGCAGTCTTAGCAAGCTCAGCACTTAAGTGAGATCAGCTCTTAGTGATTATCAGCTCATTAGTGATTTTAGCTCTTTCACTTGCTAAGTGCCTTTGGCAGACCCAGGGAGAGAAAGCAGAAGCACTGTGTGAGGTTCCACAGAGATGTCTTTATTGGTATCTTCTGTGAAGGGTCCCAGTGACAGCTTTTCTACCAAACTGGGCAGGAATATGGGTTTATATAAGGTATAGGAGTTTTAGGAAATTGTCCAATAGTAAGGGTCGAGGCAAAAGTGACCTATAGTCTTACAGAGAGATAAGCAAGGGATGGAAGGCGGAAGAGGGGCTTCTTAGGTCCAGTCATCATGACTAGGCATTTCCTATCTTAGGCTGATGACTGCCAGAGAGGCCTTGCAGTCCCTGTGCCTGCTACAGAGGGGGGTGATGCAATCACCATCACTGGAAGTGTTCAAAGGGCATGTGGGTGTGGCACGAATGGACATTGTTTAGTGGTAAACACAGTGGTGCTGGGTTAACTTTGGAATCAATGATCTTAGAGGACTATTCCAATTCATTAATAATTCTATGAAAATGTTTCAAAAGCATCCTTGACAGTACTTACTGAATTCTAAAAATGCATATTAAATAAGACTTTTATATTAATCTTTTAAATGTCAATTGTGTTCAGAGGGGCTAATTTTATTTCTATTGTGATTATTTTAATTTTTCTTTTTTTTTTTTTTTAATATAAAAGCAGTCAGGGCATAACACTCTTTTCCATTATAGCTTCTTTGCATCATCATAGCAATGTAAAGTATCCATAGGATAAATGAGAATTATTTTCTGTGATACATGAAGGAACAAGACCCACCAGCAGAGAGAGAGTGAATCTGAGGTTTATTCAGAAGCATCAGTATATATATATCTAGTCCTAAGAGGTTGTTTTTTTTTTGTTACAGCTTACATGCGTAATCACAGTTCTACAATAAATCTGTCCTCTTGGCATCTTCTGTTGTTCTTTCCAAAGCCATGGTAAAGCACTGTGAAGAGTGTTCAGTTCTATGTTGACGTAGAAGTAGAAAGTCATTTGTCCAGTTCTGTCTCAGGTACACGCTGTCCAGAGAGATGTTGCTGGTGCTGCTGGCACTGCTGTTGTTGCTCTCTGTTTAATTCTTTCCTTACACCATCATCTGTTATCCCAACAATTTTCAAATTTTGTTTTTAAATGTTCATCCATTACAACTTCTTCATACGGTATGGTTCTTTTAAAGTTTTGTCCTCAATGTTACATTACATCATTCTAAATCGTGTTTTGGTTTTTTTGTATCCTCCCCTTTATCCCAGTTTAGTTTAATGCCAGAATGTTATATTCGAGATCAGTGATGTGTGGCATAAAGTGAACAAATGTCTATAGTCTTGGCAGACTTTGTATGACATGCCAATTTTTCATCTTTGTAGTGGGTTGATGCTGGCTGGATGCCAGGCACCCACCAAAGCTGCTCTCATTTCCCTCCACAGCTGGACAGGGGAGAGAAGATATAACGAAGGGTTCATGAGTTAAGGACTGGGATGCATCACCATTAAATACCATCATGGGCAAAACAGGTTCTAATTAGAGATATGACTTAAATTTATTGCTAACAGAATCAGAGCTGGATAATGAGAAAAGAAACCCTTAAAAACACCTTCCCCTCACCCCT
Source organism: Passer domesticus (assembly GCF_036417665.1). Lineage (NCBI taxonomy): Eukaryota > Metazoa > Chordata > Aves > Passeriformes > Passeridae > Passer > Passer domesticus. Next base: position 4,375,501 of record NC_087511.1, read on the forward strand.
CCCTCCTTCCCAGTTCTATTTCCTACCCCAGCAGTACAGGTAGATGGGAATGGGGGTTATGGTCAGTTCACCCATTGTTTTCTCCTGCTGCTCAGGGAGATGAGTCATTTCCTTGCTCCACTGTGGGGTCCCTCCTATAGGAGACAGTTCTCTGTGAACTTCTGCACTGTGAGTCCATCTAATGAGCAGTAGATCTCTGCAAACTGCTGCAATGTGAGTCTATCCTATGGGCAACAATCCTCCCCAAACTGCTGCAGTGTGGGTCACTCTTCCATGGGGCACAGTCCTTCAAGGACAGGTTTCTTCCAGTGTAGGCTTCTCTCTCCACAGGCCTCCCATGGGGTCACAGCCTTCTCTCAGGCATCTACCTGCTCTGGTGCAGGGCTCCTCCATGGGCTGCGGGTGGATCTCTACATCCCCATGGACCTCCATGGGCTGCAGGGGCACAGCACCTTCACGATGGTCTTCACCACATGCTGCAGGGGAATCTCAGCTCTGGTGCCTGGAGCACCTCCTCCCCCTCTTTCTCCACTGACCTTGGTGTCTGCAGAGTTGTTCTTCTCACATGTTCTCACCCTGCTCTTCTATGGCCACAATTACAAGTGAACAATCACTTTTTTTTTCTTTCTTCTTAAATATTATCATAGATGTGTTACAACAATTTCTAATTGTCCCAGCAGCACATCAGTCTTTGTAGTTGCCAGGGAGTGGCTCTGCTGGACATAGAGGAAGCCACTAGCAATTCCTCACAGAAGCTACCCCTGTAGCTCCCCTGCTACCAAAGGTTGGCCATGCAAACCTAATACAGTCTTCCCACTCTCCACGATGTTGCCACTCACAACTATATGCTTTCCCACCAATGTATGAGATGGTAATTTTGAGTCCCATTGAATTTCAGTAGTGATTATATTCCTAAATCCCATAGACTGCTACTAAATCTCTCCATGTTGAACATTCTCTTATTTATATTTTAAAGCATTATTATGTCGTGGTTTGACACTGGTCCAAGGCCAGGCACCCACGAGAGTTGCTTGCTCATCCTCCCCTGCTACAGCTGGGCAGCGGAGAAGGGGAAAAAAATTAATGAAGGGATCATGAATTGAGATAAGGACCAGGAGAAAACACTCCAAGGGCAAAATAGGCTCACTTTATGTCTGGAAAGTGAATTTATTGTTAACAGAATCAGAGGAGGATAATGAGAAGTAAAATAAGCCATTAAAACACCTTTTTCCCCCCAGCCCCTCCCTCCTTTCCACCAACAGTGCATGAAGATGGGGCATGAATATTTTTGAGTCAGTTCATCGCCAAGATTTTCTTCCACTGCTTCAGGAGAGGAGTCCTTCCCCTGTGAGACCATGGGGTCCCTCTCACAGGAGGCAGTTCTCCAAACTTCTCCAGTGTGGGTCCACTCTCACGAGCAGCAGTCCTACTGCACCTGCTCCAGCATGAACTCCCCCCATGGGCACAGTCCTCCCAAAACTTCTTCAACGTGGGTCTTTCTTTCCATGGGGTACAGTCCTCCAAGGATAGGCTGCTCCAGCCTAGAAGTAGGGGCCCTCTCTGTCCACCGGGTCTTCCACTGCACCACAGCCTCCTCCAGGCATCCACCCACTCCAGCATGGGCACCTCCCCCATGGGCTGCAGGTGGATCTCTGCATCCCCCATGGACCCATGGGCTGTGGGATTCACATTCTCTGAACCTGAGAGAAGCAGTGAGAGAAGCAGTGAAAAGAATGATCAAAATAATTCTTATCTCATTTGCTGCTCCTGTGTTGTGCCAAAGTAGAATGCAATATGGAGATTGTTTACCCAAAGTGATGGCATTTTGTTTCCTTGGCCTATCAGGGCCAAGTGTGTGTCCAGACTGTCGGTCAGGAGACAGTCACAAGATTTTGTTCAGTTGAGTGCTTATGCAGTTTTAGTTTAGATATAGTGTAATATAGTATAGAATAATATAGTATAATAAAGTAATTAATTAGCCTTCTGATATCAATGGAGTCAGATGCATCATTCTTCCCAGATGGGGGATCGCCTGCTTTTTACAATAATGGGCTGCTGGGGGACAACCTGCTTTACCATGGTCATCACCACAGCCTGCAGAGGAATCTCGGCTCTAGAGCCTGGAGCACCTCCTCCTCCCTCCTTCTCCACTGACCTTGGTGTTGCCAAGTTGTTTTCCCTCACATGTTCTCACCTCCTCCTCTTTTCTGACTAGAAGCAAAACTGTGTGACTTTGTTTTGATTTTCTTCTTAAATATGTCATCACAGAGGTGTTACCAACCTCTCTTAATAGCCCAGTTTTAGTCAGCAGCATGTCTCTCTTTAGAGCCATCAGGGCTTGGCTCTGCTGAACATGGTGGAAGCTTCCTGCAGCTTTTCACAGGAGCCATCTCTGTGGCCCCCCTGCTACCAAAAACCAGGCCGTGCAAAACCAATATATATTATTGTTTTAAATTATTATTATTTGTACAGTCCTACTTGCTTTTTCACATATTTTGTGGGTTTTGGTGTGATCCTGCATCTTGATTTGTCTTCACAAGGATATTTTTATCACAAGAAGAAACCGTTTGTTTTCTGCTTTTTTCTTGATGTTTTTCTGACACTTTCTTGTGTTTATCTCTTTATGTGAATCCATGCATGCTAAATTAAATAGCATTCCAGATGCTTTCCGTCTCTTTAGGACTTCTCACAGATCTGTGATGCCCTGGGTTTCTACTTGGTTTTGCATTCCCATTTTTCCTCAAGAAGTTTTAAATACTCATTAAGATGTGTACTCACTCCATTTTGCTCTGAACTCAGGAGTTAAACATCTCCTTGATGAGTTTATTTTGTCAAATAAATGCTGATCTATCTGACTCTGCATTTGATGTTCTAGTGTGGATTTACCAGGAAAGTATGATTTTTCCAATTTTATCTTCCTCACTCCCTGTGGTCATTAAGATATTTCTTTATTAGTATTTTTCAGATATAATATGCTTTCTTTTCAGTGAACTCAAACCATCAAGTCTACTGCTTTTCTTAGGTAATATTTTTCCTTACATTCCCAGCTCTGCTATTACAAGCATTTAAATACATGTATTAGTTTTGCCTAATTGAGGATGGGTTTAAATACTTTTTTCCTTCTAATTTTTTGACTGCTTTTCTGTTTCTAATACTTAAACATTTTTGTGTGTTATTCTGAATTGTTCTTCTGGCATGTTTTACATGGGTTGTTTTTAGTGTTTAACTGTTGTATCCATGTCCACTGTTGGCTTTTAAAGTATCTACAAATAGCTAGAGCATAACTTGACTCCCAAATAAGTTTTCTGCAACTGGATGAGAAACTTAAATGTTTTTTTCTTTTTGAAATTATCATGCTTTCTCTTCTTTTAGGACTCTGACACACATTTCATAATTTCAGTGTAGCATGTGATGAAAGATGAGCTGGAGGGGAAGAAGGCTGGCCTGGCTGATCAGAGAGCTTTTTCTGGAACTTGGGGAAAAAATAGAATACCAGTTTTGGAATGCCTTCTTTGCCTCACTCTTTAATAGTTAGACCAGCTCTCCTCAAGGTACCCAGGCCCCTGAGCTGGAAGGCAGAGATGAGGAGCAGAATGAAATCCCCATAATCCAGGAGGAAACAGTTAGTCACCTGCTGCTCCACTTAAACATGCACAAGTCTATAGGGCCAGATGGGATTCACCCAAGGGTACTGGGGGAGCTGTCAGAAGAGCTCACCAAGCCACACTCCATCATTTATCACCAGTCTGGGTTAACTGGGAAAGTCTTGGCTAGAGGTTGGCCAACGTAACATCCACCTACAAGAAGGGTTGGAAGGAGGATCCAGGAAACTACAGACCAGTTATCCTGACCTTGGTGCCAGTAAAGGCTATGGAGTAGACCATTTTGAGTGTCATCATGTGGCACCTACAGAACAACCAGGGAATCAAGCCCAGCCAGCATGGGTTTAGGAAAGAATGGTCCTGCTTGACCAACCTGATTTCCCTCTATGACAAGGTGATTCACTTAGTATTTGAGGGAAAGGCTTTGGATGTTGTCTACCTGGACTTTATTAAAGCCTTTGACACCATGTCCCACAGCATTCTTCTGAAGAAACTGGCTGCTCATGGCTTGGAAAGGTTCACTCTTCACTGGGTAAAAAACTGGCTGGATGTCCAGGACGCAGATAGTGGTGGGCAATTGTCGGAACCCAGGACATCTCTCTGGATGCCCTGGATGGCTGAAAGCCCTGGCAGGGGTTCGAAGACCCTGTCAGGAAGCCAAAGACCCCTCTGGCTTTGAGTTTGACCCATGGAGCAAATTACCAATGTTATATGAAAAATTACAAGTCACAAAAGTTTAAGTAGCATAACAGTAGTTGTCACAGGGTGAAAGGTGGAATTTTGAAGAATTTCACTATGGGGGTCTAGGGACAAGATGGAGGGATTTGGGCGTTGTCCTATCCTTCTTCCTTCTTCTTCCTAGCCTCCATCTTCTTGGTGATGGTGGCATGTTGGGATTGGTTTAGACTTGAAAGTCACTGTCTAACATAGATGATAGATATTGGAAAATAACTGTAAATATAGAATATGTAGTTTGTAGTATAAAAGACAACACCAGCCCCGAAGGCAGGGAGTGTGTCTCAGACCGACCTGCAGAACAGACCTTGGCAGGCCAGACAGAAAATGTTTTAGATAAGAAATAATAAACAACCTTGAGAACGACAGCCAAAGACTTCTGATTTCTTCTCGGACAGCTGGGTTGGGGAAAAGAGACTTTCAACACACCTCGGGATCATCTCAACCAGAGAGGGAACCCAAGAGGCAATGGTGCCACATCCAGTTGGGGCTGGTCACTAGTGAGGTTCCCCAGGGCTCAGAATTGGGGCCAGTCCTGTTTAATATCTTTATTGTTGATATGGACAAGGGGATCAAATGCACTAATGCGCACCTCGGCTGGGTTTCGGGGTATCCCCAGCTGGCTGCCGCAGGTCCGAATAGCGCAGTCTTGTTCAGGACAGCCTGCCCAGGCTCCCAGGCAGCTCCCAGCCGCAGGCAACCTTAGCAAGCAGTTCAGCTCTTAAGTGATTTCAGCTCTTAGGTGATTTCTAGCTCTTTGCTTGCTAAGTGCCTTTGGCAGATGCAGGGAGAGAAAGGAGAAGGCTGTATGAGGTTCCACAGAGATGTCTTTATTAAAGTCTTCTGCAAAGGTTCTCAGGAACAGTGTCTTCTGTCAAACTGGGCAAAAGTAGCTCTTTATATAGGGCACAGGAGTTTTAGAAATTGTCCAATAGTAAGGGTTGAGGGGAAAGTGACCTATAGTCTTACAAAGAGATAAGCAAGGGTCTGAAGGCGGAAGAGGGGCTTCTTAGGTCTAGTCATCATGACTAGGCATTTACTATCTTAGGCTGCTGAATGCCATGGAGGCATTGCAGGCCTTGTGCCTGCTACAATGCACCTTCAGTAAGTTCACAGATGACACTGAGTTGGGCATGAGTTTTGATCTGCTGGAGGGCAGGAAGACTTTGCAGAGGGATCTGGACATGCTGAATTGATAGGCCGAGGCCAATTGTAAGAGATTTAACAAGGTCAACTGCTGGGTTCTGCACTTTGGTCACAATAATGCCCGGCAGCTCCAGGCTGGGGACAGAGTGGCTGGAAAATGCCTGGCAGGAAAGGATCTTTGGGTGATGCCTTTTTCTCTGGTCCTAAAAATATGAGTCAGATACAGTAAGGGTGATAAAAGGGGGTACCTTTATATAAGGATCCTCAGGTGCACAGCTTGTTAGGTTGAAAATGCTGAAGATGTACCCACTGCATGACATGTGTAACAATTTTTATAGATTCTGCAAATTAGCATATCTGACAAGAGCCCCCAAGTAGCAGCCTGCCCAGTGAAGTAATTCCCTGTCCTAGGTTGATAAGGAAGTGAGTTTTTCAGGAAGTTGTGGTCAAAACCAATCAGTGGTCAGATTTGAATATTGGCACCAGGTGTGGCCACTGAAGACATGGACCACCTCTGAGAACACAGGGGGTTAAAAAGCAGAGAACTCCCAGGGGAACTCTCTCTTGGTTCTGGTCAGGGTCAGTGAAAGAGGTCAGGCCTCCCCTGCCCAGCTTCGGGCTGGGCGGGGGAGGGCAAGACGTGGCCTGGGGTGAGGTAGGCAGGAGCCTTGGACAGAGAAGGGAGGGGTGAAGGCCCCTGCAGGATGGAAGGGTGGAGGAACACTGAGAGGCATCAGGCAGCCCCCCGCCCTGCCCCCGGGAGAAAGAGAGAGAGAGGGAGAGAGCCTGTGCCTGTGCTTCTGCCACCTTGAAATTTGATATCCTGTGCCAGAAGCATGGGCCGAAGGAGAAGGGGGGGGGGGGGGGTGCGGTGAGAAGGTGCCCGGCTGCCGTGGGAGTTCTGGGTGGGCAAAGCCGAGATTTTAACCCTTTTCTTGGATAATGGAAACCTTGCAAATACTGATCCTCCTGGATCTAAATGCAAAGAGACACAGAGATTAAATAGAAGGAAATGGGCAAGTGTGACAAAAGTTCATGCAAGTGAAAGATGTCAGAAGAAGTTGAGAAGAATCCTAGGTGGGAGGAGATGATGGAGTGGCTTTTGGCTGGACTCTTTTCTTGTATAGCCATGGACAGATCTTTTTTTTCCCCTGTAACACAGAGACTGCATGTAGGGGGAGGCAATGGCTTGCAGCCAAGAGAGTGTGGTGATGTTATGTGAAGGAGTGTGTGAACAGAGATGGATGAGGAGGGTGTGGTGGTGCCCTCTGTCTTCAGTGAAGAAGATCTCTGTTCTCGAGACCCCTTGGCTCCAGGGGGTGAATTTGGGGGGGACTGGTGTCCCAAAAGTGAGAGACTATTGCTTTTTTGGAACTGGGCAAAGCATTCTTAAAAGGGGAACCCTAAAAGCAGTTCTGGTCCATGCACAGTGGTGATAGAAATGGACATGGAAGGAAGAGGTCGCGAGGGCAAATGTTCTCTGGACAGTGCCATGTGTGACATGGAAACACAAGAGGTTTCAACTGTGTTTCCTGGGGAAGCCTATGGTACAAGGCTCCTCTCTCCTTGATGAACTGAGAGTTGATTATCTGAGGGGTGGTGACTGGATTGAAAATCTAAGGTGTGGGAGCTCAGTACATCACTCCGGATGTCCAGAGCTACCGAGACAACCCTTGGGGGGCTCGGAGGCCCTGGAATGTTGCCAAAAGTACCTGGTGGCTTGACTTTGATCCTTTTAAAGAAATGACACCTGAAGGTGAGGAGATGAGAGAATTTCAGGTCTGAATGGTGAGGGGATGTTATTCACTTGTTAGAACTTAAGTTAGAATGCACTGTACAGGGGGGTTTTATGTGTTGTACAGGGGGGTCTAGAATTCTGTACATGGATCAGGAGTCCCAAGATGGAGGAATTTGGGCGTGCCCCGTCCTTCTTCTTTCTTCTCCTTGGCATCCATGTTCAGGATGATGTTGGCATGTGTGGATTGGTTCATAGAAAGAGTACACTTGCCAACAAGGGCAGAAAGTATTGGGAAGTAAAGGTAAATATCGAATACGTAATTTTCATTATAAAAGAGACAACCGCCTAGTGGGCGGGAGAGAGTGCCTTTGGCTGTCTTGCTGATCAGACCTCGGCTGGACAGACAGAAAATCTTTGTAGATAAGAAAAAATAAACTCGACTGAAGACCTAAAGCAAGAGTCCAGACTCCTTCTTCGAGAGCGCGGCCTACCCAGAACCACTTTTTCCCGTGCTGGGGCAGAGACAAGCAACAGCCGACCCCGGCATCTGGCGTCCCTGGGTGGGCTCGAAGGGGGGCCCGAAGGTGGGCACGAAGAGCGACAGCTCGAGCGGAGAGCCGAAGAGTGAGCTGCAAAGAGAACACCCAGGTGGGCAGCACCCGAGCGGGCAGCTCCCAGGCGGGCAGTTCCCGGAGCTGGACTCATTCCCAGGAGAGCACTGATAACTCCTTGGGAAGGCAGCCAGAAGAGTCCGAAGAAGCAGCAGCCAAAGAGAGAACACCGCACTCCACTTCTCCCGAAGAAACCTCGTATCAGAACAGCCCGGATCGGAATCGGAAAGGCGCCTCCGAATCCATCTCCTGTGACCTGCTGGACGGGAACCGGGAGCCTCCAGACTGCTCTGACGACACAAATTCGGTGAGAAGGTCAAAATTAAGAAACATGGGGAACACACTCACACAGGAACAAATAGAAACATTGTCAGCCTTACAAGGCGTGACAGAAGCGTACGCAGAGGGGGTTTCTAAAAAGGAGCTCAAAGAGTTATTATTGTGGGTCAGATATAATTATCCATTTGCAGAAACACATGTGTTGTTTGAGGTGGGCTTTTGGCAAGAAGTTAACAGACATTTATATTTTTTAGCTGCCAGAAAGGAAGAGACGGCTTTCAAGCTGTTATCTCCAGCGAGAATTATGTTAGAGGCTATCTCTGCAAGGTGTCGGAGATCAGCCAGGGAATTAGGTTCCACAACTCCCACAAGGGCGGAGAAAAAAGAGCATGGCTCGGTGCAGAGATTGGCTCTGGTTCCAATTGGCCCGGGGGGGACAGCTCCCGAGGGAGAGGAGCAAGGGGAAAAGGCACTGCTTTCAGCCCTGTCATCCCAAAGTCCCAAGAGACCTCCAAAACGCCCTGAAACCCCAGAAACTGAGGGGGGTTCAGGCTCCGATTCAGACGCGAATACAATCCCAACCCCAGAAGAGCTAAGATCTTCACCCAGTGAGATCGAGGGGTCGGGGACAATTGTTCCTGAATTTCGAGTCTCGAGGGACGAAGGGGCGGGGGAGGCGGAAGAATCGGGAAGGGGGGTCCGCGGGGGATTGAAGGGGGATGGGGAAACGCTTTCTCGCGGCGGCGCGGCAGCAACGGCGGCGGTCGCGACCGGCGGGGGGGGGGCGCGGAAGCGGTGGGGAACACGAGTTTTGGCACGGGTTTTGGGGGACCCACACCGGGGGTGGCGGCCTTGGCGGGCGCCGTGCCAAAGACGCACGCGGGGGGCGAGACACGCGGGACATCCGGGAAGGGCTCCCAAATCACAGCGTCCACGTCAGACGCGGGGAACAAGCTCGGAGCAGCCGCGGAATTCCAAGCAGCACCCGTAAGTAGACGTAGGGGACGCACGGCGGTGACGCAGGACCCGGAAGTCGAACCGCGGCGGTCAGCTCGCATCGCGGAGCAAACACGGGCACGGGCGAAGCAGGGATCGCACACACGGGGACGGGGTGTGGACACAGCATCAGAGAGGGAGGAGTCGGGGACAGACACTGGGGAGGAGACATCAGAAGGGGAGCGGGACGGAGACAGTGACGTCAGTCCAGGGGAGACGGGAAGCATTCCCGAAAAAGCGCACACGCGAAAAATGCGGACGGAGCGCGGTCGGGGGCGGGTCCGATCCTCGGTGACGTCTCGGGCGAGGAGGGGCCGATCTCGGGGCTCCGTGTCCCGGGGCTCCACCCCTTCTCCGGTTCCGGTTTCCTTGATTCCAACCCCTGTGGTTCAGACCACTCCCATCTCAGGGCGGTGCTCAGGTGTTCAACCTCCATTGCTGGCTCAGTCAAAATCCGTGCAGGCTCAGGTTCCACAAACACAACTGCTGCAGCCAATCGATACGGCTGAGGAGCCGATCGAGCTCGTGACGTCATCGCACCTGTCCAGGCAACCCAGTGGGGGGATGACCGAAATGCAGGGCAGAGCCACAACGTTATCTCGTGGCAGGACTGCAACCATGCAGCAGTTTTTTCCAACAACATATAAAGGGAAGGCAACGTTAAAGAAAACAGTACCACAGTTAGAACTTAAAGATACATTATACGAGGATCAAGGGCAAGAAGAAGACGTGATACGAATCGCAGCATCAGAGGGAATTCCGGCATGGATGTTTTCAGCAGCAGAAGCAAGAAAAGGATATATGCCATCATTTGATGCGATGAAAAGGATGCAGACACAAGAATTTCAAATTCCTTATTTGAGTCCAGGAGCGAGGCCAAAGACCTCGAGTCAAAGACTGTTTGAAAAACAATCACTGTTGACATCGAAGACTCCACTGTGCATGCAATTGCCAAAAGAATTTCTACAGGAAGAAGAGGAACAACCAATGAAAATGGTGGATTGGAAACAGGTCAAAAAAGAACTGACAGAAGAAGCTTTGCTGCAAGGATCAGGAGATCTGACAATGCCAGTGACATATGATGCGCAGGGGCAGAATCCAAGGTGGGAAAGGTTGAATCACGATGTGATCAAAGACTTAGCGAGAGCTGTTCAACGCAATGGACTGGATTCACCATACTTTAAACAGCTCCTGAGGGGGACATTTAACATGTATGACCTGACGCCATTTGATATTCGAAGCCTTGTGTCAATGATTCTCACAGACACGCAGAATCTCATCTGGGAAAGAAGATGGCGAAGATATCTCACAGAGTTGAGGAACAATTATCAAGGTGGGCCAAACGCGAACCTCACTGAAGCACAATTGGCAGGAGATCCTCCAGATGACAATCCAGCAGAACAAGCGGTACGTCTTCCAAGGCGAGTGTTGAATGACATCAAGGAAGCGGCGCGGAAAGCGATCTTGCAGATCGCTCCAGCAGGAGTTCCAGATGTCCCATTTTCAACCATCAGGCAAGGTCCCACAGAACCATATTCATCATTCATAGATCGACTCACGCAAGCGGTGGATCGGCAGGTGACCATCGAAGCTGCGAAGCGACCACTCTTGGAAAGTCTCGCATTCGGCAATGCCAACCCGGATTGTCAATGGGTCATCACTGCAATGCCAGGAAGACCATCCTTGGCAGAGATGGTGGAAGCATGCAGCAAGGTGGGAACACCTCAGCATGTTGCGTCGATCGTGAGAGATGAATTGAGAGGAGAGTGGGAAAACCAGCTGAGAGAACACTCGGGAAAACGATCAGAAGAAGAGATGCTAGGCAAAATATTTCAACAGCAGAATGAAATTCTTGCAATCATCAAAAAGAAAAACAATCCACCAAGAGGACAGTGACACAGGCCTTCAAAAACAATTCTTACAGATCTAGAAATGATGGCGCAAATCATCATCAAGGGGAGAACAAGGTTGTTGACAATGGCAGGACGAGAATTTTCAATCATTCATTTACCATTGAAAAAAGATTATTTTAAATGGGCGATGCAGAAATCAAAAGATTTAATAATTGCATTGTTAGCTTTCCCAGGAACTTGCACAATTCATTTTCCACAACACAGAGTGCTGCAGTCACAAATATGTTACAGAGCAAAGCCAAGAATAAGTGAAGAACCTCTGGATGGGATCACAGTATTCACTGATGGCTCAGGGAAGACACACAAGTCAGTGATCACATGGGTGAACTCAGAGACAGGGAAATGGGACTCGGATGTGAGGATGATTCAGGGTTCTCCACAAATTGTGGAATTGGCAGCAGTCACTCGAGCATTTCAATTGTTTGAACAACCTCTCAATTTGATTATGGATTCCGCATATGTCGCGGGGGTAGTCAGATGCTTGGAAGGTTCACTCTTGAGAGAGGCCAACAATGAAGTATTGTATTCATATTTGGTGAGCATGAAAACTTTGTTAGAAAATAGAGAACATGAATATTTTATCACACACATCAGAGCTCACACAACACTTCCAGGATTTTTAGCAGAGGGGAATGCTCGAGCAGACAGGTTGACAATGCCCATTTCACAGACACTCCCAGACATTTTTGAGCAGGCAAAATTGAGTCATAGTTTTTTTCATCAGAATGCACATGCATTGATGGAATCCTTTCGTCTCACAAAAACTCAGGCGAGAGAGATCATCAATGCTTGTCCAGATTGTCAACTTGTACAGCCGCCAGCCTCAACAGGAGCGGTCAATCCGCGAGGACTGGAAAGTCTTCAACTATGGCAAACAGATGTCACGAAATATCCCTCATTTGGGAGGCTCAAAAATGTTCATGTTTCAGTTGATACATTTTCGGGAGCAGTCTTTGCTTCAGCACATGCAGGGGAAACAGCAGACCATGCTTGTCGACACTTTCTACAAGCATTTGCGTCATTGGGCGTGCCTCAGGAAATAAAAACAGATAATGGTCCAACTTATACAGGCAAGGTGCTTGACAAATTTTTGAAAAAATGGGGTGTCAGACATACCTTTGGTATTCCACACACACCCACAGGTCAAGCAATCATTGAAAGAACACACCATACCTTAAAATCCCTTCTAGATAGACAGAGGAGGGGGGAGCCAGAGGCAACGCCACACATGAAACTAAATAAAGCATTGTATGTGTTGAATTTCCTAAATAGTTCATCTTCAGAACCCAATCCTCCAATCTTGAGACATTTCTCAAACAGTTCACAGGCAAGACTAAGGGAGAATCCTTTAGTTTTGGTCAGAAACCCAGAATCAGGACAGATAGAAGGCCCTTTCAAACTAATCACTTGGGGCAAGGGTTTCGCTTGTGTTTCCACAGAGCAAGGTCCGAAGTGGGTGTCGGCACGACACGTGAAGCCGTTTCGAACGCAAGAACAAAAGAACACAGATCCCGGAAACAGAGAGACAAGTACTCAGACAGAGGAGGAGACTCAAACTACAAGCAATAATCTAGAAGAAACAGAAGAATAAAAGACTTTGGGGGGTTTTCTGAAAAACTTTGGGTGGAAAATGGTGATATTTAGTCAGAAAGGTGGGGTGATGAACTTTGCAATGTTCATGTGTTTTGTCTCATTGCCAATGGTTTTGAACAACAAAGCAAATTTACCAGTCAATCAGCCAAAGAAAAATGTTTGGGAAGCTTTAGCCCAGGCAGCAGATTTAGATAGCATTTGCCTGATGCACTCCAGACCAGGGAGGCCATTTTCAGCATGCATGATTGGATTGCCAGTGAGTGAATGGCCAATTCCAGGACACACTGCAATCGAGATCTCACAGGTCGTTAAAGATCCTGTGAATGAATGGTATACTTGGACACATTTTCTTCCTGTGGCTTCTTCTGAACCTCAGGAATTGGAGATTTTCGGGTCCATGACAATGAATGTATGCATGAAATTTGAAATTTCAGGTACAGCAAAGCCAAACAAAACTATTGATGTTACTCCCAGTCATGAATTCTACAGAAATGCGTCAGCCTGGTGCAACAACACCATGGTGACAGACAAAGGGTCACTCCAAGTCCCAGTGCAACTGCCAAGGGGATTCTTTTTGATTTGTGGAGACAGGATTTGGCATGGTATTCCTGCGAATGCCAAGGGAGGTCCATGCAGCATTGGAAGAATTTCAATGCTGACGCCAGATTTAAAGATGCAGAGAGAACAAAAACATAAAGAAAAAAGATCTTTACAGTATTTCGATGAGAATTGTGATGACAGGGTTTACACTTGGAGCAAGGCAAGGAGAATTGCGATAGCAATTTTCTCACCTCAGGCAGCATCAGGAATTGCTTTGACTCAATTGGATCGTATGGGTTGTTGGCTGAGCAAGCATGCTCAATCAGTCTCTCTTGCACTGAGTGACATGTTGCAAGACATGAACAGTGTAAGACAGGCAACTCTGCAAAACAGAGCAGCAATCGATTATCTTTTGCTTGCTCACGGCCATGGGTGCAAAGAATTTGAAGGAATGTGCTGTATGAATCTCTCCGACCATTCCAGGTCAATTCATGAAAATATCGAAAAAATAGAGGAGAGTGTGAAGAAACTTGGCGAGATCACTGGATCTTGGATTGAGGACATGGCAAAGTTTTTTGATCTTTCACCTTTGGGAAAAGAATTTTTAAAGATAGGGTTTCAAATTTTGGTGATTCTCATAGTCCTCTTGATTGTAATCCCATGCATTCTTTTGTGTGTGCGGGGTGTCATGAGTCGAGTTGTAAAGAGGGTGCTTTTGGTGCAAACAGAAGGGGGAGATGTGGGAGCTCAGTACATCACTCCGGATGTCCAGAGCTACCGAGACAACCCTTGGGGGACTCGGAGGCCCTGGAATGTTGCCAAAAGTACCTGGTGGCTTGACTTTGATCCTTTTAAAGAAATGACACCTGAAGGTGAGGAGATGAGAGAATTTCAGGTCTGAATGGTGAGGGGATGTTATTCACTTGTTAGAACTTAAGTTAGAATGCACTGTACAGGGGGGTTTTATGTGTTGTACAGGGGGGTCTAGAATTCTGTACATGGATCAGGAGTCCCAAGATGGAGGAATTTGGGCGTGCCCCGTCCTTCTTCTTTCTTCTCCTTGGCATCCATGTTCAGGATGATGTTGGCATGTGTGGATTGGTTCATAGAAAGAGTACACTTGCCAACAAGGGCAGAAAGTATTGGGAAGTAAAGGTAAATATCGAATACGTAATTTTCATTATAAAAGAGACAACCGCCTAGTGGGCGGGAGAGAGTGCCTTTGGCTGTCTTGCTGATCAGACCTCGGCTGGACAGACAGAAAATCTTTGTAGATAAGAAAAAATAAACTCGACTGAAGACCTAAAGCAAGAGTCCAGACTCCTTCTTCGAGAGCGCGGCCTACCCAGAACCACTTTTTCCCGTGCTGGGGCAGAGACAAGCAACAGCCGACCTCGGCACTAAGGTTTTATTTTGTGCTGTGGTGGAAATTGGGGGAAGGAGGAGGAATGTTTTGGAAGGTTTTCATTCTGCGTTCTGTGTGTGTTCCTTTTTACATATTGTCATTAATAAAGATTTTTTTTCCTTTATTCCTAAGCTGGAGCCTGCTTTGCTCTATTTCTGGTTGCATCTCACAGCAACCACTGGGGAGAATATATTTTCATGGGGGTGCTGGCATTGTGTCAGCATCAAACGATGACATTCCCCCAGTTCTAGCACCTTCTAGATTCTCCCCCCTTCAAATGAGGTCCAGGACCTGTTTATAAAAATATGTCTCAAAGAGCTGGTTTTAACCTTGGTTTCAAAGGAGAACCAAGATAGCATAGGGGTCCTGGAATTTGTTTTGTCTTTCTGCCTAGGAAAATACAGAAGCTAAGCTACAGTAATAAGCTACAAATATATGTGTAAAGACTACAGAGAATATATAAAAGAAAAAAATGTAAAAACCAAAACAGCATCAGGGGTGCTGGTGACAGCAGCTGAATGAACCTCGGTTTACCCAGGTGGGCAAGAGGCCAATGACATCCTGGCTTGTAGCAGAAATAGTGTGGCCAGAAGGACTAGGGCAGTGATTGTTCCTCTGTACTGGCTACTGCTGAGGAACCTCCAATCCTGGGGTGAGTTCTCGGTCCCTCACAGCAACAAAGACTTTGAGGGGATGGAGGGTGTCTAGAGAAGGGAAATGAAATTGGTGAAGGGTCTGGAGCACAAGTCTGATGAGGAGCAGCTGAGGATTATCTGGCCCTGGCATAAGCTGTCCAGGAAGATGGTAGAGTCCCTGTCCCTGGAGAGATTTAAAACATGTGCAGATGTGGCGCTTGGGGACATGGGTTAGTGGTGGACGTGGCAGTGATGGGGGAACAGTTGGATTCAATGATCTTAGAGGGCTTTTCCAACCTTAGTGATCCTGTGAGTCTATGATTCCATGATATAAAACTCTAATGGTTTTAGTTTGCTCTTTGTTGTGATTTTGTTGGTTGGTTTTGGGTTTTTTTGTTAGCAATGATTTTTACACAATCAAAGGCCACAGTTAGTAAAAGTCTATGTAGCCAAATAGAACCCTCCAAAAAGGATAGACCCATGTCCAGACCCATTCCTGTGTGGAGTGTTTGAGCTTATCAGTGGTATCAGGGGGCATTGCAATGGAAGCCTGCCTGTGGTGTGAACAGGTGAATGATCTCCTTTCGCTGGTGGCTGAGTTTAAGGAGGAAGTAGAATGACTAAGGAGTATTAGGGAAAGTGAAAGGGAAATAGATTGGTGGAGTTCCGCCCTTCCATCTTTGAGGGAAGTCTGCCAGAGTCAGAGCACTCCCATGCCTCCCACTGTCAGGCAATAGGAGGACACCTGGTGGATGAAGGGGAGTGGGAATGGGTTCCTATTTGGAGAGGTAATGAAAACTCCTTCTGACCCCTATCACTTACCCAGGTGCTACTTCAGAATAGGTATGAGGGCCTGGATTAGAGGGTCAGCCAGATGACATAGAAGAAAATTATCTGCCCAGTGAGCCTCCCAATTACGCTTCATCTGTCAGATCGATCACCACCTCTAACGTTAAAAAGAAAAGAAGGGTAGTCATAGTAGGTGACTCCCTTCTGAGGGGAACAGATGATGCCTAAAGAGGCTACCTAGAACAGAGGTTAGACAGTGTTAAAGGAATAAAGTAGGTATTTATTAAAAAAGGATTTTAAAGGATACACTTTGGGCAGTACAAGACCCTGGCTGGGGCTCCACCCAAGATGGACACTGAGTCACAAGTTTTCACAATTTTCTAATTTTTGGTTCATTTATATATTGGGGTTAATTGTCCAATTACAGCTTCAGGTTATGAAGTGATATAGTATCCTCCTCGAGCCAGGTCTAATAAGCTCTCGAAGGCCTATATCACATCCGAGATAGCTCAGCTACCCTTGGAGGCATAAAAATAAGCAGGATGGCTTCTGCTGCAGTGTTGGAAATGAAAAGGTTTAATAAAAGGCAAAATAACGAACAGAAAAACCGAGCCAGGTGCAAGAGATCTCGGTCCTGGTAAAACCTCACAAAGGCGATTAGTTTCTTTGTTCTCTTTTTTTTTCTACTAAATTGCCCAGGCAGGACTTTTTTGTTTCTGTCCAATTAGCTATCCTTAAGTCTGAGGTGAAGTCTCCAAGGTCCTATGATGTGGCTTTTCACCTAATTGATGAGAGAAGCTTCTGGGCTTCTTTCCTTTTTAGGGGGACAAGGATAGTTTTGTCACTCTGTCAACAGGGGGCACACTCCTACTATGAAGTCCTATCCTCCCAGATTGCTGTCCTCAATTTGCTGTTGTTTATACTTTTTGGGCCTGAAGCTGCAATGGTGTCCTTGGTTCTCAGGGTGGAAAAGGATAATTTTGTCTAACTAAACTGTGAAGAGAACTTGCTAACACTTTATATGAAGTCCAGAATTTATTACTAATGCAGTACAGAATCTGGAAAATATGAAAGCTAAATCTTAAGGCATCACAGAGGGCTCCCCATATGTCGACCAGACCCATCCCACAGGGAGGTCTGCTGCCTCCCTGGGGGCCAGGTACGGGATATTACAGAGAGACTCCCTGGGCTGATTCAGCCCTCTGATTATTAGCCACTGCTGGTACTCCAGGCTGACAGTGATGAGATTGAAAAGAGGAGTGTCAGGGCAATTAAAAGGGACTTTAGGGCACTGGGTCAATTGGTTGACAGGGCAGGAGCACAGACAGTGTTCTGCTTAGTCCCTTTGGTGGCAGAGACAAAAGATGAAAGGAATGGGAGAGCCCACATTATCAACAGGTGGCTCAAGGGTTGTTGTCATTAGCAGAATTTTGGGTTCTTTGATCATGGGACAACTTTTAGAGCACCTGGCCTGCTGCAGCTGGATGGACTTCATCTCTCTGTTAAGGACAGAAGAATTTTAGCTCATGAACTGACAGAACTCACTGAGAGGGCTTTAAACTAGGTTTGAAGGGGGAAGGGGATGCAGCTGGGCTCTCTGGAAGCAGGCCCAATGGTAGTAAGCCTGAGTTAGGGGTGAAATCAGTAGCCCAGCTGAAGTGCATGTATACTAATGCACACAGCATGGGTAATAAACAAGAAGAGCTGAAAGCCGTGGTACAACAGCAAAGGTATGATGTAGTTGCCATCACAGAAACATGGTGGAACAACTCACATAGCTGGAGAGTTGCACTGGATGGCTACAAGCTCTTCAGAAGAGACAGGAAAAGGAGAAGAGGTGAAGGGGTGGCCCTTTATATTAGGGAGGCTTTTGACACCGTAAATATTGAAAAGAATGATGATGAAGTTGAATGCCTATGGGTAAGAATTAAAGGGAAGGCCAATAAGGCTGACATCCTACTGGGAGTGTGTTGTCATCTACCCAACCAGGAAGAAGAGGTGGACAACTTATTCTACAAGCAGCTGAAGAATGTTTCAGGATCACCAGACCTTGTTCTTGTAGGTGACTTTAACCTACCAGACATCTGCTGGGAGCTTAATACAGCAGAAAAGAGGCAGTCCAGGAAGTTCTTAGAGTGTAGCATAATATTTTATTAAAAATCGCTTCCTAGGATTTTTCCCCTCCTGAGAGCTGAGGGCCTCAGGAAAGAAATGTAAACAATAACTATCTGCTGCTGTGGAATGCAACAGGTGCATCTTCCATTGGTCCATGTGGATTGTTTTCACTTGATGACCAATCACAGCCACCTGTGCTGAGGCTGTGAGCAGTCACAGGATTTTGTTATGCATTCTATTCTATTCTTGTTCTTTGTAGCCTTCTGATCCTTCTTTTCTCTCTGTTCTTTTAGTATCGTTTTAATGTAGTATTTTAGTATAATATATAACATAATAAATCAGCCTTCTGAGGAAAATGGAGTCAAGCCTAGCGTCATGGTTTGACCCTGGCACAATGCCAGGGCCCCCATGAAAGGTCTATTTCCAAAATGGTTACTGTGAGATGTGACCCAGAAACAGAACAAAGCAGGCTCCAACTTGGGGATGGAGGGAAAAACACAGCACTTTAATAATCTGCAACACAGAAACATAAGGGAAAAAAGGAAAAAAACCACACACAACAATCCACAATGGAACACTCCCAAAACACTCCTTCTCCCCCCAGTCCTCTAACATTCAAATCCCAGTCCAATACCCTCCTTCACACAAGCTCCCCCCAGTTCATCAGGAGAGAGGAGTCTCCCTCTGGCACCATGGGCCTCCCCCGGAAACACAGTGAACCTTCCTGTGCTTCTGTGTCACACGCGGCAGCCGCCCGGAGAAAATCTGCCGTGGTGACCATCTTCCTTCCATGTCCATCACTCTCACCACCGGCCATGGATCCCAAACTGCTCCTTAGGTCCTTTTAAGAATGCATCACCCAGTTCCAAGAAGTGTCCGCCTCTCACCATTTGGGACACCTGTCCCCCCCATATTTTTACTCCCCTGGGGCCTGGGTTTCAGGAACAGAGATCTTTCACTGAAGGCAGAGGGCTCCACCACAGTCGTCCCCCCCCCCCCGTCTCTGTTCTCTCTACTTCTCCTTGCGGCCTTATCATTCTTGACTTCCGGCCAACTGCCTCCCCCAAGGTGCAGTCTCTGCATTATCAGAAGAAATTGGTTTTGCCCATGGCTATGTAAGAGAAAAGTCCAGCCAAAGCCACTCCAATCATCTCCTCTGTCTAGGGCACTCTCATCTGCTGGCATTTTCTTCAGCTACTCAAACCCTCTCTTCTTTCCCATCCTCTGTCCCCTCTCAACTCCCGGCTGGGGAGGATCAGTGTTTTTTTCAGCTTCCATTGTTTCAATACCAAAAGAGTTCAAAGCTCAGCCCGGTCTCCCAGCGGCTGGGCACCTTGCTCCCCCCCTTCTCCTCCTGGCCGTGGTGCCGGCACGAGATATCAAATTTCAAGCCAGCACAGTCTCTATCATTCTCTCCCGGGGGGGCTGCCCGAACCGTCCCAGTCCTCCTCCACCCCTGCCTCTTACAGGGGCTCCGGCCTCCCTTCCCACAGGCTGCATGGCCTCCCCCTCCCCCACCCAGACGCAGCTGGGCAGGGGGAGGAGGTCAGACCAGCTCACCTGCCTGCTGGACTCCAAAGAGGGAGTTTCTCTCAGAATGCTCTGCTTTTAACCCCTGTGTGTTCTCAGAGGCGTATCCAAATCCCAGTGGCCACACCAGGTGCCAGTTTCAAATCTGGCTACTGATTGGTTTGACCACAACCCTTCCAAAAACTCACTTCCGGGTCAAACCAAGACACCTTGTGTCCCCACACATGGAGCATCCACCACAACAATTGGTGACCTCCGGACGTGTGGAATTGATGGTCACCCCAGGAATGACCACGGAGTCCAGCCTGGAGCTGAAGAACCAAGACCCTGAAGATGGGCAGAGTTCACAGCCAAGGCAAACAGACGAACCTGTTGGAGTTTCCCGGACATCGTGTCCAGAGATCGCAGAGTGGCAGAGCTGCACAGCTGGACCCACAAGTGAAAAAAATAGGGCAGGAGATCTTTCTCCTTTTTAATGCCTTTATTAAAAAGAATCAGCTCAGGTGGGGAGAAACCGACGGGTCGCGCCCACGCCGCCGGTGCTCCCAGGAGTGGCACAGAGGAGGAGGATGATGCACCTGTGTCCGCTGGTATGCAGGCGGAGCTGGGGCTTCCGTCCTCATGAGAGAGTAGGCAATTCCACTTTTTTGGTCTAAACATTCCAGGTCCTCTTTCTAGTTAAGACCTTTTTGGGTTATGGTGAGAAGTAAAAGGATCTTAGCAGATACTGGATTAAGTTCCTCATCCTTAGACATCACTTAGGTCTCTTAATTCCATGTTGGCTTGTTGTTTCTAGGGTTTTTTTCCTGAAACGTTACAAAGTCAGGTGAAATGCATTCTCATCTGCATACTAGCTGATGTCACTCTCCTTCCCCTGCTGCCTGCGGGGTCTGGTATCACCCCTGGCAAGCATTAGAGGGGAGGATGGCTAATCACCAACCATTAACAGGTAATTGAAGAAGAACTCTTAACAATAGGTGGCTGCAACATGCAGGTAACCTTCAATTTAACAGCAATTGGTTCAATTTTTTTTAACTTTGCAACCTTAAAAAAAATTGATAACTTTTTATTCATAACACAAGGACACTGTCTCAAGGTACTGTTACTTTTTCCCTTCCTGAAGATCCTGCCATTCACAGAATGTTGGAGGAATGTTGGCAAAATGTGCCTTCGGATGCTCAGGTTCCGTTTACTGCATCAGAGGAGAAAGTTATTAAACTCTGGCGCAGATGGAGATACAAGGACGGAATTATTTTCTGGAAGAGACATAATTATGAGTTTTTCAGATGGGCAAAATGTCATAGATTTTTTACAAATGTGGTATACTCCCTTGATTTAGATCCTTGGAATTTCATGCAGTCTGTTTTTGAGTGGACAAAGGACCAGGGTGTTAAACTCCCGACAATGTATGCAGTGTTCCGAGCCCTCTTCCATGTTTCGAAACGAAGAGAGGCAGTGGGGGGGGGGGGCTCGTGGCTCGCTGTCGCGGCCTCGCCCCGTTTCCACCAGACCCAGTAGGAGAGGAACATGTCAAAGAAGACGAACTGCTGGTTCCCAGCCCTGCCGCATCGCCCACAGCTGAGGAAAAGTTTTCCTCTGCTCCCTTGGAGCATGTGCAGATGGAGCTGCCTTTCCTCCCGCCTCTTTCTCTTGGCGGGGATGGGGAGCCGGCCCCGCCCGCTTCACCGCGGCATTCTCCACTCCAGGAGGGCGCGGACCCGATCCCGCCTCGGCCGGCCCCGCCTCAGCCAGCCCCGCGGGAGGCGCCGGTCCCCATGGCCCCGCCACCGCCCGACGCGGCCCCGCCGTTTCCAGGAGTTTGTCGGAGTCCCAACCGCGGCGGCACCGCCTCCCACCCATTCGCCCGTGTTGCTAGGCAGTGCAACGGCGATCAACAAGAGTCTGTCTCAGAGAGGGGCCATGTCCCCGCAGCCGTCTGCCCGCCTGAGGATGTCCTGGGGGTCGACCCTGCAGCCGCGCCGCCCCCCCCCCCCCCACCTGTCCCACCGCTCCCTGCCAACCCAATTGCAGTGCAAGAGCATGCCGAGAACAGTGCTGAGCCCACGGGACCGTCTCAGGAGCCGGTCCCAGCGCCCATGTCACCCATGCCGCCCAACCCAGCTGTCCCGCTAGCTTCCGGAGCTCCGTCCTTCGCATCAGACCCTGCGAACAGCCTGTCCTTTTGTGGAGGGGGCATGGCTCGCCAGCTGACTGCGGATGCAGCTCGGCTGTCTGCTTTCAAACTCAGTGTGGTTCTCGGGTCATTTCACGTGTGGTCGGGGGCTTCTCCCTGGGGATTGGACTGCCTGCCTTCCCCCGTGTGCCCCAGTGGTGTGGGGGAGTTGGCTCCTGGAAAATCTGCCTCTGGTCCCCAGCCCAGAGGGAATGGGGCTGGTGTTGAGGGGCAGAAAGCAGGAGCAGTGGCGTTTGCATTGCAGGAGCAAGAGAAACAGTGTAAAGCAAGCATCACTCACTTGCTCTGGGGACAAGAAACCCCCACATCTGGGATGAAAATTCCTGAGACAGGTTCTCTTCCCCAGCTGCCGGTCTGCACCGGTGCTTCTAGGGGCAGGAAGCGTTTGGTCATTTCTGCTCTGAAGACACTGGCAGTATGGTCCTGCCAGGTTCTGAGCACACAGAGCCCGCCTCACCGGCTGGTTCTGGGCCATTTGGTTCATTTCCGTGGGCCGTCCAGTGTTGGGTTTGGGAGCTTTGAGCTCCCTGCCTGGTACAGGGCCACTGTTCTGTGGGCCAGGTCTGGGTTCTCTGCTCTGCCCACCAGGACCAGGGCCACTGAAGGGTCCTAGAGGCCCTCTGCTGCTGCTCTTCTTAAAAAAAAAAAAAAAAAAAAAAAAAAAAAAGAAAAGTGGAAAGAGCTAGCAGCTCAAAAGCATTGAAAAGCCAAAAATTAGCCTCAGCCCAAGTGGTTCAAGTAAGGGCTATGGCCAGGGCATTCCAGAATTTTCTCTGAATTGTTTCATGACTTGCAATGGATTTTTTGATAATTCTTGTTGATTTTCTCTAGCAGTTCTTTTTTTCAGAATTCTGCAAGCCTGTTTCAGGACCAAAAGGGACTTCCAGAGATGTCAAAGAGAAACATCTGCAGTCCATGGACTCTATCCTGAAATTCAGCTGTTTGGACTTGAAACAATGAACTTTGTTTGCATGAGTTTTTTGCATTTTCTTATATTTTGAGATTATTTTAGTGATTGTCTTGGTTTGAAAAGACAGGAGTCTGTGAAGGAAGGCAAAAAGCCTTCTGTGAAATGGAAAAGGTAAACCCCCTCCCTCCGAATTATCACAATTTCAGAATTAAAAGGGCTCTCAGGCAAAGATATGGGAATGGGAATAACAGTTTTTTACTAGGAAGAAAAAAACCCAACTAAATAACAATGTAATTTAGCACAAGCAAAAAACCACTGGCAGAGTGAGAAAAACCTGACACCCTGAGAAGTCAGGGTGTTGATAGTAGTCCAGCCAGATGGTGGCTGCTCCTCCTGGAGCGGCGATCTGCAGAAGGGTGTAGATCCTTTCTGAAAATGCGGCAAAGGAGCAGCCGGGCCTTGGTTCCTGATTCCTCTGGGAAATCCAGCGAAGAAGGCTGTCTGTGGTCTCAGAAATGCTTGTTTTATGGTGGCAGGGATGCTTGGCTCCTCCCTCTGGGTGGAGCATCTCCCAATGGGATGATGTATCTAATCTTACCAGCCACAGTGAGTAATTCAATAGCCCATTAGCAGGAGATTATCTTCCTGGCAGTGTCATTGTTCTTGAAAGAGATAAGAAAAACTGCCTAACCCCCAACAGATGGCAAAAATAGAATACATGCTTATTTTACAAGCCAGGACATTATCCACCCCTTATTCTATTTCCATCTGTGTCACAATGAAATCTTATACTCAGTTTTCACTTAAGACCAGGTTTCCCTGTGGTACACAACGGGTTTCCCCATCTTTCTGCATTACCCACCAAGTGTAACCAGGTCCTTGAGCAAAAACAATCCCACGGATGGGTTTGTCTCTGCCTGAGGTGGGATTAATCCAGACAGTTTTCCCTAAAATACCCTTCATATGTACCACAGGGACTTTATCTCCATCTATTGTGTGCAAGGGTTCAGACTGGGCAGGGCCAGCTCGATTGATGGACCCTCGGGTGTTGACCATCCAGGTTGCTTTTGCCAGGTTATTTTCCCAGTTTCTAAATGTTCCCCCACCAAGTGCCTTCAGGGTAGTCTTAAGGAGTCCGTTGCACCGTTCAACTTTGCCAGCAGCTGGAGCATGATAGGGGATATGATATATCCATTCGATACCATGTTCTCTGTCCCAGGTGTTGATAAGGCCGTTCTTGAAATGGGTGCTGTTGTCAGATTCAATCCTTTCAGGTGTGCCATGTCTCCATAGGACTTGCTTTTCCAGGCCTAAGATGGTGTTCCGGGCAGTGGCATGAGGTACAGGGTAGGTCTCTAGCCATCCAGTGGTGGCTTCCACCATGGTCAGCACGTAGCGCTTGCCTTGGCGTGTCTGGGGCAGTGTGATGTAGTCAATCTGCCAGGCCTCCCCATACTTGTACTTGGACCACCGCCCCCCATACCACAGGGGCTTTACCCGCTTGGCCTGTTTGATGGCAGCACATGTCTCACAGTCGTGGATAACCTGAGAAATACTGTCCATGGTTAGATCCACCCCTCGGTCTCGTGCCCACTTGTAGGTGGCGTCTCTGCCCTGATGACCCGAGGCATCGTGAGCCCATCGAGCCAGGAACAACTCCCCCTTATGGTGCCAATCTAAGTCTATCTTTGACACTTCTATTCTCGCTGCCTGATCTACCTGCTCGTTGTTTCGGTGTTCCTCATTAGCCCGACTTTTGGGGACATGGGCATCTACATGACGGACTTTCACCGTTAGTTTCTCCACCCGAGAGGCAATGTCTTTCCATATATCAGCAGCCCAGATTGGTTTTCCTTTACGTTGCCAGTTGGCTTTTCTCCACCTTCCCAGCCAGCCCTAGAGCATTGGCTACCATCCATGAATCAGTATAAAGGTAGAGCTTTGGCCACCTCTCCCTTTCAGCAATGTCCAGGGCCAGCTGAACGGCCTTGAGTTCAGCAAGTTGGCTCGATCCACCTTCTCCTTCGGTAGCTTGTGCAACCTGTCGTGTGGGGCTCCATACGGCTGCTTTCCACTTCCAGGTCATCCCTACGATGCGACAAGAACTGTCAGTGAAAAGAGCGTAACGTGTTTCCTCTGCTGGTAGTTGGTTATAGGGTGGAGCTTCTTCAGCTCTTGTCGCTTGTACCTGCTCTTCATCGTCAGTGAGACTAAAGTTTTCACCTTCTGGCCAGTTCGTAATTATCTCTAAAATCCCAGGGCGATTCAGGTTTCCAATACGGGCGCGCTGGGTGATGAGGGCAATCCATTTGCTCCATGTGGCGTCGGTGGCGTGGTGGGTAGTAGGAACCTTTCCTTTGAACATCCACCCCAGCACTGGTAGTCGGGGTGCCAGGAGGAGTTGTGCTTCCGTGCCAATCACCTCCGAGGCGGCTTGAACTCCTTCATAGGCAGCCAAGATTTCCTTCTCTGTTGGGGTGTAGTTGGCTTCGGACCCTTTGAAACTTCGGCTCCAGAATCCCAATGGTTGACCTCGAGTCTCACCAGGCACCTTCTGCCAAAGGCTCCAGGACAAACCATTGTTCCCGGCTGCAGAGTAGAGCACATTTTTGACTTCTGGTCCCGTTCTGACTGGGCCAAGGGCTACAGCATGAGCGATCTCCTGCTTGATCTGGGTGAAGGCTTGTTGCTGCTCAGGGCCCCAGTGGAAATCGTTCTTTTTGCGGGTAACCAGGTAAAGAGGGCTCACAATCTGGCTATACTCGGGAATGTGCATCCTCCAAAAACCTATGGCACCTAGGAAAGCTTGTGTTTCCTTCTTGCTGGTTGGTGGGGACATAGCGGTGATCTTGTTGATGACCTCAGTGGGAATCTGGCGCTGTCCATCTTGCCATTTCACTCCCAGGAACTGGATTTCTCGGGCAGGTCCCTTGACTTTGCTCTTGATGGCGAAGCCAGATTCTAGCAGTATCTGGATGATCCTCTTACCTTTCTCAAACACTTCTGCTGCTGTGTTCCCCCACACAATGATGTCATCGATGTACTGCAGGTGTTCTGGAGCCTCACCCTTTTCTAGTGCAGTCTGTATCAGTCCATGGCAGATAGTGGGACTGTGTTTCCACCCCTGGGGCAGTCGGTTCCAGGTGTACTGCACGCCCCTCCAGGTGAAAGCAAACTGAGGCCTGCATTCTGCTGCCAGAGGAATGGAGAAAAACGCATTAGCAATATCAATAGTGGCATACCACTTCGCTGCCTTGGACTCCAGCTCGTACTGGAGTTCCAGCATATCCGGTACAGCGGCGCTCAGCGGTGGAGTCACTTCATTCAAGGCACGATAGTCCACAGTCAATCTCCATTCTCCGTCAGATTTGCGCACAGGCTAGATGGGGCTGTTGAAGGGTGAGTGGGTTTTGCTGACCACCCCTTGGCTCTCCAGCTCACAAATCATTCTGTGGATGGGGATCACGGCATCTCGATCCGTCCGATACTGCCGGCGGTGCACTGTCGAGGTCGCAATTGGCACGAGTTGCTCTTCCACCCTCAGGAGTCCTACTGCAGACGGGTTTTCTGACAGTCCAGGCAAGGTGTTCAATTGCTTAATGTCCCCTGCCTCTACAGCAGCTATGCCAAAAGCCCACCTGAGTCCCTTTGGGTCTTTGTAATAGCCGTTCCGGAGGAAGTCTATGCCCAGAATACACGGGGCCTCTGGGCCAGTCACTATAGGATGTTTCTGCCACTCCTTCCCAGTCAGGCTCACCTCGGCTTCCACCAGGGTCAATTGCTGTGATCCCCCTGTCACACCAGCAATAGAAACAGGCTCTGCCCCCACATGTCCCGATGGTATCAGGGTACACTGCGCACCAGTATCAACTAGGGCATCGTATTTTTGTGGCTCTGATGTGCCAGGCCATCGGATCCACACCGTCCAGAAGATCCGGTTTTCCCGTGCCTCTCCCTGGCTAGAGGCAGGGCCCCTCTAACACTGGTTATTATTCCTCTCCTGGGTATACATACTAGAGGTCCCTTCAAGGGGATCTGACAGATCGTACCCAAAAGCTTGGTCATGGGAGGTTGAGGCTACCTTCACCTTGGTGGAACTCCCCCGGTTAGAGATTCCCTCCTTGAGTTGACGGACCCGTGCTGCCAGGACAGAAGTGGGTTTCCCATCCCACCTCCCCATGTCTTCCCCGTGGTCACGCAGGAAGAACCACAGATTAGCCCTTGGGGTGTACCCTCTCTCTCTAGCTGGGGAATGTTGGGCTCTGACTTTGGGGCCTGTGACTCGTACAGGTGCTGCATTAACCTTCCTCATTTCCTCCCTCATCTCTTCTTTGAACTCCTTAATCACAGCTGAGATATGAGCCTGCATTGGGCCATTAATCATACTCTCATAATTCCTAAGTTTGTTGGCAACAGAGCCCACTGTCTCTCGGTTAGTGTCAGCATCAATTGTTGCAATGAAAGTGGTGTACTGAGATGGCCCCAGATTTGCCAGACTCCACAGCATTTGCCCTGTGCACCTGACCTTGTCGGGGTCATTATTATGTTGTCCATCCCTCCCAAAGAGTACCTCTAATACTGCCACTTCCCTTAACTGTTGGATCCCTTCCTCCAGGGTCTTCCAACGCATTCTATGGTGGTGCTCCTGCATTCTCTCCCTGTGAACAAACCTCTCTCTGACACTCATTAAAAGCCGCTCCCAGAGAGAAAGGGATCCTGGCTCCCTTACAAAAATCTGATTCATTCCTGAGTCCTGGGTTAAGGGTTCCAAGTTCCTTGCCTCACCACCGTCCAGCTGCACGCCTGTACCCATAAGGTCCCAGACCCGGAGTAGCCAGGTAGTATAAGCCTCACGCCCTCGTCGCACAATGTCTTTGTGCAGATTACGGAGACTTTCGTACGTCAGGGACTCGGTGATGATCGCAACTTCTGGCTCCCCTGTGGGTTGTGAGGTTCCTCCATTCCTATCTCTATCTGGGTGCTCTGCTTTCATCTTAGACCTCCTTGTTTCTACCGGGGCAACTGCTGCTGGCTGTGACTGCCTTTGTGGTTCAGCTGGAACCTGGACAGTTGTTGTGATGGGAATATGACCTTTTTGTTCACTGAAAACAGGAGAAAACATAAGGTTGTGATGGGAATGTGACCTTGTTGTTCACTAAAAACAGGAGGAAATATAATGTAAATAAGTAACTGCCAACTGCCATGCGATAATATATGAGACAAAACATTGCTGAGCTAATCAAAATACAAGTTATTCCCAGCCCAGGTTCCCAGAGAGGGGGGGGGCGCCGAGGAAAAGTACCAGAAGCCCTATTCAACGACCACCAGGAGGCAGAAGGAGACCCTCTAACAACCTGGTGGACATGCGCGGAGGAGCACCGGAAATGCGACGGGGCTGGGAGCGCGGGAGGGTACAAAAAGGAGAACGGAACAGTTTTCGGCGCGGTAGTTGGTGGAGCAAGGACTCCCCCACCGCCCAGCGCTGTGATTTTGCTTTCTCTTTTCTGTATTATTAAATTGGCTATATAATTGACCCGACTGGCCCATTGTGCTCATTTATAACAACTTGGTGCCGTGACTCGGATCGCTGGCCGTCGGAGGGGTCTCTCAATACCGGAGGGGGCGCCCCTCCGATTCGGAGGCCCCGGGACCTGAGGGACCCGCTCCCGGCCCCGACCGACGAACCCCGAAAAGAGGAAAGGAGAAAGCAAAGGGAGGTTGCGGGCCCAAGGAGACCCCTTAAAAGATTTGTGCACAAAGTCCGGACGAAGACGCGGGACGCGTAAGTATTACGGGATCCGTCCGGGCGGGGTTGGGATCCCGGAGTGCGGCGAGTGTGTGGTGTGTGAGAGGAAAGCTGGCAGCCAGACTTTCCAAGTGAGTGCGGACCCGTAGTAGTGCGTTTCCCACAGACCCGCGAGGGCTTGGGCCACGAACCCGGGGAAGCGAAAGTTGACTGTGTGAAAGAAGGCACTCCGGAAGAATGGGACAGGGGAAGAGTAAGCCCCCTGTCGAGGTGAAACTCCCTCCAATACCTAGGGAAAGCCCTTTAGGATTTATGATAGAAAACTGGCGACATTTTCCAGGCACACGGGACAAGGATAAGGCTAAAATGATTCACTATTGCATGGAAGTATGGGGAGGAAAAGAAATCTCCAAGAGGGTGTTTTGGCCCGTATTTGGCTCTTCAGAAGATTGGGTAAGGCAAACCTTAAATATCTGGGTAAATAGTAGAGAACCCCCCTGTGCTCAGGAGGAGAGTGATTATGCTAAAGTTTGGGTAGAGAGACCCGAGGTGTTTCTCTTCAAACTCTCTGAAACACCGAAAGGGAATAAGAGCAAGAAAAAGGGGAATAAACCAGAAGACACTTTGGTGCCACCCCCTCCTTATGTACTCCCACCCCAAGCACAGGAAGCGGAGGCTCCTCCGAATGCACCAGCAGGGACAGACTCCGATTCGGACGGGCCCGAATATACAGGGCCAATGACTCGAAGTCGAACCAAGAAAGGCTTATATCCCTTAAGGGAAATGCCCATGGGGGGACCCCAGGCCGGTATAGGGTTTGTGTCGGTGCCCCTAAGCTCAGGAGATGTTAGGGAATTTAAGAAAGAAATGGGACACCTCTTGGAGGACCCGCTTGGAGTGGCCGAGCGGGTAGATCAATTCTTAGGACCTAATATGTACACCTGGGAGGAGTTACAATCCATACTGAATATCCTGTTCACGGCAGAGGAAAAGAATATGATTAGAAGAGAGGGAATGCGCATCTGGGACGCGCAGCATGCGCAGGGGCCGGCAGCAGATATAAAATGGCCATTACAAAATCCTAATTGGGATCATCAGGACCCGGCCCATAGAGTGCACATGCAAGACCTCAGAACAATAATTGTGCAGGGAATCAGGGAGTCTGTCCCAAGAGGACAGAATATTAATAAAGCCTTTAACGAAAGACAGAAAAAGGATGAGACCCCCACTGAATGGCTAGAAAGATTAAGGAAGAATTTTCAGTTGTATTCAGGAATGGATCCAGATGGACAGATGGGACAGGCAGTGCTAAAGGTACACTTCGTTTCCAAATCCTGGGAGGACATCAGGAGGAAAATACAGAAATTAGAGGATTGGCAAGATAGAGGGTTAGACGAGTTGCTAAGAGAAGCTCAGAGAGTGTATGTGAGGAGAGAGGAAGAGCGAGATAAGAAACAAGCCCGACTAATGATGGCGGCAGTACGTGAAAGCCAGGGAACGGATAGGAGACCCGAACAGGACAGAAGGGAATTGAGGCGAAGTGGGCAGAGAAGCCCATGAGATAAACAGGAACTGAAGGTGTGCTTTTACTGCGGACGGAGAGGACACTTTAAGAGGGAATGTCGGATGCGGATTCGGGACGAGAAGGAGTTTAAGGAGGACTAGGGGGGTCAGGGGCTCTATCTCTTGGGGACCCAGAAACATCAAAGGGAGCCCTTGGTAAAATTGAAGGTAGGTCCCCAGGGCCAGGATGTTACCTTCCTGGTTGACACTGGAGCTGAGAGGTCCACACTCCAGTCATTACCTAAAGGGTGTAAGTTATCTAGGGAAACCGTTACAGTAGTGGGAGCAAAAGGGGAACCGTTCGAAGTTAAAGTTATAAAAGAGGTAGTAGTAGAATCAGACTCCAAGATGGGTATTGGGAATTTTCTATTAGTACCAGAATCAGATTATAACTTATTAGGTAGAGATATGATTGTAGAATTAGGTATTCAAATCAAGGTGGTAGAACAGGAGATTCAGATTAAGTTGTGTCCCCTAAGATTAGAAGATGAGAGAAAAATCAACCCTGAAGTATGGTATAATCCGGATAGTGCCGGCAGATTAGAAATTACCCCCTTCAAGGTAACCATTAGAAATCCGGAGATTCCGGTAAGAATAAAACAATACCCGATGTCTTTGGAAGGGAGCAAAGGGTTGAAACCGGAAATTGATAGACTAATCAAACAAGGATTATTGGAACCCTGTATGTCCCCTTATAATACCCCAATTTTACCAGTAAAGAAATCAAACGGGTCTTATCGTTTAGTACATGACCTGAGAGAAATAAACAAGAGGACGATAGCTAGGTTCCCCGTGGTGGCTAACCCTTACACATTATTGAGCAAACTAAGCCCGGATAACCACTGGTACAGTGTAATCGACCTGAAGGATGCCTTTTGGGCTTGCCCCCTAGATGAAGCAAGCAGGGATTATTTCGCCTTCGAATGGGAGGACCCAGAGACAGGGAGAAAACAACAGCTTAGATGGACGGTGTTACCCCAGGGCTTTACAGAATCCCCTAATCTATTTGGACAAGCTTTGGAACAAATTTTGGAGGATTACCAAACCGAACCAGGGATAACCCTGATACAATATGTAGACGATCTATTGTTAGCAGGGAAAGATGAGGAGGGAGTACAAAGAGAAAGTATAAAACTTTTGAATTTCCTGGGGCTTAAAGGACTAAAGGTTTCGAAGGCTAAGCTGCAGTTTGTAGAAGAAGAGGTAAAGTACTTAGGACACTATCTCAGACGAGGTGAGAAAAGAATAGATCCGGAAAGGGTGCAGGCTATTCTATCATTGCCAACCCCCAGGAACAAGAGACAAATCAGACAAATCTTAGGTTTAACAGGATACTGTAGACAGTGGATAGAGAATTACAGTAGTAAGGCCAGGTTTTTATACCAAAAATTGACTCAGGATGGGTGGATGAAATGGACTCAGGAGGATACAGAAAACCTGAAAGAATTAAAGGAAAGCTTGGTGCATGCTCCAGTTCTAAGTCTCCCTGACTTAAAAAGACCCTTTTATTTATTCGTCAATATTGAAGGGGGAATTGCCTTTGGAGTACTAACCCAAGAATGGGCAGACAAAAGAAAACCGGTAGCGTACTTATCGAAACTTTTGGACCCCGTGAGCAGGGGATGGCCTACGTGTTTACAAATGTTAGCCGGGTGTGCCTTATTAGTTGAGGAAGCTAGGAAAATTACCTTTAACAGTAGTCTTAAGGTTTTCTCCCCCCATAATATCAGGAGCGTAATGCAGCAAAAAGCAGATAAATGGATATCAGATGCTAGGCTCCTGAAATATGAGGGGATTTTACTAGAAGCACCAAATTTTACCCTAGAAACAACTGCTATTCAAAATACGGCTACCTTTTTGTTCGGGAATGTAGAAGAAGCACCTTTAATACATGATTGCTTAATAACTATTGAAGAACAAACCAAGATTAGGCCTGACCTGGAAGAAGAAGAGCTAGACGAGGGAGAAAAGTTGTTCATAGATGGGTCCTCCCGGGTGGTAGATGGGAAACGCCAATCAGGATACGCTATTATTGGGGGCACAGACTTACAAGTAGTGGAATCAGGGGCTTTAGATAAATCTTGGTCAGCACAAGCCTGTGAACTATACACTATTCTGAGAGCTTTGAAGCTCTTAAAAGGGAAAGAGGGAACGATATATACCGATTCTAGATATGGGTTTGGGGTAGTACATACCTTTGGAAAATTATGGGAAGAAAGGGGATTAGTAAACTCACAAGGGAAGGGATTAGTTCATCAACAATTGATAACTGAAGTACTGCAAGCCTTGAGGGGACCAAAAAGAATAGCAGTGGTACATTTGAAAGGCCACCAGGTAGGAACAGACCTCAAGACGAGGGGTAATAATGCAGCAGATCAAGAGGCTAAACGAGCAGCGGCTAGAGAAATGCTCTTGAGAGAAAAACCAAGGGAGCAGGATAGTCAGGAAGATCCAGCATTGGTCTTCACTCCTGAAGAGGAGGACAAATTGAAGAAAATGGGATTGTCTAAACTTAATGGGGAATGGGTAACTCGGGATAAGCGGAAAATATTGCCAAAAGCCGTGGCCCAAAGAGTCCTATATAAATTACACCAAGGTACACATTGGGGAGCACAAGGGTTAGCAGATCACTTCGCAACCCAATATATGACTATAGGGCTACATGATATCGCCAAATACATTACCAAGAGTTGCCCAACATGCTTACGGGTTAATCGAAATAACCTGAGGAAGTTGCCCCCAGGGGGTCGGCCGTTGGCAAAAAGACCATTTTCACATATACAAATTGACTTTACTGAACTTCCAAAGGTAGGGCGGACACGATATCTCTTGGTAATGGTGGACCACCTTACCCATTATGTAGAAGCATTCCCAACTACCAGAGAAACCGCCCATACTGTAGTAAGAATCCTATTAGAGGAAATAGTGCCAAGATATGGAGTACCTGAAACCATAGATTCAGACAAAGGGCCACATTTCACTTCAAAGGTAACCCAGGATCTAGCCGACTCCCTAGGAATAAGGTGGGAGCAACATACCCCTTATCATCCCCAGAGTTCGGGAAGGGTGGAAAGAATGAACGGGGAAATAAAAAAACAGCTAACCAAATTAGTATTAGAAACTAAGTTGTCCTGGGTAAAGTGTATACCCCTGGCATTACTAAACATTAGGACACAACCCCGGGCGGACACAGGGTTATCCCCTTTTGAGATGCTATATGGAATGCCCTATCACTTAGAAAAAGTACAGATAAACCCCAATATCAGTAATAAGAGTCTGAACAGTTATTTGGTTACCTTGGAAAAATACAGAAAGAAACTGTGGGAGAAGGGAATGTGGGTTCAACGACCTCCTTTGAATCTTGTGTTACACCAGGTTCAGCCAGGAGACTGGGTGTTAATCAAGAGTTGGAAGGAAAATCCTTTAACCCCAAGGTGGGAAGGCCCATATCTTACCCTGCTCACCACAGACACTGCTGTGAGAACTGCCGAAAAAGGGTGGACTCACGCCAGTCGAATAAAAGGACCAGTGAACCCTTCCGACTTTCCTGAGCATTCACAGAACTGTCAGTGGAGGATAAAAGGACCCCCAGACGGCCTAAGACTGACATTCACCAAAGTACCAGAAATGGGCCGTCATCCCGATGACTGAGCAGTGGGAAAGGCTAGGACCAGCGGACCAAAGGAGGGTCCAACAAAAGCTGTCATTAACTTTGCAGCCGTATCTACTAAGTTTAGCACGCTTCAACTCAGCAGCTCGAGAAGCCTTAATGAATCCTCCAGACAATTGGATCTGGTGGATTGAGACTTTTGGACCCCAAGAGGAACCCTCGTTCCGACCTCTTAAACGCAGTCCCTGCTGTAGCTGTGGAAAAGAACTTTGTGAGGCATGGGTAGCCTTTAAATGCGGTGGTTGTAATAAGGTTTATTGGAAAGAACAAAGGTTAATATATCACTTGTGGTGTGAGAGGTGTGCAGGCGAAGACATTAGGAGGGGAGATTGGGCTCTAGTATTAGAGAAAGAGAACGGAATACCTTGTACTCAATTTCGGAGTGTGTATGAGACCCCAGAACAGCTCTTGTTAGCATGGGCAAGGTGGCAAATTAAATGTTGGTTGAAAAAGTGCCGACAGATCGCCAATTCCCGTATTCTAACTGCAAGGTGCCGACATACGGTACCACACTTAAAGACCTCGATAGTTGGACCCCTAGGAAAAGACACAGACCCAGACACAGCTTTAAATAATTTGATTGCTAAATTTGAACGTCTACATATCAAGAAAAGCCGGGCCAATCCATCCCTGTCATAAACTTTGTAAAAGGTTGTGGTGAGTCCACTGCCAGAGAGGGAGGGCTCCCAGAAAATACTTACCAACCTCGTTGGGAGGGATTACTAGGGAAAGGACTCTAGAGTGTCCTAACCAGTCTCTTGGTCCTTACAAGGGTAAGACTCGCAAACAGAATAACAGCTATAGGTGCGACTCCCTGTTAACCCTCTTAAGAGGCAAAGGAGGTGCAAACCCCATCCCTCAGAAGATCCTTGCCGCCGAGAAGATAACAACCCTCGTAACTAGTCGCAAACTAGTTGACGAGCGAGGCGGAGGGATACTCAGCGGAAGGATGGAATTTCACAAAATGGGAGCACCAATAGAGCTTGCAGGCAGGGATCAAAAGGGCCAAGGGACTCAAGTTGAAGAAAGGGTGAAACTGGACAGGCTGATTATTCACACCCATGCTGGCAGTGGATGTTACTCAACTTTAATGCGAATATTGATGATATGGTTATTGATTAGGGAAACATTAGGAGACAGCGTAAGCCATGAACCCTTCAAATGGTCACTTATTAGGTGGGAAGATCAACGAGTCATAACAACAACTACAACTTCAGGAGTCCCCTCCTTTAGATGTCAGCTATGTGACATTATCCAGGCTAAACCCTGTTTAAATAGGATAGGGTTTTATATGTGCCCAGCGTCGAATCCAGGGAAACCATACTGCAACTATCCTGGACACTTTTATTGTGGATATTGGGGATGTGAAACGATAGCTCATGGCTTTACCCCAGGAGGAGGGAGGGACTCATATATAAGAGTCGGATGGTACCCATGGGGCTGTACCCCTCCCCGATTTGATTTTGCCGGTGGAGTGACAACGGGGGGGAACTGCCAGTCCATTCAGATAAACGTGACCAATGACAAAATTAACGATCCAGTCTGGGTCACAGGAAAAACCTGGGGGGCAAGATTATGGGAACCAGGAAAGGATCGGGGAGGGCATTTTCTAATAAGAAAAGAGCCAGTCCCTCATGATCCAGAACCTGTGGGACCGAACCCCGTACTTACTGAAGAAGGGAGAAAGGGAGAAAGGGGCAATTATTCATTAGTAGAAAATCACACAAGGAAGCCGACTCAGTCGGGAAAATGGCCACTAACAGCTCCACCCGCTCGGGAGTACAGTATGCTGTGGAAAGTGATGCAAGCTACATTCAGAGTTCTCAATACTACGAACCCAAATTTAACCAATGAGTGCTGGTTGTGCTATACTGTTAACCCGCCTTTTTATGAAGCTTTAGGAACTACAGCAAAACCTAGGAGGATTAACGGAACCAATCCACGGGAGTGCCTTTGGAAGAGAGGCCAGGACAGAACCCCAGGGATATCAATAGTTCAGGTAACAGGGAAAGGGAGGTGCGTAGGAAAAATTCCATCAGACAAAAAACATCTGTGTGAAATAGATATGACAACCGTCAAGTCTGAAAAACCGGCTAAGTGGCTTCTCCCTGCAGTAAATGCCAAATGGGTATGCAATACACTGGGAGTCACTCCATGTATATCTATACCTCATTTCAATGAGTCATCCGAATATTGCATACAGGTTGTGATAGTTCCCCGAATTATATACCATCCAAAGGAATACATATATGAACACCAGATCACTCCTGAACATCATTTAGTGAAACGAGAACCCTTTACGGCCACAGCTCTTACAGTAGCCGTCCTATTGGGCTTAGGAGGAGCAGGAGTAGGAACAGGGGCAACTGCCCTAATAAACCAGCAACGGGGTATGAAAGACTTGAGAGCCTCAGTAGATGAAGATCTAAGTAGAATCGAAAAGGCAATAGATGGACTAGTCAAATCAGTAAGATCTTTATCGGAAGTAGTACTCCAGAACAGACGGGGATTGGATATACTGTTTCTACAACAAGGGGGGTTGTGCGTAGCATTACGAGAAGAATGTTGCACATATGCAGACCACACTGGAATAGTGATAGATACCATGGCCGAGCTCAGAAAACAATTGGAGAAGCGAAAAAGGGAAAGGGAAGCACAACAAAACTGGTACGAATCATGGTTCAACCGCTCCCCTTGGCTCACCACACTCCTGTCCACTATAGCGGGACCTCTCGTATTGTTCATCCTAACAATCACTTTCGGGCCTTGCATATTTAATAGATTGATTAATGTGGTAAAGGGGAGATTGGAAGCCGCCCACCTCATGCTCATTAAGGCAAGGTATGAACCTCTAAGCGATGGGAACACAGAGGACTACTTAGAGCTCAGCAGAAAGGAACTTGCCAGATTCAGTGAACAAAAATAGTGACATAGAAAAAAAAAAGGGGGGTTTGTGATGGGAATATGACCTTTTTGTTCACTGAAAACAGGAGAAAACATAAGG
Organism: Passer domesticus; assembly: GCF_036417665.1. Taxonomy (NCBI): domain Eukaryota; kingdom Metazoa; phylum Chordata; class Aves; order Passeriformes; family Passeridae; genus Passer; species Passer domesticus. The sequence goes on from NC_087511.1 coordinate 4,412,215, forward strand.
TTGTGATGGGAATGTGACCTTGTTGTTCACTAAAAACAGGAGGAAATATAATGTAAATAAGTAACTGCCAACTGCCATGCGATAATATATGAGACAAAACATTGCTGAGCTAATCAAAATACAAGTTATTCCCAGCCCAGGTTCCCAGAGAGGGGGGGGGCGCCGAGGAAAAGTACCAGAAGCCCTATTCAACGACCACCAGGAGGCAGAAGGAGACCCTCTAACAACCTGGTGGACATGCGCGGAGGAGCACCGGAAATGCGACGGGGCTGGGAGCGCGGGAGGGTACAAAAAGGAGAACGGAACAGTTTTCGGCGCGGTAGTTGGTGGAGCAAGGACTCCCCCACCGCCCAGCGCTGTGATTTTGCTTTCTCTTTTCTGTATTATTAAATTGGCTATATAATTGACCCGACTGGCCCATTGTGCTCATTTATAACAGTTGTAACATTTGTGGGTTCCACAGCTGTACTATTAGACTGTCCCTCTTCAAGGCAAAGGGCGGGTTTCTCACCAGCTGGTGAAATGCACTCCTTCAGCATCTCTTGCATCTCCTGCATCTCCTTAACTAGCACCCTCACCCAATCTGGGTGGTTTGTTTCTGAGGCAGGCTGTGGGGCAGGGTCAGGCTCTGGAGCAGCAGCATCTCCAGTCTCTGGGGTAGTGTCAGGCTCTGCAGCAGCATCCCTAGTCTCTGGTGTAGGTGTCAGGGTAGTTATCCAGGTTAATCTTCTCTTATCTCTGAGTGCTAAACATAACAGGCATATCAGTAACACCACCCATTGTATGATATCATTAGCACTTAGAGTGGATCTTAACCCTTCGAAAACTGGTGGAGCAGACCCAAAAAGATGGTTAAAAGGTTGGGAGAAAGTTTCCCCCCGTGTCATTTCCTCACAGTAGGTACCATTATTAAAGTAACTCCAAAAACATGCAGTTAGTGTGTGATAGCTCTGAATCCATGTACCTGCCATCCAGAGGAAATTAAAGATCCATGAATCCTTCACCCAGAGGACAAACTTGATAACAGACACAGTGGCCTTAGTTATAGGACCCATATTTAGATAAGGGCCTGTAAATGGGAAGTATACACTTGCGACCACATGCCACCCAAACCAGGGAAAACTAGACCACATGGTGGTACTTAAAAATTAAACTACCTAAGAACTGTTAATCCCTTTTTTTTTCTCAATGCCCTCGAGTCGCACGTTGGGCGCCAAAATTTGTCTTGGTTTGAAAAGACAGGAGTCTGTGAAGGAAGGCAAAAAGCCTTCTGTGAAATGGAAAAGGTAAACCCCCTCCTTCCGAATTATCACAATTTCAGAATTAAAAGGGCTCTCAGGCAAAGATATAGGAATGGGAATAACAGTTTTTTACTAGGAAGAAAAAAAAACAACTAAATAACAATGTAATTTAGCACAAGCAAAAAACCACTGGCAGAGTGAGAAAAACCTGACACCCTGAGAAGTCAGGGTGTTGATAGTAGTCCAGCCAGATGGTGGCTGCTCCTCCTGGAGCGGCGATCTGCAGAAGGGTGTAGATCCTTTCTGAAAATGCGGTGAAGGAGCAGCTGGGCCTTGGTTCCTGATTCCTCTGGGAAATCCAGCGAAGAAGGCTGTCTGTGGTCTCAGAAATGCTTGTTTTATGGTGGCAGGGATGCTTGGCTCCTCCCTCTGGGTGGAGCATCTCCCAATGGGATGATGTAACTAATCTTACCAGCCACAGTGAGTAATTCAATAGCCCATTAGCAGGAGATTATCTTCCTGGCAGTGTCATTGTTCTTGAAAGAGATAAGAAAAACTGCCTAACCCCCAACAGATGGCAAAAATAGAATACATGCTTATATGACAAGCCAGGACATTATATAGCCCATTAGCAGGAGATTATCTTCCTGGCAGTGTCATTGTTCTTGAAAGAGATAAGAAAAACTGCCTAACCCCCAACAGATGGCAAAAATAGAATACATGCTTATTTTCCAAGCCAGGACAGTGATATGATAGAATTTGATGTTCTACAGGTGAAGAATTTCCCCGAATGTTCTACAGATGAAGAATTTCCCTGACCATTCCACATCAGCAGTTGAATAAGGTTTTGATTGGTAACAGATGAACCTCAAGAAATGTTTCTTCTCTCTTCTGCAATGGCCCAGTAGAAGAAATTGCAAACATTCCTTTTTCTATTTAATTTGATAAAATTAAAAGGGTGAAATGTAGCATGATATTTTATTTAAAATCGCTTCCTAGGATTTTTCCCCTCCTGAGAGCTGAGGGCCTCAGGAAAGAAATGTAAACAATAACTATCTGCTGCTGTGGAATACAACAGGTGCATCTTCCCTTGGGCAGTCACAAGATTTTATTATGCATTCTATTCTATTCTTGTTCTTTGTAGCCTTCTGATCCTTCTTTTCTCTCTGTTCTTTTAGTATAGTTTTAATGTAGTATTTTAGTATAATATATAACATAATAAATCAGCCTTCTGAGGAAAATGGAGTCAAGCCTCCTGTCCCCACACATGGGGTGTTCACCTCAACATTAGATTGTGTGGAGGACAACTTTTTGTCGCAGCTGGTGAGTAAGCCCACCAGGGGAGGGACTACATTAGACCTGTTGTTTGCAAATAGAGATGGGCTGGTGAGAGGTGTGGTGGCTGGTGGCTGCTTGGGGTATAGTGATCATGAAATTATAGAGTTCTCGATATTTGGTGAAATCAGGAGGAACATCAATAAGACTTTTACATAGGACTTCCAGAGAGCAGACTTTGGCCTATTTAGGAGACTTATTCGGAGAGTTCCTTGGGAGGTAGTTCTTAAAAACAAAGGAGTCCAAGAAAGGTGGGCCTGCTTCAAAACAGAGATCTTGAGGGCATGGGAACAGACAGTCCCTGTGTGCCAAAGGATGAGTCTACAAGGTGAATGTCCAGCCTGGATGGACAAAGAGGTTTTGAAGGAACTTCGAAATAAAAAGTGGATGTATCATCTTTGGAAGGAGGATCAGGTCTCTCAGGAAGTATTTAAGGGGGTTTCTAGGGCATGTAGGAAAAAAATTAGGGAGGCCAAAGCTCACTTCAAACTTAATTTGGCACCTTTTGTAAAGGATAATAAAAAATGTTTTTACAAATATATTAATGGCAAAAGGAAGGGTAAGACCAACCTCAGTTCTCTACTAGATGAGGGATGGAACTTAGTAACTGCAGATGGAGAAAATATGGAAGTGCTGAGTGCCTTCTTTGCCTTGGTCTTAAGTGGGAAGACAGCTCGTCTTCAGGACAAGTGTCCTCCTGGGTTGGTAGATGGTGTCAGGGAGCAGAATGTTCCCCCTGTTATCCAGGAGGAGGCAGTCAGAGAACTGCTGAGCCTCTTCAATGTTCATAAATCTATAGGACCAGATGGGATCCATCCCAGAGTGATGAGGGAGCTGGCAAATGAGCTTGCGAAGCCGCTCTCCATCATTTACCAACAGTCCTGGCTCACTGGTGAGGCTCCAGATGACTGGAAGCTGGACAATGTGACACCCATTTCCAAGAAGGGTAGGAAAGAGGATCCTGGTAATTATAGGCCAGTCAGCCTGACCTCAGTACTCAGTAAGGTAATGGAGCAGTTTATACTGAATGTCATCACACAGCACTTAGAGGATGGCCAGGGCATCAGACCCAGCCAGCATGGGTTTAGGAGGGGTAGGTCATGTTTGACCAACCTGCTCTCCTTTTATGACCAAGTGACCCACCTGGTGGATGCAGGAAAGGCTGTGGATGTTGTCTATTTGGACTTCAGTAAGGCCTTTGACACTGTCTCCCACAGACTACGCCTGGAAAAGCTGGCAGCCCATGGCTTGGAGAGGAGCACTCTTTGCTGGGTTAAGAACTGGCTGGATAGCCAGGCCCAGAAAGTGCTGGTGAATGGTGCTGCATCCAGTTGGCGGTCAGTCACTGGTGGTGTTCCTCAAGGGTCTCTGCTGGGACCAGTTCTGTTCAATATTTTTATTGACGTTATGGATGAGGGAATTGAGTCTTTCATTAGTAAATTGGTGAATGACACTAAGCTGGGAGCGTGTGTTGATCTGTTGGAAGGTAGAGAGGCTCTGTAATGAGATCTGGAACGGTTGGATGGATGGGCGGAATCCAATAAGATGATTTTTAAAAAGTCCAAGTGCCAAGTCTCTCATTTTGGCCACAATAACCCCCTGCAATGCTATAAGCTGGGGACGGTGTGGCTGGACAGTGCCCAGGTGGAAAGGGACCTGGGGGTGCTGGTCAACAGCTGACTGAACATGAGCCAGCAGTGTGCCCTGGTGGCCAAGAAGGCCAATGGCATCCTGGCCTGTATGCCTGTATCAGAAATAGTGTGGCCAGCAGGACCAGGGAGGTCATTCTTCCCCTGTGCTTGGAACTGGTGAGGCCACACTTTGAGTACTGTGTCTAATTCTGGGCCCCTCAGTTTAGGAAGGATGTTGAGACGCTTGAGCTTGTCCAGAGGAGGGCAACGAGGCTGGTGAAGGCATTGGAACACAAGCCCTTTGAGGAATGACTGAGGGAGCTGGGGTTGTTTAGCCTGGAGAAAAGAAGACTCAGAGGTGACCTTATCACTCTCTACAACTTCCTGAAATGTGGTTGTTGTTAGGTGAGGATTGGTCTCTTTCTCGAGGCAGCAACTGACAGAATGAGAAGACACAGTCTTAAGCTGGGCCAAGGGAAATATAGGTTGGATATTAGGAAAAAGTATTTTACAGAAATAGTGATAAAGTACTGGAATGGCCTGCCCAGGGAGGTGGTGGAGTCACCATCCCTGGATGTGTTTAAAAACAGATTGGATGTAGCACTCAGTGCTATGATTTAGTTGAGGTGTTAAGGTATGGGTTGGACTCGATGATCTTGAAGGTCTCTTCCAACCTAGTGATTCTGTGTGATTTTGCTTCAGCAGGGAATTTTCTTTATATATTTTTCCCCTGTGTATGAACCTGTGATATCCAGGCATGGGGACCACTGGAGCTCACTGTCTGTCCATCTGGAAGGGCAACGATGCACATATGGACAATATTGTGTGTAAGATGGCAATTTCCTCAGATCCTTAATATTTGATTAGTCTGTCAGCGCCCCCAGAAAGCTGAGACCATCGTGTCCGACCAGTCAGCATCCCATTATGGGGATTCTTCACTGAACAGTCCTGCTGGATCTGAGGGTGGTTCGACTGACTTGTTCAAGGTCACACCAACAGAGAGACACCTTCCTGGGTCTCCACATCTTTAATTGAGTATATTACCCACTACTGGCAAGTGCTAGTGCCCTTGAAGTACTCACATTAATAGTTTACTGAATAACACTATTTATTAATAAAATTGTGACAGGTTAAGGTTTGAGGATTGTTGATGATAGTATCTGACTGCAAAAACATGTTCAAAGCAACATAACACTGGGCTCTAATCCCCAATGAAAGGTGGCTTGAGATAATAATTCAGCATGCACAGAGAATGGTTCTTACCCAGTCAGACTTCCCTATGGGGTTTTCCATATTCAGCCCGTTGACTGGTCTCATTAGTTACTGTTATAGATGAGTAATGTAATAGTTGGCTCTCACAATTAAGAGATAGATATGTAGATTGTTATAGGTAGATAATGAGATGATTTGCTCTCGCATTTAAGGGATGACTATTGTGTGAATATTAAGAGAAGCTTTAGTGATGTATAGTTATATTATTGTAGTTTAGATGTTCTGTTCTCCCCATAGTTCCCTTTTCCCCCCCTCTGTATTGTTGCCATCAGACAGCCTGGGTTGTCTAGGACAGGTAGAGACAAGGCATGCACATGTGCTCCTTCCATGGGGAAGTTGGGAATGGAAAAGCTTGTTGCTAAGGGGGTGCAGCATGGCAACACCTGATCTCAAATCAAGTTACAAGAAAGCAGTCTCCACCAATAAAGGGCAAAGAAGAGTTGACTGACAGACTTTGGGAGGGGCCAGGATTGGCTGATGCAACCCCCAGGGGTATAAAAGACTGAGCAGCCATCTTGAACTGGCCATGTGGTACCCACGAGGGCAGTTCCCAGTGCTGCAAATTTTTCCTTATTTAGTCCTTTTGCTGTATTTTTGTTAAGGTTTAATTAACCTTTTAAATTTTCAAAGTGAGCAGTTGTCTCTCACATAGATCTACAGTGTTATTGTAATATGTCCCCCCCATAGACCCCTTTCCCTTTCCCCCTTGTAATAGCCTTAATAGTCAATACATTTAGAGAAGACCGGCTTGTTACCAAGAGGCACAGTGTAACAACACCTGACCTCCAATCAAGATGTAAGAAAGTAATCTCCACCAATAGACAGGAGAGAAAGAGTTGACTGACAAAACTTTGGGAGGGGCTAAGGATATACATGGCAGAGCATCCATTTTGTGGAGGAGCACATGGCTAGTAGTCACGGGGGCTCCCAGCACTGAAAACCTTTTCCTTATTCAGTCCTTTGTTATAATTTTTTGTTAAGGTTTAATAAAACTTTGAAATTTTAAAAGTGAGCAGTAGTTTCTCACAGTTACAATGGAGTCTTCCCTAACTTCTCCCCATTCTTAACTTATATTTATACTATTTCTTTACATTTAAGTGGAGCTTTAATGACTCTAGTCATTCATTCCTTTGTTATCAGTTGGTGTAAAATTCTCACACTTTGCTCCTCAAGATATAGTCAATGAAATCTAGAGCGCATGCCCAATGACGGATGGTCATACCTAGGGGTTGGGTAACTTTGGTATGGAGGTGTGCATTAGTATTACAGTTAGAACTGTTAAAAATGGGACTACACTCCAGGTACTAAAAGCGATTTCAGCATTTATTATAATAAAAAGGCCTAAAGCATGGGGGCCTGCAGGCCGAGCAGGAGCAGTCCTGTCGAGGATGCTGTGGCACTGGCGCTGGGTTCTTTCTTGAGCAGCGATGTCCCCAATGTTCCAGGTGAAGTGGCACAGATTCACTGGGTCAGATGCCCCTTTTTATCCTGATTTTTGTCCCTCTGGATTGGTTTCTGTTTGGATCCTTTCATTTGCATGAAGGTTTAAGGTGCTTGATTGGCCCATTACAGTTCTTTCCAGGCTGGTGTTTCGCTTGGGGGAGGTGGTGCACTTTACTTAGGTGTATTATGGTACGCTGAGTACCATATTTCTTATAACTACCCTTTTAACCCCTTTTACCATATAATAACCAAACTAATGGTACATGCTTAATAATTATCAACTATTTTACAACAGTTTCTAACCTATTTTTAACAAAACCAAGCTCATCCAAGGAGAGCAATTATACCCCAGTTGCTGGTTCAGCAGTAAGACATCTTGTCCTGTCTCCCCTGGGTGACAGGTGCTGTGTGGTTTATCAGCTGCAAAATACCATTGAGCTCCCCTCCCTGCAAGGATTTTCTACAGAGTCTGAGTGGGTGCTTCTACTCTGCTCCACCCTCCATTTCATACCCTTTAGCATGTGCTTAAGGTTTGTGTGTGTGTGTGTGTGTGTGTGTGTGTGTGTGTGTGTGTGTGTGGAGTCTTTGTGGAATAGGTTTTGGGCATGCTGACTGCATTCCATCCAGGGAGTAATAACTGCATTTCACCCTATAATTTCCATACTGATGTAACTTCTGTTAGAATATGAATATAACTTCCCAGTTTTCTCTAACTTTACCCTCAGTCATCTGACAGACAGTAATTAACTGGCTCAGTTTTGGGCAGCTTTGGGTCTGTTTTGGAGCTGTCTGGAACTGACACTTTTGGACATTGGGGCAGCTTCTGGTGTATTTCTCACAGAAACCACCCCTGCAGTACCCCTATGCTACCAAAATCTTTCCACAGAAACCCAATACACCTGGCTAAAAAGGAATTATGTTTAAATTTCCTTACCAAATTTGTGCTGGCAATTTATTTTGTTTCTCTTCTTGAGTTGTGTTTGAATTTGGGATATGTGAGTTAATATGATATTGTTCAGGGTTAGGATTTTTCCTTTTGTTCCTTTCTCTCATGGAATTTTGTCCCATTTGTTGCTAAGAGATAATAACGACCAGTACTTAAGAAAGACAAAAGATATAGCCAAGGGGGAGGGGGAGGAGTGCAGCTGGCTGCACTATGGTAGCTGACGGGCTTTCTCTTGGGAAGAGCAGATATCACGAGATTTTGAGCTGGGGAGAAGGGGCTGAGCGCAGCTCCTAGCTCTCTCTTGCTCTCGGCATTGGAGGGGAGACAGGCTGAGGTTGCCGTGGGAAGAATTTGCCACCATTGCAGGGTTCCGTCTCCTGCTATCTTCCCCTACCGTGAGTGAAGCTCTGCTCGTAAGAGCGGATGTTGGACTGGAACCTTGTTAACACCATACCTCACTAGAAAAGACCCTAAAGACCCTCACCATCTACTCATGTGCCTCAGGGGAAAACCTGGGACCCCGAGTCCCTACAAGGGAGCATCTCATGGCTGCGTTCAGGAGCGTGGCTGTCACTGCCCAGTCATGCTGTTTCTCTGTCTCAGCTCTGTTTTTTTTCACTACACTGTAACCCAGCACCCAGTGCCTACGGGACACCCCGCGGCTCCTGCTACAGCTGCGGAGTTTCTGATAAATTTTGTTTGCCACTCTGGGGTCTGCTTTTCCCTGCCGTTCCAGCTTGCTGCTCCAAGGTTCCCACTACAGCTCATTTCACTATCTGGAGGGGCACTGGGACCGGCTACCCCCCTGCGAGGTTATAAAGGAAGCCCCTTTTTCTATCACTTCTGCCAGCTGCGCCCACCATTATAGAGACAGCTGAGTTTGCGTCACAGCTCCCCCTGCAGCTGCAGGGGAATCATTGCACCTGTCTTGCCTGGCCAGGAGCCAACAGCACCCCTTGCCAGCTGTGACCATAACTACACCAAAGGGGAAAGTACTTGACAGCCAAGAGAAGGCTGTTACTGGGTTTCTGGTTTTGTTTGTTGTTGCTGCCATTTTTGTTGTTTCTTTGCTTTGTTATACATACATATACTAGTAAAAAACTGTTATTCCTTTTCACATATCTTTGCCTGAAACCCCCTTAATTTCAAAGTTACAGTAATTCGGAGGGAAGGGAGTCATATTTTCCATTCCAAGGTGGTGCGGTGTGTTGTCATGGTGTGCCTCAGTTTCCCTAGCCCCTCCCATGAAGTTTCCTTCCTCAGGTGGTGTGTCAATCACCACCTCTCCTTTTCCCCACCCTTGACCCCTACTGGGCACTGTCTATCAAACTAGAAATTCCAAAGGGAGTGTTGAGTGATTGGCAGGTTCAAAGGATGCTCTCCACCCCCTGGGGGGCCATATGCCCACCCAGGTGTCCCTCTCACCTGAGGCCCCCTCCCCTCATACCTGGTTGGTGGACCCTGTACTCCGTCCCCTCTCCCTCTCCCCAGGTAAAAGGACAAGCACACCACACGGTCGGGAGTTCTGTTGGAGCTGTTGCAAGATTCAGAGGCCATGCGGCCCAAAATAAAAACTCTGGATTAAAAACTCTCCATCAGGACCCACTCCTTTCTTCACCTCACCTTAAAGTTTTCTCCAGCTCAGGAAGGCTTGAGGAGTGACCCCCTTCAACAGCAAGTTCCAGTCTGCAAGCACTGGAGCTCGGGGCATGCCCGGACTTGTCCCCATGTGCCCAGCTGTGACCACAGGTAATTGAATAGCGTCTCTGGGGAGAAAACTCCACAGGTGCTGCTATTTGGTTTAGCAGCTGAGGCCAGACAGACCAAGGCAGTCCTGTTCAGTAATATTGGTAAAATCCAATACCAAGGGAGGTTCCCGCCTTCCTTGGCAAACACCTGTCTTTCAAACCAAGACAGATGTATCAAAGTAGGTCTTTGTTTCAGTAGCTGTTGTATTGTTTTCCATTCTTCTGCTGACCAAATTACTTTACCTTGACACTACAAGTTAGTAGAATACCATTGTTTGATACATTTTCATACCGCATTAGCCACCATCCATATATGTGTATGTACATGCTGTCAGAGTTCAATACTCCCTGACCAGGTTCATTCAGATATTCAACATGTGGAAGATGTAATTTTTAATATCAAATTTACTTATTTAAGGACAGATGATGTTACATGGGATTTCTGATTTAACAGCATGACTCAAAATATCAAATCATGGAATCATAGAATAATTTAGGTTGGTAAAGGCTTTTAAGATTATTGAGTCCAACCATTAACTTATCACTGCCAAGGCCACTACTAAACCATGTCCCTAAGCACCACCACTACATGTCTTTTAAATCCCTCCAGGAATGGGGACTCCACCACTGCCCTGGGCAGCCTGTGCCAGTGCTTGACCACCCTTTCACTGAAGCAATTTTTCCTAATATCCAACCTAAACCTTCCCTGGCACAACTTGAGGCCATTTCCTCTTGTCCTATCACTTGTTACCTAGCAGAGAAGATGGACCCCCACTTGGCTCCACCCTCCTGTCAGGGATTTGTAGAGAATGAGAAGGTCCCTCCAAGCCTCCTTTTCTTCAGGCCGAGTCCCCCCAGCTCCCACGGAAGATCCTCATCAAACTTGTGCTCTAGCCCCTTCCCCATCTCCATTGCTCTACTTTGGTTTCTGAAAACACAATACAAACATAAGTTACACTGCAAAATATAGTGATTGCAATACCCCGTTCAATAACAATGCTAATGTACTTCCTATTATTGGTCTCTCATTATGACAGTGGGTGTCCCTAGTTGTCAGGAAGGAATATATGGGTTGAAGCCAGCTCAAGTTTCTTCCAGTCTTCAACATTTTTTTTTGCTAGGTTTTTAATTTCTATGTTTTATGTTGGGATGAGTGTTATATTCATTGCTCCCCATACCAGGCTGGCTAACTAAGGGAGACATTGACACCCTTTTAATGAAGGGGAAGGGAAGAAATATTTTCACCACATTTGCACTCAACTGACAGCTTTTTATCTAAAACAAAGGCAACTTTCCCATCCCCTTTATACTGAGATAAAGTCATCCTCTTTGCATTATTCTTTGAGCCTCATGGGCGCATCACTCTTGCCCATTTCCTATGAGCCTTGTTCCATTGTAGAGGTGTAGTGGTTAGTCACGAACATCAAGCATGTTCCAAGGTGATCCTCAAGGCCATTACCTCTGCAAACTGATTGGAGCATTTAGTCACTTTGTTAGTTGCAGCTTCTCATGTGGAGGGGTTCCAGAAAGTGGATTGTCATCCCCTATTTCCTGCTGTAATGTTACAGGATTTGTCAGTAAATGAAGTCTGTCTTTTTTTTTCACTTAATTCATCATCTGCTGGGGCATCAACAGTCCAAGGAGTTCGGTGTTCCTTCTACTCTTGATTGGTTAGCCACTAGCTAACAAAGCTGCACTAATCCTGGCCTGGAGCCTGAATTAATATGTGCCTGCTGGGTAAGAGCCAGGACACATTTTTGTCACATAGCACTGGTTACTTTTCTCTCAGTGGGTTTTCAATCCTTGAACATAAAATTCAAGACCAGCAGTTTGGGGCATAGCCACAGTGATCGCTCTTTGCTTAATATTTCAGTGGCATTGAGACCATTCCATATGCAGCCAGGACCTCTTCAGGAATATAATTATTTTGCACACCTTTGTAACTGTGGCTTCAGAATCCTAATGGCCTTCTCCCATCTCAAGGGGCTCATTGCCACAAACTCCCCATAATGCTGGGGTTTTTTTTCTGGCACTGTTATATAACAAATGTTTTAGATCACTACCTTCCCAGATAAGTTCTAATCATAAAAGAACAGAATCATAGAATATCCAGAGTTTGAAGTGACCCACAAAGATCATCGAAGTCAAACTACTTGCCCTGCACAAGACACCCCGACAACAGCACCATGTGTCTGAGAGCACTTTCTAAACTCTCCCTGAGTTCTGGCAGCCTTGGGGCCATGACCATTCCCTGGAGAGCCTGTTCCAGTGCTTGACCACCTCTGGGGTAAGAACCTTTTCCTAATATCCAATCTAAACCTCCCCTAACATGGCTTCATGCCATTCCCTTGGGTCCTGTCACTGGTCACCACAAAGAAGAGATTGGTGCCTACCCCTCTGCTTCCCCTTGTGAGGAAGCTGCAGACCACGATCAAGTGTCCCCTGTCTCCTCTTTTCCAGGCTGAACAAGCCAAGTGACCTCAGTTGCTTGTCCTATGGCTTCCCCTCTAGGCCCTTCACCCTCTTCATTGCCCTCTTTTGGACTTTTTCTAATAGCTTTAGATCTTTCTTATATTGTGGCACCCAAAACTGCCCCCAGGACTTGAGGTGAGGCTGCTTCAGCCCAGAGGAGGATGGGACCATCCCCTTCCTTGCCCAGCTGGCAATGCTGGGCTTGATGCCCCTCACGACACTGTTGGCTCAGCTGGCTGCCAGGGCACTGCTGACTCATATTCAACTTTCCATCAACCAGGACCCCCAGGTCCCTTTCCATGGCGCTGCTTTTCAGTGTCTCATTCCCCAGTCTGTCCATACATCCAGGATTGTCTCATCCCAGATGCAGAATCCGGCACTTGTCTTTGTTGAACTTCATATGATTGGTGATTTCCAGCATTCCCATTTGTCAAGGTCTCTCTGCAGGGCCTCCCTGCCTTCAAGGGAGTCAACAACTCCTCCCAGTTTTGTATCATCTGCAAAATTGCTTAGTATCCCTTCAAGTCCTGCATCCAAATAATTTATGAAGATGTTGAAGAGCACAGAGTTATAAATGGAGCCCTGTGGAACCCCACTAGTGACAAGTCACAAGTCTGATGTCACCCCAGTCACTATAACCCTTTGCACCCAACCTGTGAGCCAGTTGCATGATGTGTTTATCCAGATGTGTGGTCCAGGCTCCAGGTTCCAGGCAACTAGAACATGGGCTTGAAACATGCATGATCCTATCTCTTCCCATTCATCTTCCCATCCCAGTAACATTTTCTTGGGTCCCTTTGGACCCTTCTTTTCCCAGCTATTCAGTGTTCACACTCACCCTCAAACACATAATGAGCCGATCACTCACACCACAGCTACGCCACAAATTCCCAATAGCAGAATCAAGGCTCTTTCTGCAGATTCAAAATCATTCCAGTTTTTTCAGATCCAGCCCAGGACAGGTCCTGGTGTTGTCCACATTCTCTGCTAATTACTGTTGTAGGCAAAACAGTTTAAAATTGGGGAATTTTGCTTGTGTTAATTTATTGCTAACCAGTACAAACCTCCCACCACTGATTTGGGCATTAAGGAAATAAGATGACGATTGTACAAATGCATAAACACCTATCCTCTCCCCTAACCAGTCTCATCTTCCTTTATTTTCACAAGTTACACTCAGTCTGTCAAAACTCCTCTAATAAAGAAATGGATGGTGTAGAAGGCTGAGGTGATATGTGTAATGATTTCTCCCTTGCATGCTTGCTCCAGCATGGGTTGCTCACAGGCTTGCATTCCCTTCAGAGGTGTATATACCACCCACACATATACATTGCCTCTCCAGCCACCACTGACTGCATGAGAATCTTAAGTATGTTTAAGCAGAAGAGCTGTGTACTTCTTTTATTGGATAAAATGTTGGTGTGAAGTGTGATTTTTTCCTTTCTCACAGTTGCTTTCATTTGCCTCATGGCAGGCTGGAAGCAGATGTTAGAACTCACTGTGAGCAAACTTGCTGTAGAAGTAATAAGAAAGTATAAATATATTATGATCCAGTCCCTGCTCATGTGACTCAGAAAAACCAAAAAAAAATTTTGAATAATTTTACAAGAAGCTTTCATGTCTCTGCTATAAACCTGGGGAACCTGGAGACATTTTTCTCCCTATGTTTTGGCTTTCTTTGGTACTTTTTGTTGTTGCTGTTGATTTGTTTTTTATTTCTAAAGCATATATAACTATATGGTAGTGAGAAAATAAAACAACCACTTTACTCTCTTGAAGACACATGAAGTCCACACACTGGGTGCTATACAGCTGTATAGGCATGTTTGTCTTTTATTTCTCTTTACTCATTGTTTAGAATGGATGGTATAAATTTCCAACAAGCATGTGTTTTAAAGAATCCATACATATACTGCCTGAGGGAATTATTCCTTAAAAATGTATCAAAACCAGGATGTGGCTGGTACACTTTATATCCCTTTTTTAAAAAAAAATAATCATATTTCATTTTCCTTTTCGGGACTGTCACACTGAAGTTCATCTGTGCTTTGTCTGCTTTCATTTGTACAATTCATGCGAAGTTGTGGATTATATAGGACAAAGTAGCTGAATTCCTAACTTCCACATTCAAATCAGTGTATTGTGAAGCTTCCAAGACTCCCTTCCTTTTTTTCAAATAAAGTATTCTAGTTTTCAGTTTGTGTGCTGAAACATATAATCTAGTCTGTGGGTTATTTTAAAATACCATTTATATGGTGTGTGGAGATTCTCAGTTCAGTCAAAGAAATAACAGAGATAATTTCTCCCAGGCTGAGCCTGGGAATCTTAGAGGAAAGAATTAAAACAATTATTATCTCTCTTTCTGTAACCATTGTTTATAGTTATGTCTTTCCACAATGTGCTATTCATAGAGCACCAATAGTGTGAGATGTTTCTACTTTCAAACAAATCAAGTATCACGTTAATGAGTCACATTATAAAAAGACCTGCTACTTTCATTAAAGTTAGCCTTCTGATCCACCTGAAGACTGGAGTCTTTCTTTCTGTCCCCGACTCAACAGCATCAATGGCATAGCAGCCTTCTGTTGGGTTGAATAAAGGGAAGGGAAAAAGGTATCCATTTACTTTTTCTTTCTGTCTTTAATAGGTTACTCATATATTTTTCCCTCCCCAGATCAGATTTAAAACACCTAATCTGAAGTGACTACCTTTTACATGGTAGAATACAGATCAGGTTAGATGAAGAAATGGTAATCCTCTTATCTCTTCTGAAGGTTGCCAGGCCTAGAATCTTTTTAAATTTCATTGACCCACCTGGAATGACAACTTGTCTCTTTCTTTATAGACGCTTCATACTCACAACCTCCTGATGTTCAGCAACAGTTGAACCATTACCAGTCTGCAGCTCTGGCCAGGAACAATAACATCAGCAGACTCCCACCTTCTGAGAGTACTGCGGGAATGGAAAAAACAGAAGCTATCCTTAACTGTGAATTTTGTGAATTTTTCTCTGGTTACATACAGAGCATTCAACGTCATTACCGTGACAAGAATGGGGGGGGGGAAGAAACTCTTCAAGTGCAAAGACTGTTCCTTTTATACAGGCTTTAAGTAAGCATTGTGCAAAACAAATAAATTGAACCTCTAAAGGGATTTTTTCAGCACTTCAAAAGACTTCTGAAATCTTTGTGAGAACTTGCTGTAGCTAAGAAACACATGACCAGTGGTGACCAGGGAAAGAAACATAGGCAATACCATACCAGATCACAACAGCATCCATGTAATTATTTTTCTTCATTCCTACAACAGCCTGTAACATCTGCTGAAAAGGAAAGCATGAGAAACACTTGAAGTAAGCTGTACTCACTACAGTAAATAGTGTAAGGAGTAGGGAACTTTTTCCTCCTCACAATTTGTAATTAGATGCTGGTCCTCACCATCAAGTATGAGGAGTTTTCTCTACAAAAAGAAGGCATATTTTATGAACAATTAGCATGAAGCATGACACAGTCAGATGTTCTAGGTAGATTATAGAATTTCTATTCCGTCTATGAAGAAAGCTCTCATAATCCCTACTGCCACCCCCCTGCAATTTATCTGGCTGAAATATAAAGCATATTCCAAAGTGTCTGACTGCATATAGAAACATTTCAGCAAATCCAATTAAACATTGAAAAATTTTATGTTTCCTCTGTGTGTGTGTCTGTGTACATGTTTAGCCATGTTCCCTAATGAAAAAAAGGTTCGTGTAGTTGCGCTGTTTCTCAGTTTCCTTCTGGTATTTTGAACCCTCAGTCATAGCCCCCTTAGCAGACATTTAAGGTCACAAAGGTCCTTAGGAGCGTGGTTAGGTAGAGACATTCTGTTGAATAATGCTCAACCTTTTCTGTTAAGATTACTGTTACTGCAGTGGTCGAGCATCAGAGACGCACACCTGACAAACCTCGGTTGGTCATCAGCAAACAGCATGTTTATTTTTCGGAGCTTACTTTTATAGGCAATTCAAAACTCCTGGGTCTAGACAGCTCATTGGTCTGATCTTTACACTCCCCAGGTCCTGAACCAGTGAAATGTTTGCACCTTAGGAAGGATGTTATTGGGTGAAGCCCCTGTCAGTCAGCCCAGGGGCCAGTTTATGGAACTGGGCTGGGTTTCTTATTTGTGGCAACAGATCACAGAATCATAGAATATCCTGAGTTGGAAGAGACCCACAAGGGTCATGGAGTCCAGGTCCTTGGTTCACACAGGGCAACCTAAAAGTGAAACCATATATCTAACAGCATTATCCAAATGCTTCTCAAACACTGATGGGCTGGGGAGCTTGTTCCAGTGACCAACCTTTTTCCTTAATATCCAGTTTGAACTTCCCCTGACTCAGCTTTAAGCTATTCCCTCACATCCTATCGCTGGACACCAGAGAAAATACACCAGCACCACCATCTCCACTCCCTATCATGAGGAAGTTATAGACAGCAATGAGGTCCTCCCTCATTCTACTCTAAACTGAACAAACTTGAGCTACTTAGTATCCTCAGCATCTCCTCATAAGTCATGCCTCCTAGTCCTTTTACCAACTTTGTTGCTCTACTTTGGACACATTTTAATATTTTTATATTCTTCTTATGTTGTGGATCCCAAAACTGCACACAATACTCCAGGTTAGGCCACATCTATGCTGAGTTTAGTGGGATAATCACTTTTGACCAGTTAGTTATACTGTGCCTGGTACACCCCAGGATACAGTTGGCCCTTTTGGCTGCCGGGGACATTGTTGACTCATATTGAGTGTACTGACAACCAAAACCCCCAGATTCCTTTTTGCAGGGCTGCATTCCAGTGTCTCCTTCCCCAATCTATACATACATGCAGGGTTACACCATCCCAGGTGCAGTATCCAACATTTGTCCTTGTTAAATTTCATACAGTTGGCGATTGCCCAGCTCTCTAATCTATCAAGATCTCTCTATAAGGTCTCCCTACCCTTGAGAGAAGCAACAGCTGCTCCTAATTTAGCAGCATTGGCAAACTTACTTCGTGTGTACTAAACTCCTATGTCCAGGTCATTAATTGAAACATTGAGGAGAATTGGCCCTAAAATTGAGCCCCGGGGAACTCTACTAGTGACTGGCCAATAGCCAGATGTTACCCTATTTACTACAACTCTTGGAGCCTGACTCTTCAGACAATTATTCACCCATTATATTCGGTACATATCCATATGCTGGACATTAGATATTAGAAGTCTCATAAAAGTCTCGCCTTTTCTCCTACCAGGATGTCATCCTGGTTTCAGCTAGGGTAGAGTTAATTTCTTGTCAGGACACAGGATTGAGCAAAATTGCCTTAAATCGATCTGTAATTGCATGTTTATAGTTACGTAAAGGGAATTGTGTTCTTTATTGTGATGTCTCAAACTTTCTGGGATTAAGTCTTTCCTCTTTAAATGTATAATATACACACATGAGCTCTCTGTAAAAAAAAAAAAAAAAAAAAAAAAAATCACTTCTAGTCACCAGAGAGAACTAAACATGAGAGTATCCACTGAAGTTGATAAAAACTCACCTATTGGCTTTAATGACCACTGGATCAGGCCCAAAGCCATTTGTGTTAGCAAACTGTTTTGTGTTCAAGATAACACACTTGGAGAACTTTCAAAGGGGCTTTAAATTCTGCAATTTAATGCCATCAGCAGCTTTGTTCTTACAAACTTTAGCACTGCCTCAGGGGAAAAATGACCTAATTCCCCTAAGTTACAAACACCTCTCATTTTAGTACTTGACTTTGTGGCTTGATAGGTGCATAGGTATTTTTCTCTGCATGTATGTTTCTTTTATCTTTTAATTATGCAGCTAATGGTATGAGATTTTTTGGGGGTAAAAGTACTGTTCATTTTTGAAGTATTCTCAGTCTTTCATTTTCAGATCCTCATAATTGAGGTTTTCAAACTTACCAACTTGGTGTCAAACTTACTGTAGGTGCAAGTTGATTTCATATCTTGAATTAACATTTCAACTGTTGTGGGGCTAGTCCTGCAAAGAGAGACGCAGTTCAGGATTTTTTTTTTTGTTTGCCATCAGAAATAATTTTTACCCTTCAAAGTCTAGGATAGGTGAAAGGATTTTACTCAGCTTGCTAAAATGCCTCTGCTAAAGGCAAGAAAATAATGAGCACAAAAGTTGGAAATGCGTTTGACATCTTAACTGTAACAATGTAACTATAGAGCAATCACTGCAAAAAAATTGCTTGTGCACAATGTGTGTTCAGTTACTTAGTGATATGAGCCTGCAAATACCTATGCTCATGTGAATAGTCCTGATGAAATACCATGTGGCTTTATGGAGAGAAGGCTGAGGGCTATCTATACCATTTTATACAACACTTTTGTAATAGAGCTCTGACACTTCAGTGTTCCATACACACCTCTTCTGACTGCTTCCATGTCTCCCTTCTGTTTCACAGATCTGCTTTTACTATGCATGTGGAAGCTGGACATTCAGCAGTTCCTGAGGAAGGACCCAAAGACCTTCATTGTCCTCTTTGCTTATATCACACCAAATACAAACGTAACATGATTGATGATATAGTTCTGCACAGAGGTAAAGATGTCCCTGTATATATCTATGAGATATATACAAACAAAAGACCCCAAGAAATATTTCCACAGTCTAGGAGATGGATAAATTGTGGAATTTAATATAATACAAGGAAGAAAAGGCCCCCAAGCAGCCGATGTGACAAGACCTAGTGGAGTTCCAGTGCAAGGTAGTAAACATGCACCAGACTGCAAACCTGTGAAATATTATGCACGTCATGGAAGTCCTCCACACTCCTACCAAGGAAATAAAACCCAAAACCCACAACCAAGCCCCAGCAACAGCCTAAAAGCTGAAAGAGCACAGATCACCTATGAGCCATCCTCCATCTAAGAGTTTACCTCCATAATGAAAGAACCTTCCAGTCTGATAAGTTCCACTTCTTCTAATACCCTTCCCCAATTCCTGTGGCCTCCCTGCCCCCCTCCCACTTTCCCCTTTGCCTTTCCATTGTCCTAATACCCCTTTTTTATGTTCCCACAAATTCCTACCACCTTTTCCCAATTTCTGTGGCCTCCCTCCACTAATCCCTTCCCCCAAAGTTCCTTCTTGATACCAGAGGGAGAGTGATTGGGAGGGAAAGAAAAGAAAGATTCCCTAAAGTAACCATCTTTTCCTTAATGATTTCTATTCGGAGTTTCCAGCAGACAGACCACCACCTACACTACCTCGTACAGAGCTAATTACAGCCAACAATACTGCCTCAGGTAGCAGAGAACCAGTCCCTGCTGAAGGAACCTTCTCCTGACTCGGTTTCCTAATAAACCATGCTAAGAAAACCCTGCATCTCTCCTGCCAGCTCTAAGAAAATCTGTTTAGACATTGGGGACTCAGAATTGTTTGCATTTTGAAAATTGTCTTATGTGCCCTTTTGATTGTTTTTGTCATTTTGTGTTGATTCATTTAATCCTTCAGAGAAGCTTTCTTAATAATATAAAAAAACAGGGAATTGTGGAGACCCTGGGGGGGGGGGGGGGGAATTCCCTGGTCTAGGGAGACACAAGAAGCTTCCCTCAAAAAGCTGTTAGACCTCATTGGCTCCTTCCCCTGTTCCTATGTCTGTTCCTATGTCTCTGAGCCACTCCTTCCCTATTCCCTGATTGGTCCTTATCTTTGTACTGCCCCGAGACCAGGGTCAGCCCCCCAGGCCCCTGCAGAGAGTAAGCTAGACCCTCTGCGTGTAGGTGTTGGGACTTGAATATCTCATCGCGCGGCTGAATAAAACATCTGTGGATATTATGCAAAGATCCTTTTTACTTCCTTACCCTGGACTATACTAGCAGCTATTCAGACTGTTACAATGCTGGAGCCAAGATTCCTCTGCAGGCTGTGGTGATAGACCACGGTGAAGCAGGCTGTACACCTGCAGCCCATGGATCCACAGGGGATGCAGAGAGATCCACCCACACCCCCAGGGGGAGGTGCCCATGCCAGAGCGGGTGGATGCCTGGAGGAGGCTGTGATCCAGTGTGTTGCTTTGACTTGGACTCTTGGTGCGAGGACACGAGGCTTGACTCCATGTTGATCAGAAGGCTGATTTATTATGATATATATTATACTAAAATACTACATTATAACTATACTAAAAAGAAACAGAGAGAAAGAGATCAGAAGGCTACAAAGACAAGAATAGAACAGGAATGAATAACAAAAATCCTGTGACTGCTCACAGCCTTGGCACAGGTGGCTGTGATTGGTCACTGATTGAAAACAATCCACATGGACCAATGGAAGATTCACCTGTGGCACTCCACAGCAGCAGATAGTTATTGTTTACATTTCTTTCCTGAGGCCCTCAGCTCCTCAGGACAGGAAAAATCCTAGCAGAGGCTTTTTCACTAAAAATCCTGGCAACATCTCAGCCTTTTAAATTATTAAATTAAATAGAAAAAGAAATGTTTGCAATCTCTTCTACTGGGCCCTTGCAGAAGAGAGAACAAGCACCTCTTGAGGTTCATCTGTTGCCAATCAAAATCTCAATCATCTGCTGATGTGGAATGTTCAGGGAAATTCTTCACCTGTAGAACATTCAGGGAAATTCTTCACTTATCAAACATTAAATTATATCATATCACTAAAACAATCTTAAAATATATAAGAAAATGCAAAAAACATGCAGAGAAAGTTCATTGTTTCAAGTCCAAACAGCTGAGTTTCAGGACAGAGTCCATGGACTGAAGATGTTCTTCTTTGACATCTCTGGAAGTCCCCTTTGGTCCTGAAACAGGCTTGCAGAATTCTGAAACAAAGAACTGCTAAAGAAAACAAGAATTAGCAAACAATTCATTGACAGTCATGAAACAATTCAGAGAAAATTCTGGAATGCCCTGGCCACAGCCCTTCATTGAACCACTTGGGCTGAGGCTAACTTTTGGCTTTTCAATGCTTTTGAGCTGCTAGCTCTTTCCACTTTTCTTTATAAATTTTTTTTTTTTTTTTTTTTTTTTTTTTTTTTTTTTTTTTTTGAAAAGAAGAAGAGTGGCAGCAGCAGAGGGTCTCTAGGACCCTTGGGTGGCCCTGGTCCTGGTGGACGGACCAGAGAACCCAGACCTGGCTCACAGAATGGTGGCCCAGGTCCCTGTGGGGAAAGCAAAGTCCCCAAACCCAGCACTGGACGGGGCAGTGGCCCCGGCCCAGGGAAATGAGCCAAACGGCCCAGAACCAGCCTGTGAGGCGGGCTCTGTGTGCTCAGAACCTGGCAGGACCATGCTGCCAGTGTCTTCAGAGCAGAAATGACCGAATGCTTCCTCCCCCCAGAAGCACCAGTGCACACCGGCATCTGGAGAAGAGAAGCTTTCTCAGGAACTGTCATCCCAGATCTGAGGGTTTCTTGTCTCCAGAGCAAGCGAGCAATGCTTGCTTTGCTCTGTTTCTCTTGCTCCTGCAAGGCAACTGCCACTGCTCCTGCTTTCTTCCCCTGGGCACCACCCCCATCCCCACTGGGCTGGGAATCAGAGGCAGATGCCACAGGAGCCAACTCCCCCACGCCGCTGGGGCGCTCGGGGAAAGGCAGGCACCCCAACCCCCAGGGAGAAGCCCCCGACCACACACGAAATGACCCGTGAACCACACTGATTTTGAACACAGCCAGCCGAACTGCTCCTGCAGTTAGCTGGAGGGCCACGCCTCCTCCACGGAAGGACAGGCTCTTCGCAGGGTCTGATGCGAACGATGGAGCTTCGGAAACCTGCGGGACAGCTGGGGTGGGTGGTGCGGGCAGCACGGGCGCTGGTGTCGACTCTTGAGGCGATCCCGTGGGCTCAGCACCATTCTCGGCAAGCTCTTGCACTGCAATTGGATCGGCAGGGAGCGGCGGGACAGGCGGGGGCGGCGGGCTCGGAACGGGGTCGGCTCTCGCCGGCGCCGCCTGCACCGTTGCGAATTCAGTTGCCGGCTGGGATGCAGAAAAAGAAGACACGGAGGCAGCTCCTGCAGCTCCCGGGAACAGCAGCACAGCCGGGGAATCACTGTTGTTGATCGCGCTGCCTGGCAACACGGGCGGATCGGCGGGAGGCGGTTCCGGGTGCTGCGGCGCAGGCGCAGTCATCAGAGCCGGCGGAGCTGGCTCGGGCGGCTGAGGGGCCGCGGGCGGAGCCGGCTGAGGCGGAGCCTCCGGCTGAGGCGCCTCCTGCGGGGCTGGCTGAGGCGGAGCCGCGGGGTCCGGCGCCTCCTGCGGGGCTGGCCGAGGCGGAGCCGGATCCGCCCCCTCCCGGGGTGGGGGAAGCGGAGAGTTCCGCGGTGGAGCGGGCGGGGCCGGCCCGGAAAGCGGCGGGCTCGGCTCCCCATCCCCCCCAAGAGAAGGAGCGGGGGGGGAAGGCAGATCTGTTTGCTCCAAGGGAGCGGAGAAAAACTTTTGCTCAGCTGTGGGCAGTGCGGGGGGGCAGCAAACCCGCGGTTCGTCTTCTTTGAGAGGCTTCTCTCGTGCCGAACCTGGCGGGGACAGCAAGCGACTGCGCGCCTGAGCCAGGATGTCCCTCGCATTGTGCAATGTTTTCAAATTAAAAAGATAAATGTATATGTGCACTACAAACACCTCTGGGTAGTCAACACCCTGGCCTAGTGCCCAATGAAAAGCAGCGTCCATGAGCTCCCATAAATCGAAATCAAGGGAGTAGACGACATTTGTAAAAAATCTATGAAATTTTGCCCATTTGAAAAACTCATAACAATCTCTCTTCCACTGACGGTAAGGAATTCTGTTCCTGTGTCCCCATCTGCACCAGAATTTAATAACTTTCTCCTCTGACGCAGTAAACGGAACCTGAGCTTCCGAAGGTACCTTTTCCCAACTTTCCTCCCACCTTTTGCGAATGGCAGGATCTTCAGAAAGGGAAAAAATAACAGTACCTCTAGACAGTGTCCTTGTGGATCCAGCTGTGCAGCTCTGCTGCTCTGCGGTCTCTGGACACAATCTCCAGGAAAGTCCAACAGGTTCTCCTGTTCGCCTTGGCTGTGAACTCTGCCCATCTTCAGGGTCTCGTTTCTTCAGCTCCAGGCTAGATTCCATGGTCACTCTTGGGGTGACCATCAGTTTCACACGTCCAGGGGTCACCAATTGTTGCTTTGACTTGGACTCTTGGTGCGAGGACACGAGGCTTGACTCCATGTTGATCAGAAGGCTGATTTATTATGATATATATTATACTAAAATACTACATTATAACTATACTAAAAAGAAACAGAGAGAAAGAGATCAGAAGGCTACAAAGACAAGAATAGAACAGGAATGAATAACAAAAATCCTGTGACTGCTCACAGCCTTGGCACAGGTGGCTGTGATTGGTCACTGATTGAAAACAATCCACATGGACCAATGGAAGATTCACCTGTGGCACTCCACAGCAGCAGATAGTTATTGTTTACATTTCTTTCCTGAGGCCCTCAGCTCCTCAGGACAGGAAAAATCCTAGCAGAGGCTTTTTCACTAAAAATCCTGGCAACACCAGTGGAAGACCCAGTGGAGAGAGGGGGTCCCTACTTCCAAGCTGGAGCAGCCTGTCCTTGGAGGACTGCACCCCAGGGACAGAGACCCACATTTCAGCTTTTTTGGGAAGACTGTCTGCACATGGGGGGAATTCAGGCTGTAGCAGGTGCAGTATGGCTATGGCTGCTCCTCGTGAGAGTGGACCCACGCCTGAAAGGTTCACAGAGAACTGTCTCCTGTGGGAGGGACCCCAACATCACACAGAGAAAGGACTCCTCTCCTATAGCAGTGGAAGAAAATCTCAGGTGATAAATTGACCAAACCCCAATGCCCTATCTCTCCTGCACTGTCAGTGGGAAGGAGGGAGTTGCTAGGAGGGGGGAAAGGTGTTGTAAGGGCTTATTTTGCTTCTCATTATCCTCCGCTGATTCTGTTAATAATAAATTTCACTTTGCAACTTTAAGTTGAGCCTGTTATGCCCTTGAAGTGTTTTCTCCTGGTCCTTATGTCAACTGAGTAATCATTCATTAACTTTTTTTCCTTTTCCCTCCTCTGCCCAGCTGTGGCAGGGGAGGGTGAGTGAGCGACTCTCATGGGTGCCTGGCATTGGGCCAGTGTCAAACCACAACACTAATGGACAAGGAATGTGGCTTAACCAAGGCCGTATTAAATTCCTGAATTTGAAGAAGAAAAACAGAGATACGAAAGGAAGGGGGTACATATTAAGGGGAACATGTAGTAGGTGATTTGGGATGTCTGTACCTGACAGCTACCTCAGCCAGTGGGGAAAGAGAGAGGGTGATGCAGCCTGGAAAATACGACAAAAAAGAGGCTTCATCCTCTAACAGTTTGAGACATTCCAGGGGAAATGTCCCATGGCTTCTCCCTTTATTCTAACAATGTTGCAGGATTCCTCTGTCTCCTTTTTGGATATAAACTTCTGGCATTATGAATTTTTTCTAGACAGAACCATGGGGTTAGCACTGGTTTGGAATCTCCCAACTGCCAATATACATCTTTTGAAGTGAGATTTGACAAGATAAGCTGAATTTCTGACTGATGACCACATTCACTTTACAACTATAACAGTCACACCAAACTTCCACAAAGCAGAAATTTCCTGTAAATGTCCCTGGAAAAGTGTGGAGTTTCTCCCATGAGTGGAGAATGCCTATTTTGTGGTTACTTCCCAGGGGTTCAGGTGAAGGAATCGGTGTATATTATTGTCGTATCTGTAGTAAGTTTCATTCAACTTGCAATCAATACTATTTCTATTGCTGGCTTTCACATAGGTACCTTGATATTGTGCACTGTTTTATATTATGCTGAAATAATGTCCTAGGGTGACGTTATGATGCTTGTATCCCCAGTTGTCTGTTCTGTTTATGCTGGATATTATGTTCTGTGCCTTCAAGACTGGCTCTGAACAGCGAAGTTTTGTTTTGGTTTTGTTATCAGCCTGCTCCCCCATGGCTGGAGGGACACAGAGATGGGGCAGTACATAATGAGGCTTTTGCTTGGCATTTTGCTTTGCTCTTGCTCTTGCTTCTGCTTTGTTCCTGCTTTGCTCCTGCTTTTTGCTTCTGCTCGTTAGTTAGTTTAGCTAAGCTGTCCGAATTTTTTCCCTGGACTGTTTTTCCTTTCCCTTTTTTGGAACCACTTGAACCTGCTCTGGACTGGGACCTGGGAAACACTGAGTTTGCACCTTGTGGCCTGCAGCAGCTATTCCCAGGGCTGGAGGGACTGATAACAGAGCGACTACTCCCAGGAGAGACTTTCTGAATTTGTCATCTTTTTCAGAGCAGTGAAAGAGTGTTGTCATCAGGTATTGTTCATTTTGTGTGCTGGGGAGTGCTTTGCCTGTTAAATAAACAGGTTCTTTCCACTTGTCTCTGAGGAATCCTTCCCAAACCAGGTTGGGAGGAGGGGCTGTGTGGGTTTGCTTTCTGGAGGGGCCCCATTTTGGAGGTTTTCTCCCAAATTTGCCCTAAACCAGGACATTTAGGAAAGATGTGATTGGGCGAAGCCCCTGTCAGTCAACCCAGGGGCTGGTATATGGAACTGGGATGGGTTTCTTATTTATGGGAACAGAGCAGCACAAACATGTCCTGTCAACTCTACCCTGAATGGGAAGCAAAATTGAGGAAGTGGCTACTTCTGGTCAACCTTAACACCTTTTTCCTATGAGAAAGTGCATACCAAAGATCATCTGCAGCCATAAATACCTATGTGAGAATGTTTCAATTAAGTGGCCCAAAACACTGGGCTGTGGAGGCTGTGTGGGATGTGTGAAAGTATCCAAAATAAAAGAGCAAGAAACATCTGCTCTGCCATTGATTTGTGTGATTAGTTAGTCTCCTAATCACCGGCTGCATAGTTTGATCCTAAACTTGTACACCGACAAAAGATAAATAGTGGTGAGGGCTTAATAAAGCAATTCTGTTGACTTAGGGTCCATGCCTTAGTCAATACAAATGGCACCCAAACAGGGACACAAACAATGAAGGGACTCAAACAGTGAATCTCCAGCAGCGATGCTGCGTTTGAACTGAGCTGCGTGGCAGGGGATCTTCGACCCTCGTCTCTACCCACTGGACAGGTGAGACTGTGAACATGGAGCTATGGGACAGTCTAAGTGCCATGAGCATAAGCTTTATTTAGAAACTTTACAAAGGATTTAAAAAGAACAGGGATTTAGGGATTTAAAACCCTGACAGTTAAGTTAGCTGCTTTATTAGTAGGGTTGAAAAACAATTCTAATGGACCCCCCCCCCCCCCCCCCCCCCCCCCCAGTTCCTACAATGCTAAAGTGTGGGAAAAAGTAGGAGTTGAGTTAAAGGCACAGAGAAAACAATGGCGACCGGTCACTGATGATACATTAACTACATAGAAAATTCTGTATACCTCTTTAAAAATTTTGCAGCCCGGTGAGCAAGTTTGTGAGCACTCTGTAACAGATATTTTAAATTTGGAGTGTTAGCAACATTCATTCAGAAGTGCCTGCTGAATTGGCAGACAGGTATTCTCCAGAACCTGGCAATCCTTTTGATCCTAGTCCTACTGATCCTGAGAAAAAAGCCTCATCTTTATCCTCCTTTGACTCCTGTAAAAAATGTGGCTGCTGCCTTTTCCACTATGGCTCAAATGTTAGTTATCCTTCTCACCCTACGATTCCTTTACTGGATTTGCCGCTGCAGTCTCATTCACCTCCAACATTTATAGAGAAATGCAGGGAAGAAGCCCAAAAAGGGGAGATATTCCCATGTTATTGGTCATACCGGTCAATTACCAACCTAAGAAACCCCCTCAGTATGTACAACCTCTGATGCTCCCTGTTATAGATACATATTATAATATTGGCTTTTCACAAATATTAAAATGGATTTTGTGAAAAATGCATAGTTTATTATTGGCTTTTCACTAAAATTAAAATTAAAATTACATGTGCTATGTTAGAAAGTTATGCTGTATTAATTTTCTCAAGTAGTGTGTTAAATACAGTTCTAGGTTATAACATAATGTTAAAATAGAAACTATGCTATGTAAGATACTTTTTTTAAGAAAGGGCTCGCACCAGATAGCAGCCACAGGACACCTAAATCTTTCAGAGAAAGAGAATTTATTGCTCCCTTATCAGCAGAAAACTAACTTCTTCCTGCCTTGCTCAGATATGAAGACAACATGAGGATTAAGAGGAAGAAGTTGACAGTGACCAGACAGAATCCTGTGTTTGAATGGAATTTATGCATCATGTATGAGATGTATGAATATGCAACAGGCGATTGTTTTTAAGGGTTAATCCTCTGTTAATGGGTGTCCTTTTTCGGGCTTGTGTTGCCCAGAAAAAGGTACCCAGACTGTCCGTATCCCTTTGTTTTTATTGTCTCATATTGTCCTCATCTAAATTGTTCAAATTTTATTACTCTAATTATATTATTATTGTTATAACCATTTTATTACTATTAAACTTTTTAAAATTTTAAAAACAAGTGATTGGTATTTTTCACAATTATGGTAGCAGAGGATGGTTAACACCTCGCTGCCGGTGCCTTAGGAGAGTCAGGATGAGGAAGGTGCGCCCTGCCCCATTTGGCAGCCTTGCTCTGGTTCCCCTGGAGTGACCAACAGCCAGCAGGTTACGATCGGTGGACAATAGGATGTAATAAAACAAAGAAAAGGGGAAAAGGCTCCCTTTCTAAAACCACAGTAATTGGCCCCCTAAGACTAGTAGTGCGCATGAAGAAGCCGGAAAGGAAAAAGGCTTGGTAAGTACTTTTCGGGGGGGGGGGGGAGGTACGGGGGGATGAATGTGTGTGAATGAGAGGCGGCCTGGTTGTCCCAGACCTTCTACCCGAGTGTGGAGTCTCCCATGCTGCGGTTCCATCTTTCCACAAGGAAAACAGCCATTAAAGAGACAAAGTGAATGTTAAAAGGAGTGAGACAATCCCGCAGGGTAACTGGGACTGGGTCTCAGAGAGGGGTTGGACCCCTCGGAGGAAGGGAGCAGAGTTTCCTAGCCCAATCCACTAGGAAATGGGACAAGAGGGGCCCGTAAAAAACCTGCTGGGTTGAGGGATTTACATTCCAAGAGCATCCAGGGTTGAGCAGAATTCTGCCGGTTGAGGATACGCCCAAGAGCATCCAGGGTTGCACAACACAGACGGATTGAGGGATATCCAAGAGCACTGAGACTGGCCAATAACACCTAAAATTGAAATCGGTGATTTGAAAGTAAAAGGTACCTTATTGTTGTCTTGTTGTATGTGAGAGAGAGAGTCAAACACAAAATCAACCTCAACTTCCCAGGTAGGTGGGAAAGGTGGGGTCTGTGGCAGAACATGTGTGTGTTCTCCCAGGTGTGTGGAGAGGGCCGTGGCTAAAGAGTGTGAGTAACACACAGCTTCACAGGTGACTGGCACCTGAGGCACCAGAGTCAGGGCCCTTCCAGGAGGCCTGGCGATACTGAAGCCCGGCGGCCAACCCCAAAACATGAGGGGGGGCCACAAGGACAGGCGATTCGCTGGTTGGCTGAGACGGTTACTTTCTTTATTAAATTTTGATTTATGGGCTTCACTCCAGTAGTAACTTTTTCTATATTGCGGACACGGGGGTGGGGGGGTCGGAGGGGGGGAGGGCAGGTTGGGAGCTGTGCTTCCCTTTACTGTGGAATGCTCTGAATCCTTCCCCCCTCAGTGAAATCTCCAGGGCATTGCCTTGGAAACACATACCATAAAGTTTTCCCCACCTAGGCTGATAGAGAGGATTTGCCCCATGGTGCTCTGCAGCACTACTGCCAATCTGCATTAGATTGCCTCCCCATTGGCCAGTTGACCCTGCCCACCCCAATGATTCATCTCTCATTCCCCCTACAGGTTGCTTGCTGCCCTTTGCCCTGCCCTTTGCACCGCCCCTGTGACCTCAGGTCATTGGCCACAGACCCCATACTTAAGGCTGTGCAGACCACATGGTCTGGTCTTTGTCCCTGATCCCTTTGGCACGGTGGATGCAATAAACCTTCGCTGGAATACATCATACAAAGATCCTTCCTGTCCTTCCTCCGCTGAGCTATCTGTGGCGTGTGTGTGTGCATGGACTTGAGAAGACTTTTCTCGTAGCCTTACTCCGAGTGGCTTCTGAAGGAGACGCTTTGAAGAAGGTTGCAGCATTTCTACCACCCTGCTATGCTGCAATGCTTTCCTTCAAGTGGGGCAATTTCTCTGCAAATGCCCTTCAGTGGGGGCCTGTTTTCTTATGTGTATTAGAGGCTTGCTGTAAGGCAGGAGCTGAAACAAATGCACGATGTTCCTCTATCCCCACATTCTAACAGGCTTTGATGTAGGCAGGTGTCCTGGGTTGACTATATGATGCTTTTATCCCCAATTGTCTTGTTCTGTTTATGCTGAATAATAAGTTTTGCACCTTTAAGACTTGTTCCAGAGAGTGAAGGGGGGAGGGAAGAAGTGCGCAGTTTGTTTTCAGACACTGGACTCACTCCTCCACATTCCTGCTCCTGGACTGTGTTGTCTGCGGATGGACAGACAGCGGGACAAAGCTCTCCTTTGTTTTTAGTTAGTTTTAGCTAGTTGAGGCAAAGAAGTTCCCTGGACTGTGGTTTTTCTTTTTCTTGGACCTGTTCAAACCTGCTCTGGACTGAACACCCAGAAGAGCACCGGCAGCTGGCACCTGTGCCCCACTGGGGAGGGTCTGGGCCGTGGCATTTCCAGTGCCAGAGGGACTGACAAGAGACTGAGTGAGCCAAGCTGCAACCTGGGGAGGGGACTTTTCTGAGTTTGTCATCTCTTTTTGGAGCAGCGAGAGGTTTTATTGTTTAATATTGTTTGGGTTTTATTGTTTAATAAACAAGGTTTTTTCCCACTTTTCTCCAATGAGGTATTTTCTCCCGAACCGGTTGGGGGAAGGGCCCAATTGAATCTGCTTTTCTAGAGGAGCCCCTTTGGGGGTTTTCTCCCAAATTTCCCCTGAACCAGGACAGTGGGTAAATTAGCATGCTCATTCCTTACAGACTTCTCTTTGTGAAAACTGGAAACAAATTTAAAATATAACTAACTCAGTTTCATTATTTAAAAAGTTATTTGAAAAACATTCAGGGATTGAGCTGTGAAGCCCTTGAGGGGCCCCCCAGGCCCCCCAAGGCGTGGTGCAGGTGTCCATGTCTCCCAGCCCCATGTGGAACCAGGTGCACACAGTGTGGAGCAGCCACCGGGGCCCATCTATTGCTGCTGCCACTGTATTCTGTGGCTGGGTGAAGCACAGTGAGGATGAAGCAGGTGGGGGGCTGTGATAGATGTGTAATGCAATGATTGACTCTCACAATTAACAGACAAATATCATGTATATAGGTTAAGAAAAGGGTTTTTTTTGCCCCCTGCGTTGTTATCAAGGGACAGTCGGGGTTGGGATATTTGGGAGGGTCAGCTTGTCACTATGGTGACATCTGACCTCCAATCAAGATTTGAGGAAGTAAACACCACCACTGGACATTGAAGAACAAGTCTATGGACAGAATTTTGGGAGGGGCTAAAGGATTAAAAGGTGAAACCTCTATTTTGTGGGTGATCACATGTTGGGGAAAATCCTTTGCTCCCAGCACCGTAACATTTTCTCTATTCAGTCTTCTGTTGTATTTTTGATAAGGTTTAATAAACCTTTCTAAATTTATGAAAAGTGAATAGCTATTTCTCACTGGGCTGCACCGGGGCCCTCCTCGTGCTGGGACTGCTGCTGCGGAGCATCCTGCCAGGGCCCCAGATGGAGCTGCTGCAGCCGTGGAGCCGTGGGGGAAGGGGGGGGGGGGCACGCCAAGGCCTTCAGAGCAGGGAAGCCGTGGCATTGCTGGAGCCGCCCTGATCCACCGCGTAGCCCCTGGCAGGAGGGGTCTGGTGTGGGTACATAAGGTGCAAACATTTCATTGTTAAATACCGGAGGGGGAGTGTGAAAAAACACATTCACTCTCCTGAAAAATTTTAAAAGCTTAATAAAAAGACAGAAGGAGACAGAAATAAAACAAATGGTTAAAAATGACTGGGTGCATCTTGGCACTCAGCCAAGAGCACACTCTTATCTTCTGAGCTACCCCTTAAATACCTTTTCCATTACATCAGCCTGTTGCATATTCATAAACCCTTATGCATAGTAAACATTTCCGCAAACTAGTTTACATGTTCCAAGAATTGTTTACCTTATCTCCTCCTTGGAGCCACCTTTTTAGAGCATGTGTATTCCTTGGTTGTGGTTTTACTCCTTTTTTATCACCACCTTGAGTTTTGGCCCCTGCCCACACTGTGAGTGCTGATAGTTGGCATATCTGTAGCAGATATTCATTGGATGTTATCCCATCCAAGCAAGCCTTTTACTTATATCAGCTATTTCACTATGTCTAAGCGTAATTAACAAGAGAAATAAAAACTATATCTTTATAACAAAGTTATTTTAACACCACACATATAGAATCTGTGAAAAACACCAATCACTTGTTTTTAAAATTTTTAAAAGTTTAATAGTAATAAAATGGTTATAATTGTAATATAATTAGAGTAATAAAATTTGAACAATTTAGATGAGGACAATATGAGACAATAAAAACAAAGAGATATGGACAGTCTGGGTACCTTTTTCTGGGCAGCACAAGCCTGAAAAAGGACACCGGTTGACAGAGGATTAACCCTTAAAAACAATTGCCTGTTGCATATTCATACATCTCATACATGATGCATAAATTCCATTCAAACACAGGATTCTGTCTGGTCACTGTCAACTTCTTCCTCTTAATCCTCATGTTGTCTTCATATCTGAGCAAGGCAGGAAGAAGTTAGTTTTCTGCTGATAAGGGAGCAATAAATTCTTTTTCTCTGAAAGATTTAGGTGTCCTGTGGCTGCTATCTGGTCCTTTCTTAAAAAAAGTATCTTACATAGCATAGTTTACGGCCAGTAAAGAGACGAAGTGAATGTTAAAAGGAGTGAGAGAATTCCCCGGGGTAACTGGGACTGGGTCTCAGGGAGGGGTTGGACCCCTCGAAGGAAGGGAGCAGAGTTTCCTAGCCCAATCCACTAGGAAACAGGACAAGCA
Organism: Passer domesticus; assembly: GCF_036417665.1. Lineage (NCBI taxonomy): Eukaryota > Metazoa > Chordata > Aves > Passeriformes > Passeridae > Passer > Passer domesticus. The sequence continues at coordinate 4,444,407 of NC_087511.1, forward strand.
GGGCCCCTAAAAACCTGCTGGGTTGAGGGATTTACATTCCAAGAGCATCCGGGGTTGGACAACACAGCTAGATTGAGGGATAAAAATTTAGCCCAAGAGCATCTGGGGTTGGACAGCACAGCTGGATTGAGGGATAAGATACTCAAGAGCATCTGGGGTTGGACAGAACAGTTGGATTGAGTGATATCTAATAGCACCAGGACTGGCCAGTAACACCTAAAATTGTAATAGGTAGTTTGAAAGTAAAAGGTACCTTGTTGTTGTCTTGTTGTGTGTGAGACCCACAAATAAGCCATTATCCCCCGGGCAGGTGGGGGCTCTGGCTAAGGTATAAGTGACCTGCAAACAGGCCATTGTTCTCCCAGGCATGTGGAGAGGGCCGTGGCTAAAGAGTGTGAGTGACATGCAGACAGCCTCACAGGTGAACTGGCAGTGGAGGCACCAGAGTCAGGGCCCTTCCAGGAGGCCCAGCGATACTGAAACCCGGAGGCCAACCCCAAGGCGAGGGCGGGGCCACACGGACCCGTGATTCCCTGGCGACAGGGATCCGCTTTGTGTCCTGAGGGTGTGAAAGAATGTGTGAAAGTGAATGAGAAATAAAAGTGAGTGAATGTAGACGAATGAAAGTATATGTAATGTACATCGTGTATTTTAAGCTTTACCATATCTCCTTGGGGGGATGTGTATGTATTGCAGAGTAGTGTGAGAAAAAGGTTCTTTATTTTTGGGTGTGAGTAGTTGAAAGAAAAGCGGTGTTTAAGCTGTTAGTGAAAGTGAGAAACAGAGGCAGGGGATGAATAGATAAGGTCTTGAAAATGGAACAGAAAATCAGTAAGTTGGGTACAGGAAAAAGGGGGAATAAAAGCATACTAGCAGAGATACCCCAAGACAGCCCTTTGGGAAATATGTTAGCTAACATAAATACAACTCCTTGCAAAAAGAGAAAATACAGCATATGGAGTAGTTGATGGGAAAAAAAAAAAAAAAAAAAAAAAACCAACCAAAAAAACCCCCAAAAAACCCCAAAAAACCCCCAAACAAACAAACAAAAAAAAACCACAAACCAAACCCGCAAACATGCAAACTATTGAAAAAAGGAAAATCACCATCAACTGGTCAGCTCAAACCTGTGAATTATATGCTCTAAAAGAGCACTGGAATATTTAGCACACAGGAAAGGAAATATATATATACTGATTCAAGGTATGCCTTTGGAGTAGTACATACCTTTGGAAAAATTTGGGAAGAAAGAGAACTACTTAATTCAAGAGGAAAAGGATTAGTACATAAGGGGCTTGTTTTAGAAGTTTTAGAGGCATCAAAATTACCTGAAGAGATAGCTATAGTACCCATTAAAGAACACTAAAAAGTTAAGATCACTGAAATAAGAGGAAACAATTTGGCAGATCAGGAATCTAAAGATGCAGAAGAAAATGGAGCTGAAAGAGTTATCTTAATATTAATTCCAAATGAGAAAAATTGGAAATTCCAAAGTTTAGGGAAGGAGAGAAAAAATAATTAAACAAGATATGTGGTGAACAAGATGAATCAGGGAAATAGAAACTTCCTGATAGAAGACAATTAGTTTGTAAAATGCTTACTAGGGAATATTAGAAGACATGCATCAGAAAACCCACTGGGGTACTCAAGCTTTGTGTGATCATTTTTTAAAAGGAACTATGGGTGCATTGGAATTTTTGGAGTAGCAAAGCAAGCAACTGAAAGATGTATAATTTGCCAAAGGATAAATAAAAAAGTGATGAGAAAAACTACATGATGAAATTGTGAATTAGCTTGTTGACCATTTCAAAATATCCAAGCAGAAGTTTGGATTTGTTAAGCTCTGGATTTATTTGTAAAAAAAAAACAAACACCAAAACCTGTTTAATCCAGAAGAAAAAGACTAGAACCCCAATACAAACCAAGTCTCAGGAGCATTCCAGAAATGTCTGTTTTTACTGTGGGGGCCAAGGGCCTTATAGAAAAAACTGTCCTAAGCAGGAAAAAGATCTGAAAATCTTTAAAGCCTGTGATAATTTTGAAAGTGTGTCCCTAAGAGGAAGTATTGGAATTTGTAGTAGACACAGGGGCAGAATGAATCTGCCTGTTAAATATTCCAAAAAGTTTTAGTGTGAGCAAAGATACTGTAAAAGTAACAGGGGCAAAAGGAGGAAGTTTTACAGTTCCAGTCATTAAAGATGTGGTCATTGAGGAGGAAACTAAAATTTGGATGGGGGATATCTTATTAATGCCTGGGGCAGGTAGCAACTTATTGGGAAGAAACTTACAAGTGCAGCTAAGACTAGAAGTCTCAGGTTTTCTCTGGTTGAGATGATCCCGAGGTATGTTAAAAGTCTCTTTTTCCCAACCTAGCCGTCGAAGAAAGAGTCGAGAAGTCTTCGGCTCACGTTCTCAAGGTTCTTTATTATTTTTTTATCTAAAATATTTTCTGTCTGGCCTGCTGAGGTCTGTTCTGCAGGTCGGTCCGAGGCACACTCTCCGCCTCTTGGACTGGTGCTGTCTTTTATACTAAAAACTACGTATACTATGTTTACAATTATGTTCCAATACCTATCACCTATGTTAGACATTGACTTTCTACTCTAAACCAGTCTGTGAATGCCAACATCATCCTGAACATGGATTCCAGGGAGAAGAAAGAAGAAGGACAGGGCACGCCCAAATCCCTCCATCTTTGAACCCCTGACCCCATGTACAGAATTCCAAACACCCCTGTACAAGGTTAAAAACCCCCCTGTACAGTGCTCCAAAATTTTTCCCTTCACCCTGTGATTGCTACTATTCTGCTACTTAAACTTTTGTGACCTGTAATTCTTCATATAAGGTTGGCAATTTGCTCCATGATGTGAGATCAAATTTCCAGGTGTCTTTGTCTTCCTGCCAGGGCCTCTGAGCCCCTGCCAGGGCTTTGAGACATCCAGGGCATCCAGAGAGATGTCCTGGGTTCCGACAGGGGGGCTGCCCGAAACATCCAAGATCTCCTGCACCCCTCTCTCTTGCACGGGCTCCGGCCTCCCTTCCCACAGGCTGCATGGCCTCCCCTCCCCCACCCAGACACAGCTGGGCAGGGGAGGAGGTCAGATCAACTCACCGACTGGACTCAAAAGAGATAGTCCTTCTGGGAATCCTCTGCTTTTAACCCCTGTGTGTTCTCAGAGGTGTGTCCAGGCCCCAGTGGCCACACCAGGTGCCAATTTTCAAATCTGGCCAGTGATTGCTTTGACCACAACTTTGCCAGAAACTCACTTCCTGGTCAAACCACAACACTCCTCTTCCCCCCATTTTTGGTTACCCCCAAATATAGGAAATTTCTTTCTTACCTCCCTCTTTTGGCGGTCCAGGGTCTCATATAACGGAGCCCCCAAGTAGCTGTTTTCTGATTGAGGTAAGGTAAAAAAAACTGGTCTAATCAGTCCCAGAGTGCACGACCCCTTCAATTTCCAAGGCAATTCGCTATAGGCTTTCTTTCCACAAATCCAGTAAATACCGTTAGGTGCTTTCCAATTACTATTCACATTCCCTGGCCCATTCCAGTAATCTCTTAGTTCCGTCAAGGATTGGTAAGGGCTAGCCCCAGCCATTTTATTCCAGCAGAGCCAAATTTTCTCACTCCACTCACATTTGTTATCTTTTTCTTGACTCCAATACCCCAAAGGGGGCTCTGGCTGCCAGTTTTTACTTTTTGTGTCCTAATTTACACCTAGAGTGGAGATGCAAGGGGTATACTATTGGTGTTTGACCAATATTACAGACGGGACTGCCTTGGTCTGTCTGGCCTCGGCTGCTGACCAAATAGCGGCACCTGTGGAGTTTTCTCCCCAGAGACACTATTCAGTACCTGTGGTCAAGCTGGGCACGTGGAGACAAGTCCGGGCATGCCCCGAACTCCAGTGCTTGTGGGCTGGAGCTTGCTGTTGAGGGGGTCACTCTTCAGGCCTTCCTGAGCTGGAGAAACCCTTAAGGCGAGGTGAAGAAAGGAGCAGGTCCTGATGGAGAGTTTTTAATCCAGTTTTATTTTGGTGGCACGGCCTCTGAATCTTGCAACAATCCACTGAACTCTCCCACCAGAACTCTCCAACAGAACCGTGACCTCGTGGTCTGCTTGCCCTTTTACCTGGGGAGAGGGGCAGGGGAGGGGACTCAGGGAGCACCAACCAGGTACAGGGGGAGGGGGTCTCAGGTGAGAGGGACACCTGGGTGGGCCAATGGCCCCCCAGGGGGTGGAGAGAATCCTTCGAACCTCCCAATCCCTCGACGCTCCTCTTGGAATTTCTGGGTTGATAGACAGTGCCCAGCAGGGGTCAAGGGTGGGGAAAAGGAGAGGTGATTGACAGCCCACCTGGGAAAGGTAATTTCAGGGAGAAACCCAGGGAACTGAGGCAAGCCCTGACATCACACCACAACAGTATACCCTACCACTTCGGTATATTCCTTCCCCTCTCGACTTATGCAAATCGTCCCAATTACTCCTTTGTCCAAGACCCATCCCTCAGGTTGTTGTATTAATTTTGAGATTTTTGTGTTATCCCATTTTAGTAATTGCTCTGGGGTTAACCCTTCACCTTTCCAAGGCCATTTTTCCACTGATTTCAGCCCCCCAAAAATCCAACAATTTGACAAACCTAACTCTGTAATAATTTCTTGCATTAAATCTATGAACCGATTTTTGTCAGATGCGGGTAAACCAAAATCATTATATTGTTTTCCCAATTGATCATACTGTTCGCTTAAAGTTTTTAACCTTTCTTGCTCTGCCCTTTGTTTTCTTATTTCTGATTCTTGTTTTTTCAGTTCTTGTGCAACCTGTTGTATTTTGCTTTCCAGATCCACCCCTTCCCTGTTTTTAGAGAAGCAGAAGATTTTATCGTATTGTAGACAAGCTCGGTCATCATGATCCTCGAGTAGATTGATGATAACCGGTTCCTTTTTAAGAGGAAGCTTATTTTCATATTTTAAATTCTTCCCCACCCAATAAGTCTTACCCCCTATTGCACACATTTCTAATTGGTCATTATCACAGCACAGCTTATTTACCTGATAGTATCCAACAAAAACTGACTCCATCTTTCCCCCGGTCCAAACAGTACGATTACATTTATCACAGATGGGTATCTTTATAGATTCAATACTCCATTTTTGCCTCGTGTGTTCTGACTTACCCTCCTTAGATGCGGTCCTCTGCGGTATGCAGACTTCTTTTCCCTCTATAATACAGACCCCCAACCAAGTGCCATTAATAAAACAATACCTGCTTTCAGTGCCTTGTTCACTTCCTCCTGAGGTTAGGTAGACTGAAAACTCTGCTTCACCCCATCCTTCCGGGAGGATCAGTGTGCAAATTCCACATTCGTGGTTGGGGTCCCGCCGTTCCAGGCTAGCCTGGTTCTTGGCCTGAGTGCTAGTCCTGAGGCACGTGACTAGACTCAGGCTCATCAGCACCACTCCCACTATCATTCCTCTGCCTCCACCTATGCCCACTGGGATGCCACCAGCAGCGAGGAAGACCGTCTTCTTGGCAGCAGGAATGAATATTCTAGAGGTCATATTCTGATCGAGCCACGTATCTCCATTAAACACACCCCACCGTGTGAATTTTACCAGGAAGGCACTGCAAGGTACTTTGCTTAATCTCTGGCACTCAACTGCTAAGACTTTGGCTCAAGATTGCAATTTTCCCCTTACCCCATTTTGGAAAAGCCAAAACCACACTAGTGAGTCTGCTTCAATCACCCGCAGTTCTGTGAGGAGCGTCAAGATCAGGTTAGTCAGACACACTTCGTTATCAAAACACTTATCACACAAACCCCTTGGTCGGATCCCCCTTTCGCAATGCACCACCCACAATTCATTGCAATACAGACACTTGAACTGAGCGAACGGATAGCACGGATAGCACGGACAGTCAGACTCTTGACATCTTATCAGGTTGTTCTCGGTCATTAGCTTTGTGCAGTGTGAGCTTCAAGTCTCCAGGAAGTGAAACAACCTCCCACTCTGGTGTCTCTGCTCAGGGTTCCACTCGCTTTACCCTCGATGCATGAGTCCAGCCTTTTTCTGCTGTTCGCACTGCTGTATCTGTAGTTAAAAGAACAAGAAATGGCCCTTCCCAATGTGGGGATAGTGGTACATCTTTTCAAGTTTTTATAAGGAAGTAATCTCTGGGCTGGATGGGGTGTATAGCAAAGCCTAATGGAGTACCTTGCATTATACCTTGTTTCTGCAGTTCCTGCAGATTTTTATTTATTGCTATGAGATATGGTCTTATTTGCCCATCCTCAATTTTAGGATGCCCTACAGGAATCCCGTGTTCATAGGGCATCCCATACAGCATTTCAAAGGGTGATATTCTGGTGTCCGAGTGGGGCAGTGTTCTAATATTTAGCAGGGCTAGAGGGAGGCATTTTACCCAAGACATTTTTGTTTCTAATATCAATTTGGATAATTGCACTTGTAGAGTTTGATTCATTCATTCGACCTGTCCAGAACTCTGAGGATGCCATGGGGTATGGTACTCCCATTGGATCCCTAAAGCTTCAGTCATTTGTTTTATCACCCTAGAAGTGAAGTGTGTGCCTTGATCTGAATCTATGTATTTTACCAGTCCATACCGGGGCACAATTTCCTCTAGCAACAATTTAGACACCACTTGTTCAGTAGCCTTGGAACTTGGAAATGCTTCCACCCAGTGAGTCAGTTTGTCTACTATTACTAGCAGACACCTGTACCTACCCACCTTTGGTAGATTGGCAAAATCCACCTGGACCCTCTCAAAGGGTCTGTATGCTATTGGTTGGGTCCCCAGTGCTACTTGCCTGGCTCGGCTCCGATTCACTATTTGGCATATCATGCACCCTTGTACTTCCTGTTTTGCCAAATCATATGTCCCCTTACATGCAAAGAATTTTAAAAATTGTTCTGCTAAAGCCTGGGCCCCCCAATGAGTTTGTGAATGTAACTTTCTCAAAATTTTCTGAGTATGTTTCTTTGATAGTAATTCCCTTCCATCTGGTAATTTCCACTTACCTCCATCTAATTTTCCTCCAATCTTTTCGTACCCCTCAATTTCCTTTTGAGAGAGTTGTGGAGGATACTCCTGAATCTCCCCCTCACAAATCTCTGGAGTGCTTACCTGCAGGAGTGCTGCATTTTTAGCCTCCTGATCTGCCAAATTGTTTCCCTTGGTTCGGAATTGTGCTCCGGTTTGGTGTCCTTTTACATGGACTACAGCAATTGCCTCTGGCTCTCAGATAGCCTCTAGAATTTGTTTTATTAATTCCCTATGTATCAGCCCCCTTCCTTTTGTGTTAATTAGACCTCTTTCTTCCCAAATCTTACCAAAAGTGTGAACCACCCCATAGGCATACTTCGAGTCTGTGAAGATAGTCCCCTTTTAACCCTTTAGTCTCTGTAAAGCCCTTAGTACTGCATACAATTCACATGCCTGTGCCGACCACCTCACGTTTAGAGGTCCCGATTCCACCGTCTCCCCGGTTACCCCATTTATTATTGTATACCCTGATTTCCTTTTTCCCTCAACAACCCTTGCAGATCCGTCTACGAACCATTTTCCCCCTCCTTCTAATTCTTCTTCTTCTAAGTCAGGTCTTATCTTGGTTTGTAATTGTACAATTTCAGCGCAATCATGAGTGTGTTCCCCCAAAGTTTCCCCATATAGAAACTGAGCTGAATTCTGAGCTGCTGTAGTTCTGAGCTCCAGGTCGTGACAGTATATTAAGATAGCTTCATATTTGTAGAAGTCGTGCATCAGTGAGCCACGTTTCAGCCTTTTTCTGTAAAATGCTCCTCATATTATGAGGAGTATACACTACCAAAGGTGCTCTAAAAGTTATCTTTTTTGCTTCTTCTACTAACACAGCCGTGTCCACAATAGCTTGTAAGCACGTGGGCCATCCCAGACTGACAGGGTCCAAGAGCTTAGATACATAACCCACAGGTTTCTTTGATCCCGCCCAATCCTGTGTTAGTACCCTGTAAGTGGTATGATTACTTACATCCACAAACAGCTGAAAGGGTCTCTTTATGTCTGGCAGGCTCAGCACTGGAGCTACTATAAGGGCCTTCTTTAATTCTCTACATTTTTCTTCGTCCGGTTCAGTCCATTTAGGTTTATCGGTGGTTAGTTTTTCGTATAAAAATTTTACTTTCTCACTGTACCCCTCGATCCATTGTCTATAGAACCCCAGAAGCCCAAGTACTTGTCTTACTTCCCTTTCTGACTAATGGGAGGGTAATGCAATGATCCCCGCCACCCTGTCAGGGTCTACCTTTTTCTTACCTTTCACCAACCAGTGTCCTAAATATTTCACCTCAAGCTCTGTGAATTGCAGCTTAGATTTTGAAACCTTTAAGCTTTTATCCCCTAAAAAGTTTAGGAGAGCTATTGTGTTTGCTCTTACCCCATCTTCATCAGGACCCTCTATTAATAAGTTATCCACATATTGTAATAGTTTTGTTCCTTCTGTAGGGACAAACTCACTCAATAATTGCTCGAGAGCCTGACCTAACAGGTTCAGTGAATCCACAAACCCTTGAGGCAGGGGGGTCCACCTAAATTTTTGTTTACGGTTCGTCTCTGGGTCCTCCCATTGAAATGCAAAATAGTCCCGACTCTGCTTGAGGACAAGTCCAAAAGGCATATTTCAGGTCTATTACGCTATACCAGATATCATTTGGTGACACATTATTGAGGAGTGTATAGGGATTTGAGACGGTGGGAAATAAGGTTTTTGTTCGCTGGTTAACAGCTCTTAGATCCTGCACCAAGCAATAACTCCAGTCCAGTTTATGGACCGCAAGAATGGGAGTATTATGTCTAGACATACATGGCTCCAAGGTGCCCTTTTTTATTAGATCCTCACTTATTGGTTTTAACCCCCACCTTCCCTCCATGGGTATTGGATATTGTTTGACCCTAATAGGGTTTTCTGGTTTCTCAATTTCTATGTGTATAGGTTCCATTTCCAACTTCCCCACCTCCCCCTTTGTGTGCCACACTTTAGGGTTTATTTTTCCCTCGTTCTCAGCAGTGAGTTTTTACAAGCTTACCATAAGTTGAGAGTCTTGTGCAATTAGACTAATACTCAAATTCACCATTAAATCCCTCCCCATCAAATTATAATCTGCTTCTTCCACCAACAGTATATTCTCCAAACACAATTTATTTTCGGACTCGATTTCCACATCTTTAATTACCAGTACCTTGAAAGGTTCCCCCTTCACCCCGATTACCATCATGGAATCCTTGCTCTTTGAGCACCCCCATGGTAGGTGTTGGACAGTACTCTTTTCAGCCCCTGAATCTACCAAAACCACCAGTTCCTGCTTGTGGCGTCCTATTTTTAGTTTTATCAAGGGCTTCTTTGGTGTTACAGACCCCACGTTAAAAAGCCCCTGACACCTCTAGTCTTCTTGAAAAATTTTCACATCCTTCATTCTCTTTTTACATTCCCTCTTAAAGTGACCTCTTTGCTTGCAGTAATAGCACTCTGGCATCTCTCTCTGTGGGGGCGCATGCCTCCTTGGTGGATATGTGGGTTTCCCCAAGGCTTTTTGTTCCTGACCTGTTTTCCCAGTGTTTGTGTCCTGTTCCTGTTTTTGTGCTTACCTTACCGCCGCCACTAGGACCTTTGCCTGTGCCTTCTGCCTTTCATCCTCCCTCCTCATATAGACTTTTTGAGCCTCCCACAACAATTCCTGTAACGTTCTTTCCTGCCAATTTCCCAGCTTCTCCAATATCTTTCTTATGTTCTCCCAGGATTTAGCCACAAATTACGTTTTTAATAAAATGGCTCCCACTGGGGAATCCGGGTCTGTTCCTGAGTACATCTGGAGAATTTTTCTTAACCTCTCCAGCCACTCGGTAGGAGTTTCATCCCTCCCTTGGCATTCCTGCAATGCTTTACTCAGATTCCGCCCCTTTTGTACTTCCCCCCGGATACCTTGAATCACCATATTTCTAAGATCTATCATGTTTTGCTGGTCCTCTTCCGCTTGTGCATTCCACGATGGCCTTTTACTGGGCCATTTGACCTCCCCACTCCCCCCTTGTGGGTTTCAATGTTCCTAATCCTTTATTGCCGCCACCCTTATCATATCTTGTTCTTCCGCATTAAACAAAGACCTCATTATGGCACTAATATCATCATATGAATAAATACTGTTCCCCAAAAACTCATCCAACCTCTCCGCCGCCTCCAAAGATCATCCATTATTTTCCCCATTTCCTTTTTGAATGCACGCACATCCCCCGAGTTTATTGGCACATTCACATATCCAGTGACTCATGGAACAGTCGGGACTTCCCTGAGTGGAAAGAGACTCTGCTGTCCTTCCTCGTCCTCGCTATCGTCCACATTAGCCTTCCGAGTCTTGCGTCTCGTTCGGCTGGAGGGGGGGAATTGTTCCCTGTGGATATGTGTGCTGTGTTCCCCTCCGGTTGCATAGGAGAGGGAAGGGGAAGGGTTTGTTCTTGTGTGAGCAGCATCGCCAAAGGTTGCCTCTCTAGAGGAGTTGCTTCGGATGGCGGTGCCTGCGGCGCCGCCTGTTCATGCGCGGATTCGGGGAGGGGACCCTGCACCTGGGGATTCGGGTATGGGGGATGGAGGTTTTCCAAGGGTTCCCAGGTTTTTGTGAGGTTCTTAGGTTGTTTATAGGTTTTTACAGGAAATAACCGGGTACTGGCATATTCCCATAGCTGTGCATACTCCCTTTCCTCGTTTGTTGACCCCTCTTCCTCCAACACAAATTCCTCCAATGCCTGACACGTTTCCTTCTCAAAAGGCCCAAACATAGGCCAAAATAAGTATTTCTTCACCTCCACATGAGCCCATTTCTCCACACAATAATATATCATTCTCTCCTTAGACCTCCCCCTCCTCGTGGGGCAATCCTACCAATTTTCCAACATCCACCCCAGAGGACTGTTTCTTGGTATATCGGGAGTACTATAATTTTTCACCTTTTCTGGTTTCCCCTGGGTTTTCCCTTGTAGTTTACTCTTTTTCAGTCCCATGTTTCTTATGCACATGCATTTGGTAAAAAATCATACTGGCAAGAGAACAATTTTAAGACCAACTGAAATTCCAGGGGTTAATACATCACATAACCCTGTAAACACCACCAGAGATCCAAATAATATTCCCATATGTGAGCGTAGAGCTCTCTCACCTTCAGTGCATATTTCATGATCTCCATGTAGGATGAAAAACCCTAAGCAATATCAGATATACTCCCTTAACATATCAGTGTTAGAATGGGGCTTGCAAGGTCATTTTATCTGTAATAATGCCAGACTTGTTGTGAATAGCTCCTGCTCTGGAAGCATTAGCTGGAAGAATGGAGGACTCAGGGTCTGTCACACAGATCCATGATGCCAATGGTGAATTCCCTCCTCACACAGTTCATTGGTGATTGTATTGGTTTGGCACGGCCTGGTTTTTGGTAGCAGGGGCACCACAAAGATGGCTCCTGTGAGAAGCTGCTGGAAGTTTCAAAACCTTTGACAGAGTCAATGGTTGATGGCTCTGAAGATGGACAGGCAGCTGGCCAAAAATTGGGACAATGAGAGAGGGTGGTAATGCCTTTGGGATGGCATATTTAAGAAGAAAATCAAAACAAAGTCACAAGCTTTTTCTTATAGTCAGAGAAGAGGAGGAGGTGACAACATGTGAGGGAAAACATGGCAACACAAAGGTCAGTGGTGAAGGAGGGGGAGGAGGTGCTGCAGGTGCCAAAGCCAAGATTCCTCTGCAGGCTGTGGTGAAGACCATGGTGAAGTAGTCTGTCCCCCTGCAGGCCATGAGTCCACGGGGGATGCAGAGAGATCCACCCACAGCCCATGGGGGAGGTGCCCATGCCGGAGCAGGTGTAGGCCTGGAGGAGGCTGTGATCCGGTGGAAGACATGGTGGAGAGAGGAGGTCCCTGCTTCCAGGCTGGAGTGGCCTGTCCTTGGAGGACTGCACCCCAGGGACAGAGACCCACGTTGCAGTGTTTTTGGGAGGACTGTCTCCACATGGGGGGAATTCACGTTGCAGCAGGTGTAGTATAGCTGCTGCTCGTGAGACTGGACCCACTCCAGAGAAGCTAACGGAGAGCTGTCTCCCATGGGAGGGACCCTTCAACCTCACAGGGTAAAGACTCCTCTCCCAGAGCAATGGAAGAAAACCTTGGGTGATGAACTGACTAAAATTCCTATGCCCTGTCTCCCTGCGCTGTTGGTGGGAAGGAGGGAGGGGCTGGGGGGGGGGGGGGGGAAGATGTTTTAAGGTTTTATTTTTACTTCTCATTATCCTCCTCTGATTCTGTTAGTAATAAATTCACTTTGCAACTTTAAGTTGAGCCTGTTTTGCCCTTGAAGTGTTTTCTCCTAGTCCTTATCTCAACTCATGACCCCTTCATTAATTTTTTTTACTCTCCTCTACCCAGCTGTGGCAGGGGAGGGTGAGCAAGTGACTCTCGTGGGTGCTGGGCCAGTGTCAAACCACGACAGTGATTAAATCTCCCTGCCTCCACGAATATGGGCTTTGAGTTATTCTCATATGTCATCTACATATTGGATGAACACCTCTTATATTAAAAGTCTTGGTATCATTATCTGCACAACACATCATTATGCATTTTTATTAACAACAAATATGACAGTTGAAACCTGTAATCAATATTATTGCATCACAACTGTCAACCCTATGTACACTTCCTGCATCACCCCTGAAGATATAACTGAGAGGAATTTTACTTACCTGTATGTCGGTGTGCAGAACTACAGATTCCTGTAAATCTTACATGGGCATGTATTGTTGCACAGGCAATCCCTGACGAAGGGGAGAGAATGATGAGGAGGACTCCGTCTTCTCAGAAGGCTAAATAATTACTTTATTATTCTATACTATATACATTGCATCAAACTGAATCTGCCTTGCACTCACCCTTGCTCACAACTGCACTCATCTCGATTCTCTCTTGACTGTCTTGTGACAGTCCGACACACACACAGCTCTTGGCCCTGATAGGCCAAAGGAACAAAACATCCTCACTTTGGGTAAACAATCTCCATTTTGCATTCCACCTTAGCACAGCAAGCGAGATAAGAATTATGTTTTCCTTCTCTGCTTGTCTCACAATTTCTCTCTGTTCTGAGGGCATGTGAATACCACAGACATGGGAAGGAGAATCAGGAGTTTTGCATCTAAAATGCTTGTTTGTAAAGGAATCAAAACAAATAAAGATATTTGTTGCTTGGCTTACTGCTTTTATTGTATCTGCTATTATTATTTTAGCTTCATCTACTATTCCTATTGCTACTTTAATGGAATCGGTAAAAACAGCTCATTAAGTTAGTTCTGTATTGAGCAATTTCACAAAGGAGTTACAAATGCAGACAGTAATTGATCAACAAATACTGGCACACTTAGATGCCCTTGAGGATGCTCTGCTATGGGTAGGAGAAAAACAAGATGCCCTGAATACTCAGTTAAGTCTTCACTGTGACTGGCAGCACACCGATGCTAACATGTGTTACCCCCATAGAATGGAACAGTTATGAAACTTCTTGGGATAAGGTGAAGGCTCATCTAAAGGGGGCATTTTCTAAAAATATGGATGAAAACATAAATGCACTATGAATAGCCTTAGGAAAAAAATCTCAAAAAATGCAAACCATGTCTGCACAGAGTTTCTATGATACACTTGCTAGCAATTTACCTGGCTTAATCTGAAAACTTGTTTTAAGGGACTGAATTTATGTATATGGCTGTTTAGTGCTTTGGGGACAGGTCTCTTTCTTATTCTCATTACAGGATTTCTCTGTGTCTGGAGACTGTTTCAAATCAGAAAAGATTTGAATGAGGGAAGTTTCGGACAGACACTCACACCTGCCCAACCTCAGCTCCCACTGCACAGTGCCCACGGCATCACACCACAACTCCCAAAAAACCCCCAAGGGAAAAGCCCACCCCCAGGGCCAAAACCGCCCAAAACCCCTATCCCCCTTCCCAGACCAAGGGCAACATTCACTACCAAGCCTAAACCCATAACAATGAAGGTCATGAACTTTTTAAGGAAAATAATTGTCTTTCCTGAGCTGCTTCTTCGCCACCCTGCATCACCATGGAGGCACTTGTCAAGTTGCCTTTTGAAGAAATGAAACAAGAAAGGCAACAGATGGACATATGGTTGTGAAACAGGAGATTCATCCTGCTGAATCCTATTTCATTCCTAAGGTCTCTTCAGCTGAAGGCAGCTGTTGTATCTTTGCTTCTTTGTAATTGTTGACTGTTGTCTGCATGCAGTGACCTCAGTCTCATTTGAGGTTTTGACATCTGTGTTTGTCCTTGTTGTGCCTCTCTTGCCTCCCTGCTGGAGTCACTGCTGGAGCTGGCAGTGTTCACTTGGATGGGCACAGGGAAGCTCTGGGCTGCAACTGCAGTTGTTTTTTCTCCCCATCTGTGTTCCAGTGACTCTTGGTGAGCAGGCCCGGGGAGAAGTCTCCTCCCCACAGAGCTGGCCAGCCCAGACTGATATCCACTGCAGAGCAGGTTGTGGCTGCTCTCTGGGCTCTGCAGGACATCCCCACCATGAGTGGCTGTATCTCTGGCTTTCCAGGATGGAAAGCAAATCTCAGAGCACAAGTGGGGTAAACCCTTGCAGGCAGCAATCCCAGTGAGCAGCATGGGTGTGATGTCCCCATTTGTTGGGGGAGGTGGGACCTGATTCCTAATTGCTAATCTCAAAGCAAGGCTTGGGTGTGCCCCCAGCTGAGTGGGCTCTGAGCTGTCACATGCTCAGTCTGTTTGGCCCAAACCAAGAGATGCCTTAAGGATCCTGCAGAGAGAAGCTGCATTGGGGTGCTTTGCCTCACATTCTAGTTCCTGATTCCATCCTCAGTTTCTTTTGCTGTAGCTTCTTCTCAGTGACGACTCACTGTTTATATATCTTGAAAATGGTGGGAGTGTTGGCAGGCTTAACAGGGAATTTGACAGCTTGAATTCTCAGAGTAAATTCTCTGTCTGGGTGCACACTCATCACGGAGAGATAACTGGTGCTGGTTTGGGGCAGGTGAGGGAGCTCCTCCCCATCACAAAGAGAGAAGCTTGCAGTGTTCAGCAGGGCAAGGAGTGGGCATTTTCAATGCTGCAGTCTTCAATCCGTGTCAAAGGGAACTAAGTGATGATTAATTCCTCATGCTGCTTCTCGGTGAGCTGTAGTTCAGACAATCAAGAGCTAAACTCCAACCCCACTTTCATCCTGCCAGGACATTCACAGCAGGAGTCATGCCATAATGGGTGCCTCAAGGGATATTTGTGTCCTTTCCTAGGCTTTCCCTACACCCAGCGCTGTCGGCTCACTAACACCTCCCCGGTGCCCCTGACATTCAAGCTCCACATGTTGGACAATGGCACGCAGCTGGCTGTTGACAGCATCGATCAGATCCTCTGCCACAGTGACCCAGCCTGGAGGAAGGGAATTCATTTCTATGTGGAGCCCAGGGAGTTTACAATGACTCCCATCCAAGGGACCATCCTCCCCCAGGGACACCAGGACATCCAGGTACGGGAATTGTCCAGCCAGAGACGCTTCAGCACCAGGGCTGAAGCTTCACTGGAGTGTGGGAGGGCTTTAGCTCTGGTGCCAGCTTTGAGCATGGTGTGAGTGAGAGATCTGCACTGCTGTGAGGCCTCTGCTAGCTGCCTTACTCGGGATGTTCCTCAAGGAGCACTGTTTTCTTTCCAAAATCATATGCTGAGGTCGCATACCATATGGTCAAGTCCTGAAGGCATTCTTGTGCTTTTGAGAGCCATTTATTTGATTTCAAGTGGGCAGAGCCAGAATGAGGGCAGAGAGATGTCATTGTATAAAGCAGTTAGCTTTTCTTCTTGGTCTCATTTCCCCTTTCCTGGGGAGCGGAAGGATTTGTGTTCACTGCAGGAATCTCCAGTGGAGAGAAAAAACTCTGCAGCCAAATGTTGCGGTTCAAATTTACTTTATTGATTCCTTGTTAAGTGGTTTGTTCTGTTGTATGCCCATGTTCTCCCTGAGTTGGTTTACCCCTGAGTTTTACCCTCCTTCAAAGCTGTCCCTCATGCCATTCCCTGCCCCTTGTTCCAGCTCTTTCCTTGCCTGTCAAGGCCACCCAGCCCTTTATTGTTCTTAAACCTTCTTTGCCAATTTAACCTCAGGCCAATCCCTGTCTGCAACACCCCTTTGGAATTCCCCTATTCCTGGAGGCCCCATTGGCCCATATGAGCCATCCTGTCCAGGCTCCTACCCAAAGTGGCCCCAGACACTTGATGTAAACCCCTCTCTCCTCCCCTGAGGATTCCCTATTGGTTTGCTGTTTGTATCCACCCCCCCTGATTTGTATCTGTACAAAAGCCCTTGCACAGGAGTGCCCAGGGCTCTTTTGCCTCTGATCCCTTTGCTTGGAATAAACCCTTCCTTGTGGAACCTCAAGACAGAGAGCCTCCTCCTTTCTCCTCTGCCTGGTCCCTGTCGTGGCTTGTCTCTTGCATTGTAGAGCAAGTGGCTCTAAGGGTTCTGCCTCTGGTGAATCCCCGGCCTGAGGCAGTTCCCCACTCCTGGCGGGGTGCCGGAGTTCTCAGAGCCAGCCCAGCTCCGGTTACCACGGCAGCCATGAACTGCCCAGCACCTGCTGGGCCACACTTTGCCTTCAGCTTCCTGCTGTAAAACTGAGCTCATTGTGTTCAAGTCAGATTTCCTCTGCATTTATGTCATTGCAGTCAGATGAGAAATTGGCCCTTTAATTTGAATACAGTGGTGGTAAAGCTTTAGTCTAATGTTTTAATGTAGCTGAGCTATGCCCTGATAGTAAGGTGTGTTTAACAAATCTGGTATTGTCAGAAGGCCTTTGTTACTCTGAGACTGCTCAACACGTGGAGCAGCAGAAGAATTAAGGCAAAATCCTCCCTCAAGGACTGGAGGATATCACATGTGGGTAATGAGCTTTTGTAAGGAAGAATTTACTGTTCTTCTCTTCCACCACGTGACCATGTGTTCCAACACGGTGATGGAGTTCTACAGGAAAATGCTGGTGGACCTGGAGGGTATTGGCAAGGGAGTGGCATCATTGGCCATCACAGCCAGGTACCAGTCCTTCCCTGGCCTCCCCCAGCCACTGCCTTGCACAGGGTTTGCTGGCTGCAGCTGCTAAGGAGAAGTGCTGGTTAATGACCTCATGTTGTGCCAGCTGGACATGAGAACAGCAGTGCTTGGATAGCAGCCTGTGGTGAAAAGCAGCCCTGTGCACAGCCCAGCAGGGTCCTGGGCCCTTTTCTGAAGGGACCAGGAATGAGATCATTTATTGGCCTGGGTTTTGGTGCTTGAGGTGGAACAAATTTCCCGAGGCCCTCCTCTCCTTGCTGCAAGAGGTGGAGTTGAGCTGGTTGCGAGCACCGTGCATTGGTTTGGGACACAGCAAGCAGCCTGCTGAGAGTCAGGGTCTGGTTCTGTTCATGAGGGCACGTAGCAGGGGGGAAGTGGCTCCCAGCAAGAGTGGTGAGGACAAGGTCTTAGGAGGGGAAAGCAGCCCTTGATGTGGCAGGTCAGCTCTAGTTTTTCTCCTTCCCTCTGCATCCCATTCTGAGCTTTAATGTTCTCAGAGTTGAGACGAAAAGTCGTTGCTGCAGCAGAATTCCATCCTGCTGTGCTGCTGTGGGTGTCAGTGGAACGCCAAGCGGGATGCATTTCTCTGGTGCTGTTCCCTCTCCCAGGCAGAGACATCCAGGCAGTGCCTGAGCTGCCATTTTGTCAAGCAGGTGGAGCTGGGGACAGTCAGTGCATGGAGCTGTGGAGGGAAGGAGCGAGGGAGCTGTAGGCCCTGGGAGGGGCTGATCAGCCACTCTGTAGGGCAGCTGGTGTCTTGTGCCCTCCAAGGCTGGGGCAAACAGCTGAGTTCTCAGGCAGAGCAACAGCACCATGGGAGAGAAGGGAGTAATTTTTACTGGGACACTGGAGTTGTGTGTTCCTTGAGCCTTAGTGAGCTCTGATCCCTGTTGGGAAGGCTCCCTCCGAGCTCGTGGATCACTGGGACTGTTACAGGAGTCCTTGCAAGCCTTCCTGGGTAAAGGAGGGGCTGAGGCAGCTGTGAGACAAAGTGCTCTGCCTGGGGCACTTGGAATCCTCTGGGTGCTGCCTCTCAGGGTTTGCCCCTCCTTGACAAGACCTGTTGGAGTGGGAAGACGTAGAAGGCAATTTATCACTGTAGGGATGTTAAATGTCCGTTTGACAGCGACCAATGTGTTATGCTCCATTTCACAATCTTTGGGGGTAAATGTTCTCCATTCTCTCAGTATCTCTGATTCCCCTGGGCTCATCTCTTTGCCCAACTGTCTCATTCCTGAGCTGCAAGTGTACTCACACGTGCTGCAGTATGAGTGCCTCCTGAAGGTGCCCTACGAGAGGAAGTTCTTGATTAGGAATCCCAGCCACCTGCCTGGCTGCTACGGGCTTATTCCCCAGGTTTGGCATCCCATCCACCTCCTCCTGTCAAATATTATTGTGGACATTATTAGGGGGAAAAAGGGTTTGGATGTGACCTTGCTGGTTTCTATTCAGTCTTAAAGATCTGCTGAGAACAGGATCCTACCCGAATGTAAACTTTAGGATGCAGTTTAACCTCCTGAGGAAACAGTTTATGTTCTAGTCTTCAGGGTGTTTTCTTGTGGGAGATCTTAGAGAGTTGTGAAAAGCTGCTGCATCCACAGACACCAATGCCTGTGCTGGCAGCCTCCTTCCAGGATCCCCTGGGAAAGCTAAGCCTACAATTATTGCATCTTGTTTGTGCCTTTTACCTTTGTCCTGGGGATTTTTAAGCATGTGTGTAAGTTGCTGTGGGTGTTAAGGAGTGTAAAGTTTCTTCAGAGGTGCCCCTGAAGTTGCATTTCATTCTGTCTCTTCCAGAAACGCAAGGAGGACTCTCCTGTGCTCTACTCGAACCCCAAGCCCTGTGGGATTGTCCAGCCTCACAGCACTGCAGAGATCCCAGTGCTAGTGGAAGTGCAGGCGCTGGGCACGCATCGCACCAATGTTCTCATCGGCATGTTTGGGGATGAGAGAAACCCACTGGTGAGTGCAAGGGGAGATGTGTGCCTTTGTGCAGCTGCTCCTGGCAGGGTGCAAAGGGCACAGGGATTCTTCCAGGGAAAACAGGCACAGGCTGCTGTGGAGAAGGCCAGGAGGGATCAGTGACACAAACAGCTCATGCCTCATAGGTGGTAATCTCAGTGTCTGACACAGAATGTCATTTGTCTGAGCTGGAATCGAGGGTCATTTTAGTTCATTACTCTTGAAAATGCTGTTAACTTTGGAAAGATTTCTTTTAAAATGTCATCTCTCTGAGCACAAAAGAGGATGTCAGAAGACTTCTGGGAACCTTGAGCTTTCTGTAAAAGAAAGGAAAGCTGGCATTTGAGGAGTGGTTGCAAGGATTGAAACTTACATTAAAACATAAGGAAATGACGATGCCAAATCCCCTGGATGGCACCAAACATCTGAACCTGGGCCATTGTGGCACTGCATGTAAATCAGTGAACACGAAGGACAGGCAATGCAGGCTGTGCCAAGGAGCCTGAAGTTTGACAAAACAGTTGCTTTCAACTATCTGGCTTCTTACCTTAAAGTGGAGGATTTCTCCCCACCAGAATAACCAGTTGTTTAACTGTCATCCTGGTCTTAACTAGAGATTTCTTGCAAAGCTTTTACCTTTGGGCCCATAATTCGTAGTTTGAAAGGTTCTCTTACCTTAATCCTTTTAAATTTGGAGGTGAACATGTTTCCTTTTCCCCCAAAAGCCTAGCATTTCAGCTGGAGAGTGGTAGCTGTCCCTAAAGAAATAACTTGAGCAGGGTTGATCTGTTTAAGGTTTTTTAGGTTTCCCTGTTGTGGTTTGTTTTGGGGTTTTAAAAAAAATATTTCTTGCCTGCTTCCTGGAACAGAGACCACAATTACGAAGCTCTGGACGGCTGGCAGAAATCTCCCCAAGTCCAAGGCTGATGGAGTTTGGCAGGATCCCAGCACTACAGCCTATATATATATATATATATGTGTGTATGTATGGGAAATGCAACCTGAGTCACCTGGGAGTGTTGGAAAATGTCAACCAACCCCCCAGCAGTGTCAGGAAAACATTCCTGATAAATATCTGGTGGAGCTGCAGAGTTTCTGGTGTTGGGCCCTGGGGGGGCTGTGCTGTGCTGGCACTCACTGGCTGGGTCTGCCCCTCGGTGCCTCAAATCTCCCCTTTTTGTTTGCCTTCTCTGTCTTTTCCTCTCCCACTGTGCTTTTTGGATGCCCACAAGGTGTTCATCCCTGTCCTCTGTAGTTCCTCAATGCAAGCAGTTGCAGCTGCTGCAGCACCTCAGTGTCATCCCTGGGCTGCTTTTAGAAGAGACCTGCTCCGGCCTGGATTGGGAAGGGCTGGAGCAAACCATTTCTCTGTTCAACGTGCCAGCACCCACCCAGGGGCTACATCCTGACCAGGAGCTGCTCGTACAGGTGTCCCTCCCTTCCTCCCTTCCTCCCTCCTTCCCACTTCAGGTCCCTGTTCATAGATGTCTTCTTTTCCAGAGATGAGCTTCACCCACCTAAATTCAAACCCCAACCACCAACGGGGGAGAAAACATGCTTGGATTGCCCAGCGTCTCAATTAAGGTACTTCAAGATTCGAAAGGAGGAGGCAGCCAGAGCCCTGAAGGAAGTGAGGGATTTGACTCAATCTTCAGGCGTAGAGGTACATTTTCTTGTACACCTACTGCTTGTGTTGCCTCCCCAGCCTGCCACCAGCAAGTCATGCTCATGCTAAGCTCCCTTTTTGCTGCCCTGCTGTCCTGTGCCCTGACAGTGGGCTGGGCAGCAGGGCCGGTGGCTGGACATGGGGTGAGTGGCAGGGAGAAATAGGAGAGTTTTCCTTTGAGAAGCTCACTCAGATCCTACAGGCCTGTGTTGAGTGTGCGATTTTTTGCCTTGTTTCCTTCACAATGTAAGATGAGGCTTTTATTTGCATCACCATGGGAAGAGCTCCAGCTTCCTTCCCAGAGCAAGCTGTGATGAGTCCTGATCTCTATGTGCCCTCTTCCCAGCCCAGACAGACTACCTGTTTGCAGGTCTCTGCTGTCACCTGCGAGCTGGTATTGCACTGGTAGCCCTGAAGCTGTCTTACAAACTGAGACTTTGCAAAATGGCTGTCTCTTCCTCCAGGCATAGGAAATGGCTTGTTTTCCAGGTGCCACCACAAACTCCTGAAAACCCTCACCTCCCACCAGGCTTGGAGGGATTCAGGTGCTCCGCTGACGCACCACACACTCCCCTGGAAGTGGAGAAGGGAAGAGGGAATCTGTCTCACTTGCACATTGTCAGTGTGGCAAGGAGGGCTGGAGCTCCCAGTCCCACTGGTGGCCCTCAGCATTGGCCACAGAGGGGCCTCACATCTCTCCAGGTCCATCACAAAGTGCTGCTGATGTAGCTGGTTTTTGGAGAGGCCGTGCAGGACACATTGTAGGGCTGCCCAAGGATGCTGTGCAGCACCTATGGAGGGCACTGCTCCCCCTGCAACTCCTCAGGTGGTCCATAGGAAATTTTTGCAGGAGCTTTTGCTGTAGCACCTTGAGAAAGCAGCATTTAAATCAGAGAGAGAGGGGAAGAGCCTCAGGAGTCAGATGGGCTGGGCTGGAGTCTTTTGCTCAGCTCCAAGAATTCTCACTCTGAGTTTCCTCCTTTTCTAAAAGCAGTAAGTTTTTAAACTTTTTAAAGGCAAGTAGTGCATCAGAGAGAATTTCTACTGCCAGGAGACATCCCAGTTCACTTTCACGTAATGTACTAATTATTGCATTGACCTGTGAGTATGGGAGAAGATTTTCCCCATGGTCCCTGCACTGGTCAGTGGCATGGATGCAGGATGAGATTAGGGTGATTCTGGCTGTGTTTGGGGAATAGATAAGTCATATTTATTTCGTTAAATTTCCATCTCTATCCTGTTTTATATTTTAACTCCATACCTACTTATATTGATTAACATTATTTAGGCGATTCCACTCCTATAACAGTATTAATTGAATTTGAAGAAAGTAAATTACTTCTAAATATCTGAAAATATGGGGCAGTGTGCCGGAAAGAATACTATTAAGAAGGGGAAAGGAAAGGAAACTTTTAAGAGGATACCACCTAGCAGCCCATTAGGAAAAATGTTGGATAATTGGGATGCTAATGAGGAAATAAAGAATTTGGATAGAATAAAAATGATAAGATATTGCACTGAGATATGGCCCAAAGAGAGTATAGCAGAGGGACCTGTCCATTGGCCTTGGTACGGAACGGAAGAAAGATGGTTATGTGTAGCCTTAAACAGATATGTTAATGGCAGAGTAGAACCTTGTGAGCAAGAAATTAAATATGCTAGATGTTGGATAGAGAAAGAAAAACAGGAAAAGGAAATAAAAGTATATAAAGTTTCTAAAGAAAGAGAGAAATAAGTAAATGAGTTACCAGAAAAGAGGTGGCATCCATTAGAACACCTTCCTCCTCCTCCCCCTCCTGATCCTATAGACTATCTTCCATTGTCTCCTCCTCTGACTCCTTCCACAAACAATCTGCCTCCTCCTCCTCCAGAATTGTAGCCCACAATACCAACACTAGAGGAGGATGTAAGACAAACTACAACATCAGTTCCCATAGGGGTTACAAGATCGCCTCAACCCTTGCATGCAAGTTATCATATTACTGATGCCCCTTCCTCTGTGTCATCTCCCTTCCCAATAATATCCGCATCAACGCACTCAAGTTCTTCTTCAGCTTTACAAAGTGCCTCTAGTTCTACAAATACCCTAACGCCAGCCACCAGCACTGTTCAAAGTATCCCTACCCCAATTATAGCTCCTAAAACTTTTGAAAATCCCCCTCTTTATTTTTCCCCCATATTTCAACCCATATCTCAAAATACCCCTTCCCCTGCTTTTGGTCCCGGAACAATAGAAAATACTCCTTTTTATGTATCCCCTATACCCCAATATCCTAAAAACCAGATACAAGAGGAACAAGAGGAACATTTAACAACAAGGAGCCAAGGAGAAAAGACAGTTTGCTGCTGCAAAAATAAAGAGGAAAATAAATTAAATGAACAAAATGAACATGTAAAGGGTCACACTTATAACACCAGGTTCCAGGCAAACAAAATACAAGAAGATCTTGAAAAGACTGAAAGGTTATTCCCTCTAAAGGAGGTGCCTATGGGGGGAGGCAGAGGTGGTATTGGATTTGTAAATGCACCATTAACAGCATCTGAAGTCAGGAATTTTAAAAAGGAGATTAAACCCCTATTAGAAAATCCAATAGGCATCTCACAGCAGTTGGATCAATTCTTAGGACCCAATATCTATATGTGGGAAGAATTAAACTCAATCCTAGAAATATTATTTTCCTCAGAGGAGGTACAAATGATTAGAGCAGCAGGGATGAAGATTTGGGAAAGGGAAAATCGAGGTGGTCCTAGGGGAGAAGACAAAATGCCGCTTAACACGCCTAACTGGAACCCAAATCAAGAGGAAGGAAGGGCAAGTATGAGGCAATACAGAACTTTAGTAATAAGAGGGATACAAGAGGCAGTACCCAGAACAAACAATGCAAAATTAGCTTTTGATAGCCAACAAGAACGAGAGGAGTCACCTAGCGCTTGGCTGGAAAGGTTAAAAAGGAACTTTCAATTATATTCAAGTGTGGATCTGGACAGTCCAGAAGGACAAGTGCTAATTAAAATACAATTTGTAATGACAGCATGGGTTGACATCAGGAGGAAGTTAGAAAAGTTGGACGACTGGCAAGAAAAAAGAAATGAATGAATTATTAAGGGAGGCACAAAAAATATATTTGAGGAGGGATGAAGAAAAGACAAGGACAAAGGCAAAAATCATGGTGGCAGTAGCAAGGGAAAGTGCAGGACTTGGAAGTAATGAACAAACCAACTGGAGAAGATAAAGACAGGTATATGGTATATTGGGCCTAGAGGAAGTGAATTTAGAGGACCATTAATTGGAAAAAGCGAACATAATAAAGACAGTAGAACATCGTGGACAGAAGGGAGACCACCTTGGGTGGAGGTTATATGTTTTTACTGTGGAGAGAAGGGACACACAAGAAATTTCTGTAAAAAGAGAAAGATAGATGAAGCTATATCACAAGAACACGACACCCTAGGAAGGAGATTAAAAGGGGATGATTAGGGGTGTCGGGGGCTCTATGCTCTGAAGGATGAAATAGATCATCAAAAAGACCCCCTGGTAAATTTGGAAATTGGCCCTCAGAGCGAAGAAACCAAATTTTTAGTAGATACTGGAGCGGACCAATCAAGTGTTGCAAAAATTCCTAAAGGATGTAAACTGAGTAATCAGACATGCAAAGTGAGAGGTGCTGAAAATAACCCTTTTGAAGTACTTATTATTGAGGGTGTAACAATAAAAGGAAGTTTCAGAGAAGTCTGTACCAACTTATTATATATGCCAGAACTAGATTCTAATCTTCTAGGCTGGGACTTAAAAGTGCAACTAAAAATAGGAGTGGTACCCGAAGGAAGACATATGGTGGCAAAAATGATGGTTTTGATAGAGGAAGATGAAAAAGGAATTGATCCGAAGGTGTGGGCAGAGGAAGGAGGACATGGATTGTTAGACATTACACCCATAGAAATTAAAATGAAACCAGACCTTCCTCCAATAAGAGTAAAACAATATCCAATTTCAGTAGAAGGAAAACAAGCACTAACACCAGTAATTAAAAATCTGATAAAGGAAGGGATATTAGAGCCGTGCATGTCTCCACACAACACCCCTATTTTACCTATTAAGAAACCAGATGGTACATATCGTTTAGTTCAAGATCTACGGGAAATAAATAAGCAGACAATTAGACAATGTCCAGTAGTTGCCAACCCATACAATTTATTGAGTAAGGTACCATCGAGACATGCATGGTTTAGCGTTATATATCTAAAGGATGCTTTTTGGTCATGCCCATTGGAGAAAGAAAGTAGAAAATGGTTTGCGTTTGAGTGGGAAGACAAGGAGACTGGAAGAAAACAACAACTACAATGGACAAGGTTGCCACAAGGATTTACGGAGTCACCAAATTTGTTTGGGCAAACCCTAGAAAAGATAATAAGACAATTTAAACCCGAAGGTAGTTCCCAAGTTCTACAATATGTAGATGATTTGTTAATCTCTGGAGAAGAAAAAGAAGAGGTACAGAAAACAACGGTTAACTTATTAAACTTCCTGGGGAAAACGGGGTTAAAAGTATCGAAAAGAAAATTACAATTTGTTGAATCTGAAGTAAAATATTTAGGACACGTAATTGGAAAAGGATACAAGAAATTGGACACTGATCGAATTCAAGGGATACTATCACTACAAGCACCTAAAATAAAAATGGATGTGAGAAAATTACTTGGACTGATTGGATATTGCAAATTATGGATAGACGCTCACACAAAACTGGAAAAATTCCTGTATAATAAATTGGTCGAGGATGAGCCTATCAATTGGAATAAGGATAATGATAGAAAACTAGAAGAGTTAAAAGAGAAATTAGCAAACGCTCCGCTGCTAAGTTTACCAGACTTCAACAGACTGTTTGAATTGTTTGTGAATGTTGAGGATGGGATAGCTTATGGAGTTATAGTACAAGACTGGTGTGGAGTGCAAAAACCCATTGCCTATATTTCAAAACTACTCGATCCAGTTGTTAGAGGTTGGCCTACCTGTCTCCAAGCGGTAGCGGCAACTGTAGTTGTTGAAGAAGGCTACAAGTTAACCCTAGGTAACAAGATCAAAGTGTATACACCCCATGATTTGAAAAGTATATTGAGTAAAAGAGCATGCCAGTGGATCTCAGATAGTAGACTTTTAAAGTATGAACTGATTTTGAACAACAGCGAAAATATAGAACTGTCTACAACAAGAATACAAAACCCTGCACAGTCTTTATATGGGGAACCAAAAGAGGAACTAGAACATCACTGCCTTGAAACTATAGATTTGCAAATAAAATTCAGAGAAGACTTACTAGAACAACCTTTTCCAGAAGGTGATGTACTTTTTATAGATGGTTCATCTCAAGTGATTGATGGGAAATGAGCATCAGGATATGCTATAGTAGACGGTCGTACAATGACAGTTGTAGAGAAAGGAAAGCTTCCCATAAATTGCTCTGTACAGTGCTGTGAGATCTATGTGTTATTAAAAGGATTAAAGTGGCTCGATAAAAAAAGTGGTACTATCTATACAGATTCTAAATATGCTTATGGGGTAGTACACACTTTCGGTAAATCTGGGCAGAAAGAAGATTTGTTAATTCACAAGGAAAAACCTTGATTCGTGAAGGCCTTATAAGAGCAGTGCTAGAAGCTTTGAAAGGACACAAGGAAATTGCAATCGTACATATAAAAGGATATCAAAAAGATGATACTAAAGAAATAAAAGGGAATAATTTGGCTGACATTACTGCAAAAAGAGCCACTTTGGAAGACTCAGAAAAGATCTTTAAGTTAAATGAAATAGGAGATGGGAATGAGGAAGATAAAGAAAAGGAGGAGATCCCTATATTTGATGGAAAAGAGCAAGAGGAGCTACAAAGACATGGTGCAACCCAAAATGAAAAAGCAAAATGGGAGATGCCAGATGGTAGGCAAGTACTAAACAAGCTATTAACTAGAAAAATGTTAGAGGACCTACATGCCTCAACTCATTGGGGGACCCAAGCCTTGCATGACCATTTTATGAGATCTTATGTATGTATTGGGGTATGGGAAATTGCAAAAATAATAACAAGAGATTGCATGATATGTCAAAGAATAAATAGAAAAGTAATGAGAAGACCGCCTCAAGGGGGAAGAGAGTTATCAAAAAGACCATTTCAATGTATACAAATAGATTTTACGGAACTACCACAAGTACAGAGATATAAGTATTTATTAGTAATAATAGAGCATTTGACCCACTGGGTAGAGGCGTACCCAACAAGAAAGACTGCTGAGACTGTAAGCAAGATTCTATTAGAACAAATCATACCCCGATACGGAGTAATAAATACCATCAATTCAGATAGAGGTCCCCATTTTACAGCTAAAATAATACAACAACTAGTAAATGCCTTAAACATCACCTGGAAATTTCATATGCCCTGGAGACCCCAAAGCTCTGGAAGGGTGGAAAGAATGAATCAAACCCTTAAGATTACTCTTACAAAATTAACAGAGGAAACAAAAATGAATTGGCTGAAATGTCTCCCTCTGGCACTAATGAGAATAAGAACTAGACCAAGAGCAGACACAGGAGTTTCACCATATGAGATGATGTTTGGCTTACTGTTTTTAACAACTTTGGGAAATGCAGGAACATACGAAGAAGGAGAATTAGTTGTGAGAAAATATATAAAGACTATAACCAGCACTTTAGAAGAATTAATAATTAAGGGATACCTTCCTCAAACTACTCCAATTGATTTCAAAATCCATAAATTCCAACCTGGCGACTGGGTATTAATCAAGGCCTGGAAAGAACAACCATGAATCCCAAAATGGGAAGGTCCATTTCAAGTTTTATTAACCACAGAGACTGCCATACAAACACAAGAACGAGGATGGACACATGTAACCTGAGTGAAAGGGCTGGTTTCTGCACCTAAGGAACTATCTCCAACTTTAGCTAAATCAAAGAAGACATCAGACACACCACAGGAAGACACATAAGTTATAAGTTATAGAATTGTTATGTAAATGCTTAAGTGAAAGTTGTTAATATTCCCTTAATGAAATTAATATCTAGGAGGAAAAATGTAAACTGTAAAATATATATGTTAAACTCTGATATCTCTTGTTACAGATCTGACAATCCAAGAAAAAGATAGAGCATTCTCCCACGCATCTAGCAATCTGGTCCTAAAAAGACAGAAGAAACAAGTTGATACAAAAGGGAAGTAAACTCCTGCAACAGTAACTGGTAAGAATATCAAGTTGGGGAAAGGGGGGGCAAGACAGGATCAGGTTACACTTTTGCCACAAAGAGTTGCTGATCCTCCGTGGAGGGGAGACATGATTGGGAGAGTGGCCTGTACCAGACCCCCATTCATATGTATCCTCCTGCTTATGATCGTCGATAAAGGAGGGACAATACCATGTGAAAAATGTTATTACCTTTTATATGCAGGAGAATCTCGGACTGCCGTCCTCAGAACACACACAAACCTGAGTCCTACTTGTATCAACTTTTTGTCAGTAACAACCTCCATGGAGGACGACAAAACATATTGGCTATTCGAAAATATAGGGAATTTTAAACAGAAATTGTTGGGGGAATGCCCTATGAAGGAGAAATGGATCTGTTCTGAAAGAAAACCTACTGAAGAAAAAGTGAAACATGGGGCTTATGAACCAGATTTAATTAAAGAAAAAGAAATACAGGGGGTTATTAAAAAGGGACCAGAAATCCAAACCCTGGGAGGGAAAAACTGGTTCTTTGATCTAGCAGAGAAAATAAGCCACGAATTTAACATTTCTAATTGCTGGATTTGTGGAGATACTCGTATGGCCAAAATCTGGCCATGGGAAGGGATTCCTATGAGTCCACAGAATATACTCAGGATTTTAGATAAAGAAGGATCCGAACGGGATAACAGACCTGAAGAGGAAGTATGGAACCTGAGATCCAAGATGATCGGGGAAGAATGCCTTTGGAGAAAAAGTTCAGAGTAAACCATGTATTTGGGTGAGATCCATTGTAAGAATTATTTAGTCTTGAATAACACACATCAATGGTGAATCCCTAGGCATCCACATTTATATTGGTCCAGGTCCAAACAATCCCAGTGCTCCTATATAGAAAGAGAAAAATTGTACGAGTGTCCTACAAGAGAGCCAAATCCATTCTGGGATACACCCCAAATTGCAATATTTTGGAATAAAACCAACTATGAATTGGAAAGACAACCCCAATTTTGGAGAGCCCCAAAAAGTTTGTATTGGCTGTGCGGAAAAATGGCATATGTAGTTCTGCCAAGAGGATGGGCTGGGAGTTGTACCCTAGATATAATAAGACCATCTTTCTTCCTCCTCCCCAGGATAGAAAGATACCATCTAGGAGTGCCACTTTATGATGAGTTAGTTCGAAGAAAGAGAGACCTATCAATAGGGGGAACTCAGCAATGGGGAGAAGAGGAATGGCCACCAGAACGTATTATTGCTACTTATGGTCTGGCCACCTGGGCCCAAGATGGATCATGGGGATACAGAACACCAATTTATATGCTAAACCGAATCATTAGACTACAAGCCCCATTAGAGAGTTTTTCCAACCAATCTACATAAACAATATACCTCCTTAATGCCCAATCACGACAAATGAGAACTACGATTTACCAAAACTGGCTAGCCTTAGCCTATCTTCTAGCCGAAGAAGGAGGAGTTTGTGGCAAATTTAATTAATCAGAATTCTGCATAGAAATAGATGACCATAGCGAAGTGATCACAAATATAACAGCCAACATCAGAAAGTTAGCCCATGTCCCTGTTCAAAGATGGACCCCTTTATTACAAACCAATTGGGGAAACTGGTGGGATAATCTCCTGAAGGGCGATTGGTGGAAGAAAGTATTAATCATTTTAGGCGGTGCACTAATAAGTATTATTTTTCTTCCCTGTATGATCCCATGCCTCATCTGAGTCGTTACAAGAACTGTAATCAACTCCCTCGAGCTCAGTCTTAGAACTGGAAGAAAAGATGAAAACGCTAAAGACATTTTATTGCTACAAGAACAAGAAGTTGGGACAAACCAAGAGAGAGAGACTGCTGAATCATCCATAGAAACATACAAGAGATACCAAAGATTAAGACAATTATATATAACTGAAGAAGAAAATGTTTAAAGACTGGTGAAAAGACTGTTTGAACACTAAAGATTGAATGTGTTTATATGGGCTAAAGCCCAATCAAAGTTTTAGAGGGGGGAGTTGTTATGAGTTTGGTTCAGTTGGGTTTGGGAAAAATAGGGAGTTGTTTGTTGTAAGGGGGGAGGGGGTCCAGGATTTGGTGGAGGCAATGGGCAGACAAGGCGAAGGGTGATTGGACCAAGACACCAACCAATCATTCGACGCCCTGAAGAAATTATTGGCCCAGAATGAACATCGCTAAGGGCCAATCAGAGCGCCTGGATTCCACCAATCAGTGTGCGGATCCAAATCCCACCAATCCTGGACTTAAGGGGTGTTATAAAAAGGGGGGTTTTTCAGTTGGGCAGGGTTCTTTCTGTTCTGTGGGCAGTGGGATCAGTTTGAGCGAGAGAGAACCCAGCGTGTTTGTAGCACCTTATCTTTGAGCTGTTGTGAGGGGGTTCAAACTAATCTTGGACCCTCTGTTCCTTTCGGCTTATTTTTAAATAAACTAGAGCCTTTTTGTTTTTTCTTTGAAATCTGGCCTCGTTCATTCATTACAGGTTGGCCACCACTGGGTATCCGGCAATGGTTTGCTTATTTACTTCTCGTAGGTCTTGGACTAACCGATATGTACCATCTGGTTTCTTTATAGGTAATATAGGAGTGTTATGTGGGCACATACACGGTTCTAGAATTCCTTCTTTGATCAGGTTTTTAATTACAGGTGTCAATCCTTGTTTCCCTTCTATAGAAATTGGGTATCATTTAATTCTTATTAGAGGAAGGTCAGGTTTCATTTTAACTTCTAGAGGTGGAATGTTTAACAGTCCATGACCTCCCTCTTCTGTCCACACCCTTGGATTTATTCCCTTTTCATCCTCTTCCTTTAAAACCATCATCTTTGCTACCATACATTTTCCCTCAGGTACTACTCCTATCCTTAGTTGCACCTGTAAATCCCGGCCTAGAAGGTTAGAGTCTAATTCTGGCATGTATAGCAGGTCTGCACAGCTTTCTCTGAAACTTCCTTTTATAGATACTTCTTTAATGATGGGTGTTTCAAAGGGGTTGTTTTCAGCACCTCTAACTTTACATGTTCAGTTACTTAGTTTGCATCCTTTAGGGATTTTTGAAACACTTGAACGGTCTGCCCCAATGTCAAATTAAAATTCAGTTTCTTCACTCTGAGGGCAAATTTCTAAGTTTACCAGAGGCTCCTTTTGATGACCAATATCATCCCTCAGAGCATAGAGTCCCTGACAACCCTAGTCATCTTTTAGCCTCCTTCCTAGGGTGTCCTGTTCTTGTGTGATGGCTTCATCTATTCTTCTTTTTCTACAAAAATTCCTGGTGTGTCCCTTTTCTCCACAATAAAAACATATGATATCGGCCCAAGGTGGTCTTCCTTCCACCCAAGATGTTCTACTATCTCTATTTGGCTCTTTCTTGCTACTTGGTTGTTCTTTGAATTCACCACCTCGAGGCCCTGCCTTTTCTCCCTCCTGTCGAACCCTGCACTTTCCCTAGCCGCGTCTACCATAATTTTTGCTTTTGTCCTGGTCTTTTCTTTCTCCATCCTTAAGTATACTTTTTGTGCTTCCCTTAATAACTCATTCATTCCCTTTTCTTGCCAGTCGTCCAGCTTATCTAATTTTCTCCTGGTGTCTACCCAGGCTTTTGTTACAAATTGAATTTTGACTAATACCTGTCCTTCTGGACTGTCTGGATGAACACTAGAATACAATTGAAAATTTCTTTTTAATCTCTCTAACCAGGCACTAGATGACTCATCCCATTCCTGTTGGCTATCAAATGCCAGTTTAGCATTATTTGTTCTAGGGACAGCTTCTCTTATCCCTCTTATAATTAGGGCTCTGTATTGTCTCATACTTGTTCTTCCCTGCTCTTGATTTGGGTCCCAGTTGGGTGGATTGAGAGGCATCTTATCTTCCCCTCTGGGACCACCTCGATTCTCCCTTTCCCAAATTTTCATGCCTGCTGCATGAATCATTTGTATTTCCTCTGAGGAAAAGAGTATTTCTAAAATTGAATTTAATTATTCCCATGTGTAAATATTGGGTCCTAAAAATTGATCCAGTTGCTGTGAGATGCCTATGGGATCTTCTAATAAGGGTTCAATTTCCTTCTTAAAATTTCTAACTTCAGAGGTGGTTAATGGGGCATTCACAAAACCGATACCACCTCAGACCTCAGCCCCCCCCCCCCCCCCCCCCATCAGCACTTCCCTTAGAGGAAACAACTTTTCAATTCTCCCAACATCATCTTGAATCTTCTTTGCCTGGAACCTTGTATTATATTGATGGCTTGCTACATGCTCATCCAGTTCAATTAACTTCTTTTCCTCTATATCTTTACAACAACAGGCCTTTTTCACTCCTTGGCCTTCTGTTTGCAAGCTTTCCTCCTGCTTTTGACTCTCAGTGTGTTGAGGTATAGGGGATAAATAAAAAGGAATGGTTTTTGATGTTCCAGGAGCAAGAATAGGGAAAGAGGTACTTTGGGTTATGGGTTGAAGTATAGGGGAAAAATAAAGAGGAGTATTTTGGAAAGTTTTAGGAGACAAGATTGGGGTATGGATACTTTAAGTGGTGCTAGAGACTGGTTTCTGGGTACTTGGGGAGCTGTAGGGAATCTGCAAAGCTGAAGGAGTGCTAGAATGGGCAGGTTCTGGTATATTTGGGAAGGGAGGTGATACGGAAAAGGGGGATGACAGGAGCAGGATAACTTAAAGTAAAAGGTTGAGGTAATTTAAAAACTCCTGTGGGAGTAGATACTGGAATTTGCATTCTAGCCACCTTGTGAGATTGTACCATGGGGTACAGTGTTGGAGGGGGAGGAGGAGGTAACGGGAGGTAATCTAAGGGATCAGGAGAGGGAGGCGGAGGAAGATGGTCTAAAGGATCCCACCTCCTTTCTGGTAGCTTAGTTTCTTATTTTTCTTTTTCTTTGGATACTTTATATACTTTTATTTCTTCTTCTTGCTTCTCCTTTTCTAACCAACATTTAGCACTGCTAATCTCTTTGTCGCAATGTTCTACTCGGCTATTGACATATCTATTCAAAGCTATACATAGCCATCTTTCCCCTGTCCCATACCAGGGCCAGTAAACAGGTCCTTCAGCAATACTCTCCTTAGGCCATATTTCTGTACAGTATCTTATCATTTTTATCTTATCTAGATCCTTCATTCCCTCATTGGTATCCAAATTATTTAAAATTTCCCCTAAAGGGCTACTAGGTGGTATTTTCTTAAAAACTTCCTTCCCTTTACTCTTCTTGCTGGCACTTTTCCCAGCACACTGTCCCATCTTTAAACTAGCAATTAGTATTCAAATACTATTTATTTAATTCTAGTAGGGGATAAGTATTAATGATTAATGAGGAAAAGAAAAGAAATATAAATTGTTGTGGAAAACATAATAAAAATGGTTATGTTAAAAGGTTCCTTATCGTAGGAGACGAAACAAAGATGGCAACTTAAAGAAATGTTAGACATGGGAAACGAAATAAATATGGCAGCTTTGGTGGAAACAAAACAAAGAGGGCAACTTAAAGAAATATTTAGCATGGGAAACAAAATAAATATGGCAGTTTAAGAGGGGATTCGAAATAAAAATGACAATTCAAATGAACATTTATAATCAAAGAAGAAAGTGAAATATTGAAATTAATTCTAAAAATAAGAAAAAGAAAAAGAAGAAATATAATATCTATCCTTTTAGCTGGAAAACTAAATAATGATGGCTATTTCAAGAAATGACACAACTTACAACCGCAGCCAATAGCAAATTATTTTAACTTTGATTAAAAAAAAATCTCAAGGTGTTTTCTGTAGTAGCAACTAAAGTTCTTTTTAAGTTAAAACAAATATATAGTCTGAAAACAAAAATGTCTTTTTCAAATCACTACTAATGGTCGTTACTCAAAACAAGCACCACACTCCAAACAAATACAAAATGGCTGTAGCGAGCCACTTACTCAAAATGGCCGCTGCACACCACTCAACCAAATACAAAATGGCCGCAGCGAGCCACTTGCTCAACAAAAGACAAAATGGCCACACCAAAACAAACCACCTGCTCAACCAAATACAAAATGGCCACAGCAGGGGTTTTTTTACTTGCTCTCCCTGAGTGGCGGTTGGAGGACTTTCGACTTGTCCTCACATTTGAACCTCACTCGTAATCCATGAAGGTCAGAAGGACATCAGAGTTTTCTCCAGGATTTATCCTTGATAGAAACACAGGATGAAAGGTTTTTACTGTGGGTGCAATTACATCTTGCTATACTTGCTTTAACAAACCAAATTATACTAGAGAGCAAAATAGTAGCTACTGAATGTGGAGTAGGAATAGCAGTGCCACAAAAACATCACGTTGCTGACTTTCAGTGGGACGAGGCTAATACATATTAGGCAAAGCGTAGGCGTGATCAGCAATGGCAGCAACAATGACAATAGTCTGACAGATATTAACAGTGTTACTCAGTGCAATGATTAGGGAAACGCAGGGATTCTACAACATCCGTCAGCGAACAAACATGTGGGTTATATAGGCTAACAGAAGAGGGCAGAAATCTTTTTGCTTATCATTAGCTACACCTTCTGATCCATTTCGCACCTGTTTAATTGGAATTCCCTTAGAGTCAATGGAAGAATTTGGAAATTGAACCAGAGCTCAAATTTATGGTAACTTAAGTAAGGCCTGGTCAAACTGGTGTACCAATCCAAATGGGGATGTTACAGAAAATTAGTGTGAAAAACAAGGGATTCATAAAAACCCCTTAGGAGCTCAAGCATTTATAATTGCTCGAGACTTAAATACTACAAGTCAGGAACCACAAGAATTGGATATTTTGGGATCAATGCCAGGAAATTGCTGTTTGTTCTTTGGGTACTACAAAGGTAAAGAGCTGATTCAGGAGAAATTAGGAAAACCCAGAAATGACAGCACTTGGATATCTCCTGTTTCTTCGTGGTATTACAATACCACAGCATTCTGTGCCAATTGGACACAGCTTGTACCCATAAAACAAAAATCAGATAGGATGTTACCTCCTAGATTTTTTCTGATTTGTGGAGATAGAACTTGGTCTGTGGTTCCTCAGAAAGCATTAAGAGGACCATGCCATTTTAGGAAATTGACATTGTTTGCCCCACTCAACAGATGCTTAACATCAGGCACAAGTTCCAACGTGCAAAACGTAGTATGCGTCTATTAAGGTCAGATTGTAAAGATGATGCAGAATTGTGGAATCAACCTTCAGTTATACTAGCCTGAATTTTTTTCACCAGGAGTAGCCTCAGCACAAGCCCTTACTCAGTTGAGACAATTAGCTTGTTGGGCATAAAAGCAAATTAACATTACATCCACAATACTGAATGAACTTACCACTGATGCAGGTAGCATATGACACGCTGTGTTACAGGACAGAGCTGCCATAGATTTTTTTGTTGCTAGCTCAAAGACATGGGTGTGAAGATTTTAAAATAATGTGTTGCATGAATCTCTCTGACCACTCTGAATCTATTCACAAGAAACTGTCACTGCTTAAGGAAAACATGAAAAAGCTCACAGTTGTCGAGAATTCCTTTGATGAGTGGCTAAAATCCTAGAGCATAACAGGCTAGCTGAAAGATTTAGTACGCTTTAGCATTATGATACTTTGTATTCTTTTAGCAATTTTACTTATAGTGCCTTGCTTACTACTCTGTGTGCAAAAGTTAATTGACCGTGCTTTTAATTCAGTCTGGCTTGTGCAAAAACAAAAATGGGGAACTGTTGAAGATGTTTTGCAGGTTGAGGAGATTTTGGAAGGCAATGGGCATATTCAGCCGATGCACAATCCAGCCTGCTGGTAACAATGGATAATAGACAATGAATAATGGACATATTCAGAAATGGGATGGGTATATCCTTGAAAAAGATACAAGAAGAAGAGCCATCAAGACTCAGCAAGTTCGTAAGCAAGTTTGAGAAAGTGAGAAAAAAGAAGCAAAGGGTGGGCCAGATGACCACAGTAAAAAAATTCAGACTATCCAATCAACATTCTAATTTAGACATGTGAACAGCTAGGATTAACCAATCACTTATTAGCTAGAGACATGTGAACAGTACAAACTTATCATAAATATAGCCTTTTAAGAGTAATAAATTTGGCTTCATTTAATCACATTGATCATGGCGTGATGTCCCATTCC
Source organism: Passer domesticus (assembly GCF_036417665.1). NCBI lineage: Eukaryota > Metazoa > Chordata > Aves > Passeriformes > Passeridae > Passer > Passer domesticus. The sequence goes on from NC_087511.1 coordinate 4,480,590, forward strand.
TGATCCTCCGCACCGCACTGACTTTGCCTACAAAATCTAGAAACACTTCATTGAAGGGTGGTACCGGGGGTAAAGCCAGGGTAATTTGAGGATGGGAAGAGGAGAAGCCAGAGCACAATTGTGGGTTTTGGGACATGGGAAGTGAACAAAGGAGAAAGAGATTATGGGAAGTCGAAGGAGGACCTCAAGATGGGGACCAAGCCATGTGGAGTCCACCATTTTGTGACTTGAGGTAAGGCAGAAGGGAGCAGGTGAGAAAGGGATTATGGGGAGAAGAACCACAAAATTAAGGCAAAGCTATTTGACATTCTCCATTCTGAGACTCTGGGTGAGGTAAGGAATCTGGGGGACAATCTGCAGGTTTTACTACAGGTAAAAGTGGTGAGGTATTAGGGTCTAGGGAAGGAGCTCTGACAGGGTGATCAGTCCTGCCAGAGTCAGAGGGGAACTGGGGGAGATGTGGGGAGGTAGGGTAACCCACATTTTGGGGGCAGCTGTGCACTTGCTGCAAGTGGTTTGCTCCTCTCAGCTCACCCAGTTCATTATGCTGGAGGTCAGGAACAAGGGGGACTGGAGCAGGGGTTCTCAGGAGGAGCTGGGGAATATGTATTTAGATTTTCTTTCACTTTATTTTCCATTACTAATGTGATAGTTTTCAATTTTATAAAGAGAGGATAAAAAATTACTTTTTGATTCTACCATCTATCTACCGGGAGCTGCAGCAACCAGAGCGTGTGCTAATTCGCCGGCAGCGCTTGACGGACCACTCACTTCACATCGCAGGGGTGTCCATGCACCCTGGAGACAGCTGACACATGCACCAGTGTGCCCCAATAGCTGGCAGTGATCCGGGCAAGTGCCAGGAGTGGCTGTGCCCTACCTCTGCTGCCAGCCGGCAGGGTCACATTTTGGCTGCTCGAAACGTGGGCTCAACGTCATAGAATCACGATAAAGAAAATAGGAAGGACCCTGTGCTGGCTTCTGCGAGATGCTTTATTTGTCTCCCGCGCAAGGATGCTGCTGCTTGGAATCAGCAGTGTGGCACAGGAGCTGTTCTTTCCCGTGGTGGCAGCAGCACCAGTGTGAGTCAGATGACGCAGCACTCGCAGGCAGTGGCAGGCGTGATGGTGACAGTCTCTCTCCTCATGGTGGTGGCCGCGTGGCGCCAGCTGCAGCGGCCGTTCTAGCAGCGGTGGTCGTGTGAGTGATCCCTCTCTCCCAGCTGGAACCGCGGCTGCAGGGGAGGTGGCAGTGGTGCTGGCGGCGCGGGTAGGAGCGAGGCGGCTGATGCCACGTGGGGCGACCTCCTTTCCCGTGGCGGAGAGGGGTGCCGGCTGCCGAGGGGGAGCCAGCGGGGCACGGGATCCGGCAGAGCGCGGGAGCCGTGCAGCTCGAAGGGGAGACAGTAGCAGAGAGTGGGGAGGCAGAGAAAACAGGGGCTTTTATGTAAGAGAGAGTGGGAAATCGGGGGGCAGAGTGGGGGGTGTGGGGCAAGAGGTCAGAAGTTATGGCGGGAAAGGCATAAACCCATAGCAAAGAGAGAAACCCTTAATTGACAGGGAACTTTCCAGGCTAGGGGTAAACAACCCATCCAACAGCCATGGCTAGACAGGAGGGAAATATAGAATAAACATCTTCAAACTGTCATCCCAACCAGACAGGGAAAGACCAAACATACTCAAACCCACTGCAACAGCAGACCAAACAATCTCAAAAAACCCCACTGCCACAGGCAGAGCTCAGCTGCCCTTGGTGGCTGCAGGAACAGTCAAGAGCCCGTAGAGCCTCCCTGGCTGTGCTGCAGACCAAGGCTGCAGGAAGGAAATGTAGGGCTGCTGCGGGATGGCGAGGGCATTGAATTCCAGCACACACCTCAGCTCTCTGATGAGCCTGGCACCATGCTGGGCCCTGTTTCAGGCTGGAGCAGAGCAGATGTTGATGGGACAGTAGCCCTGCGGGGCTGTCAGGGACCTGCAGCTTGCAAGGTGCTCTGCTCTCTCTCAGGTGCTCTCTGAGAGATCCAATCCCAGCTGGGCACCTCAGGGTACAAGAGGCACTGCCTGTTCATGGGCACACAACTGATGTCTGCCTGGAAAGGGGCACAGGTTTTAACACTTGTTAGTTTCATAAAATACAAGCAAACCTTTATTATCTGGGTCATTTGAGTACTTTTAAGAAATGTCAAAGTTTTCCCACCACGAACAGGAATTTCCTGGAGCTCCTGGATTCTTCTACTAATGGCAGGAGAAAAAATCCCAATCTTCCCCTCTACTTGAGCCACCAACATTCAGTCTAATATTTCATGACCCCCGCCTGCAGGTGTTTCCAGCTCTCCTGTTTAAATGGCCATGTCTAAGGACATCTCTTCATTTAGAGCAGCTGGATCTATGTCCTTCCCTTGCTCTCAGATTTCCGCCTGCAGCTGCTCTCTGGTCATTCCAATCTGTGTCCTTTGACTGGGTTCATGCTTTGAGCTTCAGGGAGTTGCCCAATTTCTCAGAAGTTTAAATACCTCCTTAGTCAGCATCTTAGTTGTATTTTTATCTTTTATATCAACTCTTCTTAAGTCTTTGTCTAAAATCCTTCCTGTATGGCAATCCCTTCTGGATGGTGGACATGTCAGATATTGCTGGGATGTCACAAGGAACTTAGGGAAGGGGTTTGATGTTTCTTAAATTTTATCATGTTCACATTTTTTTATGTTGTTCATGAAGAGAAATCCTTCTGTGCCTCTGAATCTCACCAGTTCCTGGTTCCTCAAAGGACACAAATCTGATGAGTTGTGGTTCCCACTCCAGTGGCTGCACTTGGACCTTCCTCCATAGCCAGAGCAGAGCTCCCTTGTCCCAGAAAGTGCCTGGCAAAGGAGGGATGAAAGAAACAGGACAGGCTGTGGGGATCAGGGGCAGGGCAGAGCCAGGGAGAAGAATGTCTTGTGCCTTCCCATGGCTTTGTTGGCTGACAATAAATGAACATCCCTCTGTGTCTCGGGCAGCTCCTTCTCCAAGGAAAGCAGGTGGGAGTTGGAGCCAAGGAGCTGAAACCTGCAGGTGCAGCCTGGGCTGGAGGGAACACAGATTTGCACAAGGCTGCTCTGAGTGCCAGGGCTTGGATGGGGGAAATGCTGGGGAGGGGGTAGGGACAGAATCTGATTGATTGTCAGCCATAAAGGGTCTTGATTTTCATATCTATTCAAATTGCATGAGGAGGTACTTGGATTCAGTGTCAATTGGAGATTGCACATATCAATGAATTACCAGTTAAAAAAAAATTATAGGACCTAAACAAATATTTTCTCGCTGTCCTTTTCAATATAGTGTATTCGCTTTGAATAGGCTTCTGAAATCTTTCTAATCAACCACAAAAGATTTGGAAACTGAAATCAAATTATTCCCAGAGGCTTGGCTTGTTAAGGTGTTCTGAATGTCAATGAGCCCTCGGACACTGAATTCCTGAACTGAAGAGCTGAAGGCTGAACAAGCCTCTGCAGCAGTACAATTCAGCAGCAGCCTCCAAGTTGCTGAGGATGTCAGCAGCCCCCACTGAGGCCATCCCTGCCCAGAGACCGTGGGGGAATGGGCAGACAAGGAGAGCGTCCCTGGGGCTGGGGCAGCACAACTCAGAGGCACCAGGGGCTCCAGCTGGGAAATGGAGTGTGGAATGTGGCTGGGAAAGCCCTGCCTGGGCTGTGCCAAGCAGGACAGACAAGCCCTGACTCCCATCTACTAAAAAACTCTCTCAAGGAGACATTTAAAAGGAATTACAGTTGTTTGTGTCTCTGAGTTGGATGCACAGGAAAAATACCAACAAGAGATTCTGAGAAGCTCAAAACAACCAAACAGCCTTTACTGGCAACTTTAGAAAATCGGAGAAATTTTGGCAAAATATTTAATACAACATTCAATCAACAATAAACACTTCTCAAAGCAATAACTTGGCGTATTCAACTTCACAAACTCTAAGCCTGTTAAATTTAAAGCTAGTCAGAGTTTGCAAGAGGACAAAAATAGAAGAAGTAGACACATAAAGAGAGAAAGAAAAATAAGATTTATAGAAGCACACAGAGCTACCAACTCCTGGATTCCAGCAGTGTTCAGATGGAAATGCCAAGAGGAGGTAGGGTCAAGATGTGTGCTTGCCTTGTGGTCAGCCTTCAATACCCCTTGTTCTTCCTGGGCCCTTCCCCCAGGTGGAATTTGGGGTCATTTGGTCATTCAGGAGCTGGGCTGGGGGCTCCAGAGGTGGCTGTGGAGCATTGCCTGTGGTGTGCCAGGGACTAGCAGACACTTCTGGGCTGGGATAGAGGCTCTGGGGGGATTGAGGTTCCAGAGCAGGGCGGTGCTGGGGTCACAGAGTAGGGCCAGGCTGGACCTGCCCCTTCCTCCCCCACACACAAGATGTTTTGAGCCAACCATCTCCTCCAGTCTGTCACGGTAGGGAATGTTGGACATGAAACTTCAATTTTGGCAATGATCACCTGGCTGAGAAGCACAGTTCTTTTCCATAGGATTGAAAGCCACAGTTCTTGGTTCATTTCTGGTTTGATTTCCTGGACTTGGTTTGGTTTTGTTGTGGCTTTGTTTCCTTGCTGTGCCTGAAGTGTCCAGTCAAGAGCAGAGTGACTCTTGCCAAGGAACTTTGTGGTGCTGTCGCTTAATATTAAATCTGGTTTTTGCTGATCCATTGCTGGGGATTTTTCAAGTGCTCTCAAGCCCTCGTTTCTAACAGGGTGAAGGAGCCCTGGCCCAGGCTCTGGCCCTAGGGGACACGGGGATGCTGCTGGGGGGTCCCTGTCCCCCTTGTCCCACCCCCACGGCCCCAGCCCCCCGTCCCCGTGTCAGGCTCTGGGGTCGATCTCGTGGAACATCCTCTGGGGGAGGCTGCGGTACCGGGGGCGAGGGGCCCCGGGGGGACAGGGGTCTACTGAGAGTGTCTTGTATCATGTAGTGGAAACCCAGAAAAATAATGGTCAGGAGAAGCATGGTTTATTGGGAACATTCCTACACAGGAGACAAGATACATCCTTGTGCAAATTATTCCTTGCAGCGTTCACATATGTAATTGCTTCTTTTCCTCTTCCTGGGGAAGCAGAGTTGCTTTATTTACTCCAAGCAATATTTTCTCCCTCCTCCCTGGCAAAAAACAAGCTCCCATCCTGGCAAGTGCTCGCTGGTTTACTTAACGCTCATTACACCCATGATAAAGAGAGTGGAGCAGGTTAATTTATCACTTGTTCCAATTATTAACTTGCCCAGATGCCAGGTTCAAGAGCCCCACGGTGCCTCAGGTTATACAGGATCACAGAAGGAAAAGCTCCATTGAATTAACCTGCTGCCACACTGGTCCTCTTTGCCTGTCAAACACATTCAGCTGCTCTTGCACTGCCCTGTGAAAATCCCCCATAAATTACAGGTGAAAATCCCTCATCACCTGTGAGAAAGCACAGCTGGGTTCAGTTCAGGGCATTTCAAACTACGTGGGGTAGTTGTGACCTCCCCTTGCAAAGACAGCATGTCAGGAAAACCAAAAGTCTCTTTTCATGGACTCACCATATTCAGGACACCTTCCCCTAGATCAGGTTGCTCCAAGCCCCATCCAACCTGGCCTTGAACACTTCCAAGGGTGACACAACCACAGCTTCTCTGAAACCTGTTTTTCTCCTCCCAAATGTAAAATCATACCCAACTTAGCAGCCTCAGAGATAGATTTCTATTCAATATCTCCATTTTTCTAGGAAAGAAATATGGCAAACTTTGTTTGCATCTAACTTTGCAAAATCAACACAAGCTCTTCAGAAAGGGCTGCCACACACTTTTCTTCTTTTTCCCCATTTGATGGAACATTTTCATTCTGTTGTTGTTCGGAGCAGTATTTTAATTTATCTGGCTGAGGCTGCTTAAAATAGGTCAGCAAGATAGTTGTGTGAGGGGTGGAAAACTGAGCTCTTGCACATCCAGTGTTTCTGTTGTTGGAAGTCTTCAATCCCACCTCTCTGGTGGGATGAAATAGGTGCTACTAATCCAATTTCTAAAGTATCATGCATTGAGCTGACACTATTTTAAGACTTTTAAAAAAGTGCCAATTTAAACAAACCTCTGCTCCTTTCCATTTTCTCTGTTCCACAGTTTATGACAGAAGATAGGAGAGAAAGATTGTCTTGGGAACAATGTTTTCAGGACTCTAAAAATAATATAAAACCTGCTCTGCCACACTCTCAGTTGTTACAGCCCCAAAAAGCACCAGCTGTCTTTGCTCACAGAGTCACAGTTGTGGTGGGGTTTCTACCACACCACAGGACAGCCAATTTTTGGTTTTTTTTTTTTCCTGGGAATAACTACAGCACTTCTGGGTAGCAAGGCAAACGTGCCTCTTTTAATGGCCCTTGAAACTGGACATGTGAAATGAGGTAGACAAAGCCAAAGGCCAGCTAAACCTGTGATCTCTGAATGGGTCTTCACATTCTTCCCAGGAAGATGAATGGAAATCCCTGTTCTGCCAGGGAAACGGCAGCTGCTGGGAATGTGGTGTAGAAAATGTGCTTTCTGCTCCTCTCAGAGCCAAAATTCCTACATATTTCTTGCAAGTCCTTCTTAGATAAGGATCATGTTCAACTGAGTGACAGTGAAGCAAAACAGCAATCCAGGAAGAAATTTCCCTGCACACAATATCCTCCATTCACATGGATGGTTTCTCACTGGCACACAGGAGGAAGAAAGGAACCCAAATGCATCATTGTACATCAATTCAGACGTGTTGAGGGATGAACAGATGTCATGGTTTGACCCTGGCGCAATGCCAGGGCCCCCATGAAAGGTGTATTTCCAAAATGGTTACTGTGAGATGTGACCCGGAAACAGAACAAAGCAGGCTCCAACTTGGGAATGGAGGGAAAAGACAACACTTTAATAATCTACAACACAGAAACATAAGGGAAAAAGAAAAAAACCCACACACAACAATCCACAATGGAACACTCCCAAAACACTCCTCCTCCCCCCAGTCCTCTAACATTCAAATCCCCTCTAACACATCAATTCTCAGTCCAATACTCTCCTTCACACAAGCTCCCCCCAGTTCACCAGGAGAGAGAAGTCTCCCTCTTGCACCATGGGCCTCCCCAGGAAACACAGTGGAACCTCCTGTGCTTCTGTGTCACACGCGGCAGCCGCCCGAAGAAAATCTGTCGTGGTGACCACCTTCCTTCCACGTCCAGTGTTCTCACCACTGTCCATGGATCCAAACTGCTCCTTAGGTCCTTTTAAGAATGCATCGCCCAGTTCCAAGAAGTGGCCGCCTCTCACCATTTGGGACACCTGTCCCCTCCATATTCACTCCCCTGGGGCCTGGGTCTCAGGAACAGAGATCCTTCGCTGAAGGCAGAGGGCTCCACCACACCCTCCCCCTCAGTCTCTGTTCCCTCTACTTCTCCTCACGGCCTTATCATTCTTGGCTTCCGGCCAACCGTCTCCCCCAAGGTGCAGTCTCTGCATTATCAGAAGAAATTGGTTTCGCCCGTGGCTATGTAAGAGAAAAGTCCAGCCAAAGCCACTCCAATCATCTCCTCCATCTAGGGCACTCTCATCTGCTGGCATTTTCTTCACCTACTCAAACCTTCTTCTTCTTTCCCATCCTCCGTCCCCTCTAAACTCTCAGCTGGGGAGGATCAGTGTTTTTACAGCTTCCATTGTTTCAGTACCAAAAGAGTTAAAAACTCAGCCTGGTCTGCCAGCGGCTGGGCACCTTGCCCCCCCCCCCCCCCCCCCCTTCTCCTCCTGGCTGTGGTGCAGGCACGAGATATCAAATTTCAAGCCAGCACAGTCTCTATCATTCTCTCTGAGGGGGGGGGGGGGGCTGCCCAAACCATCCCAGGTCTCCTCCACCCCTGCCTCTTGCAGGGGCTCCAGCCTCCCTTCCCTCAGGCCGCATGGCCTACCCCTCCCCCACCCAGACGCAGCTGGGCAGGGGAGAGGTCAGATCAGCTCACCTGCCGGACTCCAAAGAGGAAGTTTCTCTGGGAATGCTCTGCTTTTAACCCCTGTGTGTTCTCAGAGGCCTATCAAAATCCTCAGTGGCCACCACAGGTGCCAATTTCAAATCTGGCCACTGATTGGTTTGATCACAACTTTTCCAGAAACACACTTTCTGGCCAAACCACGACAACAGATCTCACAGGGATATGGAAACCTCCCCTGAAAACCAGTTCAGAGAAAGCCTGAGCTGTTTTGTGGTTCTAGGCATGAAGATGCTCAGGATCTTCCATAGATGCTCAGCAGGCAGTAGGATTGTGCCTGGATGTCACTCTGGAAATGCCAGTGGCTCAGCTGAGAGCTGTGGGAATGATTTACACTGCACTGAGAGGGGCCACAGTCCTGCAAGGGTCTTTCATCAGGAGCAAACAGCAGCCTGGAGGGTGGGGAATGCTGGATCTGTACCACTGTGTGCTCATCCTTCACCTTAATGTGGAGCTGCTCCCAAAGTTGCCATCTATCACTTTTTATTTTTCTCCTGTTGGGTATATTTTGGAGCAGCTGTTATATGTCACTTTTTATGGTGATCCTGTGGGAAGCAGCCATTTGCCTGCTGTGCTATCCTCACAACTAATACTAACTCCTCATTCCCTTTGGTTTTATTTGCCTTTTTTATCTCTTTGTTTGATTGGTTTGCATGGGTTTGTTTGTTTGTTTGGGTTTTTGTCTGTTTTGGTTTGAGTTTTTTGTTTGCTTTTTAATAAATGTCTGGTGAAATTGGCATAGCCAAACTCAAGAAAATGTAAACCAGGCTCAACTTTCCAGAAATTACTTTTGGCTGGGTTTAGCTTCATCCCCCAGGCTCAGGATCACTAGTATATTTTCAGGTTTTTCTCTGCATCATAAGCCTGCCCAGACTCTGCTTGCTGTTTCACAAATGGAGAAGGCAAGGAACATTGTGCCAGGCTTCCTTTCAAACATAAAAACCTGGGTCAGCATGACAGAAAAGAAGAAAAAAAAAATCACCAGTTAGAACAGAACCAGTGTCCCACCATCTTCCCCTCCACTGTTATTAATTTTGTACATTTAGAGGCAAACCTGGGTCTAAAGCTTCCATCTCTCATTTCCTGATGCTATTTGCTACCCTTCATCCTTGACTCCCCCTGACTGACTGCTGTGCAAGTAGGGCTGAGGATGCTCAGCCTGGAAAGAGGAGACACTGGGAGGCCTCACTGTGGCTGTGCAGGGCTGGAAGGGTCCAACAGGAAAGAAGGGGACAGAGTGTTCAACAGGGCCTGTGGTGACAGGACAAGGGGGGATGGCTTTCAACTGCAGGAGGTTGATTGAAGCTGGATCTAAGGAAGCTGCTCCTTTACACTGAGGGTGGTGGGGCACTGGCCCAGGCTGTGCACAGAGGCTGTGGATGCCCCATCCTTGGGAACAGAGCTCTGAGCAGCATGCTCTGGGGGAAGATTGCTCAGCTTGGAACAAGATGTTGTTCTTCAGGCTCCCTTCCAAGCCCAACCATTCAGGGACTCCATCATTCCATGATCTCCACTGTCCACTTCAGATTGAGCCTGGACTCCTGGGAACTGTGATGTCACAGCCCACGCTCCAGCTGGAACTTCCAGCATCCAGCAAAGAGCACAACACAACCACTGGCCGTTGTGTCAGCACACTCTTCACCCTGCTCCTGCCCATGTCTGTCACTCCTCTTGTCACCCTGATACCCCCATCAGTCCTGAAAGCTCTTTAGTGCCTGGATTTTGTCATCCAACCCTGCAGGATGCTCACATTTGTCCTGAGGAAGGTATGGTGCCATTCCATGGAGGTGGACACCCCCCACGTGCCCGGGTGGGCTGGAGCTCTGTGGGGATGGAGTGGGACAGGGACCCCTCTCTGAGGTTTTGCTACCTCTGCAGGCTGTCCCAGATGGAGAGGAGGAGATGGAGGTAGTTATACAGACTGATACAGAGGAGGACATGGAGATGGAGGGAGAAGACACTGGAGATGAGGAGATGGAGGTGGATGTGGATGTATATGTGGAAGAGGAGATGGAAGTGGAAATGGAAGAGTCCATTGAGGACATGGACATTGATAAAAAAGATGAGGAAGAGGCCATGATCTTGGGATGAAGACCAATGCCAGCAGCAGGACAGGCAGAGTGGGTCTCCTGCTGCCAGGCTGGGGCTGGGCTGGGTGGTCCCTGCTCAGGGACATTGTACCCAGTGCACTGGATTCTGGTGGCCATCCACATCCTGTCCTGTGCCTTCTTTGGTCCACACAAGCTCCATCTCAGACCCAGTCAGGCCCAGTTCTGGTAGCAGAGTCCTGCTGTGCCACCATGTGCCAGCCTGGGGGCACATGGAAGAGCCCTCTGTGCCTGACTGGAGTGACGGTGGCACTTGCTTTTCCTCCAGGATGGACATCACAGACAGAGATGCCACCCTTTTGTACATATGTTTTACAGTTTGTTGTTGTCTTTGGGATATAGGTTTTAGGGCCTCTTTTTGTCTTCTGTAAATACGTTTAATATATTTTTGCTAGATAGGTTCTTGTGTATATATGCTCTATCAATTGTTGTTGTTACAAATATTCTTACAATGTAAATGTGTTCTGTATTTTTGCTGCTGTTCTTCTGTCATAAACAAATTTTACTTTTCACACCCCAGTTCTCTTTGCATTTGCTTCAGGCACAGGCAGCATTTTGCAAAGTTGTGGTTTCCACTTGCTCCAGGTTCCCAGGGCTGGAGGTCCCTGGGGGAGCTGGCACAGCTATGCCAGGAGTGGGGGTCCCTGTGCACATAGGGGTCCTACTGACAGAGGTGACCCTCTCCTTGCAGTTTCTCTGGACACACTTGGTAGTTGTAGAGGCAAACCCCAGTGTGCCCTGTCCCATGGATCCCATGTTGGGGCAGGGCTGAGCCTGTGTGGTCCTGCAGAGCCTCAGCCATGGCTCTTCCCTGGGCAGCCCCAGGGCTAAGGAGGGTGCACTGGGCTGTGGGGAACCCCTGCTCCTGGGCACCCTGAGGGGCTGGAGCCAGCCTGGAGGGAGCCTCAGCCCTACATGGACCAAGATTTCCTTTGGAAACCTGCTCTGTCCCCAGACTCTGGTCAGCACAACAAGAATTGATCCTCCTAGTTAAAGGTGTGACGTTAATTGGCACAAATTTGTCCCTTGGACTTTCTAGCACAGCAAATGTCAGTGCTTGTAATCCCTGTTCTGCACTCTCTGCTCAGGCAGCAAAATATCTGAACCTGAGGGAACATCTTTAATTAGCACCAACCTGCAGAGAGCTACAGGGGGAGAACCTACCCCCAACCACCCAGAGAAATACTTGACATAGATAATCTGGGGCAGAGCTGAAATGAAAGTATTTTAATGCCAAGAGAGAGGAATTTTTATTGCTGAATTCATCTTACAAGAACAATAATGGAAGCTTTTGGTGTCCTCACCTGCCACAGATGTGTATTGCCAAGGTTTGCTTCTGGGTTACGACTGATTTTTATTAATCTGTTCAGAACTCTGATGCTGTTCCTAGCTAAGGTGCAGAGATGATATTTCAGAGCCAGATGAGATCAGCACATCTTGTGCAATGTAGAATTTCCAGACCCAGACATTCAGGCCATGCAAACTGATACTTTTTCATCTCTGTGCAAAGATCAGTATTAGAACATCACTGATGTACCACACACTTCTCAGAGCTGTCCCTTTCATCCAGCTCTCCCCAGTCACTTCACAGACTTCACTCCAAGCAGTTTCTGATAGAGCTCAGTAGCACATGGGATTTAATCCTGTTTTTTCTTCATCTTCTCCAGAGCTGTCTCCAGATATGGTGTGTGGGCACTGTCTGACAGCAGCAGCGTTAATGTGTCACCTCCCTGACACAGAGGTTTGTGTCACAACTTTTCATCAAAAGCAGCAAATAAATGATTCCCACTGCGTCCCACACAGCTCCATGGGGAGTTTGTGTGGCTGCAGTTCCAGCACCAGCCCTGGTGCACAGGAATTTCAGGAGGAGATACAGAAGGAATCAGCCATTCACAGAGAAAAACATTCGTTTTCAGGGCCCAGATCCCCACAACACTGCAGACTCTGGTAAGCCAGACTCTGCATTTACACTTTGGCCTCTGCACCTTACTTTTCCTCCCACTAACGTCCTACCAGTTTCCCTCATGCTCAGGTACCCAAGATAATTAAAAGCAGCTTTAGGAGCAGGGATAGATGATGGGAACTGTCCCAAGGCTCAACAAAATTTCTCAGGCCTGACAATTCCAGCCAAGGAGAGAGGAAAAGCCTGCATGATAGAGGTGTGAAATCAAAGCAGTAATCAAATTTAGGTATAATGAGAGCAGCTGAAGAGCTGCTTCAATGTTCACAACAAGATTAGCAGTTCCAGGCATAGGAGGGATTCAACATTTTCTTTGCTGTAACAACTCTGTGATGCAAATTGCATCTCAAATCCTTCTCCCCAGCTCTGGGACCTGTTCAGCCACAAACGTGGTGCTGAAGTTTTAAAGCAAAGTGGAAGCTGGTCAGAGAGGTGGTTTGCAAATAAAAATCACAGAGGACAGTTTGGAAGCACCAGCTGGAGCAGAGAGAGGCAGAGCCTGGTCCTGAGGTGCAGCACAGTGACACAACACATGCCTGAAACTCTAAGAAATTAAAGAACTTGCCACTTTTTTCCCCTCAGGAGCTACAGAAGGTGCTTTATGGAATCCCTGTCTCCTTCACACTGTATCAGCATGCAGGAGAGCACAAGGATGAAGATTACAGCACCTTCTGCTGCTGCTTCCATCTCCTGACTCAAATCTCACCAAAATCTGTCACTATTGGGCCTTCCCAAAGTCTCAGATTCATTTGGTTCTTGCAGGATTTCAGTTCTGAGGAGCATGAAGGGAGATAAAGGCACTTGCAGACACCAGAGATGCAATTGGTGCCTGAGGTGCATTTCACTGCCCAGGTTAGTGCCTCTAAAACCATCAAAATCAGCCCCTTTGACAGCACCAAGCCAAGAGCAGAACACCAGGGCCTGCACATGGTTGGAAATGCCATTTTTAATATTCCTTTCCCAGTCTCTCATTTCATGGTGCCATTGCAGGGGTTAATCCCATCACTTAGCAGCAAGTTTTGGCAATCAGCTTCAGATGGATTTTTAGTGCTGAGCAAATAAGAGGCAATTTTACTTTGTCTCCAACAAATGAATTTTCATCTAAATCAGACAAACTCTGTGTTCTGAGGCTGGCCAGGCACTAAGCACTGTCAGGTCCCCAAGCCTGGATGTCAAACTGCTCTAATATTGAAAAGTTAAATTTATTTGGCTTTGTGTACAAGATTATTCTCTCTCAAAAGAATTGGGATCCATATAATTGCATTTACAAATACTAAACTCAGACCAGCCACAAAGAGCACAAGAGACAAGAAAAGAAATAGAGATTTCTAAGGAGATGGTAATTGAATGCTGAGTTTTTCCCATTATAGAGTTTCATAAATTATCACCTGCCAGCTCCTTGCCTTCACTTGTGTGGCCACCACTGAATACACTCACAGATAAGAAAATGTTTGTCCTCCTGAAAACTGGGACTAGAAGTAGAAAAAGGCTCAGATATCTGAATTAAAAGACAACATAATGAAAAGACCTGCCTTATAATAGCAAGATATGATGGACAGCAGGAATGGCTGAAGGCAGCAGAGATAAGTCCATGAACTATTCATGCTACAAAGATTTCTGACAAAACCTCCAATAACCCAAAAGCAATGTTTTGTCTGGCAGAGCTGATAGGAACCCTGTGCATTTAATTCAGTCATTGACAGCAAATGGAGATCTGTAGCAGGCACAAGGCCTGCACGGCCTCCTTGGCGATCAGAAGCCTGAGCTAGGAAATGCCAAAGTCAGCATGACTAAGGCTTTAGAAGCCCCTCTCTTCCGCCATTCAGACCCTGTTTATCTCCCTGCATATCCATAGGTCACTTTCCCCTGACCCTTACTATTGGACAGTTTTCAAAACCCCTGTAGGGTATAAAAACCCCTAACTCTGCCTGGTTCGGCAGAGAAGAGCTGTCACTGGACCCTTCGCGGAGACCCCAATAAAAGAACCCTGCGGAACCCATACAGCGCTTCTCCCTCTCTCTCTGCGTCTGCTGCTGCGGCGATACATAGGGCGACGGCCCCAGGCATGCTGAAAGAGCTGAAATCACTAAAGAGCTGACTGCAAATCACTATAGCCTGCCTGAGTTGCCTGAGCCCCCCGCTGAGCTATCCTGGCCGGCCGGCATTCCCCGCTGGGCTTCTGCCCTGAGGGTAATAGCCGAACATAGCGGACGCCCGAACAGCGAGGGGCCCCTGGGCCGACATCTGAACCGCCGCAATATCCTGGCCGCGGAACTGAATGCCGGACCTGGCATCTCAGAGGAGCAGCATTTCTTCGTGAAATTGTCACTGCCTCCGCTCGCCAGAAATCCTGGAAGAAGAAGCTCTTCGTTATAGAAGGACTCTTCTGAAAAGGAGGTCAGCCGACCCGCACCCCGACACCTGGGCACGTGAGTGTCTGTGGAGGCTGACGAGCAGACGACCCCCAGCAGAACTTTGACCCACAACAGGCTGAAAAGTGTAAGTCTAACACAGCCTTTCTTGCGCGCAAAATATTTTTTCCTTGGGTCCTTTTTTTTTGGTTTTTTTTTCTTTTTTTTTCTCTTTTTTCTGCTGGCGGGGACTGAAAACATGGGATCAAAGCTTAGTACGTTTAAACGATCCCAGAACGAGAGAGATTTATATTCACTAATCCTAGAAATCCTATCTTCTAACAACTTTTCTTTTTCCAAAGGTAACCTTTCAAAAACTAACCTGAAAAAATTTATAAAGTGGATTCTCTGCCACTTTCCAGACACTAATACACAGACTATTACCTTAGCCTCCTTTTGGGATACAATTGGGAGCACGATATATAAGTTTCAAACTAACCAAGACTTTTCTGTAACCCGGTTTTTACCTATATTTCACGCTATCACTAAAGCTGTAGAAAAAACTAACAAAAAGATAGTAACTTCAGGGCTAACTTCTGTCGAAGGAAGCAGGAAGCCCTTATCTGACTCAACAGAAGCGCCTATTTCAAATGCTAATCGAGGAGATAACACCTCCTCCACCCTGGATTCCGGTACTCCTCTGGATCCAAGCGTCCTGCCGCCTGCGCCGCACCCCCCCGACCCCGCTGCGCGCACGGCCCCTGCCCAACCCCCCTTCCTCCCCGCCTGCCCCTCGGGAGCCACACCCTGCGCGCCTCCTTGCTTTGTGTTATCTCCAAGAGCATCTGCGCCAGTTCCTGCCGGGACTGACCCAAACCCCACCCCTCCCCCTGCTCCCCCCGACCTTGCTGGGCCCCCCCCCACCCCCTTTGCCGTCCCTCCTCTCCCTGCCGCGCCCGCCCCCACTCCCTCCCCCACCCTCGCTCCCCCCGCCACCATCGCGTCTTTCCCTGCCCCCGGCATCATCCCTGCTGCAGCAGGGGATCAGCCAGCCTGCGTATCCGCGCCCCCCCCCCCCCACCATCGCGCCTCTGCCTGCCGCCGGAATCGTGCCCGCTCGCGTATCCGCCCCAGACCCAAGCCTCCCTGTATCCGCCGCACCCTCCTCCAGTCCCGCCGCCTCCTCCATCCCGCAACCCCCCTGCCCCCACACCCAGCCACACACCCACCCTCAGGGAACCCCGGTCGGGACCCCCCAGACTTCCTTCAGTTCTGCCCCCCCTCCCCACGCCCCCCAGTCCTGTGCCTGCTGTATCACGCATTGCACAGCCACCCCAGCCCTGCTGCCTCCCTGTAGCCACGTTCTGCCATGTGCACCTCTGCCAAATGCTGCTCCAGCCAGCCATAAGAAACATAAGGCAAGGCCTGATAGCTCTCACTTCTCGTCATCTGATGACAGCAGTGACAGCGATTCAGATTTGGAAATAGAGTATGTTGATCCTTGGGCTATAATAAAAATGGAAGCCACACAGGCAGGGGACTGGCAATTAGCTCAGAGAATTACTGCCTTTCCAGTAGATTATAAGAAGGGAAAAAGAGGAGGTGCTACTACTAGAAAGACATGGGAACCTATTACAAATAAAGAACTGGTACAATTAAGGAATACAGCCAAAGAACATGGTAGAAGTTCACATATTTTTAGAAATTTCCTAGAGGCTACGTTCTCAGCACATGTTCTGGTACCCCACGATATTAAAAATATTGCCCAGTGCCTCCTTTCTCCCGCTGAGTACATGCTTTGGGAAAGGCATTGGAAAAAGCAATTAAAAACATTATCAGATAACTATGCTGCAGATGCTGATAAGTCAAACTTTACACTCGAACAGCTGGCTGGTGAAGGGGATTTGCAAAAACCCTCTGACCAAGCTGATACTTTACCTAAGGCAACATTACAAGACGTTGCTATAGCAGCAAAAACCTCCTTACTCCTTACCCCTGATGACTCCACCCCTACCCAATACTTTTTTACTATCAGACAAGGAATAGATGAAAGCTTTATCAAATTTGTGGATAGAATTAAGGATGCTCTGGAAAAACAGACAGAGAGCACAGAGGCAAGAAAAGAACTGTTGTGTAAACTTGCCATGAGTAATGCGAATGAAAAATGTAAAGCAATTCTGAGAGCCTTACCCTTAGACACAGAACCTACCATAGAGCAAATGCTGGAAAGCTGCACACGCCACTTGTCCGCTGAAGATACAGTGGCACAAGCAGTTACTAAGGGTATTGCAGAAGGAGTTTCTAGTGCATATGCAGTAATAGCTTCTAAAGATCAGGTCCGCTGCTACCACTGCAGAGATTTTGGACATTTTATAAAGGACTGTCCAGAGAGGTCACCTCCCAGGTACCCTCGCAATTTCCACCAAAGGCCCCAGAATCAGCAGTACTATCAGCCGCGTCCGGGAAACTTCCATCGGAGCGTGGTGGGGCCCCACGCAAAGACACCAAATCAAAGGCCATCCAGACCCAGTCACGCACCATCCCAGGAGATTCCAGACCACATGAGGAGGATCCAACACACGGAGCGATACCAAGGGGAACCCGCCGGCAGCTGGTAACTGCACTGTCCATTGACTTTAAAAATGACAATGTTTATCGTGTTCCCACAGGCAAACGTGGGCCAAAAGGTGGTCCTTCTAACATCTTAATTATAGGTGATTCTCTTCATAGCCCAAAGGAAATATTTGTTGTTCCAGAAGTACAAACAGTGCACCCGGGACAAGAAATCTTTGTCCAGGTGTACTGCACAGACTTACCTTATCTTCTTCCAAAGGGTACCCCATTCGCACAGGCCTTTCTACTCCCTAAGAATCACAGGGAACAGCTTCCTCTCAACCCCACAGCAATGTGGATACAAGTTGTGGGACCGAGTAAGCCTGTCATCGAGTGCGGTCTTACCTGCAGAGGAGAGAAGTTCCACCTACCAGGGATGCTGGACACCGGTGCAGACGTGACCATCATTGCCCGCTCTGAATGGCCAGCACACTGGGATCTACAACCTGTGGCAGGCATGATTACAGGGATCGGTGGAGCTACAGTTTCCATGCGGAGCAAGAACAACATCCTCGTCGAAGGGCCTGAAGGCAAGTTGGCAACCATCCGCCCATTTGTGGTAAGGGCCCCCATCACCTTGTATGGACGGGACATTTTATGTCAGTGGGGAGCCTCCCTACGTATTCCCAGTCCGGATTTCTAATTGGGGCCACTGAGGAGCGCACACTGCCAGACACTCCTCGTCTCACCTGGAAATGCCATGACCCAATCTGGATCGAGCAGTGGCCCCTCTCTAAAGTCAAACTGCGCGCACTA
Organism: Passer domesticus; assembly: GCF_036417665.1. Classification (NCBI taxonomy): domain Eukaryota; kingdom Metazoa; phylum Chordata; class Aves; order Passeriformes; family Passeridae; genus Passer; species Passer domesticus. Next base: position 4,498,389 of record NC_087511.1, read on the forward strand.
CACGCCCTTGTGGACGAACAGCTCGCCAAAGGCCACATCGTAGAGACCACCAGCCCTTGGAATTCTCCAGTCTTCGTTCTACAAAAGCCTGGAACGGACAGGTGGAGGCTCCTCCACGATCTTCGCAAAATCAACGAGGTCATCAAGGACATGGGTCCCCTCCAGCCTGGCCTGCCCTCACCATCAATGCTGCCTAGAGACTGGACACTTGCTGTCATTGATATTAAAGACTGTTTCTTCAGCATCCCGCTACATCCCCAGGACACTCCACGGTTTGCTTTCTCCGTCCCCTCTCTTAACAGAGAGGCTCCACTCAAAAGATATCATTGGCTTTTCCTTCCTCAAGGTCTAAAGTGCAGTCCCAGTCTATGCCAGTGGTATGTTGCTCACATCCTGTCTCCTGTTTGGAACCTATTCCCAGATGCGATCATCCATCACTATATGGACGATATCCTGGTCTGTGCACCAGAAAAAATGTACTTGGACAAAGCAGTTAAAAGGACTATTGAAACCATAGAAAAGGCAGGATTTGAGATCCGTGAGGACAAAATACAGTACACCAACCCATGGACTTACCTTGGACTCCAGATCCGGGAAAGGACCATCGTACCCCAGCAGCTTGCCATTCGAGACGACCCAAAAACCTTGAGAGACTTACACAGTCTGTGCGGATCCATCAACTGGGTACGTCCACTGCTAGGAATTACAACAGAGGACCTCGCTCCACTGTTCAACCTTCTTCGGGGCAAGGAGAATCTGGACTCTCCATGCACTCTAACACCAGAGGCCCAAGATGCCATCACCAAGGTCCAAGAAGCGCTGTCTTCACGCAAAGCCCATCGCTTTGAGCCCAGCCTGCCTTTCCAGTTCGTCATTCTGGGAAAAGCACCTCGGTTCTATGGACTGATTTTCCAATGGGACACTCAACTTCGAGACCCTCTACTAATCCTGGAGTGGATGTTTACAAATAACCAACCCACAAAAACAATTACCACCTTCCAAGAAATTATGGCACATTTAATAAAAAAGGCTAGAACTCGCCTCCGTTCCCTTGCAGGGTGTGAGTTCACATGCATATATTTGCCAATGACCACTGGGGTCCTGGAACATTTGCTCCAGACCAATGAGAGTCTCCAGTACGCCTTAGATAGCTACACAGGCCAAATTTCAGTACATATCCCAAAACATAAGCTTTTTAATCGTGATGTAACATTTCATCTGACCCCAAAATTAGTCCAAAGTAGGACACCTCTCAAAGCTCTAACCATCTTTACAGATGGCTCAGGGTCATCCCACAAGTCGGTAATGACATGGAGAGACCCTGAGACCCAAAATTGGGAATCTGACATAAAAATAGTGGAGGGATCTCCACAGATTGCAGAGTTAGCAGCTGTTGTCAGAGCCTTTGAGAAATTCAAAGACGAACCTTTTAATCTGGTCACAGATTCAGCTTATGTTGCTGGCATAGCTATGAGAGCAGAACATGCTCTTCTCAAAGAGGTTTCCAATCCAAAGTTATACCAATTGATTTCTACACTAACACGCTTAATTTCCCACAGAAAACAACCTTACTATATAATGCATGTGAGGTCACACACTGACCTCCCAGGTTTCATTACAGAAGGGAACAGGAAAGCAGACACTTTAGCCATGACAATAGAGAATGCTAACGTCCCTAACATCTTTGCCCAGGCAAAGTTGTCACACTCATTTTTTCATCAAAATGTGCCTGCCCTTATCAGAATGTTCAAGCTTTCAAAAGATCAGGCAAAAGCCATTGTTGCCACATGCCCGAACTGTCAAAACTACCAGATACCATCTGTGGGGACGGGAGTCAATCCCCGAGGTTTAAACAGCTGCCAGCTGTGGCAGACAGATGTAACCCACTTTGCACCTTTTGGAAGGTCAAAGTACGTGCATGTATCGGTTGATACATTCTCAGGAGCAGTATTTGCATCAACACATACAGGAGAAACTGCGCAGCACACCATAAAACATTTTCTCCTCGCCTTTGCTACCCTGGGAGTGCCAAAGGAGATCAAAACAGACAATGGACCTGCCTATACCTCTCGTAAGTTAAAAGAGTTCTTCAGTGAGTGGGGAATACAACACAAGACAGGTATACCTGCAAACCCCACAGGACAATCCATCGTGGAAAGGACACATCAAACTCTCAAAAGAGTCCTCAATCAGCAACAGAGAGGAACAAAAATCATTTCTCCAGTTGAAAGACTTTGCAAGGCTCTCTATGTCATCAACTTCCTGAACTGTACAACCTCAGAACCTGATCCACCAATACTTCGCCACTTTGCAAATACCACCCAAGCAAAGCTCACAGAGAAACCACCTGTGCTGGTGAAGGACCCAGAAACACATAAAGTCTCTGGACCTTTCAAACTCATCATGTGGGGAAGAGGATATGCGTGTGTTCTACTACCATCTGGTCCAAGATGGTACACAGGAAAAAACATAAAACCGTACCTAGGCACTGCAAATACCACTTCCACAAGCAGTGACAAGAATCCTCCTGAGTCAAACACAAGACCTCCTCAAAACCAGACCAGCTCGGCCTGGAGACGAAGACGTCGCCAAACATCCACAGGTGGAGGAGATGACTGTCCCATCACACGACAGCAGACAAAACAGGAAGCTGAACAACATTCTGTGGCATCAAGCCCTAGGCCAGGCACAGCCTGAAAACAAAACTGTTCTCTGAACTAGATGTTATTACCCTTTCTACCCTAAAAACCCTATTATCCCTTTTATCTACCCTTACCAAAAGCCTCTAACCTTTTACCTACTCCCCCACCCTTAGCACCATAGAAAAAACAAAACAAAAAAAACCAGTAAAAAACTAAAAATAAAAGGGGGGGGCGGGGTGGAAGGAACAGAGGAAAGGAACAAGAAAGGAACCCTAACCCTCCCCTCCTACCATAAAAATAACAAGTTTTGCTTATATTCCCTATCAGAAGCCCCATTCCTGTCCAAAGATGAAAAATATCTCCGTTGGTGCTGTCCTCACTGCTGCCTGGATGTTCCTCACCGTGCCATGTGCCATCGGTTGGATCGGCCCACAGCCGAGCCATAATGTCTGGGTAACCTTAGCAAGGACATTAAAACAGGATAACATGTGCTTATCCATGGGGAGCGTTGATAACCCACTTTCCACATGTCTAGTAGGAATTCCTTTCGTAGCCGATGACTGGCCCGCCTATAATTCAGAGCTTCTCCGCACCACAGGTAAGCGACCCCCCCAGGTAGAAACTTGGGACCAGTGGACAAAAATACTGCCCAAATCTCTTGAGGAACCTCAAGAATTGGATCTATTGGGGTCCTCTAAGGCCACATTCTGTGTCAAATTTTACTTTAGACGTCCAAAGAATAATTTGCCTGAAATTGACCTGAACAAAAACACATACCGAAAAGACATATCGCCAATTAACAAAGCCTACAACCCTCACGATTGGTGTAATTACACTGCTTGTATGATCTCTGTGTCCTCTCTCCATCCCAAAGTTCTACCCAAGGGAACGTTTCTCATCTGTGGTGACAGAGTATGGGCTGGGATCCCCTCACGACTCCAGGGAGGTCCCTGTACCCTAGGAAAGCTTTCTACCCTTACTCCAAATATCACCTTGTTGCACAATTGGAAAAAAGAGAGCGAATTAAAACGCCACAAAAGGTCCTACACAGCATTTGATGAAAATTGCGATCCCAAATTATACGATTGGAACAAACCTAAAAAGATAGCGGTCTCTATATTCCTACCATGGGTAGCTGCAGCTAAGGCCCTGGGTGAAATAAATCACCTCGGGTGCTGGCTCAGTAAGCAAGCTAACGCTACTTCTGCTGCCCTGAGCGATCTCTTAAAGGAAGAAGAAACCACAAGACATGCCTCGCTCCAAAATCGAGCAGCGATTGACTTCCTGCTGCTTGCCCACGGACATGGCTGCGAGGACTTCGAAGGGATGTGCTGCTTCAATCTCTCTTCACGCTCGGAATCCATCCACGCCAACATCCAGAAACTGAAGGGACTTGTGAAGGACTTAAAAGTAGAAAAGAAACCAGACTGGGTCAATGACCTCTTCGGTCAATGGGGATTAACGGGATGGGTTGCATCTTTGGTTAAGGGAATGTTGTGGATTTTTCTTGTAATTGTCATCGTGCTAGTCATGTTCTCATGCCTTGTCCATTGTTTTAAAAGAACCATAGGGAATGCCTTTTTTCTAAATACAGAAAGTGGAGTTGTAGCAGGCACAAGGCCTGCACGGCCTCCTTGGCGATCAGAAGCCTGAGCTAGGAAATGCCAAAGTCAGCATGACTAAGGCTTTAGAAGCCCCTCTCTTCCGCCATTCGGACCCTGTTTATCTCCCTGCATATCCATAGGTCACTTTCCCCTGACCCTTACTATTGGACAGTTTTCAAAACCCCTGTAGGGTATAAAAACCCCTAACTCTGCCTGGTTCGGCAGAGAAGAGCTGTCACTGGACCCTTCGCGGAGACCCCAATAAAAGAACCCTGCAGAACCCATACAGCGCTTCTCCCTCTCTCTCTGCGTCTGCTGCTGCGGCGATACATAGGGCGACGGCCCCAGGCATGCTGAAAGAGCTGAAATCACTAAAGAGCTGACTGCAAATCACTATAGCCTGCCTGGGTTGCCTGAGCCCCCCGCTGAGCTATCCTGGCCAGCCGGCATTCCCCGCTGGGCTTCTGCCCTGAGGGTAATAGCCGAACAGAGATCATCTTGAAGCTCCTTTGGTCCACTATTACTTATTTTTTTCACACAGAAAATGAAATTACATCTACTCTTTGGGAAGAAATTACTGCTTTGAGTGGTTCAAGGCAAAGAGTTTCTTCCCATACCCACTCGTAATCAGTCACCAAGAGAAATATTTTCTAAAAAGGTCTCTTCAAAATTTTGGAGTGACTTTCAACATAAAAAACTTGGTTATTTTGCTCAAAATGATAAGGGAATTGAATTGGGCTCCCCCAGCTTAAAAAAAAGTGTTTTTTCCTAGTTCTTCACAAAGAGGAACAAAACACTTTGTTGCAGCAAACTGAAAGGAGGAAGAGGTTTCTTTCCCCCTGAGCTGCACAATAGGAGACAATTTTGTTTCCAAGAGGCAACAAATCCCAGCCAATTTCCAGTTCTTTTAGTGTAAGGGGAAAGCTCTGAGGATCACACCTGTGGGAGACACAGAGAGGGAGGAGCAGGGGATCTGCTGGGGGTTTTTGGGGTGGAGGACAGATGAAAGAAATGTTCAAGCAAAACCTGTGAGAGCTCCATCCCTCAGAGGAGAAACTTGATTTGACCCAAATGCCATTCAAATCCAACAAACATTGAGGCATTTCCCCAAGCTCTGCTGGGCCATCAGGTACAACGCAAATCACTCTGTGGGACCAGGGCAGCAGGTCCCTGGCACGGGACAGAGATGCTCCCCTGGGAAGCCACCTGCATTGCCCATGGGACTCACAAGATCTACTTCTGAAGACCCCAACATCCAAAAAACTCCACACTAAAACCTTTAATTTGGGGTTTCACTTATCCACCTGTCTGTTGTCACTAGGCAGCTGCTCCAGTTCAACACCCTTCTGGTGGGTACAAATGTTCTCCTAATTTCCAGCCTAAACAGGAAGTTATTTCCATTTATTCTTCTGCAAGTACTGGGAGCTTGTACCTGATTTGCTCTTCCTCTCCTGGTGTGCATTTGTGCACATAAAATGGCAAAGCCAGGAGCATTTCCTTGTTTAAATCATGTCATTTGTTCTTATTATTTCCTTCCCATATGTCACCCTGATTTTTTAAGATTTTTCTAAGCCTTCTGATGTTTGCATTCTTGTAGCAAACTTTCTCACACACTTTCTGTAAACAACTTATTGTTTTGCATTCTTTTATGGAGGAGGAGAAACTTGATGGACTGTTGGTTTGTCCAGTGTCATTGGAGAGGTGGCACTTTCACCCTCCAATCCACTGTCACCTTTGGAAATCTATAAATGTTGGAGTCAGAAAATAAACTCCCCTATTTTTTTCCTGCCTTGAGAGCAGCAGCGTGTCTACGTCGTGTTGTCTCGTGTCCTATAGTGACATCAGGTGACCGCCGAAGTGTACTGCAGCCTAGGCTGGAGGCACAGAGTTTGGGCTGTCAAGTGAGATCACGTTGTTTAACACCCCCCCCCCCCCCCCGTTTGGCGCTTTGTCTGCTGTTCTTGTGATAGTGGCACCCTTGTGGGTCTCATGGAGTCTGTGGTTTTGGAGCTCTGGAGAAATTTCCTGGAGTGGAACCAGGTCTCCGTTTCCTGGAGTGATTTTGAAAGATTATTTTTGTGGGCCAAACAGCAGGGGTTCTTTTCCGACCCTCAGGAGGCGCTGTCTAGGGAGACGTGGTCTCTCGTGGGATGCCGTCTTATGGTCACCGTGTTTGATGATCAATCTGCCACCGTGATACTGATGCTGATGCAGTGGCAGATGTTAAATGTGATTTGGGGGGAGTCTGGATTTTATAGCTCTTGGAGTTCCCTGGGGGACCCTTCCATCTCGGATGAGGACAAAGGGGAATTTGAATTTCTGCGCAATACAGACGCTTCCCCCGCCCCCAGGAAGGGGAACTGGAAGACGGCTCTGCCTCCGAGGGTGATGGTTGGTCCCCCGGTGTGAATCGGGCTCCCAGCCCGCTGGTCCCAGATGACCAGCTGGAGGGCGGAGCCCTGCAGGCTCCTGGGGGCCCCGGGGAGTCGGCTTGGCCGACCTGCCCCGCCCCGAGCCGCGGGGGCGGCGGAGTGGGAAAGCAGCCGGCCTCTCCTTGTGCCTTCCTGGCGTTCGAGGGTGATGGGGGGCCCCTGGATCAGCGTCTGCTTCTGATTGAGCCTGGTTCGGTGAAAATGCTCTGTCCATGTTGCGGTACTTCCACGACATATCCCCTGGAGGCAGCGGGAGCGGGTTCGGCTGCTCCAGATTCAGGTCCACCTCCCGGGGGGGCAGTTTCTCCTGGTTCTGAGCCTGCACAGCCCGCCGGGCATGCGCAGGCAGTGGAAGCCGCCAGAGGCGGGGCGTTGGTCGGTGTTCCATCAGGCCACGCCATGGTGGGCGGGCTGTCCGCCTCGCTCGTCTCCTCGGGAGCGGAGTCTGCTATGGCCTCCCACGATGCGGGGCAGGCATTGATAGTGGCTGTGCCAACCTCCCTTGTGTCGTACCTCGGAGGCGTGGGTCCGTGCGCCACGTCTCTCTCGGCGTCCTGTCCCTCTCCCGCGCCGGGGAAGGGTGGCTCCCCATCGGGTTCGCGATCTGTGCCGGCGCCTGCGTCCACCGCAGCGCCCTCTGCCGGTGCCGTGGCGGACGGCACTGCTGGGTGTCCAGCTGGTTCGGCCCTGCAGCCCCCGCCTTCTGCGGGGGCCGCGGTGCGGCAGGGCGCTGGGGTGTTCACCTTTAGCGCGACTGCTGACGTGGCTGGTCAGAGACCGGTGGTTTCCCGGGGCCGCAGATCCTCCCTGCCAGCTTTGTGGACTCTTCCCCCGTGCCAGGTGACTGTGCATCTGAAGGACCACGGGCAATTCTGGCGGGAAGTCACAGCTACAGCCGATGAGGTGCGTGAGCCTGCCTCCTCGCCGCGTCTGCAGGATCGCGGAGGAGGTTCCTCTGGCTCTGCTGGTGCTGTGGGGGGTGCGGGGTCGAGTGCTGTCGCACTGCCTTACCGTCAGGCAGCTGTTCTTGTTCCAGTGGGGCCCACGGAACAGGACATGGCAGGTGCTGCAGCCTTGCCAGGGGGCCCCCAGGCTTTCCCTGTGATCAGGGGTGTTGCTCATAACACCTATGAACCTCTATCATTTAAGACAAGGGCAAAACTCTATGAGACGGTTGCTCAACATGGTGTGGGGTCTACTGAAGTTATGCAAATGCTTTGCATGATTTCTCCTGAGGTGCATACACCTGCCGATGTCCATGAAGTGGCATGTGCTCTTTTTGACCCTGTGCAATTTGGCGTTTTTGAGACCAAGTGGGCTCGCTTGGCAGCCAGCGCAGAGCAGCACAATGCTACGCTGGGGCCGCAGGACCCCAGGAGTGTGGCTGGCATTGACATGCTGATGGGCACAGGCAATTATACTGATCCTCAGGGGCAAGCTGGCTTCCCTCCCCTCATGTTTGAGCAGTGCCAGGCGCTAGGCATGGCAGCAGTGGTTCGGACCATGGAAATGGCTGCTCCAAGGCAGCCATTTGCAACCATTGTCCAGAGGGCTGATGAGCCTTTCATGACATTTGTGGGGAGGCTGACTGCCTATGTGGAGAGGCAATTGACAGATCTTTTGACAAGGAGAGTTGTGATTGCGGACTTTGCGAGAAGTAATTGTAATGCAGATCATAAGAGAATCATAGAGGATCTTCCTGGTGAGACTACTGTCTCGCAAATGACAGAGGCCTGTTTGGCCGTAGCCCCCCTGTTCAGAAGATGGCTGCCTTGGGCTACTGCTGCGCAGCCGGTCTGGGCGGTGCCGCAGGGCTGGAAGCGACAGCAGGGGAATGCTCAGGCCGGCAAGAAATGGGGGAAGAAAGCACAGAAGGCAAAAATTCCCATGTTTCTGTGTGGTCGGTGTGGAAGGCCAAACCATATGACGAATGTCTGCAAGGCAACAGTTCATGCTAATGGCCAAGCACTGTCAGGCTCAGGAAACGGGAAGCGAAGCGTGAAGGGAAGATGCTCTCAGACACAAGCTTCTCTCCAGACCCCAGAGCCAATGGAGGTTTTCTCAGCCAGCTTGCAGCCAGCACTCGCAGCTCAGCAGGTATGGATGTCTGCACAGCAGCAACAGTTGTTTTAGAATCTTGTCAAGTACACAAGGTTCCCCTGGATGCCTTTGGTCCCTTGGGTGGGGGCATGAGTGCTCTCCTGATGGGGAGGTCTAGTGCCACCCTTCAGGGCATCATTGTGCATCTGGGGATCATTGATGCAGACTTCACAGGGCAGATTTGTGCAATGGTTTCCACACCCACCCCCCCGTAACGATCCCGAAAGGGACGCGATTTGCTCAACTTGTGCCTTTTAAGTCCTCTGTTTGCAGGACAGCTGACCGGTTGCGTGGAGCTAGCGGCTTTGGATCCACTGGGCCGCCTCAAGTTCACTGGACCGCTGTCCTGACCAAGGAATATCCCGAGATGATGTGTACCCTGTCCATCCCTGGTGTGACGCTGTCGGAGATCCGCCTTCGCGGGCTTCTTGACAGCGGTGCTGACATCACAGTTCTCTCCCTTGCCGCCTGGCCTCTGGACTGGCCCCTGAATCCGGTGGAGATGCCTGTCACGGGACTGGGGGGAATGGCATGGTGTTACGTGAGCCAGCGGTCTGTGATGGTCACGAACCCAGAAGGACAGATGGCCTGAATTAGGTCTCATGTTACTTCTACTCCTGCTAACCTCTGGGGGAGGGATGTTCTGTCAGCGTGGGGGGTGCACATCGGGACGGGTTTTTGATGGGGGCCACTGCAATGAAGGGCGCGGAGTGTCCTACGCCTCCTATACGGTGGCTGGTGGACAAACCTGTTTGGGAAAACTAGTGGCCCCTCCCTCAAGACAAATTAGTCACCCTTGGAAATCTGGTGCAGGAGCAGTTGGACCAGGGTCATCTGGAGCCTTCTACCAGTCCCTGGAACACTCCTGTCTTCTGCATCAAGAAAAAATCTGGGAAGTGGAGGTTGTTGCAAGACCTCCAAAAGTCAATGCTGTGATGGAAGGCATGGGAACATTGCAGGCGGGCATGCCATCGCCTACCATGTTTCCTGTGGACTGGCCGGTCCTCATCGTGGATCTGAAGGATTGTTTCTTCACAATTCCTTTGCATCCCAATGACAGACCAAAATTTGCCTTCTCGGTGCCAGCAATTAACAACGCTGAGCCCACACAGAGATATCAATGGAGGACCCTTCCCAGGGCATGCGCAATTCTCTGGCCATATGCCAATGGCATGCGGCCCGTGCCTTGTCTGGAGTTCGCAAGCAGTTTCCTGGTGCACGTCTATATCATTATATGGACGACATTTTGGTGGCTGTGTCCACCCAGGACGAGATGCTGAGGATTCAGCCTCAGTTGCTCAATGCTTTGAATGCGCATGGACTGCAGGTAGCTCCAGAAAAGGTTCAGCAACAACCGCCTTGGAAGTATTTGGGGGTCAAAATTCTGGAACAGACAATCTGCCACCAGGAGGTGCAATTTTTGCATTCTGTGAAGACACTGAATGATGCTCAAAAATTGGTAAGTGTCATCACTTGGTTACGTCCGTACCTGGGACTAACCAACGCACAACTGTCTCCTCTGTATGATTTGCTGAAAGGAGACTCTGATCTAAAGTCGCCTCGCACGTTGACCCCTGAGGCATGTCAGGTGTTGGAGGTGGTTCAGCAGGCTGTTTTGGCTTGCCAAGTTTATCGCATTGACCCCTCCGTTAATGTCACTGTGTTCATCACTACTCCAGATTCGCATCCCACAGGCATCATTGGCCAATGGAGTGACAAATGGTCCGATTCCTTGCACATCTTGGAATGGGTTTTCCTGCCCCATCAGCCACAAAAGACGGCGACCCCATTGTCTGAGCTTCTTGCTCGCTTGATAATCAAATGCTGGCAACGGTGTTTACAATTGATGGGTGCGGATCCCGCAAAGATCATACTCCCGGTACAGCGGGAGGATTTTGACTGGAGCTTTGCAAACAGTGTGTCCCTGCAGAGTGCTCTGGAAAACTTTTCAGGGCAGATCACTTACCATCTGCCCAGCCATAGGCTACTGCATATGGCAAAATCCACACAAATCTCTTTGCGGCCCAAAAATAGTCAGGAACCCGTGCAAGGACCCACTGTCTTCACTGACGGTTCAGGGAGGACAGGAAAGGCCATTGTTACATGGAGGGACAGATCTGAGTGGCAGGTTCTGGAAGGTCATGAGAATGGGTCATCCCAATTGGTTGAATTGAAGGCTGCTGTCATGGCATTTGAGAAGTTTTCCCAGGAACCTTTCAATTTGGTCACGGATTCTGCCTATGTGGCCGACATTGCACAGGTCATTCGGTTTTGAAGGTAAGTAACCCTGCCTTGTTTCATTTACTGAAGACCTTGTGGTGTGCCATTCAGGCTCAGGTTCATCCTTTCTACGTTCTGCATGTGAGGAGTCACACCAATTTGCCAGGCTTTATAGTGGAAGGTAACGCGAGGGCTGACAAGTTGGCTAACCCAGCGTGGGTAGCATCTCAGCCTGATACACTCGCGCAGGCCAAGGCATCGCATGGGTTTTTCCACCAGAACGCACATACTTTGCAGAAGCGGTTTCAGCTGACGCCAGCTGAGGCTCGTGACATTGTTGAGTCATGTGACGATTGCCATGTGCTGCCTCTGCCTTTACCGGCAGGGGTAAACTCCAGAGGCTTTAGGGCCTTGGAGCTTTGGCAGACTGATGTCACCCAGATTGCCGAGTTTGGCCGGCTCAAGTATGTGCATGTCACAGTGGACACGTTCTCCTCTGCAATGTGGGCTTCTGCTCACACTGGAGAAAAGGCCCGTGTTGTCCTTGCCCACTGGAGGCATGCCTTTGCTGTTCTGGGCATACCTTTAGCTGTGAAAACTGACAATGGTCCTGTTTACGCATTGCAAAAGGTGTAGCAGTTCCTGCAGTTGTGGGGCGTGTCACACAAGTTTGGTATCCCTCATTCTCCGACTGGTCAAGCTATTGTAGAACACGCTCATGGTACTCTGAAGCAGGTTCTTCAAAAACAAAAACAGGGAATGCAGGGTGAAACCCTGCACAGTCGGTTGGCAAAAGCATTGTACACCATCAATCATCTTACGGTGCCACCGAACTCAAATAATCCTGTCATTTTGAATCACCATCTCTCATTGCAGGCTGCGGATGAGGCATATCAGCCTCGAGCGAAGGTTCAGGTGTGGAATTTAGTCACCAAACAGTGGGAAGGTCCCTATGACCTTATCGCTTTGGAGCACGGGTATGCTTGTGTATCCACAGATACCGGGGTACGCTGGGTACCTTCGAAGTGTGTTCGCCCTGACCTGTGACCGCAGAGACAGAATCCGGACGAGGGGCAAAATGGAAACCGTGACCAACCTGAAAGGCATCAAGTGGGTGAATCCTTGAGTGATGACTCGGATGCAGATGACGTGAGTGATCACTCCGATGATTCCTCCACAAATGGACACTGAATCATATTCATAGTTCGTTTTTCACATTGTTCATTTTTGTTTCCTTTTTTCTTTTTTTTTTTTAAACTGAGAAGGGTGAGATGTTGCCCTGATTTTTTAAGATTTTCTAAGCCTTCTGATGTTTGCATTCTTGTAGCAAACTTTCTCACACACTTTCTGTAAACAACTTACTGTTTTGCATTCTTTTATGGAGGAGGAGAAACTTGATGGACTGTTGGTTTGTCCAGTGTCATTGGAGAGGTGGCACTTTCACCCTCCAATCCACTGTCACCTTTGGAAATCTATAAACGTTGGAGTCAGAAAATAAACTCCCCTTTTTTTTCCTGCCTTGAGAGCAGCAGCGTCTGCGTCATGTTGTCTCATGTCCTATAGTGACACCCATATAGTTGCATGGATTTGGTGCTGGCTCAACACTCAGAATGTTGACAGCACAAAGTCCTGTTCTCACACCAACTCCTCCAAGTTTTGGACCAAGCCTTTGTAGAAGGAAATACAGCAAAGAAATTCCAAACAGGGGCCCTAATAAAGGTAATAATATGTCATATGCCTGTGTTTGCTGCAGGGAAGACTAGTGCTATTTATTAAATCATTACAAACAATGAAAGCAGCAGAGGGGAGGAAGACAGTGCTATCATTTCCAGCTCCCCAGTCCTCTGTCCCTGGCATGAATTTCATAAAGCACAAATCTCCCAGCAGAAATCCCTCAGCAACCGATTTCCTCCTCGTGGAACACAGCAGGCACACACCCTGGCTTTTCTGGATAGAAAAGGAGAATTTGGCCCGATGTTTTTCCCAGCCACACAGCTGTGATATCAAATCCCCCTCCCTGCCCTGCCAGGAGATTCCTGAAGTGACAACTTTCTGTAGGGTGACAACCCTCTGGAGAAGCACAGAGAGCTTTGTGTCAGTGTAAGGCACCCCACAAGGGCAGATCCCTAATTCAGGCTCCATCTTTGTTCACAAGCAGTTCCTAGCAGAAAATTCGCAGTGATTGCATTTCCCCAGAACAGGTAATTTCAAGCACATTTTTCTCTTGAGCTGTTCTGACTTCCACAAAAGCAGCATGCCAAGGATTGCTTTGGAGACGAGCATCAGGAAACATAGCAACACCCAACAGCCAAGACCATCCAAAGCCACTTATCAGCTCATCCCCACATCTCCTGGACTCACTTGAATGCCCAGGAGAGTCTGAAAAGCCAACTGTTTTCCAAGGAACGGCTGTGCAATCGAAAGGTAAATGACAGGGACAACCAGCCCCACACAGGTGCCTCAGGCAGGGGAAGGAGCAGGAGAGATCCATCCCTTACTGGCAGAAGTGCAGCTCAAGTGATGCTCGTTCACTGTTTGGGTTGCTTTTGTTGCTTTTACATTAACAACGCATCTCCACGCCACAATTGTTCTCCCTTCCTGCAGCCACATGAAAAAAATTCACTGGTCTCTCACCTCTTTCTTGCCTCTCTCTGCCTGAAATAATTTTTTCCCTCATACAACCAGCAAAACAGGGTTTGTTTTCATGCTGGAAATAAGTCCACAAACTCTTGACTGATTTCAATATGGAGAACATCACTACAAACCACCCATTACTCAGATGCCCCAGGGCACCAAGGGAGGGAAATTTGACAACAGAGGTGGGAACACCAGCTATGGGTAACAGCATCATATTCTGCCTCTCCCATGGATGCTTTTCTTCCCAGTCCAGAAAATTCCCTGCCCTTTTTAGGGCTGTGGAAGGCTGCTGTCTGCCCCACAAAATGAGGAGCAAACCAAGCAGGAATGCTGCAGAACACCTCTGTTCCTATGCTATTATTCTGCTGAACCCATAAATTCACAGAAGAATGGGCACTGCCAGCACCTGATTGCAGAGGAGGGAGTTCGTCACATCTTCCCTGTAAATTAGGATTTATCAGAGATGGAGAATTGATTGCCAAGTAACCTGCAGAGACACAAAACTACTCTGCAGTGTTTTAGGACTCACTGAGCAGTACAAAAAGGTTATTGATGCAGTTGGGGAGTGTTTCTGTACAGGATGTGCACCTCCTGACATCCCAGGCAGGGAAAAATTTACTTAACATTTTCAAGGAAAAAGCAATACTTCTTATTAAAAAAAAAAAATGGAAAAAATAAATAGAAAATCAACTTCATGGCAAAGAGCCTCAGTAAGAGTTTGCAGAGTTTGGTGAAAACAGGTCATTTACGAGGAAATAATTTTCATCTGCCTTCAAGTGGAGTTGTGAAGCAGGTGGAGATGGAGATGTCTCAGGCACTGAGTGTGCTCCTTACTGACAAAATGACACTGATATTACCAAATATTAGAAGTGAAAAACTTCAGTGATAACTCAGCCCTCCAACACAAAACACCTTCTCCCACGCAGTCAGCACTTGTCTGAAATCATTCCCCTTGGCAGGAGGCCCTGCATGGCCTGGCGAGTGCTGCATTTCAGAAATTATTCCCTGTGGAAAACACAGAGGTGTACCTTTATTTCTTTTCTTTTTCTGCATCTCCTCCACAAGCATCCAAAACTTCTTTTTGGTGTGGTTATCTATAATTTGCATCAATATGATTTCTGATGGGAGCTTTATTTACCCAGCGTGCTGTGAAAGCCCCAGTCAAAGACCTCACACCTTCAATCCCCAGGGAATTAAATTTGGGGCTTTGTTTTGAGGCTCAAATTGGATTTTAAAGAGAGAAGAGCCAGGATTTCCTGACTGTCACTGCTCTCTTGGCTGTTTCTGGGGCCCACACTGAATCCAGTCCCTCCCTCACTTGCTCAAACATCCCCACTGTGGCCATGAGCATGGGGTGCTGATGAGCAGAGAGCACCAGCCATAAACCTCATCTTGCAGTAATCCTTTCCCTTTTTCTTTGATCTTTTGCATTTTAAATTATTTTTGAGTTTTATAGCACACCATTTCCTACTCAATTCACCTGAGTTATCCAACTTACATTTTTCTCCATCACACTGACATAACCAACACAGCTCATGCTCTTAGCACTGAATTTTCATGAGCACATACATGGCCACAAGAATTATGATGTCCTATTGAAGTAGGTCAGGCAGGTAGTAATTGTAAAACAGAGCTGTAATAAATTATTGCAGTCCAAAGCCAGAATCAAGTTTCACTAAGCTCAAACTAGGCCTTCTGCTTTTCCCTCTTTTCCTTACAATAGTTGATGGTATTGTAAACTCGGTACTCCACAATGTCTGTTGGCCAAAAGAGTGTGGAGAAAGGTGCCAACTGTGTAATTGCACTGGAAAACGTTCTTCCAGAAAACAGATTTCATCTGTTTTGTTGGTTTGGGTTTTTTTACAATGAACATTGTACAAAATATTAGACCATTTCTCTAAAACATGATATTAAGGTGAAGAGGAGTCATTTCACTGTCATAACACAAAAGGGAGGGGAAACCAGAGTGAACACCAGAGTGAACAAAGCAGCAAATTCATTCAGCAGCAATTTGCACTCCATAACCCTCTGGTGCTGAGCCTTTTAGGCCAGAGGAGCTCTGCTGTTTAAGCAGACAAGGCAACACATTAAGCTGTTGCTTAGAGATATTGGAATATATTGCACAGAGCCTGCTCCCCAGTGAGATCCCCGAAGGGCTCCCAGCTGTTTTTCCAAGGACGCATTATAGCCCTGTTGCAGTGCTGCTTTTTGTAGAGACAGTTTTTCCAAGCAGGTCAAGCAATGACAGAAAGGGTGACTTTTCACAAGTGAAAGTTCAGATGGCATTAAAAAGTCAAAGTGAATACTCATCTCACTTGGATGTGGCAAATACCAAGGGCTCTTAGCAGCTGTGTTACAACCAGCTTAATAGCAGCTAAATAATGTATATTCCTGCCAGGAATGCTGATGGATCACAGCAGTGCAGGCACAGGAAGGGCAGGGATCCAGGGAAGAGCTGATTCCTACCTCCTGACTCACACTAACTTTGGGCTAAAAACATCCTTTTATTTTGGTTTTGCTCTCATCCTTTCAAACTAGGATTCCTCCTTATGTCTTAATCTTCAGCTGTGCTGAGGAACCTCCTTGCACATGCTCTGTGCACATCTGATAAAGGCAACCAGCAGGAAACAGAGCCCTGTTAACAAATCTGTGGTCAAGAGAACTCCAAAAGGAAGCAATTAGCTGTGCCCCAGAGTACTGCAGCACCAGGTCCCATCACATCTAGTGCTTTTTCCTCACAGGTCCCACAGGCAAATTACACAAAAGCTGTCACTCATGTGGGCTGATGGAAGAACTCTGAGATACAGAAGCAGAAAAGTTCCAAGTCCAGAGGACCAATCGACCCATAGATTGATGCAGCAGATTAGCTTCTCCCGCTTCCAGAGTTAAGGAGGATGAGGCAGCAGCATCTCTGGCACAGTCAGAGCCATGGAACAGTTTTTTCCCCACTCCTTGTAGCAGCAGTGACACAAGGGAAGGCCCAGGCCACTGCCCTGAGCCCCTCACAAACCACCAAGGTGATGAGCAACACTGGAAAAGGGGAGAGTCCCCTTCCAGAACCTCCCTCTTCCAAAAGGCTCTGCTTTCAACAGACTGAGCTGCCTCAGGGCAGCAAAGCAACCAAAGCACACACTCACTTCCAGCCCTGGAGAAAAGCAGGAAAAAATACTGGAGAATAAAAGCATGCTGGAATGGAAGCAGAGTTTAATTTCTCTCTGGAGCAAGGCTGCTTGAAGCCAGACCAGCAGGGAGTGGGAGAGGAAATGAGGGTGTTTAAAGCAGCATTCCCTCTGCACTCAAATTTCTCACAGATATGTATTAATTGCAGCAGGACTGGCATCATGTCCTTGCTCCCACTGTCACGAGTATGTTAGTTTCTTTTTCTCGGGCCAGGTCTTATAAACCCTCAAAAGGGAACCTAACACACCCAAGGATAGCTTAGCTATTACCTCTTGGGGGCAAATAATAAGCAGGATAGCTTCTGCTGCAGTGTTAGAAACAAAAAGGTTTAATAAAAGGCAAAATAACAAACAGAAAAACTCGAGCCAGGTACAGAGGTCTGCCCCTGGTATAAACACCTCACAAAAGCAGCTTAGTTCTTTTGTTCTCTTCTTTTCTACCTGATGGGCCAGGCAGGACTTTTTTGCTTCTATCCAATTAGATGACCCCGAGTTTTTGTTGAAGTCTCTGAGGTCCTATGAGGTGGCTTTTCACCTAATCGTTGAAAGAAACTTCTGGGCTTCTTTCCTTTTTTGGGGGACAAAGGCTAGCTTTGCCACTCTGTCATTAGGGGGCACACTCCTACATGAGTATCTACCAGAGCTCCCTTAATTAACACATCTGACAGCACAGCTCCTGCGGGGAGCCAGACAGCCTCTTGCAATGCCCCTCGCCCTCCACGGTTGGTGGCATCTCTGGGTGGCCCAAGTCAGCACCATGGGGCTGGGAAAGGTGTGGTAGAAGAGCCAGGGTCTCCAAGAAGTGCTGGGAATGAGGACTAACCCATTGCAGGAGCCTCCCAACCTCTTTCCTGGCTGGCAGGGAGCAAACAGCTTCAGTCAGCCACCCACCAGCTCCTGGTGCTACACCTTTTATTCCCCATCACAGCTGGGCTGAGGAAATTGCTAACATGGCGTTTGTGTAGATTGCTCCTCTGCAGAGACAGACGGGGCAGTTATTACAAAGAAAACCAACAAGGTGAGGTTTAACAAGTCCTAGTGCCGCTTTGGCCACAACAACCCCTGCAGTGCTACAGGCTGGGGACAGAGTGGCTGGACAGCAGCCAGGCAGAAAGGGACCTGCAGGGACTGGTGGGAAGCAGGCTGGACATGAGCCAGCAGTGTGCCCAGGTGGCCAAGAAGGCCAATGGCTCCTGGTCTGGATCAGGAATGGTGTGGCCAGCAGAAGCAGGGCAGTGATTCTTCCCCTGTGCTCAGCAGTGGTTGGGCAGCACCTTGAGTGCTGTGTCCAGTTCTGGGCCCCCATTTTAGGAAGGACATGGAGGGGCTGGAGAGTGTCCAGAGAAGGGCAACTGTAGCCATGATATTTTATGAAAAATCCTTTGCTAGGATTTTCCCTCCTGGGAAGCTGAGGAGCCTCAGGAGAGAAATGTAAACAATAACTATCTGCTGCTGTGGAATGCAACAGGTGCATCTTCGATTGGTCCATATGAATTGTTTTCACTTGATGACCAATCGCAGCCACCTGTGTCGAGGCTGTGAGTAGTCACAGGCTTTTGTTATGCATTCCATTCTTGTTCTTTCTAGCCTTCTGATGAATTACTTTCTCTCTGTTCTTTTAGTATAGTTTTAATGTAGTATCTTAATATAATTATATAATATATATCATAATATAATAACCAGCCTTCTGAAAAATGGAGTCCAGACTCGCGTCTCCACACATGGGGTGTTCACAACAGGCAACAAGGCTGGTGAGGGGTCTGGAACACAAGTCCTGTGAGGAGTGGCTGAGGGAGATTAGATTGTTTATCCTGGAGAAGAGGAGGCCCAGGGGAGACAAGGCAGTGTCAGGGCACAGGTTGGACTTGATGATCTCCAAGGTCTTTTCCAACCTTGCTGATTCTGTGATTCTCTGAAACCACCCTTGGAGCAGTTGCACGATGAGCCCTGGGCCTCCTCTTCAGAATCTTCAGCAGCCCAGGTCTGCTTCTCCTCCCAGGCCCAAAGCCCATCCTGTCAGACCTGCAGAGCCTCTGCAGCTCCTGCTCATTGCCCAGGAACAGGGAGCCCCACAGCCAGACACAGCAGCCCATATGTGCCCCCCTGGCCCGTGGTGCCTCTGGCAAGGGATCAGCATGAGTCAGTGCAGGAGCCTGCAGACAATTCCTGCAGCACTTGGAGGATGATCCTGCTCCCCAAGGGACGTTCCCATGGTGCCAAGTCAGGAACTGCAATGGGGAATGGGGCCAGAGAGGGAAGGGCAAACAGGGATGGGCTGTTTGCAGGGGAGGGAAAAGGGCTGGGCAAGATGAAGAAATTTGCAGCAGGAAGAGTAAAGAAAGCAAAGGTGAAACAAAGGAAATGCTCAGGGCAGTTTGGGGGTGTCTGCCAGGCAGCCCTGGCTCTGAACAACACCATCTGCAGTGAGAGAAGAAACTCCCAGCTCATGGGAACAAACTTTCTGGCTGACTGCAGAGGCCAGGACAAAGCTGAGTGGTTTCCCTGCTGTCCCCCAGCCCTTGCTGGCCCCAGGGGCTGATGGCATTTGTGCTCCCTCAGGTTCATGTCCCCACAGCAACAGCATGGGGGTGCTCCCACCTGCTTTGTACAATGCAAACAGGGGCTCCTGAGCCAGTGCTGCTGTGTCTGTGCCTGCAAGGATGTGGCACCTCTGTGAGCTCGGGGAGAGGCCAGGGCTGCAGAGGGGGGATGTTGTTGGCAGCTCCATGAGGACGCTCTGGCATGCTGCCCTTGGCTGTCCAGCACACTGGGGATGGATCAGCCCCTGCTCTGCTGCTCCTTCCCATCTCCCCCAGGGCCCTTGCAGAGCACCAGCCATGCTGTTTGCCCCCAGCCTGCCCATGGTCACCCTGGGGCTGCTCACGGGGCTTTTCTGTGCTGAGTATTGGGCTGGCCGTGTTCTTGAGAGAGCCTGGGCAAGGAGCCTGGAGGCCCCAGGCCCTGGCCTGAGGCGTCAGCGCTGCCCCAGCAGTGCCCATGGCCTGTCCCTGCTGCAGCCCCGGCACCGCCACCCTCAGGACTGTGCCCGGCCCCGAGAGCACTCAGGCCCTACAGCAACACCAGGGCCACCAGGGCAGTGGGGCAGGGCCACGGCAGCAGCACTGGCAACACCAAGTGCTGCTGCTGCTGCTGGGCACAGCTGCTGTGCCAGCACTGATCTGCCCCCAGCTCTGCACACAGACATTGCTGCTGCAGCTCCAGAGAAGGAAACAAAAGGGGATCTCTGTAGCCATGATATTTTAGTGGGAAAGCCTCTGCTGGGATTTTTTCTGTCCTGAGGAGCTGAGAGCCTCAGGAAAGAAATGTAAACAATAACTATCTGCTGCTGTGGAATGCCACAGGTGCATCTTTCATTGGTCCATGTGGATTGTTTTCAATCAGTGACCAATCACAGCCACCTGTGCCAAGGCTGTGAGCAGTCACACGATTTTTGTTATTCATTCCTATTCTATTCTTGTCTTTGTAGCCTTCTGATCTTCCTCTCTCTGTTCTTTTTAGTATAGTTATAATGTAGTATTTTAGTATAATATATAATATAATAAATCAGCCTTCTGATGAAAATGGAGTCAAGCCTCGTGTTCTCACACAAGGGGTTCTTGCCAAAACAAGAATTGGTGATCCCTGGACGTGTGAAACTGATGGTCACCCCAAGAGTGACCACGGAGTCCAGCCTGGAGCTGAAGAAACGAGACCCTGAAGATGGGCAGAGTTCACAGCCAAGGCAAACAGGAGAACCTGTTGGACTTTCCCGGAGATTGTGTCCAGAGACCGCAGAGCAGCAGAGCTGCACAGCTGGATCCACAAGGACACTGTCTAAAGGTACTGTTATTTTTTCCCTTCCTGAAGATCCTGCCATTCGCAGAAGGTGGGAGGAAAGTTGGAAAAATGTACCTTCGGAAGCTCAGGTTCCATTTACTGCGTCAGAGAAGAAAGTTATTAAACTCTGGCACAGATGGGGACGCGAGGACGGAGTTAATAATTGTCTGGGGGAGAGAGAGTGTTATGAGTTTTTCAGATGGGCAAAATTTCATAGATTTTTTACAAATGTCGTATACTCCCTTGATTTATATCTTTGGGAGTTCATGGACGCTGCTTTTGAGTGGACAATGGACCAGGGTGTTACACTCCCAACAATGTATGGAGTGCACGTATGGCTTATTTTATGTATTTGGGAAAAAAGGGAGGCTGCGGGGGACATCGTGACTCGGTGGCGTGGTCGCGCTCCGTTCCCACCAGGTTTGGCACGAGAGAATGCTCTCAAAGAACATGAACCGCGGGTTCGCAGCCCCCCCGCATTGCCCACGGCTGAGCAAAAGTTTTTCTCCCCTCCCTTGGAGCATGAGCAGACAGAGCTGCCTTCCCCCCCCGCTCCTTCTCTTGGGGGGGATGGCGAGCCGGCCCCGCCGCTTTCCGGGCCGGCCCCGCCCGCGTCACCGAGGAATTCTCCGCTCCCCCCACCCCGGGGGGACGTGGCTCCGCCTCAGCCAGCCCCGCGGGAGGCACCGGACCCTGTGGCTCCGCCTCAGCCAGCCCCGCGGGAGGTGCCGGAGCCGTCGGCTCCGCCCATGGCCCCGCCGCCTCCCGCCGATCCGCCCGTGTTGCCAGGCAACGCGATCAACAACAATGGTTCCCCGGCGCCGCGACCCGCGGCTGTGCTGCTGTCCCCGGGAGTTGCAGGAGCTGCCTCCGTGCCTTCTCCCTCTGCGTCCCAGCCGGCAACTGAATTCGCAACGGTGCAGGCGGCGCCGGCGCGGGCCGACCCCGTTCCGAGCCCACCGCCCCCGCCTGTCCCGCTGCTCCCTGCCGACCCGATTGCAGTGCAAGAGCATGCTGAGAATGGTGCTGAGCCCACGGAACCGCCTCAAGAGCCGACACCAGCGCCCGTGCTGCCCGCACCACCCACCCCAGTTGTCCCGCCGGTTTCTGAAGCTCCGTCATTCGCATCAGACCCTGCGAAGAGCCTGTCCTTCCGTGGAGGGGGCACGGCCTGCCAGCTCACCGCAGGAGCAGTTCGGCTGGCCGTGTTCAAAATCAGTGTGGTTCGCTGGTCATTTCGCGTGTGGTCGGGGGCTTCTCCCTGGGGGTTGGGGTGCCTGCCTTCCCCCGAGCACCCCAGCGGCGTGGGGGAGTTGGCTACTGTGGTATCTGACTCTGGTTCCCAGCCCAGTGGGGTTGCGGGTGGTGCCAAGGGGCAGAAAGCAGGAGCAATTGCATTTGCATTGCAGGAGCAAGAGAAACAGAGCAAAGCAAGCATTGCTCGCTTGCTCTGGGGACAAGAAACCCTCACATCTGGGATGACAATTCCCGAGAAAGCTTCTCTTCCCGAGCTGCCGGTGTGCACCGGTGCTGCTGGGGGGAGGAAGCATTGGGTCATTTCTGCTCTGAAGACACTGGCAGCATGGTCCTGCCAGGTTCTGAGCACACAGAGCCCGCCTCACAGGCTGGTTCTGGGCCGTTTGGCTCATTTCCCTGGGCCGGGGCCTCCGCCCCGTCCAGTGCTGGGTTTGGGGACTTTGCTTTCCCCACAGGGACCTGGGCCACCGTTCTGTGAGCCAGGTCTGGGTTCTCTGGTCCGACCACCAGGACCAGGGCCACCGAAGGGTCCTAGAGACCCTCTGCTGCTGCTACTCTTCTTTTGGGGAAAAAAAAAAAAAAAAAAAAAAAAAGAAAAGTGGAAAGAGCTAGCAGCTCAAAAGCATTGAAAAGCCAAAAATTAGCCTCAGCCCAAGTGGTTCAATGAAGGGCTGTAGCCAGGGCATTCCAGAATTTTCTCTCTGAATTGTTTGATGACTGTCAATGAATTTTTGATAATTCTTGTTTTCTTTAGCAGTTCTTTGTTTCAGAATTCTGCTGCCTGTTTCAGGACCAAATGGGACTTCCAGAGATATCAAAGAGGAACATCTTCAGTCCATGGACTCTGTCCTGAAACTTAGCTGTTTGGACTTGAAACAGTGAACTTTGTTTGCATGAGTTTTTGCATTTTTTTATATTTGAGGATTGTTTTAGTGATATGATAGGATTTGATGTTTGATAGGTGAAGAATTTCCCTGAATGTTCTAAAGGTGAAGGATTTCCCTGACCATTCCACATCAGCAGATGATTGAGATTTTGATTGGCAACAGATGAACCTCAGGGGGTGTTGTTCTCTCTTCTGCAAGGCCCCAGTAGAAGAGATTGCAAACATTTCTTTTTCTATTTAATTTAATAAATTTTAAAGGGTGAGATGTAGCCATGATATTTTAGTGGAAAAGCCTCTGCTGGGATTTTTCCTGTCCTGAGGAGCTGAGAGCCTCAGGAAAGAAATGTAAACAATAACTATCTGCTGCTGTGGAATGCCACAGGTGCATCTTTCATTGGTCCATGTGGATTGTTTTCAATCAGTGACCAATCACAGCCACCTGTGCCAAGGCTGTGAGCAGTTACAGGATTTTTGTTATTCATTCCTATTCTATTCTTGTCTTTGTAGCCTTCTGATCTTCCTCTCTCTGTTCTTTTTAGTATAGTTATAATGTAGTATTTTAGTATAATATATAATATAATAAATCAGCCTTCTGATGAAAATGGAGTCAAGCCTCGTGTCCTCACACAAGGGGTTCTTGCCAAAACAAGAGATCTCTGCAAAAAAATCTGCTGGGAGATTCTTTTGTTCATTTAAAGCCACTGAGAGTGCAGCCCCTCACTTACACCGTCTGTGGCCACAGAGAAGGTGGAGAGAAACCAAATGAATAATGGCACAAACAATGACATTTCTTTGTAGACTATGAACGAACTAAAACAAAGGGAAAAAAAGCCACAACCAAATCAATAAAAGTATCAAGTATGACTTTTATTATAAGCGATTTGCAGAAATTGGCCAGCATTTTAATGTCCCTGAAATCATCCAGTCATCAGTCTCCACGCTGCAGCCTTGAGCTCCTGGTTCCTCAGGTTGTAGATGAGGGGGTTCAGGGCTGGAGGCACCACTGAATACAGAACTGACAGGGCCAGATCCAAGGATGCAGAGGACATGGAGAGGTCTGCAGGTAGTAAAATATACCAGAGCTAAAGAACAGAGAGACCCCAGCCATGTGAGGGAGACAGGTAGAAAAGGCTTTGTGTCGTCCATGCTCAGAGGGGATTCTCAGCACAGCCCTGAAGATCTGCACATAGGAGAAAATAATGAACACAAAACAACCAAGTCCTAAACGGACACTAACAGCAATGAGCTCAAGTTCCCTGAGATAGCATTTGGAGCAGGAGAGCTTGACGATCGGTGCACTTCACAGAAGAACTGGCCCAGGGCATTGCCATGGCAAAGGGGCAGGGAAAATGTATTTGCCGTGTGCAGCAGTGAATAGAGAAAGCCACTGGCCCAGGCAGCTGCTGCCATGTGGGCACAAGCTCTGCTGCCCAGGAGGGTCCCGTAGTGCAGGGGTTTGCAGATGGACACGTAGCGGTCATAGGACGTGATGGTCAAGAGGGAAAGTTCTGCTGAGATGAAGAACAGAGAGAAAAAGGCCTGTGCAGCACATCCTTTGTAGGAGATGGTTGTGGTGTCCCAGAGGGAATTGTGCATGGCTTTGGGGACAGTGGTGCAGATGGAGCCCAGGTCAGTGAGGGCCAGGTTGAGCAGGAAGAAGAGCATGGGCGTGTGCAGGTGGTGGCTGCAGGCTATGGCGCTGATGATGAGGCTGTGGCCCAGGAGGGCAGCCAGGGAGATGCCCAGCAAGAGGCAGAAGTGTGGGAGCTGCAGCTGTCACGTGTCTGCCAATGCCAGCAGGAGGAAGTGGCTGATGGAGCTGCTGTTGGACATTTGCTGGGGCTGGCCATGGGGATCTGTTCATGGATAAAGGACAGTAAAGATTTAGAGGAGATACCTGTAACCAAAATCAAAGCCATTTCCCATACACCCTCCTCTGTAACAGACAGAAACAGTCTTTAGTATTTTCGAGTTCTCGGGTTTTCTTTATAAGCTCGCCCATATCTCTGCTGAGATTCTTGGGTATGAGAAACCCTCAGCATTTCTGGTGCCCTCAGGGAGAACAGAGTGACTTCCCTGAGGCAAGATGATGAGTGGAAACTGAGAAGAGATGTTCTGTCACTTCATTCTGTTTGGAGTTTCTCTGGGCTTTCACTTTTCTCAAACAGAGGACATTCACACTCCCAAGTTTCTCTTAAAAATGCCCAGGTACTGCTGAGAGCAGATGGATCCACCACAGCCCAGCTCCACATTTGTAGCCAAGGACTCACTTTGCTCATTTCACCAACCCAACAGCATTTTCAGTGTCAGAACACCTCTGCCTTTTCCCATCAATCTTATAACTCAGAGATGCTCTGGGACAGTTTTGCACCCTGGATTGAAGCTCCCAGCTTGGACTAAAATCTCAGGGAGACTTCCAAGTGTGCTTATGCTGGCATTGGATGAAGGGAGATGCAGCTCCTTGCCTGGCTGCACTGACAGCATTGCCCAGAGCCGGGCACTGGGGACAGTGTCACCCTGAGCCAGCTGTGCCCCCTCCCAGAGCCCTCAGGGCCTGGCAGCTGCTCCCAGCCTTGTGCTCTGCAGAGGGAACTGGGCCTGGGGCTGCAGAGCTGCCCCATGGCTCTGCTGCAGCTCTGCCTGCACAGGAGGGGCTTTACGCCTTGGACCCCCAGCCTTGAGGGCAGAGGCTTGTCTGGGGGAACAGGAGGGAGGGGGCTTGTTCAGAGGGAGGGGCTGCACTGGAGGGGCTCCTGTGGAGATCTCTAAACTCTCCCTGCCATAGCATTTCTGGGTTTTGTTTTCTCTCATTGCCCGATCTTCTCTCTGCTTCCTGGAGATTTTCCTCCTGCAGGTGTTTCCCTGTGCCTGATCTCTCCCTGCCAGCACTCACAGACCCCAAATCTCTGTGCACTCTCCATGGCCTGACAGAACCCTGCCTGTTTGCAGGGCACTGGCTGGGGGCAGGTTCTGTTTGCAGCTTGGAGAAAGGACAGCTCAGACTAAGCCTGATGGCTCCAGCAAAGGTGATGCTGTTGCTGTTCATGGGCAGAGTGGCTGAAAGCACATTAGGGATCTCTTGTGAACCTACTGATCACTAAAAACAATAGTTCAGATGTCTCAGGCACTTGTTAAAATTCATAATTATTAATTTGTAATCAACCTTTAATATTTATCATCCCACTTCCCTGCCATGCTCCAATATTAGGAAACTGAATACAAAGTCTAATGAAATTTACTCATTTTTATCAAAATCATTGACTTGGAAATATTCTATGACTGATCAGAATCCCTCAGCGTGCCAGAGCTTCATGCGCATTTCTTCTTCCCTGCACCAGAAATACTCAGAGTTGTACTCACAGAGTCTGTAGGCATTGGGATGTTCCAGGTTTAGGAGATCACTCCAGCAGCTGCAGCTACATTGTCCTGCAGCCAGAGGTTCCTGTTTTCAGGGCTGGCAGTGATTCTGCCCCAGGCACTTCTCAGCACCTTCCCAGCCCTGATTGATTGAAGCTCTCTGTGCCTCTGTACTGTGCCCGGGGTGGCTGCAGGCAGTGCTCCAGCCCTGTTGGGCTGCGAGAAGAGCTTCTCATCAAGAGAAATGTGCATTTGAAGCTCTTCTTGGTTACCAGGAGCTGCCTCTGTGCCAGTTCAGCCCAGCTCAGAAGCACAAAGACTTTAATGAACCTCTGGGGCTTTGTGCTGAGGCCCTGAACATCAGTCCCTGAGAGGCAGCTGAAGAAACCTCTCCAGAACTCCAAGTCAGAATCCAACTCCAAAATTTCTTTGACTTTTAATGGGTACCACTGAAATTCAAGACTGAGAAAGTGTCCCTAGGCACCTGGTAGAGCAGAGGACTGGAGGCACTGATGACAGGTGGGGACAAAGAGAAGCCAAGTCTTGGTGCCCTGGGGCACAGCAGGGTCTGTGCCACTAAGGGCTGGGAGGAGACACCTTGTCCTGAGGCATTGGGGCCTCCTGGCACAGCCCCAGCCAGGCTGGGCACTGTCACCCCCTTGTCCTGCCCTCAGCATCCCCCCCTAGCCCACATCCCAGTGGCCTCAAGGATCTGCTGGGAGGAGTCCCTGGGGAGCCTTGCTCAGGAATGGCCCTGGGGGCTCCTTAATGCTCCCAGGGACTGCAGGTTTTTCAAAGGACTTTGGGTTTTGCTTTTGCCTTGGCGTCTCTGAGAGGTTTATGCAATCATGGCCTCCAATTATCTGCTGTAATTAGTCCCCGAAGATCTTTGCACTGACTCTCTGTTGCTCATTAATGATTTGAGATACTCAAGGTGTTTAAGGTACTTTGGATTTTCCTTTCCACATGGGGCCTTCTGAGAATTTTTTAGCTATCCTGGCCTCCAGTTTTCTCCTCCAAAGAGTCCATGAGGAGCCTGTGTTTGGGATGCACCTCAGTGGGACCCACTAATGCTTTGAGACACTTTGGGTGTTTCCTCTGACTTTGACTCTTGGAAAGGTTTGTGCAATCTCCTCTCAGGCTCTGAGATTCAAGGGCTCAGCTCCAAATGCACCACGGGGTTCATTAGGATCAAAAAAGTCCTGACAAACCATGGCTCTACCTTGATTTTCCCCTCCTCTAGTGCAGTTCATCAGAAAGGTTTCTGTCATGGTTTTGGTTCGCCATTTTGAGATTTCTTGGCAAATGCATCAATTATTGTGGTGGGTTCAGTACTGGCTAATTGCTAGTGCATGCACTAGAATATTCTTACTCATTTCCTGCTGTGAGATACGATTAGGAGAAAGGCAAAGTAGGCTCAAAACTTTAAAAGGGTATAAAGAAAAGTTTATTAATAGTAACTAAAAAATAGAATAATAAGAATCAGAACAAAACTTTCAGAACACTTCTCCTCTCCCTCCAACATTTTCTTTCTTACTGACAATGTAAGGAGACAAACCCTACAATTTTCAGACAGTTTACCATCTCTAGAATAGTCTTTCTTCAGTTCACTTAGGGAGAGGAGTCTCTCTTTCATGCTATGGAGTCTTCTTTATAAGAAAACAGTTCTCTCATGGCTCTCAATTCCCATGAGTAGCAGCTGCCGGGGAAAATCTACAGTTGTTAAGTCCCTCCCAGTTTTTCACATCTTTTCCCATTGCTGTGTTTATGGGCCATATCAGCTTATACGGTATTAGTTTAAAGATGAGCTATTTAAGAGCAAAGGTTCTCTTCACCCATTTCTGAAATCATCTTGATCTCTAGCAACAGAGATCTTCTCTCCATGAGGTCACAGGGTCTGATCACTCTTCCTTCTTTCTCTGTAAAAACTTCTCATGGGATCACAGCTGCTTCAACATTTGCTTACTTTAGCATGGAGGCCTTTGCTGAACAAGTCATCTCCCCACACTTTTCAATGCATTATAGGGAAAAAGAGAGTCTGATGTATCAATTACATCCTTCTCCATAGCTTTACAAGAGAATTTCAGCCCCAAGATCAAGGCATTTCCTCATCTCTCCCATCTGGGACTCAACTTCCTCTTCATTGACCTCAGTGTCTCCATGTTGCTCCTCTACGTGCCTGCACTTTGTCCTTTTCTCTCACTTGAGGCAGGATGGAAGCACTGAAAGAGTTACTATCTCACCCAGGGTCTGCAGATGGTTCCATGACCCTGGCCAGGCTTGGTCCTTGTGGCTGGAGCTGTTTTACGATGGAGGTTTCTGCAGCGGCTGCGCTGGGGCTGTGTCAGGATGGGCCACGCTGGGGGGAGGGCCAGGATCTGAGCAGTCAGGCCAGAACAGAGCAGCAGCACGGCCAAGGGCCGATGGCTTCTCCTCCCCCTGCCCGGGGGTTGCGGGTGAACCCCAACGGTGGCAGAATCTTGGCTGAGCCAGCCTGGCCCGGGGCTGCTCCTGAGGCCTGGCGGATCCTGGCCCGGCCTGGGCTGGTGGCTGGGCAGGGCTTGGTAGCACCCAGGTGTTGGCAACCGCAGCCATGGCTTGGCCTGGCCTCGACCCCGTGGCTTCCCCTCCCCTGCCCGGCAGCCAATGGGGTCTGCGGGGCTCCCTGGGAAGGGGCCTGGCCTCACGGCAGGAGCTGCCCAGCCTGGCCCAGGCTGAGATGGGGCCCAGGTCGGCCTTGTTACCTCTTTGCCGGCCAGAAGGGAAAGAGACCATCCCAGGCTTTTTCATCTTTAACATGTGTCTTCACAGAGGCGTATACAGTTTCCTTAGTGGTTTAAGAGATTGTCAGTTCTCAAAGCTAATTACTGATTGGTTTTATGTCAGACATGAAGGAAACTGCTAGCAGCTTCTCTTAGGACATCACTTCTGTGATGCAAAACCCCCACAACAGCACAGAGCACAGAGCTCCTTTGTCTATATGTAGTGGTCATGGTCCTGAAGCCTCAAAACCCCACCTTGGGAGATCTCTGCGCCCTCTCCAAGGTGTTTTCAAATGAAAACATTCAGCTCATAGTCTAAGAAAGTCACCAGAGGACAAGGCCAGCCTGACCTGTCTGTCCTGGCTACTTTTGTCTGGGAGCAATCGTTGGCCATGGTCCCTGGACATGAAGGCGGGTTCTTTTCCATAGGAAGGAAGGAACAGAACCCCAGTGTTTCAGGGTCAGATGAGAGGTGACCACCAGAGGCCAAGCCAGAGCTGGCAGGTATATTCTGCAAGATACCCTTGCTTATAGGAAATTTTTTAGGGAGAGTACCAAGTTTGGCAATGGGCATCTGAAAATTGGAGAGTTCTTTTTCCATAGCAAGGAAAGCCCAGAGCCCCAGTGCTCCAGGAGCTGATGAGAGGCAGCACTTGATGTCCCAAGATCAGCCAGGCCTGTCAGGTGGCCCCTGGGAGGCCAAGCCAGCCAGACC
Organism: Passer domesticus; assembly: GCF_036417665.1. Lineage (NCBI taxonomy): Eukaryota > Metazoa > Chordata > Aves > Passeriformes > Passeridae > Passer > Passer domesticus. Next base: position 4,528,017 of record NC_087511.1, read on the forward strand.
TGTTCCATGTTTCCTCGGTTCCATGCGGCCCCACAGTGCCCCAATGGTCCCTTGCTTCCCTGAGACCCCGAGGTGTCATAATGCCTCCTTGGTGACACAAGGCCCTGAAGGGTCAGAATGGTCTCCATGGTTCCATCAGGCCCCACAGAGTCATAATGGTCTCTGAGGTCCATGAAGCCCTGCTGTGTCACCTTGGCCCCTTGGTTCCATGGGCTCCAGTGGTGCCACAACAATCCCCTTGGTTTCATGAGGTCCCCACAGTATCCCAGTGATCTCCATGGGAAGGAAAGAACTGAGTCCCAGTGTTGCAGGAGCAGTCACCAGAGGCCAAGGCCAGCCAGACTTGACGGTACTGACAGATTTTGCCTGGGAGCAACTCTTGAATATGCAGAATTTTAGGGGTGGAATCCCAATTTCAGACATGGACACCCAGAGGAGAAGGATGGTTCTTTTCCATAGGAAGGAAAGGATGGAACACTGGTGTTTGAAGGGCAGATGAAAGGCAGCTATCAGAGGCCTAGGCCAGCCAGACCTCTCTGTCCTGGTATATTTTGTCTGAAAGCAACACTTGGATATAGGGAATTTGGGAGGTGGAATGCCAATTATAGCCATTTCTGCAGAGATAAGAATGGTTCTTTTCTGTAGGAAGGAAAGCACTGAGCCCAAGTGTTTCAAAGGCAGAAGAGGAGAGTGGTGGCTCCTGGAGGCCAAGAAAGCCAGACCTGTTTATCCTGACAACTTTTGTCATGGAGTAATTCTTGAATATATGGAATTTGGGAGGAGGAATCTCAATTTTGACCATGGACACCTTGAGAAGAAGGATGGTTCTTTTCCATTGGAAAGAAAGCACCGAGCCCCAGTGTTTAAAAAGCAGGTGAGAGGCAGCCCCCAAGAGGCCAAGACAGACCTGTCTGTCCTGGCAGCTTTCACTTGGGAGCAATCATTGGATGTACAGTGTTTTGGAGGTGGAATCCCAGTTTTGGCCATGGGCACCTGGTCAAGATGGGTGGTTTTTCTTATTGGAAAGATAAGCGTGAAGTCCAAGTGTTCTGGAAGAAGATGAGAGGTGGGTACCCTTAGGCCAAGCCATCCAGACCTGTCTCTCCTGGCACCTTTCATCTAGGGGCTGTCCTTGGACATAGGGCATTTTGGACGTGGAATCTCAGTTTTGGCCATGGGTACCTGGACAGGAAGAAGAGTTATTTTTGTTAGGAAGGAAAGGAGAGAGCTCCAGTGTTTCAGAGGCAAATGAGTGCCAGCCTTCAGGAAGTCAAGGCCAGCCAGACTTGTCAGTCCCAGCAGCTTTTTTCTGGGAGGTATCCTTGGATATAGGGAGTTCTGGAGGCAGATGCCCAATTTTGGCCATGGGTGCCTGGTCCAGATGGATGGTTTTATCTCATAAGAAAGAAAAGCACATGGTCCCAGTGTTTCAAAGGCAGATGAAAGGTGCTCCCCCCCCCACCCCACCCCCCCCACCCCGAGTGGCCAAGGCAGCCAGATTTGTCTCTCCTGGCAGATTTCATCTGGGAACAATCTTTGCATGTAAGGAAATTTGGAGGAGGAATCTCAATTTTGGCCATGGGCCCCTGGAGGAGAAGGACAGTTCTCTCCCATAGGAAGGAAAGCCCAGAGCCCCAGTGCTTTTGGGGAAGATGAGAAGCAGCCCTCAACATACCAAGGTCAGCTGAACCTGTCAGGTGGTCCCCAGGAGGCCCAGCCAGCCAGACCTATTCCATCTTCCCTTGGTTTCATGGGACCCCACAGTGTCCCAATGGTCTCCTTGGTTCCATGAGGCCCTGGAGTGTCACAATGTTCCCTATGCATCTGCAGTGTCACAATGGCCCCATGCTTCCATGAGGCCTTGCAATGTCACAATGGCTTTGTGGTTCCACAAAGCCCTGATGTGTCACCGTGGCCCCTCAGCTCCATGGGCCCTCGCTGTGTCACAAAGGCTCCTCCGTGACACTGCCAGCTCCACAAGGTCACTGTGGACCCTTGGCTCCTTGGGGCCTCTGAGTTTCACAATGGTCTCCTTGATTCCACGAGGCACCACAGTGTCACAACTGACCCACGGTTCCATGAGGTTCTGTAGTGTCACCGCGTCTTGGTTTGGAAAGACAAGTGCCTGCTAAGGAAGGCAGGAGCCTCTCCTGAAATGGAGAATATAACCCTCCCCAGCCCCCTCTGAATTGCTATAAATTTTAAATTAAGGAGCTCTCCAGCAAAAAAATATGGGAGCAGGAAATAACAGTTCTTTAATAGGGAAGAAATAAAAAGATAAAATAAACAATGCAGTAAACTAAAACAACACTGACAGAGTCAGAACACAACCTGACACCCTGTTGGTCAGGCTGCTGGTAGCAGTCCAATTGGAATGGTTGCTGCAGTCCCCCTGGTGTGTCAGGTGCGGTTCTGTTGGAGCAGGGATACTGTAGAAAGGTGTAGTCTTCCTCCGAAGATCCAGTGGAAGAAGAGGCAGCTGCTGTTCGTCTGAGAAATACAGTGGAGAAGCTGTCTTATTATTCTAGAATCTCCAGATTATATCTGGGTAGAATGCTTGGCTCCTCCCTCTGGGCGGAGCATCTCACAAGGGGATGCTATAGTTCTTATCAGTGACATTCAATGGCCTGTTATCAGCAGATGTCTCCCCAGAGGGAGGAGTGGTTGTGGAAGAGATAAGGAAAACTTCCCACTTAACAGAAGACAACTGCCATACAGATGGTAAATAGAATACAATTTGCATGGCAATCCAGGACATAGCTTTATTATTTTTCTTGAGAGCCAATACCAGGGGATCAGAGGGAGGTCCAAGACCACAATCTTTCTGGCATTCAGGATGATTCTGGAGAGAAAAGAACATATCTTACGTTACATTACTTTACGTTGCATATATTATTTCCTCCCATTTCTGTTCCCTTCTTAGAAATAATATTAGCTGTGGTAAAGTCTCATAGTCTAAGGTCCCAGCCAGTGGCCATCTAACACCTTCTTCTAGCCTATAAACAGGCCACCATTGGGTGCAAAATTTAACTAAATTATTTTTATTTTCCATTCCTCCATAGCCTATCAGTTCTTTCCAGTGTGTCAAAATACAATCCAAGGGACTGACCTCAGAAATTTCTTTACTCTGGTTAGTTCCCATTTTTCTTTCCCCAGTGCTTCTTTACTTTATCCCAACTCTTTGCCTTAATTTGAAACTCTTGGGGTATAAAAATAGGCTGAGCACACTCAGCTCTAATTACCTCTGCTGGCTTCCCTAAATTACTTGAAACCTCCTTCTCCAGTGATTCAAACAACCTGCTAGTTCTGTGGCCCTCCTGACCAGTTGCCACTAAAATCCTTATAGCTCTCTGAGTGGCCTTTGTCTCCTTAGAAAAATACAAATGACAAAGTGCCTGTCTTGGCCTCCTCCACCTGAATGTCTGCCTGTACCACAGCTCTTCACACTGAATACAGCAAAAACAAACCCAGGGTTCCCAAGGGCAGCCTTTGGACAAGCAACCTCCACCAAACTTGGTCTCCTCTAATTTCTATTTCTACTCACAGGACACCTTAGCCACTAATCTCTCTGTCTCCACCCAAACCTCACCTCACAAAATCTCACACTCCTTCAAGACCCTTTAATCTGTCTAGCCACAGTGAAAACATGCACAAATCACTATATTGTAGTTATTTGTACACAAAATGCTGCCTCTGTTGCAGGCAGAATTCTAAAACCTCCTCAAACAAAACCGCAGCCTCCCTTGTATCTTGAATTCCCAAGAGTCAAGTTACTACACTGTGGGGGAAACATCCCCCCCCCCCCATCCATCTCAAATCCCAGGAGTCAACTCACCACACTATTCTCATATAACAAGCCATCCCTGTTACAGCTCTAACAACCCACAAACACTGGTTCAGGCTAAATCCATTCTAAAAGCCTAAATGGCTGAATCCTTTAAACCCAGGCTCAAGCTTCAACTGCCACCATGTCCTGGTTTAGGGCAAGTTTGGGAGATAACCCCCAAAGGGGCTTCTCTACAAAAGCAGATTCAATTGCCCCTCCCCCCTCCAACCGGTTCGGGAGAAAATATCTCCTTGGAGAAAAGTGGAAAGAAACCTGTTTATTAAACAATAGAAACCAAACAATATTAACAATAAAACTTCTCACTGCTCCAAAGAAAGCAAACTCAGAACAGTCCCCTCCCCGGGTTGCAGCTCGGCTCACTCAGTCTCTGATCAGTCTCTCTGGTGCTGGAAACGCCGTGGCCCAGGCCCGGCCAGGGGGGCCACAGGTGGAGCTGCCGGTGCTCTTCTGGGTGTTCAGTCCAGAGCAGGCTTGAACAGGTCCAAGAAAAAAGGAAAAAAATCACAATGCAGAGAACTTCTTTGCCTCAGCTAGCTAAAACTAACTAAAAGCAAGAAAAAGGGAAAAAAGGAGCTCTGTCCGGCTGTCTGTCCATCCGCAGACAACACAGTCCAGGAGCAGGAATGTGGAGGAGTGAGAGCAGTCTGAAAACAAACTGCGCGCTTCTTCCCTCCCCTCCTCACTGTCTGGAAGAGAGTCTTAAAGGTGTAAAACTTATTATTCAGTATAAACAGAACAAGACGATTGGGGATAAAAGCATCATATAGTCAACCCAGGACATTCCACCCCTTATCCCCATATCGTCACCTTACTACTAAAACTAATATATATATTCTAACTCTACAAACACATACATTATACATCTAATATACAGCTATACACAGACAATGGTGGCAACATTCAGCAAACAGTGATATTTATACATGGTTCTCACCCAACAATCAGATCTCCCTGAGGTACACATCGTGTTCTTCCATCTTTTTGCATTATCCACCATGTGCAACCTGGTCCCTGAGCAAAAACAACCCCGCGAATGGGTTTGTCTGTACTTGAGGCAGGATTGATCCAAACTGTCTTCCCTAACAAACCCCTGACATGTACCACTGGGACTTTTGTCTCCATCTACTCTGTGCAAAGGCTCAGATTGGGCAGGGCCCACTCGGTTAGTAGAGCCTCGGGTATTAACTAACCAGGTGGCCTTTGCCAGATGCTGCTCCCAATTTTTGAAAGATCCCCCACCTAAGGCTTTTAAGGTGGTTTTTAGCAGTCCATTGTACCTTTCTACTTTTCCCGCAGCTGGTGCATGGTAGGGGATATGGTACACCCACTCAATGCCATGTTCTCTGGCCCAGGTGCTGATAAGGCTGTTCTTGAAATGAGTCCCGTTGTCTGACTCAATCCTCTCAGGGGTACCATGTCTCCACAGGACTTGCTTTTCAAGGCCCAGGATGGTGTTACGGGCAGTAGCATGAGGCACAGGATAGGTCTCCAACCACCCTGTGGTGGCTTCTACCATTGTGAGCACGTAGCGCTTGCCTTGGCGTGTCTGGGGCAGTGTGATGTAGTCAATCTGCCAGGCCTCCCCATACTTGTACTTGGACCACCGCCCACCATACCATAGGGGCTTCACCCTCTTGGCCTGTTTGATGGCAGCACACGTCTCACAGTCGTGGATAACCTGAGAAATACTGTCCATGGTTAAATCCACCCCTCGGTCTCGTGCCCACTTATAGGTGGCATCTCTACCCTGATGACCTGAGGCATCATGGGCCCATCGAGCTAGGAATAACTCTCCCTTGTGCTCCCAATCTAGGTCTATCTTGGACACCCCTATCTTTGCAGCCTGGTCTGCCTGCTCATTGTTTTGGTGCTCCTCATTGGCTCTACTCTTGGGCACATGGGCATCTACATGGCGGACCTTCACAGGTAGCCTCCCTACCCTGGTAGCGATGTCTTTCCACTCTTCAACAGCCCAAATTGGTTTTCCTCTACGCTGCCAATTAGCCTCTTTCCACCTCTCCAGCCATCCCCACAGAGCATTGGCTACCATCCATGAATCAGTATAGAGGTAGAGCTTTGGCCACCTCTCTCTTTCAGCAATGTCCAAGGCCAGTTGAACAGCTTTGAGTTCGGCAAGTTGGCTTGATCCACCTTCTCCTTCAGTGGCCTCTGCAACCTGTCGTGTGGGGCTCCATACAGCTGCTTTCCACTTCCGATTCATTCCTACCATGCGACAGGAACCATCAGTAAAAAGAGCATAGCGTGTTTCTTCCGCTGGCAGTTGGTTATATGGAGGAGCTTCTTCAGCACGTGTCACTTCTTGTTCCTCTTCATCAGTGAGACTGAAGTTTTCACCTTCTGGCCAGTTTGTAATTATTTCCAGAATCCCAGGGCGATTCAGCTTTCCAATACGGGCGCGCTGTGTTATGAGAGCAATCCACTTACTCCATGTAGCACTGGTGGCATGGTGGGTAGAGGGAATCTTTGCTTTGAACATCCACCCCAGTACTGGTAGTCGGGGTGCCAGGAGGAGTTGTGCTTCGGTGCCTATTACCTCTGAGGCAGCTTGGACTCCTTCATAGGCTGCTAAAATTTTCTTCTCTGTTGGAGTATAGTTGGCTTCAGACCCTCTGTAGCTTCGACTCCAAAATCCCAGTGGTCGGCCTCGAGTCTCCCCAGGCACCTTCTGCCACAGGCTCCAGGACAAACCATGGTTCCCGGCTGCAGAGTAGAGCACATTCTTCACATCTGGTCCTGTCCTGACTGGGCCAAGGGCTACCGCATGAGCGATCTCCTGCTTAATCTGGACGAAGGCTTGTTGCTGTTCAGGGCCCCAGTGGAAAGTGTTCTTCTTACGGGTGACTAGATAGAGAGGGCTCACGATCTGGCTGTACTCAGGAATATGCATTCTCCAAAAACCTATGGCACCCAGGAAAGCTTGTGTTTCCTTCTTGTTGGATGGTGGAGACATTGCTGTTATCTTGTTGATGACATCAGTGGGAATCTGACGCCGTCCGTCTTGCCACTTCACTCCCAGAAACTGGATCTCTTGAGCAGGTCCCTTGACTTTGCTCTTCTTGATGGCAAAGCCGGCTTTCAGGAGAATCTGGATAATTTTCTCTCTTTTCTCAAACACTTCTGCTGCTGTCTTCCCCCATACAATGATGTCATCAATATATTGTAGATGTTCTGGAGCTTCACCCTTTTCTAGTGTACTCTGGATCAGTCCATGGCAGATGGTAGGACTGTGCTTCCACCCCTGGGGCAGCCGGTTCCAAGTGTACTGCACACCTCTCCAGGTGAAGGCAAACTGAGGCCTGCATTCTGCTGCCAGCGGAATGGAGAAAAATGCATTGGCAATATCGATAGTGGCATACCACTTCGCTGCCTTGGACTCAAGCTCATACTGGAGCTCTAATATGTCTGGCACAGCAGCGCTCAGTGGTGGAGTCACTTCATTCAATGCACGGTAGTCCACCGTCAGTCTCCATTCTCCTTCAGATTTACGCACAGGCCAGATGGGGCTGTTGAAGGGTGAGTGGGTCTTGCTGACCACCCCTTGGCTCTCTAGCTCTCGGATCATCTTATGGATGGGAATCACAGCATCTCGAGTGGTTCTATACTGTCGACGATGCACTGTGGAAGTGGCAATTGGTACCTGTTGCTCTTCTCCCTTCAGAAGCCCTACTGTAGATGGATTCTCAGACAGTCCAGGCAAGGTATTCAATTGCTGGACGCCCTCTGTCACTACAGCTGCTATCCCAAATGCCCACCTCAGTCCTTTTGGGTCTTTGAAATACCCACTTCGCAGATAATCTATGCCCAGGATACATGGGGCCTCTGGGCCAGTCACAATAGGATGTTTCTTCCACTCATTCCCAGTCAAGCTCACATCAGCTTCCACCAAAGTGAAGTCTTGTGATCCCCCTGTCACACCAGCGATAGAAACGGATTCTGTCCCCACGTGTCTTGATGGAATTATGGTACACTGTGCACCAGTGTCGACCAAAGCTTTATACTCTTGTGGTTCCGATGAGCCAGGCCAACGAATCCACACCGTCCAGAAAACACGATTTTCCCTAGCCTCTACCTGGCTAGAGGCAGGGCCCCTCTAAGCCTGGTTATCCTTCTTTCCGTGGGCATATGTCTTAGAGGTTCCTTCAAGGGGATTAGACATGTCATCATCATCATCATACCTGGCAGTTCGGCTATGGGCAACTGGAGCTGCTTTCCTTGTGGTGGAACTTCCTCTCTGAGCCCTGTCTTCCTTCAATTCACGCACCCTTCGGGCCAGAGCAGCGGTGGATTTTCCATCCCATAGCCTCATGTTTTCTCCACAATCACGCAGGAAGAACCACAGCTCAGCTCGTGGGGTGTACCTTCTCTCTCCATCTGGGGAACGTCTGCGTTGGGTACCAGAACCTCTGATCTGTACTGCCGAGATTTGGAGAAGGTTTTCTTTAATCTCCTCTCTGAGCTTCTTATGATTCTCCTCTATCTTATCTTCTAATCTCTGCAGACGTGTTTCCACCGCTGCGATTCTGGCATGTGTTGGGCCATGTACAGCATCTGCATAAGCTCGGAGCTTCCTTGCCATGTCAAGCACGGTCTCATCTGTGTCATCCCGCTTCATAATAGCTAGAGCAGATGCATATTCATGTGGCCCAAGTCGTACCAGTTTTCGCCACATCACAGATGTGCATGGTACCAAGTCTGGGTTCCTAGTTGTTATGTCATCTGAGAAGATAATCTCCGCCACTGCCATTTCCCTCAAGCGTTGAATCCCTTGTTCTATGGTTTTCCACTGTGTTTGCTGCATGTAGAGATCATCGGCACACAGGTATCTTTGTGCTACACTGTCCAAGACCCGTGCCCAGAGGCTGTGAGGGTTAGCCCCCCTCATCATGCCTTGGTCGATGACAGGATCATGTGACAGGGATCCCAAATGCCTCGCTTCTGTGCCGTCCAGAATTGTAGCCTCGCCTGCAGCATCCCAAAGACGGACTAACCAGCTAATTATGGATTCATCAGATCGTCGGGTGTAATCCTTCCTTAGGCCACGCAGGTCCTTCAGGGAGAAGGACTCAATATTGGCTTCTGATCTTGTGCCAGTTGCCTTGACTCCTGATTTTATGTCAGGAAATGTTGAGGGTCCTTCTCCTGCATCATCATCATCATCATCCACTGGTCGATCGGTCTTGTCTGTGCACTTCCCACTTCTAGTGCTAGTAGCAACAGCCATTGGTTGAGGCTTATTGTCTGGTTTAACTGCTGGCTTAGGCTCACTATGTGGTTTAGCTGCTGGCTTTGAGCCTGGGGTGTTGGCTGCAACCTGAGCGACTGGGATAGCTGATGATGTATCTCCCTGCCCCCCTTCCTCTGTCTGCTGCCCTAGAGTATCTAGCAGTGTGCGATAAGCATATGCCAGGGCCCAGCTCACTGCAATGATCCTTTTCTCCTTAGGGTCATCATGATATTTCTCTTTCAGATATTTCCCCACCTCAGCTGGGTTCTGAATTTGTTCATGGGGAAAGTCCCAGACTATAGGGTCAGAGAATTCTTTCAGGATTTGGCCCATATTTTCCCATTTTCCACCCCACTCAGGATTCTCCACACGTGGGTCTACTTCTGGGTCAGGGGTCTCATCAGCTCTTCTAGACATCTCGGCCCTCATTCTAGAGAAGCTGCAGACCATATAGAGGAAGCTTACGAGATTAAATACCAGAAAGATGGTCTCTTTAACATTCAGGGGAAACTGAACATTCTCCAAAAGTGACATAACAGATTCAAAGGAGAAGAAGGAAAGGAAAGGCTGGAAAGCCTCATTCCCTGCTCCTCCTCTAACTAGCTGGGTGTAATTACTAATAAATTCCCAAAACATACTGCTAGAACTGGGATGCAGGGTAGGACGAAGAAACCATAAACCATACATATCGTAAACAGACGCCAGTATCTTTGTAAGCGCCCTATAAATCATTATCACCAAGGCCAGCACAATAGCTAATCCAATCCGTGCCCCTTTACCGCAAAAACTACGTGATAGGGACAATAATCCTAGTGACCAGAAAGGTATTGAAACCTCAAAAAGGTCTAGAGACCAGAGCCACATAAAAGCCTCCCCAAGAGACATTACAAATTCAAATAACATGGCTACTGGGTACTTTAACCTACTGCACAGCAAGCACAACCAATCTGCAATCAATAAAGGGTTTTTTTCCACTTTCTCGAGCCACGCGTTGGGCGCCACTAACTGTATTTGTCCTGGTTTAGGGCAAGTTTGGGAGATAACCCCCAAAGGGGCTTCTCTACAAAAGCAGATTCAATTGCCCCTCCCCCCTCCAACCGGTTCGGGAGAAAATATCTCCTTGGAGAAAAGTGGAAAGAAACCTGTTTATTAAACAATAGAAACCAAACAATATTAACAATAAAACTTCTCACTGCTCCAAAGAAAGCAAACTCAGAACAGTCCCCTCCCCGGGTTGCAGCTCGGCTCACTCAGTCTCTGATCAGTCTCTCTGGTGCTGGAAACGCCGTGGCCCAGGCCCGGCCAGGGGGGCCACAGGTGGAGCTGCCGGTGCTCTTCTGGGTGTTCAGTCCAGAGCAGGCTTGAACAGGTCCAAGAAAAAAGGAAAAAAATCACAATGCAGAGAACTTCTTTGCCTCAGCTAGCTAAAACTAACTAAAAGCAAGAAAAAGGGAAAAAAGGAGCTCTGTCCGGCTGTCTGTCCATCCGCAGACAACACAGTCCAGGAGCAGGAATGTGGAGGAGTGAGAGCAGTCTGAAAACAAACTGCGCGCTTCTTCCCTCCCCTCCTCACTGTCTGGAAGAGAGTCTTAAAGGTGTAAAACTTATTATTCAGTATAAACAGAACAAGACGATTGGGGATAAAAGCATCATATAGTCAACCCAGGACACACCACAAAACAGCCAACAGCACACAGCTATAGCTAACAATCACAGCTGACACAAAGCAAAAATTACCAGTTTTTTCAGTTATAACTTTTGACACAAGATGGCTGTATGGCAGTATTGTACTAAGAATACGCACTAACCATCAAAACCTCAAACCACACCAAATAAACCCAAGAAAATAAAGGCATTGTGGTTTCACAAACCCCACAAAAAGGGACCACAAAGTCACCGTGTTACAGCATCCAACCCTTGCCTCTCAAGTTCCACGGGCAGGGGATCAGATAAACCCAAACAGAAAACATTGGCAGGGACTGGTTAAACCTGACCACCAGGTGTTACAGGGAATACCATCCCCTGCAACTAAAAAGTCCACACACACAAAATCACTGGGATGGGGCATCTCTTTTTTAAGGGATAAAGTGTTCACCTCCTCTCAGCACACAGCATACAGCACTTTAGCATTCACCCACATTCACCTCAGCAATCAGCTCACACAAACACACAATCAAAACACAAACAAAATAACAACACACAATCAAATAGCAGCAATAAACCAGAATTTGCTCAATTCACCCCCAGAATTACTAGTGGGTCCTCATCAACACAGAAAATCCTTCCGCTGGCAGCCAGGCCCAAACGGAAACTGTACAGGCTTACATTGTGTGCAGGATGTCTCTGTGTGACTTACCAACAGCCCTTCCCCTGTGTACGCCTTATGGGTTACTTTACAGAGATTTAAACGTACCCATTATCCACAGTCCCAGCAGTTCTTGTCTGTCCCTGCAATGAACAGCCGAGAGCAGACGTCCCTCCAGGAAAGGAATGTCCTGGTGGCACCCAGAGACATGCACAGCCCGGCTGTTCTCACTGGGCAGAGAAGTGTCCTGCCGCGGTCACCAAATAAAGCATGAAATAGAACTCCCCACCTAGTTAAAGTTAGAAAGTGGTATGTTTATTGAGAGTGCCAGACACAAGCGGAGTAATCTCCCAAAGGCATGTGCAAAGAATCACAGACTCTGGCTCTCTATTTATCTGAAAAAATCTTATATATTCAAATAATTCCAAATTGCCTAATACATATTCATTACCTAACCTCACCTACCCCCACTTCATATTAAATGTATTATAATTGAGTCCAAAGTACCTTCACACTTCTGCAGTCTTTCACTTCAAATGGGTCGGTGGGTTTTAAAATGGGGTCTCCTTCTGTTGAAGGCAAAGATGTCTTCCTCAATTTGACCTCTTTCCTTATGACTTGTTGGCAGGCTTTCCAACCCCATGGCTACAGATCAAGTTTCGGGGCCCAGGTGCAGGCCATAGTCCTCTTGTTTTCCACAATTCAATCCACATCCCATTCTGCTTCTTTAAATATAGTAAAGACAGGCAGGTGATTTCTGACAGTCAGATATATTGCCCCAGTCTTAACTACTTTATCTGCTAATAATAAACTACCTCTTATTATTTCTATTTCTTTTGCAATACTCTCCCCCACTAACTAAATTTAGCTAACTAGATTTTAACTCTTCCAGTTTCTTTAAACCCTTAATTCACCATCCCCAGTCCCCTGCTGCTATGGTCAGTCCCTTGGCAGCTCCATGCAGACCCCATGCCAGTGGTGGTTGCCATGGACACCAGCTCAGGCCGGCAGCCAGGGCCCATTGCCATGGCAACCATTTGCAGTCCCATCCCCAGGGTCATGGGATCCCAGATCCACAGAATTGGCTGAGCTGGGAGGGACCCATCAGGATCCTCAAGTCCAACTGCTGGCCCTGCACAGGACACCCCAACAATGCCAGCCTGGGCCTGGCAGCGCTGTCCAAATGCTGCTGGAGCTCAGAGAGCCCTGGACCTGGGACCCTTCCCTGGGGAGCCTGGGCAGTGCCCCAGCAGCCTCTGGGGAAAAACCTTTTCCTGAGATCCAACCTAAGACTGCCCTGACTCAGCTGCAGCCACTCCCTCCAGTCCTGTCCCTGGGCACCGGAGTGAAGAGGTTCCCACAGCCCCAGCCAAGGACCCACTCCCAAGGCTGTTGCCATGGTCTCCAGGGCTGGGACCAGCTGGGATGCTTGGTTCCCATGGGCCGGGGTTTAGGAATGGGATTCCCCAATTTCCTGCTCCCACTAAAACCATGCTGCCGCTCGCTGCCCTCCCGCCTCCCATGGAAAGCACAAAGGCAAAGATCCCAGGCTGGGAAAATAAACGAGACAAAGAACAAACAGGAACAGAAAGAATACTGGTAACAGAAGGGTAAGTAAAACTATTTACAGGGCAAATGACAACATGAACAACTGGCTCTTCCTGGTCATATATTTCCTCCTGCCTGGAAAGGACACCATTCTCCACAGGAAGAGTGAGGAGTCCCTTTTCTGCCCCTGGCAATGACCTGAGGTGGGAGTGAATGTAATGACACAGCCATGGCCAGACCCTCATGTTCTTCAGTTCCACATCATGTCATTGGCAGGGGCAGGAAATGGTACAGGTGTCTTCCCAGAATGGATCACTGGGAACATGGATCACCAGGGCTCTTCCCAACATGAGTTCTCCAATGGGGATGAAGCTGGAGCAGTGAACGAAGCTCTTCCTGCAGCTGGGGCATTTGCAGGGCTTCCCTTACTGGTGCCTCTGTTGGTGTCTGGTCAAGTGAGAGCTCTGGGTGAAGCTCTTCCTACACTGGGGACACTCATAGGGCCTCTCCCCAGTGTGGATGCACCGGTGCCTGATGAGGTGGGAGTTCTGCTTGAAGCCCTTCCAGCAGTTGGGGCAGCAGAAGGGCCTCTCCTCTGTGTGAGTCCTCTGGTGCTGGATGAGACTGGAGCTGATCTGAAACCTCTTCTGGCACTCGGGACACTCAAAGGGCCTCTCCCCTAAGTGTGGATGCGTTGGTGGATGACGAGGTGGGAGCCGCAGCTGAAGCCCTTCCCACACTCCCCACACTCATAGGCCCATTTCCCGGTGTGGATCATCTGGTGGTGGATCAGGTGGGAGCTCTGCCTGAAGCCCTTCCCACACTCCAAGCACTTGTAGGGCTTCTCCCCATCATGAAGCTGCTCATGGACCACCAGCTCCGAGCTCTGGCTGAAGCTCTGTCCACCTTCCTGGCACAGGGTGGGTCTTTTCTCCTCAGAGCACCCTGGGCTGGGGTTGCAGCCCCTCCTCCTGCGGGATCTCCAGAGCTATTCCTCCCCATTGGATTCCTGCCCTGTGGCATCGCTCAAAATGGCCTTTTCCCCGAGGTTCTGCCATGGGGATTTGTCCTCCCTGGTCTCCATCCTCAGCTCCTTGTCTTCGGAAGGAAGAACAAGGAGAGGATGGGATTTGCCTCCATGCCACCGGAGAGGGAAGGAGATCCCCCAGTGCATCCCCAGCAGGACGGCGTTGGCAGAGGAGTTGTCCTGCAGCCAGGGGCTATGCTGGGCTGGGAGATGGAGCAGGATACAGGGGGAAAGGGGCACTGACTTCCTCCTCACCTGCCTCAATGTCCCGAGACATCTTCCTCTTCCTCACAGCCACCTCCTCCATCTAGCCAAGGTTTGGGAATGGGAAGTCCTGCTTTGTGGACAAACAAGCTGTTAATGCCTTGGACTGGGGATTCCTCCTGCCCAAGTCCATCTCTAGAAGTCACCTGATGTCCATAAAAACCTCCAAAAAATCAAGAGTAAATAAAAAAAGCCACCAGGACTGTGCCATTTCCAGTCTCATCCCTCTGGGGTTCTGGTGGCCCCCTGTCTCAGGGCTGCTGGGGATCCCATGGGTCCTGGGGATCCCCGCTCTCCAGGGTCCTTCCTAGGGATGCTGGGGGGTTTCAGGATCCCCCTCTCCATCCTCCCCACAGTCCAGCCACTTGGGACTCCTTTCTCTCCTCACCACACTGTCCTGCTTTAGGGAAAATTTGGGAGAAAACCTCCAAAGGGGTTTCCTCTAGAAAGCAAATTCAAGCACCCCCTCCCCCAGCCGGTTCAGGAAAATATCTCCTTGGAGAAAAGTGGAAAAAGCCTGTTTATTTAGTAGACAAAGCATTCACCAGCACAAATAACGAACACTATTACACAATAAAACCTCTTCCTGCTGTAAAAGAGATGACAAACTCAGAAAGTCCCTCCGCCGGCTGTAGCTCGGCTCACTTAGTCTCTTATCAGTACCTCCTGTGCTGGAAATGCCGTGGCCCAGGCCCAGCCCAGTGACCACAGGTGCGAGCACTGCCATGCTCTCTGGGTGCTCAGTCCAGAGCAGGTTTAAAAAGCTCCAAAGAAAAAGATTAATCACAGTCCAGGGAACTTCTCTGCCTCAGCGAGCTAAAAACTAACTAAAAGCAAAGGAGAGCTCTGTCCTGCTGTCTGTCTGTCCACAGATAACTGATACTTTAGGTTTTAAGTTTTTCTGTTCTGTTTTGGTGTGTAGCTTTTAGCTTTATATTAAGTGTTACTGGGATCTTTCCACAGGGTGGTGAAGACAAAACAATACCATTCTAGCTGGAGACTCAAGGACAATCTCTTCAAACTTCAGACCCAAAGCACAAACAACGTGAAAAGAGGAAGGCAGGCAAACAAGCAAGGAGGATGCAACTTCATAATTTGAAGCTTTTAATTGGGAAGTTAACTCCTAAATGCAAATGGACTAAAACTTATAGAAATGTGAGATCTCGTGACCATGCC
The DNA here is from genome assembly GCF_036417665.1 of Passer domesticus. Classification (NCBI taxonomy): domain Eukaryota; kingdom Metazoa; phylum Chordata; class Aves; order Passeriformes; family Passeridae; genus Passer; species Passer domesticus. The sequence goes on from NC_087511.1 coordinate 4,543,429, forward strand.
CTCTTTTGCTCCCATCTTGGAGCCATCCGGGCAGAGCCATAACTGTGGCTCCGGTACTGCCGGGGTGTGGCCTTTGAAGGCACTTCAATAAATATCCACTTTATTCCTCTTAGCTGCATCTGGCCTCTGTTCCAGCTCCTTAAGGCATCACAACAGTCCAGGAGCCGGAATGTGGAGGAGTGAGTGCAGTTTCTGAAAACAAACTGCAGCTTCTTCCTCCTCCCCTTCGCTCTCAGAACCAGCCTTAAAGGTGCAGAACCCATTTCTGGGCTAAATAGACCAAAGGGGGTACGAGCATCATGAAGTCACCCCAGGACACGCCCCTGTCATGGTCAGGGGGTCCCGTCCCCAGCTCATCTCTGGGCTGCCAGGGGTCCCCCACCTCCGGTATTGCCCCTTCTCCTCTCCCCAACCCGGGGGTCCCACGTTCCACAGCCCCGGCTCTCACGGGGATCCCCAAACCGATGTCCAACCCCGTCAGTACCAGGTCATCCCCACGTGGACCCCGGGACCCTCCCGAGGGGCGATTGCAGCTCCTCTTCCCTGAAAAAGCTCCTCTTCGGGAGCCCGGAGATATCCGGGGCTCGAGTCCGGGATCTGCCGGCTCCGAACACTCTCCAAAAAAAATCCTCCTGGAGACCCCTCGGTAGAGTCGGGGCGAGCTCAGCCTCCCCCCTCACCTGCAGCTCGGGGCTGGGGGCGATGCTCCCGGGGCAGGGGGTGTTGCAGGCTCAGCGTGTGGGCAGTGTGAGCGCCGGGATTCTACCGCTCCTGCTCCTGCTCCTCTCCCTCCTCTTCCTCCCGCATTTCCTGCACTCCCAGCCCGGAGCTCCCTTTCCCACCCCTCTGCCCCGCAGCTGCACAGCACCAGCTGCTGGGTGGGGGGAGCCCCCGATCGGCCCCAGGGGTGGGCAGGGGGCTCGGGGACCCCCCCAGGGCGGATCCGTCCCCCCGGCCTGAGCCCCAAATGGGCTCTGCGGGTCCGCCTGGCAACCGCTGACTCATCGGCGAGAAAAGCTCTGGTTGGCTGGAAATTGTTTAGCACGTTCTCTGGCTGGAATTGTGAAAGGCGCTGCGCCCCGCGGGTGTCCCCGGGATCTGCGGAGTCCGGGCCGGAGCCTTTTCCTATTTATTTCTCTCTCTAAGACCTCTTTCCTATTTCTTTATGTCTCTCTGAGACCTCTTTCCTATTTCTTTCTCTTTCTGAGACCTCTTCCCGATCTCTTTCTCTCCCTTTCTACTCCTCATTTCTTGTTCAGTTCAATTCAAGTTCAATACAATCCGCTGGCTGTGCTCCCGTGGTCTCATCTGCACCTTCACTGGGGAAAAGGCGTCTTTCCCTCATGGGATCGTAACCCGCAGGCCGGGTCCCTTCCCAGCCCAATCGTTCTGGGCTTCTGTCAGGGACTCACTTCCTTTTCCTTCTTCGCTCTGCTTCCAGTCAGGAATGTGTTGGAAAATGCCCAGCAAAGCCACCTTTGCTGTGTGCTCTGGGAGCCCACAGAGCTGCTGGACCTTGTCCCCTGGCCCTGCACAGCTCCTTGGGAGGCACGGCAGGAGCAGCACCCTGGGAGCCTCGGAAATGCCCCCCCTGGGATCCATGGCACACACTCCCAGGGGCTGGAATTCCAGTTCCCAGCCAGGAAAAGATGTTCCTGCCCTTGAAGGCAAAGCTCTTAAGAAGAAGCCAAAAGCCAAGTGGAGCAAGATCTTAGAGTGACATTTCACTGCCAGCCTTCATAACTTCACCCATGGTTGTTGTAGCTCCTGGATTGGGAATTAAATCAGGGCAAGGTCTTTGGTGGGAGCTGCCGTGGATCAAGAGAGACACTGAGAGAGAAATAGAGCAGGCAAAGAGAGGCAGGAGAGAAAGGAGGACTGTCTTGGTTCGACCTGGAAGTGAGTTTTTGGAAAAGTTGTGGTCAAACCACTCAGTGGCCAGATTTGAAATTGGTACTTGTGGTGGCCACTGAGGTTTGGATACGCCTCTGAGAACACACAGGGGTTAAAAGCAGGAGATTTCCAGAGAACTTCCTCTTTGGGAATCCGGCGTTGGTGAGTGGAGTCTGGACCTCTCCCCTGCCCAGCTGTGTCTGGGTGGGGGAGGGGGAGGCCATGCAGCCTGTGGGGAGGAGGCCAGGGCCCCAAAAGGTGCAGGGGTGGAGGAGACCGTGCAGGGGCGGAAGAGACTTGGGATGTCTGGGCATCCCCCCCCGGAGAGAGTGATAGAGACTGTGCTGGCAGCACGGCCGGCCAGAAGCGGGGGATGTGGCGATAGAAGGTGCTCGGCAGCTGTGGGAATTCTGGGCAGGCAGAAGCGAAGATTTTAACTCCTTAGTAGAATAATAGAAACTTTACAAATACTGATCTTCTTGAATCAGAATGGAGAGAGAGATGAGAGATGAAATGGGCAAGCATGAAGAAAGCTGGAAGAGGTGAGAAGAATCCTAGGTGGGAAGAGATGATGGAGTGGCCTTGGGCTGGACTCTTTCTTGTATGGCCATGGACAGACCCATGTTTTTTCCCTGTGACCCAGAGACTGTATTTAGGGGGAGGCAACACCTTGGAGCCAAAGACTGAAGCAGCGGCATGAACAGAGTTGGCTGAGGAGGGTGTGGGATGCCCTCTGTCTCCGTGGAGAGGAAGATCTCTGTTCACGAGGCCCCTCGGCCCCATGTGGCAGAGAGAATAGGGACAGGCGATCGGAAGATCTCGAGCTGTCACGGAAACCTGATAGGGCCCCTCTCTCTCCCCTGACTCCCAGAGATAAGGGATAGCCACAGGAAAAGAGGCCAAGAATGTAACCCCTCCTAACACGGCCTCTACCCAGTTTCCTCACTAACCATAAAAGGCAAAAGTTAGACCCCAGAAAGTAGAAGGAGAACCAAGGGTATATATACTGAGGAGAAAACCAATAAAGGGCTCTTGGACCGTCTATCATATTGATGTCTGCGTGTCCTTAGCCCGAACGGCCCAAAGGGAGTGGGTCGTCGTGCTGCGTTCCTTGGAACCAGGTCGTCATGCCTTAATCTTAAGGCAACAAGTGGTGCCGAAACCCTGGAAAAAACGGGAGGAAAAAAGGAAAAAAGGGAAAAAAGGGGAGAAAAAAGAGAAGAAACAGAACCTGGGATCGGGAGTCTCCTGGACAAGGCCAGCGGCTGCGGGGGGTCCTGGACCCCAAAAAAGCGAAGAGGGACGCCTCTGGGACCGCCATAGCCTCATAGAAGTTGTGGCCCGAGTCGTGAGTTACTTTAATTTACAGTGGGGTATTGGGGCGCCTCTGGGACCGCCATAGCCTCATGGAAGTTGTGGCCCGAGTCATGAGTTATTTTCATTTACAGTGGGGTATTAGATGTGACTTCAAGCATTTTCAGCTTGCTATTAATAGGCTCCAAGAGCTAGGGACGATAAATCGTCCCATAGACATATGTCGTGGTTTGGCCCGGAAATGTGTTTTTTGAAAGGTCTAAGTCGGGCCAATCAGTGGCCAAATTCAAAATTGGCATGTGATATGGCCACTGAGGTTTGGATACGCCTCTGAGAACACACGGGGGTTAAAAGCAGGAGATTCCCAGAGAACTTCCTCTTTGGGAATCCGGCGTTGGTGAGTAGAGTCTGGCCTCTCCCCTGCCCAGCTGCGTCTGGGTGGGGGAGGGGGAGGCCATGACAGGGAGGAGGCCGGGAGCCCCAAAAGCTGCAGAGGTGGAGGAGAACATGCAGGGGTTGACAAGATTTAGATGTCTGGGCAGCCCCCCCCCGGAGAGAGGGACAGAAATTGTGCTAGCAGTTCAGCCGGCCAGAAGCGGGGGATGCGGCGAGAGAGGTGCCCAGCTGCTGTGGGAGTCCTTGGGCAGGCAGAAGAAATTTAACCCCTTTGTAGACTAATAGAAACCTTACAAATACTGAATCCTCCTGAATCAGGATGAGGTGAGAGAGAGATGAGAGATGGGCAAGCGTGAGGAAAGCTGGAAGAGAGAAGAATCCTGAGTGGAAGAGATGATGGAGTGGCCTTGGGCTGGACTCTTTCTTGTATAGCCATGGACAGACCCGTGTTTTTTCCCTTTGACCCAGAGACTGTATTTAGGGGGAGGCAACACCCGGGAGTCAAGAGTGAAGCAGCGGCGTGAACAGAGACGGCTGAAGGGGGTGTGGGATGCCCTCTGTCTCCACGGAGAGGAAGATCTCTGTTCATGAGGCCCCTCGGCCCCAGGGGGTGAAATTTGGGGGGGACTGGTGTCCCAAGAGTTGAGAGACTGCTGCTTCTGGAAGTGGGTGGAGCATCTTTAAACAGGGAGCCCTAAAAGCAGTCCTGGCCCATGTCCAGTGGTGAGAGCACTGGACATGGGGGGGGAGAAGTCACGAGGGCCGATGTTCTCTGGGTGGGGCCATGGGTGACACGGAAGCACAGGAGGTTTCAATTGTGCTTCCGGGGGAGGCCCATGAGGCAAGGGGGGACTCCTCTCTCCCTGATGGATTTGAGGGTTGATAATTTGAGGGGTGGTGGATCTCTGGAGAAAAGGGAGGGGGAGGAGGAAGGTATCTGGAAGGTTTTCATTCTTAGTTTAGTATGTGTTCCTTTCTAGATTTGTAGTAAATAAAGTGTTATTTTTTTTTCCCTCCATCCCCGAATGAGAGCCTGCTTTGTTCTGTTCCCGGGTCACATCTCACAGCCACCATTTTGAAAATATACCCTTCATGGGGGCCCTGGCATTGTGCCAGGGTCAAACCATGACAACATATTAAATTCGGAGGTGTGGGAGAGATGTACGATCGCTTTAGCCGAGGACTTGAAGGTTATAGGCAGTGGGAAATGCCTTAAGGCGTGGGCTAAAGCAGAGGAAGCTTTAAAAAAGGCTTCAGAACAGCAGGAGGCATGGGAAGCAGCGAAGACCATGCTGTTAGCAACTCCAAAAATCGGGAGCGTGGCTGCGACCCAAACTGCCCCTGGAAACAGCCCGGAGTGGGGGGGGAGCGCGCGGGAGGCGGGCGTTCCCCGCCCGAACCCGCGCGCGGACGCGAGCCCGGGTCGCGACCACCCGGCGCCCCGGGGGGACCCCCCGACCCCTCCGCAGTGCCCGCGGGACTCCCCGACCCCGCAGCCCACCTTGCGGGACCCCTTAAACCCCCCGCGGAGCGCGCCCGACCCCAGCCCGCCCGAGGAGCCCGCCAAAATCGCGGAGCCGCCGCCCCCCCCCTCCCCCCACCGCGGACCGCCGATTCGGGGACGCTGACTGCGGAACAGCGTGCGCGTTCGTTCTGGGAAGGTTTAACGGCGGACGCGCGCCGCGCGGAGAGTATCGCGGCCGCGGGGTCCGGCGGCGCCGTGCCGGCGGCGGCCGGGGGACCCGGCGCCGTGGCGCCGGCGGCGGGCGCGGTGTCCAGCGGCGGCGCGCCGCCGGCGAGCGGGATGCCCGGCGCCGGAGCCGCGCCGCCGCCGTATGGGTTTGAAAATGGCGCGGGCCACGCGGGAGAGGGGCGGGGCCAGCCGCCCAGCGGCGGGAACGGCACGGAGCCGAGAAGGAACACTACCGCGCATGCGCGGGGCGGCGCAGGGGGAGGACACCCGAACGGCAGCCGCGCCCAGCGACGCCACCGTATAAGGGGGAGACCCCGCCCCGCAGGGGGCAGGAAACACACGGGGGGGCGAGAGCTGCGCCCCTCCCAAGAGGCGGAGCGACACCGCCCACGCGGGGAGGAGCGGGGCCGCTCCAGAGGGGAGGAGCGAGAGCGACGCCGCTCCCGAGGGGAGGTGCGACTCCACCCCCGAGGGGAGGAGCGGGGGCGGAGCCGCAGGAAAACGCGGAGCAAACCGGAATTGTGCTGGCATTCAACTTCCGGCTCGGAGACAAGTGAGAGCTCCTCAGTCAGCTCAACCGAGCTTACCGAGTCTGATTGTGACTCGGAAGCCGAGAGGGCAGAATTAACGCGGTTTCAAGCGAAACCGAATAAAGCTTTAAATAAAACCGGGAAGCAAACACAACATAAGCTTACAGACTAGGGCAAAATAAAGATAGCATGTGCAGACTGGGTGGATATGGCCAGCGTTCATGCTTACCCAGTCAGAGTTACGGGGGCCCAGGGAAATCAGCAGCGAACATATACACCAGTAAATGTAAAAGAGGTTCAGACAACAGCGAAAGCAATTTCAGAAAAAGGGATCAACTCAGCAGTGGTTACCACTTTAATAGATGGGCTTTTTAGCAATGACAATTTACTTCCCTTCGATATTAGACAAATCGCTCGTATGATCTTTGATGCGGCGGGTATGATTGTATTTAAGCAAGAATGGACAGACCATTGCTCAACAGCCTTAGCCCAGGCATCAGGCGAGGGGCAACAACTTCATGGCTCGAGTTTAGCCAGGTTGCTAGGGAAGCATGACGACGTAACTACACCACAGCAGCAAGCAGCACAGCTACGGGCTGAGGAGGTCAGAGCAACAACTAGGGCAGCCAGACAGGCTATAAAGGCAGCTTCTAGGGTGGTAACCAGACCAGCACCTTGGTCTACCATCCAACAGGGAGAGAGTGAAAGCTTCACACATTTCGTAGACTGGCTGAAAACAGCCCTGGATTCCTCCACAATACCCGTAACAGCCATAGAATCAGTGGTGACCGACTGCCTTCGCCAGCAGTGTAATTCAGTCACCAAAGAGATCCTGCGTTCCCTGCCAGCCGGAACCAACCTGGCTGGAATGATAAAACACGTGGTAAGGGAGGAACAGCTGACACCTACTCAGGCAGCCGTCAATACCCTAACCAGTGTTATGGCTTGCTTTAAATGTGGCCAGGCAGGCCATGTCGCAGCAAGCTGTCCTCACCCGACACAACCTCCTCTAGCAGCACCATCGCTCCAGACACGCACAGGGGGGATTTACTGGAGCTGTGGGAAGAAGGGTCACATGGCCAGGGATTGCAGGTCTAGGCCCCGGGGAAACGGGAGAGGGAGGAGCCACATGGGCCATATTCAGCCTCCTCCCGCAATGAATACGAGACAGCCCACCTATGCCAATCCCCGGTGGGGCAGGGGACCCTCTTACCCTATGCCATCACAGGGAGCAGTCAGTACCACACCCCTGCCAGCAATACAATGGCAGAGCTGCCCAGCACCACCAGCGGTACTTTCGCATCCGCCACAGCCACAAACCACGCCGATGCCGCAGGGCCAGCAGGGGGTGCCCCAGAGCGGGGCCCCTGGGTGGCCTTGGCCATGAAAATAGGGAAGGAGCCTTCAAAGGTGTGGGCGGCATGCCGCCTTTATAACAGCCTAGACCCCCACGTCATAGGGCTTCAGTTTTGGGCGGATACGGGGTCAGACTGCACGGTTTTTCCCCTAGCAAGTTGGCCCAGACATTGGCAATTTAAGGAAGTCCCACCAGTGAACGGAGTGAGGGGACAATCCCGAGCGTGGAAGAGCACCCAGCTGGTAGCTATAACGCTTCACAAAAAAGGGGGGCCAGAAAAAACAGTAGCAGTCTATCCATACATCCTACAGAATTCTCCACCCCTGTTGGGAAGGGACGTCCTTGCTATGTTAGGAGTCAGGATCACAAATTTATAATGAGGGCCACTGCCATACACCCAGTACTGCCAATCAAATTAACTTGGAAATCATCAGACCCCATATGGGTCGAGCAGTGGCCCCTATCTGAGCCTCGAGTAGCAGCCTTATTAGAATTGGTCGATCGCGAGTTACAAAAGGGTCACATAGAACCGTCCACTAGCCCATGGAATACCCCTGTATTCGTGATCCCCAAAAGGTCAGGGGAAGGGTATCGCCTCATCCACGACCTAAGAGAAGTGAATAAGACAATTCAACCCAAGGGTCCAGTTCAGACCCTGATACCCTCAAACTCAGCCATACCCGAGGGACAGCCATGCGCAGTGCTGGACATCAAAGACTGTTTCTTTTCCATACCCTTGCACCCTGAGGACAAAGAACGATTCGCCTTTTCCGTTGTGTTTCCGAATGGTAAGCGGCCAAATCTGCGCTTCCAGTGGAGAGTGCTACCACAAGGTTTGGTGGACAGTCCGACTATATGCCAGATCTCCGTGGACAAAGCGCTGACGCCAGTTCGACACTCCTATCCCACCGCAACCATCATTCAATACATGGACGACATCCTGATCGCAGCTCCATCAACGAGCCAGGTGGATCACCTGGTGGCCACAGTTACAGAAACCCTGCGAGCCAATGGTTTCGAGATCGCGAGCACAAAGATTAAGAAGGGACCCTGCGTGACATTCCTGGGAGTAGGGATCACAAGCTCCTACGTGACCCCTCCAAGGGTGAGAGTGAACCGAGACGTCAAGACGCTACACGACGTCCAGCGCCTGGTAGGATCACTGCAGTGGCTTCGCAACATCATCCTGGTTCCTCTGGAGGTCATGGACCCTTTATACGACCTCCTGAAAGGGAAGCAGCCTTGGGAACCAAAGGAGCTGACACCGCAAGCAAAGAGCTCCCTCGACTTCATCGAACACCAGATGTCCACTGGCACACTTGCCAGGTGGAACCCAGCAATGCCCCTGGACTTATACGTCCACCTCACGCCGAAAGGAGGAGTGGGAGCATTGGCCCAAGGACCTACCGAGAAGTCCCGACTGATCCAATGGGTGGTCCTCGGAAGACCAGCTCGAGCGTTCTCCCCAGGAACAGAATGCATCGTGAACCTCATCATAAAAGGCAGAAAACTCGCCCTGAAACACCTAGGAACAGAGCCAACAAGGATCCACCTTCCGTTCCGCAAGCAACCGGCAACGGAATCAACAACAATATCGGAGCACCTAGCCCTTGCACTCACCGGCTTCGGGGGAGAAATCTCCTACTCCGCCAAGCCACCTTGGACTCAGCTGCTGACCATCGTCGACATAGACATGCCACCGAAGGTCAGAGACAGACCGCAGCCAGGACCAACAGTCTTCACGGACGCTTCCTCCGCGACCTCGACCACAACGGCAGTGTGGCAGGCAGGAGAGCAATGGCATTGCATCAAAGCATGTGACCCAACACTGTCAGTGCAGCAACTGGAGGCAGCAGCAGTAGCCTTGGCGTGCGGACTCTTCCGAGAGGAACACCTCGACATCGTGACAGACTCCATATTCGTGGCAAGACTCTGCCTAGCCATGGCAGAACCGGGGGTGTCAACATCAGCAGCAGCCCAAATGCTGGAAGAAGCGCTCTCCTCACGACAGGGCACCATATCCGTCATACACATTAACAGCCACAACCCAGTCAAGGGTTACTTCCAGATCGGCAACGACAAAGTGGACGCCGCAGCGAAGGGAGTTTGGACGTTGCAGGAAGCACGTCAGCTGCACGAATCGCTTCACATCGGGGCAAAAGCACTGGCAAAGAGATGCGGAATCTCGACAGTGGACGCGAAACACGTAGTGGCGACCTGTCCTCATTGCCAGAAGTCACCACTGTGGACCAGCGGGGTCAATCCAAGAGGCCTCAAGGCCTCAGAAATCTGGCAATCAGACTTCACCATGTGCCAACTGATGAAGCCAAGAGCGTGGCTAGCAGTGACAGTAGACACCTTCAGCGGAACGATAGTAGCCACACAGCACCTCGAAACAGACTCAAAGGCCACGATTCAGCACTGGCTGACAGCCATGGCATGGCTCGGTGTCCCCAAACAAATCAAAACAGATAACGGGTCGAATTTCACTTCCAAGCAGGCGCAAGAATTCGCCAAAAAATGGGGTATCACCCTGGTACAAGGTATCCCTTACAACAGTACCGGGCAGGCAATAGTAGAGCGGGCAAATCAGACCCTAAAAACCAGAATAGAGGTGTTGGCAAAAGCAGACGGCTTTGCCAACTCCATTCCCCCAGGAGAGCAGGCACGCATACTGGCAACAGCTTTGTTAGCGCTCAATCAATTTCCCAAGGGGGACAAGACAAACAGTCCCGTCCAAAAACATTGGACCACTCGAATGCAGGAGGAGGGTCCACGAGTAATAATAAGGAATGAGCTAGGCGAATGGGAACGGGGTTGGAGGTTAATGCTCATGGGACGAGGGTACGCAGCAGTCAAAAAAGACGGAGAAATCAGGTGGTGTCCACTTAAATCGATCAAACCAGATCTCCAAAAGGAGCAGAGTGACGCTAATGAGAATAGCGAGTCTCTGTTTACAGGACATGATCGAGAGACGTCCGCGAGACGTGCACGCTCGTGTTCCGGAGGAGAGAGACAGACCACCGAGCCGCCAGACAGCACCCGAAGGACCGGCACGGGCGAGATCCAGTCATCAAGGGTATCTCTGGGTAATGTTGCTGCTGGGGCTAGTTGCCAGGGGGCAAGCCAGCTCACAGTACTATCCCCATCAGCCATTCAGGTGGGTCATACGGCACCTCACCAATGACAAGGTGCTCAGAAATGTCATTACACCAGACGCCCCATCCTTCATACTTCGCATTACAGACCTGTTCCCGGGACGACCAAAGCCAGACCCTCATTCCCCATACGCCAAAAACACATACCTATCCTATTGGTGCCCAGCCTCAAACCCTGGAAAAAGTTACTGTAATCGCCCGGGGTAGAGATATTGCGGACACTACGGTTGCAAAACAATAGTCACAGACACCAGACCGACAGGGCCGGGGTGGGACCCACAAGAACCCAACAGATTCTTACAGTTCACTTGGGCACCAAGAAGCTGCAAAACACCACACTTCCATCACGAAAGCACCCATCAAAACAGTCACAAACTCCCAAAAATCCAGAAATGCATTAGGTACAACATGACAGTCTTGCAGCCCAGAGACCCCAGTTGGGCCTTCGGAAAAATGTGGACAGTAGTCCTTCACGGGACAAACGAGTGGGTAAACGTGCAGATTATCAGGCTCATACCGTCAGTACCCCGAGCGGTCGGACCAAACAAGGCGATCAAAAGCGCGCAAAAAGGGAAAAACACGACCTACCCCAAAGCCTTACCTACAAGGGTCGCGAATACCCAGACAGGCCTAGCGAGAACCATTCAGACAGATCGCTTAGCAGAGTCAGATTCAGACCCAATCCTTCATATGTTAGAAGCTACCTTCCTATCCCTGAACGAATCCAATCCTAACCTAACCGATTCCTGCTGGCTATGTTACGATGTCAAACCACCCTTTTACGAAGGAGTCGCCTTAGATACCCCTTTCACATATTCCTCAGCAGACGCCCCTCACCAATGCAGATGGGACACTCCCCGCAAAGGAATCACCCTGAGTCAGGTCACGGGGAGGGGGAGATGCTTTGGAAATGCAGCCCTAGCTAGGCGGGAAGGCAACGTGTGCACCAAAGTAGTCAAATCCGACAGGAGAAAAAAGTGGGTAGTCCCATCCGCATCGGGCATGTGGGTTTGCCAAAGATCCGGAGTGAGTCCCTGTGTGTTCCTAGACAAATTCAATGACTCAACAGACTTCTGTGTACAAGTCTAGATCGTTCCCAGGATCCTGTATCACTCAGACGAGGAGGTGTACCAACTCCTCGGAGACTCATTCGTCCGGACCCGCTTGGAACGGACCAACATCCTGCTCTTAGGCAGACATCCGATGCTGTGAATTCAACAGGGAATTCAACAGAGAACGCTGCCGGACGCAAGAACCCAAGAAAGAACTTGCCAGGCAGAAAAACTAACTCAGGAATCCCAAATCCCCTTTCCTTGTCAAGCGACAACCTTGGATACCTCATATCAGCATGTAGACGACTACCTCATCCATTTGTGGGGGGGGGGGGGGGGGGGGGGAAGATGTGGCAGAGAGAATAGGGACAGCCGATCGGAAGATCTCGAGCTGTCACGGAAACCTGATAGGGCCCCTCTCTCTCCCCTGACTCCCAGAGATAAGGGATAGCCACAGGAAAAGAGGCCAAGAATGTAACCCCTCCTAACACAGCCTCTACCCAGTTTCCTCACTAACCATAAAAGGCAAAAGTTAGACCCCAGAAAGTAGAAGGAGAACCAAGGGTATATATACCGAGGAGAAAACCAATAAAGGGCTCTTGGACCGTCTATCATATTGATGTCTGCGTGTCCTTAGCCCGAACGGCCCAAAGGGAGTGGGCCGTCGTGCTGCGTTCCTTGGAACCAGGTCGTCACGCCTTAATCTTAAGGCAACAGCCCCAGGGAGTAAATTTGGGGGAGGACTGGTGTCTCGAAGTTGAGAGACTGCTGCTTTTGGAACTAGGTGGAGCATCCTTAAATGGGGAACCCTAAAAGCAGTCCTGGCCCATGTGCAGTGGTGAGAGCACTGGACATGGGGGGAAGAAGTCACGAGGGCCGATGTTCTCTGGGTGGGGCCATGAGTGACACGGAAGCACAGGAGGTTTCAATTGTGCTTCCGGGGGAAGCCTATAGTGCAAGGGGGGACTCCTCTCTCCGTGATGGATTTGAGGGTTGATTATTTGACGGGTGGTGATGGACTAGAAGTTGATTACCTGAGAGACTGGGTGGAAATCTAAGTTGTTACTTCATTCTCTGGAGAAAAGGGAGGGAGGAGGAGGAATGTATTTAGAAGGTTTTCATTCTTAGCTTTGTATGTGTTCCTTATTAGATATTGTAATTAATAAAGTGTTGTTTTATTCCCTCCATCCCCAAGTGAGAGCCTGCTTTGTTCTGTTCCTGGGTCACATCTCACAGTAACCATTTTAGAAATACACCTGCCATGATGGCCCTAGCTCTGTGCCAAGGTCAAACCATAACAAGGACACAAACACAATCAGCTGAGAAGGTGGCACTCTGAAAACAGACCAGAATTGACTGAAAAGAAATGCAACAGAAAGAAATAATTCTGCAACTTTTATTTCCTATCAAAACACAATTTCCTCCCTTTCTCCTGATGCCATTGGGCAGGGCTGTCAGAAAGTTCTTCACTCTGAGTGGATGTTCCAGGCTGCAGCCAAAAGGAAACAGGGAATGGGGAATTTCCGGCTCCTGGGGAGTTTGACATCCTCAGCTGAGGAGAGGAGGCACCAGAAGAAAAGGGCAGCCGGGCTTCACCCATCCACAGGAAAGAGGTGTGGGGGGGAATGTCTGCAGCTGCTTCCACAGGGAAGTGAGGGCTGATCCCAGAGCTCCAAGGGTCACATTCAGGGCTGCCCTCAGGGAATGCTCATCTGGCATTGAGGGGCAGCATGGGAGTACCTGGATCTTGGAGCACCCAGCTGCCCCCCATGTTTGGAGGTGCCTGAGGAGGGCTGGGACAATGGCAGGGGACATCCTGCAGTGACATCTCCCTGTCCCGCTCTGGGTGAGCTCAGTCCCAAACCTGCCCCTGATCCTGATCTCAATTTCACTCCACATTTAGACACACTCACAGTTCTGTATTTAATCTCATCCTAGTCCCAGACTTGTCTAGCTCCAGACCCAATCCCAACCCCAGTGCTAAAGCCAATCCCATGTCTAGCCTTAACGCCAATCCCAGCTCTAATCCAAATCTCAGCCCTAACTCCAAGCCCAGCCCAAATTCCAGCCCCTTCCTAAATCCTCAGCCCAAACCAAACCCCAAGTTCATCCCTTCTGGGGGTTTGGGGGTGTCTCTGTCCCTCTGACCCCAGTGATGTTTGGGAGGGGTCACACCAGGGCTGAGAGGGACAGAGACCCCCCTGGCGCCCCCAGGGATGAGAAGGTCAGAACCCCCCCCCAGCCCCGAGCACCCTCAGCGGTGAGAGGGACAGAGAGACCCTTGTCCCCAGCCCTGCACAAGCATTCCCTGAGCCAGAGGGATAGAGAGCCCCAAGCATCCCCCAGGGCGATCGGACAGAGACCTCCGAGCATCCCCTGGCACGGGGACGAGGGGGAGGTACACCCCCCAGGCATTCCCTGGGGTGAGAATGATGGAAACTCCCTGGGAAATGTCCTGGGGTGACAGGGAGAGGGACATGCCCTGGGGAGTGGCCTGGAGTGACAGGACAGGGACACCCCCACGGGAATGGCCTGGGATGACAGGGACATGGACAACCCCCCCAAGCCCCTCCCAAGCATCCCCCAGGTCAAAAGGCACAGAGACCCCTTGAGCATCCCCTGGGCACTGGACAAAATAAACTTGGCAGAAATCAAACTTAACTCTGCATAAATCACTTTGATGAATATTTGATTTTCCCACAAGTAACATGTGAAGAAAATGCAAACAAATCCCAAACATTAATAAACTGACAATAGAAGCAATTGTGTGGCAATTCCAAATTTCATCGGTTCCTGCACAGCTCCAGCTCAGCTGCAGGCAGGTTCCAATAAAAGAAAATTGGAAATTCAGCCCAATACATGTTATTAAAAGGGAGGGAAAGCTCTGGGTAACTGTCACAAAGGTGACAGGGGCAAAGAGAATAATGATTCTCACATTTGGCAAAGCCCCCAAACCTGTGAATTTGGGAGCTATCTGGGAATTTAGCTGCTTGAGCTGGGATTCTTGTGGGACTTTTAGCAGCCTTGTGTTCCTCATGGTGGGGTGAATGAACCTTGTCAGTCTTGTTGGTATCATTTTCTCCCTGTCCTCCAGTGATTTTAACAAGCTTTTCAAGGAAGGAAAACAAAATATTTTCTTTACACTGGCCACCCACAACAGCCATTTTCCTCATCGGTTCTCCCATGAGTCGCTCAAAGGAAGCTGCATCCAAGTTTCGAAGAGTTCCTCCAGAGAGAACCAGAACCTCCTCAGAGGAAGGAACCATGCTGTTGTCAAAGGCACTTGGGGTCAGAGAACAGTGCCTAAACTCACTGTGCCAAAATAATGTTGCAGTCTGGTTAAGAAAATTGTTAGAGAGATGCCTTTGGCCCAATTAAGGTGCTAACAAGACCAAATACAAAGTGGATTTTATTGAATAGTAAATGAGAGGTACAGAGAGAGATGGAAAGAAAAAGGGGGGAGAGCAAGGGAGTGACAGGGACAGAGACCTCCCTTGGAGCGGGGCAAGTGTGACATTGTCCCCTGTGTGCGTGGCCTTCCCGGGGTGGGGGTTTTACACCTGAGCCAGTTTGGGTAAAGGGGGTGGTGTTCACCCCCCAGCAGGAATTACCCCAGTGTTTCAGGTTACAGTGTAAGATGTAACCAAAAGCATGTTTTCAATCACCACCTTCATAAACTGTTATAAACAGGCGGGGCAATGTTCTTTATCTCTTCCATGACTCAGCCCTGATAATGCCCTCCAGGGCCTATCTTCTGTTAATGGGCCATTGAGTGTCACTGCAGGACTGATAAAATTACATCATCCCATTGTGGGATGCTCTGCCCAGGGGGAGGAACCAAGCATTCCTACCTGGATATAAGCTGAGGCTTGCAACACCTGGAGCACCTTGCCTATTGGATTCCCAGAGGACAAGAGCTCCATAACCACCACTGGACCTTCAGAGGAAGACCAGACCCTTCTTCAGGATCACTGCTTCAACAGAATCATGTTCATCACTCCAAGAGGACTGCAGCCACCATTTAATCGGACTGCTACCACCACCGTGACCAACAGGGTGTCAGGTTATATCCTGACTCTGTCAGTTTAAGGCATTGTTTCAGTATCATTGCCTTGATCTAAATTTTCTTATTAAATTGTAATTCTGGCTTAGACTATCCCCCTGGTATGCCTTCAAACCAGTACAAAACTCATTGTGCTCATCACTTGTTTTCCTCAGAAAACAAAATTTCTCTTTCCCAAACCTTCACCAGAAGGAGAAGGAGGCTGTGAGGAAAAGGAACATGCCCCAGGACACCCAGGCAGGTGAGGAGGAAGTCACAGCCCCTTTCCCCCTATTGCCTGCTCCATCTCCCAGCCCAGCATGGGCCCCAGCTGCAGGACAACCCCATTGCCAACACTGTCCTGCTGGGGATGCACTGGGGGACCTCCTTCCCCTTCCCAGTGGCATGGAGGCAAATCCCATCCTCTCCTTGTCCTTCTTCCCGCAGACAAGGAGCTGAGGATGGAGACCAGGGAGGACAAATCCCCATGGCAGAACCTCGTCGAAGAGGCTGTTTTCAGTGACTCCACGGGGTAGGAATCCAATGGGGAGGAAAAGCCCAGGAGATTCCACAGGACGAGGGGCTCCAAAGCCAGCCCAGGGTGCTCTGAGGAGAAAAGACCCACCCTGAGCTGAGAAGGTGGACAGAGCTTCAGCCAGAGCTCAGAGCTGGTGGTCCATGAGCAGCTTCATGATGGGGAGAAGCCCTACAAGTGCTTGGAGTGTGGGAAGAGCTTCAGGCAGAGCTCCCACCCTCATCCGCCACCAGATGATCCACACCGGGGAGAGGCCCTTCGAGTACCCCACGTGTGGGAAGAGGTTTCAGACCAGCTCCAGTCTCCTCCTGTATGAGCGGATTCACACCGAGGAGAGGCCCTTCCGCTGCCTCAGCTGCAGGAAGGGCTTCAAGGACAACTCCACCCTCATCACCCACCAGCGCATCCACAATGGGGAGAGGCCCTTCGAGTGTCCGCAGCGTGAGAAGAGCTTCTCCAGGAGCTCTCACTTGACCAGACACCAATGGAGCCATCGGTAAAGGAAGCCCTGCAAGTGCTCTGACTGCCGGGAAAGCTTCCTGCACTGCTCCAACTCCATCCCAGACAGGAGGACCTATGTTGGGCAGAGGCCTGGTAACCCACATTCCCTGTGATCCATGTTGGGAAGACACTGGGCTGGTTATCCTTTTGGTTTAGCCCTAATTTTCTTCTGGTTTGTCCTTATCGCTTAAAAACACCTGAAATAGGACTAAAAAGAAAGTAATTGATCAAAGATATCTAAAGTCCCACCATTTAACAATATTTCAGATGGAATTTATGGTTTAAAGACATATTCTGGGGGATTTGTGGGTTCTTGGGGGATTTCAGGAAGTGTACTCCATATCTTTGCACTCCAAAACTCAAGATGGATTGGTCTATCACCGCAAAATGACTCAATCCCACTGAAAACAACTCAATCTTATCCCAAAAGGGCTCAATTCCCCCCTCAAATTGGCTTGTTTGCTCCTCAAAAAACATCAGTCCCATGCCAAAATTACTCAATTCCACAGCCACCAGGGTGAGATGGGATTGGAAGGAGACTGGGAGAAGTGGGATCCCAGTTTGAGGGTGTAGCATCAGGATTGTGTAGGGCTGGGAGGGTGGGATATATTTTATAGTAAATAAAATAAAGATAGTAAATAAAACTTTCAGAATTATTGATTTCTGCCCCATTCATTTTCCATCACTTCCGGTTTGTTTTTCAAAGTGCCACCTTCTCAGCTGATGGTATTTCTGTCCTCCTTTCTCCCCTGCCTCTCTTTGCCTGTTGTTTCTCTCTCAGTGTCTCTCTTGATCCATGGCAGCTCCCACCAAAGACCCTGCCCTGATTCAATTCTCAGTCCAGGAGGTACAACAGCCATGGGTGAAGTTATGAAGGCTGGCAGTGAAATGACACTGTAAGATCTTGTTCCACTTGGCTTTTGGCTCTTCCATAAGAGCTTTGCCTTCAAGGGCAGGAGCATCATTTCCTGGCTGGGAACTGGAATTCCAGACCCTGGGAGTGTGTGCCATGGATCCCAGAAGGGCATTCCGAGGCTCCCAGGGTGCTGCTCCTGCTGTGCCTCCCAAAGAGCTGTGCAGGGCCAGGGGACAAGGTCCAGCAGCTGTGTTGGTTCTGCAGTGGCACAACGGCCCCTGGTTCCATGAGTTTCCATACTGCCAGCAGCTGTTCCTTGGTTCCCATGGTGCACTGCTCTGTCACCATGGATATTTGGTGTCATGAAGTTCTTCAGTGTCACACTAGCCTACCTCACTCCATGAACTCCCACAGTGTCACAATGGCCTCCTTGGATGAGCAGTGTCACCATGGACCGTTGGCTCCATGCAGCCCCGCTGGGTCACCTTGGACTCCTTGGTTCCATGAGGTTCTGGGGGTGTCTCCATGGTCTCCTTGGATCCACAGTGTCACAATGGACCACTGGATCCACGTGGCCCTGCTGTGTCACCATGGCCGCCTGGTTCCATGGGACCCCAGTGTCACAATTGACTCCTTGCTTCCACGTCGCCCCCTCAGTGCCAAAATGGCCCCTTCCTTCCATGAGGAACACAAAGGTTTTGTAGAAACATTGGGCAAATGCTGCTTAACACACCTGGGAACATCTGTTTGCATTCAAGAGAGAGGTTAAAGGTGATGATGGCACCAGCAGCTTCCATCTGCCACAGACATCCAGGGAAAGGACAGGGACAGAGAGTTCAGCTGCAAGACTCAGAGAATTCTGCTTCCAGATATTATTTCTGCTCACACTGTCCCTTGTAGAAAGGTGACACCATTCCAGGAAGCCTGGACTGAGCAGGTGGTTCCTGAGTGGGGTTTGTTGTTTAGGAAACCTGCTCAGACTTTTCCATTCTTTCCTTACCAACAGGAAAATTTGTCCTGGGCCAGTGTGCAGGCAGTGCTCTGAGGAGAGCAGGTGGGACATGGTGCAGTGGGCTGGGACCTGGAGCTGTAGAGCTCAGGGGACAAGGTTTTTATCATGGTTTGGCTCTGGCACAGTGCCAGTGCCTCCATGAAAATACACTTTCTCTAGTGGCTTCTGTGAGATGTGATCAGGAACAGAGCAAAGCAGCCTCCAACTTAGGAATAAAAGAAACAAATTTTATTAAATACAACATCTAAAAAGGAACAAACACATAACTAAGAATGAAATCCCTCCAAATACTTTCCTCCTCCTCTCATTTCCTCCACAGCATGAAATAACACCTTAGATTTCCACCCCGTCACCATCTCTCAGGTAATCAACTTCCAGTCCATCACCACCCCTTGTAGCAGGCTCAAGGCCTGCAAGGCCTCCTTGGACATCAGAAGCCTGAGCCAGGAAATGTCAAGTCAGCATGACTGGGCCTTAGAAGCCCCTCTCTTCTGCCTTTCTGACCCTGCTTATCTCTCTGTAAGCCTATAGGTCACTTTCCCCTGACCCTTACTATTGGACAGTTTCCAAAACCCCTGTAAGGTATAAAAACCCCTGATTCTGCCTGGTTTGGCAGAAGAGCTGTCACTGGGAACCTTCGTGGAACACCCGAATAAAGAATCCTGCGGAACCTCACACGGCCTTCTCCTCCCTCTCCCTGCGTCTGCTGCTGTGGCACCTAGCAAGCTAAAGGGCTGAAATCACAGAGAGCTGATAATCACTAAGAGCTGCAAATCACTATAGCTTGCTTAGGCTGCTTGAGCCTCTCTTGCTTAGCTGCAACCCCTCGGACGAGGACGCGAGGCTTGACTCCATTTTCATCAGAAGGCTGATTTATTATGTTATATAATATACTAAAATACTACATTACAACTATACTAAAAGAACAGAGAGAAGAAGATCAGAAGGCTACAAAGACAAGAATAGAACAGGAATGAATAACAAAAATCGTGTGACTGCTCACAGCCTTGGCACAGGTGGCTGTGATTGGTCACTGATTGAAAACAATCCACATGAACCAATGGAAGATGCACCTGTGGCCTTCCACAGCAGCAGATAGTTATTGTTTACATTTCTTTCCTGAGGCCCTCAACTCCTCAGGACAGGAAAAATCCTAGCAGAGGCTTTTTACCTAAATTATCATGGCAACATCTCACCCTTTTAAATTATTAAATTAAATAGAAAAAGAAATGTTTGCAATCTCTTCTACTAGGGCTTTGCAGAAGAGAGAACAACACCTCTTGAGGTTCATCTGTTGCCAATCAAAATCTCAATCATCTGCTGATGTGGAATGGTCAGAGAAATTCTTCACCTGTAGAACATTCAGGGAAATTCTTCACTTATCAAACATCAAATTCTATCATATCACTATAACAATCTTAAAATATAAGAAAATGCAAAAAACTCATGCAAAGAAAGTTCATTGTTTCAAGTCCAAACAGCTGAGTTTCAGGACAGAGTCCATGGACTGAAGATGTTCTTCTTTGACATCTCTGGAAGTCCCCTTTGGTCCTGAAACAGGCTTGCAGAATTCTAAAACAAAGAACTGCTAAAGAAAACAAGAATCATCAAACAATTCATTGACAGTCATGAAACAATTCAGAGAGAAAATTCTGGAATGCCCTGGCCACAGCCCTTCATTGAACCACTTGGGCTGAGGCTAATTTTTGGCTTTTCAATGCTTTTGAGCTGCTAGCTCTTTCCACTTTTCTTTATAATTTTTTTTTTTTTGAAAGAAGAAGAGCAGCAGCAGAGGGTCTCTAGGACCCTTGGGTGGCCCTGGTCCTGGTGGATGGACCAGAGAACCCAGACCTGGCTCACAGAATGGTGGCCCAGGTCCCTGTGGGGAAAGCAAAGTCCCCAAACCCAGTACTGGACGGGGCAGTGGCCCCGGCCCAGGGAAATGAGCCAAACGGCCCAGAACCAGCCTGTGAGGCGGGCTCTGTGTGCTCAGAACCTGGCAGGACCATGCTGCCAGCGTCTTGAGAGCAGAAATGACCCAATGCTTCTTCCCTCCAGAAGCACCGGTGCACACCGGCAGCTCGGGATGAGAAGCTTCCTCAGGAATTGTCATCCCAAATCTGAGGGTTTCTTGTCCCCAGAGCAAGCGAGCAATGCTTGCCTTGCTCTGTGCCTCTTGCTCCTGCAAGGCAAATGCCACTGCTCCTGCTTTCTGCCCCTCGGCACCACCCCCATCCCCACTGGGCTGGGAACCAGAGGCAGATGCCACAGGAGCCAACTCCCCCACGCCGCTGGGGTGCTCGAGGGGAGGCAGGCACCCCAACCCCCAGGGAGAAGCCCCCGACCACACGCGAAGTGACCCAGAAACCATACTGATTTTGAACACAGCCAGCCGAACTGCTCCTGCAGTTAGCTGGAGGGCCACGCCTCCTCCACGGAAGGACAGGCTCTTCGCAGGGTCTGATGCGAATGACGGAGCTTCGGAAACCTGCGGGACAGCTGGGGTGGGTGGTGCGGGCAGCACGGGCGCTGGTGTCGGCTCTTGAGACAATCCCGTGGGCTCAGCACCATTCTCGGCAAGCTCTTGCACTGCAACTGGATCGGCAGGGAGCGGCGGGACAGGCGGGCTCGGAGTGGGGTCGGCCCGCGCCAGCGCCGCCTGCACCGTTGCGAATTCAGTTGCCGGCTGGGATGCAGAGAAAGAAGACAAGGAGGCAACTCCTGCAGCTCCCGGGGACAGCAGCACAGCCGGGGAATCACTGTTGTTGATCGCGTTGCCTGGCAACACGGGCGGATCGGCAGGAGGCGGTTCCGGGTGCCGCGGCGCAGTCATCAGAGCCGGCGGAGCTGGCCCGGGCGGCTGCGGGGCCTCGGGCGGAGCCGGCTGAGGCGGAGCCGCCGGCTCCGGCGCCTCCCGTGGGGCTGACTGGGGCGGAATCGGATCCGCCCCCTCCCGGGGTGGGGGGAGCGGAGAATTCCGCGGTGGAGCGGGCGGGGCCGGCCCGGAAAGCGGCGGGCTCGGCTCCCCATCCCCCCCAAGAGAAGGAGCGGGGGGGGAAGGCAGATCTGTTTGCTCCACGGGAGCGGAGAAAAACTTTTGCTCAGCTGTGGGCAGTGCGGGGGGGGGGGGTGCAAACCCGCGGTTCGTCTTCTTTGAGAGGCGTCTCTCGTGCCGAAGCTGGCGGGGACAGAAAGCGACT
This sequence comes from Passer domesticus, assembly GCF_036417665.1. Taxonomy (NCBI): domain Eukaryota; kingdom Metazoa; phylum Chordata; class Aves; order Passeriformes; family Passeridae; genus Passer; species Passer domesticus. The sequence goes on from NC_087511.1 coordinate 4,564,968, forward strand.
GCGCGCCCGAGCCATGATGTCCCTCGCATTGTGCCATTTTTCGAAAATAACAAAATAAATGCGCATGTGCACTACAAACACCGCTAGGTACTCAACACCCTGGCCTTCTGCCCAATGAAAAGCAGCGTTCAAGAACTCCCAAAAATCTAAATCAAGGGAGTATACGACATTTGTAAAAAATCTATGAAATTTTGCCCATCTGAAAAACTCATAACACTCTCCCACATATGACGAGTAATTCCGTCCTCGCGCCCCCATCTGTGCCAGAGTTTAATAACTTTCTCCTCTGATGCAGTAAACGGAACCTGAGCTTCCGAAGGTACATTTTCCCAACTTTCCTCCCACCTTCTGCGAATGGCAGGATCTTCAGGAAGGGAAAAAATAACAGTACCTTTAGACAGTGTCATTGTGGATCCAGCTGTGCAGCTCTGCGGTCTCTGGACACAATCTCCGGGAAAGTCCAACAGGTTCTCCTGTTTGCCTTGGCTGTGAACTCTGCCCATCTTCAGGGTCTCATTTCTTCAGCTCCAGGCTAGATTCCATGGTCACTCTTGGGGTGACCATCAGTTTCACACGTCCAGGGATCACCAATTCTTGTTTAGACTGCAACCCCTGGTGTGAGGACACGAGGCTTGACTCCATTTTGATCAGAAGGCTAATTTATTATGTTATATAATATACTAAAATACTACATTACAACTATACTAAAAGAACAGAGAGAAGAAGATCAGAAGGCTACAAAGACAAGAATAGAACAGGAATGAATAACAAAAATCCTGTGACTGCTCACAGCCTTGGCACAGGTGGCTGTGATTGGTCACTGATTGAAAACAATCCACATGAACCAATGGAAGATGCACCTGTGGCCTTCCACAGCAGCAGATAGTTATTGTTTACATTTCTTTCCTGAGGCCCTCAGCTCCTCAGGACAGGAAAAATCCTAGCAGAGGCTTTTTCCCTAAATTATCATGGCAACAAGCCTCCACTGAGTTATCCTGGCTCTGGCACCCTACTGGGCATCAGCCCGGCGGGAAACTGCTGTGATAACCTCTCAAATAATCAACCCTCAAATCCATCACGGAGTGAGGAGTCCCCCCTTGCACTATAGGCTTCCCCCGGAAACACAATTGAAACCTCTTGTGTTTCTGTCACTTGTGGCACCGCCCAGAGAACATCGGCCCTCATGACTTCTTCCCCCCGTGTCCAGTGCTCTCACCACTGCACATGGGCCAGGACTGCTTTTAGGGTTCCCTGTTTAAGGATGCTCCACCCAGTTCCAAAAGCAGCAGTCTCTCAATTTCAGGACACCAGTCCCCCCCAAATTTACCCCCTGGGGCCGAGGGGCCTCGTGAACAGAGATCTTCCTCTCCACAGAGACAGAGGGCATCCCACACCCTCCTCAGCCAACTCTGTTCACGCCACTGCTTCACTCTTGACTCCAAGGCATTGCCTCCCCCTAAATACAGTCTCCGGGTCACAGGAAAAACATGGGTCTGTCCATGGCCATACAAGAAAGAGTCCAGCTCAAGGCCACTCCATCATCTCTTCCCACCTAGGATTCGTCTCACCTCTTCTGACATCTCTCACACGCACCAACTTTCCTCACACTTCCCCGTTTTGTCATGCTTCATCTCTCTCTCCTCATTCTGATTCAGGAGGATCAGTATTTGTAAGGTTTCCATTATTCTACAAAGGGGTTAAAATCTTCACCTCTGTCTGCTCAGAACTCCCACAGCTGCCGGGCACCTTCTCTCATCCCATCCCCCACTTCTGGCTGGCCGTGCAGCCAGTCCATGATATCGAATTTCAAGGCAGCACAGGCACTGTCTCTCTCTATCTCTCTCCCGGGGGGTAGGAGGGGGGCCCGATGCTTCTCAGGCTCCTCCACCCTTCCATCTTGCAAGGCCATCACCTTCCTCCTCTGCCCAAGGCTCCGGCCTACCTCACCCGGCCGCATGGCTTCCCTCCCCCACCCAGCCCCAGCTGGACAGGGGAGCTCTGAGCTCCTTCACAGACCAGAACCAAGAGAGAGTTCTCCTGGCAGTTCTTTCTTTTAACCCCCTGTGTTCTCAGAGGCGGTCCATACCTTCAGTGGCCAAACCAGGTGCCAATATTCAAATCCAAGCACTGATTGGTTTGACCACAACCTCCCAAAAAACTCACTTCCTTCTTAACCTACGACAGTTCTGCTGCAGGGCACAGGAATGTCAGAGCCAGGTTGGCCATGTCAGACATGGTGAGGTTGGGGATGAGGAGCAGCTTGTCCAAACAGGGTCAGCCCTCAAGGGGCTCATTCTTCTTTATGCCCAGACACCTAAAGGGACAGTCAGCATCAAGATCCCCCGGGCAATGCTTCTTTCAGCTCTTCTCTTAACTGAAAAATAAAAAAAAAATGCTCCCTTGATTAAAGAAAAAAAGTAAATTTGAAACCTTCATCCTTAAAGGAACTCTAAACTGACTCCAATCAGGTGCTCAAGCCTTAGAGAACTGAAGATCAGTGAAGGAAGAGAAAGAGCCCCTGAGGGCTTTCTGTATTTTAATGATCCCTATGGTGGATTTGAGGCTGAGTCCAGGACCCTCAGGCACTGAGAGAAGGCTGAAGAAGATGCTCAAAGAGTCATGCAAAACTCCAAGTCCTTGGGAGCATCACTGGGCCCCAGTGAGGGCAGGGAGTGCCAAAGACTCCCCAGGGACTGGTGAGAGCAGATCCTTGAGGACAGGATTGCAGGGAGCCAAAGGCTCTGAGCAGGGGCTCTGAGCAGGGAACTGCAATGTTGAGCAAGGCCTGGGCTGTTTGGGGGAAGCAGAAAGGCCAAGCCCTGAGACCAGCCTGGGACATCAGGGCCTGTCCCTCACGGGTGGCTCGGGACTGTTTGTGGGGCAGTGGGATGTGAGGGACAGCAAGAACAAATGCCATAAACCTGTGTGACCCTCCAGATCCTCATGGAACCAAGGGGCCAGTGTGACACTGTGGGAAGTTGTGTAACCATGGGGATCATTGTGGCACTGTTGGGGCCATGGAACCAAGGGGCCAGTGTGACACTGTGAGGCCTTGTGGAAACAAGAGGCCATTGTGAGCCTGCAGGGCTGTAACACCCCAGAACACTGAAATGCTGGGGGCAACCAAAGGTTCCTTTACTTGAGTTTGGTGAACAGGAGAAACACCAACCATATATTCTCAACACGGCCAGATGCAAAGAATATTCTTGGTAAGACAGGACCCACAAGGATCATCAAGTCCAGCTCTTAAGTGATTGTCCCACAGAGGGATTGAATCCACAACCTCAGTGATACCAGCACCCTGCTCTAACCAACTGAGCTAGGAGGTCAAAATGACACAAAATTTTACTGGAAAAAGATAGACAATTAAGGAACTTTGGCAATACGGTGTAATACAGCATCCACTTCCATAGAGGCCCAGGGACCTACAATTACTGTTTCAATCCCCCAGTCATGGAGTGCTGGCTTTAAGTGATACCATGAACCCCTGATTTTGGGTGAAAAAGATGCCTCTCCCAGAGGTCTTTGCAAACACATGTAGATTTATGTAAGATAATGATATTCTATTGGCCCATTGGCCTGATTAGCCTAGTTCAGCCTATATCTCCTGTATACTATTAACCCCTGGAATGTTCTCTTCTAACCATGCTCTCATTGGCCCCATTTTGGTGCATTCCTCTGTCCCTGTTGGCTGACCCTGCCCTTAGTCCTGCCTCTGCACCATTTTCTCCTGTATCCATTGGACCCTGCCCTTGGGCTCCTCCCCTGTTACCCCACACAAAAACCCTGTGCCCTCAGTTCACTATTGTCTTTGTCCCTAAACCCTCTTCAGGGCTGTACCCCATTTCTTTCTCCCAATAAACCCAGTTGCTGGAGATCACACAAAGTCCCATCCTTGCCTCTTTCCGTCAGCATCATTATTAGCAGCAGGCTCTGGGCTTGGAAACGCAGGATGCTCCAGGAACCTTGGTAGCACCATGCTGCTACACACTTCAACACAAAATATTTTTCAGAGCATTAACATCACTCATTTAACATATGGCTACCAACTACCAGGAATCCAGTGCAGGGGAGACACAAACCCCACAACAAGGCAGGGCACAGGCCAGGGGCTGAGCTCAGGCTCCATCCTTTAAACCCATGGGCCTCTATGGACCCAGCCCTTAGGTGGGACTTCTGGTTGCTTGGCCAATCAGAGTAAGGGTTGGTACCAACCCTGGTGTGTGATTGGTTGACAGCTTCCCAATCACACCTGGGTTACCCTGCCCATTTTGCATGATTGATTGATACCTCAGCCAATCAGAGCTGGGTTAACACCACCACCACCACCACCACCACCACCACCCCACCCCCCCTGTTTTATGATTGACAGCTCTGCCAGGCCAGGGCTTAGGGCAGGGATCTGTCCCACCACAAACCAAGGCCAGACCTGTTGAGGATTTTTTGCAGGTTGAGGAGTTTTTGCAAGAAAATGGTCACATTCAGCCGAAGCACAATCCAGCCTGCTGGTAACAATGGATAATAGACATGTTCACAGACAATGGATAATGGACATATTCAAAAATGGGGTCTGTATATCCTTGAGAAAGATACAAGAAGAGTCATCAAGACTCAGCAAGTTTGTAAGCAAGTGGTAGCACGAGAGGAACTCAAGGATGGCAATTTGGCTGCTGTGCAGAGGATCAGAGCCTGCCTTCGAGGAGTGGAGAAGCCGGTCAAAAGTATCCTCACTGCCCCGGTGAGAAGAAAAGGTTGCAGACTGGAGCTTCAATTTCAGATGACTTGAATCTCGCCCTGATCAAGGGCAGCAGCTGGGGAGGAGATGGGGTCTGAACACGAACGGGAAGGTGCTCAGAAACTCCTCCAATATATCCTCTCTAAGAGACAAAAATATGATGCTTCCACTTTGAAAGGACTAATACACTGGGCTTGGGACCGTAATCTCATAGCAGGGGTGCAGTTTGCCTTTGAAATTCCAACATGGGAAGCTGTAGGGCATATAATATGGGATTCTATTTCATCGGGTGGTAGTGAGACAAAAGAGGCATCTAAGTATGCCACTTTGTGGAGAACTGTTATAGACGTGTTGCAGGCTCTGAAGACAGAGAGAAGAGCTGCTGCTGCAGCTTGTTCAGCATTGGCATCTGAGACAGAGGAAAAGCCTCAGGCATTTGCAGTAACTCCAGTAACTCCAGGTCAGCAACTGTTCTCTATGACCTTAGATATCCCCTCACGCAATTCACAACCCTTCAGCTCAGTCTTGACACCAGAATCGAGCCTTACACCAACTGCTCCCCCAGCTCCAAGCGAGAATGCGGAAGCTGCTGCCTCTTCGCAAGGATTAGGTTGTCAAACAAAAGACAGTTGTACTCAGAGCGAAAGAACTGTTGATAACAGTAACTTAGAAGCAAAGCATGCTGTAAGTGAAAAAGATAAGGAAGGAGATGTTGTTATGAGTGGTACTTCTATCGAGGAGGATTTGAAATCCTTAGTGGACAAGTTGCAAAAATTAGTGATTCATCTAAAAGATTCAGCTGTCCCCAAAAGAGACTATTTATTTGAAAAAATAGAACAGCCAATGATAGTAGGGTCAGAGAAGCATTCAGGAAAGAGATTAATACCCTCTCATGTTGTTTCTGAAACAGTTAGAGCCAATCAGGCAAGACCCTCCCCCTCATGCTGTTAAGAATGTGGAATTAGAGTTGGAATGTGATACAGAAGTAGAAGCAGATCAGAAACGAAAAGTGGAAGGGAGTTATTACAGAAGCTATTGTGGAAGGGACTTTCCTCACAAACGACATTGAGGTTTTTTCTGTAGTTACTAATGCTACAGGCAGAGCTTGGAAACCTTTTGACTGGAAAATTCTGGAGAAATTGAGAGCGGCGATTTCACAATTTGGTTTAAAATCCCAACTTGCGCAGTCACTTCTGCAGTATATTTTTTACACCTAACACATTCATTCCAGCTGATGTTCGCACCCTTATAAGATTTATAATGCCATGCCAACAGCAAGTAATGTTCCATAAAAGCTGGGAAGCAAGATGTGCCCAGGAAGCAGCAAGGCCTAGAGATCAGGGTGACCCTCTGTTGTTGTGGTGTGATGTCATGGCTTGCCTTAGTTCCCTTGGTTTCTCCCTGAAATTTCCTTCCCCAGGTGGGTTGTCAATCACCTCTCCTTTTCCCCACCCTTGACCTCTGCTGGGCACTGTCTATCAAAACAGAAATTCCAAGGAAAGCATCGAGCAATTGGAATGTTCAAAGGATGCTCTCCATCCCCTGGGGGGCCATTTGCCTACCCAGGTGTCCCTCTCACCTGAGGCCCCCTCCCCCTGTACCTGGTTGGTGCTCCCTGTGTTCCCTCCCCTGCCCCTCTCCCCAGGTTAAAGGGCAAGCAGACCATGATGTTGGGGTTCTGTTGGAGAGTTCTGGTGGGAGAGTTCAGTGGATTGTTGCAAGATTCAGAGGCCGTGCCACCAAAATAAAAACTCTGGATTAAAAACTCTCCATCAGGACCCACTCCTTTCTTCACCTCACCTCAAAGGTTTCTCCAGCTCAGGGAAGGCCTGAGGAGTGACTCCCTCAACAACAAGCTCCAGCCCGCAAGCACTGGAGTTCGGGGCATGCCCGGACTTGTCTCCACGTGCTCAGCTGCGACTGCAGGTACTGAATAGCATCTCTGGGGAGGAAGGACCACAGGTGCCGCTATCTGGTCAGCAGCCCAGGCCAGACAGACCAAGGCAGTCCCGTCGGTAACATTGGCAAACGCCAATACTCTGTGTGGTGTAACGGCACAACAGTTGCTTGGCAAGGGACCCTGGGCTACTGCCACTGCTCAAGCTAGAAGCATTGATATAGTCTTACAGATAAGCCAACAACTAGCATATAATGCTATCCTCGCACTTCCAGATAGGTTACGCACTAAATCTTTCACACAAATTTGCCAAGGAGCAAATGAGGACTTTGATAAATTTGTAGCTCAATTACATGAAGCAATCTATGATCATCCTGATGTGGAATCAGACACAAATGCGCAATTGTTTAACATGCTAACTTTTGATAATACTAATGATAAGACTCAGCAGATTTTGGGTACTTTAAAGAAGGGAGCTGATGTCACAGAAATGTTGGAACTGATGGATAGAAATATACAGAAAGACAAAAAGCAGCCTATGTAGCTGCTGCAGTACAGGATGCAGTAAAACCACTGATTTCTAAACTGCTGTCCTGGGTTGACTATATGATGCTTTTATCCCCAATTGTCTTGTTCTGTTTATACTGAATAATAAGTTTTACACCTTTAAGGCTCTCTTCCAGACAGTGAAGAGGGGAGGGAAGAAGTGCGCAGTTGATTTTCAGACTGCTCTCACTCCTCCACATTCCTGCTCCTGGACTGTGTTGTCTGCGGATGGACAGACAGCCGGACAGAGCTCCTTTTTCCCTTTTTTTTTTTTCTTTTAGTTAGTTTTAGCTAGCTGAGGCAAAGAAGTTCCCTGGACTGTGTTTTTTCTTCCTTTTTGCTTGGACCTGTTCAAGCCTGCTCTGGACTGAACACCCAGAAGAGCACCGGCAGCTCCACCTGTGGCCCCCCTGGCTGGGCCTGGGCCGTGGTGTTTCCAGCACCGCAGGGACTGATCAAAGACTGAGTGAGCTGAGCTGCAACCCAGAGAGGGGACTGTTCTGAGTTTGCTTTTTTTTGGAGCAGTGAGAAGTTTTATTGTTTAATATTGTTTGGGTTCTATTGTTTAATAAACAGGTTTCTTTCCACTTTTTCTCCAAGGAGATATTTCCTCCCGAACCGGTTGGAGGGGGGAGGGGCAATTGAATCTGCTTTTGTAGAGAAGCCCCTTTGTGGGTTATCTCCCAAACTTGCCCTAAACCAGGACAACTGCAAAAGAAAGCAGAAGGAAAGAGCATTAAGTGCTTTGGATGCAGTAAAATTAGACACGTTCAGAGTCAGTGTCGCTTAGCAACAATGAAAAAGTTTTGTTCCATCTGCAAAAAAGATAACCACAATACTAAAGAATGTAGTTTCCACGGAAACGCTTTTTGGAGCGCGCCCTGTTGGTAACTCCCCATATGTGGAGACACAAGGCTAGACTCCATTTCAGAAGGCTGATTTATTATGTTATGATATATATTATATTAAAATACTACATAAAAACTATACTAAAAGAACAGAAAGAAAAGAATGATCAGAAGGCTACAAAGAACAATAATAGAATAGAATACATAAGAAAATCTTGCGATTCTCACAGTCCGATGCAGCTGCATCTGTGATTGGCACTTAATTAGAAACAACCAACATGCACCAATCACAGATGCACCTGTTGCATTCCAAAGCAGCAGATAGTTATTGTTTACATTCCTTTCCTGAGGCCCTCAGCTCTCAGGAGGGAAAATTTCTAGCAGAGGATTTTTCATAAAATATCATGGTGACAGCGCCCCGCCACGGCACAAGCTTGGGGAAATGCATGGATAGCTCAGCCTCCAATGAAGGAGGAGGAGGATTATACTAACTCAGATCATCAACTTCTGGCAGAGCCAGAGTTGACATGGAAACCGCAGTAGACATTACCATCACTGACTCTGCTGTTCACTTGATAGATACTAATGTAAAAGGACCCCTGGGGAATGGGCTTAGTGCTTTTCTGTTAGGGAGATCATCTGCTAGCAAAAAGGGATTGGATATAATTCCTGGGGTTATTGATGCAGACTATACCAAGGGGTTGTTAAAATCATGGTTAGGACATTTTCCCCTCCTGTATCTATCCCCAAAGGTTCACAAATTGCTCAACTTGTTATTTTTAAGTCTTGTGTCCCCTGTACAGGCTTCAAGGAGCAGGGAACAGGAAGTTTTGGCTCCACAGGTAAACCAGAAGTATACTGGGCCATGGACATCACAAGAGGTAAACCAAATAAACAGGTAACCTTGACACATCCTAATGGTCATTCTATTACTAAGACACTCATAATTGACACTGGAGCAGATGTAACCATCATCTCAAATTCAATATGGCCTAAGAATTGGGCATTGATAAGTCCTACCTTAGGTATTGCAGAAATTGGAGGAACTCAGGCAACTCAATTAAGCAGAGAAGTGATTACTTTTACTTTCTCAGATGGAGTGAGTGTATCTACAAGACCCTATGTCATGCAAGCTCCTGGCAATTTATTAGGTCTCCTTGGAAGAGATCTATTAAGCCAGCTGAAAGCAACCATTGTTACACAGCCTTTTTGGCAGTGGCCACTGAAGGGCAGCCAATCCTCAAAATTAGCTGGACCACTAATACACCTGTGTGGATTGATCAGTGGCCGCTGTCAAAAGAAAAGCTGCTAATAATCCAACAATTAGTGCAAGGACAGTTTGAAGCAGGACATATAAAGCCATCTACTAGCCCTTGGAACACCCCAATTTTTGCCATCCCTAAAAAGAATGGGTAATTGTGGTTGCTACATGATTTCCGTGCCATTAATGCAGTAATGCTAAGTATGAGCACCTCGGAACCTGCTCTTCCATCTTCTACTATGATACCTGAGTCATGGAATCTGTTGATCATTGATTTCAAGGATTGTTTTTTCACTATTCCCTTGCATCCAGATTATACTAGTAATTTTGCATTCTCTGTTCCATCTATCATAAAGACAGAACCCTACAAAAAGTATAAATAGGCTTATTTGCCCCAGGAGATGCGTAACTCACCTACAATGTGTCAAATTTATGTAGCTTGAGCACTACAGCCTGTTCAGCAACAATTTCCTGAATATATCATCTATCACTATATGGATTATATCTTAGTAGCTAAGAAACAATTGGACTCTATAACTGTTTTAAAAACCATGACAGCTTTGCTAGAGGAAAGGGGATTAAAAAGTACCCCTGATAAAGTGCAACATTCAGCTCCTTAGAAATATCTTGGGGGGCAGATCGATCAGTCTTTTGTGAAACCACAAAAACTCACCATCACCACTGAAATTAAAACTGTACATGATGCCCAGAAATTAGTGGGGGATATTCAGTAGATTAGAACTATTTGTGGGATAACTAACAAAGAAATTGAACCATTAATACAGTTACTAGGTACTTCATCTCAGGCAGATGAACGTCAGACCCTGGATAAGAGACAACAGCAGGCCTTAGATCACATAGCCACAAAGGTTTGTACAGCACATGCACATCGCATGATCAAGGATGTTCCAGTTCAATTGATGATCATCAGTCAGAGCAAAGAGGGTGACCATTATGCCAACCATCCTTTGACCTTAATTTGTCAGTAGATAAAAACTCGAGCTGTTCCCTTAGTTATTTTGGAATAAGTATTTTTACCTGTAAAACAGTCTAGAACTATTACCACTTGATTGTAACTTTTTACTCATTTGATTATGAAAGGCAGAGGGAGAATATTAGAAATCTGGAGACATTAACCATATGCCATTATACCATTGGTTAACTAGTATCTTTAATGGGGAATTCGGCATTCTGTTCCTTTACAGATACCTTTGGCTGATTATGATGGTAAAATTCACAATACTTATCCGTGACGCAGAGTGTTATCTTTATTGGAGCATCAGCGCCTGGAAGACAGACCCTAGAGATCTGACTGTCCAGTATCTAGGCTAGCAGTGTTTAGAGATGGAAGTAAAAGGTCAAAAAAGGCTGCCTACACGTGGCAGCAAGATAAAGTATGGACAAAGCATGTCATTTGTAAAGAAGTAAAAGACACATTGCAGACATTAGAATTAAAAGCTGTTATTTAGGCTTTTGAAAATTAGAACAATGAATCCATTAACATTGTTTCTGATTCACTTTATGTAGTTAGCTGTATCCAACACCTTGAAAAAGCAGTACTTAAGGAGGCGAGTAATAAACATCTGTATTCCCTTTTAAGCTGATTACTTAAAAACTTAAATCAAGAACAGCAAGAATACTTTATTACTCATGTTCATAGTCATCAAACTCTCCTTGGTCTGTCTGAAGGTAATGCTCAAGCTGATTGGTTGGTAGACACTGTCTGGCCAACACCAGCTTCTGATAAATTTCAGCAAGCTAAAAATTCCCATGCCTTTTTTCATCAATCTGCAAAAATGTTAGTTAAAAAATTTAGTGTTCCCCTTACTGATGCTACTGGTATAGTGCGATCCTATCCTGACTGTCAACGGGGTAGGATTAGTTTAAGCACTGGTGTCAACTCTAAGAGTACTCAACCCTTGCAGTTATGGCAAATGGATGTAACTCATGTAGCAGAATTTGGTCAGAAAAAGTTTGTACATGTTTGCATTGATACCTACTCTTGTGTTGTATAACCTACTCCCTTAACAGGTGAGACAGCACATCATGTTAAAAAACATTTGTAGAATTGCTTTGCTGTATTAAGTATCCCCTTAGCAATTAAGACTGACAATGGTCCAGCCTACTGTTCCCTACGATTCAAGCATTTCTGTAATTTATGGGGTATTCAACATGACACTGGTATTCCTCACAATCCTACTGGTCAGGCAGTTATTGAGTGTGCTCATCAGACGATTAAGGGCATGGGGCAAAAACAAAAAAGGGGAAATCACAGGGTTATCCCCTGAAAAAAAAAAACCAAAAAACAGCTAAAGCCATCTTTGTGCTTAATTAACTTAGAACAACGGGAGATAGGGATGATCTACCTATTCTTGTGCACCATGCCCTTATATGTAATCCAAGTGAGGAATTGCCTGATGGAGTTCAGGTCATGTTCAAAAGCCCAGAAACAGGGATGTGAGAAGGACCAGCTACAGTAAAATTAATAGGTAGAGGTTATATGTGCTTACTTACAGATAAAGGCATTCATTGGATTCCAGCCAAGTGGGTCAAGCCATATATGAAACCACCGTCATCAACCCATGTTGTGCCCAGAGGCAGAGAGTCGGCAACAGCACTGAATCCAGACAGCCCTGAATCCACTTCTTCAACACCTGACAGCTGAATAATGCTCAGAGTTTTTACCAATATTGCTAGAATTTTCTGCAGCAATACAGGCACCTCCGTGAAGGTTTACTATACGCGAGTTGGACACAACTGGAAACTAATTACCTTTCCTCGCAAGTTGTAAGTCAGATAGAAAATGCTTGTTCTGTGCATGGCTATGCATGTAAGCCTTGCCTTAAGGTACGCTGTATAAAGTGTAACTTGAAAATTTGGCGGCAAACTCGTCAAGAACATAATCTAACTTTAGCTCAAAAGAGAAAGCAAAAATTTAGGTCTACTAACCCAGCATGCAATAGATGTTTGCAGATGCTTAGCAATATTAACCCAACCACAGCATTAGCTATATATTTCGGGTGTAATCTATGAAGGTCAGAAGGACATCAGAGTTTTCTCCAGGATTTATCTTCAATAGAAACACAGGTACAAAGGCTGTTACTGTGGGTGCAATTACATCTTGCTATACTTGCTTTAACAAGCTAATTACTACTAGAGAGCAAAATAATAGCTCCTGAATGTGGAGTAGGAATAGCAGTGCCACAACAACATCACATTGCTGACTTTCAGTGGGACAAGGCTAAGGCATACTGGGCAAAGCGTAGGCGTGATCAGCAATGACAGCAACAATGGCAATAGTCTGGCAGATATTAACAATGATACTCAGTGCAATGATTAGGGAAACGCAGGGATTCTACAACATCCGTCAGTGAACAAACATGTGGGTTATATAGGCTAACAGAAGAGGGCAGAAATCTTTTTGCTTATCATTAGCTACACCTTCTGATCCATTTCGCACCTGTTTAATTGGAATTCCCTTAGAGTCAATGGAAGAATTCGGAAATTGAACCAGAGCTCAAATTTATGGTAACTTAAGTAAGGCCTGGTCAAACTGGTGTACCAATCCAAATGGGGTTGTTACAGAAAATTAGTGTGAAAAACAAGGGATTCATAAAAACCCCTTAGGAGCTCAAGCATTTACAATTGCTCGAGACTTAAATACTACAAGTCAAGAACTACAAGAATTGGATATTTTGGGATCAATGCCAAGAAATTGCTGTTTGTTCTTTGGGTACTACAAAGGTAAAGAGCTGATTTGGGAGAAATTAGGAAAACCCAGAAATGACAGCACTTGGATATCTCCTGTTTCTTCGTGGTATTACAATACCACAGCATTCTGTGCCAATTGGACACAGCTTGTACCCATAAAACAAAAATCAGCTAGGATGTTACCTCCTAGATTTTTTCTGATTTATGGAGATAGAACTTGGTCTGTGGTTCCTCAGAAAGCATTAAGAGGACCATGCCATTTTAGGAAATTGACTCTGTTTGCCCCAAAGATTCACCAGATGCTTAACATCAGGCACAAGTTCCAACGTGCAAAACGCCATGTGCATCTATTAAGGTCAGATTGTAAAGATGATGTAGAACTGTGGAATCAACCTTCAGTTATACTAGCCTCAATTTTTTCACCAGGAATAGCCTCAGCACAAGCCCTTACTCAGTTGAGACAATTACCTTTTTGGGCAAGAAAGCAAATTAACATTAATTCCACAATACTGAATGAATTTACCACTGATGCAGGTAGCATACACCACGCTGTGTTATAGGACAGAGCTGCCATAGATTTCTTTGTTGCTAGCTCAAAGACATGGGTGTGAAGATTTTGAAAGAATGTGTTGCATGAATCTCTCTGACCACTCTGAATCTATTCACAAGAAACTGTCACTGCTTAAGGAAAACATGAAAAAGCTCACAGTTGTCGAGAATTCCTTTGATGAGTGGCTAAAATCCTGGAGCATAACAGGCTAGCTGAAAGATTTAGTACGCTTTAGCATTATGATGCTTTGTATTCTTTTAGCAATTTTACTTATAGTGCCTTGCTTACTATGCTGTGTGCAAAAGCTAATTGACCGTGCTTTTAATTCAGTCTGGCTTGTGCAAAAAGAAAAACGGGGAACTGTTGAAGATGTTTTGCAGGTTGAGGAGTTTTTGTAAAACAATGTCCATATTCAGTCGATGCACAATCCAGCCTGCTTGTAACAATGGATAATGAAAAATGAATAATGGACATATTCAGAAATGGGATGGGTATAGCCTTGAAGAAGATACAAGAAGAAGAGCCATCAAGACTCAGCAAGTTTGTAAGCAAGTTTGAGAAAGTAAGAAAAAAGAAGCAAAGGGTGGGACAGACGACCACAGTAAAGTGCATAAAATATCAGACTATCCAATCAGCATTCTAATTTAGACGCGCAAACAGCTAGGATTAACCAATCACGTATTAGCTAGAGTCATGTGAACAGTAGAAACTTATCATAAATATAGCCTTTTTAGGAGTAATAAATTTGGCGTCATTTAATCACATTGATCATGGCGTGATGTCCCATTCCTGATCCTTCGCACCACACTGACTTTGCCTACAAAATCTAGAAACACTTCATTGAGGTGAGATACAGGGGGTAAAGCTAGGGTAATTTGAGGATGGGAAGAGGAGAAGCCAGAGCACTGTTGTGGGTTTTGGGACATGGGAAGTGAACACAGGAAAAAAGAGATTATGGGAAGTCGAAGGAGGACCACAAGATGGGGACCAAGCCATGTGGTGTCCACCATTTTGTGACTTGTGGTAAGGGGGAAGGGAGCAGGGGAGAAAAGGATTATGGGGAGAAGAACCACAAAATTAAGGCAAAGCTATTTGACATTCTCCATTCTGAGACTCTGTGTGAGGTGAGGAATCTGGGGGACAATCTGCAGGTTTTACTACCGGTAAAAGTGGTGAGGTATTAGGGTAGAATAGAATAATACACTTTCCCGATTCTCGGTGTCTGGCATTCAGATGGAAGGCGTTTATGACTCTGGTCATCTAAGATAGGTATCTTGTCTGGGCCATCATCGCGTGGGCGTCACTGGGTGCATGTTTCTGTGAATGCCAATCTCCTGTGCAGCCAAGGACTCCTTCGCATGTAAATGTTGTGGTGCCTCTCTGCCCACCTGATGCGGTTTCACCATCAGGGGGAAGAATTTCTCCCCACCCCTCCTGTGTACCAGCCGTTTATATTATACATATATATGTGATAAATCTTTTATTTCCACAAATTACTAACCATATTTTTAACACAGGGGAAAAAGAAGTAATTTCCCCAGGGTCTGGGCATCAGATGAAACCTGGCATTTGGAGCTCAGAGGACTGGAATGGGCCCAGTTCCTGGACGCTTTAGTTTTGGAGAAATCTGGCGAAATTTGAAAATTTTTAGCTTGGCAGGCCATGGTCCCTCGGCGGGGAGTGGCCACATACAGAGGCCATTGTAAAGGGGAAAAGAAGTCATTTCCCCAGAGTGGGCATCAGATTAAATGTTGCATTTGGGGCTGTGAAGACTTGCAGGGGCCTAGTTTCCGGCAGGTTTAATTACGGAGAAATTGAGCAAAATTCGCAAATTTCTAGCATGGCAGGCCACGGTCAGTCAGGGGGTGTGGCTGCAAACAGAGGCTGTTTGCCAGGGGAAAAAGAAGTAATTTCCCCAGGGTCTAGGCTTCAGATGAAAGGTGGCATCCGGCGCCCAGAGGACTTGAAGGGGCCTCGTTTCTGGCAGCTTTAGTTTCGGAGAAATCTGGCAAAATTTGCAAATTTCTAGCTTCGGAGGCCAATAGCGTCCGGTGTGAGGCGCTGCATACAGAGGCCATTTTCCAGGGGAAAAAGAAGTGATTTCCCCAGGATCTGGGTGTCAGAGGAAAGCTGGCGTTTGACTCCCTGAGGACTTGTAGGTGCCTAGTTTCGGGCAGCTTTATTTTTGGAGAAATCCTGCCAAATTTTCTAATTTCTAGCTTCGGTTGCCTGGGTCGTCCGGGGGCATGGCTGCAAACAGAGGCTATTTTCCTGGGGAAAAAGAAATCATTTCCCCAGCGTCTGGGCATTGATGAAAGGTGGTGTCTGGGGCTCAGAGGATTTGCAATGGCCTAGTTTCTGGCAGCTTTAGTTTTGCAGAATTCCCGGTAATTTGGCAAAGTTCTAGCTTGGCAGGCTACGGCCACCAGGAAAGAGTGGCCGCAAACAGAGGCCATTTTACAGGGGAAAAAGAAGTGATTTCACCAGGATCTGGGTGTCAGAGGAAAGCTGGCATTTGACGACCCGAGGACTTGACGGGGCCGAGTTTCTGGCAGTTTTAGTTTTCGAGAAATCCAGCAAAATTTGCACATTTCTATGTTTGTAGGCCAGGGTCGTCCAAGGGGAGTGGCCGTAAACAGTGGACATTTACGAGGGGAAAACGTAATTTCCCCAGGGTCTGGGCATCAGATGAAAGGTGGCATTTGGAGATCACAGGACATGTAGGGGCCTAGTTTCTGGCAGCTTAATTTTGGAGAAATCCAGCAAAATTTGCACATTTCTAGCTCTGGCTGCCAGGGTCGTGCAGGGCGAGTTGCCGTAAACAGAGACCGTTTTCCAGGGGAAAAAGAAGTCATTTCGCCTGGGTCTGGGCATCAGATGAAAAGTGGCATTTGGAGCTCAGAGGACTTGCAGTGGCCTCGTTTCTGGCAGCTTTAGTTTTGGAGAAATCCAGCAAACTTTGCAAAAATCTAGCTTGGCAGGCCACAATCACCGGGAGAGAGTCGCCACAAACAGAGGCCATTTTCCAGGGGAGAATGAAGTCACTTCCCCAGGGTCTGGGCATCAGATTAAATGTTGCATTTGGGCCTCTGAGGAGTTCTAGGGTCCTCGTTTCTGGCAGCTTTCGTTTTGGAGAAATCCTGAATAATTTGCAAATTTCTAGCATGGCAGACCATGTTCTGTCGGGGAGTTGGCTGCAAACAGAGGCCTTTTTCCAGGGGAAAAACAAGTCATTTCCCCCTGGTCTGGGCATCAGATGAAATGTTGCATTTGGGGCTCTGAAGACTTTCAGGGGCCTATTTTTGAGCAGCTTTAGTTTTGGAGAAATCCAGCAAAATTGGCACATTTCCAGATTTCGTGGATAGGGTCGTCCGTGGGAAGTGGCTGTAAACTGAGGCCATTTCCCAGGGGAAAATGAAGACATTTCACCAGGATCTGGGCATCAGATGAATGGTGGCATTTGGAGCTCAGAGGATTTGCTGTGGCCTAGATTCTGGCAGCTCTAGTTTTGCAGAAATGCAGCAAAATTTGAAAATTTCTAGCTTTGTAGGCCGCGGTCATCTGGGGCGAGTGGCAGCAAACAGAGGCCATTTCCCAGAAGAAAAAGAAGTCTTTTCCCCAGGGTCAGAGCATCAGACAAAAGGTGGTGTTTGGGAACCAGAGGATTTGAAGTAGCCTAGTTTCTGAAATCTTTACTTTTGGAGAAATCCAGCAAAATTTGAAAAGTTCTACATTCGGTGTCCAGGGTCATCTGGGGGGAGAGGCTGCAAATAGAAGACATTGTCCAGGGGTCAGATGAAAGGGGGTGTTTTGGGCCCAGTGGATTTGCAGTTGCGTTGTTTCTGGCAGCTTTAGTTTCGGAGAAAACCAGCAAAATTTGCAGATTTCTGCTTTGGCAGGCCACGGTCAGCGCAATAGATTGGCCGCTAACAGCGGTCATTTTCCAGGAGAAAAAGAAGTCATTTCCCCAGGGTCTGGGCATCAGGTGAAAGGTGGCATTCAGCGCTCAGAGGACTTGCAGGGGCCTACTTTCTGGGAGCTTTAGTTTTGGAGAAAGCCAGCAAAATTTGGAAGTGCCTGCCGGGGACGGCTGTTACTTGTCTCTGCCCCAGCACGGGAAAAAGTGGTTCTGGGTAGGCCGCGCTCTCGAAGAAGGAGTCTGGACTCTTGCTTTTAGGTCTTCAGTCGAGTTTATTATTCCTTATCTACAAAGATTTTCTGTCTGTCCAGCCGAGGACTGATCAGCAAGACAGCCAAAGCCACTCTCTCCTGCCCACGAGGCGTTTGTCTCTTTTATAATGAAAACTACGTATTAGATATTTACCTTTAATTCCCAATACTTTCTGCCCTTGTTGGCAAGTGTACTTTCTCTATGAACCAATCCACTCATGCCAACATCATCCTGAACATGGATGCCAAGGAGAAGAAAGAAGAAGGACAGGGCACGCCCAAATTCCTCCATCTTGGGACTCCTGATCCATGCACAGACTTCTAGACCCCCCTGTACAACATATAAAACCCCCCTGTACAGTGCATTCTAACTTAAGTTCTAACAAGTGAATAACATCCCTACACCATTCAGACCTGAAATTCTCTCATCTCCTCACCTTCAGGTGTCATTTCTTTAAAAGGATCAAAGTCAAGCCACCAGGTACTTTTGGCAACATTCAAGGGCCTCCGACCCCCCCAAGGGCTGTCTTGGTAGCTCTGGACATCCGGAGTGATGTACTGAGTTCCCACAAGTGCCTAGCTTGAGTGGCCGGAGTCGTCCAGGGCGCGTGGCCCCAAACAGAGGCCATTTTCCAGGGGAAACAGGTGTCATTTCCCCAGCGTCTGGGCATCAGATGAAAGCTGGCTTTTGGGGCTCTGAGGACCTGCATTGGCCTGGTTTCTGACCACTTTAGTTTTGGAGAAATCCAGCAAAATTTTCAATTGTCTAGCTTGGGTGGCCAGAGTGGGCCAGGGCAAGTGGCCTCAAACTGATGGAGAAGGAAGACTCGCTCACCATATGATGATCGACAAGTCTCGTCTTTATTCCCGAATCACCGATTATTATACACCTTTTAATTAGCTCATGCATAGTGCAAAATCCCAGCTCACCATTGGCTAATTAGTTATCAGCTATCTACGTGCTGTTTTGGTAAAACTACTTATTACTTTCCCAGGCTGTCCCACTCCACCACCTGTCTCTGTGTATTTCTTCATCCGTGGGCCAAGGACACAGTTTAATTGGAATGGCAACTCCCCTCATTCCCTATCTTGGTCAAATTAATCTCACTGTGAGCTTTAGCTCGGAGCCAGCTTGTTACAAAGCTCTCAACATAAAACAGAGGCAATTTTCCGGGGAAAATAGAAGTCATTTCCCCAGGGTCTGGGTATCAGATGAAAGCTGGCCTTTGGGGCTCTGAGGACTTGCCTTGTCCTCGTTTCTGGCAGCTTTCATTTTGGAGAAATCCAGCAAAATTTTCAGTTGTCTGGCTTGGGTGGCCAGAGTCAGCCAGGGCGAGTGACCGTAAAGAGAGGCCATTTTATAGGGAAAAAAGAAGTCATTTCCCCAGGGTCTGGGCATCAGATGAAAGCTGGCGTCTGGGCCTCTGAGAACATGTAAGGGACCTAGATTCTGACCACGTTAGCTATGGAGAAATCCAGCAAAATTTGCAAAGTTCTAGCTTGGTTGGCCGGGGTCGGCCAGGTCGAGTGACCGCAATCAGAGGGCATTTTCCAGGGGAAAAAGGAGTCATTTCCCCAGGGTCTGGGCATCAGATGAAAGCTGGCTTTTGGGGCTCAGAGGACTTGCATTGGCCTGGTTTCTGACCACTTTAGTTTTGGGGAAAGCCAGCAAAATTTGCAAGTGCCTAGCTTGAGTGGCCCGAGTGGTCCTGGGCATGTGGCCCCAAAGAGAGGCCATTTTCCAGAGGAAACAGGTGTCATTTCCCCAGGGTGTGGGCATCAGATGAATGCTGACTTTCGGGGCTCTGAGCACCTGCATTGGCCTGGTTTCTGACCACTTTAGTTTTGGAGAAATCCTGCAAAATTTTCAATTGTCTAGCTTGGGTGCCCGGGGTGGGCCAGGGCAAGTGGCCTCAAACAGAGGCAATTTTCCGGGGAAAATATAAGTCATTTCCCCAGTGACTGGGCATCAGATGAAAGCTGGCATTTGGGACTAAGAGGACTTGCAGGGACTTAGATTCTGACCAGTTTAGTTATCGAGAAATCCAGCAAAATTTGCAAAATTCTAGCTTGGGTGGCCAGGGTCGATCAGGGCGAGTGACCGCAAACAGAGGCCATTTTCCAGGGGAAACAGGTGTCATTTCCCCAGGGTCTGGGCATCAGATGAAAGCTGGCTTTTGGGGCTCTGGGCACCTGCATTGGCCTGGTTTCTGACCACTCGAATTTTGGAGAAATCCAGCAAAATTTTCAATTGTCTAGCTTGGGTGGCCAGGGTGGGCCAGGGCAAGCGGGATCAAACAGAGGCAATTTTCCGGGGAAAATGAAGTCATTTTCCCAGGGTCTGGGCATCAGATGAAAGCTGGCGTTCGGGGCTCTGAGCACATGCATTTGCCTCGTTTATGGCAGCTTTCATTTTGGAGAAAGCCAGCAACATTTTCAATTGTCCAGCTTGGGTGGCCCGAGTCGTCCAGGGCGCGTGGCCCCAAACAGAGGCCATTTTCCAGGGGACACAGGAGTCATTTCCCCAGGGTCTGGGCATCAGATGAAAGCTGGCTTTTGGGGCTCTGAGGACTTGCATTGGCCTGGTTTCTGACCACTTTAGTTTTGGAGAAAGACAGCAAAATTTGCAAGTGCCTAGCTTGGGTGGCCCGAGTGGTCTAGGGCGTGTGGCCCCAAACTGAGGCCATTTTCCAGGGGACACAGGAGTCATTTCCCCAGGATCTGGGCATCAGATGAAAGCTGGCGTCTGGGCCTCTGAGCACCTGCATTGGCCTGGTTTCTGGCCACTTTAGTTTTGGAGAAATCCAGCAATATTTCCATTTGTCTAGCTTGGGCGGCCCGAGTCGGCCAGGGCGTATGCCTGCAAAGAGAGGCCGTTTTCCAGGGAAAAAAGAAGTCATTACCCCATGGTCTGGGCATCAGATGAAAGCTGGCGTTTGGGACTCTGAGGATGTGCATTAGCCGGGTTTCTGACCACTTTAGTTTTGGAGAAAGCCAGCATAACTTGGAAGTGCCTAGCTTGAGTGGCCCGAGTCATCCAGGGCTTGTGGCCCCAAACAGAGGCCATTTTCCAGGGATAAAAGAAGTCATTTCCCAAGGGTCTGGGCATCAGATGAAAGCTGGCTTTTGGGGCTCTGAGGACCTGCATTGGCCTGGTTTTTGACCACTTTAGTTTTGGAGAAATCCAGCAACATTTTCAATTGTCTAGCTTGGGTGGCCAGGGTGGGCCAGGGCAAGTGGGATCAAACAGAGGCAATTTTCCGGGGAAAATGAAGTCATTTTCCCAGGGTCTGTGTATCAGATGAAAGCTGGCCTTTGGGGCTCTGAGGACTTGCCTTGTCCTCGTTTCTGGCAGCTTTCATTTTGGAGTAATCCAGCAAAATTTTCAGTTGTCTGGCTTGGGTGGCCAGAGTCAGCCAGGGCGAGTGACCGTAAAGATAGGCCATTTTACAGGGAAAAAAGAAGTCATTTCCCCAGGGTCTGGGCATCAGATGAAAGCTGGCGTCTGGGCCTCTGAGTACATGTAAGGGACCTAGATTCTGACCACGTTAGCTATGGAGAAATCCAGCAAAATTTGCAAAGTTCTAGCTTGGTTGGCCGGGGTCGGCCAGGTCGAGTGACCGCAATCAGAGGGCATTTTCCAGGGGAAAAAGGAGTCATTTCCCCAGGGTCTGGGCATCAGATGAAAGCTGGCTTTTGGGGCTAAGAGGACTTGCATTGGCCTGGTTTCTGACCACTTTAGTTTTGGGGAAAGCCAGCAAAATTTGCAAGTGCCTAGCTTGAGTGGCCCGAGTGGTCCTGGGCATGTGGCCCCAAAGAGAGGCCATTTTCCAGAAGAAACAGGTGTCATTTCCCCAGGGTGTGGGCATCAGATGAATGCTGACTTTCGGGGCTCTGAGCACCTGCATTGGCCTGGTTTCTGACCACTTCAGTTTTGGAGAAATCCTGCAACATTTTCAATTGTCTAGCTTGGGTGTCCGGGGTGGGCCAGGGCAAGTGGCCTCAAACAGAGGCAATTTTCCGGGGAAAATATAAGTCATTTCCCCAGGGTCTGGGTATCAGATGAAAGCTGTCATTTGGGGCTCTGAGGACTTGCCTTGTCCTCATTTCTGGCATCTTTCATTTTGGAGAATTCCTGCAAAATTTTCAATTGTCTAGCTTGGATGGCCGGGGTCGGCCAGGGCGAATGGGTACAAAGAGAGGCAATTTGCCAGGAGAAACAGAAGTCATTTCCCCAGTGACTGGGCATCAGATGAAAGCTGGCTTTTGGGGCTCTGAGCACCTGCATTTGCCTCGTTTCTGGCAGCTTTCATTTTGGAGAAAGCCAGCAAAATTTGCAAGTGTCTAGCTTGGGTGTCAAGGGTTGGCCAGGGCGAGTGGCCGCAAACAGAGGCCATTTTCCAGAGAAAAAAGAAGTCATTTCCCCAGGGTCTGGGCATCAGATGAAAGCTGGCTTTTGGGGCTCTGAGCACCTGCATTTGCCTCGTTTCTGGCAGCTTTCATTTTGGAGAAAGCCAGCAAAATTTGCAAGTGTCTAGCTTGGGTGTCCAGGGTTGGCCAGGGCGAGTGGCCGCGAACAGAGGCCATTTTCCAGAGAAAAAAGAAGTCATTTCCCCAGGGTCTGTGCATCAGATGAAAGCTGGCTTTTGGGGCTCTGAGCACCTGCATTGGCCTGGTTTCTGACCACTCGAATTTTGGAGAAATCCAGCAAAATTTTCAATTGTCTAGCTTGGGTGGCCAGGGTGGGCCAGGGCAAGCGGGTCAAACAGAGGCAATTTTCCGGGGAAAATGAAGTAATTTTCCCAGGGTTTGGGCATCAGATGAAAGCTGGCGTTCGGGGCTCTGAGCACTTACTTTGGCCTCGTTTATGGCAGCTTTCATTTTGGAGAAAGCCAGCAACATTTTCAATTGTCCAGCTTGGGTGGCCCGAGTCGTCCAGGGCGCGTGGCCCCAAACAGAGGCCATTTTCCAGGGGACTCAGGAGTCATTTCCCCAGGATATGGGCATCAGATGAAAGCTGGCATTTGGGGCTCTGAGGACTTGCATTTGCCTGGTTTTTGACCACTTTAGTTTTGGAGAAAGCCAGCAAAATTTGCAATTGTCTAGCTTGGGTGTCCAGGTTCGGCCAGGGCGAGTGACCGAAAACAGAGGCCATTTTCCAGGGAAAATGAAGGCATTTCCCCAGGGTCTGGGTATCAGATGAAAGCTGGCATTTGGGGCTCTGAGCACTTGCATTTGCCTCGTTTCTGGCAGCTTGAAGTTTCGAGAATTCCCGAAAATTTGCAAATGTTTAGCTTGGGTGTCCAGGGCCGGCCAGGGCGAGTGGCCGCAAATAGAGGCCATTTTCCAGGGAAAAAAGAAGTCATTTCCCCAGTGCCTGGGCATCAGATGAAAGCTGGCTTTTGGGGCTCTGAGCACCTGCATTGGCCTGGTTTCTGACCACTCGAATTTTGGAGAAATCCAGCATCATTTTCAATTGTCTAGCTTGGGTGGCCAGGGTGGGCCAGGGCAAGTGGGATCAAACAGAGGCAATTTTCCGGAGAAAATGAAGTCATTTTCCCAGGGTCTGGGCATCAGATGAAAGCTGGCGTTCGGGGCTCTGAGCACTTACTTTGGCCTCGTTTATGGCAGCTTTCATTTTGGAGAAAGCCAGCAACATTTTCAATTGTCCTGCTTGGGTGGCCCGAGTCGACCAGGGCGCGTGGCCCCAAACAGAGGCCATTTTCCAGGGGACACAGGAGTCAT
Source organism: Passer domesticus (assembly GCF_036417665.1). Classification (NCBI taxonomy): domain Eukaryota; kingdom Metazoa; phylum Chordata; class Aves; order Passeriformes; family Passeridae; genus Passer; species Passer domesticus. Next base: position 4,588,431 of record NC_087511.1, read on the forward strand.
TTCCCCAGGATCTGGGCATCAGATGAAAGCTGGCATTTGGGGCTCTGAGGATTTGCATTTGCCTGGTTTTTGACCCCTTCAGTTTTGGAGAAATCCAGCAACATTTTCAATAGTCTAGCTTGGGTGGCCAGGGTTGGCCAGGGCAAGTGGCCACAAACAGAGGCCATTTTCCAGGGGAAACAGAAGTCATTTCCCCAGGGTCTGGGCATCAGATGAAAGCTGGCGTTTGGGGCTCTGAGGACGTGCCTTGCCCTTGTTTCTGGCAGCTTTCATTTTGGAGAAATCGAGCATTGTTTGCAAATTTCAAGCTTGGATGTCCAGGTTCGGCCAAGGCCAGTGGCCCCAAACAGAGGCCATTTTCCAGGGGAAACAGGAGTCATTTCCCCAGGGTCTAGGCATCAGTTGAAAGCTGGCATTTGGGGCTCTGAGCACCTGCATTGGCCTGGTTTCTGACCACTTTAGTTTTGGAGAAATCCAGCATCATTTTCAATTGTCTAGCTTGGGTGGCCAGGGTGGGCCAGGGCAAGTGGGATCAAACAGAGGCAATTTTCCGGAGAAAATGAAGTCATTTTCCCAGGGTCTGGGCATCAGATGAAAGCTGGCGTTCGGGGCTCTGAGCACTTACTTTGGCCTCGTTTATGGCAGCTTTCATTTTGGAGAAAGCCAGCAACATTTTCAATTGTCCTGCTTGGGTGGCCCGAGTCGACCAGGGCGCGTGGCCCCAAACAGAGGCCATTTTCCAGGGGACACAGGAGTCATTTCCCCAGGATCTGGGCATCAGATGAAAGCTGGCATTTGGGGCTCTGAGGATTTGCATTTGCCTGGTTTTTGACCCCTTTAGTTTTGGAGAAAGCCAGCAAAATTTGCAAGTGCCTTGCTTGAGTGGCCCGAGTGGTCCAGGCCATGTAGCCCCAAACAGGAGGCTATTTTCCAGGGGAAACAGGTGTAATTTCCCAAGGGTCTGGGCATCAGATGAAAGCTGGCATTTGGGGCTCTGAGCACTTGCATTTGCCTTGTTTCTGGCTGCTTGAGGTTTCGAGAATTCCCGCAAAATTTGCAAATGTTTAGCTTGGGTGTCCAGGGTCGGCCAGGGTGAGTGGCCGCAGACAGAGGCCATTTTCCAGAGAAAAAAGAAGTCATTTACCCAGTGAGTGGGCATCAGATGAAAGCTGGCGTTTGGGGCTCTGAGCACCTGCGTTGGCCTGGTTTTTGACCACTTTCGTTTTTGAGAAATCCTGCAAAATTTTCAATTTTCTAGCGGGGGTGGCCTGGGTGGGCCAGGGCAAGTGGCCTCAAACGGAGGCAATTTTCCGGGGAAGATAGAAGTCATTTCCCCAGGGTCTGGGTATCAGATGAAAGCTGGCATTTGGGGCTCTGAGGACTTGCCTTGGCCTCGTTTCTGGCAGGTTTCATTTTGGAGAAATCCAGCAAAATTTGCAAAATTCTAGCTTGGGTGGCCAGGGTCGGCCAGGGCGAGTGACGGCAAACAGAGGCCATTTTCCAGAGAAAAAAGAAGTCATTTCCCCAGGGTCTGGGCATCAGATGAAAGCTGGTGTTCGGCGCTCTGAGGACTTGCCTTCGCCTGGTTTGTGACTACTTCAGTTTTGGAGAAAGCCAGCAAAATTTGCAAGTGCCTAGCTTGAGTGGCCCGAGTCGTCCAGGGCGTGTGGCCCCAAACAGAGGACATTTTCCAGGGGAAACAGGTGTCATTTCCCCAGGGACAGGGCATCAGATGAAAGCTGGCTTTTTGGGCTCTGAGGACTTTCATTGGCCTGGTTTCTGACCACTTTAGTTTTGGAGAAAGCCCGCAAAATTCGCAAGTGCCTAGCTTGAGTGGCCCGTGTGGTCCAGGGTATGTGGCTCCAAACAGAGGCCATTTTCCAGGGGAAACAGGTGTCATTTCCCCAGGGTCTGGGCATCAGATGAATGCTGACTTTCGGGGCTCTGAGCACCTGCATTGGCCTGGTTTCTGGCAGCTTTCATTTTGGAGAAATCCAGAAAATTTTCAATTGTCTAGCTTGGGTGGCCAGGGTCGGTCAGGGAGAGGGACCGCAAAGAGAGGCCATTTTCCAGGGAAAATGGTGTCATTTCCCCAGGGTCTGGGCATCACATGAAAGCTGGCATTTGGGGCTCTGAGCACTTGCATTTGCCTCGTTTCTGGCAGCTTTCATTTTGGAGAAATCCAGCAAAATTTTGAATTGTCTAGCTTGGGTGGCCAGGGTCGGCCAGGGCGAGTGACCGCAAAGAGAGGCCATTTTCCAGGGGAAACAGGTGCATTTCCCCAGGGTCTGGGCATCAGATGAAAGCTGGCTTTTGGGGCTCTGAGCACCTGCATTTGCCTCGTTTCTGGCAGCTTGAGGTTTCGAGAATTCCCGCAAAATTTGCAAATGTTTAGCTTGGGTGTCCAGGGTTGACCAGGGCGAGTGGCCGCGAACAGCGGCCAGTTTCCAGAGAAAAAAATGTCATTTCCCCAGGGTCTGGGCATCAGATGAAAGCTGGCGTTTGGGGCTCTGAGCACCTGCATTGGCCTGATTTCTGACCACTCGAATTTTGGAGAAATCCAGCAAAATTTTCAATTGTCCAGCTTTGGTGGCCCGAGTCGTCCAAGGCGCGTGGCCCCAAACAGAGGCCATTTTCCAGGGGACACAGGAGTCATTTCCCCAGGATCTGGGCATCAGATGAAAGCTGGCATTTAGGGCTCTGAGGACTTGCATTTGCCTGCTTTTTGACCACTTTAGTTTTGGAGAAATCCGGTAACATTTTCAATAGTCTAGCTTGGGTGGCCAGGGTTGGCCAGGGCAAGTGGCCGCAAACAGAGGCCATTTTCTGGGGGAAACGGAAGTCATTTCCCCAGGGTCTGGGCATCGGATGAAAGGTGGCATCTGGGACTCTGAGGACTTGCATTGGCCTGGTTTCGGACCACTTTAGTTTTAGAGAAAGCCAGCAAAATTTGCAAGTGCCTAGCGTGGGTGGCCTGAGTCGTCCAGGGTTTGTGGCCCCAAACAGAGGCCATTTTTCAGGGGACACAGGAGTCATTTCCCCAGGGTCTGGGCATCAGATGAAAGCTGACATTTGGGGCTCTGAGCACTTGCATTTGCCTTGTTTCTGGCAGCTTGGGGTTTCGAGAATTCCCGCAAAATTTGCAAATGTTTAGCTTGGGTGTCCCGGGTCGGCCAGGGCGAGTGGCCGCAAACAGAGGCCATTTTCCAGGGAAAAAAGAAGTCATTTCCCCAGTGACTGGGCATCAGATGAAAGCTGGCGTTTGGGGCTCTGAGCACGTGCATTGGCCTGCTTTCTGACCACTTTAGTTTTGGAGAAAGCCAGCAAAATTTGCAAGTGTCTAGCTTGGGGGGCCGGGGTCGGCCAGGGCGAATGGCTACAAAGAGAGGCAATTTTCCAGGGGAAACAGAAGTCATTTCCCCAAGATCTGGGCATCAGATGAAAGCTGGCATTTGGCACTATGAGGACTTGCAGGGACTTAGATTCTGACCAGTTTAGTTTTCGAGTAATCCAGCAAAATTTGCAAAATTCTAGCTTGGGTGGCCAGGGTCGGCCAGGGCGAGAGACCGCAAACTGAGGCCATTTTCCAGAGAAAAAAGGAGTCATTTCCCCAGTGACTGGGCATCGGATGAAAGCTGGCGTCTGGGGCTCTGAGCACTTGCATTGGCCTGGTTTCTGACCACTTTAGTTTTGGAGAAAGGCAGCAAAATTTGCAAGTGCCTAGCGTGGGTGGCCTGAGTCGTCCAGGGTTTGTGGCCCCAAACAGAGGCCATTTTTCAGGGGACACAGGAGTCATTTCCCCAGGGTCTGGGCATCAGATGAAAGCGGGCTTTTGGGGCTCTGAGCTCTTGCATTGGCCTCATTTCCGGTAGCTTGAGTTTTGGAGAAATCCAGGAAAATTTGCAAATTTCTAGCTTGGGTGGCCCGGGTCGGCCAGGGCGAGTGGCCGCAAACAGAGGCCATTTTCCAGAGAAAAAAGAAGTCATTTCCCCAGGGTCTGGGCATCAGATGAAAGCTGGCGTTCGGTGCTCTGAGGACTTGCATTGGCCTGGTTTGTGACTACTTTAGTTTTGTAGAAAACCAGCAAAATTTGCAAGTGCCAAGCTTGAGTGGCCCGAGTCGTCCAGGGCCTCTGGCCCCAAACAGAGGCTATTTTCCAGGGGAAACAGGTGTCATTTCCCCAGGGACTGGGCATCCGATGAAAGCTGGCTTTTGGGGCTCTGAGCACCTGCATTGGCCTGGTTTCTGACCACTTTAGTTTTGGAGAAATCCCGCAACATTTTCAATTGTCTAGCTTGGGTGGCCAGGGTCGGCCAGTGCGAGTGGTCCCAAACAGAGGCCATTTTCCAGTGGACACAGGTGTCATTTCCCCAGGGTCTCGGCATCAGATGAATGCTGACTTTTGGGGCTCTGAGCACCTGCATTGGCCTGGTTTCTGACCACTTTAGTTTTGGAGAAATCCAGCAAAATTTTCAATTGTCTAGCTTGGGTGGCCGGGGTGGGCCAGGGCAAGTGGCCTCAAACAGAGGCTACTTTCCTGGGTAAATAGAAGTCATTTCCCCAGGGTCTGGGTATCAGATGAAAGCTGGCATTTGGGGCTCTGTGCACTTGCATTTGCCTTATTCCTGGCAGCTTGAGGCTTCGAGAATTCCCGCAAAATTTGCAATTGTCTGGCTTGGGTGGCCAGAGTCGGCCAGGGCGAGTGGCCGCAAACAGAGGCCATTTTCCAGGGAAAAAAGAAGTCATTTCCCCAGTGACTGGGCATCAGATGAAAGCTGGCGTTTGGGGCTCTGGCCGCCTGCATTGGCCTGATTTCTGACCACTCGAATTTTGGAGAAATCCAGCAAAATTTTCAATTGTCTAGCTTTGGTGGCCAGGGTGGGCAGGGGCAAGTGGAATCAAACAGAGGCAATTTTCCGGGGAAAATGAAGTCATTTCCCCAGGGTCTGGGCATCAGATGAAAGCTGGCGTTCGGGGCTCTGAGCACTTTCTTTGGCCTCGTTTATGGCAGCTTTCATTTTGGAGAAAGCCAGCAACATTTTCAATTGTCCAGCTTGGGTGGCCCGAGTCGTCCAGGGCGCGTGGCCCCAAACAGAGGCCATTTTCCAGGGGACACAGGAGTCATTTCCCCAGGATCTGGGCATCAGATGAAAGCTGGCATTTAGGGCTCTGAGGACTTGCATTTGCCTGCTTTTTGACCACTTTAGTTTTGGAGAAATCCAGCAACATTTTCAATAGTCTAACTTGGGTGGCCAGGGTTGGCCAGGGCAAGTGGCCGCAAACGGAGGCCATTTTCCAGGGGAAACGGAAGTCATTTCCCCAGGGTCTGGGCATCGGATGAAAGCTGGCGTCTGGGACTCTGAGGACTTGCATTGGCCTGGTTTCTGACCACTTTAGTTTTAGAGAAAGCCAGCAAAATTTGCAAGTGCCTAGCGTGGGTGGCCTGAGTCGTCCAGGGTTTGTGGCCCCAAACAGAGGCCATTTTTCAGGGGACACAGGAGTCATTTCCCCAGGGTCTGGGCATCAGATGAAAGCTGGCTTTTGGGGCTCAGAGGACTTGCATTGGCCTGGTTTCTGACCACTTTAGTTTTGGGGAAAGCCAGCAAAATTTGCAAGTGCCTAGCTTGAGTGGCCCGAGTGGTCCTGGGCATGTGGCCCCAAAGAGAGGCCATTTTCCAGAGGAAACAGGTGTCATTTCCCCAGGGTATGGGCATCAGATGAATGCTGACTTTCGGGGCTCTGAGCACCTGCATTGGCCTGGTTTCTGACCACTTCAGTTTTGGAGAAATCCTGCAAAATTTTCAATTGTCTAGCTTGGGTGTCCGGGGTGGGCCAGGGCAAGTGGCCTCAAACAGAGGCAATTTTCCGGGGAAAATATAAGTCATTTCCCCAGGGTCTGGGTATCAGATGAAAGCTGGCATTTGGGGCTCTGAGGACTTGCCTTGTCCTCGTTTCTGGCATCTTTCATTTTGGAGAAATCGAGCATTGTTTGCAAATTTCAAGCTTGGATGTCCAGGTTCGGCCAAGGCCAGTGGCCCCAAACAGAGGCCATTTTCCAGGGGAAACAGGAGTCATTTCCCCAGGGTCTAGGCATCAGTTGAAAGCTGGCATTTGGGGCTCTGAGCACCTGCATTGGCCTGGTTTCTGACCACTTTAGTTTTGGAGAAAGCCAGCAAGATTTGCAAGTGCCTAGCTTGGGTGGCCCGAGTGGTCTAGGGCGTGTGGCCCCAAACAGTGGCCATTTTCCGGGGGAAACAGGTGTAATTTCCCCAGGGTCTGGGCATCAGATGAAAGCTGGCATTTGGGGCTCTGAGCACTTGCATTTGCCTTGTTTCTGGCTGCTTGAGGTTTCGAGAATTCCCGCAAAATTTGCAAATGTTTAGCTTGGGTGTCCAGGGTCGGCCAGGGCGAGTGGCCGCAGACAGAGGCCATTTTCCAGAGAAAAAAGAAGTCATTTCCCCAGTGAGTGGGCATCAGATGAAAGCTGGCGTTTGGGGCTCTGAGCACCTGCGTTGGCCTGGTTTTTGACCACTTTCGTTTTTGAGAAATCCTGCAAAATTTTCAATTTTCTAGCGGGGGTGGCCTGGGTGGGCCAGGGCAAGTGGCCTCAAACGGAGGCAATTTTCCGGGGAAGATAGAAGTCATTTCCCCAGGGTCTGGGTATCAGATGAAAGCTGGCATTTGGGGCTCTGAGGACTTGCCTTGGCCTCGTTTCTGGCAGCTTTCATTTTGGAGAAATCCAGCAAAATTTGCAAAATTCTAGCTTGGGTGGCCAGGGTCGGCCAGGGCGAGTGACGGCAAACAGAGGCCATTTTCCAGAGAAAAAAGAAGTCATTTCCCCAGGGTCTGGGCATCAGATGAAAGCTGGCGTTCGGCGCTCTGAGGACTTGCCTTGGCCTGGTTTGTGACTACTTCAGTATTGGAGAAAGCCAGCAAAATTTGCAAGTGCCTAGCTTGAGTGGCCCGAGTCGTCCAGGGCGTGTGGCCCCATCAGAGGCCATTTTCCAGGGGAAACAGGTGTCATTTCCCCAGGGACAGGGCATCAGATGAAAGCTGGCTTTTTGGGCTCTGAGGACTTGCATTGGCCTGGTTTCTGACCACTTTAGTTTTGGAGAAAGCCCGCAAAATTCGCAAGTGCCTAGCTTCAGTGGCCCGAGTGGTCCGGGGCATGTGGCTCCAAACAGAGGCCATTTTCCAGGGGAAACAGGTGTCATTTCCCCAGGGTCTGGGCATCAGATGAATGCTGACTTTTGGGGCTCTGAGCACCTGCATTGGCCTGGTTTCTGGCAGCTTTCATTTTGGAGAAATCCAGAAAATTTTCAATTGTCTAGCTTGGGTGGCCAGGGTCGGTCAGGGCGAGGGACCGCAAAGAGAGGCCATTTTCCAGGGAAAATGGTGTCATTTCCCCAGGGTCTGGGCATCGGATGAAAGCTGGCGTCTGGGACTCTGAGGACTTGCATTGGCCTGGTTTCTGACCACTTTAGTTTTAGAGAAAGCCAGCAAAATTTGCAAGTGCCTAGCGTGGGTGGCCTGAGTCGTCCAGGGTTTGTGGCCCCAAACAGAGGCCATTTTTCAGGGGACACAGGAGTCATTTCCCCAGGGTCTGGGCATCAGATGAAAGCTGGCTTTTGGGGCTCAGAGGACTTGCATTGGCCTGGTTTCTGACCACTTTAGTTTTGGGGAAAGCCAGCAAAATTTGCAAGTGCCTAGCTTGAGTGGCCCGAGTGGTCCTGGGCATGTGGCCCCAAAGAGAGGCCATTTTCCAGAGGAAACAGGTGTCATTTCCCCAGGGTATGGGCATCAGATGAATGCTGACTTTCGGGGCTCTGAGCACCTGCATTGGCCTGGTTTCTGACCACTTCAGTTTTGGAGAAATCCTGCAAAATTTTCAATTGTCTAGCTTGGGTGTCCGGGGTGGGCCAGGGCAAGTGGCCTCAAACAGAGGCAATTTTCCGGGGAAAATATAAGTCATTTCCCCAGGGTCTGGGTATCAGATGAAAGCTGGCATTTGGGGCTCTGAGGACTTGCCTTGTCCTCGTTTCTGGCATCTTTCATTTTGGAGAAATCGAGCATTGTTTGCAAATTTCAAGCTTGGATGTCCAGGTTCGGCCAAGGCCAGTGGCCCCAAACAGAGGCCATTTTCCAGGGGAAACAGGAGTCATTTCCCCAGGGTCTAGGCATCAGTTGAAAGCTGGCATTTGGGGCTCTGAGCACCTGCATTGGCCTGGTTTCTGACCACTTTAGTTTTGGAGAAAGCCAGCAAGATTTGCAAGTGCCTAGCTTGGGTGGCCCGAGTGGTCTAGGGCGTGTGGCCCCAAACAGTGGCCATTTTCCGGGGGAAACAGGTGTAATTTCCCCAGGGTCTGGGCATCAGATGAAAGCTGGCATTTGGGGCTCTGAGCACTTGCATTTGCCTTGTTTCTGGCTGCTTGAGGTTTCGAGAATTCCCGCAAAATTTGCAAATGTTTAGCTTGGGTGTCCAGGGTCGGCCAGGGCGAGTGGCCGCAGACAGAGGCCATTTTCCAGAGAAAAAAGAAGTCATTTCCCCAGTGAGTGGGCATCAGATGAAAGCTGGCGTTTGGGGCTCTGAGCACCTGCGTTGGCCTGGTTTTTGACCACTTTCGTTTTTGAGAAATCCTGCAAAATTTTCAATTTTCTAGCGGGGGTGGCCTGGGTGGGCCAGGGCAAGTGGCCTCAAACGGAGGCAATTTTCCGGGGAAGATAGAAGTCATTTCCCCAGGGTCTGGGTATCAGATGAAAGCTGGCATTTGGGGCTCTGAGGACTTGCCTTGGCCTCGTTTCTGGCAGCTTTCATTTTGGAGAAATCCAGCAAAATTTGCAAAATTCTAGCTTGGGTGGCCAGGGTCGGCCAGGGCGAGTGACGGCAAACAGAGGCCATTTTCCAGAGAAAAAAGAAGTCATTTCCCCAGGGTCTGGGCATCAGATGAAAGCTGGCGTTCGGCGCTCTGAGGACTTGCCTTGGCCTGGTTTGTGACTACTTCAGTATTGGAGAAAGCCAGCAAAATTTGCAAGTGCCTAGCTTGAGTGGCCCGAGTCGTCCAGGGCGTGTGGCCCCATCAGAGGCCATTTTCCAGGGGAAACAGGTGTCATTTCCCCAGGGACAGGGCATCAGATGAAAGCTGGCTTTTTGGGCTCTGAGGACTTGCATTGGCCTGGTTTCTGACCACTTTAGTTTTGGAGAAAGCCCGCAAAATTCGCAAGTGCCTAGCTTCAGTGGCCCGAGTGGTCCGGGGCATGTGGCTCCAAACAGAGGCCATTTTCCAGGGGAAACAGGTGTCATTTCCCCAGGGTCTGGGCATCAGATGAATGCTGACTTTTGGGGCTCTGAGCACCTGCATTGGCCTGGTTTCTGGCAGCTTTCATTTTGGAGAAATCCAGAAAATTTTCAATTGTCTAGCTTGGGTGGCCAGGGTCGGTCAGGGCGAGGGACCGCAAAGAGAGGCCATTTTCCAGGGAAAATGGTGTCATTTCCCCAGGGTCTGGGCATCGGATGAAAGGTGGCGTCTGGGACTCTGAGGACTTGCATTGGCCTGGTTTCGGACCACTTTAGTTTTAGAGAAAGCCAGCAAAATTTGCAAGTGCCTAGCGTGGGTGGCCTGAGTCGTCCAGGGTTTGTGGCCCCAAACAGAGGCCATTTTTCAGGGGACACAGGAGTCATTTCCCCAGGGTCTGGGCATCAGATGAAAGCTGACATTTGGGGCTCTGAGCACTTGCATTTGCCTTGTTTCTGGCAGCTTGGGGTTTCGAGAATTCCCGCAAAATTTGCAAATGTTTAGCTTGGGTGTCCCGGGTCGGCCAGGGCGAGTGGCCGCAAACAGAGGCCATTTTCCAGGGAAAAAAGAAGTCATTTCCCCAGTGACTGGGCATCAGATGAAAGCTGGCGTTTGGGGCTCTGACCACCTGCATTGGCCTGATTTCTGACCACTCGAATTTTGGAGAAATCCAGCAAAATTTTCAATTGTCTAGCTTTGGTGGCCAGGGTGGGCAAGGGCAAGTGGAATCAAACAGAGGCAATTTTCCGGGGAAAATGAAGTCATTTCCCCAGGGTCTGGGCATCAGATGAAAGCTGGCGTTCGGGGCTCTGAGCACTTTCTTTGGCCTCGTTTATGGCAGCTTTCATTTTGGAGAAAGCCAGCAACATTTTCAATTGTCCAGCTTGGGTGGCCCGAGTCGTCCAGGGCGCGTGGCCCCAAACAGAGGCCATTTTCCAGGGGACACAGGAGTCATTTCCCCAGGATCTGGGCATCAGATGAAAGCTGGCATTTAGGGCTCTGAGGACTTGCATTTGCCTGCTTTTTGACCACTTTAGTTTTGGAGAAATCCAGCAACATTTTCAATAGTCTAACTTGGGTGGCCAGGGTTGGCCAGGGCAAGTGGCCGCAAACGAGGCCATTTTCCAGGGGAAACGGAAGTCATTTCCCCAGGGTCTGGGCATCGGATGAAAGCTGGCGTCTGGGACTCTGAGGACTTGCATTGGCCTGGTTTCTGACCACTTTAGTTTTAGAGAAAGCCAGCAAAATTTGCAAGTGCCTAGCGTGGGTGGCCTGAGTCGTCCAGGGTTTGTGGCCCCAAACAGAGGCCATTTTTCAGGGGACACAGGAGTCATTTCCCCAGGGTCTGGGCATCAGATGAAAGCTGGCTTTTGGGGCTCAGAGGACTTGCATTGGCCTGGTTTCTGACCACTTTAGTTTTGGGGAAAGCCAGCAAAATTTGCAAGTGCCTAGCTTGAGTAGCCCGAGTGGTCCTGGGCATGTGGCCCCAAAGAGAGGCCATTTTCCAGAGGAAACAGGTGTCATTTCCCCAGGGTATGGGCATCAGATGAATGCTGACTTTCGGGGCTCTGAGCACCTGCATTGGCCTGGTTTCTGACCACTTCAGTTTTGGAGAAATCCTGCAAAATTTTCAATTGTCTAGCTTGGGTGTCCGGGGTGGGCCAGGGCAAGTGGCCTGAAACAGAGGCAATTTTCCGGGGAAAATATAAGTCATTTCCCCAGGGTCTGGGTATCAGATGAAAGCTGGCATTTGGGGCTCTGAGGACTTGCCTTGTCCTCGTTTCTGGCATCTTTCATTTTGGAGAAATCGAGCATTGTTTGCAAATTTCAAGCTTGGATGTCCAGGTTCGGCCAAGGCCAGTGGCCCCAAACAGAGGCCATTTTCCAGGGGAAACAGGAGTCATTTCCCCAGGGTCTAGGCATCAGTTGAAAGCTGGCATTTGGGGCTCTGAGCACCTGCATTGGCCTGGTTTCTGACCACTTTAGTTTTGGAGAAAGCCAGCAAGATTTGCAAGTGCCTAGCTTGGGTGGCCCGAGTGGTCTAGGGCGTGTGGCCCCAAACAGTGGCCATTTTCCGGGGGAAACAGGTGTAATTTCCCCAGGGTCTGGGCATCAGATGAAAGCTGGCATTTGGGGCTCTGAGCACTTGCATTTGCCTTGTTTCTGGCTGCTTGAGGTTTCGAGAATTCCCGCAAAATTTGCAAATGTTTAGCTTGGGTGTCCAGGGTCGGCCAGGGCGAGTGGCCGCAGACAGAGGCCATTTTCCAGAGAAAAAAGAAGTCATTTCCCCAGTGAGTGGGCATCAGATGAAAGCTGGCGTTTGGGGCTCTGAGCACCTGCGTTGGCCTGGTTTTTGACCACTTTCGTTTTTGAGAAATCCTGCAAAATTTTCAATTTTCTAGCGGGGGTGGCCTGGGTGGGCCAGGGCAAGTGGCCTCAAACGGAGGCAATTTTCCGGGGAAGATAGAAGTCATTTCCCCAGGGTCTGGGTATCAGATGAAAGCTGGCATTTGGGGCTCTGAGCACTTGCCTTGGACTCGTTTCTGGCAGCTTTCATTTTGGAGAAATCCAGCAAAATTTGCAAAATTCTAGCTTGGGTGGCCAGGGTCGGCCAGGGCGAGTGACGGCAAACAGAGGCCATTTTCCAGAGAAAAAAGAAGTCATTTCCCCAGGGTCTGGGCATCGGATGAAAGCTGGCGTCTGGGACTCTGAGGACTTGCATTGGCCTGGTTTCTGACCACTTTAGTTTTAGAGAAAGCCAGCAAAATTTGCAAGTGCCTAGCGTGGGTGGCCTGAGTCGTCCAGGGTTTGTGGCCCCAAACAGAGGCCATTTTTCAGGGGACACAGGAGTCATTTCCCCAGGGTCTGGGCATCAGATGAAAGCTGGCTTTTGGGGCTCAGAGGACTTGCATTGGCCTGGTTTCTGACCACTTTAGTTTTGGGGAAAGCCAGCAAAATTTGCAAGTGCCTAGCTTGAGTGGCCCGAGTGGTCCTGGGCATGTGGCCCCAAAGAGAGGCCATTTTCCAGAGGAAACAGGTGTCATTTCCCCAGGGTATGGGCATCAGATGAATGCTGACTTTCGGGGCTCTGAGCACCTGCATTGGCCTGGTTTCTGACCACTTCAGTTTTGGAGAAATCCTGCAAAATTTTCAATTGTCTAGCTTGGGTGTCCGGGGTGGGCCAGGGCAAGTGGCCTCAAACAGAGGCAATTTTCCGGGGAAAATATAAGTCATTTCCACAGGGTCTGGGTATCAGATGAAAGCTGGCATTTGGGGCTCTGAGGACTTGCCTTGTCCTCGTTTCTGGCATCTTTCATTTTGGAGAAATCGAGCATTGTTTGCAAATTTCAAGCTTGGATGTCCAGGTTCGGCCAAGGCCAGTGGCCCCAAACAGAGGCCATTTTCCAGGGGAAACAGGAGTCATTTCCCCAGGGTCTAGGCATCAGTTGAAAGCTGGCATTTGGGGCTCTGAGCACCTGCATTGGCCTGGTTTCTGACCACTTTAGTTTTGGAGAAAGCCAGCAAGATTTGCAAGTGCCTAGCTTGGGTGGCCCGAGTGGTCTAGGGCGTGTGGCCCCAAACAGTGGCCATTTTCCGGGGGAAACAGGTGTAATTTCCCCAGGGTCTGGGCATCAGATGAAAGCTGGCATTTGGGGCTCTGAGCACTTGCATTTGCCTTGTTTCTGGCTGCTTGAGGTTTCGAGAATTCCCGCAAAATTTGCAAATGTTTAGCTTGGGTGTCCAGGGTCGGCCAGGGCGAGTGGCCGCAGACAGAGGCCATTTTCCAGAGAAAAAAGAAGTCATTTCCCCAGTGAGTGGGCATCAGATGAAAGCTGGCGTTTGGGGCTCTGAGCACCTGCGTTGGCCTGGTTTTTGACCACTTTCGTTTTTGAGAAATCCTGCAAAATTTTCAATTTTCTAGCGGGGGTGGCCTGGGTGGGCCAGGGCAAGTGGCCTCAAACGGAGGCAATTTTCCGGGGAAGATAGAAGTCATTTCCCCAGGGTCTGGGTATCAGATGAAAGCTGGCATTTGGGGCTCTGAGCACTTGCCTTGGCCTCGTTTCTGGCAGCTTTCATTTTGGAGAAATCCAGCAAAATTTGCAAAATTCTAGCTTGGGTGGCCAGGGTCGGCCAGGGCGAGTGACGGCAAACAGAGGCCATTTTCCAGAGAAAAAAGAAGTCATTTCCCCAGGGTCTGGGCATCAGATGAAAGCTGGCGTTCGGCGCTCTGAGGACTTGCCTTGGCCTGGTTTGTGACTACTTCAGTATTGGAGAAAGCCAGCAAAATTTGCAAGTGCCTAGCTTGAGTGGCCCGAGTCGTCCAGGGCGTGTGGCCCCAAACAGAGGCCATTTTCCAGGGGAAACAGGTGTCATTTCCCCAGGGACAGGGCATCAGATGAAAGCTGGCTTTTTGGGCTCTGAGGACTTGCATTGGCCTGGTTTCTGACCACTTTAGTTTTGGAGAAAGCCCGCAAAATTCGCAAGTGCCTAGCTTCAGTGGCCCGAGTGGTCCGGGGCATGTGGCTCCAAACAGAGGCCATTTTCCAGGGGAAACAGGTGTCATTTCCCCAGGGTCTGGGCATCAGATGAATGCTGACTTTCGGGGCTCTGAGCACCTGCATTGGCCTGGTTTCTGGCAGCTTTCATTTTGGAGAAATCCAGAAAATTTTCAATTGTCTAGCTTGGGTGGCCAGGGTCGGTCAGGGCGAGGGACCGCAAAGAGAGGCCATTTTCCAGGGAAAATGGTGTCATTTCCCCAGGGTCTGGGCATCGGATGAAAGGTGGCGTCTGGGACTCTGAGGACTTGCATTGGCCTGGTTTCGGACCACTTTAGTTTTAGAGAAAGCCAGCAAAATTTGCAAGTGCCTAGCGTGGGTGGCCTGAGTCGTCCAGGGTTTGTGGCCCCAAACAGAGGCCATTTTTCAGGGGACACAGGAGTCATTTCCCCAGGGTCTGGGCATCAGATGAAAGCTGACATTTGGGGCTCTGTGCACTTGCATTTGCCTTATTTCGGGCAGCTTGAGGCTTCGAGAATTCCCGCAAAATTTGCAATTGTCTAGCTTGGGTGGCCAGGGTCGGCCAGGGCGAGTGGCCGCAAACAGAGGCCATTTTCCAGGGAAAAAAGAAGTCATTTCCCCAGTGACTGGGCATCAGATGAAAGCTGGCGTTTGGGGCTCTGAGCACCTGCATTGGCCTGATTTCTGACCACTCGAATTTTGGAGAAATCCAGCAAAATTTTCAATTGTCTAGCTTTGGTGGCCAGGGTGGGCAAGGGCAAGTGGAATCAAACAGAGGCAATTTTCCGGGGAAAATGAAGTCATTTCCCCAGGGTCTGGGCATCAGATGAAATCTGGCGTTCGGGGCTCTGAGCACTTTCCTTGGCCTCGTTTATGGCAGCTTTCATTTTGGAGAAAGCCAGCAACATTTTCAATTGTCCAGCTTGGGTGGCCCAAGTCGTCCAGTGCGCGTGGCCCCAAACAGAGGCCATTTTCCAGGGGACACAGGAGTCATTTCCCCAGGATCTGGGCATCAGATGAAAGCTGGCATTTAGGGCTCTGAGGACTTGCATTTGCCTGCTTTTTGACCACTTTAGTTTTGGAGAAATCCAGCAACATTTTCAATAGTCTAACTTGGGTGGCCAGGGTTGGCCAGGGCAAGTGGCCGCAAACGGAGGCCATTTTCCAGGGGAAACGGAAGTCATTTCCCCAGGGTCTGGGCATCGGATGAAAGCTGGCGTCTGGGACTCTGAGGACTTGCATTGGCCTGGTTTCTGACCACTTTAGTTTTAGAGAAAGCCAGCAAAATTTGCAAGTGCCTAGCGTGGGTGGCCTGAGTCGTCCAGGGTTTGTGGCCCCAAACAGAGGCCATTTTTCAGGGAACACAGGAGTCATTTCCCCAGGGTCTGGGCATCAGATGAAAGCGGGCTTTTGTGGCTCTGAGCACGTGCATTGGCCTGCTTTCTGACCTCTTTAGTTTTGGAGAAAGCCAGCAAAATTTGCAAGTGTCTAGCTTGGGTGGCCGGGGTCGGCCAGGGCAAATGGCTACAAAGAGAGGCAATTTTCCAGGGGAAACAGAAGTCATTTCCCCCAGATCTGGGCATCAGATGAAAGCTGGCATTTGGCACTATGAGGACTTTCAGGGACTTAGATTCTGACCAGTTTAGTTATCGAGAAATCCAGTAAAATTTGCAAAATTCTAGCTTGGGTGGCCAGGGTCGGCCAGGGCGATTGACCGCAAACAGAGGCCATTTTCTGAAGGAGTGTAGGGGGATGCCCCCAATGAGAGAGGGACAAACTAGCCTTTGTCCCCCAAAAAAGGAAGAAGGCCCAGAAGTTTCTCCCAACGATCAGGTGAAAAGCCACCTTATAGGACCCCAGAGACTTCACTAAAACCTTAGGGTCACCTAATTGGATGAGAGCCAAAAGATCCCGCCTGGGCCATCAGGTAGAAAAAGAGAAGACAAAAGAATGACGAGGCTTTTGTGAAGGTGTTTTACCAGGAGCAGACCTCTGTACCTGGATCGGATTTTCTGTTTATTGTTTTTCCTTTTATTAAACAGTTTTGTTTCCAACACTGCAGCAGAAGCCATCCTGCTCATTATTTGCCTCCTGTCCTGGTTTAGGGCAAGTTTGGGAGATAACCCCCAAAGGGGCTTCTCTACAAAAGCAGATTCAATTGCCCCTCCCCCCTCCAACCGGTTCGGGAGAAAATATCTCCTTGGAGAAAAGTGGAAAGAAACCTGTTTATTAAACAATAGAAACCAAACAATATTAACAATAAAACTTCTCACTGCTCCAAAGAAAGCAAACTCAGAACAGTCCCCTCCCCAGGTTGCAGCTTGGCTCACTCAGTCTCTGATCAGTCTCTGGTGCTGGAAACGCCGCGGCCCAGGCCCGGCCAGGGGGGCCACAGGTGGAGCTGCCGGTGCTCTTCTGGGTGTTCAGTCCAGAGCAGGCTTGAACAGGTCCACGAAAAAAGGAAAAAAAAAATCACAATGCAGAGAACTTCTTTGCCTCAGCTAGCTAAAACTAACTAAAAGCAAGAAAAAGGGAAAAAAGGAGCTCTGTCCGGCTGTCTGTCCATCCGCAGACAACACAGTCCAGGAGCAGGAATGTGGAGGAGTGAGAGCAGTCTGAAAACAAACTGCGCGCTTCTTCCCTCCCCTCCTCACTGTCTGGAAGAGAGTCTTAAAGGTGTAAAACTTATTATTCAGTATAAACAGAACAAGACGATTGGGGATAAAAGCATCATATAGTCAACCCAGGACATTCCACCCCTTATCCCCATATCGTCACCTTACTACTAAAACTAATATATATATTCTAACTCTACAAACACATACATTATACATCTAATATACAGCTATACACAGACAATGGTGGCAACATTCAGCAGACAGTGATATTTATACATGGTTCTCACCCAACAATCAGATCTCCCTGAGGTACACATCGTGTTCTTCCATCTTTTTGCATTATCCACCATGTGCAACCTGGTCCCTGAGCAAAAACAACCCCGCGAATGGGTTTGTCTGTACTCGAGGCAGGATTGATCCAAACTGTCTTCCCTAACAAACCCCTGACATGTACCACTGGGACTTTGTCTCCATCTACTCTATGCAAAGGCTCTGATTGGGCAGGGCCCACTCGGTTAGTAGAGCCTCGGGTATTAACTAACCAGGTGGCCTTTGCCAGATGCTGCTCCCAATTTTTGAAAGATCCCCCACCTAAGGCTTTTAAGGTGGTTTTTAGCAGCCCATTGTACCTTTCTACTTTTCCCGCAGCTGGTGCATGGTAGGGGATATGGTACACCCACTCAATGCCATGTTCTCTGGCCCAGGTGCTGATAAGGCTGTTCTTGAAATGAGTCCCGTTGTCTGACTCAATCCTCTCCGGGGTACCATGTCTCCACAGGACTTGCTTTTCAAGGCCCAGGATGGTGTTACGGGCAGTAGCATGAGGCACAGGATAGGTCTCCAACCACCCTGTGGTGGCTTCTACCATTGTGAGCACGTAGCGCTTGCCTTGGCGTGTCTGGGGCAGTGTGATGTAGTCAATCTGCCAGGCCTCCCCATACTTGTACTTGGACCACCGCCCACCATACCATAGGGGCTTCACCCTCTTGGCCTGTTTGATGGCAGCACACGTCTCACAGTCGTGGATAACCTGAGAAATACTGTCCATGGTTAAATCCACCCCTCGGTCTCGTGCCCACTTATAGGTGGCATCTCTACCCTGATGGCCTGAGGCATCATGGGCCCATATTTTCCCATTTTCCACCCCACTCAGGATTCTCCACACGTGGGTCTACTTCTGGGTCAGGGGTCTCATCAGCTCTTCTAGACATCTCGGCCCTCATTCTAGAGAAGCTGCAGACCATATAGAGGAAGCCTACCAGATTAAATACCAGAAAGATGGTCTCTTTAACATTCAGGGGAAACTGAACATTCTCCAAAAGTGACATAACAGATTCAAAGGAGAAGAAGGAAAGGAAAGGCTGGAAAGCCTCATTCCCTGCTCCTCCTCTAACCAGCTGGGTGTAATTACTAATAAATTCCCAAAACATACTGCTAGAACTGGGATGCAGGGTAGGACGAAGAAACCATAAACCATACATATCGTAAACAGACGCCAGTATCTTTGTAAACGCCCTATAAATCATTATCACCAAGGCCAGCACAATAGCTAATCCAATCCGTGCCCCTTTACCGCAAAAACTACGTGATAGGGACAATAATCCTAGTGACCAGAAAGGTATTGAAACCTCAAAAAGGTCTAGAGACCAGAGCCACATAAAAGCCTCCCCAAGAGACATTACAAATTCAAATAACATGGCTACTGGGTACTTTAACCTACTGCACAGCAAGCACAACCAATCGGCAATCAATAAAGGGTTTTTTTCCACTTTCTCAAGCCACGCGTTGGGCGCCACTAACTGTATTTGTCCTGGTTTAGGGCAAGTTTGGGAGATAACCCCCAAAGGGGCTTCTCTACAAAAGCAGATTCAATTGCCCCTCCCCCCTCCAACCGGTTCGGGAGAAAATATCTCCTTGGAGAAAAGTGGAAAGAAACCTGTTTATTAAACAATAGAAACCAAACAATATTAACAATAAAACTTCTCACTGCTCCAAAGAAAGCAAACTCAGAACAGTCCCCTCCCCAGGTTGCAGCTTGGCTCACTCAGTCTCTGATCAGTCTCTGGTGCTGGAAACGCCGCGGCCCAGGCCCGGCCAGGGGGGCCACAGGTGGAGCTGCCGGTGCTCTTCTGGGTGTTCAGTCCAGAGCAGGCTTGAACAGGTCCACGAAAAAAGGAAAAAAAAAATCACAATGCAGAGAACTTCTTTGCCTCAGCTAGCTAAAACTAACTAAAAGCAAGAAAAAGGGAAAAAAGGAGCTCTGTCCGGCTGTCTGTCCATCCGCAGACAACACAGTCCAGGAGCAGGAATGTGGAGGAGTGAGAGCAGTCTGAAAACAAACTGCGCGCTTCTTCCCTCCCCTCCTCACTGTCTGGAAGAGAGTCTTAAAGGTGTAAAACTTATTATTCAGTATAAACAGAACAAGACGATTGGGGATAAAAGCATCATATAGTCAACCCAGGACACCTCCAAAGGTAATAGCTGAGCTATCCTTTGTGTATTAAGTTTTCTTTTAAAGGCTCATAAAACCCTGGCCCGACGAAACAAAACTTAATACGTGGCGCCTGGACAGAATTTCTCATATTGAGGAAGATGGTCTAGGAATTTTTGATTACCTCAATCAAAATAGGACAATTTTCCTTGGTATTTGCGTTTTTGGGGAAGCAGGCCTGCACCTGAGTTTTTTGTCGCGTTAAAAAAGAAAACTCAGAAGAAGAGATTTGAGGTTTAGAGGGAATCCCAAATCGAAGCCTCATACCGGTGAAGAAGAGGCTATAATTCAGACGGGACGGGAGCAAACGGCACACACCCTCAGAGGATACTGTGAATCGGCTAAGCTGAAACTGTTGCACCCAGGACCCGGGAAAAAGTCTATACCAAGAAGGACGACCAGAAGACTCGGTGAGTTTCACCATGGGGAATCGGTTGTCAGTAGCTGAGCAGGAATTTTTTTCGTATTTTAACTATAAGTTGGAAATCCAAGATATTCAGTTTGACAAAAAACAGCTTAAAAAGCTTGTAAAATGGGTCTTAAAGGAGTTCCCAAACTCAGACATGTCTCAGAAACTCGATCCAGACTTCTGGGATTCAGTTGGACTGAAATTATATAACACAGAAAAGAACAAGAAGTCCAACTTAAAGCTGCGTCCAATATTCAGGACGGTATTGAAATTTGTAATAATGGAAAATGAAAAGCAAGCAAAGACCAGGGAGAGAGCAGAATGCAGGCAGGACAGAGAAGACAGGAGAAAGCGAAGTTCTGAGGGGACCCAAAAACCTTCCTTTATCCCAGCCGAGAAACCCCGGTGGAGAGGCCGGGAGGCAGCCAGGCCAGCTGCCCCCCCGCCTGCCTCACCGACCCCATCCCGAAACAGGGGGGAGCAGACCAGCCCTGGCCAGGCTTGTCTGCAAAACCCGTCTTCCAAAAACCCTACCAGAGCAAAGTCCTCTATATCTCCTCTCAAAACCTTGCTTTGGCGTTCAAAATCGGTGAATTTTGACAGTAAAACTGGAAAAAGCCGAGCCGATAGAATCCAGTCTGAGAACAATAGAGCACGTGGCAATCGCCATTATAGCCCCGAGCCCAGCTCTGTCCTTCGTGGGCGTGGCTCCTCGGACTCCCAGGAGTCCCTGGGTGGCTGCTCCCTGAGCTCCTGTCCATCGGAACAGGGACGCGCCCCTTTTTTAGGCGGTGCCCGGTCGGTGTCCCTGCCCCTGCTCCCCGCCCACAGCCCGGGACAGCACACCCCCTCTCTGCCGAGCGTGGGAACCGGAAGTGATGCGCCGGAACTGACCCTGTCCAAAATGGCGGCGCCCATGTCCGATAACTTGCCGGAACAAAAAACAAACTATTCCTATGCTCCACAATGTAATTTCAAACAATCTAAGGAAGAGTTTAACACACAGGGAGTCACAGATACCTGGCAGAGGATAAGAAAGGATGCAGTTCAGGAAGGAGAGTGGGAAATTGCATCGAAATTGAAGGTTTTTCCTGTGAAATACACTGCAGGTCCAGGACCCAGGGAAACATGGCAACAAATCAACTTTGCTGAGTTAAAAGAGATTTGCAAAGCCTCTCGTCTGTATGGTAGAGATTCTGCCTATTTCAGAAGCCTATTACAGGCCACCTTCACAGCAAACATATTCACTCCACATGATCTAAAACAGCTTTGCACATCCCTGCTATCTCCAACAGAATTTTCTTTGTGGGAACTAGCATGGAAACGTTTGTTAAACGACCTTTTAAGAGGTTATGCAGGAACTCCAGCTACTGCAAATTTGACTATAGATCAGCTCTCAGGTGAAGGAGCTCATACAGATCCTCAAATACAAGCCCGAACTCTTAGTAGACAAGTATTGCAGGATGTCAAAGAAGCAGCAAAAACAGCTTTGTTACAGGTCCCTGATGGCAACAAGCCAGAACTAGATTTCACAGAAATAAAACAGGGCATAGATGAGCCTTATATTAAGTTTTTGGACCGTTTAAAAATGGCATTAGAAAAGCAGATTCCAATAGACCGAGCCAGACAAGAGTTATTAAAACGGCTTGCAATTTCTAATGCAAACCCAACCTGTAAAAAGGCATTACGTACATTACCACAGGATCCTGAGCCCACCCTGACACAGCTAGTAGATGCTTGCAACCGCCTGGGCACCCCTGAGCATGCAGCAGCCATGCAGGCAGAAGTATTGGCCAGTGCCATCACAACAGCTCAAGAAAACACCCTAAAGCAGCAGGAAAAAGCAGTAGAAAGGCAAACACAAACCCTAGCAGAAGCTTTAATAGCATTCAAAGGTGCAATTGAGAACCAACAAATTCCAAGGGACTCGTGCTATTCGTGTGGTCAGAGAGGTCATTTTAAAAGGGGATGTCCTAGGACCCGCAGAAGGCCATTGCCAAGAAACAGTGGATGCAGAGGTTTCTGTCACAATACTAACAGCTTTTACCCAGCACAGGGTTTTTCGTGCCATCTGCCGGGAAACGTGCAGTCCAGCACGGGGCAGTGGCGTGCCATGATACAAAAACCACTGCACCAGAGGCCAGAGACCACCACAGGCCACCAAGTTCAGAACTGCAACACATCCTTGCAGGACTTCCGACCACAATGTCCCCAGGTACCAGACTGGAGCTGTCTACAGCCCAGCCAGTGATGCTAACCAATGCTGTTGCTCACACAGTGTCTACAGGACAGCTGGGACCTGAACCACAACCACGTCAGTTCTTAATAGTGGGAGTGAGCAAATCCCATGCAGAAGGGTTTTATGTCATTCCAACTGTGCTGTCTGTCACCTGTTCACAGGAAATTACAGTCTTAGCTTTGTGTCCAGACCCTCCATGTTTTTTACCCAAAGGGCTAACCATAGCGCAAGCTTTCCTCCTACCAGAGTCCCAGAACAACACAGCTGTCATCGCTTGGACCAGGCACATCAGCCGCGGGCGGCCTCAGCTCACCTGTGTCCTGAAGCACCTCGGGCAAGCCATCACCCTCACTGGCCTGATAGATACCGGAGCAGACGTCACTCTGATATCGAGATCGAAATGGCCACAGGACTGGACCATCGTGCCTACGCTGGATCAGCTGGCAGGTATTGGTGGTCACTGTGAGAGCTTTCGAAGCTCGCACGCAGTCACATTTGAGGGGCCTGAAGGTCGTGTTGCCACCACAAGACCATTCATTGTAGGAGCTGATATAGTTCTTTGGGGACGGGACATTTTATCACAATGGCATCTCAGGTTAGAAACTGGATTTTAACAAGATATCTTAGTAGCAGCAAAGGACCAAGCATCAATGCAGGAGACAACAGATCAGGTCATCTCAGCAGTAGAGAAAGCAGGACTCACTGTAGCAAAAGAAAAAATACAGACACTTCCTCCCTGGAAATATTTAGGATACAGGATCACAGAACAAACGGTAACTCCGCAGCCACTCCAGCTAAGGACAAATCCAAAGACCTTGAATGAAGTGCAGCAGCTTGTAGGCACTCTGAGCTGGCTTCGTCCACTACTAGGCCTTTCAAATCAGGACTTGGCTCCTCTGGCAGATTTGTTAAGAGGAGACACAGCCTTAAACTCACCGCGAGAATTCAACAAAGAAGCTCAAAATGCTTTAGAGAAAGTGATGAGAGCCATCCAGTCACGTCAGGCTCATCGGTATAATCCTAACCTGTCTTTTTTGTTTGCAGTTTTAGGGGAGAGTCCACAACTTCATGGTTTGATATTCCAGTGGGATCTAGAGAAGAAGGACCATCTGATAATCTTAGAGTGGGTTTTCCTATCGCGTCAATTGGGTAAAACTATAACAACTTGCCCTGAAATTATTTCACAATTGATTATCAAGGCTAGATCTCGAATGCTTTCCCTTGCAGGAAGAGATTTTGCAGAAATCTTTCTGCCTGTCACAACCATCTACTTAGAATGGTTAATTCAAAATTCAGGAGTTATGCAATTTGCTTTGGAAAATTTTGCAGGAAAAATTTCAGTCAATTGTCCCAAACATGAGCTATTAAGTTCATCTTTAAAATTAATTCATAAGCCTTTAAGAAGTAATGTACCCCTTGAGGCAATC
Source organism: Passer domesticus (assembly GCF_036417665.1). Lineage (NCBI taxonomy): Eukaryota > Metazoa > Chordata > Aves > Passeriformes > Passeridae > Passer > Passer domesticus. The sequence continues at coordinate 4,611,425 of NC_087511.1, forward strand.
ACATTTTTTACAGACGGTTCTGGGAAGTCTAAAAAATCTGTGATTGCTTGGCAAAATTCAGAGACAAAAAAATGGGAATCAGATATTGAGGAAGTAGATGGTTCTGCACAGATTACAGAGTTGGCAGCAGTTGTACGGGTCTTTTCAAAATTCACATTTCCTTTTAATTTAGTAACAGACTCAATTTACGTTGCAGGTGTGGTGGAAAGAGCAGAAGGATCTCTGCTAAAAGAAGTTGCTAATGATCAGTTATATAGTTTGCTCAAACAGTTAATCTTACTTCTTTCCATTCGACAAGAACCTTACTTTGTAATGCACATTCGCTCACATTCTTCTCTTCCAGGTTTCTTAGCAGAGGGAAATGCCATGGCTGATTTGTTAGCCATGCCAATCCAGCACACACTTCCTAATGTTATTGAACAAGCAAGAATGAGCCATGCTTTCTATCACCAAAATGCACCCGCTTTAGTAAGAATGTTTAACATCTCTCAGAATCAGGCAAAAGCAATTGTTCAGTCATGTCCAGATTGCCAGAAATTAGCTATACCAGCAATAGCAACAGGAGTTAACCCTCGAGGCTTAAATAGCCTGCAGATATGGCAAACAGACATCACTCAATATCAGTCATTTGCAAGGTTCAAACATATACATGTATCAATAGATACCTTCTCAGGAGCAATTTTTGCTTCTGCACATCAAGGAGAAAAAAGTAGAGATGTGATTAAACATTTCTTACAAGCATTTGCATCCCTAGGTATTCCTCAAGAAGTCAAAACTGACAACGGACCAGCCTACATTTCTAATAAATTGCAGGAGTTTTTCAAAACTTGGGGTATCAAACATACCACAGGTATTCCACATTCTTCCACAGGCCAGTCTATTGTAGAAAGAGCACACAGGTCATTGAAAATGATACTAGAAAGACAGAAAGGGGGGACAGAAGTGCTTTCTACAATAGAGAGGCTGAATAAAGCTGTATATGTTTTTAACTTCTTAAACAATTCCTTTATGGAGCAGGTACCACCAATTTTCAGGCATTTCAGCAATACCAGTCAGGCAAAGCTCAAGGAAAGACCACCAGTCTTCATCAAGGATCCAGAGACAGGACAGATTTCAGGACCCCATCCTCTTGTAACATGGGGCCGGGGGTTTGCATGCATTTCTACAAACACAGGTCTTCGATGGATCCCTGCAAAGAATGTCAAGCCACAAGTGCAGCCGATCCGAGAGCAGCAGACGGCACCAGAAGAAGAATGCACAAACAACTGAGCCACGGATAGAAGCAAAGACTGTTTTCTAAGTTTGCATTAGTTAAAATTGTTTACAAGAAAGTTTTGCACTGAAAAAGTTTTGTAGTTATTGTTGTGATAAAAAAGTTGTTAAACCTACCTCTATGTAAAAGTCACACATATAGCCAGAAATTTGAAGCCTACCTGGAAAAACACTTCACCAAAGTTAAGATAGAGAATTGGCAGCAAAATTTAAAAATTATTGGCATTCTAATCTATACTCCTTTCTCCTCTTTCTTTCTAAATGTATAGTAAAGGGTGAGATGAAGGAGTGTAGGGGGATGCCCCCAATGAGAGAGGGACAAACTAGCCTTTGTCCCCCAAAAAAGGAAGAAGGCCCAGAAGTTTCTCCCAACGATCAGGTGAAAAGCCACCTTATAGGACCCCAGAGACTTCACTAAAACCTTAGGGTCACCTAATTGGATGAGAGCCAAAAGATCCCGCCTGGGCCATCAGGTAGAAAAAGAGAAGACAAAAGAATGACGAGGCTTTTGCGAAGGTGTTTTACCAGGAGCAGACCTCTGTACCTGGATCGGATTTTCTGTTTATTGTTTTTCCTTTTATTAAACAGTTTTGTTTCCAACACTGCAGCAGAAGCCATCCTGCTCATTATTTGCCTCCAAAGGTAATAGCTGAGCTATCCTTTGTGTATTAAGTTTTCTTTTAAAGGCTCATAAAACCCTGGCCCGACGAAACAAAACTTAATAATTTTCCAGCGAAAAAAGAAGTCATTTCCCCAGGGTCTGGTCATCAGATGAAAGCTGGCGGTCGGTGCTCTGAGGACTTGCATTGGCCTCGTTTGTGACTACTTTAGTTTTGGAGAAAACCAGCAAAATTTGCAAGTGCCAAGCTTGAGTGGCCCGAGTCGTTCAGGCTGTGTGGCCCCAAACAGAGGCCATTTTCCAGGGGAAACAGGTGACATTTCCCCAGGGACTGGGCATCCGATGAAAGCTGGCATTTGGGGCTCTGAGCACTTGCATTTGCCTTGTTTCTGGCAGCTTGAGGTTTCGAGAATTCCCGCAAAATTTGCAATTGTCTGGCTTGAGTGGCCAGGGTCGGCCAGGGCGAGTGGCCGCAAACAGAGGCCATTTTCCAGGGAAAAAAGAAGTCATTTCCCCAGTGACTGGGCGTCAGATGAAAGCTGGCATTTGGGGCTCTGAGCACGTGCATTGGCCTGGTTTCTGACCACTTTAGTTTTGGAGAAAGCCAGCAAAATTTGCAAGTGTCTAGCTTGGGCGGCCGGGGTCGGCCAGGGCGAATGGCTACAAAGAGAGGCAATTTTCCAGGGGAAACAGAAGTCATTTCCCCAGGATCTGGGCATCAGATGAAAGCTGGCATTTGGGACTATGAGGACGTGCAGGGACTTAGATTCTGACCAGTTTAGTTATCGAGAAATCCAGCAAAATTTGCAAAATTCTAGCTTGGGTGGCCAGGGTCGGCCAGGGCGAGTGACCGCAAACTGAGGCCATTTTCCAGAGAAAAAAGAAGTCAACTCCCCAGGGTCTGGGCATCAGATGAAAGCTGGCGTTCGGAGCTCTGAGGACTTGCCTTGGCCTGGTTTGTGACTACTTTAGTTTTGGAGAAAGCCAGCAAAATTTGCAAGTGCCTAGCTTGAGTGGCCCGAATCGTCCAGGATGTGTGGCCCCAAACACAGGCCATTTTCCAGGGGAAACAGGTGTCATTTCCCCAGGGTCTGGGCATCAGATGAATGGTGGCGTTCGGGGCTCTGAGCACCTGCATTGGCCTGGTTTCTGACCACTTTCTTTTTAGTGAAATCCTGCAAAATTTTCAATTGTCTAGCTTGGGTGGCCGGGGTGGGCCAGGGCAAGTGGCCTCAAACAGAGGCAATTTTCCGGGGAAAATAGAAGTCATTTCCCCAGGGTCTGGGTATCAGATGAAAGCTGGCATTTGGGGCTCTGAGCACTTGCATTTGCCTTGTTTCTGGCAGCTTGAGGTTTCGAGAATTCCCGCAAAATTTGCAAATGTTTAGCTTGGGTGTCCAGGGTCGGCCAGGGCGAGTGGCCGCAAACAGAGGCCATTTTCCAGGGAAAAAAGAAGTCATTTCCCCAGTGACTGGGCATCAGATGAAAGCTGGCATTTGGGGCTCTGAGCACTTGCATTTGCCTTGTTTTTGGCAGCTTGAGGTTTCGAGAATTCCCGCAAAATTTGCAATTGTCTGGCTTGGGTGGCCAGGGTCGGCCTGGGCGAGTGGCCGCAAACAGAGGCCATTTTCCAGGGAAAAAAGAAGTCATTTCCCCAGTGACTGGGCATCAGATGAAAGCTGGCGTTTGGGGCTCTGAGCACGTGCATTGGCCTGCTTTCTGACCACTTTAGTTTTTCAGAAAGCCAGCAAAATTTGCAAGTGTCTCGCTTGGGGGGCCGGGGTCGGCCAGGGCGAATGGCTACAAAGAGAGGCAATTTTCCAGGGGAAACAGAAGTCATTTCCCCAGGATCTGGGCATCAGATGAAAGCTGGCATTTGGGACTATGAGGACGTGCAGGGACTTAGATTCTGACCAGTTTAGTTTTCGAGAAATCCAGCAAAATTTGCAAAATTCTAGCTTGGGTGGCCCGGGTCGGCCAGGGCGAGTGACCACAAACTGAGGCCATTTTCCAGAGAAAAAAGAAGTCAATTCCCCAGGGTCTGGGCATCAGATGAAAGCTGGCGTTCGGCGCTCTGAGGACTTGCCTTGGCCTGGTTTGTGACTACTTTAGTTTTGGAGAAAGACAGCAAAATTTGCAAGTGCCTAGCTTGAGTGGCCCGAGTCGTCCAGGCTGTGTGGCCCCAAACAGAGGCCATTTTCCAGGGGAAACAGGTGTCATTTCCCCAGGGTCTGGGCATCAGATGAATGCTGACTTTTGGGGCTCTGAGCACCTGCATTGGCCTGGTTTCTGACCACTTTCTTTTTAGTGAAATCCTGCAAAATTTTCAATTGTCTAGCTTGGGTGGCCGGGGTGGTCCAGGGCAAGTGGCCTCAAACAGAGGCAATTTTCCGGGGGAAACAGGTGTCATTTCCCCAGGGACTGGGCATCCGATGAAAGCTGGCATTTGGGGCTCTGAGCACTTGCATTTGCCTTGTTTCTGGCAGCTTGAGGTTTCGAGAATTCCCGCAAAATTTGCAATTGTCTGGCTTGGGTGGCCAGGGTCGGCCAGGGCGAGTGGCCGCAAACAGAGGCCATTTTCCAGGGAAAAAAGAAGTCATTTCCCCAGTGACTGGGCATCAGATGAAAGCTGGCATTTTGGGCTCTGAGCACCTGCATTGGCCTGATTTCTGACCACTCGAATTTTGGAGAAATCCAGCAAAATTTTCAATTGTCTAGCTTTGGTGGCCAGGGTGGGCCAGGGCAAGTGGAATCAAACAGAGGCAATTTTCCGGGGAAAATGAAGTCATTTCCCCAGGATCTGGGCATCAGATGAAAGCTGGCGTTCGGGGCGCTGAGCACTTACTTTGGCCTCGTTTATGGCAGCTTTCATTTTGGAGAAAGCCAGCAACATTTTCAATTGTCCAGCTTGGTTGGCCTGAGTCGTCCAGGGCGCGTGACCCCAAACAGAGGCCATTTTCCAGGGGACACAGGAGTCATTTCCCCAGGATCTGGGCATCAGATGAAAGCTGGCATTTAGGGCTCTGAGGACTTGCATTTGCCTGCTTTTTGACCACTTTAGTTTTGGAGAAATCCAGCAACATTTTCAATAGTCTAGCTTGGGTGGCCTGGGTTGGCCAGGGCAAGTGGCCGCAAACGGAGGCCATTTTCCAGGGGAAACGGAAGTCATTTCCCCCGGGTCTGGGCATCGGATGAAAGCTGGCGTCTGGGACTCTGAGGACTTGTATTGGCCTGGTTTCTGACCACTTTAGTTTTAGAGAAAGCCAGCAAAATTTGCAAGGGCCTAGCGTGGGTGGCCTGAGTCGTCCAGGGTTTGTGGCCCCAAACAGAGGCCATTTTTCAGGGGACACAGGAGTCATTTCCCCAGGGACTGGGCATCAGATGAAAGCGGGCTTTTGGGGCTCTGAGCCCTTGCATTGGCCTCATTTCCGGCAGCTTGAGTTTTGGAGAAATCCAGGAAAATTTGCAAATTTCTAGCTTGGGAGGCCAGGGTCGGCCAGTGCGAGTGGTCCCAAACAGAGGCCATTTTCCAGAGGACACTGGTGTCATTTTCCCAGGGTCTGGGCATCAGATGAATGCTGACTTTTAGGGCTCTGAGCACCTGCATTGGCCTGGTTTCTGACCACTTTAGTTTTGGAGAAATCCAGCAAAATTTTCAATTGTCTAGCTTTGGTGGCCGGGGTGGGCCAGGGCAAGTGGAATCAAACAGAGAGGCAATTTTCCAGGGGAAACAGAAGTCATTTCCCCAGGATCTGGGCATCAGATGAAAGCTGGCATTTGGGACTATGAGGACGTGCAGGGACTTAGATTCTGACCAGTTTAGTTATCGAGAAATCCAGCAAAATTTGCAAAATTCTAGCTTGGGTGGCCAGGGTCGGCCAGGGCGAGTGACCACAAACTGAGGCCATTTTCCAGAGAAAAAAGAAGTCAATTCCCCAGGGTCTGGGCATCAGATGAAAGCTGGCATTCGGCGCTCTGAGGACTTGCCTTGGCCTGGTTTGTGACTACTTTAGTTTTGGAGAAAGACAGCAAAATTTGCAAGTGCCTAGCTTGAGTGGCCCGAGTCGTTCAGGCTGTGTGGCCCCAAACAGAGGCCATTTTCCAGGGGAAACAGGTGTCATTTCCCCAGGGTCTGGGCATCAGATGAATGCTGACTTTTGGGGCTCTGAGCACCTGCATTGGCCTGGTTTCTGACCACTTTCTTTTTAGTGAAATCCTGCAAAATTTTCAATTGTCTAGCTTGGGTGGCCGGGGTGGGCCAGGGCAAGTGGCCTCAAACAGAGGCAATTTTCCGGGGGAAACAGGTGTCATTTCCACAGTGACTGGGCATCCGATGAAAGCTGGCATTTGGGGCTCTGAGCACTTGCATTTGCCTTGTTTCTGGCAGCTTGAGGTTTCGAGAATTCCCGCAAAATTTGCAATTGTCTGGCTTGGGTGGCCAGGGTCGGCCAGGGCGAGTGGCCGCAAACAGAGGCCATTTTCCAGGGAAAAAAGAAGTCATTTCCCCAGTGACTGGGCATCAGATGAAAGCTGGCGTTTGGGGCTCTGAGCACCTGCATTGGCCTGATTTCTGACCACTCGAATTTTGGAGAAATCCAGCAAAATTTTCAATTGTCTAGCTTTGGTGGCCGGGGTGGGCCAGGGCAAGTGGAATCAAACAGAGGCAATTTTCCGGGGAAAATGAAGTCATTTCCCCAGGATCTGGGCATCAGATGAAAGCTGGCGTTTGGGGCTCTGAGCACTTACTTTGGCCTCGTTTATGGCAGCTTTCATTTTGGAGAAAGCCAGCAACATTTTCAATTGTCCAGCTTGGTTGGCCTGAGTCGTCCAGGGCGCGTGACCCCAAACAGAGGCCATTTTCCAGGGGACACAGGAGTCATTTCCCCAGGATCTGGGCATCAGATGAAAGCTGGCATTTAGGGCTCTGAGGACTTGCATTTGCCTGCTTTTTGACCACTTTAGTTTTGGAGAAATCCAGCAACATTTTCAATAGTCTAGCTTGGGTGGCCTGGGTTGGCCAGGGCAAGTGGCCGCAAACGGAGGCCATTTTCCAGGGGAAACGGAAGTCATTTCCCCAGGGTCTGGGCATCGGATGAAAGCTGGCGTCTGGGACTCTGAGGACTTGTATTGGCCTGGTTTCTGACCACTTTAGTTTTAGAGAAAGCCAGCAAAATTTGCAAGTGCCTAGCGTGGGTGGCCTGAGTCGTCCAGGGTTTGTGGCCCCAAACAGAGGCCATTTTTCAGGGGACACAGGAGTCATTTCCCCAGGGTCTGGGCATCAGATGAAAGCGGGCTTTTGGGGCTCTGAGCCCTTGCATTGGCCTCATTTCTGGCAGCTTGAGTTTTGGAGAAATCCAGGAAAATTTGCAAATTTCTAGCTTGGGAGGCCAGGGTCGGCCAGTGCGAGTGGTCCCAAACAGAGGCCATTTTCCAGAGGACACTCTTGTCATTTTCCCAGGGTCTGGGCATCAGATGAATGCTGACTTTTGGGGCTCTGAGCACCTGCATTGGCCTGGTTTCTGACCACTTTAGTTTTGGAGAAATCCAGCAAAATTTTCAATTGTCTAGCTTGAGTGGCCGGGGTGGGCCAGGGCAAGTGGAATCAAACAGAGAGGCAATTTTCCAGGGGAAACAGAAGTCATTTCCCCAGGATCTGGGCATCAGATGAAAGCTGGCATTTGGGGCTCTGAGGACTTGCAGGGACTTAGATTCTGACCAGTTTAGTTATCGAGAAATCCAGCAAAATTTGCAAAATTCTAGCTTGGGTGGCCAGGGTCGGCCAGGGCGAGTGACCGCAAACTGAGGCCATTTTCCAGAGAAAAAAGAAGTCAATTCCCCAGGGTCTGGGCATCAGATGAAAGCTGGCGTTCGGCGCTCTGAGGGCTTGCCTTGGCCTGGTTTGTGACTACTTTAGTTTTGGAGAAAGACAGCAAAATTTGCAAGTGCCTAGCTTGAGTGGCCCGAGTCGTTCAGGCTGTGTGGCCCCAAACAGAGGCCATTTTCCAGGGGAAACAGGTGTCATTTCCCCAGGGTCTGGGCATCAGATGAATGCTGACTTTTGGGGCTCTGAGCACCTGCATTGGCCTGATTTCTGACCACTCGAATTTTGGAGAAATCCAGCAAAATTTTCAATTGTCTAGCTTTGGTGGCCGGGGTGGGCCAGGGCAAGTGGAATCAAACAGAGGCAATTTTCCGGGGAAAATGAAGTCATTTCCCCAGGATCTGGGCATCAGATGAAAGCTGGCGTTCGGGGCTCTGAGCACTTACTTTGGCCTCGTTTATGGCAGCTTTCATTTTGGAGAAAGCCAGCAACATTTTCAATTGTCCAGCTTGGTTGGCCTGAGTCGTCCAGGGCGCGTGACCCCAAACAGAGGCCATTTTCCAGGGGACACAGGAGTCATTTCCCCAGGATCTGGGCATCAGATGAAAGCTGGCATTTAGGGCTCTGAGGACTTGCATTTGCCTGCTTTTTGACCACTTTAGTTTTGGAGAAATCCAGCAACATTTTCAATAGTCTAGCTTGGGTGGCCTGGGTTGGCCAGGGCAAGTGGCCGCAAACGGAGGCAATTTTCCAGGGGAAACAGAAGTCATTTCCCCAGGATCTGGGCATCAGATGAAAGCTGGCATTTGGTACTATGAGGACGTGCAGGGACTTAGATTCGGACCAGTTTAGTTATCGAGAAATCCAGCAAAATTTGCAAAATTCTAGCTTGGGTGGCCAGGGTCGGCCAGGGCGAGTGACCGCAAACTGAGGCCATTTTCCAGAGAAAAAAGAAGTCAATTCCCCAGGATCTGGGCATCAGATGAAAGCTGGCGTTCGGCGCTCTGAGGACTTGCCTTGGCCTGGTTTGTGACTACTTTAGTTTTGGAGAAAGACAGCAAAATTTGCAAGTGCCTAGCTTGAGTGGCCCGAGTCGTCCAGGCTGTGTGGCCCCAAACAGAGGCCATTTTCCAGGGGAAACAGGTGTCATTTCCCCAGGGACTGGGCATCAGATGAATGCTGACTTTTGGGGCTCTGAGCACCTGCATTGGCCTGGTTTCTGACCACTTTCTTTTTAGTGAAATCCAGCAAAATTTTCAATTGTCTAGCTTGGGTGGCCGGGGTGGGCCAGGGCAAGTGGCCTCAAACGGAGGCAATTTTCCGGGGGAAACAGGTGTCATTTCCCCAGTGACAGGGCATCCGATGAAAGCTGGCATTTGGGGCTCTGAGCACTTGCATTTGCCTTGTTTCTGGCCGCTTGAGGTTTCGAGAATTCCCGCAAAATTTGCAATTGTCTGGCTTGGGTGTCCAGGGTCGGCCAGGGCGAGTGGCCGCAAACAGAGGCCATTTTCCCGCGAAAAAAGAAGTCATTTCCCCAGTGACTGGGCATCAGATGAAAGCTGGCGTTTGGGGCTCTGAGCACCTGCATTGGCCTGATTTCTGACCACTCGAATTTTGGAGAAATCCAGCAAAATTTTCAATTGTCTAGCTTTGGTGGCCGGGGTGGGCCAGGGCAAGTGGAATCAAACAGAGGCAATTTTCCGGGGAAAATGAAGTCATTTCCCCAGGGTCTGGGCATCGGATGAAAGCTGGCGTTCGGGGCTCTGAGCACTTACTTTGGCCTCGTTTATGGCAGCTTTCATTTTGGAGAAAGCCAGCAACATTTTCAATTGTCCAGCTTGGTTGGCCTGAGTCGTCCAGGGCGCGTGACCCCAAACAGAGGCCATTTTCCAGGGGACACAGGAGTCATTTCCCCAGGATCTGGGCATCAGATGAAAGCTGGCATTTAGGGCTCTGAGGACTTGCATTTGCCTGCTTTTTGACCACTTTAGTTTTGGAGAAATCCAGCAACATTTTCAATAGTCTAGCTTGGGTGGCCTGGGTTGGCCAGGGCAAGTGGCCGCAAACGGAGGCAATTTTCCAGGGGAAACAGAAGTCATTTCCCCAGGATCTGGGCATCAGATGAAAGCTGGCATTTGGTACTATGAGGACGTGCAGGGACTTAGATTCGGACCAGTTTAGTTATCGAGAAATCCAGCAAAATTTGCAAAATTCTAGCTTGGGTGGCCAGGGTCGGCCAGGGCGAGTGACCGCAAACTGAGGCCATTTTCCAGAGAAAAAAGAAGTCAATTCCCCAGGATCTGGGCATCAGATGAAAGCTGGCGTTCGGCGCTCTGAGGACTTGCCTTGGCCTGGTTTGTGACTACTTTAGTTTTGGAGAAAGACAGCAAAATTTGCAAGTGCCTAGCTTGAGTGGCCCGAGTCGTCCAGGCTGTGTGGCCCCAAACAGAGGCCATTTTCCAGGGGAAACAGGTGTCATTTCCCCAGGGACTGGGCATCAGATGAATGCTGACTTTTGGGGCTCTGAGCACCTGCATTGGCCTGGTTTCTGACCACTTTCTTTTTAGTGAAATCCAGCAAAATTTTCAATTGTCTAGCTTGGGTGGCCGGGGTGGGCCAGGGCAAGTGGCCTCAAACGGAGGCAATTTTCCGGGGGAAACAGGTGTCATTTCCCCAGTGACAGGGCATCCGATGAAAGCTGGCATTTGGGGCTCTGAGCACTTGCATTTGCCTTGTTTCTGGCCGCTTGAGGTTTCGAGAATTCCCGCAAAATTTGCAATTGTCTGGCTTGGGTGTCCAGGGTCGGCCAGGGCGAGTGGCCGCAAACAGAGGCCATTTTCCCGCGAAAAAAGAAGTCATTTCCCCAGTGACTGGGCATCAGATGAAAGCTGGCGTTTGGGGCTCTGAGCACCTGCATTGGCCTGATTTCTGACCACTCGAATTTTGGAGAAATCCAGCAAAATTTTCAATTGTCTAGCTTTGGTGGCCGGGGTGGGCCAGGGCAAGTGGAATCAAACAGAGGCAATTTTCCGGGGAAAATGAAGTCATTTCCCCAGGGTCTGGGCATCGGATGAAAGCTGGCGTTCGGGGCTCTGAGCACTTACTTTGGCCTCGTTTATGGCAGCTTTCATTTTGGAGAAAGCCAGCAACATTTTCAATTGTCCAGCTTGGTTGGCCTGAGTCGTCCAGGGCGCGTGACCCCAAACAGAGGCCATTTTCCAGGGGACACAGGAGTCATTTCCCCAGGATCTGGGCATCAGATGAAAGCTGGCATTTAGGGCTCTGAGGACTTGCATTTGCCTGCTTTTTGACCACTTTAGTTTTGGAGAAATCCAGCAACATTTTCAATAGTCTAGCTTGGGTGGCCAGGGTTGGCCAGGGCAAGTGGCCGCAAACGGAGGCCATTTTCCAGGGGAAACGGAAGTCATTTCCCCAGGGTCTGGGCATCGGATGAAAGCTGGCCTCTGGGACTCTGAGGACTTGTATTGGCCTGGTTTCTGACCACTTTAGTTTTAGAGAAAGCCAGCAAAAATTGCAAGTGCCTAGCGTGGGTGCCCTGAGTCGTCCAGGGTTTGTGGCCCCAAACAGAGGCCATTTTTCAGGGGACACAGGAGTCATTTTCCCAGGGTCTGGGCATCAGATGAAAGCGGGCTTTCGGGGCTCTGAGCACTTGCATTGGCCTCATTTCCGGCAGCTTGTGTTTTGGAGAAATCCAGGAAAATTTGCAAATTTCTAGCTTGGGTGGCCAGGGTCGGCCAGTGCGAGTGGTCCCAAACAGAGGCCATTTTCCAGAGGACACTCTTGTCATTTTCCCAGGGTCTGGGCATCAGATGAATGCTGACTTTTGGGGCTCTGAGCACCTGCATTGGCCTGGTTTCTGACCACTTTAGTTTTGGAGAAATCCAGCAAAATTTTCAATTGTCTAGCTTGGGTGGCCGGGGTGGGCCAGGGCAAGTGGCCTCAAACAGAGGCAATTTTCTGGGGAAAATAGAAGTCATTTCCCCAGGGTCTGGGTATCAGATGAAAGCTGGCATTTGGAGCTCTGAGCACTTGCATTTGCCTTGTTTCTGGCAGCTTGAGGTTTCGAGAATTCCCGCAAAATTTGCAAACGTTTAGCTTGGGTGTCCAGGGTCGGCCAGGGCGAGTGGCCGCAAACAGAGGCCATTTTCCAGGGAAAAAAGAAGTCATTTCCCCAGCGTCTGGGCATCAGATGAAAGCTGGCGTTTGGGGCTCTGAGCACGTGCATTGGCCTGGTTTCTGACCACTTTAGTTTTGGAGAAAGCCCGCAAAATTTTCAATTGTCTAGCTTGAGTGGCCGGGGTGGGCCAGGGCAAGTGGAATCAAACAGAGAGGCAATTTTCCAGGGGAAACAGAAGTCATTTCCCCAGGATCTGGGCATCAGATGAAAGCTGGCATTTGGTACTATGAGGACGTGCAGGGACTTAGATTCGGACCAGTTTAGTTATCGAGAAATCCAGCAAAATTTGCAAAATTCTAGCTTGGGTGGCCAGGGTCGGCCAGGGCGAGTGACCGCAAACTGAGGCCATTTTCCAGAGAAAAAAGAAGTCAATTCCCCAGGGTCTGGGCATCAGATGAAAGCTGGCGTTCGGCGCTCTGAGGACTTGCCTTGGCCTGGTTTGTGACTACTTTAGTTTTGGAGAAAGACAGCAAAATTTGCAAGTGCCTAGCTTGAGTGGCCCGAGTCGTACAGGCTGTGTGGCCCCAAACAGAGGCCATTTTCCAGGGGAAACAGGTGTCATTTCCCCAGGGACTGGGCATCAGATGAATGCTGACTTTTGGGGCTCTGAGCACCTGCATTGGCCTGGTTTCTGACCACTTTCTTTTTAGTGAAATCCAGCAAAATTTTCAATTGTCTAGCTTGGGTGGCCGGGGTGGGCCAGGGCAAATGGCCTCAAACGGAGGCAATTTTCCGGGGGAAACAGGTGTCATTTCCCCAGTGACTGGGCATCCGATGAAAGCTGGCATTTGGGGCTCTGAGCACTTGCATTTGCCTTGTTTCTGGCAGCTTGAGGTTTCGAGAATTCCCGCAAAATTTGCAATTGTCTGGCTTGGGTGGCCAGGGTCGGCCAGGGCGAGTGGCCGCAAACAGAGGCCATTTTACCGCGAAAAAAGAAGTCATTTCCCCAGTGACTGGGCATCAGATGAAAGCTGGCGTTTGGGGCTCTGAGCACCTGCATTGGCCTGATTTCTGACCACTCGAATTTTGGAGAAATCCAGCAAAATTTTCAATTGTCTAGCTTTGGTGGCCGGGGTGGGCCAGGGCAAGTGGAATCAAACAGAGGCAATTTTCCGGGGAAAATGAAGTCATTTCCCCAGGATCTGGGCATCAGATGAAAGCTGGCATTTAGGGCTCTGAGGACTTGCATTTGCCTGCTTTTTGACCACTTTAGTTTTGGAGAAATCCAGCAACATTTTCAATAGTCTAGCTTGGGTGGCCTGGGTTGGCCAGGGCAAGTGGCCGCAAACGGAGGCCATTTTCCAGGGGAAACGGAAGTCATTTCCCCAGGGTCTGGGCATCGGATGAAAGCTGGCCTCTGGGACTCTGAGGACTTGTATTGGCCTGGTTTCTGACCACTTTAGTTTTAGAGAAAGCCAGCAAAATTTGCAAGTGCCTAGCGTGGGTGGCCTGAGTCGTCCAGGGTTTGTGGCCCCAAACAGAGGCCATTTTTCAGGGGACACAGGAGTCATTTCCCCAGGGTCTGGGCATCAGATGAAAGCGGGCTTTTGGGGCTCTGAGCCCTTGCATTGGCCTCATTTCCGGCAGCTTGAGTTTTGGAGAAATCCAGGAAAATTTGCAAATTTCTAGCTTGGGAGGCCAGGGTCGGCCAGTGCGAGTGGTCCCAAACAGAGGCCATTTTCCAGAGGACACTGGTGTCATTTTCCCAGGGTCTGGGCATCAGATGAATGCTGACTTTTAGGGCTCTGAGCACCTGCATTGGCCTGGTTTCTGACCACTTTAGTTTTGGAGAAATCCAGCAAAATTTTCAATTGTCTAGCTTTGGTGGCCGGGGTGGGCCAGGGCAAGTGGAATCAAACAGAGAGGCAATTTTCCAGGGGAAACAGAAGTCATTTCCCCAGGATCTGGGCATCAGATGAAAGCTGGCATTTGGGACTATGAGGACGTGCAGGGACTTACATTCTGACCAGTTTAGTTATCGAGAAATCCAGCAAAATTTGCAAAATTCTAGCTTGGGTGGCCAGGGTCGGCCAGGGCGAGTGACCGCAAACTGAGGCCATTTTCCAGAGAAAAAAGAAGTCAATTCCCCAGGGTCTGGGCATCAGATGAAAGCTGGCGTTCGGCGCTCTGAGGACTTGCCTTGGCCTGGTTTGTGACTACTTTAGTTTTGGAGAAAGCCAGCAAAATTTGCAAGTGCCAAGCTTGAGTGGCCCGAGTCGTCCAGGGTGTGTGGCCCCAAATAGAGGCCATTTTCCAGGGGAAACAGGTGTCATTTCCCCAGGGACTGGGCATCCGATGAAAGCTGGCATTTGGGGCTCTGAGCACTTGCATTTGCCTTGTTTCTGGCAGCTTGAGGTTTCGAGAATTCCCGCAAAATTTGCAATTGTCTGGCTTGGGTGGCCAGGGTCGGCCTGGGCGAGTGGCCGCAAACAGAGGCCATTTTCCAGGGAAAAAAGAAGTCATTTCCCCAGTGACTGGGCATCAGATGAAAGCTGGCGTTTGGGGCTCTGAGCACCTGCATTGGCCTGATTTCTGACCACTCGAATTTTGGAGAAATCCAGCAAAATTTTCAATTGTCTAGCTTTGGTGGCCGGGGTGGGCCAGGGCAAGTGGAATCAAACAGAGGCAATTTTCCGGGGAAAATGAAGTCATTTCCCCAGGATCTGGGCATCGGATGAAAGCTGGCGTTCGGGGCTCTGAGCACTTACTTTGGCCTCGTTTATGGCAGCTTTCATTTTGGAGAAAGCCAGCAACATTTTCAATTGTCCAGCTTGGTTGGCCTGAGTCGTCCAGGGCGCGTGACCCCAAACAGAGGCCATTTTCCAGGGGACACAGGAGTCATTTCCCCAGGATCTGGGCATCAGATGAAAGCTGGCATTTAGGGCTCTGAGGACTTGCATTTGCCTGCTTTTTGACCACTTTAGTTTTGGAGAAATCCAGCAACATTTTCAATAGTCTAGCTTGGGTGGCCAGGGTTGGCCAGGGCAAGTGGCCGCAAACGGAGGCCATTTTCCAGGGGAAACGGAAGTCATTTCCCCAGGGTCTGGGCATCGGATGAAAGCTGGCCTCTGGGACTCTGAGGACTTGTATTGGCCTGGTTTCTGACCACTTTAGTTTTAGAGAAAGCCAGCAAAATTTGCAAGTGCCTAGCGTGGGTGGCCTGAGTCGTCCAGGGTTTGTGGCCCCAAACAGAGGCCATTTTTCAGGGGACACAGGAGTCATTTTCCCAGGGTCTGGGCATCAGATGAAAGCGGGCTTTTGGGGCTCTGAGCACTTGCATTGGCCTCATTTCCGGCAGCTTGTGTTTTGGAGAAATCCAGGAAAATTTGCAAATTTCTAGCTTGGGTGGCCAGGGTCGGCCAGTGCGAGTGGTCCCAAACAGAGGCCATTTTCCAGAGGACACTCTTGTCATTTTCCCAGGGTCTGGGCATCAGATGAATGCTGACTTTTGGGGCTCTGAGCACCTGCATTGGCCTGGTTTCTGACCACTTTAGTTTTGGAGAAATCCAGCAAAATTTTCAATTGTCTAGCTTGGGTGGCCGGGGTGGGCCAGGGCAAGTGGCCTCAAACAGAGGCAATTTTCTGGGGAAAATAGAAGTCATTTCCCCAGGGTCTGGGTATCAGATGAAAGCTGGCATTTGGAGCTCTGAGCACTTGCATTTGCCTTGTTTCTGGCAGCTTGAGGTTTCGAGAATTCCCGCAAAATTTGCAAACGTTTAGCTTGGGTGTCCAGGGTCGGCCAGGGCGAGTGGCCGCAAACAGAGGCCATTTTCCAGGGAAAAAAGAAGTCATTTCCCCAGGGTCTGGGCATCAGATGAAAGCTGGCGTTTGGGGCTCTGAGCACGTGCATTGGCCTGGTTTCTGACCACTTTAGTTTTGGAGAAAGCCCGCAAAATTTTCAATTGTCTAGCTTGAGTGGCCGGGGTGGGCCAGGGCAAGTGGAATCAAACAGAGAGGCAATTTTCCAGGGGAAACAGAAGTCATTTCCCCAGGATCTGGGCATCAGATGAAAGCTGGCATTTGGGACTATGAGGACGTGCAGGGACTTACATTCTGACCAGTTTAGTTATCGAGAAATCCAGCAAAATTTGCAAAATTCTAGCTTGGGTGGCCAGGGTCGGCCAGGGCGAATGGCCGCAAACAGAGGCCATTTTCCAGGGAAAAAAGAAGTCATTTCCCCAGTGACTGGGCATCAGATGAAAGCTGGCGTTTGGGGCTCTGAGCACGTGCATTTGCCTGCTTTTTGACCACTTTAGTTTTGGAGAAAGCCAGCAAAATTTGCAAGTGTCTCGCTTGGGGGGCCGGGGTCGGCCAGGGCGAATGGCTACAAAGAGAGGCAATTTTCCAGGGGAAACAGAAGTCATTTCCCCAGGATCTGGGCATCAGATGAAAGCTGGCATTTGGGACTATGAGGACGTGCAGGGACTTAGATTCTGACCAGTTTAGTTATCGAGAAATCCAGCAAAATTTGCAAAATTCTAGCTTGGGTGGCCCGGGTCGGCCAGGGCGAGTGACCGCAAACTGAGGCCATTTTCCAGAGAAAAAAGAAGTCAATTCCCCAGGGTCTGGGCATCAGATGAAAGCTGGCGTTCGGCGCTCTGAGGACTTGCCTTGGCCTGGTTTGTGACTACTTTAGTTTTGGAGAAAGACAGCAAAATTTGCAAGTGCCAAGCTTGAGTGGCCCGAGTCGTCCAGGGCCTGTGGCCCCCAACAGAGGCCATTTTCCAGGGGAAACAGGTGTCATTTCCCCAGGGACTGGGCATCAGATGAATGCTGACTTTTGGGGCTCTGAGCACCTGCATTGGCCTGGTTTCTGACCACTTTCTTTTTAGTGAAATCCAGCAAAATTTTCAATTGTCTAGCTTGGGTGGCCGGGGTGGGCCAGGGCAAGTGGCCTCAAACGGAGGCAATTTTCCGGGGGAAACAGGTGTCATTTCCCCAGTGACTGGGCATCCGATGAAAGCTGGCATTTGGGGCTCTGAGCACTTGCATTTGCCTTGTTTCTGGCAGCTTGAGGTTTCGAGAATTCCCGCAAAATTTGCAATTGTCTGGCTTGGGTGGCCAGGGTCGGCCAGGGCGAGTGGCCGCAAACAGAGGCCATTTTCCAGGGAAAAAAGAAGTCATTTCCCCAGTGACTGGGCATCAGATGAAAGCTGGCGTTTGGGGCTCTGAGCACCTGCATTGGCCTGATTTCAGACCACTCGAATTTTGGAGAAATCCAGCAAAATTTTCAATTGTCTAGCTTTGGTGGCCGGGGTGGGCCAGGGCAAGTGGAATCAAACAGAGGCAATTTTCCGGGGAAAATGAAGTCATTTCCCCAGGATCTGGGCATCAGATGAAAGCTGGCGTTCGGGGCTCTGAGCACTTACTTTGGCCTCATTTATGGCAGCTTTCATTTTGGAGAAAGCCAGCAACATTTTCAATTGTCCAGCTTGGTTGGCCTGAGTCGTCCAGGGCGCGTGACCCCAAACAGAGGCCATTTTCCAGGGGACACAGGAGTCATTTCCCCAGGATCTGGGCATCAGATGAAAGCTGGCATTTAGGGCTCTGAGGACTTGCATTTGCCTGCTTTTTGACCACTTTAGTTTTGGAGAAATCCAGCAACATTTTCAATAGTCTAGCTTGGGTGGCCTGGGTTGGCCAGGGCAAGTGGCCGCAAACGGAGGCCATTTTCCAGGGGAAACGGAAGTCATTTCCCCAGGGTCTGGGCATCGGATGAAAGCTGGCGTCTGGGACTCTGAGGACTTGTATTGGCCTGGTTTCTGACCACTTTAGTTTTAGAGAAAGCCAGCAAAATTTGCAAGTGCCTAGCGTGGGTGGCCTGAGTCGTCCAGGGTTTGTGGCCCCAAACAGAGGCCATTTTTCAGGGGACACAGGAGTCATTTTCCCAGGGTCTGGGCATCAGATGAAAGCTGGCGTTTGGCGCTCTGAGGACTTGCCTTGGCCTGGTTTGTGACTACTTTAGTTCTGGAGAAAGCCAGCAAAATTTGCAAATGCCTAGCTTGAGTGGCCCGAGTCGTCCAGGGCAAGTGGCCCCAAACAGAGGCCATTTTCCAGAGGACACTGGTGTCATTTTCCCAGGGTCTGGGCATCAGATGAATGCTGACTTTTGGGGCTCTGAGCACCTGCATTGGCCTGGTTTCTGACCACTTTAGTTTTGGAGAAATCCTGCAAAATTTTCAATTGTCTAGCTTGGGTGGCCGGGGTGGGCCAGGGCAAGTGGCCTCAAACAGAGGCAATTTTCCGGGGAAAATAGAAGTCATTTCCCCAGGGTCTGGGTATCAGATGAAAGCTGGCATTTGGGGCTCTGAGCACTTGCATTTGCCTTGTTTCTGGCAGCTTGAGGTTTCGAGAATTCCCGCAAAATTTGCAAATGTTTAGCTTGGGTGTCCAGGGTCGGCCAGGGCGAGTGGCCGCAAACAGAGGCCATTTTCCAGGGAAAAAAGAAGTCATTTCCCCAGTGACTGGGCATCAGATGAAAGCTGGCGTTTGGGGCTCTGAGCACGTGCATTGGCCTGCTTTCTGACCACTTTAGTTTTGGAGAAAGCCAGCAAAATTTGCAAGTGTCTCGCTTGGGTGGCCGGGGTCGGCCAGGGCGAATGGCTACAAATAGAGGCAATTTTCCAGGGGAAACAGAAGTCATTTCCCCAGGATCTGGGCATCCGATGAAAGCTGGCATTTGGGGCTCTGAGCACTTGCATTTGCCTTGTTTCTGGCAGCTTGAGGTTTCGAGAATTCCCGCAAAATTTGCAATTGTCTGGCTTGGGTGGCCAGGGTCGGCCAGGGCGAGTGGCCGCAAACAGAGGCCATTTTCCAGGGAAAAAAGAAGTCATTTCCCCAGTGACTGGGCATCAGATGAAAGCTGGCGTTTGGGGCTCTGAGCACCTGCATTGGCCTGATTTCTGACCACTCGAATTTTGGAGAAATCCAGCAAAATTTTCGATTGTGTAGCTTTGGTGGCCGGGGTGGGCCAGGGCAAGTGGAATCAAACAGAGGCAATTTTCCGGGGAAAATGAAGTCATTTCCCCAGGATCTGGGCATCAGATGAAAGCTGGCGTTCGGGGCTCTGAGCACTTACTTTGGCCTCGTTTATGGCAGCTTTCATTTTGGAGAAAGCCAGCAACATTTTCAATTGTCCAGCTTGGTTGGCCTGAGTCGTCCAGGGCGCGTGACCCCAAACAGAGGCCATTTTCCAGGGGACACAGGAGTCATTTCCCCAGGATCTGGGCATCAGATGAAAGCTGGCATTTAGGGCTCTGAGGACTTGCATTTGCCTGCTTTTTGACCACTTTAGTTTTGGAGAAATCCAGCAACATTTTCAATAGTCTAGCTTGGGTGGCCTGGGTTGGCCAGGGCAAGTGGCCGCAAACGGATGCCATTTTCCAGGGGAAACGGAAGTCATTTCCCCAGGGTCTGGGCATCGGATGAAAGATGGCGTCTGGGACTCTGAGGACTTGTATTGGCCTGGTTTCTGACCACTTTAGTTTTAGAGAAAGCCAGCAAAATTTGCAAGTGCCTAGCGTGGGTGCCCTGAGTCGTCCAGGGTTTGTGGCCCCAAACAGAGGCCATTTTTCAGGGGACACAGGAGTCATTTCCCCAGGGTCTGGGCATCAGATGAAAGCGGGCTTTTGGGGCTCTGAGCACTTGTATTGGCCTCATTTCCGGCAGCTTGAGTTTTGGAGAAATCCAGGAAAATTTGCAAATTTCTAGCTTGGGTGGCCAGGGTCGGCCAGTGCGAGTGGTCCCAAACAGAGGCCATTTTCCAGAGGACACTGGTGTCATTTTCCCAGGGTCTGGGCATCAGATGAATGCTGACTTTTGGGGCTCTGAGCACCTGCATTGGCCTGGTTTCTGACCACTTTAGTTTTGGAGAAATCCAGCAAAATTTTCAATTGTCTAGCTTGGGTGGCCGGGGTGGGCCAGGGCAAGTGGCCTCAAACAGAGGCAATTTTCCGGGGAAAATAGAAGTCATTTCCCCAGGGTCTGGGTATCAGATGAAAGCTGACATTTGGGGCTCTGAGCACTTGCATTTGCCTTGTTTCTGGCAGCTTGAGGTTTCGAGAATTCCCGCAAAATTTGCAATTGTCTGGCTTGGGTGGCCAGGGTCGGCCTGGGCGAGTGGCCGCAAACAGAGGCCATTTTCCAGGGAAAAAAGAAGTCATTTCCCCAGTGACTGGGCATCAGATGAAAGCTGGCGTTTGGGGCTCTGAGCACGTGCATTGGCCTGGTTTCTGACCACTTTAGTTTTGGAGAAAGCCAGCAAAATTTTCAAGTGTCTCGCTTGGGGGGCCAGGGTCGGCCAGGGCGAATGGCTACAAAGAGAGGCAATTTTCCAGGGGAAACAGAAGTCATTTCCCCAGGATCTGGGCATCAGATGAAAGCTGGCATTTGGGACTATGAAGACGTGCAGGGACTTACATTCTGACCAGTTTAGTTATCGAGAAATCCAGCAAAATTTGCAAAATTCTAGCTTGGGTGGCCAGGGTCGGCCAGGGCGAGTGACCGCAAACAGAGGCCATTTTCCAGGGAAAAAAGAAGTAATTTCCCCAGTGACTGGGCATCAGATGAAAGCTGGCGTTTGGGGCTCTGAGCACGTGCATTGGCCTGCTTTCTGACCACTTTAGTTTTGGAGAAAGCCAGCAAAATTTGCAAGTGTCTCGCTTGGGTGGCCGGGGTCGGCCAGGGCGAATGGCTACAAATAGAGGCAATTTTCCAGGGGAAACAGAAGTCATTTCCCCAGGATCTGGGCATCCGATGAAAGCTGGCATTTGGGGCTCTGAGCACTTGCATTTGCCTTGTTTCTGGCAGCTTGAGGTTTCGAGAATTCCCGCAAAATTTGCAATTGTCTGGCTTGGGTGGCCAGGGTCGGCCAGGGCGAGTGGCCGCAAACAGAGGCCATTTTCCAGGGAAAAAAGAAGTCATTTCCCCAGTGACTGGGCATCAGATGAAAGCTGGCGTTTGGGGCTCTGAGCACCTGCATTGGCCTGATTTCTGACCACTCGAATTTTGGAGAAATCCAGCAAAATTTTCGATTGTGTAGCTTTGGTGGCCGGGGTGGGCCAGGGCAAGTGGAATCAAACAGAGGCAATTTTCCGGGGAAAATGAAGTCATTTCCCCAGGATCTGGGCATCAGATGAAAGCTGGCGTTCGGGGCTCTGAGCACTTACTTTGGCCTCGTTTATGGCAGCTTTCATTTTGGAGAAAGCCAGCAACATTTTCAATTGTCCAGCTTGGTTGGCCTGAGTCGTCCAGGGCGCGTGACCCCAAACAGAGGCCATTTTCCAGGGGACACAGGAGTCATTTCCCCAGGATCTGGGCATCAGATGAAAGCTGGCATTTAGGGCTCTGAGGACTTGCATTTGCCTGCTTTTTGACCACTTTAGTTTTGGAGAAATCCAGCAACATTTTCAATAGTCTAGCTTGGGTGGCCTGGGTTGGCCAGGGCAAGTGGCCGCAAACGGATGCCATTTTCCAGGGGAAACGGAAGTCATTTCCCCAGGGTCTGGGCATCGGATGAAAGATGGCGTCTGGGACTCTGAGGACTTGTATTGGCCTGGTTTCTGACCACTTTAGTTTTAGAGAAAGCCAGCAAAATTTGCAAGTGCCTAGCGTGGGTGCCCTGAGTCGTCCAGGGTTTGTGGCCCCAAACAGAGGCCATTTTTCAGGGGACACAGGAGTCATTTCCCCAGGGTCTGGGCATCAGATGAAAGCGGGCTTTTGGGGCTCTGAGCACTTGTATTGGCCTCATTTCCGGCAGCTTGAGTTTTGGAGAAATCCAGGAAAATTTGCAAATTTCTAGCTTGGGTGGCCAGGGTCGGCCAGTGCGAGTGGTCCCAAACAGAGGCCATTTTCCAGAGGACACTGGTGTCATTTTCCCAGGGTCTGGGCATCAGATGAATGCTGACTTTTGGGGCTCTGAGCACCTGCATTGGCCTGGTTTCTGACCACTTTAGTTTTGGAGAAATCCAGCAAAATTTTCAATTGTCTAGCTTGGGTGGCCGGGGTGGGCCAGGGCAAGTGGCCTCAAACAGAGGCAATTTTCCGGGGAAAATAGAAGTCATTTCCCCAGGGTCTGGGTATCAGATGAAAGCTGACATTTGGGGCTCTGAGCACTTGCATTTGCCTTGTTTCTGGCAGCTTGAGGTTTCGAGAATTCCCGCAAAATTTGCAATTGTCTGGCTTGGGTGGCCAGGGTCGGCCTGGGCGAGTGGCCGCAAACAGAGGCCATTTTCCAGGGAAAAAAGAAGTCATTTCCCCAGTGACTGGGCATCAGATGAAAGCTGGCGTTTGGGGCTCTGAGCACGTGCATTGGCCTGGTTTCTGACCACTTTAGTTTTGGAGAAAGCCAGCAAAATTTTCAAGTGTCTCGCTTGGGGGGCCAGGGTCGGCCAGGGCGAATGGCTACAAAGAGAGGCAATTTTCCAGGGGAAACAGAAGTCATTTCCCCAGGATCTGGGCATCAGATGAAAGCTGGCATTTGGGACTATGAAGACGTGCAGGGACTTACATTCTGACCAGTTTAGTTATCGAGAAATCCAGCAAAATTTGCAAAATTCTAGCTTGGGTGGCCAGGGTCGGCCAGGGCGAGTGACCACAAACAGAGGCCATTTTCCAGGGAAAAAAGAAGTAATTTCCCCAGTGACTGGGCATCAGATGAAAGCTGGCGTTTGGGGCTCTGAGCACGTGCATTGGCCTGCTTTCTGACCACTTTGGTTTTGGAGAAAGCCAGCAAAATTTGCAAGTGTCTCGCTTTGGTGGCCGGGGTGGGCCAGGGCAAGTGGAATCAAACAGAGGCAATTTTCCGGGGAAAATGAAGTCATTTCCCCAGTGACTGGGCATCAGATGAAAGCTGGCGTTCGGGGCTCTGAGCACTTACTTTGGCCTCGTTTATGGCAGCTTTCATTTTGGAGAAAGCCAGCAACATTTTCAATCGTCCTGCTTGGGTGGCCTGAGTCGTCCAGGGCGCGTGGCCCCAAACAGAGGCCATTTTCCAGGGGACACAGGAGTCATTTCCCCAGGATCTGGGCATTAGATGAAAGCTGGCATTCAGGGCTCTGAGAACTTGCATTTTCCTGCTTTCGGACCACTTTAGATTTGGAGAAATCCAGCAACATTTTCCATAGTCTAGCTTGGGTGGCCAGGGTTGGCCAGGGCAAGTGGCCTCAAACAGAGGCATTTTTCCGGGGAAAATAGAAGTCATTTCCCCAGGGTCTGGGTATCAGATGAAAGCTGGCATTTGGGGCTCTGAGCACGTGCATTGGCCTTGTTTCTGGCAGCTTGAGGTTTCGAGAATTCCCACAAAATTTGCAAATGTTTAGCTTGGGTGGCCAGGGTCGGCCAGGGCGAGTGGCCGCAAACAGAGGCCATTTTCCAGGGAAAAAAGAAGTCATTTGCCCAGTGACTGGGCATCAGATGAAAGCTGGCGTTCGGGGCTCTGGGGACTTGCATTGGCCTGGTTTGTGACTACTTTAGTTTTGGAGAAAACCAGCAAAATTTGCAAGTGCCAAGCTTGAGTGGCCCGAGTCGTCCAGGGCCTGTGGCCCCAAACAGAGGCCATTTTCCAGGGGAAACAGAAGTCATTTCCCCAGTGACTGGGCATCAGATGAAAGCTGGCGTTTGGGGCTCTGAGCATGTGCATTGGCCTGCTTTCTGACCACTTTAGTTTTGGAGAAAGCCAGCAAAATTTGCAATTGTCTGGCTTGGGTGGCCAGGGTCGGCCAGGGCGAGTGGCCGCAAACAGAGGCCATTTTCCAGGGAAAAAAGAAGTCATTTCCCCAGTGACTGGGCATCAGATGAAAGCTGGCGTTTGGGGCTCTGAGCACCTGCATTGGCCTGATTTCAGACCACTCGAATTTTGGAGAAATCCAGCAAAATTTTCAATTGTCTAGCTTTGGTGGCCGGGGTGGGCCAGGGCAAGTGGAATCAAACAGAGGCAATTTTCCGGGGAAAATGAAGTCATTTCCCCAGGATCTGGGCATCAGATGAAAGCTGGCGTTCGGGGCTCTGAGCACTTACTTTGGCCTCATTTATGGCAGCTTTCATTTTGGAGAAAGCCAGCAACATTTTCAATTGTCCAGCTTGGTTGGCCTGAGTCGTCCAGGGCGCGTGACCCCAAACAGAGGCCATTTTCCAGGGGACACAGGAGTCATTTCCCCAGGATCTGGGCATCAGATGAAAGCTGGCATTTAGGGCTCTGAGGACTTGCATTTGCCTGCTTTTTGACCACTTTAGTTTTGGAGAAATCCAGCAACATTTTCAATAGTCTAGCTTGGGTGGCCTGGGTTGGCCAGGGCAAGTGGCCGCAAACGGAGGCCATTTTCCAGGGGAAACGGTAGTCATTTCCCCAGGGTCTGGGCATCGGATGAAAGCTGGCGTCTGGGACTCTGAGGACTTGTATTGGCCTGGTTTCTGACCACTTTAGTTTTAGAGAAAGCCAGCAAAATTTGCAAGTGCCTAGCGTGGGTGCCCTGAGTCGTCCAGGGTTTGTGGCCCCAAACAGAGGCCATTTTTCAGGGGACACAGGAGTCATTTCCCCAGGGTCTGGGCATCAGATGAAAGCGGGCTTTTGGGGCTCTGAGCACTTGTATTGGCCTCATTTCCGGCAGCTTGAGTTTTGGAGAAATCCAGGAAAATTTGCAAATTTCTAGCTTGGGTGGCCAGGGTCGGCCAGTGCGAGTGGTCCCAAACAGAGGCCATTTTCCAGAGGACACTGGTGTCATTTTCCCAGGGTCTGGGCATCAGATGAATGCTGACTTTTGGGGCTCTGAGCACCTGCATTGGCCTGGTTTCTGACCACTTTAGTTTTGGAGAAATCCAGCAAAATTTTCAATTGTCTAGCTTGGGTGGCCGGGGTGGGCCAGGGCAAGTGGCCTCAAACAGAGGCAATTTTCCGGGGAAAATAGAAGTCATTTCCCCAGGGTCTGGGTATCAGATGAAAGCTGACATTTGGGGCTCTGAGCACTTGCATTTGCCTTGTTTCTGGCAGCTTGAGGTTTCGAGAATTCCCGCAAAATTTGCAATTGTCTGGCTTGGGTGGCCAGGGTCGGCCTGGGCGAGTGGCCGCAAACAGAGGCCATTTTCCAGGGAAAAAAGAAGTCATTTCCCCAGTGACTGGGCATCAGATGAAAGCTGGCGTTTGGGGCTCTGAGCACGTGCATTGGCCTGGTTTCTGACCACTTTAGTTTTGGAGAAAGCCAGCAAAATTTTCAAGTGTCTCGCTTGAGGGGCCAGGGTCGGCCAGGGCGAATGGCTACAAAGAGAGGCAATTTTCCAGGGGAAACAGAAGTCATTTCCCCAGGATCTGGGCATCAGATGAAAGCTGGCATTTGGGACTATGAAGACGTGCAGGGACTTACATTCTGACCAGTTTAGTTATCGAGAAATCCAGCAAAATTTGCAAAATTCTAGCTTGGGTGGCCAGGGTCGGCCAGGGCGAGTGACCGCAAACTGAGGCCATTTTCCAGAGAAAAAAGAAGTCAATTCCCCAGGGTCTGGGCATCAGATGAAAGCTGGCGTTCGGCGCTCTGAGGACTTGCCTTGGCCTGGTTTGTGACTACTTTAGTTTTGGAGAAAGCCAGCAAAATTTGCAAGTGCCTAGCTTGAGTGGCCCGAGTCGTCCAGGGCGTGTGGCCCCAAACAGAGGCCATTTTCCAGGGGAAACAGGTGTCATTTCCCCAGGGTCTGGGCATCAGATGAATGCTGACTTTTGGGGCTCTGAGCACCTGCATTGGCCTGGTTTCTGACCACTTTCTTTTTAGTGAAATCCTGCAAAATTTTCAATTGTCTAGCTTGGGTGGCCGGGGTGGGCCAGGGCAAGTGGCCTCAAACAGAGGCAATTTTCCGGGGAAAATAGAAGTCATTTCCCCAGGGTCTGGGTATCAGATGAAAGCTGGCATTTGGGGCTCTGAGCACTTGCATTTGCCTTGTTTCTGGCAGCTTGAGGTTTCGAGAATTCCCGCAAAATTTGCAAATGTTTAGCTTGGGTGTCCCGGGTCGGCCAGGGCGAGTGGCCGCAAACAGAGGCCATTTTCCAGGGAAAAAAGAAGTAATTTCCCCAGTGACTGGGCATCAGATGAAAGCTGGCGTTTGGGGCTCTGAGCACGTGCATTGGCCTGCTTTCTGACCACTTTGGTTTTGGAGAAAGCCAGCAAAATTTGCAAGTGTCTCGCTTTGGTGGCCGGGGTGGGCCAGGGCAAGTGGAATCAAACAGAGGCAATTTTCCGGGGAAAATGAAGTCATTTCCCCAGGATCTGGGCATCAGATGAAAGCTGGCGTTCGGGGCTCTGAGCACTTACTTTGGCCTCGTTTATGGCAGCTTTCATTTTGGAGAAAGCCAGCAACATTTTCAATCGTCCTGCTTGGGTGGCCTGAGTCGTCCAGGGCGCGTGGCCCCAAACAGAGGCCATTTTCCAGGGGACACAGGAGTCATTTCCCCAGGATCTGGGCATTAGATGAAAGCTGGCATTCAGGGCTCTGAGAACTTGCATTTTCCTGCTTTCGGACCACTTTAGATTTGGAGAAATCCAGCAACATTTTCCATAGTCTAGCTTGGGTGGCCAGGGTTGGCCAGGGCAAGTGGCCTCAAACAGAGGCATTTTTCCGGAGAAAATAGAAGTCATTTCCCCAGGGTCTGGGTATCAGATGAAAGCTGGCATTTGGGGCTCTGAGCACGTGCATTGGCCTTGTTTCTGGCAGCTTGAGGTTTCGAGAATTCCCACAAAATTTGCAAATGTTTAGCTTGGGTGGCCAGGGTCGGCCAGGGCGAGTGGCCGCAAACAGAGGCCATTTTCCAGGGAAAAAAGAAGTCATTTGCCCAGTGACTGGGCATCAGATGAAAGCTGGCGTTCGGGGCTCTGAGGACTTGCATTGGCCTGGTTTGTGACTACTTTAGTTTTGGAGAAAACCAGCAAAATTTGCAAGTGCCAAGCTTGAGTGGCCCGAGTCGTCCAGGGCCTGTGGCCCCAAACAGAGGCCATTTTCCAGGGGAAACAGAAGTCATTTCCCCAGGGACTGGGCATCCGATGAAAGCTGGCATTTGGGGCTCTGAGCACTTGCATTTGCCTTGTTTCTGGCAGCTTGAGGGTTCGAGAATTCCCGCAAAATTTGCAATTGTCTGGCTTGGGTGGCCAGGGTCGGCCTGGGCGAGTGGCCCCAAACAGAGGCCATTTTCCAGGGAAAAAAGAAGTCATTTCCCCAGTGACTGGGCATCAGATGAAAGCTGGCGTTCGGGGCTCTGAGCACTTACTTTGGCCTCGTTTATGACAGCTTTCATTTTGGAGAAAGCCAGCAACATTTTCAATTGTCCAGCTTGGGTGGCCCGAGTCGTCCAGGGCGCGTGGCCCCAAACAGAGGCCATTTTCCAGGGGACACAGGAGTCATTTCCCCAGTGACTGGGCATCAGATGAAAGCTGGCGTTTGGGGCTCTGAGCATGTGCATTGGCCTGCTTTCTGACCACTTTAGTTTTGGAGAAAGCCAGCAAAATTTGCAAGTGTCTCGCTTGGGTGGCCGGCGTCGGCCAGGGCGAATGGCTACAAAGAGAGGCAATTTTCCAGGGGAAACAGAAGTCATTTCCCCAAGATCTGGGCATCAGATGAAAGCTGGCATTTGGCACTATGAGGACTTGCAGGGACTTAGATTCTGACCAGTTTAGTTATCGAGAAATCCAGCAAAATTTGCAAAATTCTAGCTTGGGTGGCCAGGGTCGGCCAGGGCGAGTGACCGCAAACTGAGGCCATTTTCCAGAGAAAAAAGAAGTCATTTCCCCAGGGTCTGGGCATCAGATGAAAGCTGGCGGTCGGTGCTCTGAGGACTTGCCTTGGCCTGGTTTGTGACTACTTTAGTTATGGAGGAAACCAGCAAAATTTGCAAGTGCCAAGCTTGAGTGGCCCGAGTCGTCCAGGGCCTGTGGCCCCAAACAGAGGCCATTTTCCAGGGGACACAGGAGTCATTTCACCAGGGTCTGGGCATCCGATGAAAGCTGGCATTTGGGGCTCTGAGCACTTGCATTTGCCTTGTTTCTAGCAGCTTGAGGTTTCGAGAATTCCCGCAAAATTTGCAATTGTCTGGCTTGGGTGGCCTGGGTTGGCCAGGGCAAGTGGCCGCAAACGGAGGCCATTTTCCAGGGGAAATGGAAGTCATTTCCCCAGGGTCTGGGCATCGGATGAAAGCTGGCATCTGGGACTCTGAGGACTTGTATTGGCCTGGTTTCTGACCACTTTAGTTTTAGAGAAAGCCAGCAAAATTTGCAAGTGCCTAGCGTGGGTGCCCTGAGTCGTCCAGGGTTTGTGGCCCCAAACAGAGGCCATTTTCCAGGGGAAACAGGGGTCATTTCCCCAGGGTCTGGGCATCAGATGAATGCTGACTTTCGGGGCTCTGAGCACCTGCATTGGCCTGGTTTCTGACCACTTGAATTTTGGAGAAATCCAGCAAAATTTGCAAGTGTCTCGCTTTGGTGGCCGGGGTGGGCCAGGGCAAGTGGAATCAAACAGAGGCAATTTTCCGGGGAAAATGAAGTCATTTCCCCAGGATCTGGGCATCAGATGAAAGCTGGCGTTCGGGGCTCTGAGCACTTACTTTGGCCTCGTTTATGGCTGCTTTCATTTTGGAGAAAGCCAGCAACATTTTCAATTGTCCAGCTTGGGTGGCCTGAGTTGTCCAGGGCGCGTGGCCCCAAACAGAGGCCATTTTCCAGGGGACACAGGAGTCATTTCCCCAGGATCTGGGCATCAGATGAAAGCTGGCATTTAGGGCTCTGAGGACTTGCATTTTCCTGCTTTCGGACCACTTTAGTTTTGGAGAAATCCAGCAACATTTTCCATAGTCTAGCTTGGGTGGCCAGGGTTGGCCAGGGCAAGTGGCCTCAAACAGAGGCATTTTTCCGGGGAAAATAGAAGTCATTTCCCCAGGGTCTGGGTATCAGATGAAAGCTGGCATTTGGGGCTCTGAGCACGTGCATTGGCCTTGTTTCTGGCAGCTTGAGGTTTCGAGAATTCCCACAAAATTTGCAAATGTTTAGCTTGGGTGGCCGGGGTCGGCCAGGGCGAATGGCTACAAAGAGAGGCAATTTTCCAGGGGAAACAGAAGTCATTTCCCCAAGATCTGGGCATCAGATGAAAGCTGGCATTTGGGGCTCTGAGCACTTGCATTTGCCTTGTTTCTGGCAGCTTGAGGTTTCGAGAATTCCCGCAAAATTTGCAATTGTCTGGCTTGGGTGGCCTCGGTTGGCCAGGGCAAGTGGCCGCAAACGGAGGCCATTTTCCAGGGGAAATGGAAGTCATTTCCCCAGGGTCTGGGCATCGGATGAAAGCTGGGGTCTGGGACTCTGAGGACTTGTATTGGCCTGGTTTCTGACCACTTTAGTTTTAGAGAAAGCCAGCAAAATTTGCAAGTGCCTAGCGTGGGTGCCCTGAGTCGTCCAGGGTGTGTGGCCCCAAACAGAGGCCATTTTCCAGGGGAAACAGGTGTCATTTCCCCAGGGTCTGGGCATCAGATGAATGCTGACTTTCGGGGCTCTGAGCACCTGCATTGGCCTGGTTTCTGACCACTTTCTTTTTATTGAAATCCTGCAAAATTTTCAATTGTCTAGCTTGGGTGGCCGGGGTGGGCCAGGGCAAGTGGTCTCAAACAGAGGCAATTTTCCGGGGAAAATAGAAGTCATTTCCCCAGGGTCTGGGTATCAGATGAAAGCTGGCATTTGAGGCTCTGAGCACTTGAATTTGTCTTGTTTCTGGCAGCTTGAGGTTTCGAGAATTCCCGCAAAATTTGCAAATGTTTAGCTTGGGTGTCCAGGGTCGGCCAGGGCGAGTGGCCGCAAACAGAGGCCATTTTCCAGGGAAAAAAGAAGTAATTTCCCCAGTGACTGGGCATCAGATGAAAGCTGGCGTTTGGGGCTCTGAGCACGTGTATTGGCCTGCTTTCTGACCACTTTAGTTTTGGAGAAAGCCAGCAAAATTTGCAAGTGTCTCGCTAGGGTGGCCGGGGTCGGCCAGGGCGAATGGCTACAAAGAGAGGCAATTTTCCAGGGGAAACAGAAGTCATTTCCCCAGGATCTGGGCATCAGATGAAAGCTGGCATTTGGCACTATGAGGACTTGCAGGGACTTAGATTCTGACCAGTTTAGTTATCGAGAAATCCAGCAAAATTTGCAAAATTCTAGCTTGGGTGGCCAGGGTCGGACTGGGCGAGTGACCGCAAACAGAGGCCATTTTCCAGGGAATAAAGAAGTCATTTCCCCAGGGTCTGGGCCTCAGATGAAAGCTGGCGTTCGGCGCTCTGAGGACTTGCCTTGGCCTGGTTTGTGACTACTTTAGTTTTGGAGAAAGCCAGCAAAATTTGCAAGTGCCTAGCTTGAGTGGCCCGAGTCGTCCAGGGCGTGTGGCCCCAAACAGAGGCCATTTTCCAGAGGAAACAGGTGTCTTTTCCCCAGGGACTGGGCATCAGATGAATGCTGACTTTCGGGGCTCTGAGCACCTGCATTGGCCTGGTTTCTGACCACTTTCTTTTTAGAGTAATCCTCCAAAATTTTCAATTGTCTTGCTTGGGTGGCCAGGGTGGGCCAGGGCAAGTGGCGTCAAACAGAGGCAATTTTCTGGGGAAAATAGAAGTCATTTCCCCAGGGTCAGGGTATCAGATGAAAGCTGGCATTTGGGGCTCTGAGCACTTGCCTTGGCCTCGTTTCTGGCAGCTTTCATTTTGGAGAAAGCCAGCAAAATTTGCAAAATTCTAGCTTGGGTGGCCAGGTTCGGCCAGGGTGAGTGGCCGCAAACAGAGGCCATTTTCCAGGGAAAAAAGAAGTCATTTCCCCAGTGACTGGGCATCAGATGAAAGCTGGCGGTCGGTGCTCTGAGGACTTGCATTGGCCTGGTTTGTGACTACTTTAGTTTTGGAGAAAACCAGCAAAATTTGCAAGTGCCAAGCTTGAGTGGCCCGAGTCGTCCAGGGCCTGTGGCCCCAAACAGAGGCCATTTTCCAGGGGAAACAGAAGTCATTTCCCCAGGGACTGGGCATCCGATGAAAGCTGGCATTTGGGGCTCTGAGCACTTGCATTTGCCTTGTTTCTGGCAGCTTGAGGTTTCGAGAATTCCCGCAAAATTTGCAATTGTCTGGCTTGGGTGGCCAGGGTCGGCCTGGGCGAGTGGCCGCAAACAGAGGCCATTTTCCAGGGAAAAAAGAAGTCATTTCCCCAGTGACTGGGCATCAGATGAAAGCTGGCGTTCGGGGCTCTGAGCACTTACTTTGGCCTCGTTTATGACAGCTTTCATTTTGGAGAAAGCCAGCAACATTTTCAATTGTCCAGCTTGGGTGGCCCGAGTCGTCCAGGGCGCGTGGCCCCAAACAGAGGCCATTTTCCAGGGGACACAGGAGTCATTTCCCCAGTGACTGGGCATCAGATGAAAGCTGGCGTTTGGGGCTCTGAGCATGTGCATTGGCCTGCTTTCTGACCACTTTAGTTTTGGAGAAAGCCAGCAAAATTTGCAAGTGTCTCGCTTGGGTGGCCGGGGTCGGCCAGGGCAAATGGCTACAAAGAGAGGCAATTTTCCAGGGGAAACAGGTGTCATTTCCCCAAGATCTGGGCATCAGATGAAAGCTGGCATTTGGGGCTCTGAGCACTTGCATTTGCCTTGTTTCTGGCAGCTTGAGGTTTCGAGAATTCCCGCAAAATTTGCAATTGTCTGGCTTGGGTGGCCTGGGTTGGCCAGGGCAAGTGGCCGCAAACGGAGGCCATTTTCCAGGGGAAATGGAAGTCATTTCCCCAGGGTCTGGGCATCGGATGAAAGCTGGGGTCTGGGACTCTGAGGACTTGTATTGGCCTGGTTTCTGACCACTTTACTTTTAGAGAAAGCCAGCAAAATTTGCAAGTGCCTAGCGTGGGTGCCCAGAGTCGTCCAGGGTGTGTGGCCCCAAACAGAGGCCATTTTCCAGGGGAAACAGGTGTCATTTCCCCAGGGTCTGGGCATCAGATGAATGCTGACTTTCGGGGCTCTGAGCACCTGCATTGGCCTGGTTTCTGACCACTTTCTTTTTATTGAAATCCTGCAAAATTTTCAATTGTCTAGCTTGGGTGGCCGGGGTGGGCCAGGGCAAGTGGCCTCAAACAGAGGCAATTTTCCGGGGAAAATAGAAGTCATTTCCCCAGGGTCTGGGTATCAGATGAAAGCTGGCATTTGAGGCTCTGAGCACTTGCATTTGCCTTGTTTCTGGCAGCTTGAGGTTTCGAGAATTCCCGCAAAATTTGCAAATGTTTAGCTTGGGTGGCCAGGGTTGGCCAGGGCGAGTGGCCGCAAACAGAGGCCATTTTCCAGGGAAAAAAGAAGTCATTTCCCCAGTGACTGGGCATCAGATGAAAGCTGGCATTTGGGGCTCTGAGGACTTGCATTGGCCTGGTTTGTGACTACTTTAGTTATGGAGAAAACCAGCAAAATTTGCAAGTCCCAAGCTTGAGTGGCCCGAGTCGTCCGGGGCCTGTGGCCCCAAACAGAGGCCATTTTCCAGGGGAAACAGGTGACATTTCCCCAGGGACTGGGCATCCGATGAAAGCTGGCCTTTGGGGCTCTGAGCACTTGCATTTGCCTTGTTTCTGGCAGCTTGAGGTTTCGAGAATTCCCGCAAAATTTGCAATTGCCTGGCTTGGGTGGCCAGGGTCGGCCTGGGCGAGTGGCCGCAAACAGAGGCCATTTTCCAGGGAAAAAAGAAGTCATTTCCCCAGTGACTGGGCATCAGATGAAAGCTGGCGTTCGGGGCTCTGAGCACTTACTTTGGCCTCGTTTATGACAGCATTCATTTTGGAGAAAGCCAGCAACATTTTCAATTGTCCAGCTTGGGTGGCCCGAGTCGTCCAGGGCGCGTGGCCCCAAACAGAGGCCATTTTCCAGGGGACACAGGAGTCATTTCCCCAGTGACTGGGCATCAGATGAAAGCTGGCATTTGGCACTATGAGGACTTGCAGGGACTTAGATTCTGACCAGTTTAGTTATCAAGAAATCCAGCAAAATTTGCAAAATTCTAGCTTGGGTGGCCAGGGTCGGCCAGGGCGAGTGACCGCAAACTGAGGCCATTTTCCAGAGAAAAAAGAAGTAATTTCCCCAGGGTCTGGGCATCAGATGAAAGCTGGCGGTCGGTGCTCTGAGGACTTGCATTGGCCTGGTTTGTGACTACTTTAGTTATGGAGAAAACCAGCAAAATTTGCAAGTGCCAAGCTTGAGTGGCCCGAGTCGTCCAGGGCCTGTGGCCCCAAACAGAGGCCATTTTCCAGGGGAAACAGGTGTCATTTCCCCAGGGACTGGGCATCCGATGAAAGCTGGCATTTGGGGCTCTGAGCACTTGCATTTGCCTTGTTTCTGGCAGCTTGAGGTTTCGAGAATTCCCGCAAAATTTGCAATTGTCTGGCTTGGGTGGCCAGGGTCGGCCTGGGCGAGTGGCCGCAAACAGAGGCCATTTTCCAGGGAAAAAAGAAGTCATTTCCCCAGCGTCTGGGCATCAGATGAATGCTGACTTTCGGGGCTCTGAGCACTTGCATTGGCCTGGTTTCTGACCACTTTCTTTTTAGTGAAATCCTGCAAAATTTTCAATTGTCTAGCTTGGGTGGCCGGGGTGGGCCAGGGCAAGTGGCCTCAAACAGAGGCAATTTTCCGGGGAAAATAGAAGTCATTTCCCCAGGGTCTGGGTATCAGATGAAAGCTGGCATGTGGGGCTCTGTGCACTTGCATTTGCCTTATTTCTGGCAGCTTGAGGCTTTGAGAATTCCCGCAAAATTTGCAAATGTCTGGCTTGGGTGGCCAGGGTCGGCCAGGGCGAGTGGCCGCAAACAGAGGCCATTTTCCAGGGAAAAAAGAAGTCATTTCCCCAGTGACTGGGCATCAGATGAAAGCTGGCGTTTGGGGCTCTGAGCACCTGCATTGGCCTGATTTCTGACCACTCGAATTTTGGAGAAATCCAGCAAAATTTTCAATTGTCTACCTTTGGTGGCCGGGATGGGCCAGGGCAAGTGGAATCAAACAGAGGCAATTTTCCGGGGAAAATGAAGTCATTTCCCCAGGGTCTGGGCATCGGATGAAAGCTGGCGTCTGGGACTCTGTGGACTTGTATTGGCCTGGTTTCTGACCACTTTAGTTTTAGAGAAAGCCAGCAAAATTTGCAAGTGCATAGCGTGGGTTCCCTGAGTCTTCCAGGGTTTGTGGCCCCAAACAGAGGCCATTTTTCAAGGGACACAGGAGTCATTTCCCCAGGGTCTGGGCATCAGATGAAAGCGGGCTTTTGGGGCTCTGAGCACTTGCATTGGCCTCATTTCCGGCAGCTTGAGTTTTGGAGAAATCCAGGAAAATTTGCAAATTTCTAGCTTGGGTGGCCAGGGTCGGCCAGTGCGAGTGGTCCCAAACAGAGGCCATTTTCCAGAGGACACTGGTGTCATTTTCCCAGGGTCTGGGCATCAGATGAATGCTGACTTTTGGGGCTCTGAGCACCTGCATTGGCCTGGTTTCTGACCACTTTAGTTTTGGAGAAATCCAGCAACATTTTCCATAGTCTAGCTTGGGTGGCCAGGGTTTGCCATGGCAAGTGGCCTCAAACAGAGGCAATTTTCCGGGGAAAATAGAAGTCATTTCCCCAGGGTCTGGGTATCAGGTGAAAGCTGGCATTTGGGGCTCTGAGCACGTGCATTGGCCTTGTTTCTGGCAGCTTGAGGTTTCGAGAATTCCCGCAAAATTTGCAAATGTTTAGCTTGGGTGTCCAGGGTCGGCCAGGGCGTGTGGCCGCAAACAGAGGCCATTTTCCAGGGAAAAAAGAAGTCATTTCCCCAGTGACTGGGCATCAGATGAAAGCTGGCGTTCGGGGCTCTGAGCACTTACTTTGGCCTCGTTTATGACAGCTTTCATTTTGGAGAAAGCTAGCAACATTTTCAATTGTCCAGCTTGGGTGACCCGAGTCGTCCAGGGCGCGTGGCCCCAAACAGAGGCCATTTTCCAGGGGACACAGGAGTCATTTCCCCAGTGACTGGGCATCAGATGAAAGCTGGCGTTTGGGGCTCTGAGCACGTGCATTGGCCTGCTTTCTGACCACTTTAGTTTTGGAGAAAGCCAGCAAAATTTGCAAGTGTCTCGCTTGGGTGGCCGGGGTCGGCCAGGGCGAATGGCTACAAAGAGAGGCAATTTTCCAGGGGAAACAGAAGTCATTTCCCCAAGATCTGGGCATCAGATGAAAGCTGGCATTTGGCACTATGAGGACTTGCAGGGACTTAGATTCTGACCAGTTTAGTTATCGAGAAATCCAGCA
This sequence comes from Passer domesticus, assembly GCF_036417665.1. NCBI lineage: Eukaryota > Metazoa > Chordata > Aves > Passeriformes > Passeridae > Passer > Passer domesticus. Next base: position 4,646,601 of record NC_087511.1, read on the forward strand.
AAATTTGCAAAATTCTAGCTTGGGTGGCCAGGGTCGGCCAGGGCGAGTGACCGCAAACTGAGGCCATTTTCCAGCGAAAAAAGAAGTCATTTCCCCAGGGTCTGGGCATCAGATGAAAGCTGGCGGTCGGTGCTCTGAGGACTTGCATTGGCCTGGTTTGTGACTACTTTAGTTATGGAGAAAACCAGCAAAATTTGCAAGTGCCAAGCTTGAGTGGCCCGAGTCGTCCAGGGCCTGTGGCCCCAAACAGAGGCCATTTTCCAGGGGAAACAGGTGTCATTTCCCCAGGGACTGGGCATCCGATGAAAGCTGGCATTTGGGGCTCTGAGCACTTGCATTTGCCTTGTTTCTGGCAGCTTGAGGTTTCGAGAATTCCCGCAAAATTTGCAATTGTCTGGCTTGGGTGGCCAGGGTCGGCCTGGGCGAGTGGCCGCAAACAGAGGCCATTTTCCAGGGAAAAAAGAAGTCATTTCCCCAGCGTCTGGGCATCAGATGAATGCTGACTTTCGGGGCTCTGAGCACTTGCATTGGCCTGGTTTCTGACCACTTTCTTTTTAGTGAAATCCTGCAAAATTTTCAATTGTCTAGCTTGGGTGGCCGGGGTGGGCCAGGGCAAGTGGCCTCAAACAGAGGCAATTTTCCGGGGAAAATAGAAGTCATTTCCCCAGGGTCTGGGTATCAGATGAAAGCTGGCATGTGGGGCTCTGTGCACTTGCATTTGCCTTATTTCTGGCAGCTTGAGGCTTCGAGAATTCCCGCAAAATTTGCAAATGTCTGGCTTGGGTGGCCAGGGTCGGCCAGGGCGAGTGGCCGCAAACAGAGGCCATTTTCCAGGGAAAAAAGAAGTCATTTCCCCAGTGACTGGGCATCAGATGAAAGCTGGCGTTTGGGGCTCTGAGCACCTGCATTGGCCTGATTTCTGACCACTCGAATTTTGGAGAAATCCAGCAAAATTTTCAATTGTCTAGCTTTGGTGGCCGGGGTGGGCCAAGGCAAGTGGAATCAAACAGAGGCAATTTTCCGGGGAAAATGAAGTCATTTCCCCAGGATCTGGGCATCAGATGAAAGCTGGCATTTAGGGCTCTGAGGACTTACATTTGCCGGCTTTTTGACCACTTTAGTTTTGGAGAAATACAGCAACATTTTCAATAGACTAGCATGGGTGGCCTGGGTTGGCCAGGGCAAGTGGCCGCAAACGGAGGCTATTTTCCAGGGGAAACGGAAGTCATTTCCCCAGGGTCTGGGCATCGGATGAAAGCTGGCTTCTGGGACTCTGAGGACTTGTATTGGCCTGGTTTCTGACCACTTTAGTTTTAGAGAAAGCCAGCAAAATTTGCAAGTGCATAGCGTGGGTGCCCTGAGTCGTCCAGGGTTTGTGGCCCCAAACAGAGGCCATTTTTCAGGGGACACAGGAGTCATTTCCCCAGGGTCTGGGCATCAGATGAAAGCGGGCTTTTGGGGCTCTGAGCACTTGCATTGGCCTCATTTCCGGCAGCTTGAGTTTTGGAGAAATCTAGGAAAATTTGCAAATTTCTAGCTTGGGTGGCCAGGGTCGGCCAGTGCGAGTGGTCCCAAACAGAGGCCATTTTCCAGAGGACACTGGTGTCATTTTCCCAGGGTCTGGGCATCAGATGAATGCTGACTTTTGGGGCTCTGAGCACCTGCATTGGCCTGGTTTCTGACCACTTTAGTTTTGGAGAAATCCATCAACATTTTCCATAGTCTAGCTTGGGTGGCCAGGGTTGGCCATGGCAAGTGGCCTCAAACAGAGGCAATTTTCCGGGGAAAATAGAAGTCATTTCCCCAGGGTCTGGGTATCAGGTGAAAGCTGGCATTTGGGGCTCTGAGCACGTGCATTGGCCTTGTTTCTGGCAGCTTGAGGTTTCGAGAATTCCCGCAAAATTTGCAAATGTTTAGCTTGGGTGTCCAGGGTCGGCCAGGGCGTGTGGCCGCAAACAGAGGCCATTTTCCAGGGAAAAAAGAAGTCATTTCCCCAGTGACTGGGCATCAGATGAAAGCTGGCGTTCGGGGCTCTGAGCACTTACTTTGGCCTCGTTTATGACAGCTTTCATTTTGGAGAAAGCTAGCAACATTTTCAATTGTCCAGCTTGGGTGACCCGAGTCGTCCAGGGCGCGTGGCCCCAAACAGAGGCCATTTTCCAGGGGACACAGGAGTCATTTCCCCAGTGACTGGGCATCAGATGAAAGCTGGCGTTTGGGGCTCTGAGCACGTGCATTGGCCTGCTTTCTGACCACTTTAGTTTTGGAGAAAGCCAGCAAAATTTGCAAGTGTCTCGCTTGGGTGGCCGGGGTCGGCCAGGGCGAATGGCTACAAAGAGAGGCAATTTTCCAGGGGAAACAGAAGTCATTTCCCCAAGATCTGGGCATCAGATGAAAGCTGGCATTTGGCACTATGAGGACTTGCAGGGACTTAGATTCTGACCAGTTTAGTTATCGAGAAATCCAGCAAAATTTGCAAAATTCTAGCTTGGGTGGCCAGGGTCGGCCAGGGCGAGTGACCGCAAACTGAGGCCATTTTCCAGCGAAAAAAGAAGTCATTTCCCCAGGGTCTGGGCATCAGATGAAAGCTGGCGGTCGGTGCTCTGAGGACTTGCATTGGCCTGGTTTGTGACTACTTTAGTTATGGAGAAAACCAGCAAAATTTGCAAGTGCCAAGCTTGAGTGGCCCGAGTCGTCCAGGGCCTGTGGCCCCAAACAGAGGCCATTTTCCAGGGGAAACAGGTGTCATTTCCCCAGGGACTGGGCATCCGATGAAAGCTGGCATTTGGGGCTCTGAGCACTTGCATTTGCCTTGTTTCTGGCAGCTTGAGGTTTCGAGAATTCCCGCAAAATTTGCAATTGTCTGGCTTGGGTGGCCAGGGTCGGCCTGGGCGAGTGGCCGCAAACAGAGGCCATTTTCCAGGGAAAAAAGAAGTCATTTCCCCAGCGTCTGGGCATCAGATGAATGCTGACTTTCGGGGCTCTGAGCACTTGCATTGGCCTGGTTTCTGACCACTTTCTTTTTAGTGAAATCCTGCAAAATTTTCAATTGTCTAGCTTGGGTGGCCGGGGTGGGCCAGGGCAAGTGGCCTCAAACAGAGGCAATTTTCCGGGGAAAATAGAAGTCATTTCCCCAGGGTCTGGGTATCAGATGAAAGCTGGCATGTGGGGCTCTGTGCACTTGCATTTGCCTTATTTCTGGCAGCTTGAGGCTTCGAGAATTCCCGCAAAATTTGCAAATGTCTGGCTTGTGTGGCCAGGGTCGGCCAGGGCGAGTGGCCGCAAACAGAGGCCATTTTCCAGGGAAAAAAGAAGTCATTTCCCCAGTGACTGGGCATCAGATGAAAGCTGGCGTTTGGGGCTCTGAGCACCTGCATTGGCCTGATTTCTGACCACTCGAATTTTGGAGAAATCCAGCAAAATTTTCAATTGTCTAGCTTTGGTGGCCGGGGTGGGCCAGGGCAAGTGGAATCAAACAGAGGCAATTTTCCGGGGAAAATGAAGTCATTTCCCCAGGATCTGGGCATCAGATGAAAGCTGGCATTTAGGGCTCTGAGGACTTACATTTGCCTGCTTTTTGACCACTTTAGTTTTGGAGAAATACAGCAACATTTTCAATAGTCTAGCATGGGTGGCCTGGGTTGGCCAGGGCAAGTGGCCGCAAACGGAGGCTATTTTCCAGGGGAAACGGAAGTCATTTCCCCAGGGTCTGGGCATCGGATGAAAGCTGGCGTCTGGGACTCTGAGGACTTGTATTGGCCTGGTTTCTGACCACTTTAGTTTTAGAGAAAGCCAGCAAAATTTGCAAGTGCATAGCGTGGGTGCCCTGAGTCGTCCAGGGTTTGTGGCCCCAAACAGAGGCCATTTTTCAAGGGACACAGGAGTCATTTCCCCAGGGTCTGGGCATAAGATGAAAGCGGGCTTTTGGGGCTCTGAGCACTTGCATTGGCCTCATTTCCGGCAGCTTGAGTTTTGGAGAAATCCAGGAAAATTTGCAAATTTCTAGCTTGGGTGGCCAGGGTCGGCCAGTGCGAGTGGTCCCAAACAGAGGCCATTTTCCAGAGGACACTGGTGTCATTTTCCCAGGGTCTGGGCATCAGATGAATGCTGACTTTTGGGGCTCTGAGCACCTGCATTGGCCTGGTTTCTGACCACTTTAGTTTTGGAGAAATCCGGCAACATTTTCCATAGTCTAGCTTGGGTGGCCAGGGTTGGCCATGGCAAGTGGCCTCAAACAGAGGCAATTTTCCGGGGAAAATAGAAGTCATTTCCCCAGGGTCTGGGTATCAGGTGAAAGCTGGCATTTGGGGCTCTGAGCACGTGCATTGGCCTGCTTTCTGACCACTTTAGTTTTGGAGAAAGCCAGCAAAATTTGCAAGTGTCTCGCTTGGGTGGCCGGGGTCGGCTAGGGCGAATGGCTACAAAGAGAGGCAATTTTCCAGGGGAAACAGAAGTCATTTCCCCAGGATCTGGGCATCAGATGAAAGCTGGCATTTGGCACTATGAGGACTTGCAGGGACTTAGATTCTGACCAGTTTAGTTATCGAGAAATCCAGCAAAATTTGCAAAATTCTAGCTTGGGAGGCCAGGGTCGGCCAGGGCGAGTGACCGCAAACTGAGGCCATTTTCCAGCGAAAAAAGAAGTCATTTCCCCAGGGTCTGGGCATCAGATGAAAGCTGGCGGTCGGTGCTCTGAGGACTTGCATTGGCCTGGTTTGTGACTACTTTAGTTATGGAGAAAACCAGCAAAATTTGCAAGTGCCAAGCTTGAGTGGCCCGAGTCGTCCAGGGCCTGTGGCCCCAAACAGAGGCCATTTTCCAGGGGAAACAGGTGTCATTTCCCCAGGGACTGGGCATCCGATGAAAGCTGGCATTTGGGGCTCTGAGCACTTGCATTTGCCTTGTTTCTGGCAGCTTGAGGTTTCGAGAATTCCCGCAAAATTTGCAATTGGCTGGCTTGAGTGGCCCGAGTCGTCCAGGGCGTGTGGCCCCAAACAGAGGCCATTTTCCAGGGGAAACAGGTGTCATTTCCCCAGGGTCTGGGCATCAGATGAATGCTGACTTTCGGGGCTCTGAGCACCTGCATTGGCCTGGTTTCTGACCACTTTCTTTTTAGTGAAATCCTGCAAAATTTTCAATTGTCTAGCTTGGGTGGCCGGGGTGGGCCAGGGCAAGTGGCCTCAAACAGAGGCAATTTTCCGGGGAAAATGAAGTCATTTCCCCAGGATCTGGGCATCAGATGAAAGCTGGCGTTTGGGGCTCTGAGCACCTGCATTGGCCTGATTTCTGACCACTCGAATTTTGGAGAAATCCAGGAAAATTTTCAATTGTCTAGCTTTGGTGGCCGGGGTGGGCCAGGGCAAGTGGAATCAAACAGAGGCAATTTTCCGGGGAAAATGAAGTCATTTCCCCAGGATCTGGGCATCAGATGAAAGTTGGCGTTCGGGGCTCTGAGCACTTACTTTGGCCTCGTTTATGGCAGCTTTCATTTTGGAGAAAGCCAGCAACATTTTCAATTGTCCAGCTTGGGTGGCCTGGGTTGGCCAGGGCAAGTGGCCGCAAACGGAGGCCATTTTCCAGGGGAAACGGAAGTCATTTCCCCAGGGTCTGGGCATCGTATGAAAGCTGGCGTCTGGGACTCTGAGGACTTGTATTGGCCTGGTTTCTGACCACTTTAGTTTTAGAGAAAGCCAGCAAAATTTGCAAGTGCCTAGCGTGGGTGGCCTGAGTCGTCCAGGGTTTGTGGCCCCAAACAGAGGCCATTTTTCAGGGGACACAGGAGTCATTTCCCCAGGGTCTGGGCATCAGATGAAAGCGGGCTTTTGGGGCTCTGAGCACTTGCATTGGCCTCATTTCCGGCAGCTTGACTTTTGGAGAAATCCAGGAAAATTTTCAATTGTCTAGCTTGGGTGGCCGGGGTGGGCCAGGGCAAGTGGCCTCAAACAGAGGCAATTTTCTGGGGAAAATAGAAGTCATTTCCCCAGGGTCTGGGTATCAGATGAAAGCTGGCATTTGGGGCTCTGAGCACTTGCATTGGCCTTGTTTCTGGCAGCTTGAGGTTTCGAGAATTCCCGCAAAATTTGCAAATGTTTAGCTTGGGTGTCCAGGGTCGGCCAGGGCGAGTGGCCGCAAACAGAGGCCATTTTCCAGCGAAAAAAGAAGTCATTTCCCCAGTGACTGGGCATCAGATGAAAGCTGGCGTTTGGGGCTCTGAGCACGTGCATTGGCCCGCTTTCTGACCACTTTAGTTTTGGAGAAAGCCAGCAAAATTTGCAAGTGTCTAGCTTGGGTGGCCGGGGTCGGCCAGGGCGAATGGCTACAAAGAGAGGCAATTTTCCAGGGGAAACAGAAGTCATTTCCCCAAGATCTGGGCATCAGATGAAAGCTGGCATTTGGCACTATGAGGACTTGCAGGGACTTAGATTCTGACCAGTTTAGTTATCGAGAAATCCAGCAAAATTTGCAAAATTCTAGCTTGGGTGGCCAGGGTCGGCCAGGGCGAGTGACCGCAAACTGAGGCCATTTTCCAGCGAAAAAAGAAGCCATTTCCCCAGGGTCTGGGCATCAGATGAAAGCTGGCATTTGGGGCTCTGAGCACGTGCATTGGCCTGGTTTCTGACCACTTTCTTTTTAGTGAAATCCTGCAAAATTTTCAATTGTCTAGCTTGGGTGGCCGGGGTGGGCCAGGGCAAGTGGCCTCAAACAGAGGCAATTTTCCGGGGAAAATGAAGTCATTTCCCCAGGATCTGGGCATCAGATGAAAGCTGGCGTTCGGGGCTCTGAGCACTTACTTTGGCCTCGTTTATGGCAGCTTTCATTTTGGAGAAAGCCAGCAACATTTTCAATTGTCCAGCTTGGTTGGCCTGAGTCGTCCAGGGCGCGTGGCCCCAAACAGAGGCCATTTTCCAGGGGACACAGGAGTCATTTCCCCAGGATCTGGGCATCAGATGAAAGCTGGCATTTAGGGCTCTGAGGACTTGCATTTGCCTGCTTTTTGACCACTTTAGTTTTGGAGAAATACAGCAACATTTTCAATAGTCTAGCTTGGGTGGCCTGGGTTGGCCAGGGCAAGTGGCCGCAAACGGAGGCCATTTTCCAGGGGAAACGGAAGTCATTTCCCCAGGGTCTGGGCATCGGATGAAAGCTGGCGTCTGGGACTCTGAGGACTTGTATTGGCCTGGTTTCTGACCACTTTAGTTTTAGAGAAAGCCAGCAAAATTTGCAAGTGCATAGCGTGGGTGCCCTGAGTCGTCCAGGGTTTGTGGCCCCAAACAGAGGCCATTTTTCAAGGGACACAGGAGTCATTTCCCCAGGGTCTGGGCATCAGATGAAAGCGGGCTTTTGGGGCTCTGAGCACTTGCATTGGCCTCATTTCCGGCAGCTTGAGTTTTGGAGAAATCCAGGAAAATTTGCAAATTTCTAGCTTGGGTGGCCAGGGTCGGCCAGTGCGAGTGGTCCCAAACAGAGGCCATTTTCCAGAGGACACTGGTGTCATTTTCCCAGGGTCTGGGCATCAGATGAATGCTGACTTTTGGGGCTCTGAGCACCTGCATTGGCCTGGTTTCTGACCACTTTAGTTTTGGAGAAATCCAGCAACATTTTCCATAGTCTAGCTTGGGTGGCCAGGGTTGGCCATGGCAAGTGGCCTCAAACAGAGGCAATTTTCCGGGGAAAATAGAAGTCATTTCCCCAGGGTCTGGGTATCAGGTGAAAGCTGGCATTTGGGGCTCTGAGCACGTGCATTGGCCTTGTTTCTGGCAGCTTGAGGTTTCGAGAATTCCCGCAAAATTTGCAAATGTTTAGCTTGGGTGTCCAGGGTCGGCCAGGGCGTGTGGCCGCAAACAGAGGCCATTTTCCAGGGAAAAAAGAAGTCATTTCCCCAGTGACTGGGCATCAGATGAAAGCTGGCGTTTGGGGCTCTGAGCACGTGCATTGGCCTGCTTTCTGACCACTTTAGTTTTGGAGAAAGCCAGCAAAATTTGCAAGTGTCTCGCTTGGGTGGCCGGGGTCGGCCAGGGCGAATGGCTACAAAGAGAGGCAATTTTCCAGGGGAAACAGAAGTCATTTCCCCAGGATCTGGGCATCAGATGAAAGCTGGCATTTGGCACTATGAGGACTTGCAGGGACTTAGATTCTGACCAGTTTAGTTATCGAGAAATCCAGCAAAATTTGCAAAATTCTAGCTTGGGTGGCCAGGGTCGGCCAGGGCGAGTGACCGCAAACTGAGGCCATTTTCCAGCGAAAAAAGAAGTCATTTCCCCAGGGTCTGGGCATCAGATGAAAGCTGGCGGTCGGTGCTCTGAGGACTTGCATTGGCCTGGTTTGTGACTACTTTAGTTATGGAGAAAACCAGCAAAATTTGCAAGTGCCAAGCTTGAGTGGCCCGAGTCGTCCAGGGCCTATGGCCCCAAACAGAGGCCATTTTCCAGGGGAAACAGGTGTCATTTCCCCAGGGACTGGGCATCCGATGAAAGCTGGCATTTGGGGCTCTGAGCACTTGCATTTGCCTTGTTTCTGGCAGCTTGAGGTTTCGAGAATTCCCGCAAAATTTGCAATTGTCTGGCTTGGGTGGCCAGGGTCGGCCAGGGCGAGTGGCCGCAAACAGAGGCCATTTTCCAGGGAAAAAAGAAGTCATTTCCCCAGGGTCTGGGCATCAGATGAATGCTGACTTTCGGGGCTCTGAGCACCTGCATTGGCCTGGTTTCTGACCACTTTCTTTTTAGTGAAATCCTGCAAAATTTTCAATTGTCTAGCTTGGGTGGCCGGGGTGGGCCAGGGCAAGTGGCCTCAAACAGAGGCAATTTTCCGGGGAAAATAGAAGTCATTTCCCCAGGGTCTGGGTATCAGATGAAAGCTGGCATTTGGGGCTCTGTGCACTTGCATTTGCCTTATTTCTGGCAGCTTGAGGCTTCGAGAATTCCCGAAAAATTTGCAAATGTCTGGCTTGTGTGGCCAGGGTCGGCCAGGGCGAGTGGCCGCAAACAGAGGCCATTTTCCAGGGAAAAAAGAAGTCATTTCCCCAGTGACTGGGCATCAGATGAAAGCTGGCGTTTGGGGCTCTGAGCACCTGCATTGGCCTGATTTCTGACCACTCGAATTTTGGAGAAATCCAGCAAAATTTTCAATTGTCTAGCTTTGGTGGCCGGGGTGGGCCAGGGCAAGTGGAATCAAACAGAGGCAATTTTCCGGGGAAAATGAAGTCATTTCCCCAGGATCTGGGCATCAGATGAAAGCTGGCATTTAGGGCTCTGAGGACTTACATTTGCCTGCTTTTTGACCACTTTAGTTTTGGAGAAATACAGCAACATTTTCAATAGTCTAGCATGGGTGGCCTGGGTTGGCCAGGGCAAGTGGCCGCAAACGGAGGCTATTTTCCAGGGGAAACGGAAGTCATTTCCCCAGGGTCTGGGCATCGGATGAAAGCTGGCGTCTGGGACTCTGAGGACTTGTATTGGCCTGGTTTCTGACCACTTTAGTTTTAGAGAAAGCCAGCAAAATTTGCAAGTGCATAGCGTGGGTGCCCTGAGTCGTCCAGGGTTTGTGGCCCCAAACAGAGGCCATTTTTCAAGGGACACAGGAGTCATTTCCCCAGGGTCTGGGCATCAGATGAAAGCGGGCTTTTGGGGCTCTGAGCACTTGCATTGGCCTCATTTCCGGCAGCTTGAGTTTTGGAGAAATCCAGGAAAATTTGCAAATTTCTAGCTTGGGTGGCCAGGGTCGGCCAGTGCGAGTGGTCCCAAACAGAGGCCATTTTCCAGAGGACACTGGTGTCATTTTCCCAGGGTCTGGGCATCAGATGAATGCTGACTTTTGGGGCTCTGAGCACCTGCATTGGCCTGGTTTCTGACCACTTTAGTTTTGGAGAAATCCGGCAACATTTTCCATAGTCTAGCTTGGGTGGCCAGGGTTGGCCATGGCAAGTGGCCTCAAACAGAGGCAATTTTCCGGGGAAAATAGAAGTCATTTCCCCAGGGTCTGGGTATCAGGTGAAAGCTGGCATTTGGGGCTCTGAGCACGTGCATTGGCCTGCTTTCTGACCACTTTAGTTTTGGAGAAAGCCAGCAAAATTTGCAAGTGTCTCGCTTGGGTGGCCGGGGTCGGCTAGGGCGAATGGCTACAAAGAGAGGCAATTTTCCAGGGGAAACAGAAGTCATTTCCCCAGGATCTGGGCATCAGATGAAAGCTGGCATTTGGCACTATGAGGACTTGCAGGGACTTAGATTCTGACCAGTTTAGTTATCGAGAAATCCAGCAAAATTTGCAAAATTCTAGCTTGGGAGGCCAGGGTCGGCCAGGGCGAGTGACCGCAAACTGAGGCCATTTTCCAGCGAAAAAAGAAGTCATTTCCCCAGGGTCTGGGCATCAGATGAAAGCTGGCGGTCGGTGCTCTGAGGACTTGCATTGGCCTGGTTTGTGACTACTTTAGTTATGGAGAAAACCAGCAAAATTTGCAAGTGCCAAGCTTGAGTGGCCCGAGTCGTCCAGGGCCTGTGGCCCCAAACAGAGGCCATTTTCCAGGGGAAACAGGTGTCATTTCCCCAGGGACTGGGCATCCGATGAAAGCTGGCATTTGGGGCTCTGAGCACTTGCATTTGCCTTGTTTCTGGCAGCTTGAGGTTTCGAGAATTCCCGCAAAATTTGCAATTGGCTGGCTTGAGTGGCCCGAGTCGTCCAGGGCGTGTGGCCCCAAACAGAGGCCATTTTCCAGGGGAAACAGGTGTCATTTCCCCAGGGTCTGGGCATCAGATGAATGCTGACTTTCGGGGCTCTGAGCACCTGCATTGGCCTGGTTTCTGACCACTTTCTTTTTAGTGAAATCCTGCAAAATTTTCAATTGTCTAGCTTGGGTGGCCGGGGTGGGCCAGGGCAAGTGGCCTCAAACAGAGGCAATTTTCCGGGGAAAATGAAGTCATTTCCCCAGGATCTGGGCATCAGATGAAAGCTGGCGTTTGGGGCTCTGAGCACCTGCATTGGCCTGATTTCTGACCACTCGAATTTTGGAGAAATCCAGGAAAATTTTCAATTGTCTAGCTTTGGTGGCCGGGGTGGGCCAGGGCAAGTGGAATCAAACAGAGGCAATTTTCCGGGGAAAATGAAGTCATTTCCCCAGGATCTGGGCATCAGATGAAAGTTGGCGTTCGGGGCTCTGAGCACTTACTTTGGCCTCGTTTATGGCAGCTTTCATTTTGGAGAAAGCCAGCAACATTTTCAATTGTCCAGCTTGGGTGGCCTGGGTTGGCCAGGGCAAGTGGCCGCAAACGGAGGCCATTTTCCAGGGGAAACGGAAGTCATTTCCCCAGGGTCTGGGCATCGTATGAAAGCTGGCGTCTGGGACTCTGAGGACTTGTATTGGCCTGGTTTCTGACCACTTTAGTTTTAGAGAAAGCCAGCAAAATTTGCAAGTGCCTAGCGTGGGTGGCCTGAGTCGTCCAGGGTTTGTGGCCCCAAACAGAGGCCATTTTTCAGGGGACACAGGAGTCATTTCCCCAGGGTCTGGGCATCAGATGAAAGCGGGCTTTTGGGGCTCTGAGCACTTGCATTGGCCTCATTTCCGGCAGCTTGACTTTTGGAGAAATCCAGGAAAATTTTCAATTGTCTAGCTTGGGTGGCCGGGGTGGGCCAGGGCAAGTGGCCTCAAACAGAGGCAATTTTCTGGGGAAAATAGAAGTCATTTCCCCAGGGTCTGGGTATCAGATGAAAGCTGGCATTTGGGGCTCTGAGCACTTGCATTGGCCTTGTTTCTGGCAGCTTGAGGTTTCGAGAATTCCCGCAAAATTTGCAAATGTTTAGCTTGGGTGTCCAGGGTCGGCCAGGGCGAGTGGCCGCAAACAGAGGCCATTTTCCAGCGAAAAAAGAAGTCATTTCCCCAGTGACTGGGCATCAGATGAAAGCTGGCGTTTGGGGCTCTGAGCACGTGCATTGGCCTGCTTTCTGACCACTTTAGTTTTGGAGAAAGCCAGCAAAATTTGCAAGTGTCTAGCTTGGGTGGCCGGGGTCGGCCAGGGCGAATGGCTACAAAGAGAGGCAATTTTCCAGGGGAAACAGAAGTCATTTCCCCAAGATCTGGGCATCAGATGAAAGCTGGCATTTGGCACTATGAGGACTTGCAGGGACTTAGATTCTGACCAGTTTAGTTATCGAGAAATCCAGCAAAATTTGCAAAATTCTAGCTTGGGTGGCCAGGGTCGGCCAGGGCGAGTGACCGCAAACTGAGGCCATTTTCCAGCGAAAAAAGAAGCCATTTCCCCAGGGTCTGGGCATCAGATGAAAGCTGGCATTTGGGGCTCTGAGCACGTGCATTGGCCTGGTTTCTGACCACTTTCTTTTTAGTGAAATCCTGCAAAATTTTCAATTGTCTAGCTTGGGTGGCCGGGGTGGGCCAGGGCAAGTGGCCTCAAACAGAGGCAATTTTCCGGGGAAAATGAAGTCATTTCCCCAGGATCTGGGCATCAGATGAAAGCTGGCGTTCGGGGCTCTGAGCACTTACTTTGGCCTCGTTTATGGCAGCTTTCATTTTGGAGAAAGCCAGCAACATTTTCAATTGTCCAGCTTGGTTGGCCTGAGTCGTCCAGGGCGCGTGGCCCCAAACAGAGGCCATTTTCCAGGGGACACAGGAGTCATTTCCCCAGGATCTGGGCATCAGATGAAAGCTGGCATTTAGGGCTCTGAGGACTTGCATTTGCCTGCTTTTTGACCACTTTAGTTTTGGAGAAATACAGCAACATTTTCAATAGTCTAGCTTGGGTGGCCTGGGTTGGCCAGGGCAAGTGGCCGCAAACGGAGGCCATTTTCCAGGGGAAACGGAAGTCATTTCCCCAGGGTCTGGGCATCGGATGAAAGCTGGCGTCTGGGACTCTGAGGACTTGTATTGGCCTGGTTTCTGACCACTTTAGTTTTAGAGAAAGCCAGCAAAATTTGCAAGTGCATAGCGTGGGTGCCCTGAGTCGTCCAGGGTTTGTGGCCCCAAACAGAGGCCATTTTTCAAGGGACACAGGAGTCATTTCCCCAGGGTCTGGGCATCAGATGAAAGCGGGCTTTTGGGGCTCTGAGCACTTGCATTGGCCTCATTTCCGGCAGCTTGAGTTTTGGAGAAATCCAGGAAAATTTGCAAATTTCTAGCTTGGGTGGCCAGGGTCGGCCAGTGCGAGTGGTCCCAAACAGAGGCCATTTTCCAGAGGACACTGGTGTCATTTTCCCAGGGTCTGGGCATCAGATGAATGCTGACTTTTGGGGCTCTGAGCACCTGCATTGGCCTGGTTTCTGACCACTTTAGTTTTGGAGAAATCCAGCAACATTTTCCATAGTCTAGCTTGGGTGGCCAGGGTTGGCCATGGCAAGTGGCCTCAAACAGAGGCAATTTTCCGGGGAAAATAGAAGTCATTTCCCCAGGGTCTGGGTATCAGGTGAAAGCTGGCATTTGGGGCTCTGAGCACGTGCATTGGCCTTGTTTCTGGCAGCTTGAGGTTTCGAGAATTCCCGCAAAATTTGCAAATGTTTAGCTTGGGTGTCCAGGGTCGGCCAGGGCGTGTGGCCGCAAACAGAGGCCATTTTCCAGGGAAAAAAGAAGTAATTTCCCCAGTGACTGGGCATCAGATGAAAGCTGGCGTTTGGGGCTCTGAGCACGTGCATTGGCCTGCTTTCTGACCACTTTAGTTTTGGAGAAAGCCAGCAAAATTTGCAAGTGTCTCGCTTGGGTGGCCGGGGTCGGCCAGGGCGAATGGCTACAAAGAGAGGCAATTTTCCAGGGGAAACAGAAGTCATTTCCCCAGGATCTGGGCATCAGATGAAAGCTGGCATTTGGCACTATGAGGACTTGCAGGGACTTAGATTCTGACCAGTTTAGTTATCGAGAAATCCAGCAAAATTTGCAAAATTCTAGCTTGGGTGGCCAGGGTCGGCCAGGGCGAGTGACCGCAAACTGAGGCCATTTTCCAGCGAAAAAAGAAGTCATTTCCCCAGGGTCTGGGCATCAGATGAAAGCTGGCGGTCGGTGCTCTGAGGACTTGCATTGGCCTGGTTTGTGACTACTTTAGTTATGGAGAAAACCAGCAAAATTTGCAAGTGCCAAGCTTGAGTGGCCCGAGTCGTCCAGGGCCTGTGGCCCCAAACAATGGCCATTTTCCAGGGGAAACAGGTGTCATTTCCCCAGGGACTGGGCATCCGATGAAAGCTGGCATTTGGGGCTCTGAGCACTTGCATTTGCCTTGTTTCTGGCAGCTTGAGGTTTCGAGAATTCCCGCAAAATTTGCAATAGGCTGGCTTGAGTGGCCCGAGTCGTCCAGGGCGTGTGGCCCCAAACAGAGGCCATTTTCCAGGGGAAACAGGTGTCATTTCCCCAGGGTCTGGGCATCAGATGAATGCTGACTTTCGGGGCTCTGAGCACCTGCATTGGCCTGGTTTCTGACCACTTTCTTTTTAGTGAAATCCTGCAAAATTTTCAATTGTCTAGCCTGGGTGGCCGGGGTGGGCCAGGGCAAGTGGCCTCAAACAGAGGCAATTTTCCGGGGAAAATGAAGTCATTTCCCCAGGATCTGGGCATCAGATGAAAGCTGGCGTTTGGGGCTCTGAGCACCTGCATTGGCCTGATTTCTGACCACTCGAATTTTGGAGAAATCCAGGAAAATTTTCAATTGTCTAGCTTTGGTGGCCGGGGTGGGCCAGGGCAAGTGGAATCAAACAGAGGCAATTTTCCGGGGAAAATGAAGTCATTTCCCCAGGATCTGGGCATCAGATGAAAGTTGGCGTTCGGGGCTCTGAGCACTTACTTTGGCCTCGTTTATGGCAGCTTTCATTTTGGAGAAAGCCAGCAACATTTTCAGTTGTCCAGCTTGGGTGGCCTGGGTTGGCCAGGGCAAGTGGCCGCAAACGGAGGCCATTTTCCAGGGGAAACGGAAGTCATTTCCCCAGGGTCTGGGCATCGTATGAAAGCTGGCGTCTGGGACTCTGAGGACTTGTATTGGCCTGGTTTCTGACCACTTTAGTTTTAGAGAAAGCCAGCAAAATTTGCAAGTGCCTAGCGTGGGTGGCCTGAGTCGTCCAGGGTTTGTGGCCCCAAACAGAGGCCATTTTTCAGGGGACACAGGAGTCATTTCCCCAGGGTCTGGGCATCAGATGAAAGCGGGCTTTTGGGGCTCTGAGCACTTGCATTGGCCTCATTTCCGGCAGCTTGAGTTTTGGAGAAATCCAGGAAAATTTTCAATTGTCTAGCTTGGGTGGCCGGGGTGGGCCAGGGCAAGTGGCCTCAAACAGAGGCAATTTTCTGGGGAAAATAGAAGTCATTTCCCCAGGGTCTGGGTATCAGATGAAAGCTGGCATTTGGGGCTCTGAGCACTTGCATTGGCCTTGTTTCTGGCAGCTTGAGGTTTCGAGAATTCCCGCAAAATTTGCAAATGTTTAGCTTGGGTGTCCAGGGTCGGCCAGGGCGAGTGGCCGCAAACAGAGGCTATTTTCCAGCGAAAAAAGAAGTCATTTCCCCAGTGACTGGGCATCAGATGAAAGCTGGCGTTTGGGGCTCTGAGCACGTGCATTGGCCTGCTTTCTGACCACTTTAGTTTTGGAGAAAGCCAGCAAAATTTGCAAGTGTCTAGCTTGGGTGGCCGGGGTCGGCCAGGGCGAATGGCTACAAAGAGAGGCAATTTTCCAGGGGAAACAGAAGTCATTTCCCCAAGATCTGGGCATCAGATGAAAGCTGGCATTTGGCACTATGAGGACTTGCAGGGACTTAGATTCTGACCAGTTTAGTTATCGAGAAATCCAGCAAAATTTGCAAAATTCTAGCTTGGGTGGCCAGGGTCGGCCAGGGCGAGTGACCGCAAACTGAGGCCATTTTCCAGCGAAAAAAGAAGCCATTTCCCCAGGGTCTGGGCATCAGATGAAAGCTGGCATTTGGGGCTCTGAGCACGTGCATTGGCCTGGTTTCTGACCACTTTCTTTTTAGGGAAATCCTGCAAAATTTTCAATTGTCTAGCTTGGGTGGCCGGGGTGGGCCAGGGCAAGTGGCCTCAAACAGAGGCAATTTTCCGGGGAAAATGAAGTCATTTCCCCAGGATCTGGGCATCAGATGAAAGCTGGCGTTCGGGGCTCTGAGCACTTACTTTGGCCTCGTTTATGGCAGCTTTCATTTTGGAGAAAGCCAGCAACATTTTCAATTGTCCAGCTTGGTTGGCCTGAGTCGTCCAGGGCGCGTGGCCCCAAACAGAGGCCATTTTCCAGGGGACACAGGAGTCATTTCCCCAGGATCTGGGCATCAGATGAAAGCTGGCATTTAGGGCTCTGAGGACTTGCATTTGCCTGCTTTTTGACCACTTTAGTTTTGGAGAAATACAGCAACATTTTCAATAGTCTAGCTTGGGTGGCCTGGGTTGGCCAGGGCAAGTGGCCGCAAACGGAGGCCATTTTCCAGGGGAAACGGAAGTCATTTCCCCAGGGTCTGGGCATCGGATGAAAGCTGGCGTCTGGGACTCTGAGGACTTGTATTGGCCTGGTTTCTGACCACTTTAGTTTTAGAGAAAGCCAGCAAAATTTGCAAGTGCCTAGCGTGGGTGGCCTGAGTCGTCCAGGGTTTGTGGCCCCAAACAGAGGCCATTTTTCAGGGGACACAGGAGTCATTTCCCCAGGGTCTGGGCATCAGATGAAAGCGGGCTTTTGGGGCTCTGAGCACTTGCATTGGCCTCATTTCCGGCAGCTTGAGTTTTGGAGAAATCCAGGAAAATTTGCAAATTTCTAGCTTGGGTGGCCAGGGTCGGCCAGTGCGAGTGGTCCCAAACAGAGGCCATTTTCCAGAGGACACTGGTGTCATTTTCCCAGGGTCTGGGCATCAAATGAATGCTGACTTTTGGGGCTCTGAGCACCTGCATTGGCCTGGTTTCTGAACACTTTAGTTTTGGAGAAATTCAGCAAAATTTTCAATTGTCTAGCTTGGGTGGCCGGGGTGGGCAAGGGCAAGTGGCCTCAAAGAGAGGCAATTTTCTGGGGAAAATAGAAGTCATTTCCCCAGGGTCTGGGCATCAGATGAAAGCTGGCATTTGGGGCTCTGAGCACGTGCATTGGCCTTGTTTCTGGCAGCTTGAGGTTTCGAGAATTCCCGCAAAATTTGCAAATGTTTAGCTTGGGTGTCCAGGGTCGGCCAGGGCGAGTGGCCGCAAACAGAGGCCATTTTCCAGGGAAAAAAGAAGTCACTTCCCCAGTGACTGGGCATCAGATGAAAGCTGGCGTTTGGGGCTCTGAGCACGTGCATTGGCCTGCTTTCTGACCACTTTAGTTTTGGAGAAAGCCAGCAAAATTTGCAAGTGTCTCGCTTGGGTGGCCGGGGTCGGCCAGGGCGAATGGCTACAAAGAGAGGCAATTTTACAGGGGAAACAGAAATCATTTCCCCAAGATCTGGGCATCAGATGAAAGCTGGCATTTGGCACTATGAGGACTTGCAGGGACTTAGATTCTGACCAGTTTAGTTATCGAGAAATCCAGCAAAATTTGCAAAATTCTAGCTTGGGTGGCCAGGGTCGGCCAGGGCGAGTGACCGCAAACAGGCCATTTTCCAGCGAAAAAATAAGTCATTTCCCCAGGGTCTGGGCATCAGATGAAAGCTGGCGGTCGGTGCTCTGAGGACTTGCATTGGCCTGGTTTGTGACTACTTTAGTTATGGAGAAAACCAGCAAAATTTGCAAGTGCCAAGCTTGAGTGGCCCGAGTCGTCCAGGGCCTGTGGCCCCAAACAGAGGCCATTTTCCAGGGGAAACAGGTGTCATTTCCCCAGGGTCTGGGCATGAGATGAATGCTGACTTTCGGGGCTCTGAGCACCTGCATTGGCCTGGTTTCTGACCACTTTCTTTTTAGTGAAATCTTGCAAAATTTGCAATTGTCTAGCTTGGGTGGCGGGGGTGGGCCAGGGCAAGTGGCCTCAAACAGAGGCAATTTTCCGGGGAAAATGAAGTCATTTCCCCAGGATCTGGGCATCAGATGAAAGCTGGCATTTGGGGCTCTGAGCACCTGCATTGGCCTGATTTCGGACCACTCGAATTTTGGAGAAATCCAGCAAAATTTTCAATTGTCTAGCTTTGGTGGCCGGGGTGGGCCAGGTCAAGTGGCCGCAAACAGAGGCAATTTTCCGAGGAAAATGAAGTCATTTCCCCAGGATCAGGGCATCAGATGAAAGCTGGCGTTCGGGGCTCTGAGCACTTGCATTTGCCTTATTTCTGGCAGCTTGAGGCTTCGAGAATTCCCGCAAAATTTGCAATTGTCTGGCTTGGGTGGCCAGGGTCGGCCAGGGCGAGTGGCCGCAAACAGAGGCCATTTTCCAGGGAAAAAAGAAGTCATTTCCCCAGTGACTGGGCATCAGATGAAAGCTGGCGTTTGGGGCTCTGAGCACCTGCATTGGCCTGATTTCTGACCACTCGAATTTTGGAGAAATCCAGCAAAATTTTCAATTGTCTAGCTTTGGTGGCCGGGGTGGGCCAGGGCAAGTGGAATCAAACAGAGGCAATTTTCCGGGGAAAATGAAGTCACTTCCCCAGTGACTGGGCATCAGATGAAAGCTGGCATTTAGGGCTCTGAGGACTTGCATTTGCCTGCTTTTTGACCACTTTAGTTTTGGAGAAATACAGCAACATTTTCAATAGTCTAGCTTGGGTGGCCTGGGTTGGCCAGGGCAAGTGGCCGCAAACGGAGGCCATTTTCCAGGGGAAACGGAAGTCATTTCCCCAGGGTCTGGGCATCGGATGAAAGCTGGCGTCTGGGACTCTGAGGACTTGTATTGGCCTGGTTTCTGACCACTTTAGTTTTAGAGAAAGCCAGCAAAATTTGCAAGTGCCTAGCGTGGGTGGCCTGAGTCGTCCAGGGTTTGTGGCCCCAAACAGAGGCCATTTTTCAGGGGACACAGGAGTCATTTCCCCAGGGACTGGGCATCAGATGAAAGCGGGCTTTTGGGGCTCTGAGCCCTTGCATTGGCCTCATTTCCGGCAGCTTGAGTTTTGGAGAAATCCAGGAAAATTTGCAAATTTCTAGCTTGGGTGGCCTGGGTCGGCCAGTGCGAGTGGTCCCAAACAGAGGCCATTTTCCAGAGGACACTGGTGTCATTTTCCCAGGGTCTGGGCATCAGATGAATGCTGGCATTTGGGGCTCTGAGCACCTGCATTGGCCTGGTTTCTGACCTCTTTAGTTTTGGAGAAATCCAGCAAAATTTTCAATTGTCTAGCTTCGGTGGCCGGGGTGGGCCAGGGCAAGTGGCCTCAAACAGAGGCCATTTTCCAGGGAAAAAAGAAGTCATTTCCCCAGTGACTGGGCATCAGATGAAAGCTGGCGTTTGGGGCTCTGAGCACGTGCATTGGCCTGCTTTCTGACCACTTTAGTTTTGGAGAAAGCCAGCAAAATTTGCAAGTGTCTCGCTTGGGTGGCCGGGGTCGGCCAGGGCGAATGGCTACAAAGAGAGGCAATTTTCCAGGGGAAACAGAAGTCATTTCCCCAAGATCTGGGCATCAGATGAAAGCTGGCATTTGGCACTATGAGGACTTGCAGGGACTTAGATTCTGACCAGTTTAGTTATCGAGAAATCCAGCAAAATTTGCAAAATTCTAGCTTGGGTGGCCAGGGTCGGCCAGGGCGAGTGACCGCAAACTGAGGCCATTTTCCAGCGAAAAAAGAAGTCATTTCCCCAGGGTCTGGGCATCAGATGAAAGCTGGCGGTCGGTGCTCTGAAGACTTGCATTGGCCTGGTTTGTGACTACTTTAGTTTTGGAGAAAACCAGCAAAATTTGCAAGTGCCAAGCTTGAGTGGCCCGAGTCGTCCAGGGCCTGTGGCCCCAAACAGAGGCCATTCTCCAGGGGAAACAGGTGTCATTTCCCCAGGGACTGGGCATCCGATGAAAGCTGGCATTTGGGGCTCTGAGCACTTGCATTGGCCTGATTTCTGACCACTTTCTTTTTAGTGAAATCCTGCAAAATTTTCAATTGTCTAGCTTGGGTGGCCGGGGTGGGCCAGGGCAAGTGGCCTCAAACAGAGGCAATTTTCAGGGGAAAATAGAAGTCATTTCCCCAGGGTCTGGGTATCAGATGAAAGCTGGCATTTGGGGCTCTGAGCACGTGCATTTGCCTTGTTTCTGGCAGCTTGAGGTTTCGAGAATTCCCGCAAAATTTGCAAATGTTTAGCTTGGGTGTCCAGGGTCGGCCAGGGCGAGTGGCCGCAAACAGAGGCCATTTTCCAGGGAAAAAAGAAATCATTTCCCCAGTGACTGGGCATCAGATGAAAGCTGGCGTTTGGGGCTCTGAGCACGTGCATTGGCCTGCTTTCTGACCACTTTAGTTTTGGAGAAAGCCAGCAAATTTTGCAAGTGTCTCGCTTGGGTGGCCGGGGTGGGCCAGGGCAAGTGGAAACAAACAGAGGCAATTTTCCGGGGAAAACGAAGTCATTTTCCCAGGATCTGGGCATCAGATGAAAGCTGGCGTTCGGGGCTCTGAGCACTTACTTTGGCCTCGTTTATGTCAGCTTTCATTTTGGAGAAAGCCAGCAACATTTTCAATTGTCCAGCTTGGGTGGCCCAAGTCGTCCAGGGCGCGTGGCCCCAAACAGAGGCCATTTTCCAGAGGACACTGGTGTCATTTTCCCAGGGTCTGGGCATCAGATGAATGCTGACTTTTGGGGCTCTGAGCACCTGCATTGGCCTGGTTTCTGACTACTTTAGTTTTGGAGAAATCCAGCAAAATTTTCAATTGTCTAGATTGGGTGGCCGGGGTGGGCCAGGGCAAGTGGCCTCAAACAGAGGCAATTTTCCAGGGAAAATAGAAGTCATTTCCCCAGGGTCTGGGTATCAGATGAAAGCTGGCATTTGGGGCTCTGAGCACTTGCATTTGCCTTGTTTCTGGCAGCTTGAGGTTTCGAGAATTCCCGCAAAATTTGCAAATGTTTAGCTTGGGTGTCCAGGGTCGGCCAGGGCGAGTGGCCGCAAACAGAGGCCATTTTCCAGGGAAAAAAGAAGTCATTTCCCCAGGGTCTGGGCATCAGATGAAAGCTGGCGTTCGGCGCTCTGAGGACTTGCCTTGGCCTGGTTTGTGACTACTTTAGTTTTGGAGAAAGACAGCAAAATTTGCAAGTGCCTAGCTTGAGTGGCCCGAGTCGTCCAGGGTGTGTGGCCCCAAATAGAGGCCATTTTCCATGGGAAACAGGTGTCATTTCCCCAGGGTCTGGGCATCAGATGAATGCTGACTTTCGGGGCTCTGAGCACCTGCATTGGCCTGGTTTCTGACCACTTTCTTTTTAGTGAAATCCTGCAAAATTTTCAATTGTCTAGCTTGGGTGGCCGGGGTGGGCCAGGGCAAGTGGCCTCAAACACAGGCAATTTTCCGGGGAAAATAGAAGTCATTCCCCCAGGGTCTGGGTATCAGATGAAAGCTGGCATTTGGGGCTCTGTGCACTTGCATTTGCCTTATTTCTGGCAGCTTGAGGCTTCGAGAATTCCCGCAAAATTTGCAATTGTCTGGCTTGGGTGGCCAGGGTCGGCCAGGGCAAGTGGAATCAAACAGAGGCAATTTTCCGGGGAAAATGAAGTCATTTCCCCAGGATCTGGGCATCAGATGAAAGCTGGCGTTCGGGGCTCTGAGCACTTACTTTGGCCTCCTTTATGGCAGCTTTCATTTTGGAGAAAGCCAGCAACATTTTCAATTGTCCAGCTTGGGTGGCCCGAGTCGTCCAGGGCGCGTGGCCCCAAACAGAGGCCATTTCCCAGGGGACACAGGAGTCATTTCCCCAGGATCTGGGCATCAGATGAAATCTGGCATTTAGGGCTCTGAGGACTTGCATTTGCCTGCTTTTTGACCACTTTAGTTTTGGAGAAATCCAGCAACATTTTCAATAGTCTAGCTTGGGTGGCCAGGGTTGGCCAGGGCAAGTGGCCGCAAACGGAGGCCATTTTCCAGGGGAAACGGAAGTCATTTCCCCACGGTCTGGGCATCGGATGAAAGCTGGCGTCTGGGAATCTGAGGACTTGCATTGGCCTGGTTTCTGACCCCTTTAGTTTTAGAGAAAGCCAGCAAAATTTGCAAGTGCCTAGCGTGGGTGGCCTGAGTCGTCCAGGGTTTGTGGCCCCAAACAGAGGCCATTTTTCAGGGGACACAGGAGTCATTTCCCCAGGGTCTGGGCATCAGATGAAAGCGGGCTTTTGGGGCTCTGAGCACTTGCATTGGCCTCATTTCCGGCAGCTTGAGTTTTGGAGAAATCCAGGAAAATTTGCAAATTTCTAGCTTGGGTGGCCTGGGTCGTCCAGTGCGAGTGGTCCCAAACAGAGGCCATTTTCCAGAGGACACTGGTGTCATTTTCCCAGGGACTGGGCATCAGATGAATGCTGACTTTTGGGGCTCTGAGCACCTGCATTGGCCTGGTTTCTGACCACTTTAGTTTTGGAGAAATCCAGCAAAATTTTCAATTGTCTAGCTTGGGTGGCCGGGGTGGGCCAGGGCGAATGGCTACAAAGAGAGTCAATTTTCCAGGGGAAACAGAAGTCATTTCCCCAGGATCTGGGCATCAGATGAAAGCTGGCATTTGGGACTATGAGGACGTGCAGGGACTTAGATTCTTACCAGTTTAGTTATCGAGAAATCCAGCAAAATTTGCAAAATTCTAGCTTGGGTGGCCAGGGTCGGCCAGGGCGAGTAACCGCAAACTGAGGCCATTTTCCAGCGAAAAAAGAAGTCATTTCCCCAGGGTCTGGGCATCAGATGAAAGCTGGCGTTCGGCGCTCTGAGGACTTGCCTTGACCTGGTTTGTGACTACTTTAGTTTTGGAGAAAGACAGCAAAATTTGCAAGTGCCTAGCTTGAGTGGCCCGAGTCGTCCAGGGTGTGTGGCCCCAAATAGAG
The DNA here is from genome assembly GCF_036417665.1 of Passer domesticus. Lineage (NCBI taxonomy): Eukaryota > Metazoa > Chordata > Aves > Passeriformes > Passeridae > Passer > Passer domesticus. The sequence continues at coordinate 4,669,444 of NC_087511.1, forward strand.
GCCATTTTCCAGGGGAAACAGGTGTCATTTCCCCAGGGTCTGGGCATCAGATGAATGCTGACTTTCGGGGCTCTGAGCACCTGCATTGGCCTGGTTTCTGACCACTTTAGTTTTGGAGAAATCCAGCAAAATTTTCAATTGTCTAGCTTGGGTGGCCGGGGTGGGCCAGGGCAAGTGGCCTCAAACAGAGGCAATTTTCCGGGGAAAATAGAAGTCATTCCCCCAGGGTCTGGGTATCAGATGAAAGCTGGCATTTGGGGCTCTGTGCACTTGCATTTGCCTTATTTCTGGCAGCTTGAGGCTTCGAGAATTCCCGCAAAATTTGCAATTGTCTGGCTTGGGTGGCCAGGGTCGGCCAGGGCGAGTGGCCGCAAACAGAGGCCATTTTCCAGGGAAAAAAGAAGTCATTTCCCCAGTGACTGGGCATCAGATGAAAGCGGGCTTTTGGGGCTCTGAGCACCTGCATTGGCCTGTTTTCTGACCACTCGAATTTTGGAGAAATCCAGCAAAATTTTCAATTGTCTAGCTTTGGTGGCCGGGGTGGGCCAGGGCAAGTGGAATCAAACAGAGGCAATTTTCCGGGGAAAATGAAGTCATTTCCCCAGGATCTGGGCATCAGATGAAAGCTGGCGTTCGGGGCTCTGAGCACTTACTTTGGCCTCCTTTATGGCAGCTTCCATTTTGGAGAAAGCCAGCAACATTTTCAATTGTCCAGCTTGGGTGGCCCGAGTCGTCCAGGGCGCGTGGCCCCAAACAGAGGCCATTTCCCAGGGGACACAGGAGTCATTTCCCCAGGATCTGGGCATCAGATGAAAGCTGGCATTTAGGGCTCTGAGGACTTGCATTTGCCTGCTTTTTGACCACTTTAGTTTTGGAGAAATCCAGCAACATTTTCAATAGTCTAGCTTGGGTGGCCAGGGTTGGCCAGGGCAAGTGGCCGCAAACGGAGGCCATTTTCCAGGGGAAACGGAAGTCATTTCCCCACGGTCTGGGCATCGGATGAAAGCTGGCGTCTGGGAATCTGAGGACTTGCATTGGCCTGGTTTCTGACCCCTTTAGTTTTAGAGAAAGCCAGCAAAATTTGCAAGTGCCTAGCGTGGGTGGCCTGAGTCGTCCAGGGTTTGTGGCCCCAAACAGAGGCCATTTTTCAGGGGACACAGGAGTCATTTCCCCAGGGTCTGGGCATCAGATGAAAGCGGGCTTTTGGGGCTCTGAGCACTTGCATTGGCCTCATTTCCGGCAGCTTGAGTTTTGGAGAAATCCAGGAAAATTTGCAAATTTCTAGCTTGGGTGGCCTGGGTCGGCCAGTGCGAGTGGTCCCAAACAGAGGCCATTTTCCAGAGGACGCTGGTGTCGTTTTCCCAGGGTCTGGGCATCAGATGAATGCTGACTTTTGGGGCTCTGAGCACCTGCATTGGCCTGGTTTCTGACCACTTTAGTTTTGGAGAAATCCAGCAAAATTTTCAATTGTCTAGCTTGGGTGGCCGGGGTGGGCCAGGGCGAATGGCTACAAAGAGAGGCAATTTTCCAGGGGAAACAGAAGTCATTTCCCCAGGATCTGGGCATCAGATGAAAGCTGGCATTTGGGACTATGAGGACGTGCAGGGACTTAGATTCTGACCAGTTTAGTTATCGAGAAATCCAGCAAAATTTGCAAAATTCTAGCTTGGGTGGCCAGGGTCGGCCAGGGCGAGTGACCGCAAACTGAGGCCATTTTCCAGCGAAAAAAGAAGTCATTTCCCCAGGGTCTGGGCATCAGATGAAAGCTGGCGTTCGGCGCTCTGAGGACTTGCCTTGACCTGGTTTGTGACTACTTTAGTTTTGGAGAAAGACAGCAAAATTTGCAAGTGCCTAGCTTGAGTGGCCCGAGTCGTCCAGGGTGTGTGGCCCCAAATAGAGGCCATTTTCCAGGGGAAACAGGTGTCATTTCCCCAGGGTCTGGGCATCAGATGAATGCTGACTTTCGGGGCTCTGAGCACCTGCATTGGCCTGGTTTCTGACCACTTTCTTTTTAGTGAAATCCTGCAAAATTTTCAATTGTCTAGCTTGGGTGGCCGGGGTGGGCCAGGGCAAGTGGCCTCAAACACAGGCAATTTTCCGGGGAAAATAGAAGTCATTCCCCCAGGGTCTGGGTATCAGATGAAAGCTGGCATTTGGGGCTCTGTGCACTTGCATTTGCCTTATTTCTGGCAGCTTGAGGCTTCGAGAATTCCCGCAAAATTTGCAATTGTCTGGCTTGGGTGGCCAGGGTCGGCCAGGGCGAGTGGCCGCAAACAGAGGCCATTTTCCAGGGAAAAAAGAAGTCATTTCCCCAGTGACTGGGCATCAGATGAAAGCGGGCTTTTGGGGCTCTGAGCACCTGCATTGGCCTGTTTTCTGACCACTCGAATTTTGGAGAAATCCAGCAAAATTTTCAATTGTCTAGCTTTGGTGGCCGGGGTGGGCCAGGGCAAGTGGAATCAAACAGAGGCAATTTTCCGGGGAAAATGAAGTCATTTCCCCAGGATCTGGGCATCAGATGAAAGCTGGCGTTCGGGGCTCTGAGCACTTACTTTGGCCTCCTTTATGGCAGCTTCCATTTTGGAGAAAGCCAGCAACATTTTCAATTGTCCAGCTTGGGTGGCCCGAGTCGTCCAGGGCGCGTGGCCCCAAACAGAGGCCATTTCCCAGGGGACACAGGAGTCATTTCCCCAGGATCTGGGCATCAGATGAAAGCTGGCATTTAGGGCTCTGAGGACTTGCATTTGCCTGCTTTTTGACCACTTTAGTTTTGGAGAAATCCAGCAACATTTTCAATAGTCTAGCTTGGGTGGCCAGGGTTGGCCAGGGCAAGTGGCCGCAAACGGAGGCCATTTTCCAGGGGAAACGGAAGTCATTTCCCCACGGTCTGGGCATCGGATGAAAGCTGGCGTCTGGGAATCTGAGGACTTGCATTGGCCTGGTTTCTGACCCCTTTAGTTTTAGAGAAAGCCAGCAAAATTTTCAAGTGCCTAGCGTGGGTGGCCTGAGTCGTCCAGGGTTTGTGGCCCCAAACAGAGGCCATTTTTCAGGGGACACAGGAGTCATTTCCCCAGGGTCTGGGCATCAGATGAAAGCGGGCTTTTGGGGCTCTGAGCACTTGCATTGGCCTCATTTCCGGCAGCTTGAGTTTTGGAGAAATCCAGGAAAATTTGCAAATTTCTAGCTTGGGTGGCCTGGGTCGGCCAGTGCGAGTGGTCCCAAACAGAGGCCATTTTCCAGAGGACGCTGGTGTCATTTTCCCAGGGTCTGGGCATCAGATGAATGCTGACTTTTGGGGCTCTGAGCACCTGCATTGGCCTGGTTTCTGACCACTTTAGTTTTGGAGAAATCCAGCAAAATTTTCAATTGTCTAGCTTGGGTGGCCGGGGTGGGCCAGGGCGAATGGCTACAAAGAGAGGCAATTTTCCAGGGGAAACAGAAGTCATTTCCCCAGGATCTGGGCATCAGATGAAAGCTGGCATTTGGGACTATGAGGACGTGCAGGGACTTAGATTCTGACCAGTTTAGTTATCGAGAAATCCAGCAAAATTTGCAAAATTCTAGCTTGGGTGGCCAGGGTCGGCCAGGGCGAGTGACCGCAAACTGAGGCCATTTTCCAGCGAAAAAAGAAGTCATTTCCCCAGGGTCTGGGCATCAGATGAAAGCTGGCGTTCGGCGCTCTGAGGACTTGCCTTGACCTGGTTTGTGACTACTTTAGTTTTGGAGAAAGACAGCAAAATTTGCAAGTGCCTAGCTTGAGTGGCCCGAGTCGTCCAGGGTGTGTGGCCCCAAATAGAGGCCATTTTCCAGGGGAAACAGGTGTCATTTCCCCAGGGTCTGGGCATCAGATGAATGCTGACTTTCGGGGCTCTGAGCACCTGCATTGGCCTGGTTTCTGACCACTTTCTTTTTAGTGAAATCCTGCAAAATTTTCAATTGTCTAGCTTGGGTGGCCGGGGTGGGCCAGGGCAAGTGGCCTCAAACACAGGCAATTTTCCGGGGAAAATAGAAGTCATTCCCCCAGGGTCTGGGTATCAGATGAAAGCTGGCATTTGGGGCTCTGTGCACTTGCATTTGCCTTATTTCTGGCAGCTTGAGGCTTCGAGAATTCCCGCAAAATTTGCAGTTGTCTGGCTTGGGTGGCCAGGGTCGGCCAGGGCGAGTGGCCGCAAACAGAGGCCATTTTCCAGGGAAAAAAGAAGTCATTTCCCCAGTGACTGGGCATCAGATGAAAGCGGGCTTTTGGGGCTCTGAGCACCTGCATTGGCCTGATTTCTGACCACTCGAATTTTGGAGAAATCCAGCAAAATTTTCAATTGTCTAGCTTTGGTGGCCGGGGTGGGCCAGGGCAAGTGGAATCAAACAGAGGCAATTTTCCGGGGAAAATGAAGTCATTTCCCCAGGATCTGGGCATCAGATGAAAGCTGGCGTTCGGGGCTCTGAGCACTTACTTTGGCCTGGTTTATGGCAGCTTTCATTTTGGAGAAAGCCAGCAACATTTTCAATTGTCCAGCTTGGGTGGCCCGAGTCGTCCAGGGCGCGTGGCCCCAAACAGAGGCCATTTTCCAGGGGACACAGGAGTCATTTCCCCAGGATCTGGGCATCAGATGAAAGCTGGCATTTAGGGCTCTGAGGACTTGCATTTGCCTGCTTTTTGACCACTTTAGTTTTGGAGAAATCCAGCAACATTTTCAATAGTCTAGCTTGGGTGGCCAGGGTTGGCCAGGGCAAGTGGCCGCAAACGGAGGCCATTTTCCAGGGGAAACGGAAGTCATTTCCCCAGGGTCTGGGCATCGGATGAAAGCTGGCGTCTGGGACTCTGAGGACTTGCATTGGCCTGGTTTCTGACACCTTTAGTTTTAGAGAAAGCCAGCAAAATTTGCAAGTGCCTAGCGTGGGTGGCCTGAGTCGTCCAGGGTTTGTGGCCCCAAACAGAGGCCATTTTTCAGGGGACACAGGAGTCATTTCCCCAGGGTCTGGGCATCAGATGAAAGCGGGCTTTTGGGGCTCTGAGCACTTGCATTGGCCTCATTTCCGGCAGCTTGAGTTTTGGAGAAATCCAGGAAAATTTGCAAATTTCTAGCTTGGGTGGCCTGGGTCGGCCAGTGCGAGTGGTCCCAAACAGAGGCCATTTTCCAGAGGACACTGGTGTCATTTTCTCAGGATCTGGGCATCAGATGAATGCTGACTTTTGGGGCTCTGAGCACCTGCATTGGCCTGGTTTCTGACCACTTCAGTTTTGGAGAAATCCAGCAAAATTTTCAATTGTCTAGCTTGGGTGGCCGGGGTGGGCCAGGGCGAATGGCTACAAAGAGAGGCAATTTTCCAGGGGAAACAGAAGTCATTTCCCCAGGATCTGGGCATCAGATGAAAGCTGGCATTTGGGACTATGAGGACGTGCAGGGACTTAGATTCTGACCAGTTTAGTTATCGAGAAATCCAGCAAAATTTGCAAAATTCTAGCTTGGGTGGCCAGGGTCGGCCAGGGCGAGTGACCGCAAACTGAGGCCATTTTCCAGCGAAAAAAGAAGTCATTTCCCCAGGGTCTGGGCATCAGATGAAAGCTGGCGTTCGGCCCTCTGAGGACTTGCCTTGGCCTGGTTTGTGACTACTTTAGTTTTGGAGAAAGACAGCAAAATTTGCAAGTGCCTAGCTTGAGTGGCCCGAGTCGTCCAGGGTGTGTGGCCCCAAATAGAGGCCATTTTCCAGGGGAAACAGGTGTCATTTCCCCAGGGTCTGGGCATCAGATGAATGCTGACTTTCGGGGCTCTGAGCACCTGCATTGGCCTGGTTTCTGACCACTTTAGTTTTGGAGAAATCCAGCAAAATTTTCAATTGTCTAGCTTGGGTGGCCGGGGTGGGCCAGGGCAAGTGGCCTCAAACAGAGGCAATTTTCCAGGGAAAATAGAAGTCATTTCCCCAGGGTCTGGGTATCAGATGAAAGCTGGCATTTGGGGCTCTGAGCACTTGCATTTGCCTTGTTTCTGGCAGCTTGAGGTTTCGAGAATTCCCGCAAAATTTGCAAATCTTTAGCTTGGGTGTCCAGGGTCGGCCAGGGCGAGTGGCCGCAAACAGAGGCCATTTTCCAGGGAAAAAAGAAGTCATTTCCCCAGTGTCTGGGCATCAGATGAAAGCGGGCTTTTGGGGCTCTGAGCACGTGCATTGGCCTGGTTTCTGACCACTTTCTTTTTAGTGAAATCCAGCAAAATTTTCAATTGTCTAGCTTGGGTGGCCGGGGTGGGCCAGGGCAAGTGGCCTCAAACAGAGGCAATTTTCTAGGGAAAATAGAAGTCATTTCCCCAGGGTCTGGGTATCAGATGGAAGCTGGCATTTGGGGCTCTGTGCACTTGCATTTGCCTTATTTCTGGCAGCTTGAGGCTTCGAGAATTCCCGCAAAATTTGCAATTGTCTGGCTTGGGTGGCCAGGGTCGGCCAGGGCGAGTGGCCGCAAACAGAGGCCATTTTCCAGGGAAAAAAGAAGTCATTTCCCCAGTGACTGGGCATCAGATGAAAGCTGGCGTTTGGGGCTCTGAGCACCTGCATTGCCCTGATTTCTGACCACTCGAATTTTGGAGAAATCCAGAAAATTTTCAATTGTCTAGCTTTGGTGGCCGGGGTGGGCCAGGGCAAGTGGAATCAAACAGAGGCAATTTTCCGGGGAAAATGAAGTCATTTCCCCAGGATCTGGGCATCAGATGAAAGCTGGCGTTCGGGGCTCTGAGCACTTACTTTGGCCTCGTTTATGGCAGCTTTCATTTTGGAGAAAGCCAGCAACATTTTCAATTGTCCAGCTTGGGTGGCCAGGGTTGGCCAGGGCAAGTGGCCGCAAACGGAGGCCATTTTCCAGGGGAAACGGAAGTCATTTCCCCAGGGTCTGGGCATCGGATGAAAGCTGGCGTCTGGGACTCTGAGGACTTGCATTGGCCTGCTTTTTGACCACTTTAGTTTTGGAGAAATCCAGCAACATTTTCAATAGTCTAGCTTGGGTGGCCAGGGTTGGCCAGGGCAAGTGGCCGCAAACGGAGGCCATTTTCCAGGGGAAACGGAAGTCATTTCCCCAGGGTCTGGGCATCGGATGAAAGCTTGCGTCTGGGACTCTGAGGACTTGCATTGGCCTGGTTTCTGACCACTTTAGTTTTAGAGAAAGCCAGCAAAATTTGCAAGTGCCTAGAGTGGGTGGCCTGAGTCGTCCAGGGTTTGTGGCCCCAAACAGAGGCCATTTTTCAGGGGACACAGGAGTCATTTCCCCAGGGTCTGGGCATCAGATGAAAGCTGGCATTTGGGACTATGAGGACGTGCAGGGACTTAGATTCTGACCAGTTTAGTTATCGAGAAATCCAGCAAAATTTGCAAAATTCTAGCTTGGGTGGCCAGGGTCGGCCAGGGCGAGTGACCGCGAACTGAGGCCATTTTCCAGCGAAAAAAGAAGTCATTTCCCCAGGGTCTGGGCATCAGATGAAAGCTGGCGGTCGGTGCTCTGAAGACTTGCATTGGCCTGGTTTGTGACTCCTTTAGTTTTGGAGAAAACCAGCAAAATTTGCAAGTGCCAAGCTTGAGTGGCCTGAGTCGTCCAGGGCCTGTGGCCCCAAACAGAGGCCATTTTCCAGGGGAAACAGGTGTCATTTCCCCAGGGACTGGGCATCAGATGAAAGCTGGCATTTGGGGCTCTGAGGACTTGCCTTGGCCTGGTTTGTGACTACTTTAGTTTTGGAGAAAGCCAGCAAAATTTGCAAGTGCCTAGCTTGAGCGGCCCGAGTCGTCCAGGGCCTGTGGCCCCAAACAGAGGCCATTTTCCAGGGGAAACAGGTGTCATTTCCCCAGGGTCTCGGCATCAGATGAATGCTGACTTTCGGGGCTCTGAGCACCTGCATTGGCCTGGTTTCTGACCACTTTCTTTTTAGTGAAATCCTGCAAAATTTTCAATTGTCTAGCTTGGGTGGCCGGGGTGGGCCAGGGCAAGTGGCCTCAAACAGAGGCAATTTTCTAGGGAAAATAGAAGTCATTTCCCCAGGGTCTGGGTATCAGATGGAAGCTGGCATTTGGGGCTCTGTGCACTTGCATTTGCCTTATTTCTGGCAGCTTGAGGCTTCGAGAATTCCCGCAAAATTTGCAATTGTCTGGCTTGGGTGGCCAGGGTCGGCCAGGGCGAGTGGCCGCAAACAGAGGCCGTTTTCCAGGGAAAAAAGAAGTCATTTCCCCAGTGACTGGGCATCAGATGAAAGCGGGCTTTCGGGGCTCTGAGCACCTGCATTGGCCTGATTTCTGACCACTCGAATTTTGGAGAAATCCAGAAAATTTTCAATTGTCTGGCTTTGGTGGCCGGGGTGGGCGAGGGCAAGTGGAATCAAACAGAGGCAATTTTCCAGGGAAAATGAAGTCATTTTCCCAGGATCTGGGCATCAGATGAAAGCTGGCGTTCGGGGCTCTGAGCACTTACTTTGGCCTCGTTTATGGCAGCTTTCATTTTGGAGAAAGCCAGCAACATTTTCAATTGTCCAGCTTGGGTGGCCCGAGTCGTCCAGGGCCTGTGGCCCCAAACAGAGGCCATTCTCCAGGGGAAACAGGTGTCATTTCCCCAGGGACTGGGCATCCGATGAAAGCTGGCATTTGGGGCTCTGAGCACTTGCATTGGCCTGATTTCTGACCACTTTCTTTTTAGTGAAATCCTGCAAAATTTTCAATTGTCTAGCTTGGGTGGCCGGGGTGGGCCAGGGCAAGTGGCCTCAAACAGAGGCAATTTTCAGGGGAAAATAGAAGTCATTTCCCCAGGGTCTGGGTATCAGATGAAAGCTGGCATTTGGGGCTCTGAGCACGTGCATTTGCCTTGTTTCTGGCAGCTTGAGGTTTCGAGAATTCCCGCAAAATTTGCAAATGTTTAGCTTGGGTGTCCAGGGTCGGCCAGGGCGAGTGGCCGCAAACAGAGGCCATTTTCCAGGGAAAAAAGAAATCATTTCCCCAGTGACTGGGCATCAGATGAAAGCTGGCGTTTGGGGCTCTGAGCACGTGCATTGGCCTGCTTTCTGACCACTTTAGTTTTGGAGAAAGCCAGCAAATTTTGCAAGTGTCTCGCTTGGGTGGCCGGGGTGGGCCAGGGCAAGTGGAAACAAACAGAGGCAATTTTCCGGGGAAAACGAAGTCATTTTCCCAGGATCTGGGCATCAGATGAAAGCTGGCGTTCGGGGCTCTGAGCACTTACTTTGGCCTCGTTTATGGCAGCTTTCATTTTGGAGAAAGCCAGCAACATTTTCAATTGTCCAGCTTGGGTGGCCCAAGTCGTCCAGGGCGCGTGGCCCCAAACAGAGGCCATTTTCCAGAGGACACTGGTGTCATTTTCCCAGGGTCTGGGCATCAGATGAATGCTGACTTTTGGGGCTCTGAGCACCTGCATTGGCCTGGTTTCTGACTACTTTAGTTTTGGAGAAATCCAGCAAAATTTTCAATTGTCTAGATTGGGTGGCCGGGGTGGGCCAGGGCAAGTGGCCTCAAACAGAGGCAATTTTCCAGGGAAAATAGAAGTCATTTCCCCAGGGTCTGGGTATCAGATGAAAGCTGGCATTTGGGGCTCTGAGCACTTGCATTTGCCTTGTTTCTGGCAGCTTGAGGTTTCGAGAATTCCCGCAAAATTTGCAAATGTTTAGCTTGGGTGTCCAGGGTCGGCCAGGGCGAGTGGCCGCAAACAGAGGCCATTTTCCAGGGAAAAAAGAAGTCATTTCCCCAGGGTCTGGGCATCAGATGAAAGCTGGCGTTCGGCGCTCTGAGGACTTGCCTTGGCCTGGTTTGTGACTACTTTAGTTTTGGAGAAAGACAGCAAAATTTGCAAGTGCCTAGCTTGAGTGGCCCGAGTCGTCCAGGGTGTGTGGCCCCAAATAGAGGCCATTTTCCATGGGAAACAGGTGTCATTTCCCCAGGGTCTGGGCATCAGATGAATGCTGACTTTCGGGGCTCTGAGCACCTGCATTGGCCTGGTTTCTGACCACTTTCTTTTTAGTGAAATCCTGCAAAATTTTCAATTGTCTAGCTTGGGTGGCCGGGGTGGGCCAGGGCAAGTGGCCTCAAACACAGGCAATTTTCCGGGGAAAATAGAAGTCATTCCCCCAGGGTCTGGGTATCAGATGAAAGCTGGCATTTGGGGCTCTGTGCACTTGCATTTGCCTTATTTCTGGCAGCTTGAGGCTTCGAGAATTCCCGCAAAATTTGCAATTGTCTGGCTTGGGTGGCCAGGGTCGGCCAGGGCAAGTGGAATCAAACAGAGGCAATTTTCCGGGGAAAATGAAGTCATTTCCCCAGGATCTGGGCATCAGATGAAAGCTGGCGTTCGGGGCTCTGAGCACTTACTTTGGCCTCCTTTATGGCAGCTTTCATTTTGGAGAAAGCCAGCAACATTTTCAATTGTCCAGCTTGGGTGGCCCGAGTCGTCCAGGGCGCGTGGCCCCAAACAGAGGCCATTTCCCAGGGGACACAGGAGCCATTTCCCCAGGATCTGGGCATCAGATGAAATCTGGCATTTAGGGCTCTGAGGACTTGCATTTGCCTGCTTTTTGACCACTTTAGTTTTGGAGAAATCCAGCAACATTTTCAATAGTCTAGCTTGGGTGGCCAGGGTTGGCCAGGGCAAGTGGCCGCAAACGGAGGCCATTTTCCAGGGGAAACGGAAGTCATTTCCCCACGGTCTGGGCATCGGATGAAAGCTGGCGTCTGGGAATCTGAGGACTTGCATTGGCCTGGTTTCTGACCCCTTTAGTTTTAGAGAAAGCCAGCAAAATTTGCAAGTGCCTAGCGTGGGTGGCCTGAGTCGTCCAGGGTTTGTGGCCCCAAACAGAGGCCATTTTTCAGGGGACACAGGAGTCATTTCCCCAGGGTCTGGGCATCAGATGAAAGCGGGCTTTTGGGGCTCTGAGCACTTGCATTGGCCTCATTTCCGGCAGCTTGAGTTTTGGAGAAATCCAGGAAAATTTGCAAATTTCTAGCTTGGGTGGCCTGGGTCGTCCAGTGCGAGTGGTCCCAAACAGAGGCCATTTTCCAGAGGACACTGGTGTCATTTTCCCAGGGACTGGGCATCAGATGAATGCTGACTTTTGGGGCTCTGAGCACCTGCATTGGCCTGGTTTCTGACCACTTTAGTTTTGGAGAAATCCAGCAAAATTTTCAATTGTCTAGCTTGGGTGGCCGCGGTGGGCCAGGGCGAATGGCTACAAAGAGAGTCAATTTTCCAGGGGAAACAGAAGTCATTTCCCCAGGATCTGGGCATCAGATGAAAGCTGGCATTTGGGACTATGAGGACGTGCAGGGACTTAGATTCTTACCAGTTTAGTTATCGAGAAATCCAGCAAAATTTGCAAAATTCTAGCTTGGGTGGCCAGGGTCGGCCAGGGCGAGTAACCGCAAACTGAGGCCATTTTCCAGCGAAAAAAGAAGTCATTTCCCCAGGGTCTGGGCATCAGATGAAAGCTGGCGTTCGGCGCTCTGAGGACTTGCCTTGACCTGGTTTGTGACTACTTTAGTTTTGGAGAAAGACAGCAAAATTTGCAAGTGCCTAGCTTGAGTGGCCCGAGTCGTCCAGGGTGTGTGGCCCCAAATAGAGGCCATTTTCCAGGGGAAACAGGTGTCATTTCCCCAGGGTCTGGGCATCAGATGAATGCTGACTTTCGGGGCTCTGAGCACCTGCATTGGCCTGGTTTCTGACCACTTTAGTTTTGGAGAAATCCAGCAAAATTTTCAATTGTCTAGCTTGGGTGGCCGGGGTGGGCCAGGGCAAGTGGCCTCAAACAGAGGCAATTTTCCGGGGAAAATAGAAGTCATTCCCCCAGGGTCTGGGTATCAGATGAAAGCTGGCATTTGGGGCTCTGTGCACTTGCATTTGCCTTATTTCTGGCAGCTTGAGGCTTCGAGAATTCCCGCAAAATTTGCAATTGTCTGGCTTGGGTGGCCAGGGTCGGCCAGGGCGAGTGGCCGCAAACAGAGGCCATTTTCCAGGGAAAAAAGAAGTCATTTCCCCAGTGACTGGGCATCAGATGAAAGCGGGCTTTTGGGGCTCTGAGCACCTGCATTGGCCTGTTTTCTGACCACTCGAATTTTGGAGAAATCCAGCAAAATTTTCAATTGTCTAGCTTTGGTGGCCGGGGTGGGCCAGGGCAAGTGGAATCAAACAGAGGCAATTTTCCGGGGAAAATGAAGTCATTTCCCCAGGATCTGGGCATCAGATGAAAGCTGGCGTTCGGGGCTCTGAGCACTTACTTTGGCCTCCTTTATGGCAGCTTCCATTTTGGAGAAAGCCAGCAACATTTTCAATTGTCCAGCTTGGGTGGCCCGAGTCGTCCAGGGCGCGTGGCCCCAAACAGAGGCCATTTCCCAGGGGACACAGGAGTCATTTCCCCAGGATCTGGGCATCAGATGAAAGCTGGCATTTAGGGCTCTGAGGACTTGCATTTGCCTGCTTTTTGACCACTTTAGTTTTGGAGAAATCCAGCAACATTTTCAATAGTCTAGCTTGGGTGGCCAGGGTTGGCCAGGGCAAGTGGCCGCAAACGGAGGCCATTTTCCAGGGGAAACGGAAGTCATTTCCCCACGGTCTGGGCATCGGATGAAAGCTGGCGTCTGGGAATCTGAGGACTTGCATTGGCCTGGTTTCTGACCCCTTTAGTTTTAGAGAAAGCCAGCAAAATTTGCAAGTGCCTAGCGTGGGTGGCCTGAGTCGTCCAGGGTTTGTGGCCCCAAACAGAGGCCATTTTTCAGGGGACACAGGAGTCATTTCCCCAGGGTCTGGGCATCAGATGAAAGCGGGCTTTTGGGGCTCTGAGCACTTGCATTGGCCTCATTTCCGGCAGCTTGAGTTTTGGAGAAATCCAGGAAAATTTGCAAATTTCTAGCTTGGGTGGCCTGGGTCGGCCAGTGCGAGTGGTCCCAAACAGAGGCCATTTTCCAGAGGACGCTGGTGTCGTTTTCCCAGGGTCTGGGCATCAGATGAATGCTGACTTTTGGGGCTCTGAGCACCTGCATTGGCCTGGTTTCTGACCACTTTAGTTTTGGAGAAATCCAGCAAAATTTTCAATTGTCTAGCTTGGGTGGCCGGGGTGGGCCAGGGCGAATGGCTACAAAGAGAGGCAATTTTCCAGGGGAAACAGAAGTCATTTCCCCAGGATCTGGGCATCAGATGAAAGCTGGCATTTGGGACTATGAGGACGTGCAGGGACTTAGATTCTGACCAGTTTAGTTATCGAGAAATCCAGCAAAATTTGCAAAATTCTAGCTTGGGTGGCCAGGGTCGGCCAGGGCGAGTGACCGCAAACTGAGGCCATTTTCCAGCGAAAAAAGAAGTCATTTCCCCAGGGTCTGGGCATCAGATGAAAGCTGGCGTTCGGCGCTCTGAGGACTTGCCTTGACCTGGTTTGTGACTACTTTAGTTTTGGAGAAAGACAGCAAAATTTGCAAGTGCCTAGCTTGAGTGGCCCGAGTCGTCCAGGGTGTGTGGCCCCAAATAGAGGCCATTTTCCAGGGGAAACAGGTGTCATTTCCCCAGGGTCTGGGCATCAGATGAATGCTGACTTTCGGGGCTCTGAGCACCTGCATTGGCCTGGTTTCTGACCACTTTCTTTTTAGTGAAATCCTGCAAAATTTTCAATTGTCTAGCTTGGGTGGCCGGGGTGGGCCAGGGCAAGTGGCCTCAAACACAGGCAATTTTCCGGGGAAAATAGAAGTCATTCCCCCAGGGTCTGGGTATCAGATGAAAGCTGGCATTTGGGGCTCTGTGCACTTGCATTTGCCTTATTTCTGGCAGCTTGAGGCTTCGAGAATTCCCGCAAAATTTGCAATTGTCTGGCTTGGGTGGCCAGGGTCGGCCAGGGCGAGTGGCCGCAAACAGAGGCCATTTTCCAGGGAAAAAAGAAGTCATTTCCCCAGTGACTGGGCATCAGATGAAAGCGGGCTTTTGGGGCTCTGAGCACCTGCATTGGCCTGTTTTCTGACCACTCGAATTTTGGAGAAATCCAGCAAAATTTTCAATTGTCTAGCTTTGGTGGCCGGGGTGGGCCAGGGCAAGTGGAATCAAACAGAGGCAATTTTCCGGGGAAAATGAAGTCATTTCCCCAGGATCTGGGCATCAGATGAAAGCTGGCGTTCGGGGCTCTGAGCACTTACTTTGGCCTCCTTTATGGCAGCTTCCATTTTGGAGAAAGCCAGCAACATTTTCAATTGTCCAGCTTGGGTGGCCCGAGTCGTCCAGGGCGCGTGGCCCCAAACAGAGGCCATTTCCCAGGGGACACAGGAGTCATTTCCCCAGGATCTGGGCATCAGATGAAAGCTGGCATTTAGGGCTCTGAGGACTTGCATTTGCCTGCTTTTTGACCACTTTAGTTTTGGAGAAATCCAGCAACATTTTCAATAGTCTAGCTTGGGTGGCCAGGGTTGGCCAGGGCAAGTGGCCGCAAACGGAGGCCATTTTCCAGGGGAAACGGAAGTCATTTCCCCACGGTCTGGGCATCGGATGAAAGCTGGCGTCTGGGAATCTGAGGACTTGCATTGGCCTGGTTTCTGACCCCTTTAGTTTTAGAGAAAGCCAGCAAAATTTGCAAGTGCCTAGCGTGGGTGGCCTGAGTCGTCCAGGGTTTGTGGCCCCAAACAGAGGCCATTTTTCAGGGGACACAGGAGTCATTTCCCCAGGGTCTGGGCATCAGATGAAAGCGGGCTTTTGGGGCTCTGAGCACTTGCATTGGCCTCATTTCCGGCAGCTTGAGTTTTGGAGAAATCCAGGAAAATTTGCAAATTTCTAGCTTGGGTGGCCTGGGTCGGCCAGTGCGAGTGGTCCCAAACAGAGGCCATTTTCCAGAGGACGCTGGTGTCATTTTCCCAGGGTCTGGGCATCAGATGAATGCTGACTTTTGGGGCTCTGAGCACCTGCATTGGCCTGGTTTCTGACCACTTTAGTTTTGGAGAAATCCAGCAAAATTTTCAATTGTCTAGCTTGGGTGGCCGGGGTGGGCCAGGGCGAATGGCTACAAAGAGAGGCAATTTTCCAGGGGAAACAGAAGTCATTTCCCCAGGATCTGGGCATCAGATGAAAGCTGGCATTTGGGACTATGAGGACGTGCAGGGACTTAGATTCTGACCAGTTTAGTTATCGAGAAATCCAGCAAAATTTGCAAAATTCTAGCTTGGGTGGCCAGGGTCGGCCAGGGCGAGTGACCGCAAACTGAGGCCATTTTCCAGCGAAAAAAGAAGTCATTTCCCCAGGGTCTGGGCATCAGATGGAAGCTGGCGTTCGGCGCTCTGAGGACTTGCCTTGACCTGGTTTGTGACTACTTTAGTTTTGGAGAAAGACAGCAAAATTTGCAAGTGCCTAGCTTGAGTGGCCCGAGTCGTCCAGGGTGTGTGGCCCCAAATAGAGGCCATTTTCCAGGGGAAACAGGTGTCATTTCCCCAGGGTCTGGGCATCAGATGAATGCTGACTTTCGGGGCTCTGAGCACCTGCATTGGCCTGGTTTCTGACCACTTTCTTTTTAGTGAAATCCTGCAAAATTTTCAATTGTCTAGCTTGGGTGGCCGGGGTGGGCCAGGGCAAGTGGCCTCAAACACAGGCAATTTTCCGGGGAAAATAGAAGTCATTCCCCCAGGGTCTGGGTATCAGATGAAAGCTGGCATTTGGGGCTCTGTGCACTTGCATTTGCCTTATTTCTGGCAGCTTGAGGCTTCGAGAATTCCCGCAAAATTTGCAGTTGTCTGGCTTGGGTGGCCAGGGTCGGCCAGGGCGAGTGGCCGCAAACAGAGGCCATTTTCCAGGGAAAAAAGAAGTCATTTCCCCAGTGACTGGGCATCAGATGAAAGCGGGCTTTTGGGGCTCTGAGCACCTGCATTGGCCTGATTTCTGACCACTCGAATTTTGGAGAAATCCAGCAAAATTTTCAATTGTCTAGCTTTGGTGGCCGGGGTGGGCCAGGGCAAGTGGAATCAAACAGAGGCAATTTTCCGGGGAAAATGAAGTCATTTCCCCAGGATCTGGGCATCAGATGAAAGCTGGCGTTCGGGGCTCTGAGCACTTACTTTGGCCTGGTTTATGGCAGCTTTCATTTTGGAGAAAGCCAGCAACATTTTCAATTGTCCAGCTTGGGTGGCCCGAGTCGTCCAGGGCGCGTGGCCCCAAACAGAGGCCATTTTCCAGGGGACACAGGAGTCATTTCCCCAGGATCTGGGCATCAGATGAAAGCTGGCATTTAGGGCTCTGAGGACTTGCATTTGCCTGCTTTTTGACCACTTTAGTTTTGGAGAAATCCAGCAACATTTTCAATAGTCTAGCTTGGGTGGCCAGGGTTGGCCAGGGCAAGTGGCCGCAAACGGAGGCCATTTTCCAGGGGAAACGGAAGTCATTTCCCCAGGGTCTGGGCATCGGATGAAAGCTGGCGTCTGGGACTCTGAGGACTTGCATTGGCCTGGTTTCTGACCCCTTTAGTTTTAGAGAAAGCCAGCAAAATTTGCAAGTGCCTAGCGTGGGTGGCCTGAGTCGTCCAGGGTTTGTGGCCCCAAACAGAGGCCATTTTTCAGGGGACACAGGAGTCATTTCCCCAGGGTCTGGGCATCAGATGAAAGCGGGCTTTTGGGGCTCTGAGCACTTGCATTGGCCTCATTTCCGGCAGCTTGAGTTTTGGAGAAATCCAGGAAAATTTGCAAATTTCTAGCTTGGGTGGCCTGGGTCGGCCAGTGCGAGTGGTCCCAAACAGAGGCCATTTTCCAGAGGACACTGGTGTCATTTTCTCAGGATCTGGGCATCAGATGAATGCTGACTTTTGGGGCTCTGAGCACCTGCATTGGCCTGGTTTCTGACCACTTCAGTTTTGGAGAAATCCAGCAAAATTTTCAATTGTCTAGCTTGGGTGGCCGGGGTGGGCCAGGGCGAATGGCTACAAAGAGAGGCAATTTTCCAGGGGAAACAGAAGTCATTTCCCCAGGATCTGGGCATCAGATGAAAGCTGGCATTTGGGACTATGAGGACGTGCAGGGACTTAGATTCTGACCAGTTTAGTTATCGAGAAATCCAGCAAAATTTGCAAAATTCTAGCTTGGGTGGCCAGGGTCGGCCAGGGCGAGTGACCGCAAACTGAGGCCATTTTCCAGCGAAAAAAGAAGTCATTTCCCCAGGGTCTGGGCATCAGATGAAAGCTGGCGTTCGGCCCTCTGAGGACTTGCCTTGGCCTGGTTTGTGACTACTTTAGTTTTGGAGAAAGACAGCAAAATTTGCAAGTGCCTAGCTTGAGTGGCCCGAGTCGTCCAGGGTGTGTGGCCCCAAATAGAGGCCATTTTCCAGGGGAAACAGGTGTCATTTCCCCAGGGTCTGGGCATCAGATGAATGCTGACTTTCGGGGCTCTGAGCACCTGCATTGGCCTGGTTTCTGACCACTTTAGTTTTGGAGAAATCCAGCAAAATTTTCAATTGTCTAGCTTGGGTGGCCGGGGTGGGCCAGGGCAAGTGGCCTCAAACAGAGGCAATTTTCCAGGGAAAATAGAAGTCATTTCCCCAGGGTCTGGGTATCAGATGAAAGCTGGCATTTGGGGCTCTGAGCACTTGCATTTGCCTTGTTTCTGGCAGCTTGAGGTTTCGAGAATTCCCGCAAAATTTGCAAATCTTTAGCTTGGGTGTCCAGGGTCGGCCAGGGCGAGTGGCCGCAAACAGAGGCCATTTTCCAGGGAAAAAAGAAGTCATTTCCCCAGTGTCTGGGCATCAGATGAAAGCGGGCTTTTGGGGCTCTGAGCACGTGCATTGGCCTGGTTTCTGACCACTCGAATTTTGGAGAAATCCAGAAAATTTTCAATTGTCTAGCTTTGGTGGCCGGGGTGGGCCAGGGCAAGTGGAATCAAACAGAGGCAATTTTCCGGGGAAAATGAAGTCATTTCCCCAGGATCTGGGCATCAGATGAAAGCTGGCGTTCGGGGCTCTGAGCACTTACTTTGGCCTCGTTTATGGCAGCTTTCATTTTGGAGAAAGCCAGCAACATTTTCAATTGTCCAGCTTGGGTGGCCAGGGTTGGCCAGGGCAAGTGGCCGCAAACGGAGGCCATTTTCCAGGGGAAACGGAAGTCATTTCCCCAGGGTCTGGGCATCGGATGAAAGCTGGCTTCTGGGACTCTGAGGACTTGCATTGGCCTGCTTTTTGACCACTTTAGTTTTGGAGAAATCCAGCAACATTTTCAATAGTCTAGCTTGGGTGGCCAGGGTTGGCCAGGGCAAGTGGCCGCAAACGGAGGCCATTTTCCAGGGGAAACGGAAGTCATTTCCCCAGGGTCTGGGCATCGGATGAAAGCTTGCGTCTGGGACTCTGAGGACTTGCATTGGCCTGGTTTCTGACCACTTTAGTTTTAGAGAAAGCCAGCAAAATTTGCAAGTGCCTAGAGTGGGTGGCCTGAGTCGTCCAGGGTTTGTGGCCCCAAACAGAGGCCATTTTTCAGGGGACACAGGAGTCATTTCCCCAGGGTCTGGGCATCAGATGAAAGCTGGCATTTGGGACTATGAGGACGTGCAGGGACTTAGATTCTGACCAGTTTAGTTATCGAGAAATCCAGCAAAATTTGCAAAATTCTAGCTTGGGTGGCCAGGGTCGGCCAGGGCGAGTGACCGCGAACTGAGGCCATTTTCCAGCGAAAAAAGAAGTCATTTCCCCAGGGTCTGGGCATCAGATGAAAGCTGGCGGTCGGTGCTCTGAAGACTTGCATTGGCCTGGTTTGTGACTCCTTTAGTTTTGGAGAAAACCAGCAAAATTTGCAAGTGCCAAGCTTGAGTGGCCTGAGTCGTCCAGGGCCTGTGGCCCCAAACAGAGGCCATTTTCCAGGGGAAACAGGTGTCATTTCCCCAGGGACTGGGCATCAGATGAAAGCTGGCATTTGGGGCTCTGAGGACTTGCCTTGGCCTGGTTTGTGACTACTTTAGTTTTGGAGAAAGCCAGCAAAATTTGCAAGTGCCTAGCTTGAGCGGCCCGAGTCGTCCAGGGCCTGTGGCCCCAAACAGAGGCCATTTTCCAGGGGAAACAGGTGTCATTTCCCCAGGGTCTCGGCATCAGATGAATGCTGACTTTCGGGGCTCTGAGCACCTGCATTGGCCTGGTTTCTGACCACTTTCTTTTTAGTGAAATCCTGCAAAATTTTCAATTGTCTAGCTTGGGTGGCCGGGGTGGGCCAGGGCAAGTGGCCTCAAACAGAGGCAATTTTCTAGGGAAAATAGAAGTCATTTCCCCAGGGTCTGGGTATCAGATGGAAGCTGGCATTTGGGGCTCTGTGCACTTGCATTTGCCTTATTTCTGGCAGCTTGAGGCTTCGAGAATTCCCGCAAAATTTGCAATTGTCTGGCTTGGGTGGCCAGGGTCGGCCAGGGCGAGTGGCCGCAAACAGAGGCCGTTTTCCAGGGAAAAAAGAAGTCATTTCCCCAGTGACTGGGCATCAGATGAAAGCGGGCTTTCGGGGCTCTGAGCACCTGCATTGGCCTGATTTCTGACCACTCGAATTTTGGAGAAATCCAGAAAATTTTCAATTGTCTGGCTTTGGTGGCCGGGGTGGGCGAGGGCAAGTGGAATCAAACAGAGGCAATTTTCCAGGGAAAATGAAGTCATTTTCCCAGGATCTGGGCATCAGATGAAAGCTGGCGTTCGGGGCTCTGAGCACTTACTTTGGCCTCGTTTATGGCAGCTTTCATTTTGGAGAAAGCCAGCAACATTTTCAATTGTCCAGCTTGGGTGGCCCGAGTCGTCCAGGGCGCGTGGCCCCAAACAGAGGCCATTTTCCAGGGGACACAGGAGTCATTTCCCCAGGATCTGGGCATCAGATGAAAGCTGGCATTTAGGGCTCTGAGGACTTGCATTTGCCTGCTTTTTGGCCACTTTAGTTTTGGAGAAATCCAGCAACATTTTCAATAGTCTAGCTTGGGTGGCCAGGGTTGGCCAGGGCAAGTGGCCGCAAACGGAGGCCATTTTCCAGGGGAAACGGAAGTCATTTCCCCAGGGTCTGGGCATCGGATGAAAGCTGGCGTCTGGGACTCTGAGGACTTGCATTGGCCTGGTTTCTGACCCCTTTAGTTTTACAGAAAGCCAGCAAAATTTGCAAGTGCCTAGCGTGGGTGGCCTGAGTCGTCCAGGGTTTGTGGCCCCAAACAGAGGCCATTTTTCAGGGGACACAGGAGTCATTTCCCCAGGGTCTGGGCATCAGATGAAAGCGGGCTTTTGGGGCTCTGAGCACTTGCATTGGCCTCATTTCCGGCAGCTTGAGTTTTGGAGGAATCCAGGAAAATTTGCAAATTTCTAGCTTGGGTGGCCTGGGTCGTCCAGGGCGCGTGGCCCCAAACAGAGGCCATTTTCCAGGGGACACAGGAGTCATTTCCCCAGGATCTGGGCATCAGATGAAATCTGGCATTTAGGGCTCTGAGGACTTGCATTTGCCTGCTTTTTGACCAGTTTAGTTATCGAGAAATCCAGCAAAATTTGCAAAATTCTAGCTTGGGTGGCCAGGGTCGGCCAGGGCGAGTGACCGCAAACTGAGGCCATTTTCCAGCGAAAAAAGAAGTCATTTCCCCAGGGTCTGGGCATCAGATGAAAGCTGGCGGTCGGTGCTCTGAAGACTTGCATTGGCCTGGTTTGTGACTACTTTAGTTTTGGAGAAAACCAGCAAAATTTGCAAGTGCCAAGCTTGAGTGGCCCGAGTCGTCCAGGGCCTGTGGCCCCAAACAGAGGCCATTTTCCAGGGGAAACAGGTGTCATTTCCCCAGGGACTGGGCATCCGATGAAAGCTGGCATTTGGGGCTCTGAGCACTTGCATTTGCCTGGTTTCTGACCACTTTCTTTTTAGTGAAATCCTGCAAAATTTTCAATTGTCTAGCTTGGGTGGCCGGGGTGGGCCAGGGCAAGTGGCCTCAAACAGAGGCAATTTTCCGGGGAAAATAGAAGTCATTTCCCCAGGGTCTGGGTATCAGATGAAAGCTGGCATTTGGGGCTCTGAGCACTTGCATTTGCCTTGTTTCTGGCAGCTTGAGGTTTCGAGAATTCCCGCAAAATTTGCAATTGTCTAGCTTGGGTGGCCAGGGTCGGCCTGGGCGAGTGGCCGCAAACAGAGGCCGTTTTCCAGGGAAAAAAGAAGTCATTTCCCCAGTGACTGGGCATCAGATGAAAGCGGGCTTTTGGGGCTCTGAGCACCTGCATTGGCCTGATTTCTGACCACTCGAATTTTGGAGAAATCCAGAAAATTTTCAATTGTCTAGCTTTGGTGGCCGGGGTGGGCCAGGGCAAGTGGAATCAAACAGAGGCAATTTTCCGGGGAAAATGAAGTCATTTCCCCAGGATCTGGGCATCAGATGAAAGCTGGCATTCGGGGCTCTGAGCACTTACTTTGGCCTCGTTTATGGCAGCTTTCATTTTGGAGAAAGCCAGCAACATTTTCAATTGTCCAGCTTGGGTGGCCAGGGTTGGCCAGGGCAAGTGGCCGCAAACGGAGGCCATTTTCCAGGGGAAACGGAAGTCATTTCCCCAGGGTCTGGGCATCGGATGAAAGCTGGCGTCTGGGACTCTGAGGACTTGCATTGGCCTGGTTTCTGACCCCTTTAGTTTTACAGAAAGCCAGCAAAATTTGCAAGTGCCTAGCGTGGGTGGCCTGAGTCGTCCAGGGTTTGTGGCCCGAAACAGAGGCCATTTTTCAGGGGACACAGGAGTCATTTCCCCAGGGTCTGGGCATCAGATGAAAGCGGGCTTTTGGGGCTCTGAGCACTTGCATTGGCCTCATTTCCGGCAGCTTGAGTTTTGGAGAAATCCAGGAAAATTTGCAAATTTCTAGCTTGGGTGGCCTGGGTCGTCCAGGGCGCGTAGCCCCAAACAGAGGCCATTTTCCAGGGGACACAGGAGTCATTTCCCCAGGGTCTGGGCATCAGATGAAAGCTGGCGGTCGGTGCTCTGAAGACTTGCATTGGCCTGGTTTGTGACTACTTTAGTTTTGGAGAAAACCAGCAAAATTTGCAAGTGCCAAGCTTGAGTGGCCCGAGTCGTCCAGGGCCTGTGGCCCCAAACAGAGGCCATTTTCCAGGGGAAACAGGTGTCATTTCCCCAGAGACTGGGCATCCGATGAAAGCTGGCATTTGGGGCTCTGAGCACTTGCATTTGCCTGGTTTCTGACCACTTTCTTTTTAGTGAAATCCTGCAAAATTTTCAATTGTCTAGCTTGGGTGGCCGGGGTGGGCCAGGGCAAGTGGCCTCAAACAGAGGCAATTTTCCGGGGAAAATAGAAGTCATTTCCCCAGGGTCTGGGTATCAGATGAAAGCTGGCATTTGGGGCTCTGAGCACTTGCATTTGCCTTGTTTCTGGCAGCTTGAGGTTTCGAGAATTCCCGCAAAATTTGCAATTGTCTAGCTTGGGTGGCCAGGGTCGGCCTGGGCGGGTGGCCGCAAACAGAGGCCATTTTCCAGGGAAAAAAGAAGTCATTTCCCCAGTGACTGGGCATCAGATGAAAGCTGGCGTTTGGGGCTCTGAGCACGTGCATTGGCCTGCTTTCTGACCTCTTTAGTTTTGGAGAAATACAGCAACATTTTCAATAGTCTAGCTTGGGTGGCCTGGGTTGGCCAGGGCAAGTGGCCGCAAACGGAGGCCATTTTCCAGGGGAAACGGAAGTCATTTCCCCAGGATCTGGGCATCAGATGAAAGCTGGCATTTGGGACTATGAGGACGTGCAGGGACTTAGATTCTGACCAGTTTAGTTATCGAGAAATCCAGCAAAATTTGCAAAATTCTAGCTTGGGTGGCCAGGGTCGGCCAGGGCGAGTGACCGCAAACTGAGGCCATTTTCCAGAGAAAAAAGAAGTCAATTCCCCAGGGTCTGGGCATCAGATGAAAGCTGGCGTTTGGCCCTCTGAGGACTTGCCTTGGCCTGGTTTCTGACCCCTTTAGTTTTACTGAAAGCCAGCAAAATTTGCAAGTGCCTAGCGTGGGTGGCCTGAGTCGTCCAGGGTTTGTGGCCCCAAACAGAGGCCATTTTTCAGGGGACACAGGAGTCATTTCCCCAGGGTCTGGGCATCAGATGAAAGCGGGCTTTTGGGGCTCTGAGCACTTGCATTGGCCTCATTTCCGGCAGCTTGAGTTTTGGAGAAATCCAGGAAAATTTGCAAATTTCTAGCTTGGGTGGCCTGGGTCGTCCAGGGCGCGTGGCCCCAAACAGAGGCCATTTTCTAGGGGACACAGGAGTCATTTCCCCAGGATCTGGGCATCAGATGAAATCTGGCATTTAGTGCTCTGAGGACTTGCATTTGCCTGCTTTTTGACCAGTTTAGTTATCGAGAAATCCAGCAAAATTTGCAAAATTCTAGCTTGGGTGGCCAGGGTCGGCCAGGGCGAGTGACCGCAAACTGAGGCCATTTTCCAGCGAAAAAAGAAGTCATTTCCCCAGGGTCTGGGCATCAGATGAAAGCTGGCGCTCGCTGCTCTGAAGACTTGCATTGGCCTGGTTTGTGACTGCTTTAGTTTTGGAGAAAACCAGCAAAATTTGCAAGTGCCAAGCTTGAGTGGCCCGAGTCGTCCAGGGCCTGTGGCCCCAAACAGAGGCCATTTTCCAGGGGAAACAGGTGTCATTTCCCCAGGGTCTGGGCATCAGATGAATGCTGACTTTCGGGGCTCTGAGCACCTGCATTGGCCTGGTTTCTGACCACTTTCTTTTTAGTGAAATCCTGCAAAATTTTCAATTGTCTAGTTTGGGTGGCCGGGGTGGGCCAGGGCAAGTGGCCTCAAACAGAGGCAATTTTCCGGGGAAAATAGAAGTCATTTCCCCAGGGTCTGGGTATCAGATGAAAGCTGGCATTTGGGGCTCTGAGCACTTGCATTTGCCTTGTTTCTGGCAGCTTGAGGTTTCGAGAATTCCCGCAAAATTTGCAAATGTTTAGCTTGGGTGTCCAGGGTCAGCCAGGGCGAGTGGCCGCAAACAGAGGCCATTTTCCAGGGAAAAAAGAAATCATTTCCCCAGTGACTGGGCATCAGATGAAAGCTGGCGTTTGGGGCTCTGAGCACGTGCATTGGCCTGCTTTCTGACCGCTTTAGTTTTGGAGAAAGCCAGCAAAATTTGCAAGTGTCTAGCATGGGTGCCGGGGGTCGGCCAGGGCGAATGGCTACAAAGAGAGGCAATTTTCCAGGGGAAACAGAAGTCATTTCCCCAAGATCTGGGCATCAGATGAAAGCGGGCATTTGGCACTATGAGGACTTGCAGGGACTTAGATTCTGACCAGTTTAGTTATCGAGAAATCCAGCAAAATTTGCAAAATTCTAGCTTGGGTGGCCAGGGTCGGCCAGGGCGAGTGACCGCAAACTGAGGCCATTTTCCAGCGAAAAAAGAAGTCAATTCCCCAGGGTCTGGGCATCAGATGAAAGCTGGCGTTCGGCGCTCTGAGGACTTGCCTTGGCCTGGTTTGTGACTACTTTAGTTTTGGAGAAAGCCAGCAAAATTTGCAAGTGCCTAGCTTGAGTGGCCCGAGTCGTCCAGGGTGTGTGGCCCCAAACAGAGGCCATTTTCCAGGGGAAACAGGTGTCATTTCCCCAGGGTCTGGGCATCAGATGAATGCTGACTTTCGGGGCTCTGAGCACCTGCATTGGCCTGGTTTCTGACCACTTTCTTTTTAGTGAAATCCTGCAAAATTTTCAATTGTCTAGCTTGGGTGGCCGGGGTGGGCCAGGGCAAGTGGCCTCAAACAGAGGCAATTTTCCGGGGAAAATAGAAGTCATTTCCCCAGGGTCTGGGTATCAGATGAAAGCTGGCATTTGGGGCTCTGTGCACTTGCATTTGCCTTATTTCTGGCAGCTTGAGGCTTCGAGAATTCCCGCAAAATTTGCAATTGTCTGGCTTGGGTGGCCAGGGTCGGCCAGGGCGAGTGGCCGCAAACAGAGGCCATTTTCCAGGGAAAAAAGAAGTCATTTCCCCAGTGACTGGGCATCAGATGAAAGCTGGCGTTTGGGGCTCTGAGCACCTGCATTGGCCTGATTTCTGACCACTCGAATTTTGGAGAAATCCAGCAAAATTTTCAATTGTCTAGCTTTGGTGGCCGGGGTCGGCCAGGGCAAGTGGAATCAAACAGAGGCAATTTTCCGGGGAAAATGAAGTCATTTCCCCAGGATCTGGGCATCAGATGAAAGCTGGCGTTCGGGGCTCTGAGCACTTACTTTGGCCTCGTTTATGGCAGCTTTCATTTTGGAGAAAGCCAGCAACATTTTCAATTGTCCAGCTTGGGTGGCCCGAGTCGTCCAGGGCGCGTGGCCCCAAACAGAGGCCATTTTCCAGGGGACACAGGAGTCATTTCCCCAGGATCTGGGCATCAGATGAAAGCTGGCATTTAGGGCTCTGAGGACTTGCATTTGCCTGCTTTTTGACCTCTTTAGTTTTGGAGAAATCCAGCAACATTTTCAATAGTCTAGCTTGGGTGGCCAGGGTTGGCCAGGGCAAGTGGCCGCAAACGGAGGCCATTTTCCAGGGGAAACGGAAGTCATTTCCCCAGGGTCTGGGCATCGGATGAAAGCTGGCGTCTGGGACTCTGAGGACTTGCATTGGCCTGGTTTCTGACCACTTTAGTTTTAGAGAAAGCCAGCAAAATTTGCAAGCGCCTAGCGTGGGTGGCCTGAGTCGTCCAGGGATTGTGGCCCCAAACAGAGGCCATTTTTCAGGGGATACAGGAGTCATTTCCCCAGGGTCTGGGCATCAGATGAAAGCGGGCTTTTGGGGCTCTGAGCACTTGCATTGGCCTCATTTCCGGCAGCTTGAGTTTTGGAGAAATCCAGGAAAATTTGCAAATTTCTAGCTTGGGTGGCCAGGGTCGGCCAGGGCAAGTGGCCGCAAACAGAGGCCATTTTCCAGGGGAAACGGAAGTCATTTCCCCAGGGTCTGGGCATCAGATGAATGCTGACTTTCGGGGCTCTGAGCACCTGCATTGGCCTGGTTTCTGACCACTTTAGTTTTGGAGAAATCCCGTAACATTTTCAATTGTCTAGCTTGGGTGGCCGTGGTGGGCCCCGGTAAGTGGCCTCAAACAGAGGCTATTTTCTGGGGAAAATAGAAGTCATTTCCCCAGGATCTGGGCATCAGATGAAAGCTGGCATTTGGGGCTCTGAGGACTTGCCTTGGCCTCGTTTCTGGCAGCTTTCATTTTGGAGAAATCCAGAAAATTTTTAATTGTCTAGCTTGGGTGGCCAGGTACGGCCAGGGCGAGTGACCGGAAACAGAGGCCATTTTCCAGGGAAAATGAAGGCATTTCCCCAGGGTCTGGGCATCAGATGAAAGCTGGCATTTGGGGCTCTGAGCACTTGCATTTGCCTTGTTTCTGGCAGCTTGAGGTTTCGAGAATTCCCGAAAATTTGCAAATGTTTAGCTTTGGTGTCCAGGGTCGGCCAGGGCGAGTGGCCGCAAACAGAGGCCATTTTCCAGGGAAAAAAGAAGTCATTTCCCCAGTGACTGGGCATCAGATGAAAGCCGGCGTTTGGGGCTCTGAGCACGTGCATTGGCCTGGTTTCTGACCACTTCAGTTTTGGAGAAAGCCTGCAAAATTTGCAAAGTGTCGAGCTTGGGTGGCCAGGGTGGGCCAGGGCGAGTGACCGCAAAGAGAGGCCATTTTCCAGGGGAAACAGGACTCATTTCCCCAGGGTCTGGGCATCAGATGAAAGCTGGCATTTGGGACTATGAGGACCTGCAGGGACTTAGATTCTGACCCGTTAATTATCGAGAAATCCAGCAAAATTTGCAAAATTCTAGCTTGGGTGGCCAGGGTCGGCCAGGGAGAGTGATCGCAAACAGAGGCCATTTTCCAGAGAAAATAGAAGTCATTTCCCCAGTGACTGGGCATCAGATGAAAGCTGGCGTTTGGGGCTCTGAGCACCTGCATTGGCCTGGTTTCTGACCACTTTAGTTTTGGAGAAATCCCGCAACATTTTCAATTGTCTAGCTTGGGTGGCCAGGGTCGGCCAGTGTGAGTGGTCCCAAAAAGAGGCCATTTTCCAGAGGACGCAGGTGTCATTTCCCCAGGGTGTGGGCATCAGATGAATGCTGACTTTTGGGGCTCTGAGCACCTGCATTGGCCTGGTTTCTGACCACTTTTGTTTTGGAGAAATCCTGCAAAATTTGCAAGTGTCTAGCTTGGGTGTCCGGGGTCGGCCAGGGCGAATGGCTACAAAGAGAGGCAATTTTCCAGGGGAAACAGAAGTCATTTCCCCAGGATCTGGGCATCAGATGAAAGCTGGCATTTGGCTCTATGATTACTTGCAGGGACTTAGATTCTGACCAGTTTAGTTATCGAGAAATCCAGCAAAATTTGCAAAATTCTAGCTTGGGTGGCCAGGGTCGGCCAGGGCGAGTGACCGCAAACAGAGGCCATTTTCCAGAGAAAAAAGAAGTCATTTCCCCAGGGTCTGGGCATCAGATGAACGCTGACTTTCGGGGCTCTGAGCACCTGCATTGGCCTGGTTTCTGACCACTTTCTTTTTAGAGAAATCCTGCAAAATTTTCAATTGTCTAGCTTGGATGGCCAGGGTCGGCCAGGGCAAGTGGCCTCAAACAGAGGCTATTTTCCGGGGAAAATAGAAGTCATTTCCCCAGGGTCTGGGTATCAGATGAAAGCTGGCATTTGGGGCTCTGAGCACTTGCATTTGCCTCGTTTCTGGCGGCTTGAGGTTTCGAGAATTCCCGAAAATTTGCAAATGTTTAGCTTTGGTGTCCAGGGTCGGCCAGGGCGAGTGGCCGCAAACAGAGGCCATTTTCCAAGGACAATAGAAGTCATTTCCCCAGTGACTGGGCATCAGATGAAAGCTGGCGTTTGGGGCTCTGAGCACCTGCATTGGCCTGGTTTCTGACCACTTTAGTTTTGGAGAAATCCCGCAACATTTTCAATTGTCTAGCTTGGGTGGCCAGGGTCGGCCAGTGTGAGTGGTCCCAAAAAGAGGCCATTTTCCAGAGGACGCAGGTGTCATTTCCCCAGGGTGTGGGCATCAGATGAATGCTGACTTTTGGGGCTCTGAGCACCTGCATTGGCCTGGTTTCTGACCACTTTATTTTTGGAGAAATCCAGCAAAATTTTCAATTGTCTAGCTTGGGTGGCCTGGGTGGGCCAGGGCAAGTGGCCTCAAACAGAGGCTATTTTCCGGGGAAAATAGAAGTCATTTCCCCAGGGTCTGGGTATCAGATGAAAGCTGGCATTTGGGGCTCTGAGCACTTGCATTTGCCTTGTTTCTGGCAGCTTGAGGTTTCGAGAATTCCCGCAAAATTTGCAAATGTTTAGATTGCGTGTCCAGGGTCGGCCAGGGCGAGTGGCCCCAAACAGAGGCCATTTTCCAGGGAAAAAAGAAGTCATTTCCCAAGTGACTGGGCATCAGATGAAAGCTGGCGTTTGGGACTCTGAACACGTGCATTGGCCTGGTTTCTGACCACTTTAGCTTTGGCAAAAGCCAGCAAAATTTGCAAGTGTCTAGCTTGGGTGTCCGGGGTCGGCCAGGGCGAATGGCTACAAAGAGAGGAAATTTTCAAGGGGGAAAATAGAAGTCATTTCCCCAGGATCTGGGCATCAGATGAAAGCTGGCATTTGGGGCTCTGAGGACTTGCCTTGGCCTCGTTTCTGGCAGCTTTCATTTTGGAGAAATCCAGAAAATTTTCAATTGTCTAGCTTGGGTGGCCAGGTTCGGCCAGGGCGAGTGACCGAAAACAGAGGCCATTTTCCAGGGAAAATGAAGGCATTTCCCCAGGGTCTGGGCATCAGATGAAAGCTGGCATTTGGGGCTCTGAGCACTTGCATTTGCCTCGTTTCTGGCGGCTTGAGGTTTCGAGAATTCCCGAAAATTTGCAAATGTTTAGCTTTGGTGTCCAGGGTCGGCCAGGGAGAGTGGCCGCAAACAGAGGCCATTTTCCAAGGAAAATAGAAGTCATTTCCCCAGTGACTGGGCATCAGATGAAAGCTGGCGTTTGGGGCTCTGAGCACCTGCATTGGCCTGGTTTCTGACCACTTTAGTTTTGGAGAAATCCCGCAACATTTTCAATTGTCTAGCTTGGGTGTCCGGGGTCGGCCAGGGCGAATGGCTACAAAGAGAGGCAATTTTCCAGGGGAAACAGAAGTCATTTCCCCAGGACCTGGGCATCAGATGAAAGCTGGCATTTGGGACTATGAGGCCTTGCAGGGACTTAGATTCTGACCAGTTTAGTTATCGAGAAATCCAGCAAAATTTGCAAAATTCTAGCTTGGGTGGCCAGGGTCGGCCAGGGCGAGTGACAACAAACAGAGGCCATTTTCCAGAGAAAAAAGAAGTCATTTCCCCAGGGTCTGGGCATCTGATGAAAGCTGGCGTTCGGCGCTCTGAGGACTTGCATTTGCCTTGTTTCTGGCAGCTTGAGGTTTCGAGAATTCCTGCAAAATTTGCAAATGTTTAGCTTGGGTGGCCAGGGTCGGCCTGGGCAAGTGACCGCAAAGAGAGGCCATTTTCCAGGGGAAACAGGTGTCATTTCCCCAGGGACTGGGCATCAGATGAATGCTGACTTTCGGGGCTCTGAGCACCTGCATTGGCCTGGTTTCTGACCACTTTCTTTTTAGAGAAATCCTGCAAAATTTTCAGTTGTCTAGCTTGGGTGGCCAGGGTCGGCCAGGGCAAGTGGCCTCAAACAGAGGCTATTTTCCGGGGAAAACAGAAGTCATTTTCCCAGGGTCTGGGCATCAGATGAAAGCTGGCATTTGGGGCTCTGAGGACTTTCCTTGGCCTCGATTCTGGCAGCTTTCATTTTGGAGAAAGCCAGCAAAATTTGCAAAATTCTAGCTTGGGTGGCCAGGGTCGGCCAGGGAAAGTGGCAGCAAACAGAGGCCATTTTCCAGAGAAAAACGATGTCATTTCCCCAGGGTCTGGGCATCAGATGAAAGCTGGCGCTCGGCGCTCTGAGGACTAGCCTTGGCCTGGTTTGTGACTACTTTAGTTTTGGAGAAAGCCATCAAAATTTGCAAGTGCCTAGCTTGAGTGGCCCGAGTCGTCCATGGCCTGCGGCCCCAAACAGAGGCCATTTTCCAGGGGAAACAGGTGTCATTTCCCCAGGGACTGGGCATCAGATGAAAGCTGGCTTTTGGGGCTCTGAGCACCTGCATTGGCCTGGTTTCTGACCACTTTAGTTTTAGTGAAATCCCGCAACATTTTCAATTGTCTAGCTTGGGTGGCCAGGGTCGGCCAGTGTGAGTGGCCCCAAACAGAGGCCATTTTCCAGAGGACACAGGTGTCATTTCCCCAGGGTCTGGGCATCAGATGAAAGCTGGCATTTGGGGCTCTGAGCACTTGCATTTGCCTCGTTTCTGGCGGCTTGAGGTTTCGAGAATTCCCGCAAAATTTGCAAATGTTTAGCTTGGGTGTCCAGGGTCGGCCAGGGCGAATGGCCGCAAACAGAGGCCATTTTCCAGGGAAAAAAGAAGTCATTTCCCCAGTGACTGGGCATCAGATGAAAGCTGGCGGTTGGGGCTCTGAACACGTGCATTGGCCTGGTTTATGACCACTTTAGTTTTGGCGAAAGCCAGCAAAATTTGCAAGTGTCTAGCTTGAGTGTCCCGAGTCGTCCAGGGCGTGTGGCCGCAAACAGAGGCCATTTTCCAGGGGAAACAGGTGTCATTTCCCCAGGGACTGGGCATCAGATGAATGCTGACTTTCGGGGCTCTGAGCACTTGCATTTGCCTCATTTCTGGCAGCTTGAGGTTTCGAGAATTCCCGAAAATTTGCAAAGGTTTAGCTTGGGTGTCCAGGGTCGGCCAGGGCGAGTGGCCGCAAACAGAGGCCATTTTCCAGGGGAAAAAAGAAGTCATTTCCCAAGTGACTGGGCATCAGATGAATGCTGACTTTCGGGGCTCTGAGCACCTGCATTGGCCTGGTTTCTGACCACTTTCTTTTTAGAGAAATCCTGCAAAATTTTCAATTGTCTAGCTTGGGTGGCCAGGGTCGGCCAGGGCAAGTGGCCTCAAACAGAGGCAATTTTCCGGGGAAAACAGAAGTCATTTCCCCAGTGAATGGGCATCAGATGAAAGCTGGCGTTTGGGGCTCTGAACACGTGCATTGGCCTGGTTTCTGACCACTTTAGCTTTGGCAAAAGCCAGCAAAATTTGCAAGTGTCTAGCTTGGGTGTCCGGGGTCAGCCAGGGCGAATGGCTGCAAAGAGAGGCAATTTTCCAGGGGAAACAGAAGTCATTTTCCCAGGGTCTGGGCATCAGATGAAAGCTGGCATTTGGGGCTCTGAGGACTTGCCTTGGCCTCGTTTCTGGCAGCTTTCATTTTGGAGAAATCCAGCAAAATTTGCAAAATTCTAGCTTGGGTGGCCAGGGTCGGCCTGGGCAAGTGACCGCAAAGAGAGGCCATTTTCCAGGGGAAACAGGACTCATTTCCCCAGGGTCTGGGCATCAGATGAAAGCTGGCATTTGGGACTATGAGGACTTGCAGGGACTTAGATTCTGACCAGTTTAGTTATCGAGAAATCCAGCAAAATTTTCAATTGTCTAGCTTGGGTGGCCAGGGTCGGCCAGGGCGAGTGACAGTAAACAGAGGCCATTTTCCAGAGAAAAAAGAAGTCATTTCCCCAGGGTCTGGGCATCAGATGAAAGCTGGAGCTCGGCGCTCTGAGGACTTGCCTTGGCCTGGTTTGTGACTACTTTAGTTTTGGAGAAAGCCATCAAAATTTGCAAGTGCCTAGCTTGAGTGGCCCGAGTCGTCCATGGCCTGCGGCCCCAAACAGAGGCCATTTTCCAGGGGAAACAGGTGTCATTTCCCCAGGGACTGGGCATCAGATGAAAGCTGGCTTTTGGGGCTCTGAGCACCTGCATTGGCCTGGTTTCTGACCACTTTAGTTTTCGAGAAATCCCGCAACATTTTCAATTGTCTAGCTTGGGTGGCCAGGGTCGGCCAGTGTGAGTGGTCCCAAAAAGAGGCCATTTTCCATCGGACGCAGGTGTCATTTCCCCAGGGTCTGGGCATCAGATGAACGCTGACTTTCGGGGCTCTGAGCACCTGCATTGGCCTGGTTTCTGACCACTTTCTTTTTAGAGAAATCCGGCAAAATTTTCAATTGTCTAGCTTGGATGGCCAGGGTCGGCCAGGGCAAGTGGCCTCAAACAGAGGCTATTTTCCGGGGAAAATAGAAGTCATTTCCCCAGGGTCTGGGTATCAGATGAAAGCTGGCATTTGGGGCTCTGAGCACTTGCATTTGCCTCGTTTCTGGCGGCTTGAGGTTTCGAGAATTCCCGAAAATTTGCAAATGTTTAGCTTTGGTGTCCAGGGTCGGCCAGGGCGAGTGGCCGCAAACAGAGGCCATTTTCCAAGGACAATAGAAGTCATTTCCCCAGTGACTGGGCATCAGATGAAAGCTGGCGTTTGGGGCTCTGAGCACCTGCATTGGCCTGGTTTCTGACCACTCGAATTTTGGAGAAATCCAGCAAAATTTTCAATTGTCTAGCTTTGGTGGCCGGGGTCGGCCAGGGCAAGTGGAATCAAACAGAGGCAATTTTCCGGGGAAAATGAAGTCATTTCCCCAGGATCTGGGCATCAGATGAAAGCTGGCGTTCGGGGCTCTGAGCACTTACTTTGGCCTCGTTTATGGCAGCTTTCATTTTGGAGAAAGCCAGCAACATTTTCAATTGTCCAGCTTGGGTGGCCCGAGTCGTCCAGGGCGCGTGGCCCCAAACAGAGGCCATTTTCCAGGGGACACAGGAGTCATTTCCCCAGGATCTGGGCATCAGATGAAAGCTGGCATTTAGGGCTCTGAGGACTTGCATTTGCCTGCTTTTTGACCTCTTTAGTTTTGGAGAAATCCAGCAACATTTTCAATAGTCTAGCTTGGGTGGCCAGGGTTGGCCAGGGCAAGTGGCCGCAAACGGAGGCCATTTTCCAGGGGAAACGGAAGTCATTTCCCCAGGGTCTGGGCATCGGATGAAAGCTGGCGTCTGGGACTCTGAGGACTTGCATTGGCCTGGTTTCTGACCACTTTAGTTTTAGAGAAAGCCAGCAAAATTTGCAAGCGCCTAGCGTGGGTGGCCTGAGTCGTCCAGGGATTGTGGCCCCAAACAGAGGCCATTTTTCAGGGGATACAGGAGTCATTTCCCCAGGGTCTGGGCATCAGATGAAAGCGGGCTTTTGGGGCTCTGAGCACTTGCATTGGCCTCATTTCCGGCAGCTTGAGTTTTGGAGAAATCCAGGAAAATTTGCAAATTTCTAGCTTGGGTGGCCAGGGTCGGCCAGGGCAAGTGGCCGCAAACAGAGGCCATTTTCCAGGGGAAACGGAAGTCATTTCCCCAGGGTCTGGGCATCAGATGAATGCTGACTTTCGGGGCTCTGAGCACCTGCATTGGCCTGGTTTCTGACCACTTTAGTTTTGGAGAAATCCCGTAACATTTTCAATTGTCTAGCTTGGGTGGCCGTGGTGGGCCCCGGTAAGTGGCCTCAAACAGAGGCTATTTTCTGGGGAAAATAGAAGTCATTTCCCCAGGATCTGGGCATCAGATGAAAGCTGGCATTTGGGGCTCTGAGGACTTGCCTTGGCCTCGTTTCTGGCAGCTTTCATTTTGGAGAAATCCAGAAAATTTTTAATTGTCTAGCTTGGGTGGCCAGGTACGGCCAGGGCGAGTGACCGGAAACAGAGGCCATTTTCCAGGGAAAATGAAGGCATTTCCCCAGGGTCTGGGCATCAGATGAAAGCTGGCATTTGGGGCTCTGAGCACTTGCATTTGCCTTGTTTCTGGCAGCTTGAGGTTTCGAGAATTCCCGAAAATTTGCAAATGTTTAGCTTTGGTGTCCAGGGTCGGCCAGGGCGAGTGGCCGCAAACAGAGGCCATTTTCCAGGGAAAAAAGAAGTCATTTCCCCAGTGACTGGGCATCAGATGAAAGCCGGCGTTTGGGGCTCTGAGCACGTGCATTGGCCTGGTTTCTGACCACTTCAGTTTTGGAGAAAGCCTGCAAAATTTGCAAAGTGTCGAGCTTGGGTGGCCAGGGTGGGCCAGGGCGAGTGACCGCAAAGAGAGGCCATTTTCCAGGGGAAACAGGACTCATTTCCCCAGGGTCTGGGCATCAGATGAAAGCTGGCATTTGGGACTATGAGGACCTGCAGGGACTTAGATTCTGACCCGTTAATTATCGAGAAATCCAGCAAAATTTGCAAAATTCTAGCTTGGGTGGCCAGGGTCGGCCAGGGAGAGTGATCGCAAACAGAGGCCATTTTCCAGAGAAAATAGAAGTCATTTCCCCAGTGACTGGGCATCAGATGAAAGCTGGCGTTTGGGGCTCTGAGCACCTGCATTGGCCTGGTTTCTGACCACTTTAGTTTTGGAGAAATCCCGCAACATTTTCAATTGTCTAGCTTGGGTGGCCAGGGTCGGCCAGTGTGAGTGGTCCCAAAAAGAGGCCATTTTCCAGAGGACGCAGGTGTCATTTCCCCAGGGTGTGGGCATCAGATGAATGCTGACTTTTGGGGCTCTGAGCACCTGCATTGGCCTGGTTTCTGACCACTTTTGTTTTGGAGAAATCCTGCAAAATTTGCAAGTGTCTAGCTTGGGTGTCCGGGGTCGGCCAGGGCGAATGGCTACAAAGAGAGGCAATTTTCCAGGGGAAACAGAAGTCATTTCCCCAGGATCTGGGCATCAGATGAAAGCTGGCATTTGGCTCTATGATTACTTGCAGGGACTTAGATTCTGACCAGTTTAGTTATCGAGAAATCCAGCAAAATTTGCAAAATTCTAGCTTGGGTGGCCAGGGTCGGCCAGGGCGAGTGACCGCAAACAGAGGCCATTTTCCAGAGAAAAAAGAAGTCATTTCCCCAGGGTCTGGGCATCAGATGAACGCTGACTTTCGGGGCTCTGAGCACCTGCATTGGCCTGGTTTCTGACCACTTTCTTTTTAGAGAAATCCTGCAAAATTTTCAATTGTCTAGCTTGGATGGCCAGGGTCGGCCAGGGCAAGTGGCCTCAAACAGAGGCTATTTTCCGGGGAAAATAGAAGTCATTTCCCCAGGGTCTGGGTATCAGATGAAAGCTGGCATTTGGGGCTCTGAGCACTTGCATTTGCCTCGTTTCTGGCGGCTTGAGGTTTCGAGAATTCCCGAAAATTTGCAAATGTTTAGCTTTGGTGTCCAGGGTCGGCCAGGGCGAGTGACCGCAAACTGAGGCCATTTTCCAGCGAAAAAAGAAGTCATTTCCCCAGGGTCTGGGCATCAGATGAAAGCTGGCGCTCGCTGCTCTGAAGACTTGCATTGGCCTGGTTTGTGACTGCTTTAGTTTTGGAGAAAACCAGCAAAATTTGCAAGTGCCAAGCTTGAGTGGCCCGAGTCGTCCAGGGCCTGTGGCCCCAAACAGAGGCCATTTTCCAGGGGAAACAGGTGTCATTTCCCCAGGGTCTGGGCATCAGATGAATGCTGACTTTCGGGGCTCTGAGCACCTGCATTGGCCTGGTTTCTGACCACTTTCTTTTTAGTGAAATCCTGCAAAATTTTCAATTGTCTAGTTTGGGTGGCCGGGGTGGGCCAGGGCAAGTGGCCTCAAACAGAGGCAATTTTCCGGGGAAAATAGAAGTCATTTCCCCAGGGTCTGGGTATCAGATGAAAGCTGGCATTTGGGGCTCTGAGCACTTGCATTTGCCTTGTTTCTGGCAGCTTGAGGTTTCGAGAATTCCCGCAAAATTTGCAAATGTTTAGCTTGGGTGTCCAGGGTCAGCCAGGGCGAGTGGCCGCAAACAGAGGCCATTTTCCAGGGAAAAAAGAAATCATTTCCCCAGTGACTGGGCATCAGATGAAAGCTGGCGTTTGGGGCTCTGAGCACGTGCATTGGCCTGCTTTCTGACCGCTTTAGTTTTGGAGAAAGCCAGCAAAATTTGCAAGTGTCTAGCATGGGTGCCGGGGGTCGGCCAGGGCGAATGGCTACAAAGAGAGGCAATTTTCCAGGGGAAACAGAAGTCATTTCCCCAAGATCTGGGCATCAGATGAAAGCGGGCATTTGGCACTATGAGGACTTGCAGGGACTTAGATTCTGACCAGTTTAGTTATCGAGAAATCCAGCAAAATTTGCAAAATTCTAGCTTGGGTGGCCAGGGTCGGCCAGGGCGAGTGACCGCAAACTGAGGCCATTTTCCAGCGAAAAAAGAAGTCAATTCCCCAGGGTCTGGGCATCAGATGAAAGCTGGCGTTCGGCGCTCTGAGGACTTGCCTTGGCCTGGTTTGTGACTACTTTAGTTTTGGAGAAAGCCAGCAAAATTTGCAAGTGCCTAGCTTGAGTGGCCCGAGTCGTCCAGGGTGTGTGGCCCCAAACAGAGGCCATTTTCCAGGGGAAACAGGTGTCATTTCCCCAGGGTCTGGGCATCAGATGAATGCTGACTTTCGGGGCTCTGAGCACCTGCATTGGCCTGGTTTCTGACCACTTTCTTTTTAGTGAAATCCTGCAAAATTTTCAATTGTCTAGCTTGGGTGGCCGGGGTGGGCCAGGGCAAGTGGCCTCAAACAGAGGCAATTTTCCGGGGAAAATAGAAGTCATTTCCCCAGGGTCTGGGTATCAGATGAAAGCTGGCATTTGGGGCTCTGTGCACTTGCATTTGCCTTATTTCTGGCAGCTTGAGGCTTCGAGAATTCCCGCAAAATTTGCAATTGTCTGGCTTGGGTGGCCAGGGTCGGCCAGGGCGAGTGGCCGCAAACAGAGGCCATTTTCCAGGGAAAAAAGAAGTCATTTCCCCAGTGACTGGGCATCAGATGAAAGCTGGCGTTTGGGGCTCTGAGCACCTGCATTGGCCTGATTTCTGACCACTCGAATTTTGGAGAAATCCAGCAAAATTTTCAATTGTCTAGCTTTGGTGGCCGGGGTCGGCCAGGGCAAGTGGAATCAAACAGAGGCAATTTTCCGGGGAAAATGAAGTCATTTCCCCAGGATCTGGGCATCAGATGAAAGCTGGCGTTCGGGGCTCTGAGCACTTACTTTGGCCTCGTTTATGGCAGCTTTCATTTTGGAGAAAGCCAGCAACATTTTCAATTGTCCAGCTTGGGTGGCCCGAGTCGTCCAGGGCGCGTGGCCCCAAACAGAGGCCATTTTCCAGGGGACACAGGAGTCATTTCCCCAGGATCTGGGCATCAGATGAAAGCTGGCATTTAGGGCTCTGAGGACTTGCATTTGCCTGCTTTTTGACCTCTTTAGTTTTGGAGAAATCCAGCAACATTTTCAATAGTCTAGCTTGGGTGGCCAGGGTTGGCCAGGGCAAGTGGCCGCAAACGGAGGCCATTTTCCAGGGGAAACGGAAGTCATTTCCCCAGGGTCTGGGCATCGGATGAAAGCTGGCGTCTGGGACTCTGAGGACTTGCATTGGCCTGGTTTCT
Organism: Passer domesticus; assembly: GCF_036417665.1. Lineage (NCBI taxonomy): Eukaryota > Metazoa > Chordata > Aves > Passeriformes > Passeridae > Passer > Passer domesticus. Next base: position 4,706,752 of record NC_087511.1, read on the forward strand.
GACCACTTTAGTTTTAGAGAAAGCCAGCAAAATTTGCAAGCGCCTAGCGTGGGTGGCCTGAGTCGTCCAGGGATTGTGGCCCCAAACAGAGGCCATTTTTCAGGGGATACAGGAGTCATTTCCCCAGGGTCTGGGCATCAGATGAAAGCGGGCTTTTGGGGCTCTGAGCACTTGCATTGGCCTCATTTCCGGCAGCTTGAGTTTTGGAGAAATCCAGGAAAATTTGCAAATTTCTAGCTTGGGTGGCCAGGGTCGGCCAGGGCAAGTGGCCGCAAACAGAGGCCATTTTCCAGGGGAAACGGAAGTCATTTCCCCAGGGTCTGGGCATCAGATGAATGCTGACTTTCGGGGCTCTGAGCACCTGCATTGGCCTGGTTTCTGACCACTTTAGTTTTGGAGAAATCCCGTAACATTTTCAATTGTCTAGCTTGGGTGGCCGTGGTGGGCCCCGGTAAGTGGCCTCAAACAGAGGCTATTTTCTGGGGAAAATAGAAGTCATTTCCCCAGGATCTGGGCATCAGATGAAAGCTGGCATTTGGGGCTCTGAGGACTTGCCTTGGCCTCGTTTCTGGCAGCTTTCATTTTGGAGAAATCCAGAAAATTTTTAATTGTCTAGCTTGGGTGGCCAGGTACGGCCAGGGCGAGTGACCGGAAACAGAGGCCATTTTCCAGGGAAAATGAAGGCATTTCCCCAGGGTCTGGGCATCAGATGAAAGCTGGCATTTGGGGCTCTGAGCACTTGCATTTGCCTTGTTTCTGGCAGCTTGAGGTTTCGAGAATTCCCGAAAATTTGCAAATGTTTAGCTTTGGTGTCCAGGGTCGGCCAGGGCGAGTGGCCGCAAACAGAGGCCATTTTCCAGGGAAAAAAGAAGTCATTTCCCCAGTGACTGGGCATCAGATGAAAGCCGGCGTTTGGGGCTCTGAGCACGTGCATTGGCCTGGTTTCTGACCACTTCAGTTTTGGAGAAAGCCTGCAAAATTTGCAAAGTGTCGAGCTTGGGTGGCCAGGGTGGGCCAGGGCGAGTGACCGCAAAGAGAGGCCATTTTCCAGGGGAAACAGGACTCATTTCCCCAGGGTCTGGGCATCAGATGAAAGCTGGCATTTGGGACTATGAGGACCTGCAGGGACTTAGATTCTGACCCGTTAATTATCGAGAAATCCAGCAAAATTTGCAAAATTCTAGCTTGGGTGGCCAGGGTCGGCCAGGGAGAGTGATCGCAAACAGAGGCCATTTTCCAGAGAAAATAGAAGTCATTTCCCCAGTGACTGGGCATCAGATGAAAGCTGGCGTTTGGGGCTCTGAGCACCTGCATTGGCCTGGTTTCTGACCACTTTAGTTTTGGAGAAATCCCGCAACATTTTCAATTGTCTAGCTTGGGTGGCCAGGGTCGGCCAGTGTGAGTGGTCCCAAAAAGAGGCCATTTTCCAGAGGACGCAGGTGTCATTTCCCCAGGGTGTGGGCATCAGATGAATGCTGACTTTTGGGGCTCTGAGCACCTGCATTGGCCTGGTTTCTGACCACTTTTGTTTTGGAGAAATCCTGCAAAATTTGCAAGTGTCTAGCTTGGGTGTCCGGGGTCGGCCAGGGCGAATGGCTACAAAGAGAGGCAATTTTCCAGGGGAAACAGAAGTCATTTCCCCAGGATCTGGGCATCAGATGAAAGCTGGCATTTGGCTCTATGATTACTTGCAGGGACTTAGATTCTGACCAGTTTAGTTATCGAGAAATCCAGCAAAATTTGCAAAATTCTAGCTTGGGTGGCCAGGGTCGGCCAGGGCGAGTGACCGCAAACAGAGGCCATTTTCCAGAGAAAAAAGAAGTCATTTCCCCAGGGTCTGGGCATCAGATGAACGCTGACTTTCGGGGCTCTGAGCACCTGCATTGGCCTGGTTTCTGACCACTTTCTTTTTAGAGAAATCCTGCAAAATTTTCAATTGTCTAGCTTGGATGGCCAGGGTCGGCCAGGGCAAGTGGCCTCAAACAGAGGCTATTTTCCGGGGAAAATAGAAGTCATTTCCCCAGGGTCTGGGTATCAGATGAAAGCTGGCATTTGGGGCTCTGAGCACTTGCATTTGCCTCGTTTCTGGCGGCTTGAGGTTTCGAGAATTCCCGAAAATTTGCAAATGTTTAGCTTTGGTGTCCAGGGTCGGCCAGGGCGAGTGGCCGCAAACAGAGGCCATTTTCCAAGGACAATAGAAGTCATTTCCCCAGTGACTGGGCATCAGATGAAAGCTGGCGTTTGGGGCTCTGAGCACCTGCATTGGCCTGGTTTCTGACCACTTTAGTTTTGGAGAAATCCCGCAACATTTTCAATTGTCTAGCTTGGGTGGCCAGGGTCGGCCAGTGTGAGTGGTCCCAAAAAGAGGCCATTTTCCAGAGGACGCAGGTGTCATTTCCCCAGGGTGTGGGCATCAGATGAATGCTGACTTTTGGGGCTCTGAGCACCTGCATTGGCCTGGTTTCTGACCACTTTATTTTTGGAGAAATCCAGCAAAATTTTCAATTGTCTAGCTTGGGTGGCCTGGGTGGGCCAGGGCAAGTGGCCTCAAACAGAGGCTATTTTCCGGGGAAAATAGAAGTCATTTCCCCAGGGTCTGGGTATCAGATGAAAGCTGGCATTTGGGGCTCTGAGCACTTGCATTTGCCTTGTTTCTGGCAGCTTGAGGTTTCGAGAATTCCCGCAAAATTTGCAAATGTTTAGATTGCGTGTCCAGGGTCGGCCAGGGCGAGTGGCCCCAAACAGAGGCCATTTTCCAGGGAAAAAAGAAGTCATTTCCCAAGTGACTGGGCATCAGATGAAAGCTGGCGTTTGGGACTCTGAACACGTGCATTGGCCTGGTTTCTGACCACTTTAGCTTTGGCAAAAGCCAGCAAAATTTGCAAGTGTCTAGCTTGGGTGTCCGGGGTCGGCCAGGGCGAATGGCTACAAAGAGAGGAAATTTTCAAGGGGGAAAATAGAAGTCATTTCCCCAGGATCTGGGCATCAGATGAAAGCTGGCATTTGGGGCTCTGAGGACTTGCCTTGGCCTCGTTTCTGGCAGCTTTCATTTTGGAGAAATCCAGAAAATTTTCAATTGTCTAGCTTGGGTGGCCAGGTTCGGCCAGGGCGAGTGACCGAAAACAGAGGCCATTTTCCAGGGAAAATGAAGGCATTTCCCCAGGGTCTGGGCATCAGATGAAAGCTGGCATTTGGGGCTCTGAGCACTTGCATTTGCCTCGTTTCTGGCGGCTTGAGGTTTCGAGAATTCCCGAAAATTTGCAAATGTTTAGCTTTGGTGTCCAGGGTCGGCCAGGGAGAGTGGCCGCAAACAAAGGCCATTTTCCAAGGAAAATAGAAGTCATTTCCCCAGTGACTGGGCATCAGATGAAAGCTGGCGTTTGGGGCTCTGAGCACCTGCATTGGCCTGGTTTCTGACCACTTTAGTTTTGGAGAAATCCCGCAACATTTTCAATTGTCTAGCTTGGGTGTCCGGGGTCGGCCAGGGCGAATGGCTACAAAGAGAGGCAATTTTCCAGGGGAAACAGAAGTCATTTCCCCAGGACCTGGGCATCAGATGAAAGCTGGCATTTGGGACTATGAGGCCTTGCAGGGACTTAGATTCTGACCAGTTTAGTTATCGAGAAATCCAGCAAAATTTGCAAAATTCTAGCTTGGGTGGCCAGGGTCGGCCAGGGCGAGTGACAACAAACAGAGGCCATTTTCCAGAGAAAAAAGAAGTCATTTCCCCAGGGTCTGGGCATCTGATGAAAGCTGGCGTTCGGCGCTCTGAGGACTTGCATTTGCCTTGTTTCTGGCAGCTTGAGGTTTCGAGAATTCCTGCAAAATTTGCAAATGTTTAGCTTGGGTGGCCAGGGTCGGCCTGGGCAAGTGACCGCAAAGAGAGGCCATTTTCCAGGGGAAACAGGTGTCATTTCCCCAGGGACTGGGCATCAGATGAATGCTGACTTTCGGGGCTCTGAGCACCTGCATTGGCCTGGTTTCTGACCACTTTCTTTTTAGAGAAATCCTGCAAAATTTTCAGTTGTCTAGCTTGGGTGGCCAGGGTCGGCCAGGGCAAGTGGCCTCAAACAGAGGCTATTTTCCGGGGAAAACAGAAGTCATTTTCCCAGGGTCTGGGCATCAGATGAAAGCTGGCATTTGGGGCTCTGAGGACTTTCCTTGGCCTCGATTCTGGCAGCTTTCATTTTGGAGAAAGCCAGCAAAATTTGCAAAATTCTAGCTTGGGTGGCCAGGGTCGGCCAGGGAAAGTGGCAGCAAACAGAGGCCATTTTCCAGAGAAAAACGATGTCATTTCCCCAGGGTCTGGGCATCAGATGAAAGCTGGCGCTCGGCGCTCTGAGGACTAGCCTTGGCCTGGTTTGTGACTACTTTAGTTTTGGAGAAAGCCATCAAAATTTGCAAGTGCCTAGCTTGAGTGGCCCGAGTCGTCCATGGCCTGCGGCCCCAAACAGAGGCCATTTTCCAGGGGAAACAGGTGTCATTTCCCCAGGGACTGGGCATCAGATGAAAGCTGGCTTTTGGGGCTCTGAGCACCTGCATTGGCCTGGTTTCTGACCACTTTAGTTTTAGTGAAATCCCGCAACATTTTCAATTGTCTAGCTTGGGTGGCCAGGGTCGGCCAGTGTGAGTGGCCCCAAACAGAGGCCATTTTCCAGAGGACACAGGTGTCATTTCCCCAGGGTCTGGGCATCAGATGAAAGCTGGCATTTGGGGCTCTGAGCACTTGCATTTGCCTCGTTTCTGGCGGCTTGAGGTTTCGAGAATTCCCGCAAAATTTGCAAATGTTTAGCTTGGGTGTCCAGGGTCGGCCAGGGCGAATGGCCGCAAACAGAGGCCATTTTCCAGGGAAAAAAGAAGTCATTTCCCCAGTGACTGGGCATCAGATGAAAGCTGGCGGTTGGGGCTCTGAACACGTGCATTGGCCTGGTTTATGACCACTTTAGTTTTGGCGAAAGCCAGCAAAATTTGCAAGTGTCTAGCTTGAGTGTCCCGAGTCGTCCAGGGCGTGTGGCCGCAAACAGAGGCCATTTTCCAGGGGAAACAGGTGTCATTTCCCCAGGGACTGGGCATCAGATGAATGCTGACTTTCGGGGCTCTGAGCACTTGCATTTGCCTCATTTCTGGCAGCTTGAGGTTTCGAGAATTCCCGAAAATTTGCAAAGGTTTAGCTTGGGTGTCCAGGGTCGGCCAGGGCGAGTGGCCGCAAACAGAGGCCATTTTCCAGGGGAAAAAAGAAGTCATTTCCCAAGTGACTGGGCATCAGATGAATGCTGACTTTCGGGGCTCTGAGCACCTGCATTGGCCTGGTTTCTGACCACTTTCTTTTTAGAGAAATCCTGCAAAATTTTCAATTGTCTAGCTTGGGTGGCCAGGGTCGGCCAGGGCAAGTGGCCTCAAACAGAGGCAATTTTCCGGGGAAAACAGAAGTCATTTCCCCAGTGAATGGGCATCAGATGAAAGCTGGCGTTTGGGGCTCTGAACACGTGCATTGGCCTGGTTTCTGACCACTTTAGCTTTGGCAAAAGCCAGCAAAATTTGCAAGTGTCTAGCTTGGGTGTCCGGGGTCAGCCAGGGCGAATGGCTGCAAAGAGAGGCAATTTTCCAGGGGAAACAGAAGTCATTTTCCCAGGGTCTGGGCATCAGATGAAAGCTGGCATTTGGGGCTCTGAGGACTTGCCTTGGCCTCGTTTCTGGCAGCTTTCATTTTGGAGAAATCCAGCAAAATTTGCAAAATTCTAGCTTGGGTGGCCAGGGTCGGCCTGGGCAAGTGACCGCAAAGAGAGGCCATTTTCCAGGGGAAACAGGACTCATTTCCCCAGGGTCTGGGCATCAGATGAAAGCTGGCATTTGGGACTATGAGGACTTGCAGGGACTTAGATTCTGACCAGTTTAGTTATCGAGAAATCCAGCAAAATTTTCAATTGTCTAGCTTGGGTGGCCAGGGTCGGCCAGGGCGAGTGACAGTAAACAGAGGCCATTTTCCAGAGAAAAAAGAAGTCATTTCCCCAGGGTCTGGGCATCAGATGAAAGCTGGAGCTCGGCGCTCTGAGGACTTGCCTTGGCCTGGTTTGTGACTACTTTAGTTTTGGAGAAAGCCATCAAAATTTGCAAGTGCCTAGCTTGAGTGGCCCGAGTCGTCCATGGCCTGCGGCCCCAAACAGAGGCCATTTTCCAGGGGAAACAGGTGTCATTTCCCCAGGGACTGGGCATCAGATGAAAGCTGGCTTTTGGGGCTCTGAGCACCTGCATTGGCCTGGTTTCTGACCACTTTAGTTTTCGAGAAATCCCGCAACATTTTCAATTGTCTAGCTTGGGTGGCCAGGGTCGGCCAGTGTGAGTGGTCCCAAAAAGAGGCCATTTTCCATCGGACGCAGGTGTCATTTCCCCAGGGTCTGGGCATCAGATGAACGCTGACTTTCGGGGCTCTGAGCACCTGCATTGGCCTGGTTTCTGACCACTTTCTTTTTAGAGAAATCCGGCAAAATTTTCAATTGTCTAGCTTGGATGGCCAGGGTCGGCCAGGGCAAGTGGCCTCAAACAGAGGCTATTTTCCGGGGAAAATAGAAGTCATTTCCCCAGGGTCTGGGTATCAGATGAAAGCTGGCATTTGGGGCTCTGAGCACTTGCATTTGCCTCGTTTCTGGCGGCTTGAGGTTTCGAGAATTCCCGAAAATTTGCAAATGTTTAGCTTTGGTGTCCAGGGTCGGCCAGGGCGAGTGGCCGCAAACAGAGGCCATTTTCCAAGGACAATAGAAGTCATTTCCCCAGTGACTGGGCATCAGATGAAAGCTGGCGTTTGGGGCTCTGAGCACCTGCATTGGCCTGGTTTCTGACCACTTTAGTTTTGGAGAAATCCAGCAACATTTTCAATTGTCTAGCTTGGGTGGCCAGGGTCGGCCAGTGTGAGTGGTCCCAAAAAGAGGCCATTTTCCAGACGACGCAGGTGTCATTTCCCCAGGGTGTGGGCATCAGATGAATGCTGACTTTTGGGGCTCTGAGCACCTGCATTGGCCTGGTTTCTGACCACTTTATTTTTGGAGAAATCCAGCAAAATTTTCAATTGTCTAGCTTGGGTGGCCTGGGTGGGCCAGGGCAAGTGGCCTCAAACAGAGGCTATTTTCCGGGGAAAATAGAAGTCATTTCCCCAGGGTCTGGGTATCAGATGAAAGCTGGCATTTGGGGCTCTGAGCACTTGCATTTGCCTTGTTTCTGGCAGCTTGAGGTTTCGAGAATTCCCGCAAAATTTGCAAATGTTTAGATTGCGTGTCCAGGGTCGGCCAGGGCGAGTGGCCGCAAACAGAGGCCATTTTCCAGGGAAAAAAGAAGTCATTTCCCAAGTGACTGGGCATCAGATGAAAGCTGGCGTTTGGGGCTCTGAACACGTGCATTGGCCTGGTTTCTGACCACTTTAGCTTTGGCAAAAGCCAGCAAAATTTGCAAGTGTCTAGCTTGGGTGTCCGGGGTCGGCCAGGGCGAATGGCTACAAACAGAGGAAATTTTCAAGGGGGAAAATAGAAGTCATTTCCCCAGGATCTGGGCATCAGATGAAAGCTGGCATTTGGGGCTCTGAGGACTTGCCTTGGCCTCGTTTCTGGCAGCTTTCATTTTGGAGAAATCCAGAAAATTTTCAATTGTCTAGCTTGGGTGGCCAGGTTCGGCCAGGGCGAGTGACCGAAAACAGAGGCCATTTTCCAGGGAAAATGAAGGCATTTCCCCAGGGTCTGGGCATCAGATGAAAGCTGGCATTTGGGGCTCTGAGCACTTGCATTTGCCTCGTTTCTGGCGGCTTGAGGTTTCGAGAATTCCCGAAAATTTGCAAATGTTTAGCTTTGGTGTCCAGGGTCGGCCAGGGAGAGTGGCCGCAAACAGAGGCCATTTTCCAAGGAAAATAGAAGTCATTTCCCCAGTGACTGGGCATCAGATGAAAGCTGGCGTTTGGGGCTCTGAGCACCTGCATTGGCCTGGTTTCTGACCACTTTAGTTTTGGAGAAATCCCGCAACATTTTCAATTGTCTAGCTTGGGTGTCCGGGGTCGGCCAGGGCGAATGGCTACAAAGAGAGGCAATTTTCCAGGGGAAACAGAAGTCATTTCCCCAGGACCTGGGCATCAGATGAAAGCTGGCATTTGGGACTATGAGGCCTTGCAGGGACTTAGATTCTGACCAGTTTAGTTATCGAGAAATCCAGCAAAATTTGCAAAATTCTAGCTTGGGTGGCCAGGGTCGGCCAGGGCGAGTGACAACAAACAGAGGCCATTTTCCAGAGAAAAAAGAAGTCATTTCCCCAGGGTCTGGGCATCTGATGAAAGCTGGCGTTCGGCGCTCTGAGGACTTGCATTTGCCTTGTTTCTGGCAGCTTGAGGTTTCGAGAATTCCTGCAAAATTTGCAAATGTTTAGCTTGGGTGGCCAGGGTCGGCCTGGGCAAGTGACCGCAAAGAGAGGCCATTTTCCAGGGGAAACAGGTGTCATTTCCCCAGGGACTGGGCATCAGATGAATGCTGACTTTCGGGGCTCTGAGCACCTGCATTGGCCTGGTTTCTGACCACTTTCTTTTTAGAGAAATCCTGCAAAATTTTCAGTTGTCTAGCTTGGGTGGCCAGGGTCGGCCAGGGCAAGTGGCCTCAAACAGAGGCTATTTTCCGGGGAAAACAGAAGTCATTTCCCCAGGGTCTGGGCATCAGATGAAAGCTGGCATTTGGGGCTCTGAGGACTTTCCTTGGCCTCGTTTCTGACAGCTTTCAGTTTGGAGAAATCCAGCAAAATTTGCAAAATTCTAGCTTGGGTGGCCAGGGTCGGCCAGGGAAAGTGGCAGCAAACAGAGGCCATTTTCCAGAGAAAAAAGATGTCATTTCCCCAGGGTCTGGGCATCAGATGAAAGCTGGCGCTCGGCGCTCTGAGGACTAGCCTTGGCCTGGTTTGTGACTACTTTAGTTTTGGAGAAAGCCATCAAAATTTGCAAGTGCCTAGCTTGAGTGGCCCGAGTCGTCCATGGCCTGCGGCCCCAAACAGAGGCCATTTTCCAGGGGAAACAGGTGTCATTTCCCCAGGGACTGGGCATCAGATGAAAGCTGGCTTTTGGGGCTCTGAGCACCTGCATTGGCCTGGTTTCTGACCACTTTAGTTTTAGTGAAATCCCGCAACATTTTCAATTGTCCAGCTTGGGTGGCCAGGGTCGGCCAGTGTGAGTGGCCCCAAACAGAGGCCATTTTCCAGAGGACACAGGTGTCATTTCCCCAGGGTCTGGGCATCAGATGAAAGCTGGCATTTGGGGCTCTGAGCACTTGCATTTGCCTCGTTTCTGCCGGCTTGAGGTTTCGAGAATTCCCGCAAAATTTGCAAATGTTTAGCTTGGGTGTCCAGGGTCGGCCAGGGCGAATGGCCGCAAACAGAGGCCATTTTCCAGGGAAAAAAGAAGTCATTTCCCCAGTGACTGGGCATCAGATGAAAGCTGGCGGTTGGGGCTCTGAACACGTGCATTGGCCTGGTTTATGACCACTTTAGTTTTGGCGAAAGCCAGCAAAATTTGCAAGTGTCTAGCTTGAGTGTCCCGAGTCGTCCAGGGCGTGTGGCCGCAAACAGAGGCCATTTTCCAGGGGAAACAGGTGTCATTTCCCCAGGGACTGGGCATCAGATGAATGCTGACTTTCGGGGCTCTGAGCACTTGCATTTGCCTCATTTCTGGCAGCTTGAGGTTTCGAGAATTCCCGAAAATTTGCAAAGGTTTAGCTTGGGTGTCCAGGGTCGGCCAGGGCGAGTGGCCGCAAACAGAGGCCATTTTCCAGGGAAAAAAGAAGTCATTTCCCAAGTGACTGGGCATCAGATGAATGCTGACTTTCGGGGCTCTGAGCACCTGCATTGGCCTGGTTTCTGACCATTTTCTTTTTAGAGAAATCCTGCAAAATTTTCAATTGTCTAGCTTGGGTGGCCAGGGTCGGCCAGGGCAAGTGGCCTCAAACAGAGGCAATTTTCCGGGGAAAACAGAAGTCATTTCCCCAGTGACTGGGCATCAGATGAAAGCTGGCGTTTGGGGCTCTGAACACGTGCATTGGCCTGGTTTCTGACCACTTTAGTTTTGGCGAAAGCCATCAAAATTTGCAAGTGTCTAGCTTGGGTGTCCGGGGTCAGCCAGGGCGAATGGCTGCAAAGAGAGGCAATTTTCCAGAGGAAACAGAAGTCATTTCCCCAGGGTCTGGGCATCAGATGAAAGCTGGCATTTGGGACTATGAGGACTTGCAGGGACTTAGATTCTGACCAGTTTAGTTATCGAGAAATCCAGCAAAATTTTCAATTGTCTAGCTTGGGTGGCCAGGGTCGGCCAGGGCGAGTGACAGCAAACAGAGGCCATTTTCCAGAGAAAAAAGAAGTCATTTCCCCAGGGTCTGGGCATCAGATGAAAGCTGGCGCTCGGCGCTCTGAGGACTTGCCTTGGCCTGGTTTGTGACTACTTTAGTTTTGGAGAAAGCCATCAAAATTTGCAAGTGCCTAGCTTGAGTGGCCCGAGTCGTCCATGGCCTGCGGCCCCAAACAGAGGCCATTTTCCAGGGGAAACAGGTGTCATTTCCCCAGGGACTGGGCATCAGATGAAAGCTGGCTTTTGGGGCTCTGAGCACCTGCATTGGCCTGGTTTCTGACCACTTTAGTTTTGGAGAAATCCCGCAACATTTTCAATTGTCTAGCTTGGGTGGCCAGGGTCGGCCAGTGTGAGTGGTCCCAAAAAGAGGCCATTTTCCATCGGACGCAGGTGTCATTTCCCCAGGGTCTGGGCATCAGATGAATGCTGACTTTTGGGGCTCTGAGCACCTGCATTGGCCTGGTTTCTGACCACTTTATTTTTGGAGAAATCCAGCAAAATTTTCAATTGTCTAGCTTGGGTGGCCTGGGTGGGCCAGGGCAAGTGGCCTCAAACATAGGCTATTTTCCGGGGAAAATAGAAGTCATTTCCCCAGGGTCTGGGTATCAGATGAAAGCTGGCATTTGGGGCTCTGAGCACTTGCATTTGCCTTGTTTCTGGCAGCTTGAGGTTTCGAGAATTCCCGCAAAATTTGCAAACGTTTAGCTTGGGTGTCCAGGGTCGGCCAGGGCGAATGGCCGCAAACAGAGGCCATTTTCCAGGGAAAAAAGAAGTCATTTCCCCAGTGACTGGGCATCAGATGAAAGCTGGCGTTTGGGGCTCTGAACACGTGCATTGGCCTGGTTTCTGACCACTTTAGTTTTGGCGAAAGCCAGCAAAATTTGCAAGTGTCTAGCTTGAGTGGCCCGAGTCCTCCAGGGCGTGTGGCCCCAAACAGAGGCCATTTTCCAGGGGAAACAGGTGTCATTTCCCCAGGGTCTGGTCATCAGATGAATGCTGGCATTTGGGACTATGAGGACTTGCAGGGACTTAGATTCTGACCAGTTTAGTTATCGAGAAATCCAGCAAAATTTGCAAAATTCTAGCTTGGGAGGCCAGGGTCGGCCAGGGCGAGTGACAGCAAACAGAGGCCATTTTCCAGAGAAAAAAGAAGTCATTTCCCCAGGGTCTGGGCATCAGATGAAAGCTGGCGCTCGGCGCTCTGAGGACTTGCCTTGGCCTGGTTTGTGACTACTTTAGTTTTGGAGAAAGCCATCAAAATTTGGAAGTGCCTAGCTTGAGTGGCCCGAGTCGTCCATGGCCTGCGGCCCCAAACAGAGGCCATTTTCCAGGGGAAACAGGTGTCATTTCCCCAGGGACTGGGCATCAGATGAAAGCTGGCGTTTGGGGCTCTGAGCACCTGCATTGGCCTGGTTTCTGACCACTTTAGTTTTGGAGAAATCCCGCAACATTTTCAATTGTCTAGCTTGGGTGGCCAGGGTCGGCCAGTGTGAGTGGTCCCAAAAAGAGGCCATTTTCCAGACGACGCAGGTGTCATTTCCCCAGGGTCTGGGCATCAGATGAATGCTGACTTTTAGGGCTCTGAGCACCTGCATTGGCCTGGTTTCTGACCACTTTATTTTTGGAGAAATCCAGCAAAATTTTCAATTGTCTAGCTTGGGTGGCCTGGGTGGGCCAGGGCAAGTGGCCTCAAAAAGAGGCTATTTTCCGGGGAAAATAGAAGTCATTTCCCCAGGGTCTGGGTATCGGATGAAAGCTGGCATTTGGGGCTCTGAGCACTTGCATTTCCCTTGTTTCTGGCAGCTTGAGTTTTCGAGAATTCCCGCAAAATTTGCAAATGTTTAGCTTGGGTGTCCAGGGTCGGCCAGGGCGAATGGCCGCAAACAGAGGCCATTTTCCAGGGAAAAAAGAAGTCATTTCCCCAGTGACTGGGCATCAGATAAAAGCTGGCGTTTGGGGCTCTGAACACGTGCATTGGCCTGGTTTCTGACCACTTTAGTTTTGGCGAAAGCCAGCAAAATTTGCAAGTGTCTAGTTTGGGTGGCCGGGGTCAGCCAGGGCGAATGGCTGCAAAGAGAGGCAATTTTCCAGGGGAAACAGAAGTCATTTCCCCAGGGACTGGGCATCAGATGAAAGCTGGCATTTGGGGCTCTGAGCACTTGCCTTGGCCTCGTTTCTGGCAGCTTTCATTTAGGAGAAATCCAGAAAATTTTCAATTGTCTAGCTTGGGTGGCCAGGTTCGGCCAGGGCGAGTGACCGAAAACAGAGGCCATTTTCCAGGGAAAATGAAGGCATTTCCCCAGGGTCTGGGCATCAGATGAAAGCTGGCATTTGGGGCTCTGAGCACTTGCATTTGCCTCATTTCTGGCAGCTTGAGGTTTCGAGAATTCCCGAAAATTTGCAAACGTTTAGCTTGGGTGTCCAGGGTCGGCCAGGGCGAGTGGCCGCAAACAGAGGCCATTTTCCAGGGAAAAAAGAAGTCATTTCCCCAGTGACTGGGCATCAGATGAAAGCTGGCGTTTGGGGCTCTGAACACGTGCATTGGCCTGGTTTCTGACCACTTTAGCTTTGGCAAAAGCCAGCAAAATTTGCAAGTGCCTAGCTTGAGTGGCCCGAGTCGTCCAGGGCGTGTGGCCCCAAACAGAGGCCATTTTCCAGGAGAAACAGGTGTCATTTCCCCAGGGACTGGGCATCAGATGAATGCTGACTTTCGGGGCTCTGAGCACCTGCATTGGCCTGGTTTCTGACCACTTTCTTTTTCGAAAAATCCTGCAAAATTTTCAATTGTCTAGCTTGGGTGGCCAGGGTCGGCCAGGGCAAGTGGCCTCAAACAGAGGCTATTTTCCGGGGAAAACAGAAGTCATTTCCCCAGGGTCTGGGCATCAGATGAAAGCTGGCATTTGGGGCTCTGAGGACTTTCCTTGGCCTCGTTTCTGGCAGCTTTCATTTTGGAGAAATCCAGCAAAATTTGCAAAATTCTAGCTTGGGAGGCCAGGGTCGGCCAGGGCGAGTGACAGCAAACAGAGGCCATTTTCCAGAGAAAAAAGAAGTCATTTCCCCAGGGTCTGGGCATCAGATGAAAGCTGGCGCTCGGAGCTCTGAGGACTTGCCTTGGCCTGGTTTGTGACTACTTTAGTTTTGGAGAAAGCCATCAAAATTTGCAAGTGCCTAGCTTGAGTGGCCCGAGTCGTCCATGGCCTGCGGCCCCAAACAGAGGCCATTTTCCAGGGGAAACAGGTGTCATTTCCCCAGGGACTGGGCATCAGATGAAAGTTGGCTTTTGGGGCTCTGAGCACCTGCATTGGCCTGGTTTCTGACCACTTTAGTTTTGGAGAAATCCCGCAACATTTTCAATTGTCTAGCTTGGGAGGCCAGGGTCGGCCAGTGTGAGTGGTCCCAAAAAGAGGGCATTTTCCATCGGACGCAGGTGTCATTTCCCCAGGGTCTGGGCATCAGATGAATGCTGACTTTTGGGGCTCTGAGCACCTGCATTGGCCTGGTTTCTGACCACTTTAGTTTTGGAGAAATCCAGCAAAATTTTCAATTGTCTAGCTTGGGTGGCCGGGGTGGGCCAGGGCAAGTGGCCTCAAACAGAGGCTATTGTCCGGGGAAAACCGAAGTCATTTTCCCAGGGTCTGGAAATAAGATGAAAGTTGGCATTTGGGGCTCTGAGCACTTTCCTTGTCCTCGTTTCTGGCAGCTTTCATTTTGGAGAAATCCAGCAAAATTTGCAAATTTCAAGCTTGGGTGGCCAGGGTCGGCCAGTGTGAGTGGCCCCAAACAGAGGCCATTTTCCAGAGGACACAGGTGTCATTTCCCCAGGGTCTGGGCATCAGATGAAAGCTGGCGTTCGGCGCCCTGAGGACTTGCATTGGCCTGGTTTCTGGCCACTTTAGCTTTGGAGAAATCCAGCAACCCTTTCAATTGTCCAGCTTGGGTGGCCCGAGTCGTCCAGGGAGCGTGGCCTCAAACAGAGGCTATTTTCCGGGGAAAACAGAAGTCATTTTCCCAGGGTCTGGGCATCAGATGAAAGCTGGCATTTGGGGCTCTGAGGACTTTCCTTGGCCTCGATTCTGGCAGCTTTCATTTTGGAGAAAGCCAGCAAAATTTGCAAAATTCTAGCTTGGGTGGCCAGGGTCGGCCAGGGAAAGTGGCAGCAAACAGAGGCCATTTTCCAGAGAAAAACGATGTCATTTCCCCAGGGTCTGGGCATCAGATGAAAGCTGGCGCTCGGCGCTCTGAGGACTAGCCTTGGCCTGGTTTGTGACTACTTTAGTTTTGGAGAAAGCCATCAAAATTTGCAAGTGCCTAGCTTGAGTGGCCCGAGTCGTCCATGGCCTGCGGCCCCAAACAGAGGCCATTTTCCAGGGGAAACAGGTGTCATTTCCCCAGGGACTGGGCATCAGATGAAAGCTGGCTTTTGGGGCTCTGAGCACCTGCATTGGCCTGGTTTCTGACCACTTTAGTTTTAGTGAAATCCCGCAACATTTTCAATTGTCTAGCTTGGGTGGCCAGGGTCGGCCAGTGTGAGTGGCCCCAAACAGAGGCCATTTTCCAGAGGACACAGGTGTCATTTCCCCAGGGTCTGGGCATCAGATGAAAGCTGGCATTTGGGGCTCTGAGCACTTGCATTTGCCTCGTTTCTGGCGGCTTGAGGTTTCGAGAATTCCCGCAAAATTTGCAAATGTTTAGCTTGGGTGTCCAGGGTCGGCCAGGGCGAATGGCCGCAAACAGAGGCCATTTTCCAGGGAAAAAAGAAGTCATTTCCCCAGTGACTGGGCATCAGATGAAAGCTGGCGGTTGGGGCTCTGAACACGTGCATTGGCCTGGTTTATGACCACTTTAGTTTTGGCGAAAGCCAGCAAAATTTGCAAGTGTCTAGCTTGAGTGTCCCGAGTCGTCCAGGGCGTGTGGCCGCAAACAGAGGCCATTTTCCAGGGGAAACAGGTGTCATTTCCCCAGGGACTGGGCATCAGATGAATGCTGACTTTCGGGGCTCTGAGCACTTGCATTTGCCTCATTTCTGGCAGCTTGAGGTTTCGAGAATTCCCGAAAATTTGCAAAGGTTTAGCTTGGGTGTCCAGGGTCGGCCAGGGCGAGTGGCCGCAAACAGAGGCCATTTTCCAGGGGAAAAAAGAAGTCATTTCCCAAGTGACTGGGCATCAGATGAATGCTGACTTTCGGGGCTCTGAGCACCTGCATTGGCCTGGTTTCTGACCACTTTCTTTTTAGAGAAATCCTGCAAAATTTTCAATTGTCTAGCTTGGGTGGCCAGGGTCGGCCAGGGCAAGTGGCCTCAAACAGAGGCAATTTTCCGGGGAAAACAGAAGTCATTTCCCCAGTGAATGGGCATCAGATGAAAGCTGGCGTTTGGGGCTCTGAACACGTGCATTGGCCTGGTTTCTGACCACTTTAGCTTTGGCAAAAGCCAGCAAAATTTGCAAGTGTCTAGCTTGGGTGTCCGGGGTCAGCCAGGGCGAATGGCTGCAAAGAGAGGCAATTTTCCAGGGGAAACAGAAGTCATTTTCCCAGGGTCTGGGCATCAGATGAAAGCTGGCATTTGGGGCTCTGAGGACTTGCCTTGGCCTCGTTTCTGGCAGCTTTCATTTTGGAGAAATCCAGCAAAATTTGCAAAATTCTAGCTTGGGTGGCCAGGGTCGGCCTGGGCAAGTGACCGCAAAGAGAGGCCATTTTCCAGGGGAAACAGGACTCATTTCCCCAGGGTCTGGGCATCAGATGAAAGCTGGCATTTGGGACTATGAGGACTTGCAGGGACTTAGATTCTGACCAGTTTAGTTATCGAGAAATCCAGCAAAATTTTCAATTGTCTAGCTTGGGTGGCCAGGGTCGGCCAGGGCGAGTGACAGTAAACAGAGGCCATTTTCCAGAGAAAAAAGAAGTCATTTCCCCAGGGTCTGGGCATCAGATGAAAGCTGGAGCTCGGCGCTCTGAGGACTTGCCTTGGCCTGGTTTGTGACTACTTTAGTTTTGGAGAAAGCCATCAAAATTTGCAAGTGCCTAGCTTGAGTGGCCCGAGTCGTCCATGGCCTGCGGCCCCAAACAGAGGCCATTTTCCAGGGGAAACAGGTGTCATTTCCCCAGGGACTGGGCATCAGATGAAAGCTGGCTTTTGGGGCTCTGAGCACCTGCATTGGCCTGGTTTCTGACCACTTTAGTTTTCGAGAAATCCCGCAACATTTTCAATTGTCTAGCTTGGGTGGCCAGGGTCGGCCAGTGTGAGTGGTCCCAAAAAGAGGCCATTTTCCATCGGACGCAGGTGTCATTTCCCCAGGGTCTGGGCATCAGATGAACGCTGACTTTCGGGGCTCTGAGCACCTGCATTGGCCTGGTTTCTGACCACTTTCTTTTTAGAGAAATCCGGCAAAATTTTCAATTGTCTAGCTTGGATGGCCAGGGTCGGCCAGGGCAAGTGGCCTCAAACAGAGGCTATTTTCCGGGGAAAATAGAAGTCATTTCCCCAGGGTCTGGGTATCAGATGAAAGCTGGCATTTGGGGCTCTGAGCACTTGCATTTGCCTCGTTTCTGGCGGCTTGAGGTTTCGAGAATTCCCGAAAATTTGCAAATGTTTAGCTTTGGTGTCCAGGGTCGGCCAGGGCGAGTGGCCGCAAACAGAGGCCATTTTCCAAGGACAATAGAAGTCATTTCCCCAGTGACTGGGCATCAGATGAAAGCTGGCGTTTGGGGCTCTGAGCACCTGCATTGGCCTGGTTTCTGACCACTTTAGTTTTGGAGAAATCCAGCAACATTTTCAATTGTCTAGCTTGGGTGGCCAGGGTCGGCCAGTGTGAGTGGTCCCAAAAAGAGGCCATTTTCCAGACGACGCAGGTGTCATTTCCCCAGGGTGTGGGCATCAGATGAATGCTGACTTTTGGGGCTCTGAGCACCTGCATTGGCCTGGTTTCTGACCACTTTATTTTTGGAGAAATCCAGCAAAATTTTCAATTGTCTAGCTTGGGTGGCCTGGGTGGGCCAGGGCAAGTGGCCTCAAACAGAGGCTATTTTCCGGGGAAAATAGAAGTCATTTCCCCAGGGTCTGGGTATCAGATGAAAGCTGGCATTTGGGGCTCTGAGCACTTGCATTTGCCTTGTTTCTGGCAGCTTGAGGTTTCGAGAATTCCCGCAAAATTTGCAAATGTTTAGATTGCGTGTCCAGGGTCGGCCAGGGCGAGTGGCCGCAAACAGAGGCCATTTTCCAGGGAAAAAAGAAGTCATTTCCCAAGTGACTGGGCATCAGATGAAAGCTGGCGTTTGGGGCTCTGAACACGTGCATTGGCCTGGTTTCTGACCACTTTAGCTTTGGCAAAAGCCAGCAAAATTTGCAAGTGTCTAGCTTGGGTGTCCGGGGTCGGCCAGGGCGAATGGCTACAAACAGAGGAAATTTTCAAGGGGGAAAATAGAAGTCATTTCCCCAGGATCTGGGCATCAGATGAAAGCTGGCATTTGGGGCTCTGAGGACTTGCCTTGGCCTCGTTTCTGGCAGCTTTCATTTTGGAGAAATCCAGAAAATTTTCAATTGTCTAGCTTGGGTGGCCAGGTTCGGCCAGGGCGAGTGACCGAAAACAGAGGCCATTTTCCAGGGAAAATGAAGGCATTTCCCCAGGGTCTGGGCATCAGATGAAAGCTGGCATTTGGGGCTCTGAGCACTTGCATTTGCCTCGTTTCTGGCGGCTTGAGGTTTCGAGAATTCCCGAAAATTTGCAAATGTTTAGCTTTGGTGTCCAGGGTCGGCCAGGGAGAGTGGCCGCAAACAGAGGCCATTTTCCAAGGAAAATAGAAGTCATTTCCCCAGTGACTGGGCATCAGATGAAAGCTGGCGTTTGGGGCTCTGAGCACCTGCATTGGCCTGGTTTCTGACCACTTTAGTTTTGGAGAAATCCCGCAACATTTTCAATTGTCTAGCTTGGGTGTCCGGGGTCGGCCAGGGCGAATGGCTACAAAGAGAGGCAATTTTCCAGGGGAAACAGAAGTCATTTCCCCAGGACCTGGGCATCAGATGAAAGCTGGCATTTGGGACTATGAGGCCTTGCAGGGACTTAGATTCTGACCAGTTTAGTTATCGAGAAATCCAGCAAAATTTGCAAAATTCTAGCTTGGGTGGCCAGGGTCGGCCAGGGCGAGTGACAACAAACAGAGGCCATTTTCCAGAGAAAAAAGAAGTCATTTCCCCAGGGTCTGGGCATCTGATGAAAGCTGGCGTTCGGCGCTCTGAGGACTTGCATTTGCCTTGTTTCTGGCAGCTTGAGGTTTCGAGAATTCCTGCAAAATTTGCAAATGTTTAGCTTGGGTGGCCAGGGTCGGCCTGGGCAAGTGACCGCAAAGAGAGGCCATTTTCCAGGGGAAACAGGTGTCATTTCCCCAGGGACTGGGCATCAGATGAATGCTGACTTTCGGGGCTCTGAGCACCTGCATTGGCCTGGTTTCTGACCACTTTCTTTTTAGAGAAATCCTGCAAAATTTTCAGTTGTCTAGCTTGGGTGGCCAGGGTCGGCCAGGGCAAGTGGCCTCAAACAGAGGCTATTTTCCGGGGAAAACAGAAGTCATTTCCCCAGGGTCTGGGCATCAGATGAAAGCTGGCATTTGGGGCTCTGAGGACTTTCCTTGGCCTCGTTTCTGACAGCTTTCAGTTTGGAGAAATCCAGCAAAATTTGCAAAATTCTAGCTTGGGTGGCCAGGGTCGGCCAGGGAAAGTGGCAGCAAACAGAGGCCATTTTCCAGAGAAAAAAGATGTCATTTCCCCAGGGTCTGGGCATCAGATGAAAGCTGGCGCTCGGCGCTCTGAGGACTAGCCTTGGCCTGGTTTGTGACTACTTTAGTTTTGGAGAAAGCCATCAAAATTTGCAAGTGCCTAGCTTGAGTGGCCCGAGTCGTCCATGGCCTGCGGCCCCAAACAGAGGCCATTTTCCAGGGGAAACAGGTGTCATTTCCCCAGGGACTGGGCATCAGATGAAAGCTGGCTTTTGGGGCTCTGAGCACCTGCATTGGCCTGGTTTCTGACCACTTTAGTTTTAGTGAAATCCCGCAACATTTTCAATTGTCCAGCTTGGGTGGCCAGGGTCGGCCAGTGTGAGTGGCCCCAAACAGAGGCCATTTTCCAGAGGACACAGGTGTCATTTCCCCAGGGTCTGGGCATCAGATGAAAGCTGGCATTTGGGGCTCTGAGCACTTGCATTTGCCTCGTTTCTGCCGGCTTGAGGTTTCGAGAATTCCCGCAAAATTTGCAAATGTTTAGCTTGGGTGTCCAGGGTCGGCCAGGGCGAATGGCCGCAAACAGAGGCCATTTTCCAGGGAAAAAAGAAGTCATTTCCCCAGTGACTGGGCATCAGATGAAAGCTGGCGGTTGGGGCTCTGAACACGTGCATTGGCCTGGTTTATGACCACTTTAGTTTTGGCGAAAGCCAGCAAAATTTGCAAGTGTCTAGCTTGAGTGTCCCGAGTCGTCCAGGGCGTGTGGCCGCAAACAGAGGCCATTTTCCAGGGGAAACAGGTGTCATTTCCCCAGGGACTGGGCATCAGATGAATGCTGACTTTCGGGGCTCTGAGCACTTGCATTTGCCTCATTTCTGGCAGCTTGAGGTTTCGAGAATTCCCGAAAATTTGCAAAGGTTTAGCTTGGGTGTCC
Organism: Passer domesticus; assembly: GCF_036417665.1. Taxonomy (NCBI): domain Eukaryota; kingdom Metazoa; phylum Chordata; class Aves; order Passeriformes; family Passeridae; genus Passer; species Passer domesticus. The sequence continues at coordinate 4,726,746 of NC_087511.1, forward strand.
AGGGTCGGCCAGGGCGAGTGGCCGCAAACAGAGGCCATTTTCCAGGGAAAAAAGAAGTCATTTCCCAAGTGACTGGGCATCAGATGAATGCTGACTTTCGGGGCTCTGAGCACCTGCATTGGCCTGGTTTCTGACCATTTTCTTTTTAGAGAAATCCTGCAAAATTTTCAATTGTCTAGCTTGGGTGGCCAGGGTCGGCCAGGGCAAGTGGCCTCAAACAGAGGCAATTTTCCGGGGAAAACAGAAGTCATTTCCCCAGTGACTGGGCATCAGATGAAAGCTGGCGTTTGGGGCTCTGAACACGTGCATTGGCCTGGTTTCTGACCACTTTAGTTTTGGCGAAAGCCATCAAAATTTGCAAGTGTCTAGCTTGGGTGTCCGGGGTCAGCCAGGGCGAATGGCTGCAAAGAGAGGCAATTTTCCAGAGGAAACAGAAGTCATTTCCCCAGGGTCTGGGCATCAGATGAAAGCTGGCATTTGGGACTATGAGGACTTGCAGGGACTTAGATTCTGACCAGTTTAGTTATCGAGAAATCCAGCAAAATTTTCAATTGTCTAGCTTGGGTGGCCAGGGTCGGCCAGGGCGAGTGACAGCAAACAGAGGCCATTTTCCAGAGAAAAAAGAAGTCATTTCCCCAGGGTCTGGGCATCAGATGAAAGCTGGCGCTCGGCGCTCTGAGGACTTGCCTTGGCCTGGTTTGTGACTACTTTAGTTTTGGAGAAAGCCATCAAAATTTGCAAGTGCCTAGCTTGAGTGGCCCGAGTCGTCCATGGCCTGCGGCCCCAAACAGAGGCCATTTTCCAGGGGAAACAGGTGTCATTTCCCCAGGGACTGGGCATCAGATGAAAGCTGGCTTTTGGGGCTCTGAGCACCTGCATTGGCCTGGTTTCTGACCACTTTAGTTTTGGAGAAATCCCGCAACATTTTCAATTGTCTAGCTTGGGTGGCCAGGGTCGGCCAGTGTGAGTGGTCCCAAAAAGAGGCCATTTTCCATCGGACGCAGGTGTCATTTCCCCAGGGTCTGGGCATCAGATGAATGCTGACTTTTGGGGCTCTGAGCACCTGCATTGGCCTGGTTTCTGACCACTTTATTTTTGGAGAAATCCAGCAAAATTTTCAATTGTCTAGCTTGGGTGGCCTGGGTGGGCCAGGGCAAGTGGCCTCAAACATAGGCTATTTTCCGGGGAAAATAGAAGTCATTTCCCCAGGGTCTGGGTATCAGATGAAAGCTGGCATTTGGGGCTCTGAGCACTTGCATTTGCCTTGTTTCTGGCAGCTTGAGGTTTCGAGAATTCCCGCAAAATTTGCAAACGTTTAGCTTGGGTGTCCAGGGTCGGCCAGGGCGAATGGCCGCAAACAGAGGCCATTTTCCAGGGAAAAAAGAAGTCATTTCCCCAGTGACTGGGCATCAGATGAAAGCTGGCGTTTGGGGCTCTGAACACGTGCATTGGCCTGGTTTCTGACCACTTTAGTTTTGGCGAAAGCCAGCAAAATTTGCAAGTGTCTAGCTTGAGTGGCCCGAGTCCTCCAGGGCGTGTGGCCCCAAACAGAGGCCATTTTCCAGGGGAAACAGGTGTCATTTCCCCAGGGTCTGGTCATCAGATGAATGCTGGCATTTGGGACTATGAGGACTTGCAGGGACTTAGATTCTGACCAGTTTAGTTATCGAGAAATCCAGCAAAATTTGCAAAATTCTAGCTTGGGAGGCCAGGGTCGGCCAGGGCGAGTGACAGCAAACAGAGGCCATTTTCCAGAGAAAAAAGAAGTCATTTCCCCAGGGTCTGGGCATCAGATGAAAGCTGGCGCTCGGCGCTCTGAGGACTTGCCTTGGCCTGGTTTGTGACTACTTTAGTTTTGGAGAAAGCCATCAAAATTTGGAAGTGCCTAGCTTGAGTGGCCCGAGTCGTCCATGGCCTGCGGCCCCAAACAGAGGCCATTTTCCAGGGGAAACAGGTGTCATTTCCCCAGGGACTGGGCATCAGATGAAAGCTGGCGTTTGGGGCTCTGAGCACCTGCATTGGCCTGGTTTCTGACCACTTTAGTTTTGGAGAAATCCCGCAACATTTTCAATTGTCTAGCTTGGGTGGCCAGGGTCGGCCAGTGTGAGTGGTCCCAAAAAGAGGCCATTTTCCAGACGACGCAGGTGTCATTTCCCCAGGGTCTGGGCATCAGATGAATGCTGACTTTTAGGGCTCTGAGCACCTGCATTGGCCTGGTTTCTGACCACTTTATTTTTGGAGAAATCCAGCAAAATTTTCAATTGTCTAGCTTGGGTGGCCTGGGTGGGCCAGGGCAAGTGGCCTCAAAAAGAGGCTATTTTCCGGGGAAAATAGAAGTCATTTCCCCAGGGTCTGGGTATCGGATGAAAGCTGGCATTTGGGGCTCTGAGCACTTGCATTTCCCTTGTTTCTGGCAGCTTGAGTTTTCGAGAATTCCCGCAAAATTTGCAAATGTTTAGCTTGGGTGTCCAGGGTCGGCCAGGGCGAATGGCCGCAAACAGAGGCCATTTTCCAGGGAAAAAAGAAGTCATTTCCCCAGTGACTGGGCATCAGATAAAAGCTGGCGTTTGGGGCTCTGAACACGTGCATTGGCCTGGTTTCTGACCACTTTAGTTTTGGCGAAAGCCAGCAAAATTTGCAAGTGTCTAGTTTGGGTGGCCGGGGTCAGCCAGGGCGAATGGCTGCAAAGAGAGGCAATTTTCCAGGGGAAACAGAAGTCATTTCCCCAGGGACTGGGCATCAGATGAAAGCTGGCATTTGGGGCTCTGAGCACTTGCCTTGGCCTCGTTTCTGGCAGCTTTCATTTAGGAGAAATCCAGAAAATTTTCAATTGTCTAGCTTGGGTGGCCAGGTTCGGCCAGGGCGAGTGACCGAAAACAGAGGCCATTTTCCAGGGAAAATGAAGGCATTTCCCCAGGGTCTGGGCATCAGATGAAAGCTGGCATTTGGGGCTCTGAGCACTTGCATTTGCCTCATTTCTGGCAGCTTGAGGTTTCGAGAATTCCCGAAAATTTGCAAACGTTTAGCTTGGGTGTCCAGGGTCGGCCAGGGCGAGTGGCCGCAAACAGAGGCCATTTTCCAGGGAAAAAAGAAGTCATTTCCCCAGTGACTGGGCATCAGATGAAAGCTGGCGTTTGGGGCTCTGAACACGTGCATTGGCCTGGTTTCTGACCACTTTAGCTTTGGCAAAAGCCAGCAAAATTTGCAAGTGCCTAGCTTGAGTGGCCCGAGTCGTCCAGGGCGTGTGGCCCCAAACAGAGGCCATTTTCCAGGAGAAACAGGTGTCATTTCCCCAGGGACTGGGCATCAGATGAATGCTGACTTTCGGGGCTCTGAGCACCTGCATTGGCCTGGTTTCTGACCACTTTCTTTTTCGAAAAATCCTGCAAAATTTTCAATTGTCTAGCTTGGGTGGCCAGGGTCGGCCAGGGCAAGTGGCCTCAAACAGAGGCTATTTTCCGGGGAAAACAGAAGTCATTTCCCCAGGGTCTGGGCATCAGATGAAAGCTGGCATTTGGGGCTCTGAGGACTTTCCTTGGCCTCGTTTCTGGCAGCTTTCATTTTGGAGAAATCCAGCAAAATTTGCAAAATTCTAGCTTGGGAGGCCAGGGTCGGCCAGGGCGAGTGACAGCAAACAGAGGCCATTTTCCAGAGAAAAAAGAAGTCATTTCCCCAGGGTCTGGGCATCAGATGAAAGCTGGCGCTCGGAGCTCTGAGGACTTGCCTTGGCCTGGTTTGTGACTACTTTAGTTTTGGAGAAAGCCATCAAAATTTGCAAGTGCCTAGCTTGAGTGGCCCGAGTCGTCCATGGCCTGCGGCCCCAAACAGAGGCCATTTTCCAGGGGAAACAGGTGTCATTTCCCCAGGGACTGGGCATCAGATGAAAGTTGGCTTTTGGGGCTCTGAGCACCTGCATTGGCCTGGTTTCTGACCACTTTAGTTTTGGAGAAATCCCGCAACATTTTCAATTGTCTAGCTTGGGAGGCCAGGGTCGGCCAGTGTGAGTGGTCCCAAAAAGAGGGCATTTTCCATCGGACGCAGGTGTCATTTCCCCAGGGTCTGGGCATCAGATGAATGCTGACTTTTGGGGCTCTGAGCACCTGCATTGGCCTGGTTTCTGACCACTTTAGTTTTGGAGAAATCCAGCAAAATTTTCAATTGTCTAGCTTGGGTGGCCGGGGTGGGCCAGGGCAAGTGGCCTCAAACAGAGGCTATTGTCCGGGGAAAACCGAAGTCATTTTCCCAGGGTCTGGAAATAAGATGAAAGTTGGCATTTGGGGCTCTGAGCACTTTCCTTGTCCTCGTTTCTGGCAGCTTTCATTTTGGAGAAATCCAGCAAAATTTGCAAATTTCAAGCTTGGGTGGCCAGGGTCGGCCAGTGTGAGTGGCCCCAAACAGAGGCCATTTTCCAGAGGACACAGGTGTCATTTCCCCAGGGTCTGGGCATCAGATGAAAGCTGGCGTTCGGCGCCCTGAGGACTTGCATTGGCCTGGTTTCTGGCCACTTTAGCTTTGGAGAAATCCAGCAACCCTTTCAATTGTCCAGCTTGGGTGGCCCGAGTCGTCCAGGGAGCGTGGCCCCAAACAGAGGCCATTTTCCAGGGAAAAAAGAAGTCATTTCCCCAGTGACTGGGCATCAGATGAAAGCTGGCTTTTGGGGCTCTGGGCACTTGCATTGGCCTCATTTCCGGGAGCTTGAGTTTTGGAGAAATCCAGGAAAATTTGCAAATTTCTAGCTTGGTTGGCCAGGGTTGGTCAGGGCGAGAGACCGCAAACAGAGGCCATTTTCCAGGTGAAAAAGCCGTCATTTCCCCAGGGACTGGGCATCAGATGAAAGCTGGCTATTGGGGCTCTGAGCACCTCCATTGGCCTGGTTTCGGGCCACTTTAGTTTTGGAGAAAGCCAGCAAAATTTGCAAGTGCCTGGCTTGAGTGGCCCGAGTCGTCCAGGCCATGTGGCCGCGAACAGAGGCCATTTTCCACGGGAAACAGGTGTCATTTGCCCAGTGTCTGGGCATCAGATGAATGCTGACTTTTGGGGCTCTGAGCACCTGCTTTGGCCTGGTTTCAGACCACTTTAGTTTTGGAGAAATCCGGCAAAATTTTCAATTGTCTAGCTTGGGTGGCCGGGGTGGGCCAGGCCTAGTGGCCTCAAACAGAGGCTATTTTCCGGGGAAAATAGAAGTCATTTCCCCAGGGTCTGGGTATCAGATGAAAGCTGGCATTTGGGACTCTGAGCACGTGCATTGGCCTGGTTTCTGGCCACTTTAGTTTTGGAGAAATCCAGCAACCCTTTCAATTGTCCAGCTTGGGTGGCCCGAGTCGTCCAGGGAGCGTGGCCCCAAACAGAGGCCATTTTCCAGGGAAAAAAGAAGTCATTTCCCAAGTGACTGGGCATCAGATGAAAGCTGGCGTTTGGCGCCCTGAGGACTTGCATTGGCCTGGTTTCTGGCCACTTTAGTTTTGGAGAAATCCAGCAACCCTTTCAATTGTCCAGCTTGGGTGGCCCGAGTCGTCCAGGGAGCGTGGCCCCAAACAGAGGCCATTTTCCAGGGAAAAAAGAAGTCATTTCCCCAGTGACTGGGCATCAGATGAAAGCTGGCCTTTGGGACTCTGAGCACGTGCATTGGCCTGGTTTCTGACCACTTTAGTTTTGGAGAAAGCCAGCAAAATTTGCAAGTGTCTGGCTTGGGTGGCCGGGGTCAGCCAGGGCGAATGGCTACTAAGAGAGGCAATTTTCCAGGGGAAACAGAAGTCATTTCCCCAGGGACTGGGCATCAGATGAAAGCTGGAATTTGGGGCTCTGAGCACTTTCCTTGGCCTCGTTTCTGGCGGCTTGAGTTTTGGTGAAATCCAGCAAAACTTTCGATTGTCTAGCTTGGGTGGCCAGGGTCCCCCAGGGCGAATGGCTGCAAACAGAGGCCATTTTCCAGGGAAAAAAGAAGTCATTTCCCCAGTGTCTGGGCATCAGATGAAAGCTGGCGTCTGGGACTCTGAGGACTTGCATTGGCCTGGTTTCTGACCACTTTAGTTTTGGAGAAAGCCACCATAATTAGGAAGTGCCTAGCATGAGTGGCCCGAGTCGTTCAGGGCTTGTGGCCCCAAACAGAGGCCATTTTCCAGGGGAAACAGGTGTCATTTCCCCAGGGTCTGGGCATCAGATGAAAGCCGGCGTTCGGCGCTCTGAGGACTTGCATTGGCCTGGTTTCTGGCCACTTTAGTTTTGGAGAAAGCCAGCATAATTTGGAAGTGCCTAGCATGAGTGGCCCGAGTCGTCCAGGGCTTGTGGCCCCAAACAGAGGCCATTTTCCAGGGGAAACTGGTGTCATTTCCGCAGGGTCTGGGCATCAGATGAAAGCTGGCATTTGGGGCTCTGAGCACTTGTATTTGCCTCGTTTCTGGCAGCTTCATGTTTCGAGAATTCCCACAAAATTTCAAATGTTTGGCTTGAGTGACCAGGGTTGGCCTGGGCGAGTGGACGCAAACAGTGGCCAATTTCCAGGGAAAAAAGATGTCATTTCCCCAGGGTCTGGGCATCAGATGAAAGCCGGCGTTCGGCGCTCTGAGGACTTGCATTGGCCTGGTTTCTGACCACTTTAGTTTTGGAGAAAGCCAGCATAATTTGGAAGTGCCTAGCATGAGTGGCCCGAGTCGTCCAGGGCTTGTGGCCCCTAAACAGAGGCCATTTTCCAGGGGAAACAGGTGTCATTTCCCCAGGGTCTGGGCATCAGATGAAAGCTGGCTTTTGGGGCTCTGAGCACTTGCATTGGCCTCATTTCCGGCAGCTTGAGTTTTACCGAAATCCAGTAAAATGTGCAAATTGTCTAGCTTGGGTGGCCAGGGTCGGCCAGGTCGAATGGCTGCAAACAGAGGCCATTTTCCAGAGGACACAGGTGTCATTTCCCCAGGGTCTGGGCATCAGATGAAAGCTGGCATTTGGGGCTCTGAGGACTTGCATTGGCCTGGTTTTGACCACTTTAGTTTTGGAAAAATCCAGCAACATTTTCAATTGTCTAGCTTGGGTGGCCAGGGTTGGCCAGGGCAAGTGGCCACAAACAGAGGCAATTTCCCGGGGAAAATAGAAGTCATTTCCCCAGGGTCTGGGTATCAGATGAAAGCTGGCTTTTGGGGCTCTGAGCTCTTGCATTTGCCTGGTTTCTGACCACTTTAGTTTTGGAGAAATCCAGAAAATTTGCAAGTGCCTAGCTTGAGTGGCCCGAGTCGTCCAGGGCATGTGGCCCCAAACAGAGGCCATTTCCCAGGCGAAACAGGTGTCATTTCCCCAGGATCTGGGCATCAGATGAATGCTGACTTTTGGGGCTCCGAGCACCTGCATTGACCTGGTTTCTGACCACTTTAGTTTTGGAGAAATCCAGCAAAATTTTCAATTGTCTAGCTTGGGTGGCCGGGGTGGGCCATGGCAAGTGGCCTCAAACAGAGGCAATTTTCCGGGGAAAACCGAAGTCATTTTCCCAGGGTCTGGGAATCAGATGAAAGCTGGCATTTGGGGCTCTGAGCACTTTCCTTGTCCTCGTTTCTGGCAGCTTTCATTTTGGAGAAATCCAGCAAAATTTGCAAATTTCAAGCTTGGGTGGCCAGGGTCGGCCAGTGTGAGTGGTCCCAAACAGAGGCCATTTTCCAGGGGAAACAGGTGTCATTTGCCCAGGGTCTGGGCATCAGATGAAAGCTGGTTTTGGGGCTCTGAGCATGTGCATTGGCCTGGTTTCTGACCACTTTAGTTTTGGAGAAAGCCAGCATAATTTGGAAGTGCCTAGCATGAGTGGCCCGAGTCGTCCCAGGCGTGTGGCCCCAAACACAGGCCATTTTCTAGGGGAAACAGGTGTCATTTGCCCAGTGTCTGGGCATCAGATGAAAGCTCGCTTTGGGGGCTCTGAGCACTTGCATTGGCCTCATTTCTGGCAGCTTGAGATTTAACGAAATCCAGGAAAATATGCAAATTGTCTAGCTTGGGTGGCCAGGGTCGGCCAGGGCGAATGGCTGCAAACAGAGGCCATTTTCCAGAGGACACAGGTGTCATTTCCCCAGGGTCTGGGCATCAGATGAAAGCTGGCTTTTGGGGCTTCCGCACCTGCATTGACCTGGTTTCTGACCACTTTAGTTTTGGAGAAAGCCAGCAAAATTTGCAAGTGCCTAGCTTGAGTGGCCCGAGTCTTCCATGGCCTGCGGCCCCAAACAGAGGCCATTTTCCAGGGGAAACAGGTGTCATTTCCCCAGGGACTGGGCATCAGATGAAAGCTGGCATTTGGGGCTCTGAGGAGTTGCATTGGCCTGGTTTCTGACCACTTTAGTTTTGGAGAAATCCAGCAACATTTTCAATTGTCTAGCTTGGGTGGCCAGGGTCGGCCAGTGCGAGTGGCCCCAAACAGAGGCCATTTTCCAGAGGACACAGTTGTCATTTCCCCAGGGTCTGGGCATCAGATGAAAGCTGGCGTTCGGCGCTCTGAGGACTTGCATTGGCCTGGTTTCTGGCCACTTTAGTTTGGGAGAAAGCCAGCAAAATTTGCAAGTGCCTAGCTTGAGTGGCCCGAGTCGTCCAGGGCATGTGGCCGCGAACAGAGGCCATTTTCCACGGGAAACAGGTGTCATTTGCCCAGGGTCTGGGCATCAGATGAATGCTGACTTTTGGGGCTCTGAGCACCTGCTTTGGCCTGGTTTCTGACTACTTTAGTTTTGGAGAAATCCGGCAAAATTTTCAATTGTCTAGCTTGGGTGGCCGGGGTGGGCCAGGGCAAGTGGCCTCAAACAGAGGCTATTTTCCGGGGAAAATAGAAGTCATTTCCCCAGGGTCTGGGCATCAGATGAAAGCTGGCCTTTGGGGCTCTGAGCACTTTCCTCGGCCTCGTTTCTGGCGGCTTGAGTTTTGGTGAAATCCAGCAAAACTTTCGATTGTCTAGCTTGGCTGGCCAGGGTCCCCCAGGGCGAATGGCTGCAAAGAGAGGCCATTTTCCAGGGAAAAAAGAAGTCATTTCCCCAGGGTCTGGGCATCAGATGAAAGTTGGCTTTTGGGGCTCTGAGGACATGCATTGGCCTGGTTTCTGAACACTTTAGTTTTGGAGAAAGCCAGCAAAATTTGCAAGTGCCTAGCTTGGGTGTCCAGGGTTGGCCAGGGCAAGTGGCCGAAAACAGAGACCATTTTCCAGGGGAAACAGAAGTCATTTTCCCAGGGTCTGGGCATCAGATGAAAGTTGGGTTTTGGGTCTCTGAGGACTTGCATTGGCCTGGTTTCTGACCACTTTAGTTTTGGAGAAAGCCAGCAAAATTTGCAATTGTCTAGCTTGGGTGGCCCGGGTCGGCCGGTGCGTGTGGCCTCAAACAGAGGCCATTTTCCAGGGAAAAAAGAAGTCATTTCCCCAGGGTCTTGGCATCAGATGAAAGCTGGCGTTTGGGGCTCTGAGCACCTGCATTGGCCTGGTTTCTGACCACTTGAATTTTGGAGAAATTCAGCAAAATTTTCAATTGTCTAGCTTGGGTGGCCAGGGTTGGCCAGGGCAAGTGGCCCCAAACAGAGGCAATTTTCCAGGGGAAACAGGTGTCATTTGCCCAGTGTCTGGGCATCAGATGAAAGCTGGCTTTTGGGGCTCTGAGCACTTGCATTGGCCTCATTTCTGGCAGCTTGAGTTTTAACGAAATCCAGGAAAATATGCAAATTGTCTAGCTTGGGTGGCCAGGGTCGGCCAGGGCGAATGGCTGCAAACAGAGGCCATTTTCCAGAGGACACAGGTGTCATTTCCCCACGGTCTGGGCATCAGATGAAAGCTGGCTTTTGGGGCTTCCGCACCTGCATTGACCTGGTTTCTGACCACTTTAGTTTTGGAGAAAGCCAGCAAAATTTGCAAGTGCCCGGCGTGTGTGGCCTGAGTCGTCCAGGGTTTGCTGCCCCAAACAGATGCCATTTCTCCGGGGACACAGGAGTCATTTGCCCAGTGTCTGGGCATCAGATGAAAGCTGGCTTTTGGAGCTCTGGGCACCTCCATTGGCCTGGTTTCTGACCACTTTAGTTTTGGAGAAATCCAGCAACATTTTCAATTGTCTAGCTTGGGTGGCCAGGGTCGGCCAGTGCGAGTGGCCCCAAACAGAGGCCATTTTCCAGAGGACACAGGTGTCATTTCCCCAGGGTCTGGGCATCAGATGAAAGCTGGCGTTCGGCGCTCTGAGGACTTGCATTGGCCTGGTTTCTGGCCACTTTAGTTTGGGAGAAAGCCAGCAAAATTTGCAAGTGCCTAGCTTGAGTGGCCCGAGTCGTCCAGGGCATGTGGCCGCGAACAGAGGCCATATTCCACGGGAAACAGGTGTCATTTGCCCAGGGTCTGGGCATCAGATGAATGCTGACTTTTGGGGCTCTGAGCACCTGCTTTGGCCTGGTTTCTGACTACTTTAGTTTTGGAGAAATCCGGCAAAATTTTCAATTGTCTAGCTTGGGTGGCCGGGGTGGGCCAGGGCAAGTGGCCTCAAACAGAGGCTATTTTCCGGGGAAAATAGAAGTCATTTCCCCAGGGTCTGGGCATCAGATGAAAGCTGGCGTTTGGGGCTCTGAGCACTTTCCTCGGCCTCGTTTCTGGCGGCTTGAGTTTTGGTGAAATCCAGCAAAACTTTCAATTGTCAAGCTTGGCTGGCCAGGGTCCCCCAGGGCGAATGGCTGCAAAGAGAGGCCATTTTCCAGGGGAAACAGGTGTCATTTCCCCAGGGTCTGGGCATCAGATGAAAGCTGGCGTTTGGGGCTCTGAGCAGTTTCCTCGGCCTCGTTTCTGGCGGCTTGAGTTTTGGTGAAATCCAGCAAAACTTTCAATTGTCTAGCTTGGCTGGCCAGGGTCCCCCAGGGCGAATGGCTGCAAAGAGAGGCCATTTTCCAGGGAAAAAAGAAGTCATTTCCCCAGTGAATGGGCATCAGATGAAAGCTGGCTTTTGGGGCTCTGAGGACTTGCATTGGCCTCATTTCCGGCAGCTTGAGTTTTAACGATATCCAGCAAAATGTGCAAATTGTCTAGCTTGGGTGGCCAGAGTCGGCCAGGGCGAATGGCTGCAAACAGAGGCCATTTTCCAGAGGACACAGGTGTCATTTCCCCAGGGTCTGGGCATCAGATGAAAGTTGGCTTTTGGGGCTCTGAGGACATGCATTGGCCTGGTTTCTGAACACTTTAGTTTTGGAGAAAGCCAGCAAAATTTGCAAGTGCCTAGCTTGGGTGTCCAGGGTTGGCCAGGGCAAGTGGCCGAAAACAGAGACCATTTTCCAGGGGAAACAGAAGTAATTTTCCCAGGGTCTGGGCATCAGATGAAAGTTGGGTTTTGGGTCTCTGAGGACTTGCATTGGCCTGGTTTCTGACCACTTTAGTTTTGGAGAAAGCCAGCAAAATTTGCAATTGTCTAGCTTGGGTGGCCGGGGTCGTCCAGGGCGAATGGCTACAAAGAGAGGCAATTTTCCAGGGGAAATAGGAGTCATTTCCCCAGGATCTGGGCATCAGATGAAAGCTGGCATTTGGGGCTCTGAGCACTTGCATTTGCCTCGTTTCTGGCAGCTTGAGGTTTCGAGAATTCCCGAAAATTTGCAAATGTTTAGCTTGGGTGTCCAGGGTCGGTCAGGGCGAGTGACCCCAAACAGAGGCCATTTTCCCGGGAAAAAAGAAGTCATTTCCCCAGTGTCTGGGCATCAGATGAATGCTGGCGTCTGGGGCTTTGAGCACCTGCATTGGCCTGGTTTCTGACCACTTGAATTTTGGAGAAATTCAGCAAAATTTTCAATTGTCTAGCTTGGGTGGCCAGGGTTGGCCAGGGCAAGTGGCCCCAAACAGAGGCAATTTTCCAGGGGAAACAGGTGTCATTTGCCCAGTGTCTGGGCATCAGATGAAAGCTGGCTTTTGGGGCTCTGAGCACTTGCATTGGCCTCATTTCCGGCAGCTTGAGTTTTAACGAAATCCAGCAAAACGTGCAAATTTTTGGCTTGGGTGGCCAGGGTCGGCCAGGGCGAATGGCTGCAAACAGAGGCCATTTTCCAGAGGACACGGGTGTCATTTCCCCAGGGTCTGGGCATCAGATGAAAGCTGGCTTTTGGGGCTTCCGCACCTGCATTGACCTGGTTTCTGACCACTTTAGTTTTGGAGAAAGCCAGCAAAATTTGCAAGTGCCCGGCGTGTGTGGCCTGAGTCGTCCAGGGTTTGCTGCCCCAAACAGATGCCATTTCTCCGGGGACACAGGAGTCATTTCCCCAGAGTCTGGGCATCAGATGAAAGCTGGCTTTTGGGGCTCTGGGCACCTCCATTGGCCTGGTTTCTGACCACTTTAGTTTTGGAGAAATCCAGCAACATTTTCAATTGTCTAGCTTGGGTGGCCAGGGTCGGCCAGTGCGAGTGGCCCCAAACAGAGGCCATTTTCCAGAGGACACAGGTGTCATTTCCCCAGGGTCTGGGCATCAGATGAAAGCTGGCGTTCGGCGCTCTGAGGACTTGCATTGGCCTGGTTTCTGGCCACTTTAGTTTGGGAGAAAGCCAGCAAAATTTGCAAGTGCCTAGCTTGAGTGGCCCGAGTCGTCCAGGGCATGTGGCCGCGAACAGAGGCCATATTCCACGGGAAACAGGTGTCATTTGCCCAGGGTCTGGGCATCAGATGAATGCTGACTTTTGGGGCTCTGAGCACCTGCTTTGGCCTGGTTTCTGACTACTTTAGTTTTGGAGAAATCCGGCAAAATTTTCAATTGTCTAGCTTGGGTGGCCGGGGTGGGCCAGGGCAAGTGGCCTCAAACAGAGGCTATTTTCCGGGGAAAATAGAAGTCATTTCCCCAGGGTCTGGGCATCAGATGAAAGCTGGCGTTTGGGGCTCTGAGCACTTTCCTCGGCCTCGTTTCTGGCGGCTTGAGTTTTGGTGAAATCCAGCAAAACTTTCAATTGTCTAGCTTGGCTGGCCAGGGTCCCCCAGGGCGAATGGCTGCAAAGAGAGGCCATTTTCCAGGGAAAAAAGAAGTCATTTCCCCAGTGAATGGGCATCAGATGAAAGCTGGCTTTTGGGGCTCTGAGGACTTGCATTGGCCTCATTTCCGGCAGCTTGAGTTTTAACGATATCCAGCAAAATGTTCAATTGTCTGGCTTGGGTGGACCGAGTCGTCCAGGGCGAATGGCTGCAAACAGAGGCCATTTTCCAGAGGACACAGGTGTCATTTCCCCAGGGTCTGGGCATCAGATGAAAGCTGGCTTTTGGGGCTCTGAGCACATGCATTGGCCTGGTTTCTGAACACTTTAGTTTTGGAGAAAGCCAGCAAAATTTGCAAGTGCCCAGCGTGTGTGGCCTGAATCGTCCAGGGTTTGCGGCCCCAAACAGAGGCCATTTTTCCGGGGAAAATGAAGTCATTTCCCCAGGGTCTGGGCATCAGATGAAAGCTGGCGTTCGGGGCTCTGAGCACGTGCATTGGCCTGGTTTCGGGCCTCTTTAGTCTTGGAGAAATCCAGCAATATTTTCAATCGTCTAGCTTGGGTGGCCCGAGTCGTCCAGGGCGTTTGGCCCCAAACAGAGACCATTTTCCAGGGGACACAGGAGTCATTTCCCCAGGATCTGGGCATCAGATGAAAGCTGGCATTTGGGGCTCTGAGGACTTGCATTGGCCTCGTTTCTGGCAGCTTTCATTTTGGAGAAATCCAGCAAAATTTGCAAATTTCAAGCTTGGGTGGCCAGGGTTGGTCAGGGCGAGAGACCGCAAACAGCGGACATTTTCCAGGTGAAAAAGCCGTCATTTCCCCAGGGACTGGGCATCAGATGAAAGCTGGCTATTGGGGCTCTGAGCACCTCCATTGGCCTGGTTTCTGACCACTTTAGTTTTGGAGAAATCCAGCAACATTTGCAAATGTTTAGCTTGGGTGTCCAGGGTCGGCCAGTGCGAGTGGCCCCAAACAGAGGCCATTTTCCAGAGGACACAGTTGTCATTTCCCCAGGGTCTGGGCATCAGATGAAAGCTGGCGTTCGGCGCTCTGAGGACTTGCATTGGCCTGGTTTCTGGCCACTTTAGTTTGGGAGAAAGCCAGCAAAATTTGCAAGTGCCTAGCTTGAGTGGCCCGAGTCGTCCAGGGCATGTGGCCGCGAACAGAGGCCATTTTCCACGGGAAACAGGTGTCATTTGCCCAGTGTCTGGGCATCAGATGAATGCTGACTTTTGGGGCTCTGAGCACCTGCTTTGGCCTGGTTTCTGACCACTTTAGTTTTGGAGAAATCCAGCAAAATTTGCAAGTGTCTGGCTTGGGTGGCCGGGGTCGCCCAGGGTGAATGGCTACAAAGAGAGGCAATTTTCCAGGGGAAATAAAAGTCATTTCCCCAGGGTCTGGGCATCAGATGAAAGCTGGCCTTTGGGGCTCTGAGCACTTTCCTTGGCCTCGTTTCTGGCGGCTTGAGTTTTGGTGAAATCCAGCAAAACTTTCGATTGTCTAGCTTGGGTGGCCAGGGTCCCCCAGGGCGAATGGCTGCAAACAGAGGCCATTTTCCAGGGAAAAAAGAAGTCATTTCCCCAGGGTCTGGGCATCAGATGAAAGCTGGCGTCTGGGACTCTGAGGACTTGCATTGGCCTGGTTTCTGACCACTTTAGTTTTGGAGAAAGCCAGCATAATTTGCAAATTTCAAGCTTGGGTGGCCAGGGTTGGCCAGGGCAAGTGGCCACAAACAGAGGATATTTTCCAGGGGAAACAGGTGTCATTTCGCCAGGGTCTTGGCATCAGATGAAAGCTGGCTTTTGGGGCTCTGAGCTCTTGCATTTGCCTGGTTTCTGACCACTTTAGTTTTGGAGAAATCCAGAAAATATGCAAGTGCCTAGCTTGAGTGGCCCGAGTCGTCCAGGGCATGTGGCCCCAAACAGAGGCCATTTCCCAGGCGAAACAGGTGTCATTTCCCCAGGATCTGGGCATCAGATGAATGCTGACTTTTGGGGCTCCGAGCACCTGCATTGACCTGGTTTCTGACCACTTTAGTTTTGGAGAAATCCAGCAAAATTTTCAATTGTCTAGCTTGGGTGGCCGGGGTGGGCCAGGGCAAGTGGCCTCAAACAGAGGCTATTGTCCGGGGAAAACCGAAGTCATTTTCCCAGGGTCTGGGAATCAGATGAAAGCTGGCATTTGGGGCTCTGAGCACTTTCCTTGTCCTCGTTTCTGGCAGCTTTCATTTTGGAGAAATCCAGCAAAATTTGCAAATTTCAAGCTTGGGTGGCCAGGGTCGGCCAGTGTGAGTGGCCCCAAACAGAGGCCATTTTCCAGAGGACACAGGTGTCATTTCCGCAGGGTCTGGGCATCAGATGAAAGCTGACTTTTGGGGCTCTGAGCACCTGCTTTGGCCTGGTTTCTGACCACTTTAGTTTTGGAGAAATCCAGCAACATTTTCAATTGTCTAGCTTGGGTGGCCGGGCTGGGCCAGGGCAAGTGGCCTCAAACAGAGGCTATTTTCCGGGGAAAACAGAAGTCATTTCCCCAGGGTCTGGGCATCAGATGAAAGCTGGCGTTTGGGGCTCTGAGCACTTTCCTCGGCCTCGTTTCTGGCGGCTTGAGTTTTGGTGAAATCCAGCAAAACTTTCAATTGTCTAGCTTGGCTGGCCAGGGTCCCCCAGGGCGAATGGCTGCAAAGAGAGGCCATTTTCCAGGGAAAAAAGAAGTCATTTCCCCAGTGAATGGGCATCAGATGAAAGCTGGCTTTTGGGGCTCTGAGGACTTGCATTGGCCTCATTTCCGGCAGCTTGAGTTTTAACGATATCCAGCAAAATGTGCAAATTGTCTAGCTTGGGTGGCCAGAGTCGGCCAGGGCGAATGGCTGCAAACAGAGGCCATTTTCCAGAGGACACAGGTGTCATTTCCCCAGGGTCTGGGCATCAGATGAAAGTTGGGTTTTGGGTCTCTGAGGACATGCATTGGCCTGGTTTCTGAACACTTTAGTTTTGGAGAAAGCCAGCAAAATTTGCAATTGTCTAGCTTGGGTGGCCCGGGTCGGCCGGTGCGTGTGGCCTCAAACAGAGGCCATTTTCCAGGGAAAAAAGAAGTCATTTCCCCAGGGTCTTGGCATCAGATGAAAGCTGGCGTTTGGGGCTCTGAGCACCTGCATTGGCCTGGTTTCTGACCACTTGAATTTTGGAGAAATTCAGCAAAATTTTCAATTGTCTAGCTTGGGTGGCCAGGGTTGGCCAGGGCAAGTGGCCCCAAACAGAGGCAATTTTCCAGGGGAAACAGGTGTCATTTGCCCAGTGTCTGGGCATCAGATGAAAGCTGGCTTTTGGGGCTCTGAGCACTTGCATTGGCCTCATTTCTGGCAGCTTGAGTTTTAACGAAATCCAGGAAAATATGCAAATTGTCTAGCTTGGGTGGCCAGGGTCGGCCAGGGCGAATGGCTGCAAACAGAGGCCATTTTCCAGAGGACACAGGTGTCATTTCCCCAGGGTCTGGGCATCAGATGAAAGCTGGCTTTTGGGGCTTCCGCACCTGCATTGACCTGGTTTCTGACCACTTTAGTTTTGGAGAAAGCCAGCAAAATTTGCAAGTGCCCGGCGTGTGTGGCCTGAGTCGTCCAGGGTTTGCTGCCCCAAACAGATGCCATTTCTCCGGGGACACAGGAGTCATTTCCCCAGAGTCTGGGCATCAGATGAAAGCTGGCTTTTGGGGCTCTGGGCACCTCCATTGGCCTGGTTTCTGACCACTTTAGTTTTGGAGAAATCCAGCAACATATTCAATTGTCTAGCTTGGGTGGCCAGGGTCGGCCAGTGCGAGTGGCCCCAAACAGAGGCCATTTTCCAGAGGACACAGGTGTCATTTCCCCAGGGTCTGGGCATCAGATGAAAGCTGGCGTTCGGCGCTCTGAGGACTTGCATTGGCCTGGTTTCTGGCCACTTTAGTTTGGGAGAAAGCCAGCAAAATTTGCAAGTGCCTAGCTTGAGTGGCCCGAGTCGTCCAGGGCATGTGGCCGCGAACAGAGGCCATTTTCCACGGGAAACAGGTGTCATTTGCCCAGGGTCTGGGCATCAGATGAATGCTGACTTTTGGGGCTCTGAGCACCTGCTTTGGCCTGGTTTCTGACTACTTTAGTTTTGGAGAAATCCGGCAAAATTTTCAATTGTCTAGCTTGGGTGGCCGGGGTGGGCCAGGGCAAGTGGCCTCAAACAGAGGCTATTTTCCGGGGAAAATAGAAGTCATTTCCCCAGGGTCTGGGCATCAGATGAAAGCTGGCGTTTGGGGCTCTGAGCACTTTCCTCGGCCTCGTTTCTGGCGGCTTGAGTTTTGGTGAAATCCAGCAAAACTTTCAATTGTCTAGCTTGGGTGGCCAGGGTCCCCCAGGGCGAATGGCTGCAAAGAGAGGCCATTTTCCAGGGAAAAAAGAAGTCATTTCCCCAGTGAATGGGCATCAGATGAAAGCTGGCTTTTGGGGCTCTGAGGACTTGCATTGGCCTCATTTCCGGCAGCTTGAGTTTTAACGATATCCAGCAAAATGTGCAAATTGTCTAGCTTGGGTGGCCAGAGTCGGCCAGGGCGAATGGCTGCAAACAGAGGCCATTTTCCAGAGGACACAGGTGTCATTTCCCCAGGGTCTGGGCATCAGATGAAAGTTGGCTTTTGGGGCTCTGAGGACATGCATTGGCCTGGTTTCTGAACACTTTAGTTTTGGAGAAAGCCAGCAAAATTTGCAAGTGCCTAGCTTGGGTGTCCAGGGTTGGCCAGGGCAAGTGGCCGAAAACAGAGACCATTTTCCAGGGGAAACAGAAGTCATTTTCCCAGGGTCTGGGCATCAGATGAAAGTTGGGTTTTGGGTCTCTGAGGACTTGCATTGGCCTGGTTTCTGACCACTTTAGTTTTGGAGAAAGCCAGCAAAATTTGCAATTGTCTAGCTTGGGTGGCCCGGGTCGGCCGGTGCGTGTGGCCTCAAACAGAGGCCATTTTCCAGGGAAAAAAGAAGTCATTTCCCCAGGGTCTTGGCATCAGATGAAAGCTGGCGTTTGGGGCTCTGAGCACCTGCATTGGCCTGGTTTCTGACCACTTGAATTTTGGAGAAATTCAGCAAAATTTTCAATTGTCTAGCTTGGGTGGCCAGGGTTGGCCAGGGCAAGTGGCCCCAAACAGAGGCAATTTTCCAGGGGAAACAGGTGTCATTTGCCCAGTGTCTGGGCATCAGATGAAAGCTGACTTTTGGGGCTCTGAGCACTTGCATTGGCCTCATTTCCGGCAGCTTGAGTTTTAACGAAATCCAGCAAAACGTGCAAATTTTTGGCTTGGGTGGCCAGGGTCGGCCAGGGCGAATGGCTGCAAACAGAGGCCATTTTCCAGAGGACACAGGTGTCATTTCCCCAGGGTCTGGGCATCAGATGAAAGCTGGCTTTTGGGGCTCTGAGCACATGCATTGGCCTGGTTTCTGAACACTTTAGTTTTGGAGAAAGCCAGCAAAATTTGCAAGTGCCCAGCGTGTGTGGCCTGAATCGTCCA
This sequence comes from Passer domesticus, assembly GCF_036417665.1. Taxonomy (NCBI): domain Eukaryota; kingdom Metazoa; phylum Chordata; class Aves; order Passeriformes; family Passeridae; genus Passer; species Passer domesticus. Next base: position 4,745,182 of record NC_087511.1, read on the forward strand.
GGGTTTGCGGCCCCAAACAGAGGCCATTTTTCCGGGGAAAATGAAGTCATTTCCCCAGGGTCTGGGCATCAGATGAAAGCTGGCGTTCGGGGCTCTGAGCACGTGCATTGGCCTGGTTTCGGACCACTTAGTTTTGGAGAAATCCAGCAATATTTTCAATCGTCTAGCTTGGGTGGCCCGAGTCGTCCAGGGCGTTTGGCCCCAAACAGAGACCATTTTCCAGGGGACACAGGAGTCATTTCCCCAGGATCTGGGCATCAGATGAAAGCTGGCTTTTGGGGCTCTGGGCACTTGCATTGGCCTCATTTCCGGGAGCTTGAGTTTTGGAGAAATCCAGGAAAATTTGCAAATTTCTAGCTTGGTTGGCCAGGGTTGGTCAGGGCGAGAGACCGCAAACAGCGGACATTTTCCAGGTGAAAAAGCCGTCATTTCCCCAGGGACTGGGCATCAGATGAAAGCTGGCTATTGGGGCTCTGAGCACCTCCATTGGCCTGGTTTCTGACCACTTTAGTTTTGGAGAAATCCAGCAACATTTGCAAATGTTTAGCTTGGGTGTCCAGGGTCGGCCAGTGCGAGTGGCCCCAAACAGAGGCCATTTTCCAGAGGACACAGTTGTCATTTCCCCAGGGTCTGGGCATCAGATGAAAGCTGGCGTTCGGCGCTCTGAGGACTTGCATTGGCCTGGTTTCTGGCCACTTTAGTTTGGGAGAAAGCCAGCAAAATTTGCAAGTGCCTAGCTTGAGTGGCCCGAGTCGTCCAGGGCATGTGGCCGCGAACAGAGGCCATTTTCCACGGGAAACAGGTGTCATTTGCCCAGTGTCTGGGCATCAGATGAATGCTGACTTTTGGGGCTCTGAGCACCTGCTTTGGCCTGGTTTCTGACCACTTTAGTTTTGGAGAAATCCAGCAAAATTTGAAAGTGTCTGGCTTGGGTGGCCGGGGTCGGCCAGGGTGAATGGCTACAAAGAGAGGCAATTTTCCAGGGGAAATAAAAGTCATTTCCCCAGGGTCTGGGCATCAGATGAAAGCTGGCCTTTGGGGCTCTGAGCACTTTCCTTGGCCTCGTTTCTGGCGGCTTGAGTTTTGGTGAAATCCAGCAAAACTTTCGATTGTCTAGCTTGGGTGGCCAGGGTCCCCCAGGGCGAATGGCTGCAAACAGAGGCCATTTTCCAGGGAAAAAAGAAGTCATTTCCCCAGGGTCTGGGCATCAGATGAAAGCTGGCGTCTGGGACTCTGAGGACTTGCATTGGCCTGGTTTCTGACCACTTTAGTTTTGGAGAAAGCCAGCATAATTTGGAAGTGCCTAGCATGAGTGGCCCGAGTCGTCCAGGGCTTGTGGCCCCTAAACAGAGGCCATTTTCCAGGGGAAACAGGTGTCATTTCCCCAGGGTCTGGGCATCAGATGAAAGCTGGCTTTTGGGGCTATGAGCACTTGCATTGGCCTCATTTCCGGCAGCTTGAGTTTTAACGAAATCCAGAAAAATGTGCAAATTGTCTAGCTTGGGTGGCCAGGGTTGGCCAGGGCAAGTGGCCACAAACAGAGGATATTTTCCAGGGGAAACAGGTGTCATTTCGCCAGGGTCTTGGCATCAGATGAAAGCTGGCTTTTGGGGCTCTGAGCTCTTGCATTTGCCTGGTTTCTGACCACTTTAGTTTTGGAGAAATCCAGAAAATTTGCAAGTGCCTAGCTTGAGTGGCCCGAGTCGTCCAGGGCATGTGGCCCCAAACAGAGGCCATTTCCCAGGCGAAACAGGTGTCATTTCCCCAGGATCTGGGCATCAGATGAATGCTGACTTTTGGGGCTCCGAGCACCTGCATTGACCTGGTTTCTGACCACTTTAGTTTTGGAGAAATCCAGCAAAATTTTCAATTGTCTAGCTTGGGTGGCCGGGGTGGGCCAGGGCAAGTGGCCTCAAACAGAGGCTATTGTCCGGGGAAAACCGAAGTCATTTTCCCAGGGTCTGGGAATCAGATGAAAGCTGGCATTTGGGGCTCTGAGCACTTTCCTTGTCCTCGTTTCTGGCAGCTTTCATTTTGGAGAAATCCAGCAAAATTTGCAAATTTCAAGCTTGGGTGGCCAGGGTCGGCCAGTGTGAGTGGCCCCAAACAGAGGCCATTTTCCAGAGGACACAGGTGTCATTTCCGCAGGGTCTGGGCATCAGATGAAAGCTGACTTTTGGGGCTCTGAGCACCTGCTTTGGCCTGGTTTCTGACCACTTTAGTTTTGGAGAAATCCAGCAACATTTTCAATTGTCTAGCTTGGGTGGCCGGGCTGGGCCAGGGCAAGTGGCCTCAAACAGAGGCTATTTTCCGGGGAAAATAGAAGTCATTTCCCCAGGGTCTGGGCATCAGATGAAAGCTGGCGTTTGGGGCTCTGAGCACTTTCCTCGGCCTCGTTTCTGGCGGCTTGAGTTTTGGTGAAATCCAGCAAAACTTTCAATTGTCTAGCTTGGCTGGCCAGGGTCCCCCAGGGCGAATGGCTGCAAAGAGAGGCCATTTTCCAGGGAAAAAAGAAGTCATTTCCCCAGTGAATGGGCATCAGATGAAAGCTGGCTTTTGGGGCTCTGAGGACTTGCATTGGCCTCATTTCCTGCAGCTTGAGTTTTAACGATATCCAGCAAAATGTGCAAATTGTCTAGCTTGGGTGGCCAGAGTCGGCCAGGGCGAATGGCTGCAAACAGAGGCCATTTTCCAGAGGACACAGGTGTCATTTCCCCAGGGTCTGGGCATCAGATGAAAGTTGGGTTTTGGGTCTCTGAGGACATGCATTGGCCTGGTTTCTGAACACTTTAGTTTTGGAGAAAGCCAGCAAAATTTGCAATTGTCTAGCTTGGGTGGCCCGGGTCGGCCGGTGCGTGTGGCCTCAAACAGATGCCATTTTCCAGGGAAAAAAGAAGTCATTTCCCCAGGGTCTTGGCATCAGATGAAAGCTGGCGTTTGGGGCTCTGAGCACCTGCATTGGCCTGGTTTCTGACCACTTGAATTTTGGAGAAATTCAGCAAAATTTTCAATTGTCTAGCTTGGGTGGCCAGGGTTGGCCAGGGCAAGTGGCCCCAAACAGAGGCAATTTTCCAGGGGAAACAGGTGTCATTTGCCCAGTGTCTGGGCATCAGATGAAAGCTGGCTTTTGGGGCTCTGAGCACTTGCATTGGCCTCATTTCTGGCAGCTTGAGTTTTAACGAAATCCAGGAAAATATGCAAATTGTCTAGCTTGGGTGGCCAGGGTCGGCCAGGGCGAATGGCTGCAAACAGAGGCCATTTTCCAGAGGACACAGGTGTCATTTCCCCAGGGTCTGGGCATCAGATGAAAGCTGGCTTTTGGGGCTTCCGCACCTGCATTGACCTGGTTTCTGACCACTTTAGTTTTGGAGAAAGCCAGCAAAATTTGCAAGTGCCCGGCGTGTGTGGCCTGAGTCGTCCAGGGTTTGCTGCCCCAAACAGATGCCATTTCTCCGGGGACACAGGAGTCATTTCCCCAGAGTCTGGGCATCAGATGAAAGCTGGCTTTTGGGGCTCTGGGCACCTCCATTGGCCTGGTTTCTGACCACTTTAGTTTTGGAGAAATCCAGCAACATATTCAATTGTCTAGCTTGGGTGGCCAGGGTCGGCCAGTGCGAGTGGCCCCAAACAGAGGCCATTTTCCAGAGGACACAGAAGTCATTTCCCCAGGGTCTGGGCATCAGATGAAAGCTGGCGTTCGGCGCTCTGAGGACTTGCATTGGCCTGGTTTCTGGCCACTTTAGTTTGGGAGAAAGCCAGCAAAATTTGCAAGTGCCTAGCTTGAGTGGCCCGAGTCGTCCAGGGCATGTGGCCGCGAACAGAGGCCATTTTCCACGGGAAACAGGTGTCATTTGCCCAGGGTCTGGGCATCAGATGAATGCTGACTTTTGGGGCTCTGAGCACCTGCTTTGGCCTGGTTTCTGACTACTTTAGTTTTGGAGAAATCCGGCAAAATTTTCAATTGTCTAGCTTGGGTGGCCGGGGTGGGCCAGGGCAAGTGGCCTCAAACAGAGGCTATTTTCCGGGGAAAATAGAAGTCATTTCCCCAGGGTCTGGGCATCAGATGAAAGCTGGCGTTTGGGGCTCTGAGCACTTTCCTCGGCCTCGTTTCTGGCGGCTTGAGTTTTGGTGAAATCCAGCAAAACTTTCAATTGTCTAGCTTGGGTGGCCAGGGTCCCCCAGGGCGAATGGCTGCAAAGAGAGGCCATTTTCCAGGGAAAAAAGAAGTCATTTCCCCAGTGAATGGGCATCAGATGAAAGCTGGCTTTTGGGGCTCTGAGGACTTGCATTGGCCTCATTTCCGGCAGCTTGAGTTTTAACGATATCCAGCAAAATGTGCAAATTGTCTAGCTTGGGTGGCCAGAGTCGGCCAGGGCGAATGGCTGCAAACAGAGGCCATTTTCCAGAGGACACAGGTGTCATTTCCCCAGGGTCTGGGCATCAGATGAAAGTTGGCTTTTGGGGCTCTGAGGACATGCATTGGCCTGGTTTCTGAACACTTTAGTTTTGGAGAAAGCCAGCAAAATTTGCAAGTGCCTAGCTTGGGTGTCCAGGGTTGGCCAGGGCAAGTGGCCGAAAACAGAGACCATTTTCCAGGGGAAACAGAAGTCATTTTCCCAGGGTCTGGGCATCAGATGAAAGTTGGGTTTTGGGTCTCTGAGGACTTGCATTGGCCTGGTTTCTGACCACTTTAGTTTTGGAGAAAGCCAGCAAAATTTGCAATTGTCTAGCTTGGGTGGCCCGGGTCGGCCGGTGCGTGTGGCCTCAAACAGAGGCCATTTTCCAGGGAAAAAAGAAGTCATTTCCCCAGGGTCTTGGCATCAGATGAAAGCTGGCGTTTGGGGCTCTGAGCACCTGCATTGGCCTGGTTTCTGACCACTTGAATTTTGGAGAAATTCAGCAAAATTTTCAATTGTCTAGCTTGGGTGGCCAGGGTTGGCCAGGGCAAGTGGCCCCAAACAGAGGCAATTTTCCAGGGGAAACAGGTGTCATTTGCCCAGTGTCTGGGCATCAGATGAAAGCTGACTTTTGGGGCTCTGAGCACTTGCATTGGCCTCATTTCCGGCAGCTTGAGTTTTAACGAAATCCAGCAAAACGTGCAAATTTTTGGCTTGGGTGGCCAGGGTCGGCCAGGGCGAATGGCTGCAAACAGAGGCCATTTTCCAGAGGACACAGGTGTCATTTCCCCAGGGTCTGGGCATCAGATGAAAGCTGGCTTTTGGGGCTCTGAGCACATGCATTGGCCTGGTTTCTGAACACTTTAGTTTTGGAGAAAGCCAGCAAAATTTGCAAGTGCCCAGCGTGTGTGGCCTGAATCGTCCAGGGTTTGCGGCCCCAAACAGAGGCCATTTTTCCGGGGAAAATGAAGTCATTTCCCCAGGGTCTGGGCATCAGATGAAAGCTGGCGTTCGGGGCTCTGAGCACGTGCATTGGCCTGGTTTCGGACCACTTAGTTTTGGAGAAATCCAGCAATATTTTCAATCGTCTAGCTTGGGTGGCCCGAGTCGTCCAGGGCGTTTGGCCCCAAACAGAGACCATTTTCCAGGGGACACAGGAGTCATTTCCCCAGGATCTGGGCATCAGATGAAAGCTGGCTTTTGGGGCTCTGGGCACTTGCATTGGCCTCATTTCCGGGAGCTTGAGTTTTGGAGAAATCCAGGAAAATTTGCAAATTTCTAGCTTGGTTGGCCAGGGTTGGTCAGGGCGAGAGACCACAAACAGCGGACATTTTCCAGGTGAAAAAGCCGTCATTTCCCCAGGGACTGGGCATCAGATGAAAGCTGGCTATTGGGGCTCTGAGCACCTCCATTGGCCTGGTTTCTGACCACTTTAGTTTTGGAGAAATCCAGCAACATTTGCAAATGTTTAGCTTGGGTGTCCAGGGTCGGCCAGTGCGAGTGGCCCCAAACAGAGGCCATTTTCCAGAGGACACAGTTGTCATTTCCCCAGGGCCTGGGCATCAGATGAAAGCTGGCGTTCGGCGCTCTGAGGACTTGCATTGGCCTGGTTTCTGGCCACTTTAGTTTGGGAGAAAGCCAGCAAAATTTGCAAGTGCCTAGCTTGAGTGGCCCGAGTCGTCCAGGGCATGTGGCCGCGAACAGAGGCCATTTTCCACGGGAAACAGGTGTCATTTGCCCAGTGTCTGGGCATCAGATGAATGCTGACTTTTGGGGCTCTGAGCACCTGCTTTGGCCTGGTTTCTGACCACTTTAGTTTTGGAGAAATCCAGCAAAATTTGCAAGTGTCTGGCTTGGGTGGCCGGGGTCGGCCAGGGTGAATGGCTACAAAGAGAGGCAATTTTCCAGGGGAAATAAAAGTCATTTCCCCAGGGTCTGGGCATCAGATGAAAGCTGGCCTTTGGGGCTCTGAGCACTTTCCTTGGCCTCGTTTCTGGCGGCTTGAGTTTTGGTGAAATCCAGCAAAACTTTCGATTGTCTAGCTTGGGTGGCCAGGGTCCCCCAGGGCGAATGGCTGCAAACAGAGGCCATTTTCCAGGGAAAAAAGAAGTCATTTCCCCAGGGTCTGGGCATCAGATGAAAGCTGGCGTCTGGGACTCTGAGGACTTGCATTGGCCTGGTTTCTGACCACTTTAGTTTTGGAGAAAGCCAGCATAATTTGGAAGTGCCTAGCATGAGTGGCCCGAGTCGTCCAGGGCTTGTGGCCCCTAAACAGAGGCCATTTTCCAGGGGAAACAGGTGTCATTTCCCCAGGGTCTGGGCATCAGATGAAAGCTGGCTTTTGGGGCTATGAGCACTTGCATTGGCCTCATTTCCGGCAGCTTGAGTTTTAACGAAATCCAGAAAAATGTGCAAATTGTCTAGCTTGGGTGGCCAGGGTTGGCCAGGGCAAGTGGCCACAAACAGAGGATATTTTCCAGGGGAAACAGGTGTCATTTCGCCAGGGTCTTGGCATCAGATGAAAGCTGGCTTTTGGGGCTCTGAGCTCTTGCATTTCCCTGGTTTCTGACCACTTTAGTTTTGGAGAAATCCAGAAAATTTGCAAGTGCCTAGCTTGAGTGGCCCGAGTCGTCCAGGGCATGTGGCCCCAAACAGAGGCCATTTCCCAGGCGAAACAGGTGTCATTTCCCCAGGATCTGGGCATCAGATGAATGCTGACTTTTGGGGCTCCGAGCACCTGCATTGACCTGGTTTCTGACCACTTGAGTTTTGGAGAAATCCAGCAAAATTTTCAATTGTCTAGCTTGGGTGGCCGGGGTGGGCCAGGGCAAGTGGCCTCAAACAGAGGCTATTGTCCGGGGAAAACCGAAGTCATTTTCCCAGGGTCTGGGAATCAGATGAAAGCTGGCATTTGGGGCTCTGAGCACTTTCCTTGTCCTCGTTTCTGGCAGCTTTCATTTTGGAGAAATCCAGCAAAATTTGCAAATTTCAAGCTTGGGTGGCCAGGGTCGGCCAGTGTGAGTGGCCCCAAACAGAGGCCATTTTCCAGAGGACACAGGTGTCATTTCCGCAGGGTCTGGGCATCAGATGAAAGCTGACTTTTGGGGCTCTGAGCACCTGCTTTGGCCTGGTTTCTGACCACTTTAGTTTTGGAGAAATCCAGCAACATTTTCAATTGTCTAGCTTGGGTGGCCGGGGTGGGCCAGGGCAAGTGGCCTCAAACAGAGGCTATTTTCCGGGGAAAATAGAAGTCATTTCCCCAGGGTCTGGGCATCAGATGAAAGCTGGCGTTTGGGGCTCTGAGCACTTTCCTCGGCCTCGTTTCTGGCGGCTTGAGTTTTGGTGAAATCCAGCAAAACTTTCAATTGTCTAGCTTGGGTGGCCAGGGTCCCCCAGGGCGAATGGCTGCAAAGAGAGGCCATTTTCCAGGGAAAAAAGAAGTCATTTCCCCAGTGAATGGGCATCAGATGAAAGCTGGCTTTTGGGGCTCTGAGGACTTGCATTGGCCTCATTTCCGGCAGCTTGAGTTTTAACGATATCCAGCAAAATGTGCAAATTGTCTAGCTTGGGTGGCCAGAGTCGGCCAGGGCGAATGGCTGCAAACAGAGGCCATTTTCCAGAGGACACAGGTGTCATTTCCCCAGGGTCTGGGCATCAGATGAAAGTTGGCTTTTGGGGCTCTGAGGACATGCATTGGCCTGGTTTCTGAACACTTTAGTTTTGGAGAAAGCCAGCAAAATTTGCAAGTGCCTAGCTTGGGTGTCCAGGGTTGGCCAGGGCAAGTGGCCGAAAACAGAGACCATTTTCCAGGGGAAACAGAAGTAATTTTCCCAGGGTCTGGGCATCAGATGAAAGTTGGGTTTTGGGTCTCTGAGGACTTGCATTGGCCTGGTTTCTGACCACTTTAGTTTTGGAGAAAGCCAGCAAAATTTGCAATTGTCTAGCTTGGGTGGCCCGGGTCGGCCGGTGCGTGTGGCCTCAAACAGAGGCCATTTTCCAGGGAAAAAAGAAGTCATTTCCCCAGGGTCTTGGCATCAGATGAAAGCTGGCGTTTGGGGCTCTGAGCACCTGCATTGGCCTGGTTTCTGACCACTTGAATTTTGGAGAAATTCAGCAAAATTTTCAATTGTCTAGCTTGGGTGGCCAGGGTTGGCCAGGGCAAGTGGCCCCAAACAGAGGCAATTTTCCAGGGGAAACAGGTGTCATTTGCCCAGTGTCTGGGCATCAGATGAAAGCTGGCTTTTGGGGCTCTGAGCACTTGCATTGGCCTCATTTCTGGCAGCTTGAGTTTTAACGAAATCCAGGAAAATATGCAAATTGTCTAGCTTGGGTGGCCAGGGTCGGCCAGGGCGAATGGCTGCAAACAGAGGCCATTTTCCAGAGGACACAGGTGTCATTTCCCCAGGGTCTGGGCATCAGATGAAAGCTGGCTTTTGGGGCTTCCGCACCTGCATTGACCTGGTTTCTGACCACTTTAGTTTTGGAGAAAGCCAGCAAAATTTGCAAGTGCCCGGCGTGTGTGGCCTGAGTCGTCCAGGGTTTGCTGCCCCAAACAGATGCCATTTCTCCGGGGAAAATGAAGTCATTTCCCCAGGGTCTGGGCATCAGATGAAAGCTGGCGTTCGGGGCTCTGAGCACGTGCATTGGCCTGGTTTCGGACCACTTTAGTTTTGGAGAAATCCAGCAATATTTTCAATCGTCTAGCTTGGGTGGCCCGAGTCGTCCAGGGCGTTTGGCCCCAAACAGAGACCATTTTCCAGGGAAAAAAGAAGTCATTTCCCCAGGATCTGGGCATCAGATGAAAGCTGGCATTTGGGGCTCTGAGGACTTGCATTGGCCTCCTTTCTGGCAGCTTTCATTTTGGAGAAATCCAGCAAAATTTGCAAATTTCAAGCTTGGGTGGCCAGGGTCGGCCAGTGTGAGTGGCCCCAAACAGAGGCCATTTTCCAGAGGACACAGGTGTCATTTCCCCAGGGTCTGGGCATCAGATGAAAGCTGGCGTTCGGCGCTCTGAGGACTTGCATTGGCCTGGTTTCTGGCCACTTTAGTTTTGGAGAAATCCAGCAACCCTTTCAATTGTCCAGCTTGGGTGGCCCGAGTCGTCCAGGGAGCGTGGCCCCAAACAGAGGCCATTTTCCAGGGAAAAAAGAAGTCATTTCCCCAGTGACTGGGCATCAGATGAAAGCTGGCTTTTGGGGCTCTGGGCACTTGCATTGGCCTCATTTCCGGGAGCTTGAGTTTTGGAGAAATCCAGGAAAATTTGCAAATTTCTAGCTTGGTTGGCCAGGGTTGGTCAGGGCAAGAGACCGCAAACAGAGGACATTTTCCAGGTGAAAAAGCCGTCATTTCCCCAGGGACTGGGCATCAGATGAAAGCTGGCTATTGGGGCTCTGAGCACCTCCATTGGCCTGGTTTCTGACCACTTTAGTTTTGGAGAAATCCAGCAACATTTGCAAATGTTTAGCTTGGGTGTCCAGGGTGGGCCAGTGCGAGTGGCCCCAAACAGAGGCCATTTTCCAGAGGACACAGTTGTCATTTCCGCAGGGTCTGGGCATCAGATGAAAGCTGGCGTTCGGCGCTCTGAGCACCTGCTTTGGCCTGGGTTCTGACCACTTTAGTTTTGGAGAAATCCAGCAACATTTTCAATTGTCTATCTTGGGTGGCCGGGGTGGGCCAGGGCGAGTGGCCGCAAACAGAGGCCATTTTCCAGGGAAAAAAGAAGTCATTTCCCCAGGGTCTGGGCATCAGATGAAAGCTGGCATTTGGGGCTCTGAGCACTTTCCTTGGCCTCGTTTCTGGCGGCTTGAGTTTTGGTGAAATCCAGCAAAACTTTCGATTGTCTAGCTTGGGTGGCCAGGGTCCCCCAGGGCGAATGGCTGCAAACAGAGGCCATTTTCCAGGGAAAAAAGAAGTCATTTCCCCAGTGACTGGGCATCAGATGAAAGCTGGCCTTTGGGACTCTGAGCACGTGCATTGGCCTGGTTTCTGACCACTTTAGTTTTGGAGAAAGCCAGCAAAATTTGCAAGTGTCTGGCTTGGGTAGCCGGGGACGGCCAGGGCGAATGGCTACAAAGAGAGGCAATTTTCCAGGGGAAACAGAAGTCATTTCCCCAGGGTCTGGGCATCAGATGAAAGCTGGCATTTGGGGCTCTGAGCACTTTCCTTGGCCTCGTTTCTGGCGGCTTGAGTTTTGGTGAAATCCAGCAAAACTTTCGATTGTCTAGCTTGGGTGGCCAGGGTCCCCCAGGGCGAATGGCTGCAAACAGAGGCCATTTTCCTGGGAAAAAAGAAGTCATTTCCCCAGTGACTGGGCATCAGATGAAAGCTGGCCTTTGGGACTCTGAGCACGTGCATTGGCCTGGTTTCTGACCACTTTAGTTTTGGAGAAAGCCAGCAAAATTTGCAAGTGTCTGGCTTGGGTGGCCGGGGTCGGCCAGGGCGAATGGCTACAAAGAGAGGCAATTTTCCAGGGGAAACAGAAGTCATTTCCCCAGGGTCTGGGCATCAGATGAAAGCTGGCATTTGGGGCTCTGAGCACTTTCCTTGGCCTCGTTTCTGGCGGCTTGAGTTTTGGTGAAATCCAGCAAAACTTTCGATTGTCTAGCTTGGGTGGCCAGGGTCCCCCAGGGCGAATGGCTGCAAACAGAGGCCATTTTCCAGGGAAAAAAGAAGTCATTTCCCCATTGTCTGGGCATCAGATGAAAGCTGGCATCTGGGACTCTGAGGACTTGCATTGGCCTGGTTTCTGACCACTTTAGTTTTGGAGAAAGCCAGCATAATTTGGAAGTGCCTAGCATGAGTGGCCCGAGTCGTCCAGGGCTTGTGGCCCCTAAACAGAGGCCATTTTCCAGGGGAAACAGGTGTCATTTCCCCAGGGTTTGGGCATCAGATGAAAGCTGGCTTTTGGGGCTCTGAGCACTTGCATTGGCCTCATTTCCGGCAGCTTGAGTTTTAACGAAATCCAGAAAAATGAGCAAATTGTCTAGCTTGGGTGGCCAGGGTCGGCCAGGTCGAATGGCTGCAAACAGAGGCCATTTTCCAGAGGACACAGGTGTCATTTCCCCAGGGTCTGGGCATCAGATGAAAGCTGGCATTTGGGGCTCTGAGGACTTGCATTGGCCTGGTTTTGACCACTTTAGTTTTGGAGAAATCCAGCAACATTTTCAATTGTCTAGCTTGGGTGGCCAGGGTTGGCCAGGGCAAGTGGCCACAAACAGAGGATATTTTCCAGGGGAAACAGGTGTCATTTCGCCAGGGTCTTGGCATCAGATGAAAGCTGGCTTTTGGGGCTCTGAGCTCTTGCATTTGCCTGGTTTCTGACCACTTTAGTTTTGGAGAAATCCAGAAAATTTGCAAGTGCCTAGCTTGAGTGGCCCGAGTCGTCCAGGGCATGTGGCCGCGAACAGAGGCCATTTTCCACGGGAAAGAGGTGTCATTTGCCCAGTGTCTGGGCATCAGATGAATGCTGACTTTTGGGGCTCTGAGCACCTGCTTTGGCCTGGTTTCTGACCACTTTAGTTTTGGAGAAATCCAGCAAAATTTTCAATTGTCTAGCTTGGGTGGCCGGGGTGGGCCAGGGCAAGTGGCCTCAAACAGAGGCTATTTTCCGGGGAAAATAGAAGTCATTTCCCCAGGGTCTGGGTATCAGATGAAAGCTGGCATTTGGCGCTCTGAGCACTTGCATTTGCCTTGTTTCTGGCAGCTTGAGGTTTCGAGAATTCCCGCAAAATTTGCAAATGTTTAGCTTGGGTGTCCAGGGTCGGCCAGGGCGAGTGGCTGCAAACAGAGGCCATTTTCCAGGGAAAAAAGAAGTCATTTCCCCAGTGACTGGGCATCAGATGAAAGCTGGCCTTTGGGACGCTGAGCACGTGCATTGGCCTGGTTTCTGACCACTTTAGTTTTGGAGAAAGCCAGCAAAATTTGCAAGTGTCTGGCTTGGGTGGCCGGGGTCGGCCAGGGCGAATGGCTACAAAGAGAGGCAATTTTCCAGGGGAAACAGAAGTCATTTCCCCAGGGTCTGGGCATCAGATGAAAGCTGGCATTTGGGGCTCTGAGCACTTTCCTTGGCCTCGTTTCTGGCGGCTTGAATTTTGGTGAAATCCAGCAAAACTTTCGATTGTCTAGCTTGGGTGGCCAGGGTCCCCCAGGGCGAATGGCTGCAAACAGAGGCCATTTTCCAGGGAAAAAAGTAGTCATTTCCCCAGTGACTGGGCATCAGATGAAAGCTGGCCTTTGGGACTCTGAGGACTTGCATTGGCCTGGTTTCTGACCACTTTAGTTTTGGAGAAAGCCAGCATAATTTGGAAGTGCCTAGCATGAGTGGCCCGAGTCGTCCAGGGCTTGTGGCCCCTAAACAGAGGCCATTTTCCAGGGGAAACAGGTGTCATTTCCCCAGGGTCTGGGCATCAGATGAAAGCTGGCTTTTGGGGCTCTGAGCACTTGCATTGGCCTCTTTTCCGGCAGCTTGAGTTTTAACGAAATCCTGAAAAATGTGCAAATTTTCTAGCTTGGGTGGCCAGGGTCGGCCAGGTCGAATGGCTGCAAACAGAGGCCATTTTCCAGAGTACACAGGTGTCATTTCCCCAGGGTCTGGGCATCAGATGAAAGCTGGCATTTGGGGCTCTGAGGACTTGCATTGGCCTGGTTTTGACCACTTTAGTTTTGGAGAAATCCAGCAACATTTTCAATTGTCTAGCTTGGGTGGCCAGGGTTGGCCAGGGCAAGTGGCCACAAACAGAGGATATTTTCCAGGGGAAACAGGTGTCATTTCGCCAGGGTCTTGGCATCAGATGAAAGCTGGCTTTTGGGGCTCTGAGCTCTTGCATTTGCCTGGTTTCTGACCACTTTAGTTTTGGAGAAATCCAGAAAATTTGCAAGTGCCTAGCTTGAGTGGCCCGAGTCGTCCAGGGCATGTGGCCCCAAACAGAGGCCATTTCCCAGGCGAAACAGGTGTCATTTCCCCAGGATCTGGGCATCAGATGAATGCTGACTTTTGGGGCTCCGAGCACCTGCATTGACCTGGTTTCTGACCACTTTAGTTTTGGAGAAATCCAGCAAAATTTTCAATTGTCTAGCTTGGGTGGCCGGGGTGGGCCAGGGCAAGTGGCCTCAAACAGAGGCTATTGTCCGGGGAAAACCGAAGTCATTTTCCCAGGGTCTGGGAATCAGATGAAAGCTGGCATTTGGGGCTCTGAGCACTTTCCTTGTCCTCGTTTCTGGCAGCTTTCATTTTGGAGAAATCCAGCAAAATTTGCAAATTTCAAGCTTGGGTGGCCAGGGTCGGCCAGTGTGAGTGGCCCCAAACAGAGGCCATTTTCCAGAGGACACAGGTGTCATTTCCGCAGCGTCTGGGTATCAGATGAAAGCTGGCGTTCGGCGCTCTGAGGACTTGCATTGGCCTGGTTTCTGGCCACTTTAGTTTTGGAGAAAGCCAGCAAAATTTGCAAGTGCCTAGCTTGAGTGGCCCGAGTCGTCCAGGGCATGTGGCCGCGAACAGAGGCCATTTTCCAGGGGAAAGTGGTGTCATTTGCCCAGTGTCTGGGCATCAGATGAATGCTGACTTTTGGGGCTCTGAGCACCTGCTTTGGCCTGGTTTCTGACCACTTTAGTTTTGGAGAAATCCAGCAAAATTTTCAATTGTCTAGCTTGGGTGGCCGGGGTGGGCCAGGGCAAGTGGCCTCAAACAGAGGCTATTTTCCGGGGAAAATAGAAGTCATTTCCCCAGGGTCTGGGTATCAGATGAAAGCTGGCATTTGGCGCTCTGAGCACTTGCATTTGCTTTGTTTCTGGCAGCTTGAGGTTTCGAGAATTCCCGCAAAATTTGCAAATGTTTAGCTTGGGTGTCCAGGGTCGGCCAGGGCGAGTGGCCGCAAACAGAGGCCATTTTCCAGGGAAAAAAGAAGTCATTTCCCCAGTGACTGGGCATCAGATGAAAGCTGGCCTTTGGGACTCCGAGCACGTGCATTGGCCTGGTTTCTGACCACTTTAGTTTTGGAGAAAGCCAGCAAAATTTGCAAGTGTCTGGCTTGGGTGGCCAGGGTCGGCCAGGGCGAATGGCTACAAAGAGAGGCAATTTTCCAGGGGAAACAGAAGTCATTTCCCCAGGGTCTGGGCATCAGATGAAAGCTGGCATTTGGGGCTCTGAGCACTTTCCTTGGCCTCGTTTCTGGCGGCTTGAGTTTTGGTGAAATCCAGCAAAACTTTCGATTGTCTAGCTTGGGTGGCCAGGGTCCCCCAGGGCGAATGGCTGCAAACAGAGGCCATTTTCCAGGGAAAAAAGAAGTCATTTCCCCAGTGTCTGGGCATCAGATGAAAGCTGGCATTTGGGACTCTGAGGACTTTCCTTGTCCTCGTTTCTGGCAGCTTTCATTTTGGAGAAATCCAGCAAAATTTGCAAATTTCAAGCTTGGGTGGCCAGGGTCGGCCAGTGTGAGTGGCCCCAAACAGAGGCCATTTTCCAGAGGACACAGGTGTCATTTCCGCAGCGTCTGGGTATCAGATGAAAGCTGGCGTTCGGCGCTCTGAGGACTTGCATTGGCCTGGTTTCTGGCCACTTTAGTTTTGGAGAAAGCCAGCAAAATTTGCAAGTGCCTAGCTTGAGTGGCCCGAGTCGTCCAGGGCATGTGGCCGCGAACAGAGGCCATTTTCCAGGGGAAAGTGGTGTCATTTGCCCAGTGTCTGGGCATCAGATGAATGCTGACTTTTGGGGCTCTGAGCACCTGCTTTGGCCTGGTTTCTGACCACTTTAGTTTTGGAGAAATCCAGCAAAATTTTCAATTGTCTAGCTTGGGTGGCCGGGGTGGGCCAGGGCAAGTGGCCTCAAACAGAGGCTATTTTCCGGGGAAAATAGAAGTCATTTCCCCAGGGTCTGGGTATCAGATGAAAGCTGGCATTTGGCGCTCTGAGCACTTGCATTTGCTTTGTTTCTGGCAGCTTGAGGTTTCGAGAATTCCCGCAAAATTTGCAAATGTTTAGCTTGGGTGTCCAGGGTCGGCCAGGGCGAGTGGCCGCAAACAGAGGCCATTTTCCAGGGAAAAAAGAAGTCATTTCCCCAGTGACTGGGCATCAGATGAAAGCTGGCCTTTGGGACTCCGAGCACGTGCATTGGCCTGGTTTCTGACCACTTTAGTTTTGGAGAAAGCCAGCAAAATTTGCAAGTGTCTGGCTTGGGTGGCCAGGGTCGGCCAGGGCGAATGGCTACAAAGAGAGGCAATTTTCCAGGGGAAACAGAAGTCATTTCCCCAGGGTCTGGGCATCAGATGAAAGCTGGCATTTGGGGCTCTGAGCACTTTCCTTGGCCTCGTTTCTGGCGGCTTGAGTTTTGGTGAAATCCAGCAAAACTTTCGATTGTCTAGCTTGGGTGGCCAGGGTCCCCCAGGGCGAATGGCTGCAAACAGAGGCCATTTTCCAGGGAAAAAAGAAGTCATTTCCCCAGTGACTGGGCATCAGATGAAAGCTGGCCTTTGGGACTCTGAGCACGTGCATTGGCCTGGTTTCTGACCACTTTAGTTTTGGAGAAAGCCAGCAAAATTTGCAAGTGTCTGGCTTGGGTGGCCGGGGTCGGCCAGGGCGAATGGCTACAAAGAGAGGCAATTTTCCAGGGGAAACAGAAGTCATTTCCCCAGGGTCTGGGCATCAGATGAAAGCTGGCATTTGGGGCTCTGAGCACTTTCCTTGGCCTCGTTTCTGGCGGCTTGAGTTTTGGTGAAATCCAGTAAAACTTTCGATTGTCTAGCTTGGGTGGCCAGGGTCCCCCAGGGCGAATGGCTGCAAACAGAGGCCATTTTCCAGGGAAAAAAGAAGTCATTTCCCCAGTGTCTGGGCATCAGATGAAAGCTGGCATTTGGGACTCTGAGGACTTGCATTGGCCTGGTTTCTGACCACTTTAGTTTTGGAGAAAGCCAGCATAATTTGGAAGTGCCTAGCATGAGTGGCCCGAGTCGTCCAGGGCTTGTGGCCCCTAAACAGAGGCCATTTTCCAGGGGAAACAGGTGTCATTTCCCCAGGGTCTGGGCATCAGATGAAAGCTGGCTTTTGGGGCTCTGAGCACTTGCATTGGCCTCATTTCCGGCAGCCTGAATTTTAACGAAATCCAGAAAAATGAGCAAATTGTCTAGCTTGGGTGGCCAGGGTCGGCCAGGTCGAATGGCTGCAAACAGAGTCCATTTTCCAGAGGACACAGGTGTCATTTCCCCAGGGTCTGGGCATCAGATGAAAGCTGGCATTTGGGTCTCTGAGGACTTGCATTGGCCTGGTTTTGACCACTTTAGTTTTGGAGAAATCCAGCAACATTTTCAATTGTCTAGCTTGGGTGGCCAGGGTTGGCCAGGGCAAGTGGCCACAAACAGAGGATATTTTCCAGGGGAAACAGGTGTCATTTCGCCAGGGTCTTGGCATCAGATGAAAGCTGGCTTTTGGGGCTCTGAGCTCTTGCATTTGCCTGGTTTCTGACCACTTTAGTTTTGGAGAAATCCAGAAAATTTGCAAGTGCCTAGCTTGAGTGGCCCGAGTCGTCCAGGGCATGTGGCCCCAAACAGAGGCCATTTCCCAGGCGAAACAGGTGTCATTTCCCCAGGATCTGGGCATCAGATGAATGCTGACTTTTGGGGCTCCGAGCACGTGCATTGGCCTGGTTTCTGACCACTTTAGTTTTGGAGAAATCCAGCAAAATTTTCAATTGTCTAGCTTGGGTGGCCGGGGTGGGCCAGGGCAAGTGGCCTCAAACAGAGGCTATTGTCCGGGGAAAACCGAAGTCATTTTCCCAGGGTCTGGGAATCAGATGAAAGCTGGCATTTGGGGCTCTGAGCACTTTCCTTGTCCTCGTTTCTGGCAGCTTTCATTTTGGAGAAATCCAGCAAAATTTGCAAATTTCAAGCTTGGGTGGCCAGGGTCGGCCAGTGTGAGTGGCCCCAAACAGAGGCCATTTTCCAGAGGACACAGGTGTCATTTCCGCAGGGTCTGGGCATCAGATGAAAGCTGGCGTTCGGCGCTCTGAGGACTTGCATTGGCCTGGTTTCTGGCCACTTTAGTTTTGGAGAAAGCCAGCAAAATTTGCAAGTGCCTAGCTTGAGTGGCCCGAGTCGTCCAGGGCATGTGGCCGCGAACAGAGGCCATTTTCCACGGGAAACAGGTGTCATTTGCCCAGTGTCTGGGCATCAGATGAATGCTGACTTTTGGGGCTCTGAGCACCTGCTTTGGCCTGGTTTCTGACCACTTTAGTTTTGGAGAAATCCAGCAACATTTTCAATTGTCTAGCTTGGGTGGCCAGGGTTGGCCAGGGCAAGTGGCCTCAAACAGAGGCTATTTTCCGGGGAAAATAGAAGTCATTTCCCCAGGGTCTGGGTATCAGATGAAAGCTGGCATTTGGCGCTCTGAGCACTTGCATTGGCCTGGTTTCTGACCACTTTAGTTTTGGAGAAAGCCAGCAAAATTTGCAAGTGTCTGGCTTGGGTGGCCGGGGTCGGCCAGGGCGAATGGCTACAAAGAGAGGCAATTTTCCAGGGGAAACAGAAGTCATTTCCCCAGGGTCTGGGCATCAGATGAAAGCTGGCATTTGGGGCTCTGAGCACTTTCCTTGTCCTCGTTTCTGGCGGCTTGAGTTTTGGTGAAATCCAGTAAAACTTTCGATTGTCTAGCTTGGGTGGCCAGAGTCCCCCAGGGCGAATGGCTGCAAACAGAGGCCATTTTCCAGGGAAAAAAGAAGTCATTTCCCCAGTGACTGGGCATCAGATGAAAGCTGGCCTTTGGGACTCTGAGCACTTGCATTGGCCTGTTTTCTGACCACTTTATTTTTGGAGAAAGCCAGCATAATTTGGAAGTGCCTAGCATGAGTGGCCCGAGTCGTCCAGGGCTTGTGGCCCCTAAACAGAGGCCATTTTCCAGGGGAAACAGGTGTCATTTCCCCAGGGTCTGGGCATCAGATGAAAGCTGGCTTTTTGGGCTCTGAGCACTTGCATTGGCCTCATTTCCGGCAGCCTGAATTTTAACGAAATCCAGAAAAATGTGCAAATTGTCTAGCTTGGGTGGCCAGGGTCGGCCAGGTCGAATGGCTGCAAACAGAGGCCATTTTCCAGAGGACACAGGTGTCATTTCCGCAGGGTCTGGGCATCAGATGAAAGCTGGCTTTTGGGGCTCTGAGCTCTTGCATTTGCCTGGTTTCTGACCACTTTAGTTTTGGAGAAATCCAGAAAATTTGCAAGTGCCTAGCTTGAGTGGCCCGAGTCGTCCAGGGCATGTGGCCCCAAACAGAGGCCATTTCCCAGGCGAAACAGGTGTCATTTCCCCAGGATCTGGGCATCAGATGAATGCTGACTTTTGGGGCTCTGAGCACCTGCATTGACCTGGTTTCTGACCACTTTAGTTTTGGAGAAATCCAGCAAAATTTTCAATTGTCTAGCTTGGGTGGCCGGGGTGGGCCAGTGTGAGTGGCCCCAAACAGAGGCCATTTTCCAGAGGACACAGGTGTCATTTCCCCAGGGTCTGGGCATCAGATGAAAGCTGGCGTTCGGCGCTCTGAGGACTTGCATTGGCCTGGTTTCTGGCCACTTTAGTTTTGGAGAAAGCCAGCAAAATTTGCAAGTGCCTAGCTTGAGTGGCCCGAGTCGTCCAGGGCATGTGGCCGCGAACAGAGGCCATTTTCCACGGGAAACAGGTGTCATTTGCCCAGTGTCTGGGCATCAGATGAATGCTGACTTTTGGGGCTCTGAGCACCTGCTTTGGCCTGGTTTCTGACCACTTTAGTTTTGGAGAAATCCAGCAAAATTTTCAATTGTCTAGCTTGGGTGGCCGGGGTGGGCCAGGGCGAGTGGCCGCAAACAGAGGCCATTTTCCAGGGAAAAAAGAAGTCATTTCCCCAGTGACTGGGCATCAGATGAAAGCTGGCCTTTGGGACTCTGAGCACGTGCATTGGCCTGGTTTCTGACCACTTTAGTTTTGGAGAAAGCCAGCAAAATTTGCAAGTGTCTGGCTTGGGTGGCCGGGGTCGGCCAGGGCGAATGGCTACAAAGAGAGGCAATTTTCCAGGGAAAAAAGAAGTCATTTCCCCAGTGTCTGGGCATCAGATGAAAGCTGGCATCTGGGACTCTGAGGACTTGCATTGGCCTGGTTTCTGACCACTTTAGTTTTGGAGAAAGCCAGCATGATTTGGAAGTGCCTAGCATGAGTGGCCCGAGTCGTCCAGGGCTTGTGGCCCCTAAACAGAGGCCATTTTCCAGGGGAAACAGGTGTCATTTCCCCAGGGTCTGGGTATCAGATGAAAGCTGGCTTTTGGGGCTCTGAGCACTTTCCTTGGAATCATTTCCGGCTGCTTGAGTTTTAACGAAATCCAGAAAAATGTGCAAATTGTCTAGCTTGGGTGGCCAGGGTCAGCCAGGTCGAATGGCTGCAAACAGAGGCCATTTTCCCGAGGATACAGGTGTCATTTCCCCAGGGTCTGGGCATCAGATGAAAGCTGGCATTTGGGGCTCTGAGGACTTGCATTGGCCTGGTTTTGACCACTTTAGTTTTGGAGAAATCCAGCAACATTTTCAATTGTCTAGCTTGGGTGGCCAGGGTTGGCCAGGGCAAGTGGCCACAAACAGAGGATATTTTCCAGGGGAAACAGGTGTCATTTCGCCAGGGTCTTGGCATCAGATGAAAGCTGGCTTTTGGGGCTCTGAGCTCTTGCATTTGCCTGGTTTCTGACCACTTTAGTTTTGGAGAAATCCAGAAAATTTCAAGTGCCTAGCTTGAGTGGCCCGAGTCGTCCAGGGCATGTGGCCCCAAACAGAGGCCATTTCCCAGGCGAAACAGGTGTTATTTCCCCAGGGTCTGGGCATCAGATGAAAGCTGGCATTTGGGGCTCTGAGCACTTTCCTTGGCCTCGTTTCTGGCGGCTTGAGTTTTGGTGAAATCCAGCAAAACTTTCGATTGTCTAGCTTGGGTGGCCAGGGTCCCCCAGGGCGAATGGCTGCAAACAGAGGCCATTTTCCAGGGAAAAAAGAAGTCATTTCCCCAGTGTCTGGGCATCAGATGAAAGCTGGCGTCTGGGACTCTGAGGACTTGCATTGGCCTGGTTTCTGACCACTTTAGTTTTGGAGAAAGCCAGCATAATTTGGAAGTGCCTAGCATGAGTGGCCCGAGTCGTCCAGGGCTTGTGGCCCCTAAACAGAGGCCATTTTCCAGGGGAAACAGGTGTCATTTCCCCAGGGTCTGGGCATCAGATGAAAGCTGGCGTTCGGCGCTCTGAGGACTTGCATTGGCCTGGTTTCTGGCCACTTTAGTTTTGGAGAAAGCCAGCAAAATTTGCAAGTGCCTAGCTTGAGTGGCCCGAGTCGTCCAGGGCATGTGGCCGCGAACAGAGGCCATTTTCCACGGGAAACAGGTGTCATTTGCCCAGTGTCTGGGCATCAGATGAATGCTGACTTTTGGGGCTCTGAGCACCTGCTTTGGCCTGGTTTCTGACCACTTTAGTTTTGGAGAAATCCAGCAAAATTTTCAATTGTCTAGCTTGGGTGGCCGGGGTGGGCCAGGGCAAGTGGCCTCAAACAGAGGCTATTTTCCGGGGAAAATAGAAGTCATTTCCCCAGGGTCTGGGCATCAGATGAAAGCTGGCGTTCGGCGCTCTGAGGACTTGCATTGGCCTGGTTTCTGGCCACTTTAGTTTTGGAGAAAGCCAGCAAAATTTGCAAGTGCCTAGCTTGAGTGGCCCGAGTCGTCCAGGGCATGTGGCCGCGAACAGAGGCCATTTTCCACGGGAAACAGGTGTCATTTGCCCAGTGTCTGGGCATCAGATGAATGCTGACTTTTGGGGCTCTGAGCACCTGCTTTGGCCTGGTTTCTGACCACTTTAGTTTTGGAGAAATCCAGCAAAATTTTCAATTGTCTAGCTTGGGTGGCCGGGGTGGGCCAGGGCAAGTGGCCTCAAACAGAGGCTATTTTCCGGGGAAAATAGAAGTCATTTCCCCAGGGTCTGGGTATCAGATGAAAGCTGGCATTTGGCGCTCTGAGCACTTGCATTTGCCTTGTTTCTGGCAGCTTGAGGTTTCGAGAATTCCCGCAAAATTTGCAAATGTTTAGCTTGGGTGTCCAGGGTCGGCCAGGGCGAGTGGCCCCAAACAGAGGCCATTTTCCAGGGAAAAAAGAAGTCATTTCCCCAGTGACTGGGCATCAGATGAAAGCTGGCCTTTGGGACTCTGAGCACGTGCATTGGCCTGGTTTCTGACCACTTTAGTTTTGGAGAAAGCCAGCAAAATTTGCAAGTGTCTGGCTTGGGTGGCCGGGGTCGGCCAGGGCGAATGGCTACAAAGAGAGGCAATTTTCCAGGGGAAACAGAAGTCATTTCCCCAGGGTCTGGGCATCAGATGAAAGCTGGCATTTGGGGCTCTGAGAACTTTCCTTGGCCTCGTTTCCGGCGGCTTGAGTTTTGGTGAAATCCAGCAAAACTTTCGATTGTCTAGCTTGGGTGGCCAGGGTCCCCCAGGGCGAATGGCTGCAAACAGAGGCCATTTTCCAGGGAAAAAAGAAGTCATTTCCCCAGTGTCTGGGCATCAGATGAAAGCTGGCGTCTGGGACTCTGAGGACTTGCATTGGCCTGGTTTCTGACCACTTTAGTTTTGGAGAAAGCCACCATAATTAGGAAGTGCCTAGCATGAGTGGCCCGAGTCGTTCAGGGCTTGTGGCCCCAAACAGAGGCCATTTTCCAGGGGAAACAGGTGTCATTTCCCCAGGGTCTGGGCATCAGATGAAAGCCGGCGTTCGGCGCTCTGAGGACTTGCATTGGCCTGGTTTCTGGCCACTTTAGTTTTGGAGAAAGCCAGCATAATTTGGAAGTGCCTAGCATGAGTGGCCCGAGTCGTCCAGGGCTTGTGGCCCCAAACAGAGGCCATTTTCCAGGGGAAACTGGTGTCATTTCCGCAGGGTCTGGGCATCAGATGAAAGCTGGCATTTGGGGCTCTGAGCACTTGTATTTGCCTCGTTTCTGGCAGCTTCATGTTTCGAGAATTCCCACAAAATTTCAAATGTTTGGCTTGAGTGTCCAGGGTTGGCCTGGGCGAGTGGACGCAAACAGTGGCCAATTTCCAGGGAAAAAAGATGTCATTTCCCCAGTGACTGGGCATCAGATGAAAGCTGGCATTTGGGGCTCTGAGGACTTGCATTGGCCTGGTTTTGACCACTTTACTTTTGGAGAAATCCAGCAACATTTTCAATTGTCTAACTTGGGTGGCCAGGGTAGGCCAGGGCGAATGGCACCAAACAGCGGCCATTTTCCAGGGGAAACAGAAATCATTTCCCCAGGGTCTGGGCATCAGATGAAAGCTGGCTTTTGGGGCTCTGAGCACCTGCATTGGCCTGGTTTCTGACCACTTGAATTTTGGAGAAAGCCAGCAAAATTTTCAATTGTCTAGCTTGGGTGGCCAGTGTGGGCCTGGGCAAATGGCCTCAAACAGAGGCAATTTTCCGTGGAAAATGAAGTCATTTCCCCAGGGTCTGGGCATCAGATGAAAGCTGGCGTTTGGGTCTCTGAGCCATTTCCTTGGCCTCGTTTCTGGCAGCTTTCATTTTGGATAAATCCAGCATTGTTTGCAAATTTCAAGCTTGGGTGGCCCGGGTCAGCCAGGGCATGTCGCCTCAAACAGAGGCCATTTTCCAGGGAAAAAAGAAGTCATTTCCCCAGGGTCTGGGCATCAGATGAAAGCTGGCATTTGGGGCTCTGAGGACTTGCATTGGCCTGGTTTTGACCACTTTAGTTTTGGTGAAATCCAGCAATATTTTCAATAGTCTAGCTTCGGTGGCCAGGGTTGGCCCGGGCAAGTGACCACAAACAGAGGCCATTTTCCAGGGGAAACACAAGTCATTTCCCCAGTGACTGGGCATCAGATGAAAGCTGGAATTTGCTGCTCTGAGGACTTGCCTTGTAGTCGTTTCTGGCAGCTTTCATTTTGGAGAAATCCAGCATTGTTTGCAAATTTCAAGCTTGGGTGTCCAGG
The DNA here is from genome assembly GCF_036417665.1 of Passer domesticus. NCBI lineage: Eukaryota > Metazoa > Chordata > Aves > Passeriformes > Passeridae > Passer > Passer domesticus. Next base: position 4,768,544 of record NC_087511.1, read on the forward strand.
GTTGGCCAGGGCGAGTGGCCGCAAAGAGAGGCCATTTTCCAGAGAAAAAAGAAGTCATTTCCCCAGTGACAGGGCATCAGATGAATGCTGGCGTTTGGGGCTCTGAGCACGTGCATTGGCCTGGTTTCTGACCACTTTAGTTTTGGAGAAAGCCAGCAAAATTTGCAAGTGTCTAGATTGGGTGGCCAGGGTGGGCCAGGGCGAGTGGCCTCAAACAGAGGCCATTTTCCAGAGAAAAAAGAAGTCGTTTCCCCAGGGTCTGGGTATCAGATGAAAGCTGGCTTTTGGGGCCCTGAGCACTTTCCTTGGAATCGTTTCTGGCGGCTTGAGTTTTGGAGAAATCCAGCAAAATTTTCAATTGTCTAGCTTGGGTGGCCAGGGTCGGCCAGGGCGAATGGCTGCAAAGAGAGGCCATTTTCCAGAGAAAAAAGAAGTCATTTCCCCAGTGACAGGGCATCAGATGAAAGCTGGCGTTCGGCGCTCTGAGGACTTGCATTGGCCTGGTTTCTGGCCACTTTAGTTTTGGAGAAATCCAGCAACCCTTTCAATTGTCCAGCTTGGGTGGCCCGAGTCGTCCAGGGAGCGTGGCCCCAAACAGAGGCCATTTTCCAGGGAAAAAAGAAGTCATTTCCCCAGTGACTGGGCATCAGATGAAAGCTGGCTTTTGGGGCTCTGGGCACTTGCATTGGCCTCATTTCCGGGAGCTTGAGTTTTGGAGAAATCCAGGAAAATTTGCAAATTTCTAGCTTGGTTGGCCAGGGTTGGTCAGGGCGAGAGACCGCAAACAGAGGACATTTTCCAGGTGAAAAAGCCGTCATTTCCCCAGGGACTGGGCATCAGATGAAAGCTGGCTATTGGGGCTCTGAGCACCTGCATTGGCCTGGTTTCTGACCACTTTAGTTTTGGAGAAAGCCAGCAAAATTTGCAAATGTTTAGCTTGGGTGTCCAGGGTCGGCCAGTGCGAGTGGCCCCAAACAGAGGCCATTTTCCAGAGGACACAGGTGTCGTTTCCCCAGGGTCTGGGCATCAGATGAAAGCTGGCATCTGGGACTCTGAGGACTTGCATTGGCCTGGTTTCTGGCCACTTTAGTTTTGGAGAAAGCCAGCAAAATTTGCAAGTGCCTAGCTTGAGTGGCCCGAGTCGTCCAGGGCATGTGGCCGCGAACAGAGGCCATTTTCCCCGGGAAACAGGTGTCATTTGCCCAGTGTCTGGGCATCAGATGAATGCTGACTTTTGGGGCTCTGAGCACACGCTTTGGCCTGGTTTCTGACCACTTCAGTTTTGGAGAAATCCAGCAAAATTTTCAATTGTCTACCGTGGGTGGCAAGGGTTGGCCAGGGCAAGTGACCACAAACAGAGGCCATTTTCCAGGGGAAACACAAGCCATTTCCCCAGGGTCTGGGCATCAGATGAAAGCTGGCTTTTGGGGCTCTGAGCACCTGCATTGGCCTGGTTTCTGACCAATTTAGTTTTGGAGAAATCCAGCAAAATTTTCAATTGTCTAGCTCGGGTGGCCAGGGTCGGCCAGTGCAAGTGGCCCCAAACAGAGGCCATTTTCCAGGGGAAACAGGTGTCGTTAACCCAGGGACTGGGCATCAGATGAAAGCTGGCATATGGGGCTCCGAGGACTTGCACTGGCCTGGTTTTGACCACTTTAGTTTTGGAGAAATCCAGCAAAATTTTCAATTGTCTACCGTGGGTGGCAAGGGTTGGCCAGGGCAAGTGACCACAAACAGAGGCCATTTTCCAGGGGAAACACAAGCCATTTCCCCAGGGTCTGGGCATCAGATGAAAGCTGGCTTTTGGGGCTCTGAGCACCTGCATTGGCCTGGTTTCTGACCACTTGAATTTTGGAGAAAGCCAGCAAAATTTTCAATTGTCTAGCTTGGGTGGCCAGTGTGGGCCTGGGCAAATGGCCTCAAACAGAGGCAATTTTCCGTGGAAAATGAAGTCATTTCCCCAGGGTCTGGGCATCAGATGAAAGCTGGCGTTTGGGTCTCTGAGCCATTTCCTTGGCCTCGTTTCTGGCAGCTTTCATTTTGGAGAAATCCAGCATTGTTTGCAAATTTCAAGCTTGGGTGTCCAGGGTCGGCCAGGGTGAATGGCCGCAAACAGAGGCAATTTTCCAGAGAAAAAAGAAGTTATTTAACCAGTGTCTGGGCATCAGATGAAAGCTGGCGTTTGGGGCTTTGAGCACTTGCATTGGCCTGGTTTCTGACCACTTCAGTTTGGGAGAAAGCCAGCAAAATTTGCAAGTGTCTAGATAGGGTGGCCAGGGTGGGCCAGGGCGAGTGGCCTCAAACAGAGGCCATTTTCCAGAGAAAAAAGAAGTCATTTCCCCAGTGACTGGGCATCAGATGAAAGCTGGCGTTTGGGGCTCTGAGCACGTGCATTGGCCTGGTTTCTGACCACTTTAATTTTGGAGAAATCCAGCAAAATTTGCAAGTGTCTAGCTGGGGTGGCCCGGGTCAGCCAGGGCATGTCCCCGCAAACAGAGGCCATTTTCCAGGGAAAAAAGAAGTCATTTCCCCAGGGTCTGGGCATCAGATGAAAGCTGGCTTTTGGGGCCCTGAGCACTTTCCTTGGAATCGTTTCTGGTGGCTTGAGTTTTGGAGAAATCCAGCAAAATTTTCAATTGTCTAGCTTGGGTGGCCAGGGTCGGCCAGGGCGAATGGCTGCAAAGAAAGGCCATTTTCCAGGGAAAAAAGAAGTCATTTCCCCAGGGTCTGGGCATCAGATGAAAGCTGGCATTTGGGGCTCTGAGGACTTGCATTGGCCTGGTTTTGACCACTTTAGTTTTGGTGAAATCCAGCAACATTTTCAATAGTCTAGCTTCGGTGGCCAGGGTTGGCCCGGGCAAGTGACCACAAACAGAGGCCATTTTCCAGGGGAAACACAAGTCATTTCCCCAGTGACTGGGCATCAGATGAAAGCTGGAATTTGCTGCTCTGAGGACTTGCCTTGTAGTCGTTTCTGGCAGCTTTCATTTTGGAGAAATCCAGCATTGTTTGCAAATTTCAAGCTTGGGTGTCCACGGTTGGCCAGGGCGAGTGGCCGCAAACACAGGCCATTTTCCAGAGAAAAAAGAAGTCATTTCCCCAGTGACAGGGCATCAGATGAAAGCTGGCGTTTGGGGCTCTGAGCACGTGCATTGGCCTGGTTTCTGACCACTTTAGTTTTGGAGAAAGCCAGCAAAATTTGCAAGTGTCTAGATTGGGTGGCCAGGGTGGGCCAGGTCGAGTGGCCTCAAACAGAGGCCATTTTCCAGAGAAAAAAGAAGTCATTTCCCCAGGGTCTGGGTATCAGATGAAAGCTGGCATTTGGGGCTCTGAGGACTTGCATTGGCCTGGTTTTGACCACTTTAGTTTTGGAGAAATCCAGCAACATTTTCAATAGTCTAGCTTCGGTGGCCAGGGTTGGCCAGGGCAAGTGACCACAAACAGAGGCCATTTTCCAGGGGAAACACAAGTCATTTCCCCACTGACTGGGCATCAGATGAAAGCTGACTTTTGGGGCTCTGAGCACCCGCATTGGCTTGGTTTCTGACCACTTTAGTTTTGGAGAAATCCAGCAAAATTTTCAATTGTCTAGCTTGGGTGGCCGGGGTGGGCCAGGGCAAGTGGCCTAAAACAGAGGCTATTTTCCGGGGAAAATAGAAGTCATTTCCCCAGGGTCTGGGTATCACATGAAAGCTGGCATTTGGGGCTCTGAGCACTTGTATTTGCCTCGTTTCTGGCAGCTTCAGGTTTCGAGAATTCCCGCAAAATTTGCAAATGTTTATTTTGGGTGTCCAGGGTTGGCCACGGCGAGTGGCCGCAAACAGAGGCCATTTTCCAGAGAAAAAAGAAGTCATTTCCCCAGTGACTGGGCATCAGATGAAAGCTGGAATTTGCTGCTCTGAGGACTTGCCTTGTAGTCGTTTCTGGCAGCTTTCATTTTGGAGAAATCCAGCATTGTTTGCAAATTTCAAGCTTGGGTGTCCAGGGTTGGCCAGGGCGAGTGGCCACAAACACAGGCCATTTTCCAGAGAAGAAAGAAGTCATTTCCCCAGTGACAGGGCATCAGATGAAAGCTGAATTTTGGGGCTCTGAGCACGTGCATTGGCCTGGTTTCTGACCACTTTAGTTTTGGAGAAAGCCAGCAACATTTTCAATTGTCTGGCTTGGGTGGCCAGGGTAGGCCAGGGCATGTGGCCTCAGAGGCCATTTTCCAGGGAAAAAAGAAGTCATTTCCCCAGGGTCTGGGCATCAGATGAAAGCTGGCATTTGGGGCTCTGAGGACTTGCGTTGGCCTGGTTTTGAACACTTTACTTTTGGAGAAATCCAGCAACATTTTCAAAAGTCTAGCTTGGGTGGCCAGCGTTGGCCAGGGCGTGTGGCCCCCAACAGAGGCCATTTTCCAGAGGACACAGGTGTCATTTCCCCAGTGACTGGGCATCAGATGAAAGCTGGCGTTTGGGGCTCTGAGCACGTACATTGGCCGGGTTTCTGACCACTTTAGTTTTGGAGAAAGCCACCAAAATTTGCAAGTGTCTAACTTGGGTGGCCCGGGTCGTCCAGTGCGTGTGGCCTCAAACAGAGGCCATTTTCCAGGGAAAAAAGAAGTCATTTCCCCAGGGTCTGGGCATCAGATGAAAGCTGGCTTTTGGGGCTCTGAGCGCTTTCCTCGGCCTCGTTTCTGGAGGCTTGAGTTTTGGTGAAATCCAGCAAAATTTTCAATTGTCTAGCTTGGGTGGCCAGGGTCGGTCAGGGCGAATGGCTGCAAAGGGAGGCCATTTTCCAGGGAAAAAAGAAGTCACTTTGCCAGGGTCTGGACATCAGATGAAAGCTGGCATTCCGGGCTCTGAGGACTTGCATTGGCCTGGTTTCTGACCACTTTAGTTTTGGTGAAAGCCAGCATAATTTGGAAGTGCCTAGCATGAGTGGCCTGTGTCGTCCAGGGTGTGTGGCCCCAAACAGAGGCCATTTTCCAGGGGAAACACAAGTCATTTCCCCAGTGACTGGGCATCAGATGAAAGCTGGAATTTGCTGCTCTGAGGACTTGCCTTGTAGTCGTTTCTGGCAGCTTTCATTTTGGAGAAATCCAGCATTGTTTGCAAATTTCAAGCTTGGGTGTCCACGGTTGGCCAGGGCGAGTGGCCGCAAACACAGGCCATTTTCCAGAGAAAAAAGAAGTCATTTCCCCAGTGTCAGGGCATCAGATGAAAGCTGGCGTTTGGGGCTCTGAGCACGTGCATTGGCCTGGTTTCTGACCACTTTAGTTTTGGAGAAAGCCACCAAAATTTGCAAGTGTCTAGCTTCGGTGGCCAGGGTGGGCCAGGGCGAGTGGCCTCAAACAGAGGCCATTTTCCAGAGAAAAAAGAAGTCATTTCCCCAGGGTCTGGGTATCAGATGAAAGCTGGCATTTGGGGCTCTGAGCACTTGCATTTGCCTGGTTTCTGGCAGCTTCAGGTTTCGAGAATTCCCGCAAAATTTGCAAATATTTGGCTTGGGTGTCCAGGGTTGGCCAGGGCGAGTGGCCGCAAACAGAGGCCATTTTCCAGAGAAAAAAGAAGTCATTTCCCCAGTGACTGGGCATCAGATGAAAGCTGGCGTTTGGGGCTCTGAGCACGTGCATTGGCCTGGTTTCTGACCACTTTAGTTTTGGAGAAAGCCAGCAAAATTTGCAAGTGTCTAGATTGGGTGGCCAGGGTGGGCCAGGGCGAGTGGCCGCAAACAGAGGCCATTTTCCAGAGAAAAAAGAAGTCATTTCCCCAGTGACTGGGCATCAGATGAAAGCTGGAATTTGCTGCTCTGAGGACTTGCCTTTTAGTCGTTTCTGGCAGCTTTCATTTTGGAGAAATCCAGCATTGTTTGCAAATTTCAAGCTTGGGTGTCCAGGGTTGGCCAGGGCGAGTGGCCACAAACACAGGCCATTTTCCAGAGAAGAAAGAAGTCATTTCCCCAGTGACAGGGCATCAGATGAAAGCTGAATTTTGGGGCTCTGAGCACGTGCATTGGCCTGGTTTCTGACCACTTTAGTTTTGGAGAAAGCCAGCAACATTTTCAATTGTCTGGCTTGGGTGGCCAGGGTAGGCCAGGGCATGTGGCCTCAGAGGCCATTTTCCAGGGAAAAAAGAAGTCATTTCCCCAGGGTCTGGGCATCAGATGAAAGCTGGCATTTGGGGCTCTGAGGACTTGCGTTGGCCTGGTTTTGACCACTTTACTTCTGGAGAAATCCAGCAACATTTTCAAAAGTCTAGCTTGGGTGGCCAGCGTTGGCCAGGGCGTGTGGCCCCCAACAGAGGCCATTTTCCAGAGGACACAGGTGCATTTCCCCAGTGACTGGGCATCAGATGAAAGCTGGCGTTTGGGGCTCTGAGCACGTACATTGGCCGGGTTTCTGACCACTTTAGTTTTGGAGAAAGCCACCAAAATTTGCAAGTGTCTAACTTGGGTGGCCCGGGTCGTCCAGTGCGTGTGGCCTCAAACAGAGGCCATTTTCCAGGGAAAAAAGAAGTCATTTCCCCAGGGTCTGGGCATCAGATGAAAGCTGGCTTTTGGGGCTCTGAGCACTTGCATTTGCCTCGTTTCTGGCAGCTTGAGGTTTCGAGAATTCCCACAAAATTTGCGAATGTTTGGCTTGGGTGTCCAGGGTTGGCCAGGGAGAGTGGCCGCAAACAGAGGCTAATTTCCAGAGGACACAGGTGTCATTTCCCCAGGGTCTGGGCATCAGATGAATGCTGACGTTTGGGGCTCTGAGCACCTGCATTGGCCTGGTTTCTGACCACTTTAGTTTTGGAGAAATCCAGCAAAATTTTCAATTGTCTAGCTTGGGTGGCCGGGGTGGGCCAGGGCAAGTGGCATCAAACAGAGGCTATTTTCCAGAGAAAAAAGAAGTCATTTCCCCAGTGATTGGGCATCAGATGAAAGCTGGCATTTGGGGCTCTGAGGACTTGCCTTGTCCTCGTTTCTGGCAGCTTTCATTTTGGAGAAATCCAGCATTCTTTGCAAATTTCAAGATTGGGTGTCCAGGGTTGGCCAGGGCGAGTGGTCGCAAACAGAGGCCATTTTCCAGGGGAAACACAAGCCATTTCCCCAGGGTCTGGGCATCAGATGAAAGCTGGCTTTTGGGGCTCTGAGCACTTTCCTTGGAATCGTTTCTGGCGGCTTGAGTTTTGGAGAAATCCAGCAACATTTTCAATTGTCTAGCTTCGGTGGCCAGGGTTGGCCAGGGCAAGTGACCACAAACAGAGGCCATTTTCCAGGGGAAACACAAGCCATTTCCCCAGGGTCTGGGCATCAGATGAAAGCTGGCATTTGGGGCTCTGAGGACATGCATTGGCCCGGTTTCTGACCACTTCAGATTTGGAGAAAGCCAGCAGAATTTGCAAGTGCCTAGCGTGGGTGGCCCCAAACAGAGGCCATTTTTCAGGAGACACAGGAGTAATTTCCCCAGGGTCTGGGCATTAGATGAAAGCTGGCATTTGGGGCTCTGGGCACCTGCATTGGCCTGGTTTCTCACCACTTTAGTTTTGGAGAAATCCAGCGAAATTTTCAATTGTCTGGCTTGGGTGGACCGAGTCGTCCAGGGCGTGTGGCCCCAAAAAGAGGCCATTTTCCAGGGGAAACAGGTGTCATTTCCCCCGGATCTGGGCATCAGATGAAAGCTGGCATTTGGGGCTCTGAGGAGTTGCATTGGCCTGGTTTTGACCACTTTAATTTTGGAGAAATCCAGCAACATTTTCAATTCTCTAGCTTGGGTGGCCAGGGTCAGCCAGTGCAAGTGGCCACGAACAGAGGCCATTTTCCAGAGAAAAAAGAAGTCATTTCCCCAGGGTCTGGGCATCTGATGAAAGCTGGCGTTTGGGGCTCTGAGGACTTGCCTTGTCCTCGTTTCTGGCAGCTTTCATTTTGGAGAAATCCAGCATTGTTTGCAAATTTCAAGCTTGGGTGTCCAGGGTTGGCCAGGGCGAGTGGTCGCAAACAGAGGCCATTTTCCAGGGGAAACACAAGTCATTTCCCCAGGGTCTGGGCATCAGATGAAAGCTGGCTTTTGGGGCTCTGAGCACTTTCCTTGGAATCGTTTCTGGCGGCTTGAGTTTTGGAGAAATCCAGCAACATTTTCAATTGTCTAGCTTGGGTGGCCAGGGTCGGTCAGGGCGAATGGCTGCAAAGGGAGGCCATTTTCCAGGGAAAAAAGAAGTCATTTCCCAGGGTCTGGACATCAGATGAAAGCTGGCATTCCGGGCTCTGAGGACTTGCATTGGCCTGGTTTCTGACCAATTTAGTTTTGGAGAAAGCCAGCATAATTTGGAAGTGCCTAGCATGAGTGGCCTGAGTCGTCCAGGGTGTGTGGCCCCAAACAGAGGCCATTTTCCAGGGGAAACAGGTGTCATTTCCCCAGGGTCTGGGCATCAGATGAAAGCTGGCTTTTGGAGCTCTGAGCACCTGCATTGGCCTGGTTTCTGTCCACTTGAATTTTGGAGAAAGCTAGCAAAATTTTCAATTGTCTAGCTTGGGTGGCCAGTGTGGGCCTGGGCAAATGGCCTCAAACATAGGCAATTTTCTGGGGAAAATGAAATCATTTCCCCAGGGTCTGGGCATCAGATGAAAGCTGGCGTTTGGGGCTCTGAGCCATTTCTTTGGCCTCGTTTCTGGCAGCTTTCATTTTGGAGAAATCCAGCATTGTTTGCAAATTTCAAGCTTGGGTGTCCAGGGTCAGCCAGGGTGAGTGGCCGCAAAGAGAGGCAATTTTCCAGGGAAAATGAAGTCATTTACCCAGTGTCTGGGCATCAGATGAAAGCTGGCGTTTGGGGCTTTGAGCACGTGCATTGGCCTGGTTTCTGACCACTTCAGTTTTGGAGAAAGCCAGCAAAATTTGCAAGTGTCTAGATTGGGTGGACAGGGTGGGCCAGGGCAAGTGGCCTCAAACAGAGGCTATTTTCCGGGGAAAATAGAGGTCATTTCCCCAGGGTCTTGGTATCAGATGAAAGGTGGCATTTGGGGCTCTGAGGACTTGCTTGTCCTCGTTTCTGGCAGCTTTCATTTTGGAGAAATCCAGCATTCTTTGCAAATTTCAAGCTTGGGTGTCCAGGGTTGGCCAGGGAGAATGGCTGCAAAGGGAGGCCATTTTCCAGGGAAAATGAAGTCATTTCCCCAGGATCTGGGCATCAGATGAAAGCTGGCTTTTGGGGCCCTGTGCACTTTCCTTGGAATCGTTTCTGGCGGCTTGAGTTTTGGAGAAATCCAGCAAAATTTTCAATTGTCTAGCTTGGGTGGCCAGGGTCGGTCAGGGCGAATGGCTGCAAAGGGAGGCCATTTTCCAGGGAAAATGAAGTCATTTCCCCAGGGTCTGGACATCAGATGAAAGCTGGCATTCCGGGCTCTGAGGACTTGCATTGGCCTGGTTTCTGACCAATTTAGTTTTGGCGAAAGCCAGCATAATTTGGAAGTGCCTAGCATGAGTGGCCTGTGTCGTCCAGGGTGTGTGGCCCCAAACAGAGGCCATTTTCCAGGGGAAACAGGTGTCATTTCCCCAGGGTCTGGGCATCAGATGAAAGCTGGCTTTTGGGGCTCTGAGCACCTGCATTGGCCTGGTTTCTGTCCACTTGAATTTTGGAGAAAGCTAGCAAAATTTTCAATTGTCTAGCTTGGGTGGCCAGTGTGGGCCTGGGCAAATGGCCTCAAACATAGGCAATTTTCTGGGGAAAATGAAATCATTTCCCCAGGGTCTGGGCATCAGATGAAAGCTGGCGTTTGGGGCTCCGAGCCATTTCTTTGGCCTCGTTTCTGGCAGCTTTCATTTTGGAGAAATCCAGCATTGTTTGCAAATTTCAAGCTTGGGTGTCCAGGGTCAGCTAGGGTGAGTGGCCGCAAAGAGAGGCAATTTTCCAGGGAAAATGAAGTCATTTACCCAGTGTCTGGGCATCAGATGAAAGCTGGCTTTTGGGGCTCTGAGCACTTTCCTTGGAATCGTTTCTGGCGGCTTGAGTTTTGGAGAAATCCAGCAACATTTTCAATTGTCTAGCTTCGGTGGCCAGGGTTGGCCAGGGCAAGTGGTCGCAAACAGAGGCCATTTTCCAGGGGAAACACAAGCCATTTCCCCAGGGTCTGGGCATCAGATGAAAGCTGGCATTTGGGGCTCTGAGGACATGCATTGGCCCGGTTTCTGACCACTTCAGATTTGGAGAAAGCCAGCAGAATTTGCAAGTGCCTAGCGTGGGTGGCCCCAAACAGAGGCCATTTTTCAGGAGACACAGGAGTAATTTCCCCAGGGTCTGGGCATTAGATGAAAGCTGGCATTTGGGGCTCTGGGCACCTGCATTGGCCTGGTTTCTGACCACTTTAGTTTTGGAGAAAGCCAGCAAAATTTTCAATTGTCTGGCTTGGGTGGACCGAGTCGTCCAGGGCGTGTGGCCCCAAAAAGAGGCCATTTTCCAGGGGAAACAGGTGTCATTTCCCCCGGATCTGGGCATCAGATGAAAGCTGGCATTTGGGGCTCTGAGGACTTGCCTTGTCCTCGTTTCTGGCAGCTTTCATTTTGGAGAAATCCAGCTTTGTTTGCAAATTTCAAGATTGGGTGTCCAGGGTTGGCCAGGGCGAGTGGTCGCAAACAGAGGCCATTTTCCAGGGGAAACACAAGTCATTTCCCCAGGGTCTGGGCATCAGATGAAAGCTGGCTTTTGGGGCTCTGAGCACTTTCCTTGGAATCGTTTCTGGCGGCTTGAGTTTTGGAGAAATCCAGCAACATTTTCAATTGTCTAGCTTCGGTGGCCAGGGTTGGCCAGTGCAAGTGACCACAAACAGAGGCCATTTTCCAGGGGAAACACAAGCCATTTCCCCAGGGTCTGGGCATCAGATGAAAGCTGGCATTTGGGGCTCTGAGGACATGCATTGGCCCGGTGTCTGACCACTTCAGATTTGGAGAAAGCCAGCAGAATTTGCAAGTGCCTAGCGTGGGTGGCCCCAAACAGAGGCCATTTTTCAGGAGACACAGAAGTAATTTCCCCAGGGTCTGGGCATTAGATGAAAGCTGGCATTTGGGGTTCTGGGCACCTGCATTGGCCTGGTTTCTGACCACTTTAGTTTTGGAGAAAGCCAGCGAAATTTTCAATTGTCTGGCTTGGGTGGCCGGGGTGGGCCAGGGCGTGTGGCCCCAAAAAGAGGCCATTTTCCAGGGGAAACAGGTGTCATTTCCCCCGGATCTGGGCATCAGATGAAAGCTGGCATTTGGGGCTCTGAGGAGTTGCATTGGGCTGGTTTTGACCACTTTAATTTTGGAGAAATCCAGCAACATTTTCAATTGTCTAGCTTGGGTGGCCAGGGTCAGCCAGTGCAAGTGGCCACGAACAGAGGCCATTTTCCAGAGAAAAAAGAAGTCATTTCCCCAGGGTCTGGGCATCTGATGAAAGCTGGCGTTTGGGGCTCTGAGGACTTGCCTTGTCCTCGTTTCTGGCAGCTTTCATTTTGGAGAAATCCAGCATTCTTTGCAAATTTCAAGCTTGGGTGTCCAGGGTTGGCCAGGGCGAGTGGTCGCAAACAGAGGCCATTTTCCAGGGGAAACAGGACTCATTTCCCAAGGGTCTGGGCATCAGATGAAAGCTGGCTTTTGGGGCTCTGAGCACTTTCCTTGGAATAGTTTCTGGCGGCTTGAGTTTTGGAGAAATCCAGCAACATTTTCAATTGTCTAGCTTGGGTGGCCAGGGTCGGTCAGGGCGAATGGCTGCAAAGGGAGGCCATTTTCCAGGGAAAAAAGAAGTCATTTCCCCAGGGTCTGGACATCAGATGAAAGCTGGCATTCCGGGCTCTGAGGACTTGCATTGGCCTGGTTTCTGACCAATTTAGTTTTGGCGAAAGCCAGCATAATTTGGAAGTGCCTAGCATGAGTGGCCTGTGTCGTCCAGGGTGTGTGGCCCCAAACAGAGGCCATTTTCCAGGGGAAACAGGTGTCATTTCCCCAGGGTCTGGGCATGAGATGAAAGCTGGCTTTTGGGGCTCTGAGCACCTGCATTGGCCTGGTTTCTGTCCACTTGAATTTTGGAGAAAGCTAGCAAAATTTTCAATTGTCTAGCTTGGGTGGCCAGTGTGGGCCTGGGCAAATGGCCTCAAACATAGGCAATTTTCTGGGGAAAATGAAATCATTTCCCCAGGGTCTGGGCATCAGATGAAAGCTGGCGTTTGGGGCTCTGAGCCATTTCTTTGGCCTCGTTTCTGGCAGCTTTCATTTTGGAGAAATCCAGCATTGTTTGCAAATTTCAAGCTTGGGTGTCCAGGGTCAGCCAGGGTGAGTGGCCGCAAAGAGAGGCAATTTTCCAGGGAAAATGAAGTCATTTACCCAGTGTCTGGGCATCAGATGAAAGCTGGCGTTTGGGGCTTTGAGCACGTGCATTGGCCTGGTTTCTGACCACTTCAGTTTTGGAGAAAGCCAGCAAAATTTGCAAGTGTCTAGATTGGGTGGACAGGGTGGGCCAGGGCAAGTGGCCTCAAACAGAGGCTATTTTCCGGGGAAAATAGAGGTCATTTCCCCAGGGTCTTGGTATCAGATGAAAGCTGGCATTTGGGGCTCTGAGGACTTGCTTGTCCTCGTTTCTGGCAGCTTTCATTTTGGAGAAATCCAGCATTCTTTGCAAATTTCAAGCTTGGGTGTCCAGGGTTGGCCAGGGCGAATGGCTGCAAAGGGTGGCCATTTTCCAGGGAAAATGAAGTAATTTCCCCAGGATCTGGGCATCAGATGAAAGCTGGCTTTTGGGGCCCTGTGCACTTTCCTTGGAATCGTTTCTGGCGGCTTGAGTTTTGGAGAAATCCAGCAAAATTTTCAATTGTCTAGCTTGGGTGGCCAGGGTCGGTCAGGGCGAATGGCTGCAAAGGGCGGCCATTTTCCAGGGAAAATGAAGTCATTTCCCCAGGATCTGGGCATCAGATGAAAGCTGGCTTTTGGGGCCCTGTGCACTTTCCTTGGAATCGTTTCTGGCGGCTTGAGTTTTGGAGAAATCCAGCAACATTTTCAATTGTCTAGCTTTGGTGGCCAGGGTTGGCCAGGGCAAGTGACCACAAACAGAGGCCATTTTCCAGGGGAAACACAAGCCATTTCCCCAGGGTCTGGGCATCAGATGAAAGCTGGCGTTCGGGGCTCTGAGCACCTGCATTGGCCTGGTTTCTGACCACTTTAGTTTTGGAGAAAGCCAGCAGAATTTGCAAGTGCCTAGCGTGGGTGGCCCCAAACAGAGGCCATTTTTCAAGAGACACAGGAGTTATTTCCCCAGCGTCTGGGCATTAGATGAAAGCTGGCTTTTAGGGCTCTGAGCACTTTCCTTGGAATCGTTTCTGGCGGCTTGAGTTTTGGAGAAATCCAGCAACATATTAAATTGTCTAGCTTCGGTGGCCAGGGTTGGCCAGGGCAAGTGACCAAAAACAGAGGCCATTTTCCAGGGGAAACACAAGTCATTTCCCCAGGGTCTGGGCATCAGATGAAAGCTGGCATTCGAGGCTCTGAGGACATGCATTGTCCTGGTTTCTGACCACTTCAGATTTGGAGAAAGCCAGCAAAATTTGCAAGTGCCTACCGTGGGTGGCCTGTGTCATCCAGGGTGTGTGGCCCCAAACAGAGGCCATTTTTCAGGAGACGCAGGAGTAATTTTCCCAGGGTCTGGGCATCAGATGAAAGCTGGCATTTGGGGCCCTGGGCACCTGCATTGGCCTGGTTTCTGACCACTTTAGTTTTGGAGAAATCCCGCAACATTTTCAATTGTCTAGCTTGGGTGGCCAGGGTCGGCCAGTGCTATTGGACCCAAACAGAGGCCATTTTCCAGAGGACACAGGTGTCATTTACCCAGGGTCTGGGTATCAGATGAAAGCTGACTTCTGGGGCTCTGAGCACCTGCATTGGCCTGGTTTCTGACCACATTAGTTTTGGTGAAAGCCAGCAACATTTCCATGTGCCTAGCGTGGGTGGCCTGCATCGTCCCGGGTGTGTGGCCTCAAACAGAGGCCATTTTTCAGGGGACACAGGAGTCATTTCCCCAGGGTCTGGGCATCAGATGAATGCTGACGTTTGGGGCTCTGAGCACCGGCATTGGCCTGGTTTCTGACCACTTTAGTTTTGGAGAAATCCAGCAAAATTTTCAATCGTCTAGCTTGGGTGGCCGGGGTGGGCCAGGGCAAGTGGCCTCAAACAGAGGCTATTTTCCGGGAAAAATAGAAGTCATTTCCCCAGGGTCTCGGCATCAGATGAAAGCTGGCATTTGGGGCTCTGAGCGCTTGCATTTGCCTCGTTTCTGGCAGCTTGATGTTTCTAGAATTTCCCCCAAAATTTGCAAATGTTTGACTTGGGTGTCCAGGGTTGGCCAGGGCGAGTGGCCGCAAACAGAGGCCATTTTCCAGAGAAAAAAGAAGTCATTTCCCCTGTGATTGGGCATCAGATGAAAGCTGGCATTTGGGGCTCTGAGGACTTGCCTTGTCCTCGTTTCTGGCAGCTTTCATTTTGGAGAAATCCAGCATTGTTTGCAAATTTCAAGCTTGGGTGTCCATGGTTGGCCAGGGCGCGTGGCCGCAAACAGTGGCCATTTTCCAGAGAAAAAAGAAGTCATTTCCCCAGTGATAGGGCATCAGATGAAAGCTGGCGTTTGGGGCTCTGAGCACGTGCATTGGCCTGGTTTCTGACCACTTTAGTTTTGGAGAAAGCCAGCAAAATTTGGAAGTGTCTAGCTTGGGTGGCCCGGGTCAGCCAGGGCATGTGGCCTCAAACAGAGGCCATTTTCTGGGGAAAAAAGAAGTCATTTCCCCAGGGTCTGGGTATCAGATGAAAGTTGGCTTGTGGGGCTCTGAGCACTTTCCTTGGAATCGTTTCTGGCGGCTTGAGTTTTGGAGAAATCCAGCAAAATTTTCAATTGTCTAGCTTGGGTGGCCAGGGTCGGCCAGGCCGAATGGCTGCAAAGAGAGGCCATTTTCCAGGGAAAAAGGAAGTCATTTACCCAGTGTCTGGGCATCAGATGAAAGCTGGCGTTTGGGGCTTTGAGCACGTGCATTGGCCTGGTTTCTGACCACTTTAGTTTTGGAGAAAGCCAGCAAAATTTGCAAGTGTCTAGATTGGGTGGACAGGGTGGGCCAGGGCAAGTGGCCTCAAACAGAGGCTATTTTCCGGGGAAAATAGAGGTCATTTCCCCAGGGTCTTGGTATCAGATGAAAGCTGGCATTTGGGGCTCTGAGGACTTGCTTGTCCTCGTTTCTGGCAGCTTTCATTTTGGAGAAATCCAGCATTCTTTGCAAATTTCAAGCTTGGGTGTCCAGGGTTGGCCAGGGCGAATGGCTGCAAAGGGAGGCCATTTTCCAGGGAAAATGAAGTCATTTCCCCAGGATCTGGGCATCAGATGAAAGCTGGCTTTTGGGGCCCTGTGCACTTTCCTTGGAATCGTTTCTGGCGGCTTGAATTTTGGAGAAATCCAGCAAAATTTTCAATTGTCTGGCTTGGGTGGCCAGGGTCGGTCAGGGCGAATGGCTGCAAAGGGAGGCCATTTTCCAGGGAAAATGAAGTCATTTCCCCAGGATCTGGGCATCAGATGAAAGCTGGCTTTTGGGGCCCTGTGCACTTTCCTTGGAATCGTTTCTGGCGGCTTGAGTTTTGGAGAAATCCAGCAACATTTTCAATTGTCTAGCTTTGGTGGCCAGGGTTGGCCAGGGCAAGTGACCACAAACAGAGGCCATTTTCCAGGGGAAACACAAGCCATTTCCCCAGGGTCTGGGCATCAGATGAAAGCTGGCGTTCGGGGCTCTGAGCACCTGCATTGGCCTGGTTTCTGACCACTTTAGTTTTGGAGAAAGCCAGCAAAATTTGCAAGTGCCTAGCGTGGGTGGCCTGTGTCGTCCAGGGTGTGTGGCCCCAAACAGAGGCCATTTTTCAGGAGACACAGGAGTCGTTTCCCCAGGTTCTGGGCATCAGATGAAAGCTGGCTTTTGGGGCTCTGAGCACTTGCATTTGCCTCATTTCTGGCAGCTTGATGTTTCGAGAATTCCCACAAAATTTGCGAATGTTTGGCTTGGGTGTCCAGGGTTGACCAGGGAGAGTGGCCGCAAACAGAGGCCAATTTCCCGAGGACACAGGTGTCATTTCCCCAGGGTCTGGGCATCAGATGAATGCTGACGTTTGGGGCTCTGAGCACCTGCATTGGCCTGGTTTCTGACCACTTTAGTTTTGGAGAAATCCAGCAAAATTTTCAATTGTCTAGCTTGGGTGGCCGGGGTGGGCCACGGCAAGTGGCCTCAAACAGAGGCCATTTTCCAGAGAAAAAAGAAGTCATTTCCCCAGTGATTGGGCATCAGATGAAAGCTGGCATTTGGGGCTCTGAGGACTTGCCTTGTCCTCGTTTCTGGCAGCTTTCATTTTGGAGAAATCCAGCATTGTTTGCAAATTTCAAGATTGGGTGTCCAGGGTTGGCCAGGGCGAGTGGTCGCAAACAGAGGCCATTTTCCAGGGGAAACACAAGTCATTTCCCCAGGGTCTGGGCATCAGATGAAAGCTGGCTTTTGGGGCTCTGAGCACTTTCCTTGGAATCGTTTCTGGCGGCTTGAGTTTTGGAGAAATCCAGCATTGTTTGCAAATTTCAAGATTGGGTGTCCAGGGTTGGCCAGGGCGAGTGGTCGCAAACAGAGGCCATTTTCCAGGGGAAACACAGGCCATTTCCCCAGGGTCTGGGCATCAGATGAAAGCTGGCATTTGGGGCTCTGAGGACATGCATTGGCCCGGTTTCTGACCACTTCAGATTTGGAGAAAGCCAGCAGAATTTGCAAGTGCCTAGCGTGGGTGGCCCCAAACAGAGGCCATTTTTCAGGAGACACAGGAGTAATTTCCCCAGGGTCTGGGCATTAGATGAAAGCTGGCATTTGGGGCTCTGGGCACCTGCATTGGCCTGGTTTCTGACCACTTTAGTTTTGGAGAAATCCAGCAAAATTTTCAATTGTCTGGCTTGGGTGGACCGAGTCGTCCAGGGCGTGTGGCCCCAAAAAGAGGCCATTTTCCAGGGGAAACAGGTGTCATTTCCCCTGGATCTGGGCATCAGATGAAAGCTGGCATTTGGGGCTCTGAGGAGTTGCATTGGCCTGGTTTTGACCACTTTAGTTTTGGAGAAATCCAGCAACATTTTCAATTGTCTAGCTTGGGTGGCCAGGGTCAACCAGTGCTAGTGGCCACGAACAGAGGCCATTTTCCAGAGAAAAAAGAAGTCATTTCCCGAGGGTCTGGGCATCTGATGAAAGCTGGCGTTTGGGGCTCTGAGCACCTGCATTGGCCTGGTTTCTGACCACTTTAGTTTTGGAGAAAGCCAGCAAAATTTGCAAGTGTCTAGCTTGGGTGGCCCGGGTCAGCCAGGGCATGTGGCCGCAAACAGAGGACATTTTCCAGGGAAAAAAGAAGTCATTTCCCCAGGGTCTGGGCATCAGATGAAAGCTGGCATTCGGGGCTCTGAGGACATGCATTGGCCTGGTTTCTGACCACTTCAGATTTGGAGAAAGCCAGCAAAATTTGCAAGTGCCTACCGTGGGTGGCCTGTGTCATCCAGGGTGTGTGGCCCCAAACAGAGGCCATTTTTCAGGAGACGCAGGAGTAATTTTCCCAGGGTCTGGGCATCAGATGAAAGCTGGCATTTGGGGCCCTGGGCACCTGCATTGGCCTGGTTTCTGACCACTTTAGTTTTGGAGAAATCCAGCAACATTTTCAATTGTCTAGCTTGGGTGGCCAGGGTCGGCCAGTGCTATTGGACCCAAACAGAGGCCATTTTCCAGAGGACACAGGTGTCATTTCCCCAGGGTCTGGGTACCAGATGAAAGCTGACTTTTGGGGCTCTGAGCACCTGCATTGGCCTGGTTTCTGACCACATTAGTTTTGGTGAAAGCCAGCAACATTTCCATGTGCCTAGCGTGGGTGGCCTGCATCGTCCCGGGTGTGTGGCCCCAAACACAGGCCATTTTTCAGGGGACACAGGAGTCATTTCCCCAGGGTCTGGGCATCAGATGAATGCTGACGTTTGGGGCTCTGAGCACCTGCATTGGCCTGGTTTCTGACCACTTTAGTTTTGGAGAAATCCAGCAAAATTTTCAATTGTCTAGCTTGGGTGGCCGGGGTGGGCCAGGGCAAGTGGCCTCAAACAGAGGCTATTTTCCGGGAAAAATAGAAGTCATTTCCCCAGGGTCTCGGCATCAGATGAAAGCTGGCATTTGGGGCTCTGAGCGCTTGCATTTGCCTCGTTTCTGGCAGCTTGAGGTTTCGAGAATTTCCCCCAAAATTTGCAAATGTTTGACTTGGGTGTCCAGGGTTGGCCAGGGCGAGTGGCCGCAAACAGTGGCCATTTTCCAGAGAAAAAAGAAGTCATTTCCCCTGTGATTGGGCATCAGATGAAAGCTGGCATTTGGGGCTCTGAGGACTTGCCTTGTCCTCGTTTCTGGCAGCTTTCATTTTGGAGAAAGCCAGCAAAATTTGCAAGTGTCTAGCTTGCGTGGCCCGGGTCAGCCAGGGCATGTGGCCTCAAACAGAGGCCATTTTCCAGGGAAAAAAGAAGTCATTTCCCCAGTGTCTGGGCATCAGATGAAAGCTGGCGTTTGGGGCTTTGAGCACGTGCATTGGCCTGGTTTCTGACCACTTTAGTTTTGGAGAAAGCCGGCAAAATTTGCAAGTGTCTAGATTGGGTGGACAGGGTGGGCCAGGGCAAGTGGCCTCAAACAGAGGCCATTTTCCGGGGAAAATAGAGGTCATTTCCCCAGGGTCTTGGTATCAGATGAAAGCTGGCATTTGGGGCTCTGAGGACTTGCTTGTCCTCGTTTCTGGCAGCTTTCATTTTGGAGAAATCCAGCATTCTTTGCAAATTTCAAGCTTGGGTGTCCAGGGTTGGCCAGGGCGAATGGCTGCAAAGGGAGGCCATTTTCCAGGGAAAATGAAGTCATTTCCCCAGGATCTGGGCATCAGATGAAAGCTGGCTTTTGGGGCCCTGTGCACTTTCCTTGGAATCGTTTCTGGCGGCTTGAGTTTTGGAGAAATCCAGCAAAATTTTCAATTGTCTGGCTTGGGTGGACCGAGTCGTCCAGGGCGTGTGGCCCCAAAAAGAGGCCATTTTCCAGGGGAAACAGGTGTCATTTCCCCTGGATCTGGGCATCAGATGAAAGCTGGCATTTGGGGCTCTGAGGAGTTGCATTGGCCTGGTTTTGACGACTTTAGTTTTGGAGAAATCCAGCAACATTTTCAATTGTCTAGCTTGGGTGGCCAGGGTCAACCAGTGCTAGTGGCCACGAACAGAGGCCATTTTCCAGAGAAAAAAGAAGTCATTTCCCGAGGGTCTGGGCATCTGATGAAAGCTGGCGTTTGGGGCTCTGAGCACCTGCATTGGCCTGGTTTCTGACCACTTTAGTTTTGGAGAAAGCCAGCAAAATTTGCAAGTGTCTAGCTTGGGTGGCCCGGGTCAGCCAGGGTGTGTGGCCGCAAACAGAGGACATTTTCCAGGGAAAAAAGAAGTCATTTCCCCAGGGTCTGGGCATCAGATGAAAGCTGGCATTTGGGGCCCTGGGCACCTGCATTGGCCTGGTTTCTGACCACTTTAGTTTTGGAGAAATCCAGCAACATTTTCAATTGTCTAGCTTGGGTGGCCAGGGTCGGCCAGTGCTATTGGACCCAAACAGAGGCCATTTTCCAGAGGACACAGGTGTCATTTACCCAGGGTCTGGGTATCAGATGAAAGCTGACTTTTGGGGCTCTGAGCACCTGCATTGGCCTGGTTTCTGACCACATTAGTTTTGGTGAAAGCCAGCAACATTTCCATGTGCCTAGCGTGGGTGGCCTGCATCGTCCCGGGTGTGTGGCCCCAAACAGAGGCCATTTTTCAGGGGACACAGGAGTCATTTCCCCAGGGTCTGGGCATCAGATGAATGCTGACGTTTGGGGCTCTGAGCACCTGCATTGGCCTGGTTTCTGACCACTTCAGTTTTGGAGAAATCCAGCAAAATTTTCAATTGTCTAGCTTGGGTGGCCGGGGTGGGCCAGGGCAAGTGGCCTCAAACAGAGGCTATTTTCCGGGAAAAATAGAAGTCATTTCCCCAGGGTCTCGGCATCAGATGAAAGCTGGCATGTGGGGCTCTGAGGACTTGCCTTGTCCTCGTTTCTGGCAGCTTTCATTTTGGAGAAATCCAGCATTGTTTGCAAATTTCTAGCTTGGGTGTCCATGGTTGGCCAGGGCGCGTGGCCGCAAACAGTGGCCATTTTCCAGAGAAAAAAGAAGTCATTTCCCCAGTGATAGGGCATCAGATGAAAGCTGGCGTTTGGGGCTTTGAGCACGTGCATTGGCCTGGTTTCTGACCACTTTAGTTTTGGAGAAAGCCAGCAAAATTTGCAAGTGTCTAGATTGGGTGGACAGGGTGGGCCAGGGCAAGTGGCCTCAAACAGAGGCTATTTTCCGGGGAAAATAGAGGTCATTTCCCCAGGGTCTTGGTATCAGATGAAAGCTGGCATTTGGGGCTCTGAGGACTTGCTTGTCCTCGTTTCTGGCAGCTTTCATTTTGGAGAAATCCAGCATTCTTTGCAAATTTCAAGCTTGGCTGTCCAGGGTTGGCCAGGGCGAATGGCTGCAAAGGGAGGCCATTTTCCAGGGAAAATGAAGTCATTTCCCCAGGATCTGGGCATCAGATGAAAGCTGGCTTTTGGGGCCCTGTGCACTTTCCTTGGAATCGTTTCTGGCGGCTTGAGTTTTGGAGAAATCCAGCAAAATTTTCAATTGTCTGGCTTGGGTGGCCAGGGTCGGTCAGGGCGAATGGCTGCAAAGGGAGGCCATTTTCCAGGGAAAATGAAGTCATTTCCCCAGGATCTGGGCATCAGATGAAAGCTGGCTTTTGGGGCCCTGTGCACTTTCCTTGGAATCGTTTCTGGCGGCTTGAGTTTTGGAGAAATCCAGCAACATTTTCAATTGTCTAGCTTTGGTGGCCAGGGTTGGCCAGGGCAAGTGACCACAAACAGAGGCCATTTTCCAGGGGAAACACAAGCCATTTCCCCAGGGTCTGGGCATCAGATGAAAGCTGGCGTTCGGGGCTCTGAGCACCTGCATTGGCCTGGTTTCTGACCACTTTAGTTTTGGAGAAAGCCAGCAAAATTTGCAAGTGCCTAGGGTGGGTGGCCTGTGTCGTCCAGGGTGTGTGGCCCCAAACAGAGGCCATTTTTCAGGAGACACAGGAGTCGTTTCCCCAGGTTCTGGGCATCAGATGAAAGCTGGCTTTTGGGGCTCTGAGCACTTGCATTTGCCTCGTTTCTGGCAGCTTGAGGTTTCGAGAATTCCCACAAAATTTGCGAATGTTTGGCTTGGGTGTCCAGGGTTGGCCAGGGAGAGTGGCCGCAAACAGAGGCCAATTTCCCGAGGACAGAGGTGTCATTTCCCCAGGGTCTGGGCATCAGATGAATGCTGACGTTTGGGGCTCTGAGCACCTGCATTGGCCTGGTTTCTGACCACTTTAGTTTTGGAGAAATCCAGCAAAATTTTCAATTGTCTAGCTTGGGTGGCCGGGGTGGGCCACGGCAAGTGGCCTCAAACAGAGGCTATTTTCCAGAGAAAAAAGAAGTCATTTCCCCAGTGATTGGGCATCAGATGAAAGCTGGCATTTGGGGCTCTGAGGACTTGCCTTGTCCTCGTTTCTGGCAGCTTTCATTTTGGAGAAATCCAGCATTGTTTGCAAATTTCAAGATTGGGTGTCCAGGGTTGGCCAGGGCGAGTGGTTGCAAACAGAGGCCATTTTCCAGGGGAAACACAAGTCATTTCCCCAGGGTCTGGGCATCAGATGAAAGCTGGCTTTTGGGGCTCTGAGCACTTTCCTTGGAATCGTTTCTGGCGGCTTGAGTTTTGGAGAAATCCAGCATTGTTTGCAAATTTCAAGATTGGGTGTCCAGGGTTGGCCAGGGCGAGTGGTCGCAAACAGAGGCCATTTTCCAGGGGAAACACAGGCCATTTCCCCAGGGTCTGGGCATCAGATGAAAGCTGGCATTTGGGGCTCTGAGGACATGCATTGGCCCGGTTTCTGACCACTTCAGATTTGGAGAAAGCCAGCAGAATTTGCAAGTGCCTAGCGTGGGTGGCCCCAAACAGAGGCCATTTTTCAGGAGACACAGGAGTAATTTCCCCAGGGTCTGGGCATTAGATGAAAGCTGGCATTTGGGGCTCTGGGCACCTGCATTGGCCTGGTTTCTGACCACTTTAGTTTTGGAGAAATCCAGCAAAATTTTCCATTGTCTGGCTTGGGTGGACCGAGTCGTCCAGGGCGTGTGGCCCCAAAAAGAGGCCATTTTCCAGGGGAAACAGGTGTCATTTCCCCTGGATCTGGGCATCAGATGAAAGCTGGCATTTGGGGCTCTGAGGAGTTGCATTGGCCTGGTTTTGACCACTTTAGTTTTGGAGAAATCCAGCAACATTTTCAATTGTCTAGCTTGGGTGGCCAGGGTCAACCAGTGCTAGTGGCCACGAACAGAGGCCATTTTCCAGAGAAAAAATAAGTCATTTCCCGAGGGTCTGGGCATCTGATGAAAGCTGGCGTTTGGGGCTCTGAGCACCTGCATTGGCCTGGTTTCTGACCACTTTAGTTTTGGAGAAAGCCAGCAAAATTTGCAAGTGTCTAGCTTGGGTGGCCCGGGTCAGCCAGGGCATGTGGCCGCAAACAGAGGACATTTTCCAGGGAAAAAAGAAGTCATTTCCCCAGGGTCTGGGCATCAGATGAAAGCTGGCATTCGGGGCTCTGAGGACATGCATTGGCCTGGTTTCTGACCACTTCAGATTTGGAGAAAGCCAGCAAAATTTGCAAGTGCCTACCGTGGGTGGCCTGTGTCATCCAGGGTGTGTGGCCCCAAACAGAGGCCATTTTTCAGGAGACGCAGGAGTAATTTTCCCAGGGTCTGGGCATCAGATGAAAGCTGGCATTTGGGGCCCTGGGCACCTGCATTGGCCTGGTTTCTGACCACTTTAGTTTTGGAGAAATCCAGCAACATTTTCAATTGTCTAGCTTGGGTGGCCAGGGTCGGCCAGTGCTATTGGACCCAAACAGAGGCCATTTTCCAGAGGACACAGGTGTCATTTCCCCAGGGTCTGGGTATCAGATGAAAGCTGACTTTGGGGGCTCTGAGCACCTGCATTGGCCTGGTTTCTGACCACATTAGTTTTGGTGAAAGCCAGCAACATTTCCATGTGCCTAGCGTGGGTGGCCTGCATCGTCCCGGGTGTGTGGCCCCAAACAGAGGCCATTTTTCAGGGGACACAGGAGTCATTTCCCCAGGGTCTGGGCATCAGATGAATGCTGACGTTTGGGGCTCTGAGCACCTGCATTGGCCTGGTTTCTGACCACTTTAGTTTTGGAGAAATCCAGCAAAATTTTCAATTGTCTAGCTTTGGTGGCCAGGGTTGGCCAGGGCAAGTGACCACAAACAGAGGCCATTTTCCAGGGGAAACACAAGCCATTTCCCCAGGGTCTGGGCATCAGATGAAAGCTGGCGTTCGGGGCTCTGAGCACCTGCATTGGCCTGGTTTCTGACCACTTTAGTTTTGGAGAAAGCCAGCAAAATTTGCAAGTGCCTAGGGTGGGTGGCCTGTGTCGTCCAGGGTGTGTGGCCCCAAACAGAGGCCATTTTTCAGGAGACACAGGAGTCGTTTCCCCAGGTTCTGGGCATCAGATGAAAGCTGGCTTTTGGGGCTCTGAGCACTTGCATTTGCCTCGTTTCTGGCAGCTTGAGGTTTCGAGAATTCCCACAAAATTTGCGAATGTTTGGCTTGGGTGTCCAGGGTTGGCCAGGGAGAGTGGCCGCAAACAGAGGCCAATTTCCCGAGGACACAGGTGTCATTTCCCCAGGGTCTGGGCATCAGATGAATGCTGACGTTTGGGGCTCTGAGCACCTGCATTGGCCTGGTTTCTGACCACTTTAGTTTTGGAGAAATCCAGCAAAATTTTCAATTGTCTAGCTTGGGTGGCCTAGGTGGGCCACGGCAAGTGGCCTCAAACAGAGGCTATTTTCCAGAGAAAAAAGAAGTCATTTCCCCAGTGATTGGGCATCAGATGAAAGCTGGCATTTGGGGCTCTGAGGACTTGCCTTGTCCTCGTTTCTGGCAGCTTTCATTTTGGAGAAATCCAGCATTGTTTGCAAATTTCAAGATTGGGTGTCCAGGGTTGGCCAGGGCGAGTGGTCGCAAACAGAGGCCATTTTCCAGGGGAAACACAAGTCATTTCCCCAGGGTCTGGGCATCAGATGAAAGCTGGCTTTTGGGGCTCTGAGCACTTGCATTTGCCTCGTTTCTGGCAGCTTGAGTTTTGGAGAAATCCAGCATTGTTTGCAAATTTCAAGATTGGGTGTCCAGGGTTGGCCAGGGCGAGTGGTCGCAAACAGAGGCCATTTTCCAGGGGAAACACAGGCCATTTCCCCAGGGTCTGGGCATCAGATGAAAGCTGGCATTTGGGGCTCTGAGGACATGCATTGGCCTGGTTTCTGACCACTTCAGATTTGGAGAAAGCCAGCAGAATTTGCAAGTGCCTAGCGTGGGTGGCCCCAAACAGAGGCCATTTTTCAGGAGACACAGGAGTAATTTCCCCAGGGTCTGGGCATCAGATGAAAGCTGGCATTTGGGGCCCTGGGCACCTGCATTGGCCTGGTTTCTGACCACTTTAGTTTTGGAGAAATCCAGCAACATTTTCAATTGTCTAGCTTGGGTGGCCAGGGTCGGCCAGTGCTATTGGACCCAAACAGAGGCCATTTTCCAGAGGACACAGGTGTCATTTCCCCAGGGTCTGGGTATCAGATGAAAGCTGACTTTTGGGGCTCTGAGCACCTGCATTGGCCTGGTTTCTGACCACATTAGTTTTGGTGAAAGCCAGCAACATTTCCATGTGCCTAGCGTGGGTGGCCTGCATCGTCCCGGGTGTGTGGCCCCAAACAGAGGCCATTTTTCAGGGGACACAGGAGTCATTTCCCCAGGGTCTGGGCATCAGATGAATGCTGACGTTTGGGGCTCTGAGCACCTGCATTGGCCTGGTTTCTGACCACTTTAGTTTTGGAGAAATCCAGCAAAATTTTCAATTGTCTAGCTTGGGTGGCCGGGGTGGGCCAGGGCAAGTGGCCTCAAACAGAGGCTATTTTCCGGGAAAAATAGAAGTCATTTCCCCAGGGTCTCGGCATCAGATGAAAGCTGGCATTTGGGGCTCTGAGCGCTTGCATTTGCCTCGTTTCTGGCAGCTTGAGGTTTCGAGAATTTCCCCCAAAATTTGCAAATGTTTGACTTGGGTGTCCAGGGTTGGCCAGGGCGAGTGGCCGCAAACAGAGGCCATTTTCCAGAGAAAAAAGAAGTCATTTCCACTGTGATTGGGCATCAGATGAAAGCTGGCATTTGGGGCGCTGAGGACTTGCCTTGTCCTCGTTTCTGGCAGCTTTCATTTTGGAGAAATCCAGCATTCTTTGCAAATTTCAACCTTGGGTGTCCATGGTTGGCCAGGGCGCGTGGCCGCAAACAGTGGCCACTTTCCAGAGAAAAAAGAAGTCATTTCCCCAGTGATAGGGCATCAGATGAAAGCTGGCGTTTGGGGCTCTGAGCACGTGCATTGGCCTGGTTTCTGACCACTTTAGTTTTGGAGAAAGCCAGCAAAATTTGCAAGTGTCTAGCTTGGGTGGCCCGGGTCAGCCAGGGCATGTGGCCTCAAACAGAGGCCATTTTGCAGGGAAAAAAGAAGTCATTTCCCCAGGGTCTGGGTATCAGATGAAAGTTGGCTTTTGGGGCTCTGAGCACTTTCCTTGGAATCGTTTCTGGCGGCTTGAGTTTTGGAGAAATCCAGCAAAATTTTCAATTGTCTAGCTTGGGTGGCCAGGGTCGGCCAGGGCGAATGGCTGCAAAGAGAGGCCATTTTCCAGGGAAAAAGGAAGTCATTTACCCAGTGTCTGGGCATCAGATGAAAGCTGGCGTTTGGGGCTTTGAGCACGTGCATTGGCCTGGTTTCTGACCACTTTAGTTTTGGAGAAAGCCAGCAAAATTTGCAAGTGTCTAGATTGGGTGGACAGGGTGGGCCAGGGCAAGTGGCCTCAAACAGAGGCTATTTTCCGGGGAAAATAGAGGTCATTTCCCCAGGGTCTTGGTATCAGATGAAAGTTGGCTTTTGGGGCTCTGAGGACTTGCTTGTCCTCGTTTCTGGCAGCTTTCATTTTGGAGAAATCCAGCATTCTTTGCAAATTTCAAGCTTGGGTGTCCAGGGTTGGCCAGGGCGAATGGCTGCAAAGGGAGGCCATTTTCCAGGGAAAATGAAGTCATTTCCCCAGGATCTGGGCATCAGATGAAAGCTGGCTTTTGGGGCCCTGTGCACTTTCCTTGGAATCGTTTCTGGCGGCTTGAGTTTTGGAGAAATCCAGCAAAATTTTCAATTGTCTGGCTTGGGTGGCCAGGGTCGGTCAGGGCGAATGGCTGCAAAGGGAGGCCATTTTGCAGGGAAAATGAAGTCATTTCCCCAGGATCTGGGCATCAGATGAAAGCTGGCTTTTGGGGCCCTGTGCACTTTCCTTGGAATCGTTTCTGGCGGCTTGAGTTTTGGAGAAATCCAGCAACATTTTCAATTGTCTAGCTTTGGTGGCCAGGGTTGGCCAGGGCAAGTGACCACAAACAGAGGCCATTTTCCAGGGGAAACACAAGCCATTTCCCCAGGGTCTGGGCATCAGATGAAAGCTGGCGTTCGGGGCTCTGAGCACCTGCATTGGCCTGGTTTCTGACCACTTTAGTTTTGGAGAAAGCCAGCAAAATTTGCAAGTGCCTAGGGTGGGTGGCCTGTGTCGTCCAGGGTGTGTGGCCCCAAACAGAGGCCATTTTTCAGGAGACACAGGAGTCGTTTCCCCAGGTTCTGGGCATCAGATGAAAGCTGGCTTTTGGGGCTCTGAGCACTTGCATTTGCCTCGTTTCTGGCAGCTTGAGGTTTCGAGAATTCCCACAAAATTTGCGAATGTTTGGCTTGGGTGTCCAGGGTTGGCCAGGGAGAGTGGCCGCAAACAGAGGCCAATTTCCCGAGGACACAGGTGTCATTTCCCCAGGGTCTGGGCATCAGATGAATGCTGACGTTTGGGGCTCTGAGCACCTGCATTGGCCTGGTTTCTGACCACTTTAGTTTTGGAGAAATCCAGCAAAATTTTCAATTGTCTGGCTTGGTTGGACCGAGTCGTCCAGGGCGTGTGGCCCCAAAAAGAGGCCATTTTCCAGGGGAAACAGGTGTCATTTCCCCTGGATCTGGGCATCAGATGAAAGCTGGCATTTGGGGCTCTGAGCACCTGCATTGGCCTGGTTTCTGACCACTTTAGTTTTGGAGAAAGCCAGCAAAATTTGCAAGTGTCTAGCTTGGGTGGCCCGGGTCAGCCAGGGCATGTGGCCGCAAACAGAGGACATTTTCCAGGGAAAAAAGAAGTCATTTCCCCAGGGTCTGGGCATCAGATGAAAGCTGGCATTCGGGGCTCTGAGGACATGCATTGGCCTGGTTTCTGACCACTTCAGATTTGGAGAAAGCCAGCAAAATTTGCAAGTGCCTACCGTGGGTGGCCTGTGTCATCCAGGGTGTGTGGCCCCAAACAGAGGCCATTTTTCAGGAGACGCAGGAGTAATTTTCCCAGGGTCTGGGCATCAGATGAAAGCTGGCATTTGGGGCCCTGGGCACCTGCATTGGCCTGGTTTCTGACCACTTTAGTTTTGGAGAAATCCAGCAACATTTTCAATTGTCTAGCTTGGGTGGCCAGGGTCGGCCAGTGCTATTGGACCCAAACAGAGGCCATTTTCCAGAGGACACAGGTGTCATTTCCCCAGGGTCTGGGTATCAGATGAAAGCTGACTTTTGGGGCTCTGAGCACCTGCATTGGCCTGGTTTCTGACCACATTAGTTTTGGTGAAAGCCAGCAACATTTCCATGTGCCTAGCGTGGGTGGCCTGCATCGTCCCGGGTGTGTGGCCCCAAACAGAGGCCATTTTTCAGGGGACACAGGAGTCATTTCCCCAGGGTCTGGGCATCAGATGAATGCTGACGTTTGGGGCTCTGAGCACCTGCATTGGCCTGGTTTCTGACCACTTTAGTTTTGGAGAAATCCAGCAAAATTTTCAATTGTCTAGCTTGGGTGGCCGGGGTGGGCCACGGCAAGTGGCCTCAAACAGAGGCTATTTTCCGGGAAAAATAGAAGTCATTTCCCCAGGGTCTCGGCATCAGATGAAAGCTGGCATTTGGGGCTCTGAGCGCTTGCATTTGCCTCGTTTCTGGCAGCTTGAGGTTTCGAGAATTTCCCCCAAAATTTGCAAATGTTTGACTTGGGTGTCCAGGGTTGGCCAAGGCGAGTGGCCGCAAACAGAGGCCATTTTCCAGAGAAAAAAGAAGTCATTTCCCCTGTGATTGGGCATCAGATGAAAGCTGGCATTTGGGGCTCTGAGGACTTGCCTTGTCCTCGTTTCTGGCAGCTTTCATTTTGGAGAAATCCAGCATTGTTTGCAAATTTCAAGCTTGGGTGTCCATGGTCGGCCAGGGCGCGTGGCCGCAAACAGTGGCCACTTTCCAGAGAAAAAAGAAGTCATTTCCCCAGTGATAGGGCATCAGATGAAAGCTGGCGTTTGGGGCTCTGAGCACGTGCATTGGCCTGGTTTCTGACCACTTTAGTTTTGGAGAAAGCCAGCAAAATTTGCAAGTGTCTAGCTTGGGTGGCCCGGGTCAGCCAGGGCATGTGGCCTCAAACAGAGGCCATTTTGCAGGGAAAAAAGAAGTCATTTCCCCAGGGTCTGGGTATCAGATGAAAGTTGGCTTTTGGGGCTCTGAGCACTTTCCTTGGAATCGTTTCTGGCGGCTTGAGTTTTGGAGAAATCCAGCAAAATTTTCAATTGTCTAGCTTGGGTGGCCAGGGTCGGCCAGGGCGAATGGCTGCAAAGAGAGGCCATTTTCCAGGGAAAAAGGAAGTCATTTACCCAGTGTCTGGGCATCAGATGAAAGCTGGCGTTTGGGGCTTTGAGCACGTGCATTGGCCTGGTTTCTGACCACTTTAGTTTTGGAGAAAGCCAGCAAAATTTGCAAGTGTCTAGATTGGGTGGACAGGGTGGGCCAGGGCAAGTGGCCTCAAACAGAGGCTATTTTCCGGGGAAAATAGAGGTCATTTCCCCAGGGTCTTGGTATCAGATGAAAGCTGGCATTTGGGGCTCTGAGGACTTGCTTGTCCTCGTTTCTGGCAGCTTTCATTTTGGAGAAATCCAGCATTCTTTGCAAATTTCAAGCTTGGGTGTCCAGGGTTGGCCAGGGCGAATGGCTGCAAAGGGAGGCCATTTTCCAGGGAAAATGAAGTCATTTCCCCAGGATCTGGGCATCAGATGAAAGCTGGCTTTTGGGGCCCTGTGCACTTTCCTTGGAATCGTTTCTGGCGGCTTGAGTTTTGGAGAAATCCAGCAACATTTTCAATTGTCTAGCTTTGGTGGCCAGGGTTGGCCAGGGCAAGTGACCACAAACAGAGGCCATTTTCCAGGGGAAACACAAGCCATTTCCCCAGGGTCTGGGCATCAGATGAAAGCTGGCGTTCGGGGCTCTGAGCACCTGCATTGGCCTGGTTTCTGACCACTTTAGTTTTGGAGAAAGCCAGCAAAATTTGCAAGTGCCTAGGGTGGGTGGCCTGTGTCGTCCAGGGTGTGTGGCCCCAAACAGAGGCAATTTTTCAGGAGACACAGGAGTCGTTTCCCCAGGTTCTGGGCATCAGATGAAAGCTGGCTTTTGGGGCTCTGAGCACTTGCATTTGCCTCGTTTCTGGCAGCTTGAGGTTTCGAGAATTCCCACAAAATTTGCGAATGTTTGGCTTGGGTGTCCAGGGTTGGCCAGGGAGAGTGGCCGCAAACAGAGGCCAATTTCCCGAGGACACAGGTGTCATTTCCCCAGGGTCTGGGCATCAGATGAATGCTGACGTTTGGGGCTCTGAGCACCTGCATTGGCCTGGTTTCTGACCACTTTAGTTTTGGAGAAATCCAGCAAAATTTTCAATTGTCTGGCTTGGTTGGACCGAGTCGTCCAGGGCGTGTGGCCCCAAAAAGAGGCCATTTTCCAGGGGAAACAGGTGTCATTTCCCCTGGATCTGGGCATCAGATGAAAGCTGGCATTTGGGGCTCTGAGCACCTGCATTGGCCTGGTTTCTGACCACTTTAGTTTTGGAGAAAGCCAGCAAAATTTGCAAGTGTCTAGCTTGGGTGGCCCGGGTCAGCCAGGGCATGTGGCCGCAAACAGAGGACATTTTCCAGGGAAAAAAGAAGTCATTTCCCCAGGGTCTGGGCATCAGATGAAAGCTGGCATTCGGGGCTCTGAGGACATGCATTGGCCTGGTTTCTGACCACTTCAGATTTGGAGAAAGCCAGCAAAATTTGCAAGTGCCTACCGTGGGTGGCCTGTGTCATCCAGGGTGTGTGGCCCCAAACAGAGGCCATTTTTCAGGAGACGCAGGAGTAATTTTCCCAGGGTCTGGGCATCAGATGAAAGCTGGCATTTGGGGCCCTGGGCACCTGCATTGGCCTGGTTTCTGACCACTTTAGTTTTGGAGAAATCCAGCAACATTTTCAATTGTCTAGCTTGGGTGGCCAGGGTCGGCCAGTGCTATTGGACCCAAACAGAGGCCATTTTCCAGAGGACACAGGTGTCATTTCCCCAGGGTCTGGGTATCAGATGAAAGCTGACTTTTGGGGCTCTGAGCACCTGCATTGGCCTGGTTTCTGACCACATTAGTTTTGGTGAAAGCCAGCAACATTTCCATGTGCCTAGCGTGGGTGGCCTGCATCGTCCCGGGTGTGTGGCCCCAAACAGAGGCCATTTTTCAGGGGACACAGGAGTCATTTCCCCAGGGTCTGGGCATCAGATGAATGCTGACGTTTGGGGCTCTGAGCACCTGCATTGGCCTGGTTTCTGACCACTTTAGTTTTGGAGAAATCCAGCAAAATTTTCAATTGTCTAGCTTGGGTGGCCGGGGTGGGCCACGGCAAGTGGCCTCAAACAGAGGCTATTTTCCGGGAAAAATAGAAGTCATTTCCCCAGGGTCTCGGCATCAGATGAAAGCTGGCATTTGGGGCTCTGAGCGCTTGCATTTGCCTCGTTTCTGGCAGCTTGAGGTTTCGAGAATTTCCCCCAAAATTTGCAAATGTTTGACTTGGGTGTCCAGGGTTGGCCAAGGCGAGTGGCCGCAAACAGAGGCCATTTTCCAGAGAAAAAAGAAGTCATTTCCCCTGTGATTGGGCATCAGATGAAAGCTGGCATTTGGGGCTCTGAGGACTTGCCTTGTCCTCGTTTCTGGCAGCTTTCATTTTGGAGAAATCCAGCATTGTTTGCAAATTTCAAGCTTGGGTGTCCATGGTCGGCCAGGGCGCGTGGCCGCAAACAGTGGCCACTTTCCAGAGAAAAAAGAAGTCATTTCCCCAGTGATAGGGCATCAGATGAAAGCTGGCGTTTGGGGCTCTGAGCACGTGCATTGGCCTGGTTTCTGACCACTTTAGTTTTGGAGAAAGCCAGCAAAATTTGCAAGTGTCTAGCTTGGGTGGCCCGGGTCAGCCAGGGCATGTGGCCTCAAACAGAGGCCATTTTGCAGGGAAAAAAGAAGTCATTTCCCCAGGGTCTGGGTATCAGATGAAAGTTGGCTTTTGGGGCTCTGAGCACTTTCCTTGGAATCGTTTCTGGCGGCTTGAGTTTTGGAGAAATCCAGCAAAATTTTCAATTGTCTAGCTTGGGTGGCCAGGGTCGGCCAGGGCGAATGGCTGCAAAGAGAGGCCATTTTCCAGGGAAAAAGGAAGTCATTTACCCAGTGTCTGGGCATCAGATGAAAGCTGGCGTTTGGGGCTTTGAGCACGTGCATTGGCCTGGTTTCTGACCACTTTAGTTTTGGAGAAAGCCAGCAAAATTTGCAAGTGTCTAGATTGGGTGGACAGGGTGGGCCAGGGCAAGTGGCCTCAAACAGAGGCTATTTTCCGGGGAAAATAGAGGTCATTTCCCCAGGGTCTTGGTATCAGATGAAAGCTGGCATTTGGGGCTCTGAGGACTTGCTTGTCCTCGTTTCTGGCAGCTTTCATTTTGGAGAAATCCAGCATTCTTTGCAAATTTCAAGCTTGGGTGTCCAGGGTTGGCCAGGGCGAATGGCTGCAAAGGGAGGCCATTTTCCAGGGAAAATGAAGTCATTTCCCCAGGATCTGGGCATCAGATGAAAGCTGGCTTTTGGGGCCCTGTGCACTTTCCTTGGAATCGTTTCTGGCGGCTTGAGTTTTGGAGAAATCCAGCAAAATTTTCAATTGTCTGGCTTGGTTGGCCAGGGTCGGTCAGGGCGAATGGCTGCAAAGGGAGGCCATTTTGCAGGGAAAATGAAGTCATTTCCCCAGGATCTGGGCATCAGATGAAAGCTGGCTTTTGGGGCCCTGTGCACTTTCCTTGGAATCGTTTCTGGCGGCTTGAGTTTTGGAGAAATCCAGCAACATTTTCAATTGTCTAGCTTTGGTGGCCAGGGTTGGCCAGGGCAAGTGACCACAAACAGAGGCCATTTTCCAGGGGAAACACAAGCCATTTCCCCAGGGTCTGGGCATCAGATGAAAGCTGGCGTTCGGGGCTCTGAGCACCTGCATTGGCCTGGTTTCTGACCACTTTAGTTTTGGAGAAAGCCAGCAAAATTTGCAAGTGCCTAGGGTGGGTGGCCTGTGTCGTCCAGGGTGTGTGGCCCCAAACAGAGGCCATTTTTCAGGAGACACAGGAGTCGTTTCCCCAGGTTCTGGGCATCAGATGAAAGCTGGCTTTTGGGGCTCTGAGCACTTGCATTTGCCTCGTTTCTGGCAGCTTGAGGTTTCGAGAATTCCCACAAAATTTGCGAATGTTTGGCTTGGGTGTCCAGGGTTGGCCAGGGAGAGTGGCCGCAAACAGAGGCCAATTTCCCGAGGACACAGGTGTCATTTCCCCAGGGTCTGGGCATCAGATGAATGCTGACGTTTGGGGCTCTGAGCACCTGCATTGGCCTGGTTTCTGACCACTTTAGTTTTGGAGAAATCCAGCAAAATTTTCAATTGTCTGGCTTGGTTGGACCGAGTCGTCCAGGGCGTGTGGCCCCAAAAAGAGGCCATTTTCCAGGGGAAACAGGTGTCATTTCCCCTGGATCTGGGCATCAGATGAAAGCTGGCATTTGGGGCTCTGAGCACCTGCATTGGCCTGGTTTCTGACCACTTTAGTTTTGGAGAAAGCCAGCAAAATTTGCAAGTGTCTAGCTTGGGTGGCCCGGGTCAGCCAGGGCATGTGGCCGCAAACAGAGGACATTTTCCAGGGAAAAAAGAAGTCATTTCCCCAGGGTCTGGGCATCAGATGAAAGCTGGCATTCGGGGCTCTGAGGACATGCATTGGCCTGGTTTCTGACCACTTCAGATTTGGAGAAAGCCAGCAAAATTTGCAAGTGCCTACCGTGGGTGGCCTGTGTCATCCAGGGTGTGTGGCCCCAAACAGAGGCCATTTTTCAGGAGACGCAGGAGTAATTTTCCCAGGGTCTGGGCATCAGATGAAAGCTGGCATTTGGGGCCCTGGGCACCTGCATTGGCCTGGTTTCTGACCACTTTAGTTTTGGAGAAATCCAGCAACATTTTCAATTGTCTAGCTTGGGTGGCCAGGGTCGGCCAGTGCTATTGGACCCAAACAGAGGCCATTTTCCAGAGGACACAGGTGTCATTTCCCCAGGGTCTGGGTATCAGATGAAAGCTGACTTTTGGGGCTCTGAGCACCTGCATTGGCCTGGTTTCTGACCACA
The DNA here is from genome assembly GCF_036417665.1 of Passer domesticus. Taxonomy (NCBI): domain Eukaryota; kingdom Metazoa; phylum Chordata; class Aves; order Passeriformes; family Passeridae; genus Passer; species Passer domesticus. The sequence continues at coordinate 4,802,295 of NC_087511.1, forward strand.
TTAGTTTTGGTGAAAGCCAGCAACATTTCCATGTGCCTAGCGTGGGTGGCCTGCATCGTCCCGGGTGTGTGGCCCCAAACAGAGGCCATTTTTCAGGGGACACAGGAGTCATTTCCCCAGGGTCTGGGCATCAGATGAATGCTGACGTTTGGGGCTCTGAGCACCTGCATTGGCCTGGTTTCTGACCACTTTAGTTTTGGAGAAATCCAGCAAAATTTTCAATTGTCTAGCTTGGGTGGCCGGGGTGGGCCACGGCAAGTGGCCTCAAACAGAGGCTATTTTCCGGGAAAAATAGAAGTCATTTCCCCAGGGTCTCGGCATCAGATGAAAGCTGGCATTTGGGGCTCTGAGCGCTTGCATTTGCCTCGTTTCTGGCAGCTTGAGGTTTCGAGAATTTCCCCCAAAATTTGCAAATGTTTGACTTGGGTGTCCAGGGTTGGCCAAGGCGAGTGGCCGCAAACAGAGGCCATTTTCCAGAGAAAAAAGAAGTCATTTCCCCTGTGATTGGGCATCAGATGAAAGCTGGCATTTGGGGCTCTGAGGACTTGCCTTGTCCTCGTTTCTGGCAGCTTTCATTTTGGAGAAATCCAGCATTGTTTGCAAATTTCAAGCTTGGGTGTCCATGGTCGGCCAGGGCGCGTGGCCGCAAACAGTGGCCACTTTCCAGAGAAAAAAGAAGTCATTTCCCCAGTGATAGGGCATCAGATGAAAGCTGGCGTTTGGGGCTCTGAGCACGTGCATTGGCCTGGTTTCTGACCACTTTAGTTTTGGAGAAAGCCAGCAAAATTTGCAAGTGTCTAGCTTGGGTGGCCCGGGTCAGCCAGGGCATGTGGCCTCAAACAGAGGCCATTTTGCAGGGAAAAAAGAAGTCATTTCCCCAGGGTCTGGGTATCAGATGAAAGTTGGCTTTTGGGGCTCTGAGCACTTTCCTTGGAATCGTTTCTGGCGGCTTGAGTTTTGGAGAAATCCAGCAAAATTTTCAATTGTCTAGCTTGGGTGGCCAGGGTCGGCCAGGGCGAATGGCTGCAAAGAGAGGCCATTTTCCAGGGAAAAAGGAAGTCATTTACCCAGTGTCTGGGCATCAGATGAAAGCTGGCGTTTGGGGCTTTGAGCACGTGCATTGGCCTGGTTTCTGACCACTTTAGTTTTGGAGAAAGCCAGCAAAATTTGCAAGTGTCTAGATTGGGTGGACAGGGTGGGCCAGGGCAAGTGGCCTCAAACAGAGGCTATTTTCCGGGGAAAATAGAGGTCATTTCCCCAGGGTCTTGGTATCAGATGAAAGCTGGCATTTGGGGCTCTGAGGACTTGCTTGTCCTCGTTTCTGGCAGCTTTCATTTTGGAGAAATCCAGCATTCTTTGCAAATTTCAAGCTTGGGTGTCCAGGGTTGGCCAGGGCGAATGGCTGCAAAGGGAGGCCATTTTCCAGGGAAAATGAAGTCATTTCCCCAGGATCTGGGCATCAGATGAAAGCTGGCTTTTGGGGCCCTGTGCACTTTCCTTGGAATCGTTTCTGGCGGCTTGAGTTTTGGAGAAATCCAGCAAAATTTTCAATTGTCTGGCTTGGTTGGCCAGGGTCGGTCAGGGCGAATGGCTGCAAAGGGAGGCCATTTTGCAGGGAAAATGAAGTCATTTCCCCAGGATCTGGGCATCAGATGAAAGCTGGCTTTTGGGGCCCTGTGCACTTTCCTTGGAATCGTTTCTGGCGGCTTGAGTTTTGGAGAAATCCAGCAACATTTTCAATTGTCTAGCTTTGGTGGCCAGGGTTGGCCAGGGCAAGTGACCACAAACAGAGGCCATTTTCCAGGGGAAACACAAGCCATTTCCCCAGGGTCTGGGCATCAGATGAAAGCTGGCGTTCGGGGCTCTGAGCACCTGCATTGGCCTGGTTTCTGACCACTTTAGTTTTGGAGAAAGCCAGCAAAATTTGCAAGTGCCTAGCGTGGGTGGCCTGTGTCGTCCAGGGTGTGTGGCCCCAAACAGAGGCCATTTTTCAGGAGACACAGGAGTCGTTTCCCCAGGTTCTGGGCATCAGATGAAAGCTGGCTTTTGGGGCTCTGAGCACTTGCATTTGCCTCGTTTCTGGCAGCTTGAGGTTTCGAGAATTCCCACAAAATTTGCGAATGTTTGGCTTGGGTGTCCAGGGTTGGCCAGGGAGAGTGGCCGCAAACAGAGGCCAATTTCCCGAGGACACAGGTGTCATTTCCCCAGGGTCTGGGCATCAGATGAATGCTGACGTTTGGGGCTCTGAGCACCTGCATTGGCCTGGTTTCTGACCACTTTAGTTTTGGAGAAATCCAGCAAAATTTTCAATTGTCTAGCTTGGGTGGCCGGGGTGGGCCACGGCAAGTGGCCTCAAACAGAGGCTATTTTCCAGAGAAAAAAGAAGTCATTTCCCCAGTGATTGGGCATCAGATGAAAGCTGGCATTTGGGGCTCTGAGGACTTGCCTTGTCCTCGTTTCTGGCAGCTTTCATTTTGGAGAAATCCAGCTTTGTTTGCAAATTTCAAGATTGGGTGTCCAGGGTTGGCCAGGGCGAGTGGTCGCAAACAGAGGCCATTTTCCAGGGGAAACACAAGTCATTTCCCCAGGGTCTGGGCATCAGATGAAAGCTGGCTTTTGGGGCTCTGAGCACTTTCCTTGGAATCGTTTCTGGCGGCTTGAGTTTTGGAGAAATCCAGCATTGTTTGCAAATTTCAAGATTGGGTGTCCAGGGTTGGCCAGGGCGAGTGGTCGCAAACAGAGGCCATTTTCCAGGGGAAACACAGGCCATTTCCCCAGGGTCTGGGCATCAGATGAAAGCTGGCATTTGGGGCTCTGAGGACATGCATTGGCCCGGTTTCTGACCACTTCAGATTTGGAGAAAGCCAGCAGAATTTGCAAGTGCCTAGCGTGGGTGGCCCCAAACAGAGGCCATTTTTCAGGAGACACAGGAGTAATTTCCCCAGGGTCTGGGCATTAGATGAAAGCTGGCATTTGGGGCTCTGGGCACCTGCATTGGCCTGGTTTCTGACCACTTTAGTTTTGGAGAAATCCAGCAAAATTTTCAATTGTCTGGCTTGGGTGGACCGAGTCGTCCAGGGCGTGTGGCCCCAAAAAGAGGCCATTTTCCAGGGGAAACAGGTGTCATTTCCCCTGGATCTGGGCATCAGATGAAAGCTGGCATTTGGGGCTCTGAGGAGTTGCATTGGCCTGGTTTTGACCACTTTAGTTTTGGAGAAATCCAGCAACATTTTCAATTGTCTAGCTTGGGTGGCCAGGGTCAACCAGTGCTAGTGGCCACGAACAGAGGCCATTTTCCAGAGAAAAAAGAAGTCATTTCCCGAGGGTCTGGGCATCTGATGAAAGCTGGCGTTTGGGGCTCTGAGCACCTGCATTGGCCTGGTTTCTGACCACTTTAGTTTTGGAGAAAGCCAGCAAAATTTGCAAGTGTCTAGCTTGGGTGGCCCGGGTCAGCCAGGGCATGTGGCCGCAAACAGAGGACATTTTCCAGGGAAAAAAGAAGTCATTTCCCCAGGGTTTGGGCATCAGATGAAAGCTGGCATTCGGGGCTCTGAGGACATGCATTGGCCTGGTTTCTGACCACTTCAGATTTGGAGAAAGCCAGCAAAATTTGCAAGTGCCTACCGTGGGTGGCCTGTGTCATCCAGGGTGTGTGGCCCCAAACAGAGGCCATTTTTCAGGAGACGCAGGAGTAATTTTCCCAGGGTCTGGGCATCAGATGAAAGCTGGCATTGGGGGCCCTGGGCACCTGCATTGGCCTGGTTTCTGACCACTTTAGTTTTGGAGAAATCCAGCAACATTTTCAATTGTCTAGCTTGGGTGGCCAGGGTCGGCCAGTGCTATTGGACCCAAACAGAGGCCATTTTCCAGAGGACACAGGTGTCATTTCCCCAGGGTCTGGGTATCAGATGAAAGCTGACTTTTGGGGCTCTGAGCACCTGCATTGGCCTGGTTTCTGACCACATTAGTTTTGGTGAAAGCCAGCAACATTTCCATGTGCCTAGCGTGGGTGGCCTGCATCGTCCCGGGTGTGTGGCCCCAAACAGAGGCCATTTTTCAGGGGACACAGGAGTCATTTCCCCAGGGTCTGGGCATCAGATGAATGCTGACGTTTGGGGCTCTGAGCACCTGCATTGGCCTGGTTTCTGACCACTTTAGTTTTGGAGAAATCCAGCAAAATTTTCAATTGTCTAGCTTGGGTGGCCGGGGTGGGCCACGGCAAGTGGCCTCAAACAGAGGCTATTTTCCGGGAAAAATAGAAGTCATTTCCCCAGGGTCTCGGCATCAGATGAAAGCTGGCATTTGGGGCTCTGAGGACTTGCTTGTCCTCGTTTCTGGCAGCTTTCATTTTGGAGAAATCCAGCATTCTTTGCAAATTTCAAGCTTGGGTGTCCAGGGTTGGCCAGGGCGAATGGCTGCAAAGGGAGGCCATTTTCCAGGGAAAATGAAGTCATTTCCCCAGGATCTGGGCATCAGATGAAAGCTGGCTTTTGGGGCCCTGTGCACTTTCCTTGGAATCGTTTCTGGCGGCTTGAGTTTTGGAGAAATCCAGCAAAATTTTCAATTGTCTGGCTTGGGTGGCCAGGGTCGGTCAGGGCGAATGGCTGCAAAGCGAGGCCATTTTCCAGGGAAAATGAAGTCATTTCCCCAGGATCTGGGCATCAGATGAAAGCTGGCTTTTGGGGCCCTGTGCACTTTCCTTGGAATCGTTTCTGGCGGCTTGAGTTTTGGAGAAATCCAGCAACATTTTCAATTGTCTAGCTTTGGTGGCCAGGGTTGGCCAGGGCAAGTGACCACAAACAGAGGCCATATTCCAGGGGAAACACAAGCCATTTACCCAGTGTCTGGGCATCAGATGAAAGCTGGCGTTTGGGGCTTTGAGCACGTGCATTGGCCTGGTTTCTGACCACTTCAGATTTGGAGAAAGCCAGCAAAATTTGCAAGTGCCTAGCGTGGGTGGCCTGTGTCGTCCAGGGTGTGTGGCCCCAAACAGAGGCCATTTTTCAGGAGACACAGGAGTCGTTTCCCTAGGTTCTGGGCATCAGATGAAAGCTGGCTTTTGGGGCTCTGAGCACTTGCATTTGCCTCGTTTCTGGCAGCTTGAGGTTTCGAGAATTCCCACAAAATTTGCGAATGTTTGGCTTGGGTGTCCAGGGTTGGCCAGGGAGAGTGGCCGCAAACAGAGGCCAATTTCCAGAGGACACAGGTGTCATTTCCCCAGGGTCTGGGCATCAGATGAATGCTGACGTTTGGGGCTCTGAGCACCTGCATTGGCCTGGTTTCTGACCACTTTAGTTTTGGAGAAATCCAGCAAAATTTTCAATTGTCTAGCTTGGGTGGCCGGGGTGGGCCACGGCAAGTGGCCTCAAACAGAGGCTATTTTCCAGAGAAAAAAGAAGTCATTTCCCCAGTGATTGGGCATCAGATGAAAGCTGGCATTTGGGGCTCTGAGGACTTGCCTTGTCCTCGTTTCTGGCAGCTTTCATTTTGGAGAAATCCAGCATTCTTTGCAAATTTCAAGATTGGGTGTCCAGGGTTGGCCAGGGCAAGTGACCACAAACAGAGGCCATTTTCCAGGGGAAACACAAGCCATTTCCCCAGGGTCTGGGCATCAGATGAAAGCTGGCGTTCGGGGCTCTGAGCACCTGCATTGGCCTGGTTTCTGACCACTTTAGTTTTGGAGAAAGCCAGCAAAATTTGCAAGTGCCTAGGGTGGGTGGCCTGTGTCGTCCAGGGTGTGTGGCCCCAAACAGAGGCCATTTTTCAGGAGACACAGGAGTCGTTTCCCCAGGTTCTGGGCATCAGATGAAAGCTGGCTTTTGGGGCTCTGAGCACTTGCATTTGCCTCGTTTCTGGCAGCTTGAGGTTTCGAGAATTCCCACAAAATTTGCGAATGTTTGGCTTGGGTGTCCAGGGTTGGCCAGGGAGAGTGGCCGCAAACAGAGGCCAATTTCCCGAGGACACAGGTGTCATTTCCCCAGGGTCTGGGCATCAGATGAATGCTGACGTTTGGGGCTCTGAGCACCTGCATTGGCCTGGTTTCTGACCACTTTAGTTTTGGAGAAATCCAGCAAAATTTTCAATTGTCTAGCTTGGGTGGCCGGGGTGGGCCACGGCAAGTGGCCTCAAACAGAGGCTATTTTCCAGAGAAAAAAGAAGACATTTCCCCAGTGATTGGGCATCAGATGAAAGCTGGCATTTGGGGCTCTGAGGACTTGCCTTGTCCTCGTTTCTGGCAGCTTTCATTTTGGAGAAATCCAGCATTGTTTGCAAATTTCAAGATTGGGTGTCCAGGGTTGGCCAGGGCGAGTGGTCGCAAACAGAGGCCATTTTCCAGGGGAAACACAAGTCATTTCCCCAGGGTCTGGGCATCAGATGAAAGCTGGCTTTTGGGGCTCTGAGCACTTTCCTTGGAATCGTTTCTGGCGGCTTGAGTTTTGGAGAAATCCAGCATTGTTTGCAAATTTCAAGATTGGGTGTCCAGGGTTGGCCAGGGCGAGTGGTCGCAAACAGAGGCCATTTTCCAGGGGAAACACAGGCCATTTCCCCAGGGTCTGGGCATCAGATGAAAGCTGGAATTTGGGGCTCTGAGGACATGCATTGGCCCGGTTTCTGACCACTTCAGATTTGGAGAAAGCCAGCAGAATTTGCAAGTGCCTAGCGTGGGTGGCCCCAAACAGAGGCCATTTTTCAGGAGACACAGGAGTAATTTCCCCAGGGTCTGGGCATTAGATGAAAGCTGGCATTTGGGGCTCTGGGCACCTGCATTGGCCTGGTTTCTGACCACTTTAGTTTTGGAGAAATCCAGCAAAATTTTCAATTGTCTGGCTTGGGTGGACCGAGTCGTCCAGGGCGTGTGGCCCCAAAAAGAGGCCATTTTCCAGGGGAAACAGGTGTCATTTCCCCTGGATCTGGGCATCAGATGAAAGCTGGCATTTGGGGCTCTGAGGAGTTGCATTGGCCTGGTTTTGACCACTTTAGTTTTGGAGAAATCCAGCAACATTTTCAATTGTCTAGCTTGGGTGGCCAGGGTCAACCAGTGCTAGTGGCCACGAACAGAGGCCATTTTCCAGAGAAAAAAGAAGTCATTTCCCGAGGGTCTGGGCATCTGATGAAAGCTGGCGTTTGGGGCTCTGAGCACCTGCATTGGCCTGGTTTCTGACCACTTTAGTTTTGGAGAAAGCCAGCAAAATTTGCAAGTGTCTAGCTTGGGTGGCCCGGGTCAGCCAGGGCATGTGGCCGCAAACAGAGGACATTTTCCAGGGAAAAAAGAAGTCATTTCCCCAGGGTCTGGGCATCAGATGAAAGCTGGCATTCGGGGCTCTGAGGACATGCATTGGCCTGGTTTCTGACCACTTCAGATTTGGAGAAAGCCAGCAAAATTTGCAAGTGCCTACCGTGGGTGGCCTGTGTCATCCAGGGTGGGTGGCCCCAAACAGAGGCCATTTTTCAGGAGAGGCAGGAGTAATTTTCCCAGGGTCTGGGCATCAGATGAAAGCTGGCATTGGGGGCCCTGGGCACCTGCATTGGCCTGGTTTCTGACCACTTTAGTTTTGGAGAAATCCAGCAACATTTTCAATTGTCTAGCTTGGGTGGCCAGGGTTGGCCAGTGCTATTGGACCCAAACAGAGGCCATTTTCCAGAGGACACAGGTGTCATTTCCCCAGGGTCTGGGTATCAGATGAAAGCTGACTTTTGGGGCTCTGAGCACCTGCATTGGCCTGGTTTCTGACCACATTAGTTTTGGTGAAAGCCAGCAACATTTCCATGTGCCTAGCGTGGGTGGCCTGCATCGTCCCGGGTGTGTGGCCCCAAACAGAGGCCATTTTTCAGGGGACACAGGAGTCATTTCCCCAGGGTCTGGGCATCAGATGAATGCTGACGTTTGGGGCTCTGAGCACCTGCATTGGCCTGGTTTCTGACCACTTTAGTTTTGGAGAAATCCAGCAAAATTTTCAATTGTCTAGCTTGGGTGGCCGGGGTGGGCCAGGGCAAGTGGCCTCAAACAGAGGCTATTTTCCGGGAAAAATAGAAGTCATTTCCCCAGGGTCTCGGCATCAGATGAAAGCTGGCATTTGGGGCTCTGAGGACTTGCTTGTCCTCGTTTCTGGCAGCTTTCATTTTGGAGAAATCCAGCATTCTTTGCAAATTTCAAGCTTGGGTGTCCAGGGTTGGCCAGGGCGAATGGCTGCAAAGGGAGGCCATTTTCCAGGGAAAATGAAGTCATTTCCCCAGGATCTGGGCATCAGATGAAAGCTGGCTTTTGGGGCCCTGTGCACTTTCCTTGGAATCGTTTCTGGCGGCTTGAGTTTTGGAGAAATCCAGCAAAATTTTCAATTGTCTGGCTTGGGTGGCCAGGGTCGGTCAGGGCGAATGGCTGCAAAGCGAGGCCATTTTCCAGGGAAAATGAAGTCATTTCCCCAGGATCTGGGCATCAGATGAAAGCTGGCTTTTGGGGCCCTGTGCACTTTCCTTGGAATCGTTTCTGGCGGCTTGAGTTTTGGAGAAATCCAGCAACATTTTCAATTGTCTAGCTTTGGTGGCCAGGGTTGGCCAGGGCAAGTGACCACAAACAGAGGCCATATTCCAGGGGAAACACAAGCCATTTACCCAGTGTCTGGGCATCAGATGAAAGCTGGCGTTTGGGGCTTTGAGCACGTGCATTGGCCTGGTTTCTGACCACTTTAGTTTTGGAGAAAGCCAGCAAAATTTGCAAGTGCCTAGCGTGGGTGGCCTGTGTCGTCCAGGGTGTGTGGCCCCAAACAGAGGCCATTTTTCAGGAGACACAGGAGTCGTTTCCCCAGGTTCTGGGCATCAGATGAAAGCTGGCTTTTGGGGCTCTGAGCACTTGCATTTGCCTCGTTTCTGGCAGCTTGAGGTTTCGAGAATTCCCACAAAATTTGCGAATGTTTGGCTTGGGTGTCCAGGGTTGGCCAGGGAGAGTGGCCGCAAACAGAGGCCAATTTCCAGAGGACACAGGTGTCATTTCCCCAGGGTCTGGGCATCAGATGAATGCTGACGTTTGGGGCTCTGAGCACCTGCATTGGCCTGGTTTCTGACCACTTTAGTTTTGGAGAAATCCAGCAAAATTTTCAATTGTCTAGCTTGGGTGGCCGGGGTGGGCCACGGCAAGTGGCCTCAAACAGAGGCTATTTTCCAGAGAAAAAAGAAGTCATTTCCCCAGTGATTGGGCATCAGATGAAAGCTGGCATTTGGGGCTCTGAGGACTTGCCTTGTCCTCGTTTCTGGCAGCTTTCATTTTGGAGAAATCCAGCATTCTTTGCAAATTTCAAGATTGGGTGTCCAGGGTTGGCCAGGGCAAGTGACCACAAACAGAGGCCATTTTCCAGGGGAAACACAAGCCATTTCCCCAGGGTCTGGGCATCAGATGAAAGCTGGCGTTCGGGGCTCTGAGCACCTGCATTGGCCTGGTTTCTGACCACTTTAGTTTTGGAGAAAGCCAGCAAAATTTGCAAGTGCCTAGGGTGGGTGGCCTGTGTCGTCCAGGGTGTGTGGCCCCAAACAGAGGCCATTTTTCAGGAGACACAGGAGTCGTTTCCCCAGGTTCTGGGCATCAGATGAAAGCTGGCTTTTGGGGCTCTGAGCACTTGCATTTGCCTCGTTTCTGGCAGCTTGAGGTTTCGAGAATTCCCACAAAATTTGCGAATGTTTGGCTTGGGTGTCCAGGGTTGGCCAGGGAGAGTGGCCGCAAACAGAGGCCAATTTCCCGAGGACACAGGTGTCATTTCCCCAGGGTCTGGGCATCAGATGAATGCTGACGTTTGGGGCTCTGAGCACCTGCATTGGCCTGGTTTCTGACCACTTTAGTTTTGGAGAAATCCAGCAAAATTTTCAATTGTCTAGCTTGGGTGGCCGGGGTGGGCCACGGCAAGTGGCCTCAAACAGAGGCTATTTTCCAGAGAAAAAAGAAGTCATTTCCCCAGTGATTGGGCATCAGATGAAAGCTGGCATTTGGGGCTCTGAGGACTTGCCTTGTCCTCGTTTCTGGCAGCTTTCATTTTGGAGAAATCCAGCATTGTTTGCAAATTTCAAGATTGGGTGTCCAGGGTTGGCCAGGGCGAGTGGTCGCAAACAGAGGCCATTTTCCAGGGGAAACACAAGTCATTTCCCCAGGGTCTGGGCATCAGATGAAAGCTGGCTTTTGGGGCTCTGAGCACTTTCCTTGGAATCGTTTCTGGCGGCTTGAGTTTTGGAGAAATCCAGCATTGTTTGCAAATTTCAAGATTGGGTGTCCAGGGTTGGCCAGGGCGAGTGGTCGCAAACAGAGGCCATTTTCCAGGGGAAACACAGGCCATTTCCCCAGGGTCTGGGCATCAGATGAAAGCTGGCATTTGGGGCTCTGAGGACATGCATTGGCCCGGTTTCTGACCACTTCAGATTTGGAGAAAGCCAGCAGAATTTGCAAGTGCCTAGCGTGGGTGGCCCCAAACAGAGGCCATTTTTCAGGAGACACAGGAGTAATTTCCCCAGGGTCTGGGCATTAGATGAAAGCTGGCATTTGGGGCTCTGGGCACCTGCATTGGCCTGGTTTCTGACCACTTTAGTTTTGGAGAAATCCAGCAAAATTTTCAATTGTCTGGCTTGGGTGGACCGAGTCGTCCAGGGCGTGTGGCCCCAAAAAGAGGCCATTTTCCAGGGGAAACAGGTGTCATTTCCCCTGGATCTGGGCATCAGATGAAAGCTGGCATTTGGGGCTCTGAGGAGTTGCATTGGCCTGGTTTTGACCACTTTAGTTTTGGAGAAATCCAGCAACATTTTCAATTGTCTAGCTTGGGTGGCCAGGGTCAACCAGTGCTAGTGGCCACGAACAGAGGCCATTTTCCAGAGAAAAAAGAAGTCATTTCCCGAGGGTCTGGGCATCTGATGAAAGCTGGCGTTTGGGGCTCTGAGCACCTGCATTGGCCTGGTTTCTGACCACTTTAGTTTTGGAGAAAGCCAGCAAAATTTGCAAGTGTCTAGCTTGGGTGGCCCGGGTCAGCCAGGGCATGTGGCCGCAAACAGAGGACATTTTCCAGGGAAAAAAGAAGTCATTTCCCCAGGGTCTGGGCATCAGATGAAAGCTGGCATTCGGGGCTCTGAGGACATGCATTGGCCTGGTTTCTGACCACTTCAGATTTGGAGAAAGCCAGCAAAATTTGCAAGTGCCTACCGTGGGTGGCCTGTGTCATCCAGGGTGTGTGGCCCCAAACAGAGGCCATTTTTCAGGAGACGCAGGAGTAATTTTCCCAGGGTCTGGGCATCAGATGAAAGCTGGCATTTGGGGCCCTGGGCACCTGCATTGGCCTGGTTTCTGACCACTTTAGTTTTGGAGAAATCCAGCAAAATTTGCAAGTGTCTAGCTTGGGTGGCCCGGGTCGGCCAGTGCTATTGGACCCAAACAGAGGCCATTTTCCAGAGGACACAGGTGTCATTTCCCCAGGGTCTGGGTATCAGATGAAAGCTGACTTTTGGGGCTCTGAGCACCTGCATTGGCCTGGTTTCTGACCACATTAGTTTTGGTGAAAGCCAGCAACATTTCCATGTGCCTAGCGTGGGTGGCCTGCATCGTCCCGGGTGTGTGGCCCCAAACAGAGGCCATTTTTCAGGGGACACAGGAGTCATTTCCCCAGGGTCTGGGCATCAGATGAATGCTGACGTTTGGGGCTCTGAGCACCTGCATTGGCCTGGTTTCTGACCACTTTAGTTTTGGAGAAATCCAGCAAAATTTTCAATTGTCCAGCTTGGGTGGCCGGGGTGGGCCAGGGCAAGTGGACTCAAACAGAGGCTATTTTCCGGGAAAAATAGAAGTCATTTCCCCAGGGTCTCGGCATCAGATGAAAGCTGGCATTTGGGGCTCTGAGCGCTTGCATTTGCCTCGTTTCTGGCAGCTTGAGGTTTCGAGAATTTCCCCCAAAATTTGCAAATGTTTGACTTGGGTGTCCAGGGTTGGCCAGGGCGAGTGGCCGCAAACAGAGGCCATTTTCCAGAGAAAAAAGAAGTCATTTCCCCAGTGATTGGGCATCAGATGAAAGCTGGCATTTGGGGCTCTGAGGACTTGCCTTGTCCTCGTTTCTGGCAGCTTTCATTTTGGAGAAATCCAGCATTGTTTGCAAATTTCAACCTTGGGTGTCCATGGTTGGCCAGGGCGCGTGGCCGCAAACAGTGGCCATTTTCCAGAGAAAAAAGAAGTCATTTCCCCAGTGATAGGGCATCAGATGAAAGCTGGCGTTTGGGGCTCTGAGCACGTGCATTGGCCTGGTTTCTGACCACTTTAGTTTTGGAGAAAGCCTGCAAAATTTGCAAGTGTCTAGCTTGGGTGGCCCGGGTCAGCCAGGGCATGTGGCCTCAAACAGAGGCCATTTTGCAGGGAAAAAAGAAGTCATTTCCCCAGGGTCTGGGTATCAGATGAAAGTTGGCTTTTGGGGCTCTGAGCACTTTCCTTGGAATCGTTTCTGGCGGCTTGAGTTTTGGAGAAATCCAGCAAAATTTTCAATTGTCTAGCTTGGGTGGCCAGGGTCGGCCAGGGCGAATGGCTGAAAAGAGAGGCCATTTTCCAGGGAAAAAGGAAGTCATTTACCCAGTGTCTGGGCATCAGATGAAAGCTGGCGTTTGGGGCTTTGAGCACGTGCATTGGCCTGGTTTCTGACCACTTTAGTTTTGGAGAAAGCCAGCAAAATTTGCAAGTGTCTAGATTGGATGGACAGGGTGGGCCAGGGCAAGTGGCCTCAAACAGAGGCTATTTTCCGGGGAAAATAGAGGTCATTTCCCCAGGGTCTTGGTATCAGATGAAAGCTGGCATTTGGGGCTCTGAGGACTTGCTTGTCCTCGTTTCTGGCAGCTTTCATTTTGGAGAAATCCAGCATTGTTTGCAAATTTCAAGATTGGGTGTCCAGGGTTGGCCAGGGCGAGTGGTCGCAAACAGAGGCCATTTTCCAGGGGAAACACAAGTCATTTCCCCAGGGTCTGGGCATCAGATGAAAGCTGGCTTTTGGGGCTCTGAGCACTTTCCTTGGAATCGTTTCTGGCGGCTTGAGTTTTGGAGAAATCCAGCATTGTTTGCAAATTTCAAGATTGGGTGTCCAGGGTTGGCCAGGGCGAGTGGTCGCAAACAGAGGCCATTTTCCAGGGGAAACACAGGCCATTTCCCCAGGGTCTGGGCATCAGATGAAAGCTGGCATTTGGGGCTCTGAGGACATGCATTGGCCCGGTTTCTGACCACTTCAGATTTGGAGAAAGCCAGCAGAATTTGCAAGTGCCTAGCGTGGGTGGCCCCAAACAGAGGCCATTTTTCAGGAGACACAGGAGTAATTTCCCCAGGGTCTGGGCATTAGATGAAAGCTGGCATTTGGGGCTCTGGGCACCTGCATTGGCCTGGTTTCTGACCACTTTAGTTTTGGAGAAATCCAGCAAAATTTTCAATTGTCTGGCTTGGGTGGACCGAGTCGTCCAGGGCGTGTGGCCCCAAAAAGAGGCCATTTTCCAGGGGAAACAGGTGTCATTTCCCCTGGATCTGGGCATCAGATGAAAGCTGGCATTTGGGGCTCTGAGGAGTTGCATTGGCCTGGTTTTGACCACTTTAGTTTTGGAGAAATCCAGCAACATTTTCAATTGTCTAGCTTGGGTGGCCAGGGTCAACCAGTGCTAGTGGCCACGAACAGAGGCCATTTTCCAGAGAAAAAAGAAGTCATTTCCCGAGGGTCTGGGCATCTGATGAAAGCTGGCGTTTGGGGCTCTGAGCACCTGCATTGGCCTGGTTTCTGACCACTTTAGTTTTGGAGAAAGCCAGCAAAATTTGCAAGTGTCTAGCTTGGGTGGCCCGGGTCAGCCAGGGCATGTGGCCGCAAACAGAGGACATTTTCCAGGGAAAAAAGAAGTCATTTCCCCAGGGTCTGGGCATCAGATGAAAGCTGGCATTCGGGGCTCTGAGGACATGCATTGGCCTGGTTTCTGACCACTTCAGATTTGGAGAAAGCCAGCAAAATTTGCAAGTGCCTACCGTGGGTGGCCTGTGTCATCCAGGGTGTGTGGCCCCAAACAGAGGCCATTTTTCAGGAGAGGCAGGAGTAATTTTCCCAGGGTCTGGGCATCAGATGAAAGCTGGCATTGGGGGCCCTGGGCACCTGCATTGGCCTGGTTTCTGACCACTTTAGTTTTGGAGAAATCCAGCAACATTTTCAATTGTCTAGCTTGGGTGGCCAGGGTCGGCCAGTGCTATTGGACCCAAACAGAGGCCATTTTCCAGAGGACACAGGTGTCATTTCCCCAGGGTCTGGGTATCAGATGAAAGCTGACTTTTGGGGCTCTGAGCACCTGCATTGGCCTGGTTTCTGACCACATTAGTTTTGGTGAAAGCCAGCAACATTTCCATGTGCCTAGCGTGGGTGGCCTGCATCGTCCCGGGTGTGTGGCCCCAAACAGAGGCCATTTTTCAGGGGACACAGGAGTCATTTCCCCAGGGTCTGGGCATCAGATGAATGCTGACGTTTGGGGCTCTGAGCACCTGCATTGGCCTGGTTTCTGACCACTTTAGTTTTGGAGAAATCCAGCAAAATTTTCAATTGTCTAGCTTGGGTGGCCGGGGTGGGCCAGGGCAAGTGGCCTCAAACAGAGGCTATTTTCCGGGAAAAATAGAAGTCATTTCCCCAGGGTCTCGGCATCAGATGAAAGCTGGCATTTGGGGCTCTGAGGACTTGCTTGTCCTCGTTTCTGGCAGCTTTCATTTTGGAGAAATCCAGCATTCTTTGCAAATTTCAAGCTTGGGTGTCCAGGGTTGGCCAGGGCGAATGGCTGCAAAGGGAGGCCATTTTCCAGGGAAAATGAAGTCATTTCCCCAGGATCTGGGCATCAGATGAAAGCTGGCTTTTGGGGCCCTGTGCACTTTCCTTGGAATCGTTTCTGGCGGCTTGAGTTTTGGAGAAATCCAGCAAAATTTTCAATTGTCTGGCTTGGGTGGCCAGGGTCGGTCAGGGCGAATGGCTGCAAAGCGAGGCCATTTTCCAGGGAAAATGAAGTCATTTCCCCAGGATCTGGGCATCAGATGAAAGCTGGCTTTTGGGGCCCTGTGCACTTTCCTTGGAATCGTTTCTGGCGGCTTGAGTTTTGGAGAAATCCAGCAACATTTTCAATTGTCTAGCTTTGGTGGCCAGGGTTGGCCAGGGCAAGTGACCACAAACAGAGGCCATATTCCAGGGGAAACACAAGCCATTTACCCAGTGTCTGGGCATCAGATGAAAGCTGGCGTTTGGGGCTTTGAGCACGTGCATTGGCCTGGTTTCTGACCACTTTAGTTTTGGAGAAAGCCAGCAAAATTTGCAAGTGCCTAGCGTGGGTGGCCTGTGTCGTCCAGGGTGTGTGGCCCCAAACAGAGGCCATTTTTCAGGAGACACAGGAGTCGTTTCCCCAGGTTCTGGGCATCAGATGAAAGCTGGCTTTTGGGGCTCTGAGCACTTGCATTTGCCTCGTTTCTGGCAGCTTGAGGTTTCGAGAATTCCCACAAAATTTGCGAATGTTTGGCTTGGGTGTCCAGGGTTGGCCAGGGAGAGTGGCCGCAAACAGAGGACAATTTCCAGAGGACACAGGTGTCATTTCCCCAGGGTCTGGGCATCAGATGAATGCTGACGTTTGGGGCTCTGAGCACCTGCATTGGCCTGGTTTCTGACCACTTTAGTTTTGGAGAAATCCAGCAAAATTTTCAATTGTCTAGCTTGGGTGGCCGGGGTGGGCCACGGCAAGTGGCCTCAAACAGAGGCTATTTTCCAGAGAAAAAAGAAGTCATTTCCCCTGTGATTGGGCATCAGATGAAAGCTGGCATTTGGGGCTCTGAGGACTTGCCTTGTCCTCGTTTCTGGCAGCTTTCATTTTGGAGAAATCCAGCATTCTTTGCAAATTTCAAGATTGGGTGTCCAGCGTTGGCCAGGGCAAGTGACCACAAACAGAGGCCATTTTCCAGGGGAAACACAAGCCATTTCCCCAGGGTCTGGGCATCAGATGAAAGCTGGCGTTCGGGGCTCTGAGCACCTGCATTGGCCTGGTTTCTGACCACTTTAGTTTTGGAGAAAGCCAGCAAAATTTGCAAGTGCCTAGGGTGGGTGGCCTGTGTCGTCCAGGGTGTGTGGCCCCAAACAGAGGCCATTTTTCAGGAGACACAGGAGTCGTTTCCCCAGGTTCTGGGCATCAGATGAAAGCTGGCTTTTGGGGCTCTGAGCACTTGCATTTGCCTCGTTTCTGGCAGCTTGAGGTTTCGAGAATTCCCACAAAATTTGCGAATGTTTGGCTTGGGTGTCCAGGGTTGGCCAGGGAGAGTGGCCGCAAACAGAGGCCAATTTCCCGAGGACACAGGTGTCATTTCCCCAGGGTCTGGGCATCAGATGAATGCTGACGTTTGGGGCTCTGAGCACCTGCATTGGCCTGGTTTCTGACCACTTTAGTTTTGGAGAAATCCAGCAAAATTTTCAATTGTCTAGCTTGGGTGGCCGGGGTGGGCCACGGCAAGTGGCCTCAAACAGAGGCTATTTTCCAGAGAAAAAAGAAGTCATTTCCCCAGTGATTGGGCATCAGATGAAAGCTGGCATTTGGGGCTCTGAGGACTTGCCTTGTCCTCGTTTCTGGCAGCTTTCATTTTGGAGAAATCCAGCATTGTTTGCAAATTTCAAGATTGGGTGTCCAGGGTTGGCCAGGGCGAGTGGTCGCAAACAGAGGCCATTTTCCAGGGGAAACACAAGTCATTTCCCCAGGGTCTGGGCATCAGATGAAAGCTGGCTTTTGGGGCTCTGAGCACTTTCCTTGGAATCGTTTCTGGCGGCTTGAGTTTTGGAGAAATCCAGCATTGTTTGCAAATTTCAAGATTGGGTGTCCAGGGTTGGCCAGGGCGAGTGGTCGCAAACAGAGGCCATTTTCCAGGGGAAACACAGGCCATTTCCCCAGGGTCTGGGCATCAGATGAAAGCTGGCATTTGGGGCTCTGAGGACATGCATTGGCCCGGTTTCTGACCACTTCAGATTTGGAGAAAGCCAGCAGAATTTGCAAGTGCCTAGCGTGGGTGGCCCCAAACAGAGGCCATTTTTCAGGAGACACAGGAGTAATTTCCCCAGGGTCTGGGCATTAGATGAAAGCTGGCATTTGGGGCTCTGGGCACCTGCATTGGCCTGGTTTCTGACCACTTTAGTTTTGGAGAAATCCAGCAAAATTTTCAATTGTCTGGCTTGGGTGGACCGAGTCGTCCAGGGCGTGTGGCCCCAAAAAGAGGCCATTTTCCAGGGGAAACAGGTGTCATTTCCCCTGGATCTGGGCATCAGATGAAAGCTGGCATTTGGGGCTCTGAGGAGTTGCATTGGCCTGGTTTTGACCACTTTAGTTTTGGAGAAATCCAGCAACATTTTCAATTGTCTAGCTTGGGTGGCCAGGGTCAACCAGTGCTAGTGGCCACGAACAGAGGCCATTTTCCAGAGAAAAAAGAAGTCATTTCCCGAGGGTCTGGGCATCTGATGAAAGCTGGCGTTTGGGGCTCTGAGCACCTGCATTGGCCTGGTTTCTGACCACTTTAGTTTTGGAGAAAGCCAGCAAAATTTGCAAGTGTCTAGCTTGGGTGGCCCGGGTCAGCCAGGGCATGTGGCCGCAAACAGAGGACATTTTCCAGGGAAAAAAGAAGTCATTTCCCCAGGGTCTGGGCATCAGATGAAAGCTGGCATTCGGGGCTCTGAGGACATGCATTGGCCTGGTTTCTGACCACTTCAGATTTGGAGAAAGCCAGCAAAATTTGCAAGTGCCTACCGTGGGTGGCCTGTGTCATCCAGGGTGTGTGGCCCCAAACAGAGGCCATTTTTCAGGAGAGGCAGGAGTAATTTTCCCAGGGTCTGGGCATCAGATGAAAGCTGGCATTGGGGGCCCTGGGCACCTGCATTGGCCTGGTTTCTGACCACTTTAGTTTTGGAGAAATCCAGCAACATTTTCAATTGTCTAGCTTGGGTGGCCAGGGTCGGCCAGTGCTATTGGACCCAAACAGAGGCCATTTTCCAGAGGACACAGGTGTCATTTCCCCAGGGTCTGGGTATCAGATGAAAGCTGACTTTTGGGGCTCTGAGCACCTGCATTGGCCTGGTTTCTGACCACATTAGTTTTGGTGAAAGCCAGCAACATTTCCATGTGCCTAGCGTGGGTGGCCTGCATCGTCCCGGGTGTGTGGCCCCAAACAGAGGCCATTTTTCAGGGGACACAGGAGTCATTTCCCCAGGGTCTGGGCATCAGATGAATGCTGACGTTTGGGGCTCTGAGCACCTGCATTGGCCTGGTTTCTGACCACTTTAGTTTTGGAGAAATCCAGCAAAATTTTCAATTGTCTAGCTTGGGTGGCCGGGGTGGGCCAGGGCAAGTGGCCTCAAACAGAGGCTATTTTCCGGGAAAAATAGAAGTCATTTCCCCAGGGTCTCGGCATCAGATGAAAGCTGGCATTTGGGGCTCTGAGGACTTGCTTGTCCTCGTTTCTGGCAGCTTTCATTTTGGAGAAATCCAGCATTCTTTGCAAATTTCAAGCTTGGGTGTCCAGGGTTGGCCAGGGCGAATGGCTGCAAAGGGAGGCCATTTTCCAGGGAAAATGAAGTCATTTCCCCAGGATCTGGGCATCAGATGAAAGCTGGCTTTTGGGGCCCTGTGCACTTTCCTTGGAATCGTTTCTGGCGGCTTGAGTTTTGGAGAAATCCAGCAAAATTTTCAATTGTCTGGCTTGGGTGGCCAGGGTCGGTCAGGGCGAATGGCTGCAAAGCGAGGCCATTTTCCAGGGAAAATGAAGTCATTTCCCCAGGATCTGGGCATCAGATGAAAGCTGGCTTTTGGGGCCCTGTGCACTTTCCTTGGAATCGTTTCTGGCGGCTTGAGTTTTGGAGAAATCCAGCAACATTTTCAATTGTCTAGCTTTGGTGGCCAGGGTTGGCCAGGGCAAGTGACCACAAACAGAGGCCATATTCCAGGGGAAACACAAGCCATTTACCCAGTGTCTGGGCATCAGATGAAAGCTGGCGTTTGGGGCTTTGAGCACGTGCATTGGCCTGGTTTCTGACCACTTTAGTTTTGGAGAAAGCCAGCAAAATTTGCAAGTGCCTAGCGTGGGTGGCCTGTGTCGTCCAGGGTGTGTGGCCCCAAACAGAGGCCATTTTTCAGGAGACACAGGAGTCGTTTCCCCAGGTTCTGGGCATCAGATGAAAGCTGGCTTTTGGGGCTCTGAGCACTTGCATTTGCCTCGTTTCTGGCAGCTTGAGGTTTCGAGAATTCCCACAAAATTTGCGAATGTTTGGCTTGGGTGTCCAGGGTTGGCCAGGGAGAGTGGCCGCAAACAGAGGCCAATTTCCAGAGGACACAGGTGTCATTTCCCCAGGGTCTGGGCATCAGATGAATGCTGACGTTTGGGGCTCTGAGCACCTGCATTGGCCTGGTTTCTGACCACTTTAGTTTTGGAGAAATCCATCAAAATTTTCAATTGTCTAGCTTGGGTGGCCGGGGTGGGCCACGGCAAGTGGCCTCAAACAGAGGCTATTTTCCAGAGAAAAAAGAAGTCATTTCCCCAGTGATTGGGCATCAGATGAAAGCTGGCATTTGGGGCTCTGAGGACTTGCCTTGTCCTCGTTTCTGGCAGCTTTCATTTTGGAGAAATCCAGCATTCTTTGCAAATTTCAAGATTGGGTGTCCAGGGTTGGCCAGGGCAAGTGACCACAAACAGAGGCCATTTTCCAGGGGAAACACAAGCCATTTCCCCAGGGTCTGGGCATCAGATGAAAGCTGGCGTTCGGGGCTCTGAGCACCTGCATTGGCCTGGTTTCTGACCACTTTAGTTTTGGAGAAAGCCAGCAAAATTTGCAAGTGCCTAGGGTGGGTGGCCTGTGTCGTCCAGGGTGTGTGGCCCCAAACAGAGGCCATTTTTCAGGAGACACAGGAGTCGTTTCCCCAGGTTCTGGGCATCAGATGAAAGCTGGCTTTTGGGGCTCTGAGCACTTGCATTTGCCTCATTTCTGGCAGCTTGAGGTTTCGAGAATTCCCACAAAATTTGCGAATGTTTGGCTTGGGTGTCCAGGGTTGGCCAGGGAGAGTGGCCGCAAACAGAGGCCAATTTCCCGAGGACACAGGTGTCATTTCCCCAGGGTCTGGGCATCAGATGAATGCTGACGTTTGGGGCTCTGAGCACCTGCATTGGCCTGGTTTCTGACCACTTTAGTTTTGGAGAAATCCAGCAAAATTTTCAATTGTCTAGCTTGGGTGGCCGGGGTGGGCCACGGCAAGTGGCCTCAAACAGAGGCTATTTTCCAGAGAAAAAAGAAGTCATTTCCCCAGTGATTGGGCATCAGATGAAAGCTGGCATTTGGGGCTCTGAGGACTTGCCTTGTCCTCGTTTCTGGCAGCTTTCATTTTGGAGAAATCCAGCATTGTTTGCAAATTTCAAGATTGGGTGTCCAGGGTTGGCCAGGGCGAGTGGTCGCAAACAGAGGCCATTTTCCAGGGGAAACACAAGTCATTTCCCCAGGGTCTGGGCATCAGATGAAAGCTGGCTTTTGGGGCTCTGAGCACTTTCCTTGGAATCGTTTCTGGCGGCTTGAGTTTTGGAGAAATCCAGCATTGTTTGCAAATTTCAAGATTGGGTGTCCAGGGTTGGCCAGGGCGAGTGGTCGCAAACAGAGGCCATTTTCCAGGGGAAACACAGGCCATTTCCCCAGGGTCTGGGCATCAGATGAAAGCTGGCATTTGGGGCTCTGAGGACATGCATTGGCCCGGTTTCTGACCACTTCAGATTTGGAGAAAGCCAGCAGAATTTGCAAGTGCCTAGCGTGGGTGGCCCCAAACAGAGGCCATTTTTCAGGAGACACAGGAGTAATTTCCCCAGGGTCTGGGCATCAGATGAAAGCTGGCATTTGGGGCTCTGAGGAGTTGCATTGGCCTGGTTTTGACCACTTTAGTTTTGGAGAAATCCAGCAACATTTTCAATTGTCTAGCTTGGGTGGCCAGGGTCAACCAGTGCTAGTGGCCACGAACAGAGGCCATTTTCCAGAGAAAAAAGAAGTCATTTCCCGAGGGTCTGGGCATCTGATGAAAGCTGGCGTTTGGGGCTCTGAGCACCTGCATTGGCCTGGTTTCTGACCACTTTAGTTTTGGAGAAAGCCAGCAAAATTTGCAAGTGTCTAGCTTGGGTGGCCCGGGTCAGCCAGGGCATGTGGCCGCAAACAGAGGACATTTTCCAGGGAAAAAAGAAGTCATTTCCCCAGGGTCTGGGCATCAGATGAAAGCTGGCATTCGGGGCTCTGAGGACATGCATTGGCCTGGTTTCTGACCACTTCAGATTTGGAGAAAGCCAGCAAAATTTGCAAGTGCCTACCGTGGGTGGCCTGTGTCATCCAGGGTGTGTGGCCCCAAACAGAGGCCATTTTTCAGGAGACGCAGGAGTAATTTTCCCAGGGTCTGGGCATCAGATGAAAGCTGGCATTTGGGGCCCTGGGCACCTGCATTGGCCTGGTTTCTGACCACTTTAGTTTTGGAGAAATCCAGCAAAATTTTCAATTGTCTAGCTTGGGTGGCCAGGGTCGGCCAGTGCTATTGGACCCAAACAGAGGCCATTTTCCAGAGGACACAGGTGTCATTTCCCCAGGGTCTGGGTATCAGATGAAAGCTGACTTTTGGGGCTCTGAGCACCTGCATTGGCCTGGTTTCTGACCACATTAGTTTTGGTGAAAGCCAGCAACATTTCCATGTGCCTAGCGTGGGTGGCCTGCATCGTCCCGGGTGTGTGGCCCCAAACAGAGGCCATTTTTCAGGGGACACAGGAGTCATTTCCCCAGGGTCTGGGCATCAGATGAATGCTGACGTTTGGGGCTCTGAGCACCTGCATTGGCCTGGTTTCTGACCACTTTAGTTTTGGAGAAATCCAGCAAAATTTTCAATTGTCCAGCTTGGGTGGCCGGGGTGGGCCAGGGCAAGTGGACTCAAACAGAGGCTATTTTCCGGGAAAAATAGAAGTCATTTCCCCAGGGTCTCGGCATCAGATGAAAGCTGGCATTTGGGGCTCTGAGCGCTTGCATTTGCCTCGTTTCTGGCAGCTTGAGGTTTCGAGAATTTCCCCCAAAATTTGCAAATGTTTGACTTGGGTGTCCAGGGTTGGCCAGGGCGAGTGGCCGCAAACAGAGGCCATTTTCCAGAGAAAAAAGAAGTCATTTCCCCAGTGATTGGGCATCAGATGAAAGCTGGCATTTGGGGCTCTGAGGACTTGCCTTGTCCTCGTTTCTGGCAGCTTTCATTTTGGAGAAATCCAGCATTGTTTGCAAATTTCAAGATTGGGTGTCCAGGGTTGGCCAGGGCGAGTGGTCGCAAACAGAGGCCATTTTCCAGGGGAAACACAGGCCATTTCCCCAGGGTCTGGGCATCAGATGAAAGCTGGCATTTGGGGCTCTGAGGACATGCATTGGCCCGGTTTCTGACCACTTCAGATTTGGAGAAAGCCAGCAGAATTTGCAAGTGCCTAGCGTGGGTGGCCCCAAACAGAGGCCATTTTTCAGGAGACACAGGAGTAATTTCCCCAGGGTCTGGGCATTAGATGAAAGCTGGCATTTGGGGCTCTGGGCACCTGCATTGGCCTGGTTTCTGACCACTTTAGTTTTGGAGAAATCCAGCAAAATTTTCAATTGTCTGGCTTGGGTGGACCGAGTCGTCCAGGGCGTGTGGCCCCAAAAAGAGGCCATTTTCCAGGGGAAACAGGTGTCATTTCCCCTGGATCTGGGCATCAGATGAAAGCTGGCATTTGGGGCTCTGAGGAGTTGCATTGGCCTGGTTTTGACCACTTTAGTTTTGGAGAAATCCAGCAACATTTTCAATTGTCTAGCTTGGGTGGCCAGGGTCAACCAGTGCTAGTGGCCACGAACAGAGGCCATTTTCCAGAGAAAAAAGAAGTCATTTCCCGAGGGTCTGGGCATCTGATGAAAGCTGGCGTTTGGGGCTCTGAGCACCTGCATTGGCCTGGTTTCTGACCACTTTAGTTTTGGAGAAAGCCAGCAAAATTTGCAAGTGTCTAGCTTGGGTGGCCCGGGTCAGCCAGGGCATGTGGCCGCAAACAGAGGACATTTTCCAGGGAAAAAAGAAGTCATTTCCCCAGGGTCTGGGCATCAGATGAAAGCTGGCATTCGGGGCTCTGAGGACATGCATTGGCCTGGTTTCTGACCACTTCAGATTTGGAGAAAGCCAGCAAAATTTGCAAGTGCCTACCGTGGGTGGCCTGTGTCATCCAGGGTGTGTGGCCCCAAACAGAGGCCATTTTTCAGGAGACGCAGGAGTAATTTTCCCAGGGTCTGGGCATCAGATGAAAGCTGGCATTTGGGGCCCTGGGCACCTGCATTGGCCTGGTTTCTGACCACTTTAGTTTTGGAGAAATCCAGCAAAATTTTCAATTGTCTAGCTTGGGTGGCCAGGGTCGGCCAGTGCTATTGGACCCAAACAGAGGCCATTTTCCAGAGGACACAGGTGTCATTTCCCCAGGGTCTGGGTATCAGATGAAAGCTGACTTTTGGGGCTCTGAGCACCTGCATTGGCCTGGTTTCTGACCACATTAGTTTTGGTGAAAGCCAGCAACATTTCCATGTGCCTAGCGTGGGTGGCCTGCATCGTCCCGGGTGTGTGGCCCCAAACAGAGGCCATTTTTCAGGGGACACAGGAGTCATTTCCCCAGGGTCTGGGCATCAGATGAATGCTGACGTTTGGGGCTCTGAGCACCTGCATTGGCCTGGTTTCTGACCACTTTAGTTTTGGAGAAATCCAGCAAAATTTTCAATTGTCCAGCTTGGGTGGCCGGGGTGGGCCAGGGCAAGTGGACTCAAACAGAGGCTATTTTCCGGGAAAAATAGAAGTCATTTCCCCAGGGTCTCGGCATCAGATGAAAGCTGGCATTTGGGGCTCTGAGCGCTTGCATTTGCCTCGTTTCTGGCAGCTTGAGGTTTCGAGAATTTCCCCCAAAATTTGCAAATGTTTGACTTGGGTGTCCAGGGTTGGCCAGGGCGAGTGGCCGCAAACAGAGGCCATTTTCCAGAGAAAAAAGAAGTCATTTCCCCAGTGATTGGGCATCAGATGAAAGCTGGCATTTGGGGCTCTGAGGACTTGCCTTGTCCTCGTTTCTGGCAGCTTTCATTTTGGAGAAATCCAGCATTGTTTGCAAATTTCAACCTTGGGTGTCCATGGTTGGCCAGGGCGCGTGGCCGCAAACAGTGGCCATTTTCCAGAGAAAAAAGAAGTCATTTCCCCAGTGATAGGGCATCAGATGAAAGCTGGCGTTTGGGGCTCTGAGCACGTGCATTGGCCTGGTTTCTGACCACTTTAGTTTTGGAGAAAGCCTGCAAAATTTGCAAGTGTCTAGCTTGGGTGGCCCGGGTCAGCCAGGGCATGTGGCCTCAAACAGAGGCCATTTTGCAGGGAAAAAAGAAGTCATTTCCCCAGGGTCTGGGTATCAGATGAAAGTTGGCTTTTGGGGCTCTGAGCACTTTCCTTGGAATCGTTTCTGGCGGCTTGAGTTTTGGAGAAATCCAGCAAAATTTTCAATTGTCTAGCTTGGGTGGCCAGGGTCGGCCAGGGCGAATGGCTGCAAAGAGAGGCCATTTTCCAGGGAAAAAGGAAGTCATTTACCCAGTGTCTGGGCATCAGATGAAAGCTGGCGTTTGGGGCTTTGAGCACGTGCATTGGCCTGGTTTCTGACCACTTTAGTTTTGGAGAAAGCCAGCAAAATTTGCAAGTGTCTAGATTGGATGGACAGGGTGGGCCAGGGCAAGTGGCCTCAAACAGAGGCTATTTTCCGGGGAAAATAGAGGTCATTTCCCCAGGGTCTTGGTATCAGATGAAAGCTGGCATTTGGGGCTCTGAGGACTTGCTTGTCCTCGTTTCTGGCAGCTTTCATTTTGGAGAAATCCAGCATTGTTTGCAAATTTCAAGATTGGGTGTCCAGGGTTGGCCAGGGCGAGTGGTCGCAAACAGAGGCCATTTTCCAGGGGAAACACAAGTCATTTCCCCAGGGTCTGGGCATCAGATGAAAGCTGGCTTTTGGGGCTCTGAGCACTTTCCTTGGAATCGTTTCTGGCGGCTTGAGTTTTGGAGAAATCCAGCATTGTTTGCAAATTTCAAGATTGGGTGTCCAGGGTTGGCCAGGGCGAGTGGTCGCAAACAGAGGCCATTTTCCAGGGGAAACACAGGCCATTTCCCCAGGGTCTGGGCATCAGATGAAAGCTGGCATTTGGGGCTCTGAGGACATGCATTGGCCCGGTTTCTGACCACTTCAGATTTGGAGAAAGCCAGCAGAATTTGCAAGTGCCTAGCGTGGGTGGCCCCAAACAGAGGCCATTTTTCAGGAGACACAGGAGTAATTTCCCCAGGGTCTGGGCATTAGATGAAAGCTGGCATTTGGGGCTCTGGGCACCTGCATTGGCCTGGTTTCTGACCACTTTAGTTTTGGAGAAATCCAGCAAAATTTTCAATTGTCTGGCTTGGGTGGACCGAGTCGTCCAGGGCGTGTGGCCCCAAAAAGAGGCCATTTTCCAGGGGAAACAGGTGTCATTTCCCCTGGATCTGGGCATCAGATGAAAGCTGGCATTTGGGGCTCTGAGGAGTTGCATTGGCCTGGTTTTGACCACTTTAGTTTTGGAGAAATCCAGCAACATTTTCAATTGTCTAGCTTGGGTGGCCAGGGTCAACCAGTGCTAGTGGCCACGAACAGAGGCCATTTTCCAGAGAAAAAAGAAGTCATTTCCCGAGGGTCTGGGCATCTGATGAAAGCTGGCGTTTGGGGCTCTGAGCACCTGCATTGGCCTGGTTTCTGACCACTTTAGTTTTGGAGAAAGCCAGCAAAATTTGCAAGTGTCTAGCTTGGGTGGCCCGGGTCAGCCAGGGCATGTGGCCGCAAACAGAGGACATTTTCCAGGGAAAAAAGAAGTCATTTCCCCAGGGTCTGGGCATCAGATGAAAGCTGGCATTCGGGGCTCTGAGGACATGCATTGGCCTGGTTTCTGACCACTTCAGATTTGGAGAAAGCCAGCAAAATTTGCAAGTGCCTACCGTGGGTGGCCTGTGTCATCCAGGGTGTGTGGCCCCAAACAGAGGCCATTTTTCAGGAGAGGCAGGAGTAATTTTCCCAGGGTCTGGGCATCAGATGAAAGCTGGCATTGGGGGCCCTGGGCACCTGCATTGGCCTGGTTTCTGACCACTTTAGTTTTGGAGAAATCCAGCAACATTTTCAATTGTCTAGCTTGGGTGGCCAGGGTCGGCCAGTGCTATTGGACCCAAACAGAGGCCATTTTCCAGAGGACACAGGTGTCATTTCCCCAGGGTCTGGGTATCAGATGAAAGCTGACTTTTGGGGCTCTGAGCACCTGCATTGGCCTGGTTTCTGACCACATTAGTTTTGGTGAAAGCCAGCAACATTTCCATGTGCCTAGCGTGGGTGGCCTGCATCGTCCCGGGTGTGTGGCCCCAAACAGAGGCCATTTTTCAGGGGACACAGGAGTCATTTCCCCAGGGTCTGGGCATCAGATGAATGCTGACGTTTGGGGCTCTGAGCACCTGCATTGGCCTGGTTTCTGACCACTTTAGTTTTGGAGAAATCCAGCAAAATTTTCAATTGTCTAGCTTGGGTGGCCGGGGTGGGCCAGGGCAAGTGGCCTCAAACAGAGGCTATTTTCCGGGAAAAATAGAAGTCATTTCCCCAGGGTCTCGGCATCAGATGAAAGCTGGCATTTGGGGCTCTGAGGACTTGCTTGTCCTCGTTTCTGGCAGCTTTCATTTTGGAGAAATCCAGCATTCTTTGCAAATTTCAAGCTTGGGTGTCCAGGGTTGGCCAGGGCGAATGGCTGCAAAGGGAGGCCATTTTCCAGGGAAAATGAAGTCATTTCCCCAGGATCTGGGCATCAGATGAAAGCTGGCTTTTGGGGCCCTGTGCACTTTCCTTGGAATCGTTTCTGGCGGCTTGAGTTTTGGAGAAATCCAGCAAAATTTTCAATTGTCTGGCTTGGGTGGCCAGGGTCGGTCAGGGCGAATGGCTGCAAAGCGAGGCCATTTTCCAGGGAAAATGAAGTCATTTCCCCAGGATCTGGGCATCAGATGAAAGCTGGCTTTTGGGGCCCTGTGCACTTTCCTTGGAATCGTTTCTGGCGGCTTGAGTTTTGGAGAAATCCAGCAACATTTTCAATTGTCTAGCTTTGGTGGCCAGGGTTGGCCAGGGCAAGTGACCACAAACAGAGGCCATATTCCAGGGGAAACACAAGCCATTTACCCAGTGTCTGGGCATCAGATGAAAGCTGGCGTTTGGGGCTTTGAGCACGTGCATTGGCCTGGTTTCTGACCACTTTAGTTTTGGAGAAAGCCAGCAAAATTTGCAAGTGCCTAGCGTGGGTGGCCTGTGTCGTCCAGGGTGTGTGGCCCCAAACAGAGGCCATTTTTCAGGAGACACAGGAGTCGTTTCCCCAGGTTCTGGGCATCAGATGAAAGCTGGCTTTTGGGGCTCTGAGCACTTGCATTTGCCTCGTTTCTGGCAGCTTGAGGTTTCGAGAATTCCCACAAAATTTGCGAATGTTTGGCTTGGGTGTCCAGGGTTGGCCAGGGAGAGTGGCCGCAAACAGAGGACAATTTCCAGAGGACACAGGTGTCATTTCCCCAGGGTCTGGGCATCAGATGAATGCTGACGTTTGGGGCTCTGAGCACCTGCATTGGCCTGGTTTCTGACCACTTTAGTTTTGGAGAAATCCAGCAAAATTTTCAATTGTCTAGCTTGGGTGGCCGGGGTGGGCCACGGCAAGTGGCCTCAAACAGAGGCTATTTTCCAGAGAAAAAAGAAGTCATTTCCCCTGTGATTGGGCATCAGATGAAAGCTGGCATTTGGGGCTCTGAGGACTTGCCTTGTCCTCGTTTCTGGCAGCTTTCATTTTGGAGAAATCCAGCATTCTTTGCAAATTTCAAGATTGGGTGTCCAGGGTTGGCCAGGGCAAGTGACCACAAACAGAGGCCATTTTCCAGGGGAAACACAAGCCATTTCCCCAGGGTCTGGGCATCAGATGAAAGCTGGCGTTCGGGGCTCTGAGCACCTGCATTGGCCTGGTTTCTGACCACTTTAGTTTTGGAGAAAGCCAGCAAAATTTGCAAGTGCCTAGGGTGGGTGGCCTGTGTCGTCCAGGGTGTGTGGCCCCAAACAGAGGCCATTTTTCAGGAGACACAGGAGTCGTTTCCCCAGGTTCTGGGCATCAGATGAAAGCTGGCTTTTGGGGCTCTGAGCACTTGCATTTGCCTCGTTTCTGGCAGCTTGAGGTTTCGAGAATTCCCACAAAATTTGCGAATGTTTGGCTTGGGTGTCCAGGGTTGGCCAGGGAGAGTGGCCGCAAACAGAGGCCAATTTCCCGAGGACACAGGTGTCATTTCCCCAGGGTCTGGGCATCAGATGAATGCTGACGTTTGGGGCTCTGAGCACCTGCATTGGCCTGGTTTCTGACCACTTTAGTTTTGGAGAAATCCAGCAAAATTTTCAATTGTCTAGCTTGGGTGGCCGGGGTGGGCCACGGCAAGTGGCCTCAAACAGAGGCTATTTTCCAGAGAAAAAAGAAGTCATTTCCCCAGTGATTGGGCATCAGATGAAAGCTGGCATTTGGGGCTCTGAGGACTTGCCTTGTCCTCGTTTCTGGCAGCTTTCATTTTGGAGAAATCCAGCATTGTTTGCAAATTTCAAGATTGGGTGTCCAGGGTTGGCCAGGGCGAGTGGTCGCAAACAGAGGCCATTTTCCAGGGGAAACACAAGTCATTTCCCCAGGGTCTGGGCATCAGATGAAAGCTGGCTTTTGGGGCTCTGAGCACTTTCCTTGGAATCGTTTCTGGCGGCTTGAGTTTTGGAGAAATCCAGCATTGTTTGCAAATTTCAAGATTGGGTGTCCAGGGTTGGCCAGGGCGAGTGGTCGCAAACAGAGGCCATTTTCCAGGGGAAACACAGGCCATTTCCCCAGGGTCTGGGCATCAGATGAAAGCTGGCATTTGGGGCTCTGAGGACATGCATTGGCCCGGTTTCTGACCACTTCAGATTTGGAGAAAGCCAGCAGAATTTGCAAGTGCCTAGCGTGGGTGGCCCCAAACAGAGGCCATTTTTCAGGAGACACAGGAGTAATTTCCCCAGGGTCTGGGCATTAGATGAAAGCTGGCATTTGGGGCTCTGGGCACCTGCATTGGCCTGGTTTCTGACCACTTTAGTTTTGGAGAAATCCAGCAAAATTTTCAATTGTCTGGCTTGGGTGGACCGAGTCGTCCAGGGCGTGTGGCCCCAAAAAGAGGCCATTTTCCAGGGGAAACAGGTGTCATTTCCCCTGGATCTGGGCATCAGATGAAAGCTGGCATTTGGGGCTCTGAGGAGTTGCATTGGCCTGGTTTTGACCACTTTAGTTTTGGAGAAATCCAGCAACATTTTCAATTGTCTAGCTTGGGTGGCCAGGGTCAACCAGTGCTAGTGGCCACGAACAGAGGCCATTTTCCAGAGAAAAAAGAAGTCATTTCCCGAGGGTCTGGGCATCTGATGAAAGCTGGCGTTTGGGGCTCTGAGCACCTGCATTGGCCTGGTTTCTGACCACTTTAGTTTTGGAGAAAGCCAGCAAAATTTGCAAGTGTCTAGCTTGGGTGGCCCGGGTCAGCCAGGGCATGTGGCCGCAAACAGAGGACATTTTCCAGGGAAAAAAGAAGTCATTTCCCCAGGGTCTGGGCATCAGATGAAAGCTGGCATTCGGGGCTCTGAGGACATGCATTGGCCTGGTTTCTGACCACTTCAGATTTGGAGAAAGCCAGCAAAATTTGCAAGTGCCTACCGTGGGTGGCCTGTGTCATCCAGGGTGTGTGGCCCCAAACAGAGGCCATTTTTCAGGAGACGCAGGAGTAATTTTCCCAGGGTCTGGGCATCAGATGAAAGCTGGCATTGGGGGCCCTGGGCACCTGCATTGGCCTGGTTTCTGACCACTTTAGTTTTGGAGAAATCCAGCAACATTTTCAATTGTCTAGCTTGGGTGGCCAGGGTCGGCCAGTGCTATTGGACCCAAACAGAGGCCATTTTCCAGAGGACACAGGTGTCATTTCCCCAGGGTCTGGGTATCAGATGAAAGCTGAGTTTTGGGGCTCTGAGCACCTGCATTGGCCTGGTTTCTGACCACATTAGTTTTGGTGAAAGCCAGCAACATTTCCATGTGCCTAGCGTGGGTGGCCTGCATCGTCCCGGGTGTGTGGCCCCAAACAGAGGCCATTTTTCAGGGGACACAGGAGTCATTTCCCCAGGGTCTGGGCATCAGATGAATGCTGACGTTTGGGGCTCTGAGCACCTGCATTGGCCTGGTTTCTGACCACTTTAGTTTTGGAGAAATCCAGCAAAATTTTCAATTGTCTAGCTTGGGTGGCCGGGGTGGGCCAGGGCAAGTGGCCTCAAACAGAGGCTATTTTCCGGGAAAAATAGAAGTCATTTCCCCAGGGTCTCGGCATCAGATGAAAGCTGGCATTTGGGGCTCTGAGGACTTGCTTGTCCTCGTTTCTGGCAGCTTTCATTTTGGAGAAATCCAGCATTCTTTGCAAATTTCAAGCTTGGGTGTCCAGGGTTGGCCAGGGCGAATGGCTGCAAAGGGAGGCCATTTTCCAGGGAAAATGAAGTCATTTCCCCAGGATCTGGGCATCAGATGAAAGCTGGCTTTTGGGGCCCTGTGCACTTTCCTTGGAATCGTTTCTGGCGGCTTGAGTTTTGGAGAAATCCAGCAAAATTTTCAATTGTCTGGCTTGGGTGGCCAGGGTCGGTCAGGGCGAATGGCTGCAAAGCGAGGCCATTTTCCAGGGAAAATGAAGTCATTTCCCCAGGATCTGGGCATCAGATGAAAGCTGGCTTTTGGGGCCCTGTGCACTTTCCTTGGAATCGTTTCTGGCGGCTTGAGTTTTGGAGAAATCCAGCAACATTTTCAATTGTCTAGCTTTGGTGGCCAGGGTTGGCCAGGGCAAGTGACCACAAACAGAGGCCATATTCCAGGGGAAACACAAGCCATTTACCCAGTGTCTGGGCATCAGATGAAAGCTGGCGTTTGGGGCTTTGAGCACGTGCATTGGCCTGGTTTCTGACCACTTTAGTTTTGGAGAAAGCCAGCAAAATTTGCAAGTGCCTAGCGTGGGTGGCCTGTGTCGTCCAGGGTGTGTGGCCCCAAACAGAGGCCATTTTTCAGGAGACACAGGAGTCGTTTCCCCAGGTTCTGGGCATCAGATGAAAGCTGGCTTTTGGGGCTCTGAGCACTTGCATTTGCCTCGTTTCTGGCAGCTTGAGGTTTCGAGAATTCCCACAAAATTTGCGAATGTTTGGCTTGGGTGTCCAGGGTTGGCCAGGGAGAGTGGCCGCAAACAGAGGCCAATTTCCAGAGGACACAGGTGTCATTTCCCCAGGGTCTGGGCATCAGATGAATGCTGACGTTTGGGGCTCTGAGCACCTGCATTGGCCTGGTTTCTGACCACTTTAGTTTTGGAGAAATCCATCAAAATTTTCAATTGTCTAGCTTGGGTGGCCGGGGTGGGCCACGGCAAGTGGCCTCAAACAGAGGCTATTTTCCAGAGAAAAAAGAAGTCATTTCCCCAGTGATTGGGCATCAGATGAAAGCTGGCATTTGGGGCTCTGAGGACTTGCCTTGTCCTCGTTTCTGGCAGCTTTCATTTTGGAGAAATCCAGCATTCTTTGCAAATTTCAAGATTGGGTGTCCAGGGTTGGCCAGGGCAAGTGACCACAAACAGAGGCCATTTTCCAGGGGAAACACAAGCCATTTCCCCAGGGTCTGGGCATCAGATGAAAGCTGGCGTTCGGGGCTCTGAGCACCTGCATTGGCCTGGTTTCTGACCACTTTAGTTTTGGAGAAAGCCAGCAAAATTTGCAAGTGCCTAGGGTGGGTGGCCTGTGTCGTCCAGGGTGTGTGGCCCCAAACAGAGGCCATTTTTCAGGAGACACAGGAGTCGTTTCCCCAGGTTCTGGGCATCAGATGAAAGCTGGCTTTTGGGGCTCTGAGCACTTGCATTTGCCTCATTTCTGGCAGCTTGAGGTTTCGAGAATTCCCACAAAATTTGCGAATGTTTGGCTTGGGTGTCCAGGGTTGGCCAGGGAGAGTGGCCGCAAACAGAGGCCAATTTCCCGAGGACACAGGTGTCATTTCCCCAGGGTCTGGGCATCAGATGAATGCTGACGTTTGGGGCTCTGAGCACCTGCATTGGCCTGGTTTCTGACCACTTTAGTTTTGGAGAAATCCAGCAAAATTTTCAATTGTCTAGCTTGGGTGGCCGGGGTGGGCCACGGCAAGTGGCCTCAAACAGAGGCTATTTTCCAGAGAAAAAAGAAGTCATTTCCCCAGTGATTGGGCATCAGATGAAAGCTGGCATTTGGGGCTCTGAGGACTTGCCTTGTCCTCGTTTCTGGCAGCTTTCATTTTGGAGAAATCCAGCATTGTTTGCAAATTTCAAGATTGGGTGTCCAGGGTTGGCCAGGGCGAGTGGTCGCAAACAGAGGCCATTTTCCAGGGGAAACACAAGTCATTTCCCCAGGGTCTGGGCATCAGATGAAAGCTGGCTTTTGGGGCTCTGAGCACTTTCCTTGGAATCGTTTCTGGCGGCTTGAGTTTTGGAGAAATCCAGCATTGTTTGCAAATTTCAAGATTGGGTGTCCAGGGTTGGCCAGGGCGAGTGGTCGCAAACAGAGGCCATTTTCCAGGGGAAACACAGGCCATTTCCCCAGGGTCTGGGCATCAGATGAAAGCTGGCATTTGGGGCTCTGAGGACATGCATTGGCCCGGTTTCTGACCACTTCAGATTTGGAGAAAGCCAGCAGAATTTGCAAGTGCCTAGCGTGGGTGGCCCCAAACAGAGGCCATTTTTCAGGAGACACAGGAGTAATTTCCCCAGGGTCTGGGCATTAGATGAAAGCTGGCATTTGGGGCTCTGGGCACCTGCATTGGCCTGGTTTCTGACCACTTTAGTTTTGGAGAAATCCAGCAAAATTTTCAATTGTCTGGCTTGGGTGGACCGAGTCGTCCAGGGCGTGTGGCCCCAAAAAGAGGCCATTTTCCAGGGGAAACAGGTGTCATTTCCCCTGGATCTGGGCATCAGATGAAAGCTGGCATTTGGGGCTCTGAGGAGTTGCATTGGCCTGGTTTTGACCACTTTAGTTTTGGAGAAATCCAGCAACATTTTCAATTGTCTAGCTTGGGTGGCCAGGGTCAACCAGTGCTAGTGGCCACGAACAGAGGCCATTTTCCAGAGAAAAAAGAAGTCATTTCCCGAGGGTCTGGGCATCTGATGAAAGCTGGCGTTTGGGGCTCTGAGCACCTGCATTGGCCTGGTTTCTGACCACTTTAGTTTTGGAGAAAGCCAGCAAAATTTGCAAGTGTCTAGCTTGGGTGGCCCGGGTCAGCCAGGGCATGTGGCCGCAAACAGAGGACATTTTCCAGGGAAAAAAGAAGTCATTTCCCCAGGGTCTGGGCATCAGATGAAAGCTGGCATTCGGGGCTCTGAGGACATGCATTGGCCTGGTTTCTGACCACTTCAGATTTGGAGAAAGCCAGCAAAATTTGCAAGTGCCTACCGTGGGTGGCCTGTGTCATCCAGGGTGTGTGGCCCCAAACAGAGGCCATTTTTCAGGAGACGCAGGAGTAATTTTCCCAGGGTCTGGGCATCAGATGAAAGCTGGCATTTGGGGCCCTGGGCACCTGCATTGGCCTGGTTTCTGACCACTTTAGTTTTGGAGAAATCCAGCAAAATTTTCAATTGTCTAGCTTGGGTGGCCAGGGTCGGCCAGTGCTATTGGACCCAAACAGAGGCCATTTTCCAGAGGACACAGGTGTCATTTCCCCAGGGTCTGGGTATCAGATGAAAGCTGACTTTTGGGGCTCTGAGCACCTGCATTGGCCTGGTTTCTGACCACATTAGTTTTGGTGAAAGCCAGCAACATTTCCATGTGCCTAGCGTGGGTGGCCTGCATCGTCCCGGGTGTGTGGCCCCAAACAGAGGCCATTTTTCAGGGGACACAGGAGTCATTTCCCCAGGGTCTGGGCATCAGATGAATGCTGACGTTTGGGGCTCTGAGCACCTGCATTGGCCTGGTTTCTGACCACTTTAGTTTTGGAGAAATCCAGCAAAATTTTCAATTGTCTAGCTTGGGTGGCCGGGGTGGGCCAGGGCAAGTGGACTCAAACAGAGGCTATTTTCCGGGAAAAATAGAAGTCATTTCCCCAGGGTCTCGGCATCAGATGAAAGCTGGCATTTGGGGCTCTGAGCGCTTGCATTTGCCTCGTTTCTGGCAGCTTGAGGTTTCGAGAATTTCCCCCAAAATTTGCAAATGTTTGACTTGGGTGTCCAGGGTTGGCCAGGGCGAGTGGCCGCAAACAGAGGCCATTTTCCAGAGAAAAAAGAAGTCATTTCCCCAGTGATTGGGCATCAGATGAAAGCTGGCATTTGGGGCTCTGAGGACTTGCCTTGTCCTCGTTTCTGGCAGCTTTCATTTTGGAGAAATCCAGCATTGTTTGCAAATTTCAACCTTGGGTGTCCATGGTTGGCCAGGGCGCGTGGCCGCAAACAGTGGCCATTTTCCAGAGAAAAAAGAAGTCATTTCCCCAGTGATAGGGCATCAGATGAAAGCTGGCGTTTGGGGCTCTGAGCACGTGCATTGGCCTGGTTTCTGACCACTTTAGTTTTGGAGAAAGCCTGCAAAATTTGCAAGTGTCTAGCTTGGGTGGCCCGGGTCAGCCAGGGCATGTGGCCTCAAACAGAGGCCATTTTGCAGGGAAAAAAGAAGTCATTTCCCCAGGGTCTGGGTATCAGATGAAAGTTGGCTTTTGGGGCTCTGAGCACTTTCCTTGGAATCGTTTCTGGCGGCTTGAGTTTTGGAGAAATCCAGCAAAATTTTCAATTGTCTAGCTTGGGTGGCCGGGGTCGGCCAGGGCGAATGGCTGCAAAGAGAGGCCATTTTCCAGGGAAAAAGGAAGTCATTTACCCAGTGTCTGGGCATCAGATGAAAGCTGGCGTTTGGGGCTTTGAGCACGTGCATTGGCCTGGTTTCTGACCACTTTAGTTTTGGAGAAAGCCAGCAAAATTTGCAAGTGTCTAGATTGGATGGACAGGGTGGGCCAGGGCAAGTGGCCTCAAACAGAGGCTATTTTCCGGGGAAAATAGAGGTCATTTCCCCAGGGTCTTGGTATCAGATGAAAGCTGGCATTTGGGGCTCTGAGGACTTGCTTGTCCTCGTTTCTGGCAGCTTTCATTTTGGAGAAATCCAACATTCTTTGCAAATTTCAAGCTTGGGTGTCCAGGGTTGGCCAGGGCGAATGGCTGCAAAGGGAGGCCATTTTCCAGGGAAAATGAAGTCATTTCCCCAGGATCTGGGCATCAGATGAAAGCTGGCTTTTGGGGCCCTGTGCACTTTCCTTGGAATCGTTTCTGGCGGCTTGAGTTTTGGAGAAATCCAGCAACATTTTCAATTGTCTAGCTTTGGTGGCCAGGGTTGGCCAGGGCAAGTGACCACAAACAGAGGCCATTTTCCAGGGGAAACACAAGCCATTTCCCCAGGGTCTGGGCATCAGATGAAAGCTGGCGTTCGGGGCTCTGAGCACCTGCATTGGCCTGGTTTCTGACCACTTTAGTTTTGGAGAAAGCCAGCAAAATTTGCAAGTGCCTAGGGTGGGTGGCCTGTGTCGTCCAGGGTGTGTGGCCCCAAACAGAGGCCATTTTTCAGGAGACACAGGAGTCGTTTCCCCAGGTTCTGGGCATCAGATGAAAGCTGGCTTTTGGGGCTCTGAGCACTTGCATTTGCCTCGTTTCTGGCAGCTTGAGGTTTCGAGAATTCCCACAAAATTTGCGAATGTTTGGCTTGGGTGTCCAGGGTTGGCCAGGGAGAGTGGCCGCAAACAGAGGCCAATTTCCAGAGGACACAGGTGTCATTTCCCCAGGGTCTGGGCATCAGATGAATGCTGACGTTTGGGGCTCTGAGCACCTGCATTGGCCTGGTTTCTGACCACTTTAGTTTTGGAGAAATCCAGCAAAATTTTCAATTGTCTAGCTTGGGTGGCCGGGGTGGGCCACGGCAAGTGGACTCAAACAGAGGCTATTTTCCAGAGAAAAAAGAAGTCATTTCCCCAGTGATTGGGCATCAGATGAAAGCTGGCATTTGGGGCTCTGAGGACTTGCCTTGTCCTCGTTTCTGGCAGCTTTCATTTTGGAGAAATCCAGCATTGTTTGCAAATTTCAAGATTGGGTGTCCAGGGTTGGCCAGGGCGAGTGGTCGCAAACAGAGGCCATTTTCCAGGGGAAACACAAGTCATTTCCCCAGGGTCTGGGCATCAGATGAAAGCTGGCTTTTGGGGCTCTGAGCACTTTCCTTGGAATCGTTTCTGGCGGCTTGAGTTTTGGAGAAATCCAGCATTGTTTGCAAATTTCAAGATAGGGTGTCCAGGGTTGGCCAGGGCGAGTGGTCGCAAACAGAGGCCATTTTCCAGGGGAAACACAGGCCATTTCCCCAGGGTCTGGGCATCAGATGAAAGCTGGCATTTGGGGCTCTGAGGACATGCATTGGCCCGGTTTCTGACCACTTCAGATTTGGAGAAAGCCAGCAGAATTTGCAAGTGCCTAGCGTGGGTGGCCCCAAACAGAGGCCATTTTTCAGGAGACACAGGAGTAATTTCCCCAGGGTCTGGGCATTAGATGAAAGCTGGCATTTGGGGCTCTGGGCACCTGCATTGGCCTGGTTTCTGACCACTTTAGTTTTGGAGAAATCCAGCAAAATTTTCAATTGTCTGGCTTGGGTGGACCGAGTCGTCCAGGGCGTGTGGCCCCAAAAAGAGGCCATTTTCCAGGGGAAACAGGTGTCATTTCCCCTGGATCTGGGCATCAGATGAAAGCTGGCATTTGGGGCTCTGAGGAGTTGCATTGGCCTGGTTTTGACCACTTTAGTTTTGGAGAAATCCAGCAACATTTTCAATTGTCTAGCTTGGGTGGCCAGGGTCAACCAGTGCTAGTGGCCACGAACAGAGGCCATTTTCCAGAGAAAAAAGAAGTCATTTCCCGAGGGTCTGGGCATCTGATGAAAGCTGGCGTTTGGGGCTCTGAGCACCTGCATTGGCCTGGTTTCTGACCACTTTAGTTTTGGAGAAAGCCAGCAAAATTTGCAAGTGTCTAGCTTGGGTGGCCCGGGTCAGCCAGGGCATGTGGCCGCAAACAGAGGCCATTTTCCAGGGAAAAAAGAAGTCATTTCCCCAGGGTCTGGGCATCAGATGAAAGCTGGCATTCGGGGCTCTGAGGACATGCATTGGCCTGGTTTCTGACCACTTCAGATTTGGAGAAAGCCAGCAAAATTTGCAAGTGCCTACCGTGGGTGGCCTGTGTCATCCAGGGTGTGTGGCCCCAAACAGAGGCCATTTTTCAGGAGAGGCAGGAGTAATTTTCCCAGGGTCTGGGCATCAGATGAAAGCTGGCATTTGGGGCCCTGGGCACCTGCATTGGCCTGGTTTCTGACCACTTTAGTTTTGGAGAAATCCAGCAAAATTTTCAATTGTCTAGCTTGGGTGGCCAGGGTCGGCCAGTGCTATTGGACCCAAACAGAGGCCATTTTCCAGAGGACACAGGTGTCATTTCCCCAGGGTCTGGGTATCAGATGAAAGCTGACTTTTGGGGCTCTGAGCACCTGCATTGGCCTGGTTTCTGACCACATTAGTTTTGGTGAAAGCCAGCAACATTTCCATGTGCCTAGCGTGGGTGGCCTGCATCGTCCCGGGTGTGTGGCCCCAAACAGAGGCCATTTTTCAGGGGACACAGGAGTCATTTCCCCAGGGTCTGGGCATCAGATGAATGCTGACGTTTGGGGCTCTGAGCACCTGCATTGGCCTGGTTTCTGACCACTTTAGTTTTGGAGAAATCCAGCAAAATTTTCAATTGTCTAGCTTGGGTGGCCGGGGTGGGCCAGGGCAAGTGGCCTCAAACAGAGGCTATTTTCCGGGAAAAATAGAAGTCATTTCCCCAGGGTCTCGGCATCAGATGAAAGCTGGCATTTGGGGCTCTGAGCGCTTGCATTTGCCTCGTTTCTGGCAGCTTGAGGTTTCGAGAATTTCCCCCAAAATTTGCATATGTTTGACTTGGGTGTCCAGGGTTGGCCAGGGCGAGTGGCCGCAAACAGAGTCCATTTTCCAGAGAAAAAAGAAGTCATTTCCCCTGTGATTGGGCATCAGATGAAAGCTGGCATTTGGGGCTCTGAGGACTTGCCTTGTCCTCGTTTCTGGCAGCTTTCATTTTGGAGAAATCCAGCATTGTTTGCAAATTTCAAGCTTGGGTGTCCATGGTTGGCCAGGGCGCGTGGCCGCAAACAGTGGCCACTTTCCAGAGAAAAAAGAAGTCATTTCCCGAGGGTCTGGGCATCTGATGAAAGCTGGCGTTTGGGGCTCTGAGCACCTGCATTGGCCTGGTTTCTGACCACTTTAGTTTTGGAGAAAGCCAGCAAAATTTGCAAGTGTCTAGCTTGGGTGGCCCGGGTCAGCCAGGGCATGTGGCCGCAAACAGAGGACATTTTCCAGGGAAAAAAGAAGTCATTTCCCCAGGGTCTGGGCATCAGATGAAAGCTGGCATTTGGGGCTCTGAGGACATGCATTGGCCCGGTTTCTGACCACTTCAGATTTGGAGAAAGCCAGCAGAATTTGCAAGTGCCTAGCGTGGGTGGCCCCAAACAGAGGCCATTTTTCAGGAGACACAGGAGTAATTTCCCCAGGGTCTGGGCATTAGATGAAAGCTGGCATTTGGGGCTCTGGGCACCTGCATTGGCCTGGTTT
Source organism: Passer domesticus (assembly GCF_036417665.1). Classification (NCBI taxonomy): domain Eukaryota; kingdom Metazoa; phylum Chordata; class Aves; order Passeriformes; family Passeridae; genus Passer; species Passer domesticus. The sequence continues at coordinate 4,841,120 of NC_087511.1, forward strand.
CTGACCACTTTAGTTTTGGAGAAATCCAGCAAAATTTTCAATTGTCTGGCTTGGGTGGACCGAGTCGTCCAGGGCGTGTGGCCCCAAAAAGAGGCCATTTTCCAGGGGAAACAGGTGTCATTTCCCCTGGATCTGGGCATCAGATGAAAGCTGGCATTTGGGGCTCTGAGGAGTTGCATTGGCCTGGTTTTGACCACTTTAGTTTTGGAGAAATCCAGCAACATTTTCAATTGTCTAGCTTGGGTGGCCAGGGTCAACCAGTGCTAGTGGCCACGAACAGAGGCCATTTTCCAGAGAAAAAAGAAGTCATTTCCCGAGGGTCTGGGCATCTGATGAAAGCTGGCGTTTGGGGCTCTGAGCACCTGCATTGGCCTGGTTTCTGACCACTTTAGTTTTGGAGAAAGCCAGCAAAATTTGCAAGTGTCTAGCTTGGGTGGCCCGGGTCAGCCAGGGCATGTGGCCGCAAACAGAGGCCATTTTCCAGGGAAAAAAGAAGTCATTTCCCCAGGGTCTGGGCATCAGATGAAAGCTGGCATTCGGGGCTCTGAGGACATGCATTGGCCTGGTTTCTGACCACTTCAGATTTGGAGAAAGCCAGCAAAATTTGCAAGTGCCTACCGTGGGTGGCCTGTGTCATCCAGGGTGTGTGGCCCCAAACAGAGGCCATTTTTCAGGAGAGGCAGGAGTAATTTTCCCAGGGTCTGGGCATCAGATGAAAGCTGGCATTTGGGGCCCTGGGCACCTGCATTGGCCTGGTTTCTGACCACTTTAGTTTTGGAGAAATCCAGCAAAATTTTCAATTGTCTAGCTTGGGTGGCCAGGGTCGGCCAGTGCTATTGGACCCAAACAGAGGCCATTTTCCAGAGGACACAGGTGTCATTTCCCCAGGGTCTGGGTATCAGATGAAAGCTGACTTTTGGGGCTCTGAGCACCTGCATTGGCCTGGTTTCTGACCACATTAGTTTTGGTGAAAGCCAGCAACATTTCCATGTGCCTAGCGTGGGTGGCCTGCATCGTCCCGGGTGTGTGGCCCCAAACAGAGGCCATTTTTCAGGGGACACAGGAGTCATTTCCCCAGGGTCTGGGCATCAGATGAATGCTGACGTTTGGGGCTCTGAGCACCTGCATTGGCCTGGTTTCTGACCACTTTAGTTTTGGAGAAATCCAGCAAAATTTTCAATTGTCTAGCTTGGGTGGCCGGGGTGGGCCAGGGCAAGTGGCCTCAAACAGAGGCTATTTTCCGGGAAAAATAGAAGTCATTTCCCCAGGGTCTCGGCATCAGATGAAAGCTGGCATTTGGGGCTCTGAGCGCTTGCATTTGCCTCGTTTCTGGCAGCTTGAGGTTTCGAGAATTTCCCCCAAAATTTGCATATGTTTGACTTGGGTGTCCAGGGTTGGCCAGGGCGAGTGGCCGCAAACAGAGTCCATTTTCCAGAGAAAAAAGAAGTCATTTCCCCTGTGATTGGGCATCAGATGAAAGCTGGCATTTGGGGCTCTGAGGACTTGCCTTGTCCTCGTTTCTGGCAGCTTTCATTTTGGAGAAATCCAGCATTGTTTGCAAATTTCAAGCTTGGGTGTCCATGGTTGGCCAGGGCGCGTGGCCGCAAACAGTGGCCACTTTCCAGAGAAAAAAGAAGTCATTTCCCGAGGGTCTGGGCATCTGATGAAAGCTGGCGTTTGGGGCTCTGAGCACCTGCATTGGCCTGGTTTCTGACCACTTTAGTTTTGGAGAAAGCCAGCAAAATTTGCAAGTGTCTAGCTTGGGTGGCCCGGGTCAGCCAGGGCATGTGGCCGCAAACAGAGGACATTTTCCAGGGAAAAAAGAAGTCGTTTCCCCAGGGTCTGGGCATCAGATGAAAGCTGGCATTCGGGGCTCTGAGGACATGCATCGGCCTGGTTTCTGACCACTTCAGATTTGGAGAAAGCCAGCAAAATTTTCAATTGTCTAGCTTGGGTGGCCGGGGTCGGCCAGGGCGAATGGCTGCAAAGAGAGGCCATTTTCCAGGGAAAAAGGAAGTCATTTACCCAGTGTCTGGGCATCAGATGAAAGCTGGCGTTTGGGGCTTTGAGCACGTGCATTGGCCTGGTTTCTGACCACTTTAGTTTTGGAGAAAGCCAGCAAAATTTGCAAGTTTCTAGATTGGGTGGACCGGGTGGGCCAGGGCAAGTGGCCTCAAACAGAGGCTATTTTCCGGGGAAAATAGAGGTCATTTCCCCAGGGTCTTGGTATCAGATGAAAGCTGGCATTTGGGGCTCTGAGGACTTGCTTGTCCTCGTTTCTGGCAGCTTTCATTTTGGAGAAATCCAGCATTCTTTGCAAATTTCAAGCTTGGGTGTCCAGGGTTGGCCAGGGCGAATGGCTGCAAAGGGAGGCCATTTTCCAGGGAAAATGAAGTCATTTCCCCAGGATCTGGGCATCAGATGAAAGCTGTCTTTTGGGGCCCTGTGCACTTTCCTTGGAATCGTTTCTGGCGGCTTGAGTTTTGGAGAAATCCAGCAAAATTTTCAATTGTCTGGCTTGGGTGGCCAGGGTCGGTCAGGGCGAATGGCTGCAAAGGGAGGCCATTTTCCAGGGAAAATGAAGTCATTTCCCCAGGATCTGGGCATCAGATGAAAGCTGGCTTTTGGGGCCCTGTGCACTTTCCTTGGAATCGTTTCTGGCGGCTTGAGTTTTGGAGAAATCCAGCAACATTTTCAATTGTCTAGCTTGGGTGTCCAGGGTTGGCCAGGGCAAGTGACCACAAACAGAGGCCATATTCCAGGGGAAACACAAGCCATTTCCCCAGGGTCTGGGCATCAGATGAAAGCTGGCGTTCGGGGCTCTGAGCACCTGCATTGGCCTGGTTTCTGACCACTTTAGTTTTGGAGAAAGCCAGCAAAATTTGCAAGTGCCTAGCGTGGGTGGCCTGTGTCGTCCAGGGTGTGTGGCCCCAAACAGAGGCCATTTTTCAGGAGACACAGGAGTCGTTTCCCCAGGTTCTGGGCATCAGATGAAAGCTGGCTTTTGGGGCTCTGAGCACTTGCATTTGCCTCGTTTCTGGCAGCTTGAGGTTTCGAGAATTCCCACAAAATTTGCGAATGTTTGGCTTGGGTGTCCAGGGTTGGCCAGGGAGAGTGGCCGCAAACAGAGGCCAATTTCCAGAGGACACAGGTGTCATTTCCCCAGGGTCTGGGCATCAGATGAATGCTGACGTTTGGGGCTCTGAGCACCTGCATTGGCCTGGTTTCTGACCACTTTAGTTTTGGAGAAATCCAGCAAAATTTTCAATTGTCTAGCTTGGGTGGCCGGGGTGGGCCACGGCAAGTGGCCTCAAACAGAGGCTATTTTCCAGAGAAAAAAGAAGTCATTTCCCCAGTGATTGGGCATCAGATGAAAGCTGGCATTTGGGGCTCTGAGGACTTGCCTTGTCCTCGTTTCTGGCAGCTTTCATTTTGGAGAAATCCAGCATTGTTTGCAAATTTCAAGATTGGGTGTCCAGGGTTGGCCAGGGCGAGTGGTCGCAAACAGAGGCCATTTTCCAGGGGAAACACAAGTCATTTCCCCAGGGTCTGGGCATCAGATGAAAGCTGGCTTTTGGGGCTCTGAGCACTTTCCTTGGAATCGTTTCTGGCGGCTTGAGTTTTGGAGAAATCCAGCATTGTTTGCAAATTTCAAGATTGGGTGTCCAGGGTTGGCCAGGGCGAGTGGTCGCAAACAGAGGCCATTTTCCAGGGGAAACACAGGCCATTTCCCCAGGGTCTGGGCATCAGATGAAAGCTGGCATTTGGGGCTCTGAGCACCTGCATTGGCCCGGTTTCTGACCACTTCAGATTTGGAGAAAGCCAGCAGAATTTGCAAGTGCCTAGCGTGGGTGGCCCCAAACAGAGGCCATTTTCCAGGAGACACAGGAGTAATTTCCCCAGGGTCTGGGCATTAGATGAAAGCTGGCATTTGGGGCTCTGGGCACCTGCATTGGCCTGGTTTCTGACCACTTTAGTTTTGGAGAAATCCAGCAAAATTTTCAATTGTCTGGCTTGGGTGGACCGAGTCGTCCAGGGCGTGTGGCCCCAAAAAGAGGCCATTTTCCAGGGGAAACAGGTGTCATTTCCCCTGGATCTGGGCATCAGATGAAAGCTGGCATTTGGGGCTCTGAGGAGTTGCATTGGCCTGGTTTTGACCACTTTAGTTTTGGAGAAATCCAGCAACATTTTCAATTGTCTAGCTTGGGTGGCCAGGGTCAACCAGTGCTAGTGGCCACGAACAGAGGCCATTTTCCAGAGAAAAAAGAAGTCATTTCCCGAGGGTCTGGGCATCTGATGAAAGCTGGCGTTTGGGGCTCTGAGCACCTGCATTGGCCTGGTTTCTGACCACTTTAGTTTTGGAGAAAGCCAGCAAAATTTGCAAGTGTCTAGCTTGGGTGGCCCGGGTCAGCCAGGGCATGTGGCCGCAAACAGAGGACATTTTCCAGGGAAAAAAGAAGTCATTTCCCCAGGGTCTGGGCATCAGATGAAAGCTGGCATTCGGGGCTCTGAGGACATGCATTGGCCTGGTTTCTGACCACTTCAGATTTGGAGAAAGCCAGCAAAATTTGCAAGTGCCTACCGTGGGTGGCCTGTGTCATCCAGGGTGTGTGGCCCCAAACAGAGGCCATTTTTCAGGAGACGCAGGAGTAATTTTCCCAGGGTCTGGGCATCAGATGAAAGCTGGCATTTGGGGCCCTGGGCACCTGCCTTGGCCTGGTTTCTGACCACTTTAGTTTTGGAGAAATCCAGCAACATTTTCAATTGTCTAGCTTGGGTGGCCAGGGTCGGCCAGTGCTATTGGACCCAAACAGAGGCCATTTTCCAGAGGACACAGGTGTCATTTCCCCAGGGTCTGGGTACCAGATGAAAGCTGACTTTTGGGGCTCTGAGCACCTGCATTGGCCTGGTTTCTGACCACATTAGTTTTGGTGAAAGCCAGCAACATTTCCATGCGCCTAGCGTGGGTGGCCTGCATCGTCCCGGGTGTGTGGCCCCAAACAGAGGCCATTTTTCAGGGGACACAGGAGTCATTTCCCCAGGGTCTGGGCATCAGATGAATGCTGACGTTTGGGGCTCTGAGCACCTGCATTGGCCTGGTTTCTGACCACTTTAGTTTTGGAGAAATCCAGCAAAATTTTCAATTGTCTAGCTTGGGTGGCCGGGGTGGGCCAGGGCAAGTGGCCTCAAACAGAGGCTATTTTCCGGGAAAAATAGAAGTCATTTCCCCAGGGTCTCGGCATCAGATGAAAGCTGGCATTTGGGGCTCTGAGCGCTTGCATTTGCCTCGTTTCTGGCAGCTTGAGGTTTCGAGAATTTCCCCCAAAATTTGCAAATGTTTGACTTGGGTGTCCAGGGTTGGCCAGGGCGAGTGGCCGCAAACAGAGGCCATTTTCCAGAGAAAAAAGAAGTCATTTCCCCTGTGATTGGGCATCAGATGAAAGCTGGCATTTGGGGCTCTGAGGACTTGCCTTGTCCTCGTTTCTGGCAGCTTTCATTTTGGAGAAATCCAGCATTGTTTGCAAATTTCAAGATTGGGTGTCCAGGGTTGGCCAGGGCGAGTGGTCGCAAACAGAGGCCATTTTCCAGGGGAAACACAAGTCATTTCCCCAGGGTCTGGGCATCAGATGAAAGCTGGCTTTTGGGGCTCTGAGCACTTTCCTTGGAATCGTTTCTGGCGGCTTGAGTTTTGGAGAAATCCAGCATTGTTTGCAAATTTCAAGATTGGGTGTCCAGGGTTGGCCAGGGCGAGTGGTCGCAAACAGAGGCCATTTTCCAGGGGAAACACAGGCCATTTCCCCAGGGTCTGGGCATCAGATGAAAGCTGGCATTTGGGGCTCTGAGGACATGCATTGGCCCGGTTTCTGACCACTTCAGATTTGGAGAAAGCCAGCAGAATTTGCAAGTGCCTAGCGTGGGTGGCCCCAAACAGAGGCCATTTTTCAGGAGACACAGGAGTAATTTCCCCAGGGTCTGGGCATTAGATGAAAGCTGGCATTTGGGGCTCTGGGCACCTGCATTGGCCTGGTTTCTGACCACTTTAGTTTTGGAGAAATCCAGCAAAATTTTCAATTGTCTGGCTTGGGTGGACCGAGTCGTCCAGGGCGTGTGGCCCCAAAAAGAGGCCATTTTCCAGGGGAAACAGGTGTCATTTCCCCTGGATCTGGGCATCAGATGAAAGCTGGCATTTGGGGCTCTGAGGAGTTGCATTGGCCTGGTTTTGACCACTTTAGTTTTGGAGAAATCCAGCAACATTTTCAATTGTCTAGCTTGGGTGGCCAGGGTCAACCAGTGCTAGTGGCCACGAACAGAGGCCATTTTCCAGAGAAAAAAGAAGTCATTTCCCGAGGGTCTGGGCATCTGATGAAAGCTGGCGTTTGGGGCTCTGAGCACCTGCATTGGCCTGGTTTCTGACCACTTTAGTTTTGGAGAAAGCCAGCAAAATTTGCAAGTGTCTAGCTTGGGTGGCCCTGGTCAGCCAGGGCATGTGGCCGCAAACAGAGGACATTTTCCAGGGAAAAAAGAAGTCATTTCCCCAGGGTCTGGGCATCAGATGAAAGCTGGCATTCGGGGCTCTGAGGACATGCATTGGCCTGGTTTCTGACCACTTCAGATTTGGAGAAAGCCAGCAAAATTTGCAAGTGCCTACCGTGGGTGGCCTGTGTCATCCAGGGTGTGTGGCCCCAAACAGAGGCCATTTTTCAGGAGACGCAGGAGTAATTTTCCCAGGGTCTGGGCATCAGATGAAAGCTGGCATTTGGGGCCCTGGGCACCTGCATTGGCCTGGTTTCTGACCACTTTAGTTTTGGAGAAATCCAGCAACATTTTCAATTGTCTAGCTTGGGTGGCCAGGGTCGGCCAGTGCTATTGGACCCAAACAGAGGCCATTTTCCAGAGGACACAGGTGTCATTTCCCCAGGGTCTGGGTACCAGATGAAAGCTGACTTTTGGGGCTCTGAGCACCTGCATTGGCCTGGTTTCTGACCACATTAGTTTTGGTGAAAGCCAGCAACATTTCCATGTGCCTAGCGTGGGTGGCCTGCATCGTCCCGGGTGTGTGGCCCCAAACAGAGGCCATTTTTCAGGGGACACAGGAGTCATTTCCCCAGGGTCTGGGCATCAGATGAATGCTGACGTTTGGGGCTCTGAGCACCTGCATTGGCCTGGTTTCTGACCACTTTAGTTTTGGAGAAATCCAGCAAAATTTTCAATTGTCTAGCTTGGGTGGCCGGGGTGGGCCAGGGCAAGTGGCCTCAAACAGAGGCTATTTTCCGGGAAAAATAGAAGTCATTTCCCCAGGGTCTCGGCATCAGATGAAAGCTGGCATTTGGGGCTCTGAGCGCTTGCATTTGCCTCGTTTCTGGCAGCTTGAGGTTTCGAGAATTTCCCCCAAAATTTGCAAATGTTTGACTTGGGTGTCCAGGGTTGGCCAGGGCGAGTGGCCGCAAACAGAGTCCATTTTCCAGAGAAAAAAGAAGTCATTTCCCCTGTGATTGGGCATCAGATGAAAGCTGGCATTTGGGGCTCTGAGGACTTGCCTTGTCCTCGTTTCTGGCAGCTTTCATTTTGGAGAAATCCAGCATTGTTTGCAAATTTCAAGCTTGGGTGTCCATGGTTGGCCAGGGCGCGTGGCCGCAAACAGTGGCCATTTTCCAGAGAAAAAAGAAGTCATTTCCCCAGTGATAGGGCATCAGATGAAAGCTGGCGTTTGGGGCTCTGAGCACGTGCATTGGCCTGGTTTCTGACCACTTTAGTTTTGGAGAAAGCCAGCAAAATTTGCAAGTGTCTAGCTTGGGTGGCCCGGGTCAGCCAGGGCATGTGGCCTCAAACAGAGGCCATTTTCCAGGGAAAAAAGAAGTCATTTCCCCAGGGTCTGGGTATCAGATGAAAGTTGGCTTTTGGGGCTCTGAGCACTTTCCTTGGAATCGTTTCTGGCGGCTTGAGTTTTGGAGAAATCCAGCAAAATTTTCATTTGTCTAGCTTGGGTGGCCGGGGTCGGCCAGGGCGAATGGCTGCAAAGAGAGGCCATTTTCCAGGGAAAAAGGAAGTCATTTCCCCAGGGTCTGGGCATCAGATGAAAGCTGGCGTTTGGGGCTTTGAGCACCTGCATTGGCCTGGTTTCTGACCACTTTAGTTTTGGAGAAATCCAGCAAAATTTTCAATTGTCTAGCTTGGGTGGCCGGGGTGGGCCACGGCAAGTGGCCTCAAACAGAGGCTATTTTCCAGAGAAAAAAGAAGTCATTTCCCCAGTGATTGGGCATCAGATGAAAGCTGGCATTTGGGGCTCTGAGGACTTGCCTTGTCCTCGTTTCTGGCAGCTTTCATTTTGGAGAAATCCAGCATTGTTTGCAAATTTCAAGATTGGGTGTCCAGGGTTGGCCAGGGCAAGTGACCACAAACAGAGGCCATTTTCCAGGGGAAACACAAGCCATTTCCCCAGGGTCTGGGCATCAGATGAAAGCTGGCGTTTGGGGCTCTGAGCACCTGCATTGGCCTGGTTTCTGACCACTTTAGTTTTGGAGAAAGCCAGCAAAATTCGCACGTGCCTAGGGTGGGTGGCCTGTGTCGTCCAGGGTGCGTGGCCCCAAACAGAGGCCATTTTTCAGGAGACACAGGAGTCGTTTCCCCAGGTTCTGGGCATCAGATGAAAGCTGGCTTTTGGGGCTCTGAGCACTTGCATTTGCCTCGTTTCTGGCAGCTTGAGGTTTCGAGAATTCCCACAAAATTTGCGAATGTTTGGCTTGGGTGTCCAGGGTTGGCCAGGGAGAGTGGCCGCAAACAGAGGCCAATTTCCCGAGGACACAGGTGTCATTTCCCCAGGGTCTGGGCATCAGATGAATGCTGACGTTTGGGGCTCTGAGCACCTGCATTGGCCTGGTTTCTGACCACTTTAGTTTTGGAGAAATCCAGCAAAATTTTCAATTGTCTAGCTTGGGTGGCCGGGGTGGGCCACGGCAAGTGGCCTCAAACAGAGGCTATTTTCCAGAGAAAAAAGAAGTCATTTCCCCAGGGTCTGGGCATCAGATGAAAGCTGGCTTTTGGGGCTCTGAGCACTTTCCTTGGAATCGTTTCTGGCGGCTTGAGTTTTGGAGAAATCCAGCAACATTTTCAATTGTCTAGCTTCGGTGGCCAGGGTTGGCCAGGGCAAGTGACCACACACAGAGGCCATTTTCCAGGGGAAACACAGGCCATTTCCCCAGGGTCTGGGCATCAGATGAAAGCTGGCATTTGGGGCTCTGAGGACATGCATTGGCCCGGTTTCTGACCACTTCAGATTTGGAGAAAGCCAGCAGAATTTGCAAGTGCCTAGCGTGGGTGCCCCCAAACAGAGGCCATTTTTCAGGAGACACAGGAGTAATTTCCCCAGGGTCTGGGCATTAGATGAAAGCTGGCATTTGGGGCTCTGGGCACCTGCATTGGCCTGGTTTCTGACCACTTTAGTTTTGGAGAAAGCCAGCAAAATTTTCAATTGTCTGGCTTGGGTGGACCGAGTTGTCCAGGGCGTGTGGCCCCAAAAAGAGGCCATTTTCCAGGGAAAAGAGAAGTCATTTCCCCAGTGTCTGGGCATCAGATGAAAGCTGGCATTTGGGGCTCTGAGCACCTGCATTGGCCTGGTTTCTGACCACTTTAGTTTTGGAGAAAGCCAGCAAAATTTGCAAGTGTCTAGCTTGGGTGGCCCGGGTCAGCCAGGGCGTGTGGCCCCAAACAGAGGCCATTTTTCAGGAGACGCAGGAGTAATTTTCCCAGGGTCTGGGCATCAGATGAAAGCTGGCATTTGGGGCCCTGGGCACCTGCATTGGCCTGGTTTCTGACCACTTTAGTTTTGGGGAAATCCAGCAACATTTTCAATTGTCTAGCTTGGGTGGCCAGGGTCGGCCAGTGCTATTGGACCCAAACAGAGGCCATTTTCCAGAGGACACAGGTGTCATTTCCCCAGGGTCTGGGTATCAGATGAAAGTTGGCTTTTGGGGCTCTGAGCACTTTCCTTGGAATCGTTTCTGGCGGCTTGAGTTTTGGAGAAATCCAGCAAAATTTTCAATTGTCTAGCTTGGGTGGCCAGGGTCGGCCAGGGCGAATGGCTGCAAAGAGAGGCCATTTTCCAGGGAAAAAGGAAGTCATTTACCCAGTGTCTGGGCATCAGATGAAAGCTGGCGTTTGGGGCTTTGAGCACGTGCATTGGCCTGGTTTCTGACCACTTTAGTTTTGGAGAAAGCCAGCAAAATTTGCAAGTGTCTAGATTGGGTGGACAGGGTGGGCCAGGGCAAGTGGCCTCAAACAGAGGCTATTTTCCGGGGAAAATAGAGGTCATTTCCCCAGGGTCTTGGTATCAGATGAAAGCTGGCATTTGGGGCTCTGAGGACTTGCTTGTCCTCGTTTCTGGCAGTTTTCATTTTGGAGAAATCCAGCATTCTTTGCAAATTTCAAGCTTGGGTGTCCAGGGTTGGCCAGGGCGAATGGCTGCAAAGGGAGGCCATTTTCCAGGGAAAATGAAGTCATTTCCCCAGGATCTGGGCATCAGATGAAAGCTGGCTTTTGGGGCCCTGTGCACTTTCCTTGGAATCGTTTCTGGCGGCTTGAGTTTTGGAGAAATCCATCAAAATTTTCAATTGTCTGGCTTGGGTGGCCAGGTCGGTCAGCGCGAATGGCTGCAAAGGGAGGCCATTTTCCAGGGAAAATGAAGTCATTTCCCCAGGATCTGGGCATCAGATGAAAGCTGGCTTTTGGGGCCCTGTGCACTTTCCTTGGAATCGTTTCTGGCGGATTGAGTTTTGGAGAAATCCAGCAACATTTTCAATTGTCTAGCTTTGGTGGCCAGGGTTGGCCAGGGCAAGTGACCACAAACAGAGGCCATTTTCCAGGGGAAACACAAGCCATTTCCTCAGGGTCTGGGCATCAGATGAAAGCTGGCGTTCGGGGCTCTGAGCACCTGCATTGGCCTGGTTTCTGACCACTTTAGTTTTGGAGAAATCCAGCAAAATTATCAATTGTCTGGCTTGGGTGGACCGAGTCGTCCAGGGCGTGTGGCCCCAAAAAGAGGCCATTTTCCAGGGGAAACAGGTGTCATTTCCCCCGGATCTGGGCATCAGATGAAAGCTGGCATTTGGGGCTCTGAGGATTTGCATTGGCCTGGTTTTGACCACTTTAGTTTTGGAGAAATCCAGCAACATTTTCAATTGTCTAGCTTGGGTGGCCAGGGTCAACCAGTGCAAGTGGCCACGAGCAGAGGCCATTTTCCAGAGAAAAAAGAAGTCATTTCCCCAGGGTCTGGGCATCTGATGAAAGCTGGCGTTTGGGGCTCTGAGCACCTGCATTGGCCTGGTTTCTGACCACTTTAGTTTTGGAGAAAGCCAGCAAAATTTGCAAGTGTCTAGCTTGGGTGGCCCGGGTCAGCCAGGGCATGTGGCCGCAAACAGAGGCCATTTTCCAGGGAAAAAAGAAGTCATTTCCCCAGGGTCTGGGCATCAGATGAAAGCTGGCATTCGGGGCTCTGAGGACATGCATTGGCCTGGTTTCTGACCACTTCAGATTTGGAGAAAGCCAGCAAAATTTGCAAGTGCCTAGCGTGGGTGGCCTGTGTCATCCAGGGTGTGTGGCCCCCAAACAGAGGCCATTTTTCAGGAGACGCAGGAGTAATTTTCCCAGGGTCTGGGCATCAGATGAAAGCTGGCATTTGGGGCCCTGGGCACCTGCATTGGCCTGGTTTCTGACCACTTTAGTTTTGGAGAAATCCAGCAACATTTTCAATTGTCTAGCTTGGGTGGCCAGGGTCGGCCAGTGCTATTGGACCCAAACAGAGGCCATTTTCCAGAGGACACAGGTGTCATTTCCCCAGGGTCTGGGTACCAGATGAAAGCTGACTTTTGGGGCTCTGAGCACCTGCATTGGCCTGGTTTCTGACCACATTAGTTTTGGTGAAAGCCAGCAACATTTCCATGTGCCTAGCGTGGGTGGCCTGCATCGTCCCGGGTGTGTGGCCCCAAACAGAGGCCATTTTTCAGGGGACACAGGAGTCATTTCCCCAGGGTCTGGGCATCAGATGAATGCTGACGTTTGGGGCTCTGAGCACCTGCATTGGCCTGGTTTCTGACCACTTTAGTTTTGGAGAAATCCAGCAAAATTTTCAATTGTCTAGCTTGGGTGGCCGGGGTGGGCCAGGGCAAGTGGCCTCAAACAGAGGCTATTTTCCGGGAAAAATAGAAGTCATTTCCCCAGGGTCTCGGCATCAGATGAAAGCTGGCATTTGGGGCTCTGAGCGCTTGCATTTGCCTCGTTTCTGGCAGCTTGAGGTTTCGAGAATTTCCCCCAAAATTTGCAAATGTTTGACTTGGGTGTCCAGGGTTGGCCAGGGCGAGTGGCCGCAAACAGAGGCCATTTTCCAGAGAAAAAAGAAGTCATTTCCCCAGTGATTGGGCATCAGATGAAAGCTGGCATTTGGGGCTCTGAGGATTTGCATTGGCCTGGTTTTGACCACTTTAGTTTTGGAGAAATCCAGCAACATTTTCAATTGTCTAGCTTGGGTGGCCAGGGTCAACCAGTGCAAGTGGCCACGAACAGAGGCCATTTTCCAGAGAAAAAAGAAGTCATTTCCCCAGGGTCTGGGCATCAGATGAAAGCTGGCGTTTGGGGCTCTGAGCACGTGCATTGGCCTGGTTTCTGACCACTTTAGTTTTGGAGAAAGCCAGCAAAATTTGCAAGATTCTAGCTTGGGTGGCCCGGGTCAGCCAGGGCATGTGGCCTCAAACAGAGGCCATTTTCCAGGGAAAAAAGATGTCATTTCCCCAGGGTCTGGGTATCAGATGAAAGTTGGCTTTTGGGGCTCTGAGCACTTTCCTTGGAATCGTTTCTGGCGGCTTGAGTTTTGGAGAAATCCAGCAAAATTTTCAATTGTCTAGCTTGGGTGGCCAGGGTCGGCCAGGGCGAATGGCTGCAAAGAGAGGCCATTTTCCAGGGAAAAAGGAAGTCATTTCCCCAGGGTCTGGGCATCAGATGAAAGCTGGCATTCCGGGCTGTCATGGTTTGACCCTAGCACAATGCCAGGGCCTCCATGAAGAGTATATTTCTAAAAGGGTTGCTGTGAGATGTTACCCGGGAACAGAACAAAACAGGCTCCCATTCGGAGATGGAGGGACAAACACAACATTTTATTAATAACAGTATCCATAAAGGAACACACACACACAGAGCAAAGAATAAAAACTTTCCAAATACATTCCTCCTCCCCCCTCCCTTTTCTCCACAGAATGAGATAACACCATAGATTCCCACCTTTCAGGTAATCAGCTTTCAGTCCATCATCATCTTTTCAAATAATCCACCCTCAAATCCATCGGGAGAGAGAGAAGTCCTCCCTTGCACCATAGGCTTCCCCCCCACGTCCAGTGCTCTCACCACTGGACACAGGCCAGGACTGCTTTTAGGGTATCTTGTTTAAGGATGCTCTACCCAGTTCCAAAAGCAGCAGTCTCTCAACTTTGGGACACCAGTCCCCCCCCAAATTTTACCCCCTGGGGCCGAGGGGCTCGTGAGCAGAGATCTTCCCCTCCACGGAGACAGAGGGCATCCCACACCCTCCTCAGCCGTCTCTGTTCACTCCACTGCTTCACTCTTGGCTCCAAAGTATTGTCTCCCCCTAAATACAGTCTCCAGGTATGGGTCTGTCCATGGCCATACAAGAAAGAGTCCGGCTCAAGGCCACTCCATCATCTCTTCTCACCTAGGATTCTTCTCATCTCTTTCAGTTTTCCTCACACGCAGTCCATCATCTCTCTCTCCTCATTCTGATTCAGGAGGAGCAGTATTTGCAAGGTTTCTATTACTCTACCAAGGGGTTAAAAACTTCGCCTCTGCCTGTCCAGGACTCCCACAGCTGCCGGGCACCTTCTCTCGCCACCTCCCCCGCTTCTGGCCGGCTGAGCCGCCAGCACAATTTCTGTCTCTCTCTCCGGGGGGGGGGGGGGGGGGGGGCTGCCCAGACATCTCAAATCTCGACAACCCCTGCATGTTCTCCTCCACCTCTGCAGCTTTTGGGGCTCCCGGCCTCCTCCCTGTCATGGCCTCCCCCTCCCCCACCCAGACACAGCTGGGCAGGGGAGAGGTCGGACCTTACTCACCCACGCCGGATTCCCAAAGAGGAAGTTCTCTGGGAATCTCCTGCTTTTAACCCCCGTGTGTTCTCAGAGGCGTATCCAGACCCTTAGTGGCCAAATCAAATGCCAATTTTGAATTTGGCAACTGATTGGCCGGACTCAGACTTTTCTAGAAACACATTTCCAGCCAAACCACGACACGGGCTCTGAGCACCTGCATTGGCCTGGTTTCTGACCACTTTAGTTTTGGAGAAAGCCAGCAAAATTTGCAAGTGTCTAGATTGGGTGGCCATGGTGAGCCAGGGCGAGTGGCCGCAAACAGAGGCCATTTTCCAGGGGAAACAGGTGTCATTTCCCCAGGGTCTGGGCATCAGATGAAAGCTGGCTTTTGGGGCTCTGAGCACTTTCCTTGGAATCGTTTCTGGCGGCTTGAGTTTTGGAGAAATCCAGCAACATTTTCAATTGTCTAGCTTCGGTGGCCAGGGTTGGCCAGGGCAAGTGACGACAAACAGAGGCCATTTTCCAGGGGAAACACAATCCATTTCCCCAGGGTCTGGGCATCAGATGAAAGCTGGCATTTGGGGCTCTGAGGACATGCATTGGCCTGGTTTCTGACCACTTCAGATTTGGAGAAAGCCAGCAAAATTTAAAGTGCCTAGCGTGGGTGGCCTGTGTCATCCAGGGTGTGTGGCCCCAAACAGAGGCCATTTTTCAGGAGAGGCAGGAGTAATTTTCCCAGGGTCTGGGCATCAGATGAATGCTGTCGTTTGGGGCTCTGAGCACCTGCATTGGCCTGGTTTCTGACCACTTTAGTTTTGGAGAAATCCAGAAAAATTTTCAATTGTCTAGCTTGGGTGGCCGGGGTGGGCCAGGGCAAGTGGCCTCAAACAGAGGCTATTTTCCGGGAAAAATAGAAGTCATTTCCCCAGGGTCTGGGCATCAGATGAAAGCTGGCTTTTGGGGCTCTGAGCACTTTCCTTGGAATCGTTTCTGGCGGCTTGAGTTTTGGAGAAATCCAGCAACATTTTCAATTGTCTAGCTTCGGTGGCCAGGGTTGGCCAGGGCAAGTGACGACAAACAGAGGCCATTTTCCAGGGGAAACACAATCCATTTCCCCAGGGTCTGGGCATCAGATGAAAGCTGGCATTTGGGGCTCTGAGGACATGCATTGGCCTGGTTTCTGACCACTTCAGATTTGGAGAAAGCCAGCAAAATTTGCAAGTGCCTAGCGTGGGTGGCCCCAAACAGAGGCCATTTTTCAGGAGACACAGGAGTAATTTCCCCAGGGTCTGGGCATTAGATGAAAGCTGGCATTTGGGGCTCTGGGCACCTGCATTGGCCTGGTTTCTGACCACTTTAGTTTTGGAGAAATCCAGCAAAATTTTCAATTGTCTGGCTTGGGTGGACCGAGTCGTCCAGGGCGTGTGGCCCCAAAAAGAGGCCATTTTCCAGGGGAAACAGGTGTCATTTCCCCCGGATCTGGGCATCAGATGAAAGCTGGCATTTGGGGCTCTGAGGAGTGGCATTGGCCTGGTTTCTGACCACTTTAGTTTTGGAGAAATCCAGCAACATTTTCAATTGTCTAGCTTGGGTGTCCAGGGTCAGCCAGTGCAAGTGGCCACGAACAGAGGCCATTTTCCAGAGAAAAAAGAAGTCATTTCCCCAGGGTCTGGGCATCTGATGAAAGCTGGCGTTTGGGGCTCTGAGCACCTGCATTGGCCTGGTTTCTGACCACTTTAGTTTTGGAGAAAGCCAGCAAAATTTGCAAGTGTCTAGCTTGGGTGGCCCGGGTCAGCCAGGGCATGTGGCCGCAAACAGAGGCCATTTTCCAGGGAAAAAAGAAGTCATTTCCCCAGGGTCTGGGCATCAGATGAAAGCTGGCTTTTGGGGCTCTGAGCACTTTCCTTGGAATCGTTTCTGGCGGCTTGAGTTTTGGAGAAATCCAGCAACATATTAAATTGTCTAGCTTCGGTGGCCAGGGTTGGCCAGGGCAAGTGACCACAAACAGAGGCCATTTTCCAGGGGAAACACAAGTCATTTCCCCAGGGTCTGGGCATCAAATGAAAGCTGGCATTCGGGGCTCTGAGGACATGCATTGGCCTGGTTTCTGACCACTTCAGATTTGGAGAAAGCCAGCAAAATTTGCAAGTGCCTAGCGTGGGTGGCCTGTGTCATCCAGGGTGTGTGGCCCCAAACAGAGGCCATTTTTCAGGAGACGCAGGAGTAATTTTCCCAGGGTCTGGGCATCAGATGAAAGCTGGCATTTGGGGCCCTGGGCACCTGCATTGGCCTGGTTTCTGACCACTTTAGTTTTGGAGAAATCCAGCAAAATTTTCAATTGTCTAGCTTGGGTGGCCAGGGTCGGCCAGTGCGATTGGACCCAAACAGAGGCCATTTTCCAGAGGACACAGGTGTCATTTCCCCAGGGTCTGGGTATCAGATGAAAGCTGACTTTTGGGGCCCTGGGCACCTGCATTGGCCTGGTTTCTGACCACTTTAGTTTTGGAGAAATCCAGCAAAATTTTCAATTGTCTAGCTTGGGTGGCCGGGGTGGGCCAGGGCAAGTGGCCTCAAACAGAGGCTATTTTCCGGGAAAAATAGAAGTCATTTCCCCAGTGATTGGGCATCAGATGAAAGCTGGCATTTGGGGCTCTGAGCGCTTGCATTTGCCTTGTTTCTGGCAGCTTGAGGTTTCGAGAATTTCCCCCAAAATTTGCAAATGTTTGACTTGGGTGTCCAGGGTTGGCCAGGGCGAGTGGCCGCAAACAGAGGCCATTTTCCAGAGAAAAAAGAAGTCATTTCCCCAGTGATTGGGCATCAGATGAAAACTGGCATTTGGGGCTCTGAGGACTTGCCTTGTCCTCGTTTCTGGCAGCTTTCATTTTGGAGAAATCCAGCATTGTTTGCAAATTTCAAGCTTGGGTGTCCATGGTTGGCCAGGGCGCGTGGCCGCAAACAGTAGCCATTTTCCAGAGACAAAAGAAGTCATTTCCCCAGTGATAGGGCATCAGATGAAAGCTGGCGTTTGGGGCTCTGAGCACGTGCATTGGCCTGGTTTCTGACCACTTTAATTTTGGAGAAAGCCAGCAAAATTTGCAAGTGTCTAGCTTGGGTGGCCCGGGTCAGCCAGGGCATGTGGCCTCAAACAGAGGCCATTTTCCAGGGAAAAAAGAAGTCATTTCCCCAGGGTCTGGGTATCAGATGAAAGTTGGCTTTTGGGGCTCTGAGCACTTTCCTTGGAATCGTTTCTGGCGGCTTGAGTTTTGGAGAAATCCAGCAAAATTTTCAATTGTCTAGCTTGGGTGGCCAGGGTCGGCCAGGGCGAATGGCTGCAAAGAGAGGCCATTTTCCAGGGAAAAAGGAAGTCATTTCCCCAGGGTCTGGACATCAGATGAAAGCTGGCATTCCGGGCTCTGAGCATCTGCATTGGCCTGGTTTCTGACCACTTTAGTTTTGGGGAAAGCCAGCAAAATTTGCAAGTGTCTAGATTGGGTGGCCATGGTGAGCCAGGGCGAGTGGCCGCAAACAGAGGCCATTTTCCAGGGACAACAGGTGTCATTTCCCCAGGGTCTGGGCATCAGATGAAAGCTGGCTTTTGGGGCTCTGAGCACTTTCCTTGGAATCGTTTCTGGCGGCTTGAGTTTTGGAGAAATCCAGCAACATTTTCAATTGTCTAGCTTCGGTGGCCAGGGTTGGCCAGGGCAAGTGACCACAAACAGAGGCCATTTTCCAGGGGAAACACAATCCATTTCCCCAGGGTCTGGGCATCAGATGAAAGCTGGCATTTGGGGCTCTGAGGACATGCATTGGCCTGGTTTCTGACCACTTGAATTTTGGAGAAAGCCAGCAAAATTTGCAAGTGCCTAGCGTGGGTGGCCCCAAACAGAGGCCATTTTTCAGGAGACACAGGAGTAATTTCCCCAGGGTCTGGGCATTAGATGAAAGCTGGCATTTGGGGCTCTGGGCACCTGCATTGGCCTGGTTTCTGACCACTTTAGTTTTGGAGAAATCCAGCAAAATTTTCAATTGTCTAGCTTGGGTGGCCAGGGTCAGCCAGTGCAAGTGGCCACGAACAGAGGCCATTTTCCAGGGAAAAAAGAAGTCATTTCCCCAGGGTCTGGGCATCAGATGAAAGCTGGCTTTTGGGGCTCTGAGCACTTTCCTTGGAATCGTTTCTGGCGGCTTGAGTTTTGGAGAAATCCAGCAACATATTAAATTGTCTAGCTTCGGTGGCCAGGGTTGGCCAGGGCAAGTGACCACAAACAGAGGCCATTTTCCAGGGGAAACACAAGTCATTTCCCCAGGGTCTGGGCATCAAATGAAAGCTGGCATTTGGGGCTCTGAGGACATGCATTGGCCTGGTTTCTGACCACTTCAGATTTGGAGAAAGCCAGCAAAATTTAAAGTGCCTAGCGTGGGTGGCCTGTGTCATCCAGGGTGTGTGGCCCCAAACAGAGGCCATTTTTCAGGAGACGCAGGAGTAATTTCCCCAGGATCTGGGTATCAGATGAAAGCTGACTTTTGGGGCTCCGAGCACCTGCATTGGCCTGGTTTCTGACCACATTAGTTTCGGAGAAAGCCAGCAAAATTTGCAAGTGTCTAGATTGGCTGGACAGGGTGGTCCAGGGCAAGTGGCCTCAAACAGAGGCTATTTTTCGGGGAAAATAGAGGTCATTTCCCCAGGGTCTTGGTATCAGATGAAAGCTGGCATTTGGGGCTCTGAGGACTTGCTTGTCCTCGTTTCTGGCAGCTTTCATTTTGGAGAAATCCAGCATTCTTTGCAAATTTCAAGCTTGGGTGTCCAGGGTTGGCCAGGGCGAATGGCTGCAAAGGGAGGCCATTTTCCAGGGAAAATGAAGTCATTTCCCCAGGATCTGGGCATCAGATGAAAGCTGGCTTTTGGGGCCCTGTGCACTTTCCTTGGAATCGTTTCTGGCGGCTTGAGTTTTGGAGAAATCCAGCAAAATTTTCAATTGTCTGGCTTGGGTGGCCAGGGTCGGTCAGGGCGAATGGCTGCAAAGGGAGGCCATTTTCCAGGGAAAATGAAGTCATTTCCCCAGGATCTGGGCATCAGATGAAAGCTGGCTTTTGGGGCCCTGTGCACTTTCCTTGGAATTGTTTCGGGCGGATTGAGTTTTGGAGAAATCCAGCAACATTTTCAATTGTCTAGCTTTGGTGGCCAGGGTTGGCCAGGGCAAGTGACCACAAACAGAGGCCATTTTCCAGGGGAAACACAAGCCATTTCCCCAGGGTCTGGGCATCAGATGAAAGCTGGCGTTCGGGGCTCTGAGCACCTGCATTGGCCTGGTTTCTGACCACTTTAGTTTTGGAGAAAGCCAGCAAAATTTGCAAGTGCCTAGGGTGGGTGGCCTGTGTCGTCCAGGGTGTGTGGCCCCAAACAGAGGCCATTTTTCAGGAGACACAGGAGTCGTTTCCCCAGGTTCTGGGCATCAGATGAAAGCTGGCTTTTGGGGCTCTGAGCACTTGCATTTGCCTCGTTTCTGGCAGCTTGAGGTTTCGAGAATTCCCACAAAATTTGCGAATGTTTGACTTGGGTGTCCAGGGTTGGCCAGGGCGAGTGGCCGCAAACAGTGTTCATTTTCCAGAGAAAAAAGAAGTCATTTCCCCAGTGATTGGGCATCAGATGAAAACTGGCATTTGGGGCTCTGAGGACTTGCCTTGTCCTCGTTTCTGGCAGCGTTCATTTTGGAGAAATCCAGCATTGTTTGCAAATTTCAAGCTTGGGTGTCCATGGTTGGCCAGGGCGCGTGGCCGCAAACAGTGGCCATTTTCCAGAGAAAAAAGAAGTCATTTCCCCAGTGATAGGGCATCAGATGAAAGCTGGCGTTTGGGGCTCTGAGCACGTGCATTGGCCTGGTTTCTGACCACTTTAGTTTTGGAGAAAGCCAGCAGAATTTGCAAGTGCCTAGCGTGGGTGGCCCCAAACAGAGGCCATTTTTCAGGAGACACAGGAGTAATTTCCCCAGGGTCTGGGCATCAGATGAAAGCTGGCGTTCGGGGCTCTGAGCACCTGCATTGGCCTGGTTTCTGACCACTTTAGTTTTGGAGAAATCCAGCAAAATTTTCAATTGTCTGGCTTGGGTGGACCGAGTCGTCCAGGGCGTGTGGCCCCAAAAAGAGGCCATTTTCCAGGGGAAACAGGTGTCATTTCCCCCGGATCTGGGCATCAGATGAAAGCTGGCATTTGGGGCTCTGAGGATTTGCATTGGCCTGGTTTTGACCACTTTAGTTTTGGAGAAATCCAGCAACATTTTCAATTGTCTAGCTTGGGTGGCCAGGGTCGGCCAGTGCTATTGGACCCAAACAGAGGCCATTTTCCAGAGGACACAGGTGTCATTTCCCCAGGGTCTGGGTATCAGATGAAAGCTGACTTTTGGGGCTCTGAGCACCTGCATTGGCCTGGTTTCTGACCACATTAGTTTTGGTGAAAGCCAGCAACATTTCCATGTGCCTAGCGTGGGTGTCCTGCATCGTCCCGGGTGTGTGGCCCCAAACAGAGGCCATTTTTCAGGGGACACAGGAGTCATTTCCCCAGGGTCTCGGCATCAGATGAAAGCTGGCATTTGGGGCTCTGAGCGCTTGCATTTGCCTCGTTTCTGGCAGCTTGAGGTTTCTAGAATTTCCCCCAAAATTTGCAAATGTTTGACTTGGGTGTCCAGGGTTGGCCAGGGCGAGTGGCCGCAAACAGTGTTCATTTTCCAGAGAAAAAAGAAGTCATTTCCCCAGTGATTGGGCATCAGATGAAAACTGGCATTTGGGGCTCTGAGGACTTGCCTTGTCCTCGTTTCTGGCAGCTTTCATTTTGGAGAAATCCAGCATTGTTTGCAAATTTCAAGCTTGGGTGTCCATGGTTGGCCAGGGCGCGTGGCCGCAAACAGTGGCCATTTTCCAGAGAAAAAAGAAGTCATTTCCCCAGTGATAGGGCATCAGATGAAAGCTGGCGTTTGGGGCTCTGAGCACGTGCATTGGCCTGGTTTCTGACCACTTTAGTTTTGGAGAAAGCCAGCAAAATTTGCAAGTGTCTAGCTTGGGTGGCCCGGGTCAGCCAGGGCATGTGGCCTCAAACAGAGGCCATTTTCCAGGGAAAAAAGAAGTCATTTCCCCAGGGTCTGGGTATCAGATGAAAGCTGGCTTTTGGGGCTCTGAGCACTTTCCTTGGAATCGTTTCTGGCGGCTTGAGTTTTGGAGAAATCCAGCAAAATTTTCAATTGTCTAGCTTGGGTGGCCAGGGTCGGCCAGGGCGAATGGCTGCAAAGAGAGGCCATTTTCCAGGGAAAAAGGAAGTCATTTCCCCAGGGTCTGGGCATCAGATGAAAGCTGGCATTCTGGGCTGTCATGGTTTGACCCTAGCACAATGCCAGGGCCTCCATGAAGAGTATATTTCTAAAAGGGTTGCTGTGAGATGTTACCCGGGAACAGAACAAAACAGGCTCCCATTCGGAGATGGAGGGACAAACACAACATTTTATTAATAACAGTATCCATAAAGGAACACACACACACAGAGCAAAGAATAAAAACTTTCCAAATACATTCCTCCTCCCCCCTCCCTTTTCTCCACAGAATGAGATAACACCATAGATTCCCACCTTTCAGGTAATCAGCTTTCAGTCCATCATCATCTTTTCAAATAATCCACCCTCAAATCCATCGGGAGAGAGAGAAGTCCTCCCTTGCACCATAGGCTTCCCCCCCACGTCCAGTGCTCTCACCACTGGACACAGGCCAGGACTGCTTTTAGGGTATCTTGTTTAAGGATGCTCTACCCAGTTCCAAAAGCAGCAGTCTCTCAACTTTGGGACACCAGTCCCCCCCCAAATTTTACCCCCTGGGGCCGAGGGGCTCGTGAGCAGAGATCTTCCCCTCCACGGAGACAGAGGGCATCCCACACCCTCCTCAGCCGTCTCTGTTCACTCCACTGCTTCACTCTTGGCTCCAAAGTATTGTCTCCCCCTAAATACAGTCTCCAGGTATGGGTCTGTCCATGGCCATACAAGAAAGAGTCCGGCTCAAGGCCACTCCATCATCTCTTCTCACCTAGGATTCTTCTCATCTCTTTCAGTTTTCCTCACACGCAGTCCATCATCTCTCTCTCCTCATTCTGATTCAGGAGGAGCAGTATTTGCAAGGTTTCTATTACTCTACCAAGGGGTTAAAAACTTCGCCTCTGCCTGTCCAGGACTCCCACAGCTGCCGGGCACCTTCTCTCGCCACCTCCCCCGCTTCTGGCCGGCTGAGCCGCCAGCACAATTTCTGTCTCTCTCTCCGGGGGGGGGGGGGGGGGGGGGGCTGCCCAGACATCTCAAATCTCGTCAACCCCTGCATGTTCTCCTCCACCTCTGCAGCTTTTGGGGCTCCCGGCCTCCTCCCTGTCATGGCCTCCCCCTCCCCCACCCAGACACAGCTGGGCAGGGGAGAGGTCGGACCTTACTCACCCACGCCGGATTCCCAAAGAGGAAGTTCTCTGGGAATCTCCTGCTTTTAACCCCCGTGTGTTCTCAGAGGCGTATCCAGACCCTTAGTGGCCACATCAAATGCCAATTTTGAATTTGGCAACTGATTGGCCGGACTCAGACTTTTCTAGAAACACATTTCCAGCCAAACCACGACACGGGCTCTGAGCACCTGCATTGGCCTGGTTTCTGACCACTTTAGTTTTGGAGAAAGCCAGCAAAATTTGCAAGTGTCTAGATTGGGTGGCCATGGTGAGCCAGGGCGAGTGGCCGCAAACAGAGGCCATTTTCCAGGGGAAACAGGTGTCATTTCCCCAGGGTCTGGGCATCAGATGAAAGCTGGCTTTTGGGGCTCTGAGCACTTTCCTTGGAATCGTTTCTGGCGGCTTGAGTTTTGGAGAAATCCAGCAACATTTTCAATTGTCTAGCTTCGGTGGCCAGGGTTGGCCAGGGCAAGTGACGACAAACAGAGGCCATTTTCCAGGGGAAACACAATCCATTTCCCCAGGGTCTGGGCATCAGATGAAAGCTGGCATTTGGGGCTCTGAGGACATGCATTGGCCTGGTTTCTGACCACTTCAGATTTGGAGAAAGCCAGCAAAATTTGCAAGTGCCTAGCGTGGGTGGCCCCAAACAGAGGCCATTTTTCAGGAGACACAGGAGTAATTTCCCCAGGTTCTGGGCATCAGATGAAAGCTGGCATTTGGGGCTCTGGGCACCTGCATTGGCCTGGTTTCTGACCATTTTAGTTTTGGAGAAATCCAGCAAAATTTTCAATTGTCTGGCTTGGGTGGACCGAGTCGTCCAGGGCGTGTGGCCCCAAAAAGAGGCCATTTTCCAGGGGAAACAGGTGTCATTTCCCCCGGATCTGGGCATCAGATGAAAGCTGGCATTTGGGGCTCTGAGGAGTTGCATTGGCCTGGTTTTGACCACTTTAGTTTTGGAGAAATCCAGCAACATTTTCAATTGTCTAGCTTGGGTGGCCCGGGTCAGCCAGGGCATGTGGCCGCAAACAGAGGCCATTTTCCAGGGAAAAAAGAAGTCATTTCCCCAGGGTCTGGGCATCAGATGAAAGCTGGCTTTTGGGGCTCTGAGCACTTTCCTTGGAATCGTTTCTGGCGGATTGAGTTTTGGAGAAATCCAGCAACATATTAAATTGTCTAGCTTCGGTGGCCAGGGTTGGCCAGGGCAAGTGACCACAAACAGAGGCCATTTTCCAGGGGAAACACAAGTCATTTCCCCAGGGTCTGGGCATCAAATGAAAGCTGGCATTCGGGGCTCTGAGGACATGCATTGGCCTGGTTTCTGACCACTTCAGATTTGGAGAAAGCCAGCAAAATTTGCAAGTGCCTAGCGTGGGTGGCCTGTGTCATCCAGGGTGTGTGGCCCCAAACAGAGGCCATTTTTCAGGAGACGCAGGAGTAATTTTCCCAGGGTCTGGGCATCAGATGAAAGCTGGCATTTGGGGCCCTGGGCACCTGCATTGGCCTGGTTTCTGACCACTTTAGTTTTGGAGAAATCCAGCAAAATTTTCAATTGTCTAGCTTGGGTGGCCGGGGTCGGCCAGTGCGATTGGACCCAAACAGAGGCCATTTTCCAGAGGACACAGGTGTCATTTCCCCAGGGTCTGGGTATCAGATGAAAGCTGACTTTTGGGGCCCTGGGCACCTGCATTGGCCTGGTTTCTGACCACTTTAGTTTTGGAGAAATCCAGCAAAATTTTCAATTGTCTAGCTTGGGTGGCCGGGGTGGGCCAGAGCAAGTGGCCTCAAACAGAGGCTATTTTCCGGGAAAAATAGAAGTCATTTCCCCAGTGATTGGGCATCAGATGAAAGCTGGCATTTGGGGCTCTGAGCGCTTGCATTTGCCTCGTTTCTGGCAGCTTGAGGTTTCGAGAATTTCCCCCAAAATTTGCAAATGTTTGACTTGGGTGTCCAGGGTTGGCCAGGGCGAGTGGCCGCAAACAGAGGCCATTTTCCAGAGAAAAAAGAAGTCATTTCCCCAGTGATTGGGCATCTGATGAAAACTGGCATTTGGGGCTCTGAGGACTTGCCTTGTCCTCGTTTCTGGCAGCTTTCATTTTGGAGAAATCCAGCATTGTTTGCAAATTTCAAGCTTGGGTGTCCATGGTTGGCCAGGGCGCGTGGCCGCAAACAGTAGCCATTTTCCAGAGACAAAAGAAGTCATTTCCCCAGTGATAGGGCATCAGATGAAAGCTGGCGTTTGGGGCTCTGAGCACGTGCATTGGCCTGGTTTCTGACCACTTTAGTTTTGGAGAAAGCCAGCAGAATTTGCAAGTGCCTAGCGTGGGTGGCCCCAAACAGAGGCCATTTTTCAGGAGACGCAGGAGTAATTTTCCCAGGGTCTGGGCATCAGATGAATGCTGTCGTTTGGGGCTCTGAGCACCTGCATTGGCCTGGTTTCTGACCACTTTAGTTTTGGAGAAATCCAGAAAAATTTTCAATTGTCTAGCTTGGGTGGCCGGGGTGGGCCAGGGCAAGTGGCCTCAAACAGAGGCTATTTTCCGGGAAAAATAGAAGTCATTTCCCCAGGGTCTGGGCATCAGATGAAAGCTGGCTTTTGGGGCTCTGAGCACTTTCCTTGGAATCGTTTCTGGCGGCTTGAGTTTTGGAGAAATCCAGCAACATTTTCAATTGTCTAGCTTCGGTGGCCAGGGTTGGCCAGGGCAAGTGACGACAAACAGAGGCCATTTTCCAGGGGAAACACAATCCATTTCCCCAGGGTCTGGGCATCAGATGAAAGCTGGCATTTGGGGCTCTGAGGACATGCATTGGCCTGGTTTCTGACCACTTCAGATTTGGAGAAAGCCAGCAAAATTTGCAAGTGCCTAGCGTGGGTGGCCCCAAACAGAGGCCATTTTTCAGGAGACACAGGAGTAATTTCCCCAGGGTCTGGGCATTAGATGAAAGCTGGCATTTGGGGCTCTGGGCACCTGCATTGGCCTGGTTTCTGACCACTTTAGTTTTGGAGAAATCCAGCAAAATTTTCAATTGTCTGGCTTGGGTGGACCGAGTCGTCCAGGGCGTGTGGCCCCAAAAAGAGGCCATTTTCCAGGGGAAAGAGGTGTCATTTCCCCCGGATCTGGGCATCAGATGAAAGCTGGCATTTGGGGCTCTGAGGAGTGGCATTGGCCTGGTTTCTGACCACTTTAGTTTTGGAGAAATCCAGCAACATTTTCAATTGTCTAGCTTGGGTGTCCAGGGTCAGCCAGTGCAAGTGGCCACGAACAGAGGCCATTTTCCAGAGAAAAAAGAAGTCATTTCCCCAGGGTCTGGGCATCTGATGAAAGCTGGCGTTTGGGGCTCTGAGCACCTGCATTGGCCTGGTTTCTGACCACTTTAGTTTTGGAGAAAGCCAGCAAAATTTGCAAGTGTCTAGCTTGGGTGGCCCGGGTCAGCCAGGGCATGTGGCCGCAAACAGAGGCCATTTTCCAGGGAAAAAAGAAGTCATTTCCCCAGGGTCTGGGCATCAGATGAAAGCTGGCTTTTGGGGCTCTGAGCACTTTCCTTGGAATCGTTTCTGGCGGCTTGAGTTTTGGAGAAATCCAGCAACATATTAAATTGTCTAGCTTCGGTGGCCAGGGTTGGCCAGGGCAAGTGACCACAAACAGAGGCCATTTTCCAGGGGAAACACAAGTCATTTCCCCAGGGTCTGGGCATCAAATGAAAGCTGGCATTCGGGGCTCTGTGGACATGCATTGGCCTGGTTTCTGACCACTTCAGATTTGGAGAAAGCCAGCAAAATTTGCAAGTGCCTAGCGTGGGTGGCCTGTGTCATCCAGGGTGTGTGGCCCCAAACAGAGGCCATTTTTCAGGAGACGCAGGAGTAATTTTCCCAGGGTCTGGGCATCAGATGAAAGCTGGCATTTGGGGCCCTGGGCACCTGCATTGGCCTGGTTTCTGACCACTTTAGTTTTGGAGAAATCCAGCAAAATTTTCAATTGTCTAGCTTGGGTGGCCAGGGTCGGCCAGTGCGATTGGACCCAAACAGAGGCCATTTACCAGAGGACACAGGTGTCATTTCCCCAGGGTCTGGGTATCAGATGAAAGCTGACTTTTGGGGCCCTGGGCACCTGCATTGGCCTGGTTTCTGACCACTTTAGTTTTGGAGAAATCCAGCAAAATTTTCAATTGTCTAGCTTGGGTGGCCGGGGTGGGCCAGGGCAAGTGGCCTCAAACAGAGGCTATTTTCCGGGAAAAATAGAAGTCATTTCCCCAGTGATTGGGCATCAGATGAAAGCTGGCATTTGGGGCTCTGAGCACGTGCATTGGCCTGGTTTCTGACCACTTCAATTTTGTAGAAAGCCAGCAAAATTTGCAAGTGTCTAGCTTGGGTGGCCCGGGTCAGCCAGGGCATGTCGCCTCAAACAGAGGCCATTTTCCAGGGAAAAAAGAAGTCATTTCCCCAGGGTCTGGGCATCAGATGAAAGCTGGCTTTTGGGGCTCTGAGCACTTTCCTTGGAATCGTTTCTGGCGGCTTGAGTTTTGGAGAAATCCAGCAAAATTTTCAATTGTCTAGCTTGGGTGGCCAGGGTCGGCCAGGGCAAGTGGCCTCAAACAGAAGCTATTTTCCGGGAAAAATAGAAGTCATTTCCCCAGTGATTGGGCATCAGATGAAAGCTGGCATTTGGGGCTCTGAGCGCTTGCATTTGCCTCGTTTCTGGCAGCTTGAGGTTTCTAGAATTTCCCCCAAAATTTGCAAATGTTTGACTTGGGTGTCCAGGGTTGGCCAGGGCGAGTGGCCGCAAACAGAGGCCATTTTCCAGAGAAAAAAGAAGTCATTTCCCCAGTGATTGGGCATCAGATGAAAACTGGCATTTGGGGCTCTGAGGACTTGCCTTGTCCTCGTTTCTGGCAGCTTTCATTTTGGAGAAATCCAGCATTGTTTGCAAATTTCAAGCTTGGGTGTCCATGGTTGGCCAGGGCGCGTGGCCGCAAACAGTGGCCATTTTCCAGAGACAAAAGAAGTCATTTCCCCAGTGATAGAGCATCAGATGAAAGCTAGCGTTTGGGGCTCTGAGCACGTGCATTGGCCTGGTTTCTGACCACTTTAATTTTGGAGAAAGCCACCAAAATTTGCAAGTGTCTAGCTTGGGTGGCCCGGGTCAGCCAGGGCATGTGGCCTCAAACAGAGGCCATTTTGCAGGGAAAAAAGAAGTCATTTCCCCAGGGTCTGGGTATCAGATGAAAGTTGGCTTTTGGGGCTCTGAGCACTTTCCTTGGAATCGTTTCTGGCGGCTTGAGTTTTGGAGAAATTCAGCAAAATTTTCAATTGTCTAGCTTGGGTGGCCAGGGTCGGCCAGGGCGAATGGCTGCAAAGAGAGGCCATTTTCCAGGGAAAAAGGAAGTCATTTCCCCAGGGTCTGGACATGAGATGAAAGCTGGCATTCCGGGCTCTGAGCACCTGCATTGGCCTGGTTTCTGACCACTTTAGTTTTGGAGAAAGCCAGCAAAATTTGCAAGTGTCTAGATTGGGTGGCCATGGTGAGCCAGGGCGAGTGGCCGCAAACAGAGGCCATTTTCCAGGGACAACAGGTGTCATTTCCCCAGGGTCTGGGCATCAGATGAAAGCTGGCTTTTGGGGCTCTGAGCACTTTCCTTGGAATCGTTTCTGGCGGCTTGAGTTTTGGAGAAATCCAGCAACATTTTCAATTGTCTAGCTTCGGTGGCCAGGGTTGGCCAGGGCAAGTGACCACAAACAGAGGCCATTTCCCAGGGGAAACACAATCCATTTCCCCAGGGTCTGGGCATCAGATGAAAGCTGGCATTTGGGGCTCTGAGGACATGCATTGGCCTGGTTTCTGACCACTTCAGATTTGGAGAAAGCCAGCAAAATTTGCAAGTGCCTCGTGTGGGTGGCCCCAAACAGAGGCCGTTTTTCAGGAGACACAGGAGTAATTTCCCCAGGGTCTGGGCATTAGATGAAAGTTGGCAATTAGGGCTCTGGGCACCTGCATTGGCCTGGTTTCTGACCACTTTAGTTTTGGAGAAATCCAGCAAAATTTTCAATTGTCTGGCTTGGGTGGACCGAGTCGTCCAGGGCGTGTGGCTCCAAAAAGAGGCCATTTTCCAGGGGAAACAGGTGTCATTTCCACCGGATCTGGGCATCAGACGAAAGCGGGCATTTGGGGCTCTGAGGAGTTGCATTGGCCTGGTTTTGACCACTTTAGTTTTGGAGAAATCCAGCAACATTTTCAATTGTCTAGCTTGGGTGGCCAGGGTCAGCCAGTGCAAGTGGCCACGAACAGAGGCCATTTTCCAGAGAAAAAAGAAGTCATTTCCCCAGTGATAGGGCATCAGATGAAAGCTGGCGTTTGGGGCTCTGAGCACATGCATTGGCCTGGTTTCTGACCACTTTAATTTTGGAGAAAGCCAGCAAAATTTGCAAGTGTCTAGCTTGGGTGGCCCGGGTCAGCCAGGGCATGTGGCCTCAAACAGAGGCCATTTTCCAGGGAAAAAAAAGTCATTTCCCCAGGGTCTGGGTATCAGATGAAAGTTGGCTTTTGGGGCTCTGAGCACTTTCCTTGGAATCGTTTCTGGCGGCTTGAGTTTTGGAGAAATCCAGCAAAATTTTCAATTGTCTAGCTTGGGTGGCCAGGGTCGGTCAGGGCGAATGGCTGCAAAGAGAGGCCATTTTCCAGGGAAAAAGGAAGTCATTTCCCCAGGGTCTGGACATCCGATGAAAGCTGGCATTCCGGGCTCTGAGCACCTGCATTGGCCTGGTTTCTGACCACTTTAGTTTTGGAGAAAGCCAGCAAAATTTGCAAGTGTCTAGATTGGGTGGCCATGGTGAGCCAGGGCGAGTGGCCGCAAACAGAGGCCATTTTCCAGGGGAAACAGGTGTCATTTCCCCAGGGTCTGGGCATCAGACGATTGCTGGCTTTTGGGGCTCGGAGCACTTTCCTCGGAATCGTTTCTGGCGGCTTGAGTTTTGGAGAAATCCAGCAACATTTTCAATTGTCTAGCTTCGGTGGCCAGGGTTGGCCAGGGCAAGTGACCACAAACAGAGGCCATTTTCAAGGGGAAACACAAGTCATTTCCCCAGGGTCTGGGCATCAGATGAAAGCTGGCATTTGGGGCTCTGAGGACATGCATTGGCCTGGTTTCTGACCACTTCAGATTTGGAGAAAGCCAGCAAAATTTAAAGTGCCCAGCGTGGGTGGCCTGTGTCATCCAGGGTGTGTGGCCCCAAACAGAGGCCATTTTCCAGAGGACACAGGTGTCATTTCCCCAGGGTCTGGGTATCAGATGAAAGTTGGCTTTTGGGGCTCTGCGCACTTTCCTTGGAATCGTTTCTGGCGGCTTGAGTTTTGGAGAAATCCAGCAAAATTTTCAATTGTCTAGCTTGGGTGGCCAGGGTCGGTCAGGGCGAATGGCTGCAAAGAGAGGCCATTTTCCAGGGAAAAAGGAAGTCATTTCCCCAGGGTCTGGACATCCGATGAAAGCTGGCATTCTGGGCTCTGAGCACCTGCATTGGCCTGGTTTCTGACCACTTTAGTTTTGGAGAAAGCCAGCAAAATTTGGAAGTGTCTAGATTGGGTGGCCATGGTGAGGGAGGGCGAGTGGCCGCAAACAGAGGCCATTTTCCAGGGGAAACAGGTGTCATTTCCCCAGGGTCTGGGCATCAGATGATTGCTGGCTTTTGGGGCTCTGAGCACTTTCCTTGGAATCGTTTCTGGCGGCTTGAGTTTTGGAGAAATCCAGCAACATTTTCAATTGTCTAGCTTCGGTGGCCAGGGTTGGCCAGGGCAAGTGACCACAAACAGAGGCCATTTTCCAGGGGAAACACAAGCCATTTCCCCAGGGTCTGGGCATCAGATGAAAGCTGGCATTTGGGGCTCTGAGGACATGCATTGGCCTGGTTTCTGACCACTTCAGATTTGGAGAAAGCCAGCAAAATTTGCAAGTGCCTAGCGTGGGTGGCCCCAAACAGAGGCCATTTTTCAGGAGACACAGGAGTCATTTCCCCAGGGTCTGGGCATTAGATGAAAGCTGGCATTTGGGGCTCTGGGCACCTGCATTGGCCTGGTTTCTGATCACTTCATATTTGGAGAAAGCCAGCAAAATTTAAAGTGCCTAGCGTGGGTGGCCTGTGACATCCAGGGTGTGTGGCCCCAAACAGAGGCCATTTTTCAGGAGACGCAGGAGTAATTTTCCCAGGGTCTGGGCATCAGATGAATGCTGACGTTTGGGGCTCTGAGCACCTGCATTGGCCTGGTTTCTGACCACTTTAGTTTTGCAGAAATCCAGCAAAATTTTCAATTGTCTAGCTTGGGTGGCCGGGGTGGGCCAGGGCAAGTGGCCTCAAACAGAGGCTATTTTCCGGGAAAAATAGAAGTCATTTCCCCAGGGTCTCGGCATCAGATGAAAGCTGGCATTTGGGGCTCTGAGCGCTTGCATTTGCCTCGTTTCTGGCAGCTTGAGGTTTCGAGAATTTCCCCCAAAATTTGCAAAGGTTTGACTTGGGTGTCCAGGGTTGGCCAGGGCGAGTGGCCGCAAACAGAGGCCATTTTCCAGAGAAAAAAGAAGTCATTTCCCCAGAGATTGGGCATCAGATGAAAGCTGGCATTTGGGGCTCTGAGGACTTGCCTTGTCCTCGTTTCTGGCAGCTTTCATTTTGGAGAAATCCAGCATTGTTTGCAAATTTCAAGCTTGGGTGTCCATGGTTGGCCAGGGCGCGTGGCCGCAAACAGTGGTCATTTTCCAGAGAAAAAAGAAGTAATTTCCCCAGTGATAGGGCATCAGATGAAAGCTGGCGTTTGGGGCTCTGAGCACGTGCGTTGGCCTGGTTTCTGACAACTTTAGTTTTGGAGAAAGCCAGCAAAATTTGCAAGTGTCTAGCTTCGGTGGCCCGGGTCAGCCAGGGCATGTGGCCTCAAACAGAGGCCATTTTCCAGGGAAAAAAGAAGTCATTTCCCCAGGGTCTGGGTATCAGATGAAAGTTGGCTTTTGGGGCTCTGAGCACTTTCCTTGGAATCGTTTCTGGCGGCTTGAGTTTTGGAGAAATCCAGCAAAATTTTCAATTGTCTAGCTTGGGTGGCCAGGGTCGGTCAGGGCGAATAGCTGAAAAGAGAGGCCATTTTCCAGGGAAAAAGGAAGTCATTTCCCCAGGGTCTGGACATCAGATGAAAGCTGGCATTCTGGGCTCTGAGCACCTGCATTGCCCTGGTTTCTGACCACTTTAGTTTTGGAGAAAGCCAGCAAAATTTGCAAGTGTCTAGATTGGGTGGCCATGGTGAGGGAGGGCGAGTGGCCGCAAACAGAGGCCATTTTCCAGGGGAAACAGGTGTCATTTCCCCAGGGTCTGGGCATCAGATGAAAGCTGGCTTTTGGGGCTCTGAGCACTTTCCTTGGAATCGTTTCTGGCGGCTTGAGTTTTGGAGAAATCCAGCAACATTTTCAATTGTCTAGCTTCGGTGGCCAGGGTTGGCCAGGGGAAGTGACCACAAACAGAGGCCATTTTCCAGGGGAAACACAATCCATTTCCCCAGGGTCTGGGCATCAGATGAAAGCTGGCATTTGGGGCTCTTAGGACATGCATTGGCCTGGTTTCTGACCACTTCAGATTTGGAGAAAGCCAGCAAAATTTGCAAGTGCCTAGCGTGGGTGGCCCCAAACAGAGGCCATTTTCAGGAGACACAGGAGTAATTTCCCCAGGGTCTGGGCATTAGATGAAAGCTGGCATTCGGGGCTCTGGACACCTGCATTGGCCTGGTTTCTGACCACTTTAGTTTTGGAGAAATCCACCAACATTTTCAATTGTCTAGCTTGGGTGGCCAGTGTGGGCCTGGGCAAATGGCCTCAAACATATGCAATTTTCAGGGGAAACAGGAGTCATTTCCCCAGGGTCTGGGCATCAGATGAAAGCTGATGTTTGGGGCTCTGAGCCATTTCCTTGGCCTCGTTTCTGGCAGCTTTCATTTTGGAGAAATCCAGCATTGTTTGCAAATTTCAAGCTAGGGTGTCCAGGGTCAGCCAGGGCATGTGGCCTCAAACAGAGGCCATTTTCCAGGGAAAATGAAGTCATTTCCCCAGGGTCTGGGCATCAGATGAAAGCTGGCTTTTGGGGCTCAGAGCACCTGCATTGGCCTGGTTTCTGACAACTTGCATTTTGAAGAAATCCAGCAAAATTTTCAATTGTCTAGCTTGGGTGGCCAGGGTCGGACAGTGCGAGTGGCCCCAAACAGAGGCCATTTTCCAGGGGAAACACAAGCCATTTCCCCAGGGTCTGGGCATCAGATGAAAGCTGGCGTTTGGGGCTCTGAGCACGTGCATTGGCCTGGTTTCTGACCATTTTAGTATCGGAGAAACCCTGGAAAATTTGCAAGTGCCTAGCGTGGGTGGCCTGTGTCGTCCAGGGTGTGTGGCCCCAAACAGAGGCCATTTTTCAAAGGACACAGAAGTCATTTCCCCAGGGTCTGGGCATCAGATGAAAGCTGGCATTCGGGGCTCTGAGGACATGCATTGGCCTGGTTTCTGACCACTTCAGATTTGGAGAAAGCCAGCAAAATTTGCAAGTGCCTAGCGTTGGTGGCCTGCGCCGTCCCGGGTGTGTGGCCCCAAACAGAGGCCATTTTTCAGGAGACACAGGAGTAATTTCCCCAGGGTGTGGGCATCAGATGAATGCTGGCATTTGGGGCTCTGGGCACCTGCATTGGCCTGGTTTCTGACCACTTTAGTTTTGAAGAAATCCAGCAAAATTTTCAATTGTCTAGCTTGGGTGGCCAGGGTCGGCCAGTGCGAGTGGCCCCAAACAGAGGCCATTTTCCAGGGGAAACACAAGCCATTTCCCCAGGGTCTGGGCATCAGATGAATGCTGACGTTTGGGGCTCTGAGCACCAGCATTGGCCTGGTTTCTGACCACTTTAGTTTTGGAGAAATCCAGAAAAATTTTCAATTGTCTAGCTTGGGTGGCCGGGGTGGGCCAGGGCAAGTGGCCTCAAACAGAGGCTATTTTCCGGGAAAAATAGAAGTCATTTCCCCAGGGTCTCGGCATCAGATGAAAGCTGGCGTTTGGGGCTCTGAGGACTTGCCTTGTCCTCGTTTCTGGCAGCTGTCTTTTAGGAGAAATCCAGCATTGTTTGCAAATTTCAAGCTTGGGTGTCCAGGGTTGGCCAGGGCGAGTGGCCACGAACAGAGGCCATTTTCCAGAGAAAAAAGAAGTCATTTCCCCAGTGACTGGGCATCAGATGAAAGCTGGCGTTTGGGGCTCTGAGCACGTGCATTGGCCTGGTTTCTGACCACTTTAGTTTTGGAGAAAGCCAGCAAAATTTGTAAGTGTCTAGATTGGGTGGCCAGGGTGGGCCAGGGCGAGTGGCCGCAAACAGAGGCCATTTTCCAGAGAAAAAAGAAGTCATTTCCCCAGGGCCTGGGCATCAGATGAAAGCTGGCTTTTGGGGCTCTGAGCACTTTCCTTGGAATCGTTTCTGGCGGCTTGAGTTTTGGAGAAATCCAGCAACATTTTCAATTGTCTAGCTTCGGTGGCCAGGGTTGGCCAGGGCAAGTGACAACAGAGGCCATTTTCCAGGGGAAACACAAGTCATTTCCCCAGGGTCTGGGCATCAGATGAAAGCTGGCATTCGGGGTTCTGAGGTTATGCATTGGCCTGGTTTCTGACCACTTGAATTTTGGCGAAAGCCAGCAAAATTTTCAATTGTCTAGCTTGGGTGGCCAGTGTGGGCCTGGGCAAATGGCCTCAAACATAAGCAATTTTCAGGGGAAACAGGAGTCATTTCCCCAGGGTCTGGGCATCAGATGAAAGCTGACGTTTGGGGCTCTGAGCCATTTCTTTGGCCTCGTTTCTGGCAGCTTTCATTTTGGAGAAATCCAGCATTGTTTGCAAATTTCAAGCTTGGGTGTCCAGGGTCGGCCAGGGTGAGTGGCCGCAAAGAGAGGCCATTTTCCAGGGAAAAAAGAAGTAATTTCCCCGGTGGTTGGGCCTCAGATGAAAGCTGGCGTTTGGGGCTCTGAGCACGTGCATTGGCCTGGTTTCTGACCACTTTAATTTTGGAGAAAGCCAGCAAAATTTGCAAGTGTCTAGATTGGGTGGCCCAGGTCAGCCAGGGCATGTGGCCTCAAACAGAGGCCATTTTCCAGGGAAAATGAAGTCATTTCCCCAGGGTCTGGGCATCAGATGAAAGCTGGCTTTTGGGGCTCAGAGCACCTGCATTGGCCTGGTTTCTGACAACTTGCATTTTGAAGAAATCCAGCAAAATTTTCAATTGTCTAGCTTGGGTGGCCAGGGTCGGCCAGTGCGAGTGGCCCCAAACAGAGGCCATTTTCCAGGGGAAACACAAGCCATTTCCCCAGGGTCTGGGCATCAGATGAAAGCTGGCGTTTGGGGCTCTGAGCACGTGCATTGGCCTGGTTTCTGACCATTTTAGTATCGGAGAAACCCTGGAAAATTTGCAAGTGCCTAGCGTGGGTGGCCTGTGTCGTCCAGGGTGTGTGGCCCCAAACAGAGGCCATTTTTCAAAGGACACAGAAGTCATTTCCCCAGGGTCTGGGCATCAGATGAAAGCTGGCATTCGGGGCTCTGAGGACATGCATTGGCCTGGTTTCTGACCACTTCAGATTTGGAGAAAGCCAGCAAAATTTGCAAGTGCCTAGCGTTGGTGGCCTGTGCCGTCCAGGGTGTGTGGCCCCAAACAGAGGCCATTTTTCAGGAGACACAGGAGTAATTTCCCCAGGGTGTGGGCATCAGATGAATGCTGGCATTTGGGGCTCTGGGCACCTGCATTGGCCTGGTTTCTGACCACTTTAGTTTTGAAGAAATCCAGCAAAATTTTCAATTGTCTAGCTTGGGTGGCCAGGGTCGGCCAGTGCGAGTGGCCCCAAACAGAGGCCATTTTCCAGGGGAAACACAAGCCATTTCCCCAGGGTCTGGGCATCAGGTGAAAGCTGGCGTTTGGGGCTCTGAGCACGTGCATTGGCCTGGTTTCTGACCACTTTAGTTTTGGAGAAAGCCAGCAAAATTTGCAAGTGTCTAGCTTGGGTGGCCCGGGTCGGCCAGTGCGTGTGGCCTCAAACAGAGGCGATTTTCCAGGGTAAAAAGATGTCATTTCCCCAGGGTCTGGGCATCAGATGAAAGCTGGCGTTTGGGGCTCTGAGGACTTGCCTTGTCCTCGTTTCTGGCAGCTGTCTTTTAGGAGAAATCCAGCATTGTTTGCAAATTTCAAGCTTGGGTGTCCAGGGTTGGCCAGGGCGAGTGGCCACGAACAGAGGCCATTTTCCAGAGAAAAAAGAAGTCATTTCCCCAGTGACTGGGCATCAGATGAAAGCTGGCGTTTGGGGCTCTGAGCACGTGCATTGGCCTGGTTTCTGACCACTTTAGTTTTGGAGAAAGCCAGCAACATTTTCAATTGTCTAGCTTCGGTGGCCAGGGTTGGCCAGGGCAAGTGACAACAGAGGCCATTTTCCAGGGGAAACACAAGTCATTTCCCCAGGGTCTGGGCATCAGATGAAAGCTGGCATTCGGGGTTCTGAGGTTATGCATTGGCCTGGTTTCTGACCACTTGAATTTTGGCGAAAGCCAGCAAAATTTTCAATTGTCTAGCTTGGGTGGCCAGTGTGGGCCTGGGCAAATGGCCTCAAACATAAGCAATTTTCAGGGGAAACAGGAGTCATTTCCCCAGGGTCTGGGCATCAGATGAAAGCTGACGTTTGGGGCTCTGAGCCATTTCTTTGGCCTCGTTTCTGGCAGCTTTCATTTTGGAGAAATCCAGCATTGTTTGCAAATTTCAAGCTTGGGTGTCCAGGGTCGGCCAGGGTGAGTGGCCGCAAAGAGAGGCCATTTTCCAGGGAAAAAAGAAGTCATTTCCCCGGTGGTTGGGCCTCAGATGAAAGCTGGCGTTTGGGGCTCTGAGCACGTGCATTGGCCTGGTTTCTGACCGCTTTAATTTTGGAGAAAGCCAGGAAAATTTGCAAGTGCCTAGCGTGGGTGGCCTGTGTCGTCCAGGGTGTGTGGCCCAAAACAGAGGCCATTTTCCAGGGGAAACAGAAGTCATTTCCCCAGGGTCTGGGCATCAGATGAAAGCTGGCTTCTGGGGCTCTGAGCACCTGCATTGGCCTGGTTTCTGACAACTTGCATTTTGGAGAAATCCAGCAAAATTTTCAATTGTCTAGCTTGGGTGGCCAGGGTCGGCCAGTGCGAGTGGACCCAAACAGAGGCCATTTTCCAGGGGAAACACAAGCCATTTCCCCAGGGTCTGGGCATCATATGAAAGCTGGCATTCGGGGCTCTGAGGACATGCATTGGCCTGGTTTCTGACCACTTCAGATTTGGAGAAAGCCAGCAAAATTTGCAAGTGCCTAGCGTTGGTGGCCTGTGCCGTCCAGGGTGTGTGGCCCCAAACAGAGGCCATTTTTCAGGAGACACAGGAGTAATTTCCCCAGGGTGTGGGCATCAGATGAATGCTGGCATTTGGGGCTCTGGGCACCTGCATTGGCCTGGTTTCTGACCACTTTAGTTTTGAAGAAATCCAGCAAAATTTTCAATTGTCTAGCTTGGGTGGCCAGGGTCGGCCAGTGCGAGTGGCCCCAAACAGAGGCCATTTTCCAGGGGAAACACAAGCCATTTCCCCAGGGTCTGGGCATCAGATGAAAGCTGGCGTTTGGGGCTCTGAGCACGTGCATTGGCCTGGTTTCTGACCATTTTAGTATCGGAGAAACCCTGGAAAATTTGCAAGTGCCTAGCGTGGGTGGCCTGTGTCGTCCAGGGTGTGTGGCCCCAAACAGAGGCCATTTTTCAAAGGACACAGAAGTCATTTCCCCAGGGTCTGGGCATCAGATGAAAGCTGGCATTCGGGGCTCTGAGGACATGCGTTGGCCTGGTTTCTGACCACTTCAGATTTGGAGAAAGCCAGCAAAATTTGCAAGTGCCTAGCGTTGGTGGCCTGTGCCGTCCAGGGTGTGTGGCCCCAAACAGAGGCCATTTTTCAGGAGACACAGGAGTAATTTCCCCAGGGTGTGGGCATCAGATGAATGCTGGCATTTGGGGCTCTGGGCACCTGCATTGGCCTGGTTTCTGACCACTTTAGTTTTGAAGAAATCCAGCAAAATTTTCAATTGTCTAGCTTGGGTGGCCAGGGTCGGCCAGTGCGAGTGGCCCCAAACAGAGGCCATTTTCCAGGGGAAACACAAGCCATTTCCCCAGGGTCTGGGCATCAGGTGAAAGCTGGCGTTTGGGGCTCTGAGCACGTGCATTGGCCTGGTTTCTGACCACTTTAGTTTTGGAGAAAGCCAGCAAAATTTGCAAGTGTCTAGCTTGGGTGGCCCGGGTCGGCCAGTGCGTGTGGCCTCAAACAGAGGCGATTTTCCAGGGTAAAAAGATGTCATTTCCCCAGGGTCTGGGCATCAGATGAAAGCTGGCGTTTGGGGCTCTGAGGACTTGCCTTGTCCTCGTTTCTGGCAGCTGTCTTTTAGGAGAAATCCAGCATTGTTTGCAAATTTCAAGCTTGGGTGTCCAGGGTTGGCCAGGGCGAGTGGCCACGAACAGAGGCCATTTTCCAGAGAAAAAAGAAGTCATTTCCCCAGTGACTGGGCATCAGATGAAAGCTGGCGTTTGGGGCTCTGAGCACGTGCATTGGCCTGGTTTCTGACCACTTTAGTTTTGGAGAAAGCCAGCAACATTTTCAATTGTCTAGCTTCGGTGGCCAGGGTTGGCCAGGGCAAGTGACAACAGAGGCCATTTTCCAGGGGAAACACAAGTCATTTCCCCAGGGTCTGGGCATCAGATGAAAGCTGGCATTCGGGGTTCTGAGGTTATGCATTGGCCTGGTTTCTGACCACTTGAATTTTGGCGAAAGCCAGCAAAATTTTCAATTGTCTAGCTTGGGTGGCCAGTGTGGGCCTGGGCAAATGGCCTCAAACATAAGCAATTTTCAGGGGAAACAGGAGTCATTTCCCCAGGGTCTGGGCATCAGATGAAAGCTGACGTTTGGGGCTCTGAGCCATTTCTTTGGCCTCGTTTCTGGCAGCTTTCATTTTGGAGAAATCCAGCATTGTTTGCAAATTTCAAGCTTGGGTGTCCAGGGTCGGCCAGGGTGAGTGGCCGCAAAGAGAGGCCATTTTCCAGGGAAAAAAGAAGTCATTTCCCCGGTGGTTGGGCCTCAGATGAAAGCTGGCGTTTGGGGCTCTGAGCACGTGCATTGGCCTGGTTTCTGACCGCTTTAATTTTGGAGAAAGCCAGGAAAATTTGCAAGTGCCTAGCGTGGGTGGCC
Organism: Passer domesticus; assembly: GCF_036417665.1. Classification (NCBI taxonomy): domain Eukaryota; kingdom Metazoa; phylum Chordata; class Aves; order Passeriformes; family Passeridae; genus Passer; species Passer domesticus. The sequence goes on from NC_087511.1 coordinate 4,879,921, forward strand.
TGTGTCGTCCAGGGTGTGTGGCCCAAAACAGAGGCCATTTTCCAGGGGAAACAGAAGTCATTTCCCCAGGGTCTGGGCATCAGATGAAAGCTGGCTTCTGGGGCTCTGAGCACCTGCATTGGCCTGGTTTCTGACAACTTGCATTTTGGAGAAATCCAGCAAAATTTTCAATTGTCTAGCTTGGGTGGCCAGGGTCGGCCAGTGCGAGTGGACCCAAACAGAGGCCATTTTCCAGGGGAAACACAAGCCATTTCCCCAGGGTCTGGGCATCATATGAAAGCTGGCATTCGGGGCTCTGAGGACATGCATTGGCCTGGTTTCTGACCACTTCAGATTTGGAGAAAGCCAGCAAAATTTGCAAGTGCCTAGCGTTGGTGGCCTGTGCCGTCCAGGGTGTGTGGCCCCAAACAGAGGCCATTTTTCAGGAGACACAGGAGTAATTTCCCCAGGGTGTGGGCATCAGATGAATGCTGGCATTTGGGGCTCTGGGCACCTGCATTGGCCTGGTTTCTGACCACTTTAGTTTTGAAGAAATCCAGCAAAATTTTCAATTGTCTAGCTTGGGTGGCCAGGGTCGGCCAGTGCGAGTGGCCCCAAACAGAGGCCATTTTCCAGGGGAAACACAAGCCATTTCCCCAGGGTCTGGGCATCAGATGAAAGCTGGCGTTTGGGGCTCTGAGGACTTGCCTTGTCCTCGTTTCTGGCAGCTGTCTTTTAGGAGAAATCCAGCATTGTTTGCAAATTTCAAGCTTGGGTGTCCAGGGTTGGCCAGGGCGAGTGGCCACGAACAGAGGCCATTTTCCAGAGAAAAAAGAAGTCATTTCCCCAGTGACTGGGCATCAGATGAAAGCTGGCGTTTGGGGCTCTGAGCACGTGCATTGGCCTGGTTTCTGACCACTTTAGTTTTGGAGAAAGCCAGCAACATTTTCAATTGTCTAGCTTCGGTGGCCAGGGTTGGCCAGGGCAAGTGACAACAGAGGCCATTTTCCAGGGGAAACACAAGTCATTTCCCCAGGGTCTGGGCATCAGATGAAAGCTGGCATTCGGGGTTCTGAGGTTATGCATTGGCCTGGTTTCTGACCACTTGAATTTTGGCGAAAGCCAGCAAAATTTTCAATTGTCTAGCTTGGGTGGCCAGTGTGGGCCTGGGCAAATGGCCTCAAACATAAGCAATTTTCAGGGGAAACAGGAGTCATTTCCCCAGGGTCTGGGCATCAGATGAAAGCTGACGTTTGGGGCTCTGAGCCATTTCTTTGGCCTCGTTTCTGGCAGCTTTCATTTTGGAGAAATCCAGCATTGTTTGCAAATTTCAAGCTTGGGTGTCCAGGGTCGGCCAGGGTGAGTGGCCGCAAAGAGAGGCCATTTTCCAGGGAAAAAAGAAGTCATTTCCCCGGTGGTTGGGCCTCAGATGAAAGCTGGCGTTTGGGGCTCTGAGCACGTGCATTGGCCTGGTTTCTGACCGCTTTAATTTTGGAGAAAGCCAGGAAAATTTGCAAGTGCCTAGCGTGGGTGGCCTGTGTCGTCCAGGGTGTGTGGCCCAAAACAGAGGCCATTTTCCAGGGGAAACAGAAGTCATTTCCCCAGGGTCTGGGCATCAGATGAAAGCTGGCTTCTGGGGCTCTGAGCACCTGCATTGGCCTGGTTTCTGACAACTTGCATTTTGGAGAAATCCAGCAAAATTTTCAATTGTCTAGCTTGGGTGGCCAGGGTCGGCCAGTGCGAGTGGACCCAAACAGAGGCCATTTTCCAGGGGAAACACAAGCCATTTCCCCAGGGTCTGGGCATCATATGAAAGCTGGCATTCGGGGCTCTGAGGACATGCATTGGCCTGGTTTCTGACCACTTCAGATTTGGAGAAAGCCAGCAAAATTTGCAAGTGCCTAGCGTTGGTGGCCTGTGCCGTCCAGGGTGTGTGGCCCCAAACAGAGGCCATTTTTCAGGAGACACAGGAGTAATTTCCCCAGGGTGTGGGCATCAGATGAATGCTGGCATTTGGGGCTCTGGGCACCTGCATTGGCCTGGTTTCTGACCACTTTAGTTTTGAAGAAATCCAGCAAAATTTTCAATTGTCTAGCTTGGGTGGCCAGGGTCGGCCAGTGCGAGTGGCCTCAAACAGAGGCGATTTTCCAGGGTAAAAAGATGTCATTTCCCCAGGGTCTGGGCATCAGATGAAAGCTGGCGTTTGGGGCTCTGAGGACTTGCCTTGTCCTCGTTTCTGGCAGCTGTCTTTTAGGAGAAATCCAGCATTGTTTGCAAATTTCAAGCTTGGGTGTCCAGGGTTGGCCAGGGCGAGTGGCCACGAACAGAGGCCATTTTCCAGAGAAAAAAGAAGTCATTTCCCCAGTGACTGGGCATCAGATGAAAGCTGGCGTTTGGGGCTCTGAGCACGTGCATTGGCCTGGTTTCTGACCACTTTAGTTTTGGAGAAAGCCAGCAACATTTTCAATTGTCTAGCTTCGGTGGCCAGGGTTGGCCAGGGCAAGTGACAACAGAGGCCATTTTCCAGGGGAAACACAAGTCATTTCCCCAGGGTCTGGGCATCAGATGAAAGCTGGCATTCGGGGTTCTGAGGTTATGCATTGGCCTGGTTTCTGACCACTTGAATTTTGGCGAAAGCCAGCAAAATTTTCAATTGTCTAGCTTGGGTGGCCAGTGTGGGCCTGGGCAAATGGCCTCAAACATAAGCAATTTTCAGGGGAAACAGGAGTCATTTCCCCAGGGTCTGGGCATCAGATGAAAGCTGACGTTTGGGGCTCTGAGCCATTTCTTTGGCCTCGTTTCTGGCAGCTTTCATTTTGGAGAAATCCAGCATTGTTTGCAAATTTCAAGCTTGGGTGTCCAGGGTCGGCCAGGGTGAGTGGCCGCAAAGAGAGGCCATTTTCCAGGGAAAAAAGAAGTAATTTCCCCGGTGGTTGGGCCTCAGATGAAAGCTGGCGTTTGGGGCTCTGAGCACGTGCATTGGCCTGGTTTCTGACCACTTTAATTTTGGAGAAAGCCAGCAAAATTTGCAAGTGTCTAGATTGGGTGGCCCAGGTCAGCCAGGGCATGTGGCCTCAAACAGAGGCCATTTTCCAGGGAAAATGAAGTCATTTCCCCAGGGTCTGGGCATCAGATGAAAGCTGGCTTTTGGGGCTCAGAGCACCTGCATTGGCCTGGTTTCTGACAACTTGCATTTTGAAGAAATCCAGCAAAATTTTCAATTGTCTAGCTTGGGTGGCCAGGGTCGGCCAGTGCGAGTGGCCCCAAACAGAGGCCATTTTCCAGGGGAAACACAAGCCATTTCCCCAGGGTCTGGGCATCAGATGAAAGCTGGCGTTTGGGGCTCTGAGCACGTGCATTGGCCTGGTTTCTGACCATTTTAGTATCGGAGAAACCCTGGAAAATTTGCAAGTGCCTAGCGTGGGTGGCCTGTGTCGTCCAGGGTGTGTGGCCCCAAACAGAGGCCATTTTTCAAAGGACACAGAAGTCATTTCCCCAGGGTCTGGGCATCAGATGAAAGCTGGCATTCGGGGCTCTGAGGACATGCATTGGCCTGGTTTCTGACCACTTCAGATTTGGAGAAAGCCAGCAAAATTTGCAAGTGCCTAGCGTTGGTGGCCTGTGCCGTCCAGGGTGTGTGGCCCCAAACAGAGGCCATTTTTCAGGAGACACAGGAGTAATTTCCCCAGGGTGTGGGCATCAGATGAATGCTGGCATTTGGGGCTCTGGGCACCTGCATTGGCCTGGTTTCTGACCACTTTAGTTTTGAAGAAATCCAGCAAAATTTTCAATTGTCTAGCTTGGGTGGCCAGGGTCGGCCAGTGCGAGTGGCCCCAAACAGAGGCCATTTTCCAGGGGAAACACAAGCCATTTCCCCAGGGTCTGGGCATCAGGTGAAAGCTGGCGTTTGGGGCTCTGAGCACGTGCATTGGCCTGGTTTCTGACCACTTTAGTTTTGGAGAAAGCCAGCAAAATTTGCAAGTGTCTAGCTTGGGTGGCCCGGGTCGGCCAGTGCGTGTGGCCTCAAACAGAGGCGATTTTCCAGGGTAAAAAGATGTCATTTCCCCAGGGTCTGGGCATCAGATGAAAGCTGGCGTTTGGGGCTCTGAGGACTTGCCTTGTCCTCGTTTCTGGCAGCTGTCTTTTAGGAGAAATCCAGCATTGTTTGCAAATTTCAAGCTTGGGTGTCCAGGGTTGGCCAGGGCGAGTGGCCACGAACAGAGGCCATTTTCCAGAGAAAAAAGAAGTCATTTCCCCAGTGACTGGGCATCAGATGAAAGCTGGCGTTTGGGGCTCTGAGCACGTGCATTGGCCTGGTTTCTGACCACTTTAGTTTTGGAGAAAGCCAGCAACATTTTCAATTGTCTAGCTTCGGTGGCCAGGGTTGGCCAGGGCAAGTGACAACAGAGGCCATTTTCCAGGGGAAACACAAGTCATTTCCCCAGGGTCTGGGCATCAGATGAAAGCTGGCATTCGGGGTTCTGAGGTTATGCATTGGCCTGGTTTCTGACCACTTGAATTTTGGCGAAAGCCAGCAAAATTTTCAATTGTCTAGCTTGGGTGGCCAGTGTGGGCCTGGGCAAATGGCCTCAAACATAAGCAATTTTCAGGGGAAACAGGAGTCATTTCCCCAGGGTCTGGGCATCAGATGAAAGCTGACGTTTGGGGCTCTGAGCCATTTCTTTGGCCTCGTTTCTGGCAGCTTTCATTTTGGAGAAATCCAGCATTGTTTGCAAATTTCAAGCTTGGGTGTCCAGGGTCGGCCAGGGTGAGTGGCCGCAAAGAGAGGCCATTTTCCAGGGAAAAAAGAAGTCATTTCCCCGGTGGTTGGGCCTCAGATGAAAGCTGGCGTTTGGGGCTCTGAGCACGTGCATTGGCCTGGTTTCTGACCGCTTTAATTTTGGAGAAAGCCAGGAAAATTTGCAAGTGCCTAGCGTGGGTGGCCTGTGTCGTCCAGGGTGTGTGGCCCAAAACAGAGGCCATTTTCCAGGGGAAACAGAAGTCATTTCCCCAGGGTCTGGGCATCAGATGAAAGCTGGCTTCTGGGGCTCTGAGCACCTGCATTGGCCTGGTTTCTGACAACTTGCATTTTGGAGAAATCCAGCAAAATTTTCAATTGTCTAGCTTGGGTGGCCAGGGTCGGCCAGTGCGAGTGGACCCAAACAGAGGCCATTTTCCAGGGGAAACACAAGCCATTTCCCCAGGGTCTGGGCATCATATGAAAGCTGGCATTCGGGGCTCTGAGGACATGCATTGGCCTGGTTTCTGACCACTTCAGATTTGGAGAAAGCCAGCAAAATTTGCAAGTGCCTAGCGTTGGTGGCCTGTGCCGTCCAGGGTGTGTGGCCCCAAACAGAGGCCATTTTTCAGGAGACACAGGAGTAATTTCCCCAGGGTGTGGGCATCAGATGAATGCTGGCATTTGGGGCTCTGGGCACCTGCATTGGCCTGGTTTCTGACCACTTTAGTTTTGAAGAAATCCAGCAAAATTTTCAATTGTCTAGCTTGGGTGGCCAGGGTCGGCCAGTGCGAGTGGCCCCAAACAGAGGCCATTTTCCAGGGGAAACACAAGCCATTTCCCCAGGGTCTGGGCATCAGATGAAAGCTGGCGTTTGGGGCTCTGAGCACGTGCATTGGCCTGGTTTCTGACCATTTTAGTATCGGAGAAACCCTGGAAAATTTGCAAGTGCCTAGCGTGGGTGGCCTGTGTCGTCCAGGGTGTGTGGCCCCAAACAGAGGCCATTTTTCAAAGGACACAGAAGTCATTTCCCCAGGGTCTGGGCATCAGATGAAAGCTGGCATTCGGGGCTCTGAGGACATGCATTGGCCTGGTTTCTGACCACTTCAGATTTGGAGAAAGCCAGCAAAATTTGCAAGTGCCTAGCGTTGGTGGCCTGTGCCGTCCAGGGTGTGTGGCCCCAAACAGAGGCCATTTTTCAGGAGACACAGGAGTAATTTCCCCAGGGTGTGGGCATCAGATGAATGCTGGCATTTGGGGCTCTGGGCACCTGCATTGGCCTGGTTTCTGACCACTTTAGTTTTGAAGAAATCCAGCAAAATTTTCAATTGTCTAGCTTGGGTGGCCAGGGTCGGCCAGTGCGAGTGGCCCCAAACAGAGGCCATTTTCCAGGGGAAACACAAGCCATTTCCCCAGGGTCTGGGCATCAGGTGAAAGCTGGCGTTTGGGGCTCTGAGCACGTGCATTGGCCTGGTTTCTGACCACTTTAGTTTTGGAGAAAGCCAGCAAAATTTGCAAGTGTCTAGCTTGGGTGGCCCGGGTCGGCCAGTGCGTGTGGCCTCAAACAGAGGCGATTTTCCAGGGTAAAAAGATGTCATTTCCCCAGGGTCTGGGCATCAGATGAAAGCTGGCGTTTGGGGCTCTGAGGACTTGCCTTGTCCTCGTTTCTGGCAGCTGTCTTTTAGGAGAAATCCAGCATTGTTTGCAAATTTCAAGCTTGGGTGTCCAGGGTTGGCCAGGGCGAGTGGCCACGAACAGAGGCCATTTTCCAGAGAAAAAAGAAGTCATTTCCCCAGGGACTGGGCATCAGATGAAAGCTGGCGTTTGGGGCTCTGAGCACGTGCATTGGCCTGGTTTCTGACCACTTTAGTTTTGGAGAAAGCCAGCAACATTTTCAATTGTCTAGCTTCGGTGGCCAGGGTTGGCCAGGGCAAGTGACAACAGAGGCCATTTTCCAGGGGAAACACAAGTCATTTCCCCAGGGTCTGGGCATCAGATGAAAGCTGGCATTCGGGGTTCTGAGGTTATGCATTGGCCTGGTTTCTGACCACTTGAATTTTGGCGAAAGCCAGCAAAATTTTCAATTGTCTAGCTTGGGTGGCCAGTGTGGGCCTGGGCAAATGGCCTCAAACATAAGCAATTTTCAGGGGAAACAGGAGTCATTTCCCCAGGGTCTGGGCATCAGATGAAAGCTGACGTTTGGGGCTCTGAGCCATTTCTTTGGCCTCGTTTCTGGCAGCTTTCATTTTGGAGAAATCCAGCATTGTTTGCAAATTTCAAGCTTGGGTGTCCAGGGTCGGCCAGGGTGAGTGGCCGCAAAGAGAGGCCATTTTCCAGGGAAAAAAGAAGTCATTTCCCCGGTGGTTGGGCCTCAGATGAAAGCTGGCGTTTGGGGCTCTGAGCACGTGCATTGGCCTGGTTTCTGACCGCTTTAATTTTGGAGAAAGCCAGGAAAATTTGCAAGTGCCTAGCGTGGGTGGCCTGTGTCGTCCAGGGTGTGTGGCCCAAAACAGAGGCCATTTTCCAGGGGAAACAGAAGTCATTTCCCCAGGGTCTGGGCATCAGATGAAAGCTGGCTTCTGGGGCTCTGAGCACCTGCATTGGCCTGGTTTCTGACAACTTGCATTTTGGAGAAATCCAGCAAAATTTTCAATTGTCTAGCTTGGGTGGCCAGGGTCGGCCAGTGCGAGTGGACCCAAACAGAGGCCATTTTCCAGGGGAAACACAAGCCATTTCCCCAGGGTCTGGGCATCATATGAAAGCTGGCATTCGGGGCTCTGAGGACATGCATTGGCCTGGTTTCTGACCACTTCAGATTTGGAGAAAGCCAGCAAAATTTGCAAGTGCCTAGCGTTGGTGGCCTGTGCCGTCCAGGGTGTGTGGCCCCAAACAGAGGCCATTTTTCAGGAGACACAGGAGTAATTTCCCCAGGGTGTGGGCATCAGATGAATGCTGGCATTTGGGGCTCTGGGCACCTGCATTGGCCTGGTTTCTGACCACTTTAGTTTTGAAGAAATCCAGCAAAATTTTCAATTGTCTAGCTTGGGTGGCCAGGGTCGGCCAGTGCGAGTGGCCCCAAACAGAGGCCATTTTCCAGGGGAAACACAAGCCATTTCCCCAGGGTCTGGGCATCAGGTGAAAGCTGGCGTTTGGGGCTCTGAGCACGTGCATTGGCCTGGTTTCTGACCACTTTAGTTTTGGAGAAAGCCAGCAAAATTTGCAAGTGTCTAGCTTGGGTGGCCCGGGTCGGCCAGTGCGTGTGGCCTCAAACAGAGGCGATTTTCCAGGGTAAAAAGATGTCATTTCCCCAGGGTCTGGGCATCAGATGAAAGCTGGCGTTTGGGGCTCTGAGGACTTGCCTTGTCCTCGTTTCTGGCAGCTGTCTTTTAGGAGAAATCCAGCATTGTTTGCAAATTTCAAGCTTGGGTGTCCAGGGTTGGCCAGGGCGAGTGGCCACGAACAGAGGCCATTTTCCAGAGAAAAAAGAAGTCATTTCCCCAGTGACTGGGCATCAGATGAAAGCTGGCGTTTGGGGCTCTGAGCACGTGCATTGGCCTGGTTTCTGACCACTTTAGTTTTGGAGAAAGCCAGCAACATTTTCAATTGTCTAGCTTCGGTGGCCAGGGTTGGCCAGGGCAAGTGACAACAGAGGCCATTTTCCAGGGGAAACACAAGTCATTTCCCCAGGGTCTGGGCATCAGATGAAAGCTGGCATTCGGGGTTCTGAGGTTATGCATTGGCCTGGTTTCTGACCACTTGAATTTTGGCGAAAGCCAGCAAAATTTTCAATTGTCTAGCTTGGGTGGCCAGTGTGGGCCTGGGCAAATGGCCTCAAACATAAGCAATTTTCAGGGGAAACAGGAGTCATTTCCCCAGGGTCTGGGCATCAGATGAAAGCTGACGTTTGGGGCTCTGAGCCATTTCTTTGGCCTCGTTTCTGGCAGCTTTCATTTTGGAGAAATCCAGCATTGTTTGCAAATTTCAAGCTTGGGTGTCCAGGGTCGGCCAGGGTGAGTGGCCGCAAAGAGAGGCCATTTTCCAGGGAAAAAAGAAGTAATTTCCCCGGTGGTTGGGCCTCAGATGAAAGCTGGCGTTTGGGGCTCTGAGCACGTGCATTGGCCTGGTTTCTGACCACTTTAATTTTGGAGAAAGCCAGCAAAATTTGCAAGTGTCTAGATTGGGTGGCCCAGGTCAGCCAGGGCATGTGGCCTCAAACAGAGGCCATTTTCCAGGGAAAATGAAGTCATTTCCCCAGGGTCTGGGCATCAGATGAAAGCTGGCTTTTGGGGCCGTGAGCACTTTCCTTGGAATCGTTTCTGGCGGCTTGAGTTTTGGAGAAAGCCAGCAAAATTTGCAAGTGCCTAGCTTGGATGGCCAGGGTGGGCCAGGGCGAATGGCTGCAAAGAGAGGCCATTTTCCAGGGAAAAAAGAAGTCATTTCCCCAGTGACTGGGCATCAGATGAAAGCTGGCGTTTGGGGCTCTGAGCACGTGCATTGGCCTGGTTTCTGACCATTTTAGTATCGGAGAAACCCTGGAAAATTTGCAAGTGCCTAGCGTGGGTGGCCTGTGTCGTCCAGGGTGTGTGGCCCCAAACAGAGGCCATTTTTCAAAGGACACAGAAGTCATTTCCCCAGGGTCTGGGCATCAGATGAAAGCTGGCATTCGGGGCTCTGAGGACATGCATTGGCCTGGTTTCTGACCACTTCAGATTTGGAGAAAGCCAGCAAAATTTGCAAGTGCCTAGCGTTGGTGGCCTGTGCCGTCCAGGGTGTGTGGCCCCAAACAGAGGCCATTTTTCAGGAGACACAGGAGTAATTTCCCCAGGGTGTGGGCATCAGATGAATGCTGGCATTTGGGGCTCTGGGCACCTGCATTGGCCTGGTTTCTGACCACTTTAGTTTTGAAGAAATCCAGCAAAATTTTCAATTGTCTAGCTTGGGTGGCCAGGGTCGGCCAGTGCGAGTGGCCCCAAACAGAGGCCATTTTCCAGGGGAAACACAAGCCATTTCCCCAGGGTCTGGGCATCAGGTGAAAGCTGGCGTTTGGGGCTCTGAGCACGTGCATTGGCCTGGTTTCTGACCACTTTAGTTTTGGAGAAAGCCAGCAAAATTTGCAAGTGTCTAGCTTGGGTGGCCCGGGTCGGCCAGTGCGTGTGGCCTCAAACAGAGGCGATTTTCCAGGGTAAAAAGATGTCATTTCCCCAGGGTCTGGGCATCAGATGAAAGCTGGCGTTTGGGGCTCTGAGGACTTGCCTTGTCCTCGTTTCTGGCAGCTGTCTTTTAGGAGAAATCCAGCATTGTTTGCAAATTTCAAGCTTGGGTGTCCAGGGTTGGCCAGGGCGAGTGGCCACGAACAGAGGCCATTTTCCAGAGAAAAAAGAAGTCATTTCCCCAGTGACTGGGCATCAGATGAAAGCTGGCGTTTGGGGCTCTGAGCACGTGCATTGGCCTGGTTTCTGACCACTTTAGTTTTGGAGAAAGCCAGCAACATTTTCAATTGTCTAGCTTCGGTGGCCAGGGTTGGCCAGGGCAAGTGACAACAGAGGCCATTTTCCAGGGGAAACACAAGTCATTTCCCCAGGGTCTGGGCATCAGATGAAAGCTGGCATTCGGGGTTCTGAGGTTATGCATTGGCCTGGTTTCTGACCACTTGAATTTTGGCGAAAGCCAGCAAAATTTTCAATTGTCTAGCTTGGGTGGCCAGTGTGGGCCTGGGCAAATGGCCTCAAACATAAGCAATTTTCAGGGGAAACAGGAGTCATTTCCCCAGGGTCTGGGCATCAGATGAAAGCTGACGTTTGGGGCTCTGAGCCATTTCTTTGGCCTCGTTTCTGGCAGCTTTCATTTTGGAGAAATCCAGCATTGTTTGCAAATTTCAAGCTTGGGTGTCCAGGGTCGGCCAGGGTGAGTGGCCGCAAAGAGAGGCCATTTTCCAGGGAAAAAAGAAGTCATTTCCCCGGTGGTTGGGCCTCAGATGAAAGCTGGCGTTTGGGGCTCTGAGCACGTGCATTGGCCTGGTTTCTGACCGCTTTAATTTTGGAGAAAGCCAGGAAAATTTGCAAGTGCCTAGCGTGGGTGGCCTGTGTCGTCCAGGGTGTGTGGCCCAAAACAGAGGCCATTTTCCAGGGGAAACAGAAGTCATTTCCCCAGGGTCTGGGCATCAGATGAAAGCTGGCTTCTGGGGCTCTGAGCACCTGCATTGGCCTGGTTTCTGACAACTTGCATTTTGGAGAAATCCAGCAAAATTTTCAATTGTCTAGCTTGGGTGGCCAGGGTCGGCCAGTGCGAGTGGACCCAAACAGAGGCCATTTTCCAGGGGAAACACAAGCCATTTCCCCAGGGTCTGGGCATCATATGAAAGCTGGCATTCGGGGCTCTGAGGACATGCATTGGCCTGGTTTCTGACCACTTCAGATTTGGAGAAAGCCAGCAAAATTTGCAAGTGCCTAGCGTTGGTGGCCTGTGCCGTCCAGGGTGTGTGGCCCCAAACAGAGGCCATTTTTCAGGAGACACAGGAGTAATTTCCCCAGGGTGTGGGCATCAGATGAATGCTGGCATTTGGGGCTCTGGGCACCTGCATTGGCCTGGTTTCTGACCACTTTAGTTTTGAAGAAATCCAGCAAAATTTTCAATTGTCTAGCTTGGGTGGCCAGGGTCGGCCAGTGCGAGTGGCCCCAAACAGAGGCCATTTTCCAGGGGAAACACAAGCCATTTCCCCAGGGTCTGGGCATCAGGTGAAAGCTGGCGTTTGGGGCTCTGAGCACGTGCATTGGCCTGGTTTCTGACCACTTTAGTTTTGGAGAAAGCCAGCAAAATTTGCAAGTGTCTAGCTTGGGTGGCCCGGGTCGGCCAGTGCGTGTGGCCTCAAACAGAGGCGATTTTCCAGGGTAAAAAGATGTCATTTCCCCAGGGTCTGGGCATCAGATGAAAGCTGGCGTTTGGGGCTCTGAGGACTTGCCTTGTCCTCGTTTCTGGCAGCTGTCTTTTAGGAGAAATCCAGCATTGTTTGCAAATTTCAAGCTTGGGTGTCCAGGGTTGGCCAGGGCGAGTGGCCACGAACAGAGGCCATTTTCCAGAGAAAAAAGAAGTCATTTCCCCAGTGACTGGGCATCAGATGAAAGCTGGCGTTTGGGGCTCTGAGCACGTGCATTGGCCTGGTTTCTGACCACTTTAGTTTTGGAGAAAGCCAGCAACATTTTCAATTGTCTAGCTTCGGTGGCCAGGGTTGGCCAGGGCAAGTGACAACAGAGGCCATTTTCCAGGGGAAACACAAGTCATTTCCCCAGGGTCTGGGCATCAGATGAAAGCTGGCATTCGGGGTTCTGAGGTTATGCATTGGCCTGGTTTCTGACCACTTGAATTTTGGCGAAAGCCAGCAAAATTTTCAATTGTCTAGCTTGGGTGGCCAGTGTGGGCCTGGGCAAATGGCCTCAAACATAAGCAATTTTCAGGGGAAACAGGAGTCATTTCCCCAGGGTCTGGGCATCAGATGAAAGCTGACGTTTGGGGCTCTGAGCCATTTCTTTGGCCTCGTTTCTGGCAGCTTTCATTTTGGAGAAATCCAGCATTGTTTGCAAATTTCAAGCTTGGGTGTCCAGGGTCGGCCAGGGTGAGTGGCCGCAAAGAGAGGCCATTTTCCAGGGAAAAAAGAAGTAATTTCCCCGGTGGTTGGGCCTCAGATGAAAGCTGGCGTTTGGGGCTCTGAGCACGTGCATTGGCCTGGTTTCTGACCACTTTAATTTTGGAGAAAGCCAGCAAAATTTGCAAGTGTCTAGATTGGGTGGCCCAGGTCAGCCAGGGCATGTGGCCTCAAACAGAGGCCATTTTCCAGGGAAAATGAAGTCATTTCCCCAGGGTCTGGGCATCAGATGAAAGCTGGCTTTTGGGGCCGTGAGCACTTTCCTTGGAATCGTTTCTGGCGGCTTGAGTTTTGGAGAAAGCCAGCAAAATTTGCAAGTGCCTAGCTTGGATGGCCAGGGTGGGCCAGGGCGAATGGCTGCAAAGAGAGGCCATTTTCCAGGGAAAAAAGAAGTCATTTCCCCAGTGACTGGGCATCAGATGAAAGCTGGCGTCTGGGGCTCTGAGCACGTGCATTGGCCTGGTTTCTGACCGCTTTAATTTTGGAGAAAGCCAGGAAAATTTGCAAGTGCCTAGCGTGGGTGGCCTGTGTCGTCCAGGGTGTGTGGCCCAAAACAGAGGCCATTTTCCAGGGGAAACAGAAGTCATTTCCCCAGGGTCTGGGCATCAGATGAAAGCTGGCTTCTGGGGCTCTGAGCACCTGCATTGGCCTGGTTTCTGACAACTTGCATTTTGGAGAAATCCAGCAAAATTTTCAATTGTCTAGCTTGGGTGGCCAGGGTCGGCCAGTGCGAGTGGACCCAAACAGAGGCCATTTTCCAGGGGAAACACAAGCCATTTCCCCAGGGTCTGGGCATCATATGAAAGCTGGCATTCGGGGCTCTGAGGACATGCATTGGCCTGGTTTCTGACCACTTCAGATTTGGAGAAAGCCAGCAAAATTTGCAAGTGCCTAGCGTGGGTGGCCTGTGCCGTCCAGGGTGTGTGGCCCCAAACAGAGGCCATTTTTCAGGGGACACAGGAGTCATTTCCCCAGGGTCTGGGCATCAGATGAATGCTGACGTTTGGGGCTCTGAGCACCTGCATTGGCCTGGTTTCTGACCACTTGAGTTTTGGAGAAATCCAGCAAAATTTTCAATTGTCTAGCTTGGGTGGCCGGGGTGGGCCAGGGCAAGTGGCCTCAAACAGAGGCTATTTTCCGGGAAAAATAGAAGTCATTTCCCCAGGGTCTCGGCATCAGATGAAAGCTGGCATTTGGGGCTCTGAGCGCTTGCATTTGCCTCCTTTCTGGCAGCTTGAGGTTTCGAGAATTTCCCCCAAAATTTGCAAAGGTTTGACTTGGGTGTCCAGGGTTGGCCAGGGCGAGTGGCCGCAAACAGAGGCCATTTTCCAGAGAAAAAAGAAGTCATTTCCCCAGAGATTGGGCATCAGATGAAAGCTGGCATTTGGGGCTCTGAGGACTTGCCTTGTCCTCGTTTCTGGCAGCTTTCATTTTGGAGAAATCCAGCATTGTTTGCAAATTTCAAGCTTGGGTGTCCATGGTTGGCCAGGGCGCGTGGCCGCAAACAGTGGTCATTTTCCAGAGAAAAAAGAAGTAATTTCCCCAGTGATAGGGCATCAGATGAAAGCTGGCGTTTGGGGCTCTGAGCACGTGCATTGGCCTGGTTTCTGACCACTTTAGTTTTGGAGAAAGCCAGCAAAATTTGCAAGTGTCTAGCTTGGGTGGCCCGGGTCAGCCAGGGCATGTGGCCTCAAACAGAGGCCATTTTCCAGGGAAAAAAGAAGTCATTTCCCCAGGGTCTGGGTATCAGATGAAAGCTGGCTTTTGGGGCTCTGAGCACTTTCCTTGGTATCGTTTCTGGCGGCTTGAGTTTTGGAGAAATCCAGCAAAATTTTCAATTGTCTAGCTTGGGTGGCCAGGGTCGGTCAGGGCGAATAGCTGAAAAGAGAGGCCATTTTCCAGGGAAAAAGGAAGTCATTTCCCCAGGGTCTGGACATCAGATGAAAGCTGGCATTCCGGGCTCTGAGCACCTGCATTGGCCTAGTTTCTGACCACTTTAGTTTTGGAGAAAGCCAGCAAAATTTGCAAGTGTCTAGATTGGGTGGCCATGGTGAGGGAGGGCGAGTGGCCGCAAACAGAGGCCATTTTCCAGGGGAAACAGGTGTCATTTCCCCAGGGTCTGGGCATCAGATGAAAGCTGGCTTTTGGGGCTCTGAGCACTTTCCTTGGAATCGTTTCTGGCGGCTTGAGTTTTGGAGAAATCCAGCAACATTTTCAATTGTCTAGCTTCGGTGGCCAGGGTTGGCCAGGGCAAGTGACCACAAACAGGCCATTTTCCAGGGGAAACACAATCCATTTCCCCAGGGTCTGGGCATCAGATGAAAGCTGGCATTTGGGGCTCTGAGGACATGCATTGGCCTGGTTTCTGACCACTTCAGATTTGGAGAAAGCCAGCAAAATTTGCAAGTGCCTAGCGTGGGTGGCCCCAAACAGAGGCCATTTTCAGGAGACACAGGAGTAATTTCCCCAGGGTCTGGGCATTAGATGAAAGCTGGCATTCGGGGCTCTGGACACCTGCATTGGCCTGGTTTCTGACCACTTTAGTTTTGGAGAAATCCAGCAACATTTTCAATTGTCTAGCTTGGGTGGCCAGTGTGGGCCTGGGCAAATGGCCTCAAACATATGCAATTTTCAGGGGAAACAGGAGTCATTTCCCCAGGGTCTGGGCATCAGATGAAAGCTGACGTTTGGGGCTCTGAGCCATTTCCTTGGCCTCGTTTCTGGCAGCTTTCATTTTGGAGAAATCCAGCATTGTTTGCAAATTTCAAGCTTGGGTGTCCAGGGTCGGCCAGGGTGAGTGGCCGCAAAGAGAGGCCATTTTCCAGGGAAAAAAGAAGTCATTTCCCCAGTGGTTGGGCCTCAGATGAAAGCTGGCGTTTGGGGCTCTGAGCACGTGCATTGGCCTGGTTTCTGACCACTTTAATTTTGGAGAAAGCCAGCAAAATTTGCAAGTGTCTAGATTGGGTGGCCCGGGTCGGCCAGGGCATGTGGCCTCAAACAGAGGCCATTTTCCAGGGAAAATGAAGGCATTTCCCCAGGGTCTGGGCATCAGATGAAAGCTGGCTTTTGGGGCTCAGAGCACCTGCATTGGCCTGGTTTCTGACAACCTGCATTTTGAAGAAATCCAGCAAAATTTTCAATTGTCTAGCTTGGGTGGCCAGGGTCGGCCAGTGCGAGTGGCCCCAAACAGAGGCCATTTTCCAGGGGAAACACAAGCCATTTCCCCAGGGTCTGGGCATCAGATGAAAGCTGGCGTTTGGGGCTCTGAGCACGTGCATTGGCCTGGTTTCTGACCATTTTAGTATCGGAGAAGCCCTGGAAAATTTGCAAGTGCCTAGCGTGGGTGGCCTGTGTCGTCCAGGGTGTGTGGCCCCAAACAGAGGCCATTTTTCAAAGGACACAGAAGTCATTTCCCCAGGGTCTGGGCATCAGATGAAAGCTGGCATTCGGGGCTCTGAGGACATGCATTGGCCTGGTTTCTGACCACTTCAGATTTGGAGAAAGCCAGCAAAATTTGCAAGTGCCTAGCGTTGGTGGCCTGTGCCGTCCAGGGTGTGTGGCCCCAAACAGAGGCCATTTTTCAGGAGACACAGGAGTAATTTCCCCAGGGTGTGGGCATCAGATGAATGCTGGTATTTGGGGCTCTGGGCACCTGCATTGGCCTGGTTTCTGACCACTTTAGTTTTGGAGAAATCCAGCAACATTTTCAATTGTCTAGCTTGGGTGGCCAGGGTCGGCCAGTGCGAGTGGCCCCAAACAGAGGCCATTTTCCAGAGGACGCAGGTGTCATTTCCCCAGTGATTGGGCATCAGATGAAAGCTGGCGTTTGGGGCTCTGAGCACGTGCATTGGCCTGGTTTCTGACTGTTATAAATGAGCGCAATGGGCCAGTCAGGTCAATTATATAGCCAATTTAATAATACAGAAAAGAGAAAGCAAAATCGCAGCGCTGGGCGGCGGGGGAGTCCTTGCTCCACCAACTACCGCGCCGAAAACTGTTCCGTTCCCCTTTTTGTACCCTCCCGCGCTCCTAGCCCCGTCGCATTTCCGGTGCTCCTCCGCGCATGTCCACCAGGTTGTTAGAGGGTCTCCTTCTGCCTCCTGGTGGTCGTCGAATAGGGCTTCTGGTACTTTTCCTCGGCGCCCCCCCTTCTCTGGGAACCTGGGCTGGGAACAACTTGTATTTTGATTAGCTCAGCAATGTTTTGTCTCATATATTATCGCATGGCAGTTGGCAGTTACTTATGTTTCCTCCTGTTTTTAGTGAACAAGAAGGTCACATTCCCATCACAACCTTATGTTTTCTCCTGTTTTCAGTGAACAAAAAGGTCATATTCCCATCACAAACCCCCCTTTTTTCTATGTCACTATTTTTGTTCACTGAATCTGGCAAGCTCCTTTCTGCTGAGCTCTAAGTAGTCCTCTGTGTTCCCATTGCTTAGAGGTTCATACCTCGCCTTAATGAGCATGAGGTGGGCGGCTTCCAATCTCCCCTTTACCACATTAATCAATTTATTAGAATATGCAGGGCCCGAAAGTGATTGTTAGGATGAACAATATGAGAGGTCCCGCTATAGTGGACAGGAGTGTGGTGAGCCAAGGGGAGCGGTTGAACCATGATTCGTACCAGTTTTGTTGTGCTTCCCTTTCCCTTTTTCGCTTCTCCAATTGTTTTCTGAGCTCGGCCATGGTATCTATCACTATTCCAGTGTGGTCTGCATATGTGCAACATTCCTCTCGTAATGCTACGCACAACCCTCCTTGTTGTAGAAACAGTATATCCAATCCCCGTCTGTTCTGGAGTACTACTTCCGATAAAGATCTTACTGATTTGACTAGTCCATCTATTGCCTTTTCGATTCTACTTAGATCTTCATCTACTGAGGCTCTCAAGTCTTTCATACCCCTTTGCTGATTTATTAGGGCAGTTGCCCCTGTTCCTACTCCTGCTCCTCCTAAGCCCAATAGGACGGCTACTGTGAGAGCTGTGGCCGTAAAGGGTTCTCGTTTCACTAAATGATGTTCAGGAGTGATCTGATGTTCGTATATATATTCCTTTGGATGGTATATAATTCGGGGAACTATCACAACCTGTATGCAATATTCGAATGTCTCATTGAAATGAGGTATAGATATACATGGAGTGACTCCCAGTGTATTGCATACCCATTTGGCATTTACTGCAGGAAGAAGCCACTTAGCCGATTTTTCAGACTTGACGGTTGTCATATCTATTTCACACAGATGTTTTTTGTCTGGTGGAATCTTTCCTACGCACCTCCCTTTCCCTGTTACCTGAACTATTGATATCCCTGGGGTTCTGTCCTGGCCTCTCTTCCAAAGGCACTCCCGTGGATTGGTTCCGTTAATCCTCCTAGGTTTTGCTGTAGTTCCTAAAGCTTCATAAAAAGGCGGGTTAACAGTATAACACAACCAGCATTCATTGGTTAAATTTGGGTTCGTAGTATTGAGAACTCTGAATGTAGCTTGCATCACTTTCCACAGCATACTATACTCCCGAGCAGGTGGAGCTGTTAGTGGCCAATCTCCCGACTGAGTCGGCTTCCTTGCAAGATTTTCTACTAATGAATCATTGCCTCTTTCTCTCTTACTCCCTTCTTCAGTAAGTACGGGGTTCGGCCCCACAGGTTCCGGGTCATGAGGAACTGGCTCTTTTCTTATTAGAAAATGCCCCCCCCGATCCTTTCCTGGTTCCCATAATCTTGCCCCCCAGGTTTTTCCTGTGACCCAAACTGGGTCGTTAATTTTGTCATTGGTCACGTTTATCTGAATGGACTGGCAGTTCCCCCCCGTTGTCACTCCACCGGCAAAATCAAATCGGGGAGGGGTACAGCCCCATGGGTACCATCCGACTCTTATATATGAGTCCCTCCCTCCTCCTGGGGTAAAGCCATGAGCTATAGTTTCACATCCCCAATATCCACAATAAAAGTGTCCAGGATAGTTGCAGTATGGTTTCCCTGGATTCGACGCTGGGCACATATAAAACCCTATCCTGTTTAAACAGGGTTTAGCCTGGATAATGTCACATAGCTGACACCTAAAGGAGGGGACTCCTGAAGTTGTAGTTGCTGCTATGACTCGTTGATCTTCCCACCTGATAAGTGACCATTTGAAGGGTTCATGGCTTACGCTGCCCCCTAATGTTTCCCTAATCAATAACCATATCATCAATATTCGCATTAAAGTTGAGTAACATCCACTGCCAGTATGGGTGTGAATAATCAGCCTGTCCAGTTTCACCCTTTCTTCAACTTGAGTCCCTTGGCCCTTTTGATCCCTGCCTGTAAGCTCTATTGGTGCTCCCATTTTGTGAAATTCCATCCTTCCGCTAAGTATCCCTCCGCCTCGCTCGTCAACTAGTTTGCGACTAGTTACGAGGGCTGTTATCTTCTCGGCGGCAAGGATCTTCTGAGGGATGGGGTTTGCACCTCCTTCGCCCCTTAAGAGGGTTAACAGGGAGTCGCACCTATAGCTGTTATTTTGCTTGCGAGTCTTACCCTTGTAAGGACCAAGAGACTGGTTAGGACACTCTAGAGTCCTTTCCCTAGTTATCCCTCCCGACGAGGTTGGTAAGTATTTTCTGGGAGCCCTCCCTCTCTGGCAGTGGACTCACCACAACCTTTTACAAAGTTTATGACAGGGACGGATTGGCCCGGCTTTTCTTGATATGTAAACGTTCAAATTTAACAATCAAATTATTTAAAGCTGTGTCTGGGTCTGTGTCTTTTCCTAGGGGTCCAACTATTGAGGTCCTTAAGTGTGGTACCGTATGTCGGCACCTTGCAGTTAGAATACGGGAATTGGCGATCTGTCGGCACTTTTTCAACCAACATTTAATTTGCCACCTTGCCCATGCTAACAAGAGCTGTTCTGGGGTCTCATACACACTCCGAAATTGAGTATAAGGTATTCCGTTCTCTTTCTCTAATACTAGAGCCCAATCTCCCCTCCTAATGTCTTCGCCTGCACACCTCCCGCACCACAAGTGATATATTAACCTTTGTTCTTTCCAATAAACCTTATTACAACCACCGCATTTAAAGGCTACCCATGCCTCACAAAGTTCTTTTCCACAGCTACAGCAGGGACTGCGTTTAAGAGGTCGGAACGAGGGTTCCTCTTGGGGTCCAAAAGTCTCAATCCACCAGACCCAATTGTCTGGAGGATTCGTTAAGGCTTCTCGAGCTGCTGAGTTGAAGCGTGCTAAACTTAGTAGATACGGCTGCAAAGTTAATGACAGCTTCTGTTGGACCCTCCTTTGGTCTGCTGGTCCTAGCCTTTCCCACTGCTCAGTCATCGGGATGACGGCCCATTTCTGGTGTTTTGGTGAATGTCAGTCTTAGGCCGTCTGGGGGTCCTTTTATCCTCCACTGACAGTTCTGTGAATGCTCAGGAAAGTCGGAAGGGTTCACTGGTCCTTTTACTCGACTGGCGTGAGTCCACCCTTTTTCGGCAGTTCTCACAGCAGTGTCTGTGGTGAGCAGGGTAAGATATGGGCCTTCCCACCTCGGGGTTAAAGGATTTTCCTTCCAACTCTTGATTAACACCCAGTCTCCTGGCTGAACCTGGTGTAATACAAGATTCAAAGGAGGTCGTTGAACCCACATTCCCTTTTCCCACAGTTTCTTTCTGTATTTTTCCAAGGTAACCAAATAACTGTTCAGACTCTTATTACTGATATTGGGGTTTATCTGTACTTTTTCCAAGTGGTAGGGCATTCCATATAGCATCTCAAAGGGGGATAGCCCTGTGTCCGCCCGGGGTTGTGTCCTGATGTTTAGTAACGCCAGGGGTATACACTTTACCCAGGACAACTTAGTTTCTAATACTAATTTGGTTAGCTGTTTTTTTATTTCCCCGTTCATTCTTTCCACCCTTCCCGAACTCTGGGGATGATAAGGGGTATGTTGCTCCCACCTTATTCCTAGGGAGTCGGCTAGATCTTGGGTTACCTTTGAGGTGAAATGCGGCCCTTTGTCTGAGTCTATGGTTTCAGGTACTCCATATCTTGGCACTATTTCCTCTAATAGGATTCTTACTACAGTATGGGCGGTTTCTCTAGTAGTTGGGAATGCTTCTACATAATGGGTAAGGTGGTCCACCATTACCAAGAGGTATCGCGTCCGCCCTACCTTTGGAAGTTCAGTGAAGTCAATTTGTATATGTGAAAATGGTCTTTTTGCCAACGGCCGACCCCCTGGGGGCAACTTCCTCAGGTTGCTTCGGTTAATCCGTAAGCATGTTGGGCAACTCTTGGTAATGTGTTTGGCGATATCATGTAGCCCTATAGTCATATATTGGGTTGCGAAGTGGTCTGCTAACCCTTGTGCTCCCCAATGTGTACCTTGGTGTAGTTTATATAGGACTCTTTGGGCTACGGCTTTTGGCAATATTTTCCGCTTATCCCGAGTTACCCATTCCCCATTAAGTTTAGACAGTCCCATTTTCTTCAATTTGTCCTCCTCTTCGGGGGTGAAGACCAATGCTGGATCTTCCTGACTATCCTGCTCCCTTGGTTTTTCTCTCAAGAGCATTTCTCTAGCCGCTGCTCGTTTAGCCTCTTGATCTGCTGCATTATTACCCCTAGTCTTGAGGTCTGTTCCTACTTGGTGGCCTTTCAAATGTACTACCGCTATTCTTTTTGGTCCCCTCAGGGCTTGCAGTACCTCAGTTATCAATTGTTGATGAACTAATCCCTTCCCTTGTGAGTTTACTAATCCCCTTTCTTCCCATAATTTTCCAAAGGTATGTACCACCCCAAACCCATATCTAGAATCGGTATATATCGTTCCTTCTTTCCCTTTTAAGAGCTTCAAAGCTCTTAGAATAGCGTATAGTTCACAGGCTTGTGCTGACCAAGATTTATCTAAAGCCCCTGATTCCACTACTTGTAAGTCTGTGCCCCCAATAATAGCGTATCCTGATTGGCGTTTCCCATCTACCACCCGGGAGGACCCATCTATGAACAACTTTTCTCCCTCGTCTAGCTCTTCTTCTTCCAGGTCAGGCCTAATCTTGGTTTGTTCTTCAATAGTTATTAAGCAATCATGTATTAAAGGTGCTTCTTCTACATTCCCGAACAAAAAGGTAGCCGTATTTTGAATAGCAGTTGTTTCTAGGGTAAAATTTGGTGCTTCTAGTAAAATCCCCTCATATTTCAGGAGCCTAGCATCTGATATCCATTTATCTGATTTTTGCTGCATTACGCTCCTGATATTATGGGGGGAGAAAACCTTAAGACTACTGTTAAAGGTAATTTTCCTAGCTTCTTCAACTAATAAGGCACATCCGGCTAACATTTGTAAACACGTAGGCCATCCCCTGCTCACGGGGTCCAAAAGTTTCGATAAGTACGCTACAGGTTTTCTTTTGTCTGCCCATTCTTGGGTTAGTACTCCAAAGGCAATTCCCCCTTCTATATTAACGAATAAATAAAAGGGTCTTTTTAAGTCAGGGAGACTTAGAACTGGAGCATGCACCAAGCTCTCCTTTAATTCTTTCAGGTTTTCTGTATCCTCCTGAGTCCATTTCATCCACCCATCCTGAGTCAATTTTTGGTATAAAAACCTGGCCTTACTACTGTAATTCCCTATCCACTGTCTACAGTATCCTGTTAAACCTAAGATTTGTCTGATTTGTCTCTTGTTCCTGGGGGTTGGCAATGATAGAATAGCCTGCACCCTTTCCGGATCTATTCTTTTCTCACCTCGTCTTAGATAGTGTCCTAAGTACTTTACCTCTTCCTCTACAAACTGCAGCTTAGCCTTCGAAACCTTTAGTCCTTTAAGCCCCAGGAAATTCAAAAGTTTTATACTTTCTCTTCGTACTCCCTCCTCATCTTTCCCTGCTAACAATAGATCGTCTACATATTGTATCAGGGTTATCCCCGGTTCGGTTTGGTAATCCTCCAGAATTTGTTCCAAAGCTTGTCCAAATAAATTAGGGGATTCTGTAAAGCCCTGGGGTAACACCGTCCATCTAAGCTGTTGTTTTCTCCCTGTCTCTGGGTCCTCCCATTCGAAGGCGAAATAATCCCTGCTTGCTTCATCTAGGGGGCAAGCCCAAAAGGCATCCTTCAGGTCGATTACACTGTACCAGTGGTTATCCGGGCTTAGTTTGCTCAATAATGTGTAAGGGTTAGCCACCACGGGGAACCTAGCTATCGTCCTCTTGTTTATTTCTCTCAGGTCATGTACTAAACGATAAGACCCGTTTGATTTCTTTACTGGTAAAATTGGGGTATTATAAGGGGACATACAGGGTTCTAATAATCCTTGTTTGATTAGTCTATCAATTTCCGGTTTCAACCCTTTGCTCCCTTCCAAAGACATCGGGTATTGTTTTATTCTTACTGGAATCTCCGGATTTCTAATGGTTACCTTGAAGGGGGTAATTTCTAATCTGCCAGCACTATCCGGATTATACCATACTTCAGGGTTGATTTTTCTCTCATCTTCTAATCTTAGGGGACACAACTTAATCTGAATCTCCTGTTCTACCACCTTGATTTGAATACCTAATTCTACAATCATATCTCTACCTAATAGGTTATAATCTGATTCTGGTACTAATAGAAAATTCCCAATACCCATCTTGGAGTCCGATTCTACTACTACCTCTTTTATAACTTTAACTTCGAACGGTTCCCCTTTTGCTCCCACTACTGTAACGGTTTCCCTAGATAACTTGCACCCTTTAGGTAATGACTGGAGTGTGGACCTCTCAGCTCCAGTATCAACCAGGAAGGTAACATCCTGGCCCTGGGGACCTACTTTCAATTTTACCAAGGGCTCCCTTTGATGTTTCTGGGTCCCCAAGAGATAGAGCCCCTGACCCCCCTAGTCCTCCTTAAACTCCTTCTCGTCCCGAATCCGCATCCGACATTCCCTCTTAAAGTGTCCTCTCCGTCCGCAGTAAAAGCACACCTTCAGTTCCTGTTTATCCCGTGGGCTTCTCTGCCCACTTCGCCTCAATTCCCTTCTGTCCTGTTCGGGTCTCCTATCCGTTCCCTGGCTTTCACATACTGCCGCCATCATTAGTCGGGCTTGTTTCTTATCTCGCTCTTCCTCTCTCCTCACATACACTCTCTGAGCTTCTCTCAGCAACTCGTCTAACCCTCTATCTTGCCAATCCTCTAATTTCTGTATTTTCCTTCTGATGTCCTCCCAGGATTTGGAAACGAAGTGTACCTTTAGCACTGCCTGTCCCATCTGTCCATCTGGATCCATTCCTGAATACAACTGAAAATTCTTCCTTAATCTTTCTAGCCATTCAGTGGGGGTCTCATCCTTTTTCTGTCTTTCGTTAAAGGCTTTATTAATATTCTGTCCTCTTGGGACAGACTCCCTGATTCCCTGCACAATTATTGTTCTGAGGTCTTGCATGTGCACTCTATGGGCCGGGTCCTGATGATCCCAATTAGGGTTTTGTAATGGCCATTTTATATCTGCTGCCGGCCCCTGCGCGTGCTGCGCATCCCAGATGCGCATTCCCTCTCTTCTAATCATATTTTTTTCCTCTGCCGTGAATAGGATATTCAGTATGGATTGTAATTCCTCCCAGGTGTACATATTAGGTCCTAAGAATTGATCTACCCACTCGGCCACTCCAAGCGGGTCCTCCAAGAGGTGTCCCATTTCCTTCTTAAATTCCCTAACATCTCCTGAGCTTAGGGGCACCGACACAAACCCTATACCGGCCTGGGGTCCCCCCATGGGCATTTCCCTTAAGGGGTATAAGCCTTTCTTGGTTCGACTTCGAGTCATTGGCCCTGTATATTCGGGCCCATCCGAATCCGAGTCTGTCCCTGCTGGTGCATTCGGAGGAGCCTCCGCTTCCTGTGCTTGGGGTGGGAGTACATAAGGAGGGGGTGGCACCAAAGTGTCTTCTGGTTTATTCCCCTTTTTCTTACTCTTATTCCCTTTCGGTGTTTCAGAAAGTTTGAAGAGAAACACCTCGGGTCTCTCTACCCAAACTTTAGCATAATTACTCTCCTCCTGAGAACAGGGGGGTTCTCTACTATTTACCCAGATATTTAAGGTTTGCCTTACCCAATCTTCTGAAGAGCCAAATACAGGCCAAAACACCCTCTTGGAGATTTCTTTCCCTCCCCATACTTCCATGCAATAGTGAATCATTTTAGACTTATCCTTGTCCCGTGTGCCTGGAAAATGTCGCCAGTTTTCTATCATAAATCCTAAAGGGCTTTCCCTAGGTATTGGAGGGAGTTTCACCTCGGCAGGGGGCTTACTCTTCCCCTGTCCCATTCTTCCGGAGTGCCTTCTTTCACACAGTCAACTTTCGCTTCCCCTGGTTCGTGGCTCAAGCCCTCGCGGGTCTGTGAGAAACGCACTACTGGGGGTCCGCACTCACTTGGAAAGTCTGGCTGCCAGCTTTCCTCTCACACACCACACACTCGCCGCACTCCGGGATCCCAACCCCGCCCGGACGGATCCCGTAATACTTACGCGTCCCGCGTCTTCGTCCGGACTTTGTGCACAAATCTTTTAAGGGGTCTCCTTGGGCCCGCAACCTCCCTTTGCTTTCTCCTTTCCTCTTTTCGGGGTTCGTCGGTCGGGGCTGGGAGCGGGTCCCTCAGGTCCCGGGGCCTCCGAATCGGAGGGGCGCCCCCTCCGGTATTGAGAGACCTCTCCGACGGCCACCGATCCGAGTCACGGCACCAAGTTGTTATAAATGAGCGCAATGGGCCAGTCAGGTCAATTATATAGCCAATTTAATAATACAGAAAAGAGAAAGCAAAATCGCAGCGCTGGGCGGCGGGGGAGTCCTTGCTCCACCAACTACCGCGCCGAAAACTGTTCCGTTCCCCTTTTTGTACCCTCCCGCGCTCCTAGCCCCGTCGCATTTCCGGTGCTCCTCCGCGCATGTCCACCAGGTTGTTAGAGGGTCTCCTTCTGCCTCCAGGTGGTCGTCGAATAGGGCATCTGGTACTTTTCCTCGGCGCCCCCCCTTCTCTGGGAACCTGGGCTGGGAACAACTTGTATTTTGATTAGCTCAGCAATGTTTTGTCTCATATATTATCGCATGGCAGTTGGCAGTTACTTATGTTTCCTCCTGTTTTTAGTGAACAAGAAGGTCACATTCCCATCACAACCTTATGTTTTCTCCTGTTTTCAGTGAACAAAAAGGTCATATTCCAATCACACTGACCACTTTAGTTTTGGAGAAAGCCAGCAAAATTTGCAAGTGTCTAGCTTGGGTGGCCCGGGTCGGCCAGTGCGTGTGGCCTCAAACAGAGGCGATTTTCCAGGGTAAAAAGATGTCATTTCCCCAGGGTCTGGGCATCAGATGAAAGCTGGCGTTTGGGGCTCTGAGGACTTGCCTTGTCCTCGTTTCTGGCAGCTGTCTTTTAGGAGAAATCCAGCATTGTTTGCAAATTTCAAGCTTGGGTGTCCAGGGTTGGCCAGGGCGAGTGGCCACGAACAGAGGCCATTTTCCAGAGAAAAAAGAAGTCATTTCCCCAGTGACTGGGCATCAGATGAAAGCTGGCGTTTGGGGCTCTGAGCACGTGCATTGGCCTGGTTTCTGACCACTTTAGTTTTGGAGAAAGCCAGCAAAATTTGTAAGTGTCTAGATTGGGTGGCCAGGGTGGGCCAGGGCGAGTGGCCGCAAACAGAGGCCATTTTCCAGAGAAAAAAGAAGTCATTTCCCCAGGGCCTGGGCATCAGATGAAAGCTGGCTTTTGGGGCTCTGAGCACTTTCCTTGGAATCGTTTCTGGCGGCTTGAGTTTTGGAGAAATCCAGCAACATTTTCAATTGTCTAGCTTCGGTGGCCAGGGTTGGCCAGGGCAAGTGACAACAAACAGAGGCCATTTTCCAGGGGAAACACAAGTCATTTCCCCAGGGTCTGGGCATCAGATGAAAGCTGGCATTCGGGGTTCTGAGGTTATGCATTGGCCTGGTTTCTGACCACTTGAATTTTGGCGAAAGCCAGCAAAATTTTCAATTGTCTAGCTTGGGTGGCCAGTGTGGGCCTGGGCAAATGGCCTCAAACATAAGCAATTTTCAGGGGAAACAGGAGTCATTTCCCCAGGGTCTGGGCATCAGATGAAAGCTGACGTTTGGGGCACTGAGCCATTTCCTTGGCCTCGTTTCTGGCAGCTTTCATTTTGGAGAAATCCAGCATTGTTTGCAAATTTCAAGCTTGGGTGTCCAGGGTCGGCCAGGGTGAGTGGCCGCAAAGAGAGGCCATTTTCCAGGGAAAAAAGAAGTAATTTCCCCGGTGGTTGGGCCTCAGATGAAAGCTGGCGTTTGGGCCTCTGAGCACGTGCATTGGCCTGGTTTCTGACCACTTTAATTTTGGAGAAAGCCAGCAAAATTTGCAAGTGTCTAGATTGGGTGGCCCGGGTCAGCCAGGGCATGTGGCCTCAAACAGAGGCCATTTTCCAGGGAAAATGAAGTCATTTCCCCAGGGTCTGGGCATCAGATGAAAGCTGGCTTTTGGGGCCGTGAGCACTTTCCTTGGAATCGTTTCTGGCCGCTTGAGTTTTGGAGAAAGCCAGCAAAATTTGCAAGTGCCTAGCTTGGATGGCCAGGGTGGGCCAGGGCGAATGGCTGCAAAGAGAGGCCATTTTCCAGGGAAAAAAGAAGTCATTTCCCCAGTGACTGGGCATCAGATGAAAGCTGGCGTTTGGGGCTCTGAGCACGTGCATTGGCCTCGTTTCTGACCGCTTCAATTTTGGAGAAAGCCAGGAAAATTTGCCAGTGCCTAGCGTGGGTGGCCTGTGTCGTCCAGGGTGTGTGGCCCAAAACAGAGGCCATTTTCCAGGGGAAACAGAAGTCATTTCCCCAGGGTCTGGGCATCAGATGAAAGCTGGCTTCTGGGGCTCTGAGCACCTGCATTGGCCTGGTTCCTGACAACTTGCATTTTGGAGAAATCCAGCAAAATTTTCAATTGTCTAGCTTGGGTGGCCAGGGTCGGCCAGTGCGAGTGGACCCAAACAGAGGCCATTTTCCAGGGGAAACACAAGCCATTTCCCCAGGGTCTGGGCATCAGATGAAAGCTGGCATTCGGGGCTCTGAGGACATGCATTGGCCTGGTTTCTGACCACTTCAGATTTGGAGAAAGCCAGCAAAATTTGCAAGTGCCTAGCGTGGGTGGCCTGTGCCGTCCAGGGTGTGTGGCCCCAAACAGAGGCCATTTTCCAGAGGACTCAGGTGTCATTTCCCCAGTGATTGGGCATCAGATGAAAGCTGGCGTTTGGGGCTCTGAGCACCTGCATTGGCCTGGTTTCTGACCACTTTAGTTTTGGAGAAAGCCAGCAAAATTTGTAAGTGTCTAGATTGGGCGGCCAGGGTGGGCCAGGGCGAGTGGCCGCAAACAGAGGCCATTTTCCAGAGAAAAAAGAAGTCATTTCCCCAGGGTCTGGGCATCAGATGAAAGCTGGCTTTTGGGGCTCTGAGCACTTTCCTTGGAATCGTTTCTGGTGGCTTGAGTTTTGGAGAAATCCAGCAACATTTTCAATTGTCTAGCTTCGGTGGCCAGGGTTGGCCAGGGCAAGTGACAACAAACAGAGGCCATTTTCCAGGGGAAACACAAGTCATTTCCCCAGGGTCTGGGCATCAGATGAAAGCTGGCATTTGGGGTTCTGAGGTTATGCATTGGCCTGGTTTCTGACCACTTGAATTTTGGCGAAAGCCAGCAAAATTTTCAATTGTCTAGCTTGGGTGGCCAGTGTGGGCCTGGGCAAATGGCCTCAAACATAAGCAATTTTCAGGGGAAACAGGAGTCATTTCCCCAGGGTCTGGGCATCAGATGAAAGCTGACGTTTGGGGCTCTGAGCCATTTCCTTGTCCTCGTTTCTGGCAGCTTTCATTTTGGAGAAATCCAGCATTGTTTGCAAATTTCAAGCTTGGGTGTCCAGGGTCGGCCAGGGTGAGTGGCCGCAAAGAGAGGCCATTTTCCAGGGAAAAATGAAGTAATTTCCCCGGTGGTTGGGCCTCAGATGAAAGCTGGCGTTTGGGGCTCTGAGCACGTGCATTGGCCTGGTTTCTGACCACTTTAATTTTGGAGAAAGCCAGCAAAATTTGCAAGTGTCTAGATTGGGTGGCCCGGGTCAGCCAGGGCATGTGGCCTCAAACAGAGGCCATTTTCCAGGGAAAATGAAGTCATTTCCCCAGGGTCTGGGCATCAGATGAAAGCTGGCTTTTGGGGCCGTGAGCACTTTCCTTGGAATCGTTTCTGGCGGCTTGAGTTTTGGAGAAAGCCAGCAAAATTTGCAAGTGCCTAGCTTGGATGGCCAGGGTGGGCCAGGGCGAATGGCTGCAAAGAGAGGCCATTTTCCAGGGAAAAAAGAAGTCATTTCCCCAGTGACTGGGCATCAGATGAAAGCTGGCGTTTGGGGCTCTGAGCACGTGCATTGGCCTGGTTTCTGACCGCTTTAATTTTGGAGAAAGCCAGGAAAATTTGCAAGTGCCTAGCGTGGGTGGCCTGTGTCGTCCAGGGTGTGTGGCCCAAAACAGAGGCCATTTTCCAGGGGAAACAGAAGTCATTTCCCCAGGGTCTGGGCATCAGATGAAAGCTGGCTTCTGGGGCTCTGAGCACCTGCATTGGCCTGGTTTCTGACAACTTGCATTTTGGAGAAATCCAGCAAAATTTTCAATTGTCTAGCTTGGGTGGCCAGGGTCGGCCAGTGCGAGTGGACCCAAACAGAGGCCATTTTCCAGGGGAAACACAAGCCATTTCCCCAGGGTCTGGGCATCAGATGAAAGCTGGCATTCGGGGCTCTGAGGACATGCATTGGCCTGGTTTCTGACCACTTCAGATTTGGAGAAAGCCAGCAAAATTTGCAAGTGCCTAGCGTGGGTGGCCTGTGCCGTCCAGGGTGTGTGGCCCCAAACAGAGGCCATTTTTCAGGAGACACAGGAGTAATTTCCCCAGGGTGTGGGCATCAGATGAAAGCTGGCATATGGGGCTCTGGGCACCTGCATTGGCCTGGTTTCTGACCACTTTAGTTTTGGAGAAATCCAGCAACATTTTCAATTGTCTAGCTTGGGTGGCCAGGGTCGGCCAGTGCGAGTGGCCCCAAACAGAGGCCATTTTCCAGAGGACGCAGGTGTCATTTCCCCAGTGATTGGGCATCAGATGAAAGCTGGCGTTTGGGGCTCTGAGCACGTGCATTGGCCTGGTTTCTGACCACTTTAGTTTTGGAGAAAGCCAGCAAAATTTGTAAGTGTCTAGATTGGGTGGCCAGGGTGGGCCAGGGCGAGTGGCCGCAAACAGAGGCCATTTTCCAGAGAAAAAAGAAGTCATTTCCCCAGGGTCTGGGCATCAGATGAAAGCTGGCTTTTGGGGCTCTGAGCACTTTCCTTGGAATCGTTTCTGGCGGCTTGAGTTTTGGAGAAATCCAGCAACATTTTCAATTGTTTAGCTTCGGTGGCCAGGGTTGGCCAGGGCAAGTGACAACAAACAGAGGCCATTTTCCAGGGGAAACACAAGTCATTTCCCCAGGGTCTGGGCATCAGATGAAAGCTGGCATTCGGGGTTCTGAGGTTATGCATTGGCCTGGTTTTTGACCACTTGAATTTTGGCGAAAGCCAGCAAAATTTTCAATTGTCTAGCTTGCGTGGCCAGTGTGGGCCTGGGCAAATGGCCTCAAACATAAGCAATTTTCAGGGGAAACAGGAGTCATTTCCCCAGGGTCTGGGCATCAGATGAAAGCTGACGTTTGGGGCTCTGAGCCATTTCCTTGGCCTCGTTTCTGGCAGCTGTCATTTTGGAGAAATCCAGCATTGTTTGCAAATTTCAAGCTTGGGTGTCCAGGGTCGGCCAGGGTGAGTGACCGCAAACAGAGGCCATTTTCCAGGGAAAAAAGAAGTAATTTCCCCGGTGGTTGGGCCTCAGATGAAAGCTGGCGTTTGGGGCTCTGAGCACGTGCATTGGCCTGGTTTCTGACCACTTTAATTTTGGAGAAAGCCAGCAAAATTTGCAAGTGTCTAGATTGGGTGGCCCGGGTCAGCCAGGGCATGTGGCCTCAAACTGAGGCCATTTTCCAGGGAAAATGAAGTCATTTCCCCAGGGTCTGGGCATCAGATGAAAGCTGGCTTTTGGGGCCGTGAGCACTTTCCTTGGAATCGTTTCTGGCGGCTTGAGTTTTGGAGAAAGCCAGCAAAATTTGCAAGTGCCTAGCTTGGATGGCCAGGGTGGGCCAGGGCGAATGGCTGCAAAGAGAGGCCATTTTCCAGGGAAAAAAGAAGTCATTTCCCCAGTGACTGGGCATCAGATGAAAGCTGGCGTCTGGGGCTCTGAGCACGTGCATTGGCCTGGTTTCTGACCGCTTTAATTTTGGAGAAAGCCAGGAAAATTTGCAAGTGCCTAGCGTGGGTGGCCTGTGTCGTCCGGTGTGTGATGCCCAAAACAGAGGCCATTTTCCAGGGGAAACAGAAGTCATTTCCCCAGGGTCTGGGCATCAGATGAAAGCAGGCTTCTGGGGCTCTGAGCACCTGCATTGGCCTGGTTTCTGACAACTTGCATTTTGGAGAAATCCAGCAAAATTTTCAATTGTCTAGCTTGGGTGGCCAGGGTCGGCCAGTGCGAGTGGACCCAAACAGAGGCCATTTTCCAGGGGAAACACAAGCCATTTCCCCAGGGTCTGGGCATCAGATGAAAGCTGGCATTCGGGGCTCTGAGGACATGCATTGGCCTGGTTTCTGACCACTTTAGTTTTGGAGAAATCCAGCAACATTTTCAATTGTCTAGCTTGGGTGGCCAGGGTCGGCCAGTGCGAGTGGCCCCAAACAGAGGCCATTTTCCAGAGGACACAGGTGTCATTTCCCCAGTGATTGGGCATCAGATGAAAGCTGGCGTTTGGGGCTCTGAGCACGTGCATTGGCCTGGTTTCTGACCACTTTAGTTTTGGAGAAATCCAGCAAAACTTGCAAGTGTCTAGCTTGGGTGGCCAGGGTCGGCCAGTGCGTGTGGCCTCAAACAGAGGCCATTTTCCAGGGTAAAAAGATGTCATTTCCCCAGGGTCTGGGCATCAGATGAAAGCTGGCTTTTGGGGCTCTGAGCACCTGCATTGACCTTGTTTCTGACCACTTGAATTTTGGAGAAATCCAGCAAAATTTTCAAATGTCTAGTTTGGGTGGCCAGTGTGGGCCTGGGCAAATGGCCTCAATCATAGGCAATTTTCCGGGGAAAATGAAATCATTTCCCCAGAATCTGGGCATCAGATGAAAGCTGGCGTTTGGGGCTCTGAGCCATTTCCTTGGCCTCGTTTCTTGCAGCTTTCATTTTGGAGAAATCCAGCACTGTTTGCAAATTTCAAGCTTGGGTGTCCAGTGTCGGCCAGGGTGAGTGGCCGCAAAGAGAACATTTTCCAGGGAAAAAAGAAGTCATTTACCCAGGGTCTGGGCATCAGATGAAAGCTGGCATTTGGGGCTCTGAGGACTTGCGTTGCCCTGGTTTTGACCTCTATAGTTTTGGAGAAATCCAGCAACATTTTCAATTGTCTAACTTGGGTGGCCCGGGTCAGCCAGGGCATGTGGCCTCAAACAGAGGCCATTTTCCAGGGAAAATGAAGTCATTTCCCCAGGGTCTGGGCATCAGATGAAAGCTGGCTTTTGGGGCCGTGAGCACTTTCCATGGAATCGTTTCTGGCCGCTTGAGTTTTGGAGAAATCCAGCAAATTTTCCAAGTGCCTAGCTTGGATGGCCAGGGTGGGCCAGGGCCAATGGCTGCAAAGAGAGGCCATTTTCCAGGGAAAATGAAGTCATTTCCCCAGTGACTGGGCATCAGATGAAAGCTGGCTTCTGGGGCTCTGAGCACCCGCATTGGCCTGGTTTCTGACCACTTTAGTTTTGGAGAAATCCAGCAACATTTTCAATTGTCTAGCTTGGGTGGCCCGGGTCGGCCAGTGTGAGTGGCCCCAAACAGTGGCCATTTTCCAGAGGACACAGGTGTCATTTCCCCAGTGACTGGGTATCAGATGAAAGCTGGCATTTGGGGCTCTGAGCACTTGCACTTGCCTCCTTTCTGGCAGCTTGAGGTTTCGAGAATTCCTGCAAAATTTGCAAATGTTTGGCTTGGGTGTCCAGGGTTGGCCAGGGCGAGTGACCGCAAACAGAGGCCATTTTCAAGAGAAAAAAGGAGCCATTTCCCCAGTGACAGGGCATCAGATGAAAGCTGGTGTTTGGGGCTCTGAGCACGTGCATTGGCCTGGTTTCTGACCACTTTAGTTTTGGAGAAAGCCAGCAAAATTTGCAAGTGCCTAGGTTGGGTCGCCCGAGTCGTCCAGCGCTTGTGGCACCAAAGAGAGGCCATTTTCCAGGGGAAACAGGTGTCATTTCCCCAGGGTCTGGGCATCAGATGAAAGCTGACTTTTGGGGCTCTGAGCACCTGCATTGGCCTGGTTTCTGACCACTTTAGTTTGGGAGAAAGCCAGCAAAATTTGCATGTGCCTAGCGTGGGTGGCCTGTGTTGTCCCGGGTGTGTGGCCCCAAACAGAGGCCATTTTTCAGGGGACACAGGAGTCATTTCCCCAGGGTCTGGGCATCAGATGAAAGCTGGCTTTTGGGGCTCTGAGCACTTTCCGTGGAATAGTTTCTGGCGGCTTGAGTTTTGGAGAAATCCAGCAACATTTTCAATTTTCTAGCTTCGGTGGCAAGGGTTGGCCAGGGCAAGTGACAACAAACAGAGGCCATTTTCCAGGGGAAACACAAATAATTTCCCCAGGGTCTGGGCATCAGATGAAAGCTGGCATTCGGGGTTCTGAGGACATGCATTGGCCTGGTTTCTGACCACTTGAATTTTGGCGAAAGCCAGCAAAATTTTCAATTGTCTAGCTTGGGTGGCCAGTGTGGGCCTGGGCAAATGGCCTCAAACATAGGCAATTTTCCGGCGAAAATGAAATCATTTCCCCAGGGTCTGGGCATCAGATGAAAGCTGGCGTTTGGGGCTCTGAGCCATTTCCTTGGCCTCGTTTCTGGCAGCTTTCATTTTGGAGAAATCCAACATTGTTTGCAAATTTCAAGCTTGGGTGTCCAGGGTTGGCCAGGGTGAGTGGCCGCAAACAGAGGCCATTTTCCAGAGAAAAAAGAAGCCATTTCCCCAGTGGTTGGCCATCAGATGAAATATGGCGTTTGGGGCTCTGAGCACGTGCATTGGCCTGGTTTCTGACCACTTTAATTTTGGAGATAGCCAGCAAAATTTGCAAGTGTCTAGATTGGGTGGCCCGGGTCAGCCAGGGCATGTGGCCTCAAACAGAGGCCATTTTCCAGGGAAAATGAAGTCATTTCCACAGGGTCTGGGCATCAGATGAAAGCTGGCTTTTGGGGCTCTGAGCACATTCCTTGGAATCGTTTCTGGCGGCTTGAGTTTTGGAGAAAGCCAGCAAAATTTGCAAGTGCCTAGCTTGGATGTCCAAGGTGGGCCAGGGCGAATGGCTGCAACGAGAGGCCATTTTCCAGGGAAAAAAGTCATTTCCCCAGGGACTGGGCATCAGATGAAAGCTGGCGTTTGGGGCTCTGAGCACGTGCATTGGCCTGGTTTCTGACCACTTTAGTTTTGGAGAAAGCCAGCAAAATTTTCAATTGTCTAGCTTGGGTGGACCGAGTCGTCCAGGGCGTGTTGCCCCAAATAGAGGCCATTTTTCAGGGGACGCAGGTGTCATTTCCCCAGGGTCTGGGCATCAGATGAAAGCTGGCTTTTGGGGCTCTGAGCACGTGCATTGGCCTGGTTTCTAACCCCTTTAGTTTTGTAGAAATCCAGCAACATTTTCAAAAGTCTAGCGTGGGTGGCAAGGGTTGGCCAGGGCAAGTGACCACAAACAGAGGCCATTTTCCCGAGAAAAAAGAAGACATTTCCCCAGGGTCCGGGCATCAGATGAAAGCTGGTGTTCGGGGCTCTGAGCACGTGCATTGGCCTGGTTTCTGACAACTTTTGTTTTGGCAAAAGACAGCAAAATTTGCAAGTGCCTAGCGTGGGGGGCCTGTGTCGTCCTGGGTGTGTGGCCCCAAACAGAGGCCATTATTCAGGGGAAACAGGAGTCATTTCCCCAGGGTCTGGGCATCAGATGAAAGCTGGTGTTTGGGGCTCTGAGGACTTGCATTGGCCTGGTTTCTGACAACTTTTGTTTTGGAGAAAGACAGCAAAATTTGCAAGTGCCTAGCGTGGGTGGCCTGTGTCGTCCCGGGTGTGTGGCCCCAAACAGAGGCCATTTTTCAGGTGACACAGTAGTCATTTCCCCAGCTTCTGGGCATCAGATGAAAGCTGGCATTTGGGGCTCTGAGCACGTGCATTGGCCTGGTTTCTGACCACTTTAGTTTTGGAGAAATCCAGCAAAATTTTCAATTGTCTGGCTTGGGTGTCCAGGGTTGGCCAGGGCGAGTGGCCGCAAACAGAGGCCAATTTCCAGGGAAAGAAGAAGTCATTCCCCCAGGGTCTGGGCATCAGATGAAAGCTGGCATTTGGGGCTCTGAGGACTTGCATTGGCCTGGTTTTGACCACTTTAGTTTTGGAGAAATCCAGCAACATTTTCAATTCTCTAGCTTGGGTGGCCAGGGTAGGCCAGGGCGAATGGCCACAAACAGAGGCCATTTTCCAGGGGAAATAGAAGTCAGTTCCCCAGGGTCTGGGCATCAGATGAAAGCTGGCATTTGGGGCTCGGAGGACTTGCCTTGTCCTCGTTTCTGGCAGCTGTCATTTAGGAGAAATCCAGCATTGTTTGCAAATTTCAAGCTTGGGTGGCCAGGTTCGGCCAGTGCGAGTGGCCCCAAACAGAGGCCATTTTCCAGGGGAAACAGGTGTCATTTCCCCAGAATCTGGGCATCAAATGAAAGCTGGCGTTTGGGGCTCTGAGCACTTGCATTTGCCTCATTTCTGGCAGCTTGAGTTTTCGAGAATTCCCACAAAATTTGCAAATGTTTGGCTTGGGTGTCCAGGGTTGGCCAGGGTTTGTGGCCCCAAACAGAGGCCAATTTCCAGGGGAAACAGGTGTCATTTCCCCAGAATCTGGGCATCAAATGAAAGCTGGCGTTTGGGGCTCTGAGCACTTGCATTTGCCTCGTTTCTGGCAGCTTGAGTTTTCGAGAATTCCCACAAAATTTGCAAATGTTTGGCTTGGGTGTCCAGGGTTGGCCAGGGTGAGTGGCCGCAAAGAGAGGCCATTTTCCAGAGGAC
Organism: Passer domesticus; assembly: GCF_036417665.1. NCBI lineage: Eukaryota > Metazoa > Chordata > Aves > Passeriformes > Passeridae > Passer > Passer domesticus. Next base: position 4,915,437 of record NC_087511.1, read on the forward strand.
ACAGGTGTCATTCCCCCAGGGTCTGGGCATCAGATGAAAGTTGGCATTTGGGGCTCTGAGGACTTGCATTGGCCTGGTTTTGACCACTTTAGTTTTGGAGAAATCCAGCAATATTTTCAATTGTCTAGCTTGGGTGGACCGAGTCGTCCAGGGCATGTGGACCCAAAAAGAGGCCATTTTCCAGGGGAAACAGGTGTCATTTCCCCAGGATCTGGGCTTCAGATGAAAGCTGGCATTTGGGTCTCTGAGGACTTGCATTGGCCTGGTTTCTGACCACTTTAGTTTTGGAGAAATCCAGCAACATTTTCAATTCTCTAGCTTGGGTGGCCAGGGTAGGCCAGGGCGAATGGCCACAAACAGAGGCCATTTTCCAGGGGAAATAGAAGTCATTTCCCCAGGGTCTGGGCATCAGATGAAAGCTGGCATTTGGGGCTCTGAGGACTTGCGTTGGCCTGGTTTTGACCACTTTAGTTTTGGAGAAATACAGTAACATTTTCAAAAGTCTAGCTTGGTAGGCCAGGGTTGGCCAGGGCGAGTGGCCACGAATAGATGCCATTTTCCAGAGAAAAAAGAAGTCATTTCCCCAGGGTCTGGGCATCAGATGAAAGCTGGCATTTGGGGCTCTGAGCACTTTCCTTGGAATCGTTTCTGGCGGCTTGAGTTTTGGAGAAATCCAGCAAAATTTTCAATTGTCTATCTTGGGTGGCCAGGGTCGGCCAGTGCGAGTGGCCCCAAACAGAGGCCATTTTCCAGAGGACACAGGTGTCATTTCCCCAGTGACTGGGCATCAGATGAAAGCTGGCGTTTGGGGCTCTGAGGACTTGCCTTGTCCTCGTTTCTGACCACTTTAGTTTTGGAGAAAGCCAGCAAAATTTGCAAGTGCCTAGCTTGAGTGGCCCGAGTCGTCCAGGGGATGTGACCCCAAACAGAGGCCATTTTCCAGAGGACACAGGTGTCATTTCCCCAGTGACAGGGCATCAGATGAAAGCTGGCATTTGGGGCTCTGAGCACCTGCAATGGCCTGGTTACTGACCACTTGAATTTTGGAGAAATCCGGCAAAATTTTCAATTGTCTAGCTTGGGTGGCCAGGGTCGGCCAGTGCGAGTGGTCCCAAACAGAGGCCATTTTCCAGAGGACACAGGTGTCATTTCCCCAGTGATTGGGCATCAGATGAAAGCTGGCATTTGGGGCTCTGAGCACCTGCATTGGCCTGGTTATTGACCACTTCAGATTTGGAGAAAGCCAGCAACATTTTCAATTGTCTAGCTTGGGTGGCCAGGGTCGGCCAGTGCGAGTGGCCCCAAACAGAGGCCATTTTCCAGAGGACACAGGTGTCATTCCCCCAGGGTCTGGGCATCAGATGAAAGTTGGCATTTGGGGCTCTGAGGACTTGCATTGGCCTGGTTTTGACCACTTTAGTTTTGGAGAAATCCAGCAATATTTTCAATTGTCTAGCTTGGGTGGACCGAGTCGTCCAGGGCATGTGGCCCCAAAAAGAGGCCATTTTCCAGGGGAAACCGGTGTCATTTCTCCAGGATCTGGGCATCAGATGAAAGCTGGCATTTGGGGCTCTGAGGACTTGCGTTGGCCTGGTTTTGACCACTTTAGTTTTGGAGAAATACAGTAACATTTTCAAAAGTCTAGCTTGGGAGGCCAGGGTTGGCCAGGGCGAGTGGCCACGAATAGAGGCCATTTTCCAGAGAAAAAAGAAGTCATTTCCCCAGGGTCTGGGCATCAGATGAAAGCTGGCTTTTGGGGCTCTGAGCACTTTCCTTGGAATCGTTTCTGGCGGCTTGAGTTTTGGAGAAATCCAGCAAAATTTTCAATTGTCTATCTTGGGTGGCCAGGGTCGGCCTGTGCGAGTGGCCCCAAACAGAGGCCATTTTCCAGAGGACACAGGTGTCATTTCCCCAGTGACAGGGCATCAGATGAAAGCTGGCTTTTGGGGCTCTGAGCACCTGCATTGGCCTGGTTACTGACCACTTGAATTTTGGAGAAATCCAGCAAAATTTTCAATTGTCTAGCTTGGGTGGCCAGGGTCGGCCAGTGCGATTGGCCCCAAACAGAGGCCATTTCCAGAGGACACAGGTGTCATTTCCCCAGGGTCTGGGCATCAGATGAAAGCTGACTTTTGGGGCTCTGAGCACCTGCATTGGCCTGGTTTCTGACCACTTTAGTTTTGGAGAAAGCCAGCAAAATTTGCATGTGCCTAGCGTGGGTGGCCTGTGTCGTCCCGGGTGTGTGGCCCCAAACAGAGGCCAGTTTTCAGGGGACACAGGTGTCATTTCCCCAGGGACTGGGCATCAGATGAAAGCTGGCATTTGGGGCTCTGAGCACCTGCATTGGCCTGGTTACTGACCACTTGAATTTTCGAGAAATCCCGCAACATTTTCAATTGTCTAGCTTGGGTGGCCAGGGTCGGCCAGTGCGAGTGGTCCCAAACAGAGGCCATTTTCCAGAGGACACAGGTGTCATTCCCCCAGGGTCTGGGCATCAGATGAAAGTTGGCATTTGGGGCTCTGAGGACTTGCATTGGCCTGGTTTTGACCACTTTAGTTTTGGAGAAATCCAGCAATATTTTCAATTGTCTAGCTTGGGTGGACCGAGTCGTCCAGGGCATGTGGCCCCAAAAAGAGGCCATTTTCCAGGGGAAACAGGTGTCATTTCCCCAGTGACTGGTCATCAGATGAAAGCTGGCATTTGGGGCTCTGAGGACTTGCATTGGCCTGGTTTCTGACCACTTTAGTTTTGGAGAAATCCAGCAACATTTTCAATTCTCTAGCTTGGGTGGCCAGGGTAGGCCAGGGCGAATGGCCGCAAACAGAGGCCATTTTCCAGGGGAAATAGAAGTCATTTCCCCAGGGTCTGGGCATCAGATGAAAGCTGGCTTTTGGGGCTCTGAGCACTTTCCTTGGAATCGTTTCTGGCGGCTTGAGTTTTGGAGAAATCCAGCAAAATTTTCAATTGTCTAGCTTCGGTGGCCAGGGTTGGCCAGGGCGAGTGACCACAAACAGAGGCCATTTTCCAGGGGGAACACATGTCATTTCCCCAGGGTCTGGGCATCTGATGAAAGCTGGCATTCGGGGCTCTGAGGACATGCATTGGCCTGGTTTCTGACCTCTTTAGTTTTGGAGAAAGCCAGCAAAATTTGCAAGTGCCTAGCGTGGGTGGCCTGTGCCGTCCAGGGTGTGTGGCCCCAAACAGAGGCCATTTTTCAGGAGACACAGGAGTCATTTCCCCAGGGTCTGGGCATCAGATGAAAGCTGGCATTTGGGGCTCTGGGCACCTGCATTGGCCTGGTTTCTGACCACTTTAGTTTTGGAGAAATCCAGCAATATTTTCAATTGTCTATCTTGTGTGGCCAGGGTCGGCCAGTGCGCGTGGCCCCAAACAGAGGCCATTTTCCAGAGGACACAGGTGTCATTTCCCCAGGATCTGGGCATCAGATAAAAGGTGGCGTTTGGGGCTCTGAGCACCCGCATTGGCCTGGTTTCTGACCACTTTTGTTTTGGAGAAAGCCAGCAAAATTTGCAAGTGCCTAGCTTGAGTGGCCCGAGTCGGCCAGGGGATGTGACCCCAAACAGAGGCCATTTTCCAGAGGACACAGGTGTCATTTCCCCTGTGACTGGGCATCAGATGAAAGCTGGCATTTGGGGCTCTGAGGACTTGCATTGGCCTGGTTTCTGACAACTTCTGTTTTGGAGAAATCCAGCAAAATTTTCAATTGTCTTGCATGGGTGGCCAGGGTCGGCCAGTGCGATTGGCCCCAAACAGAGGCCATTTCCAGAGGACACAGGTGTCATTTCCCCAGGGTCTGGGCATCAGATGAAAGCTGACTTTTGGGGCTCTGAGCACCTGCATTGGCCTGGTTTCTGACCACTTTAGTTTTGGAGAAATCCAGCAAAATTTGCATGTGCCTAGCGTGGGTGGCCTGTGTCGTCCCGGGTGTGTGGCCCCAAACAGAGGCCATTTTTCAGGGGTCACAGGTGTCATTTCCCCAGGGACTGGGCATCAGATGAAAGCTGGCATTTGGGCCTCTGAGCACGTGCATTGGCCTGGTTTCTGACCACTTTAGTTTTGGAGAAAGCCCGCAAAATTTGCAAGTGTCTAGCTTCGGTGGCCAGGGTGGGCCAGGGCGAGTGGCCGCAAACAGAGGCCATTTTCCCGAGAAAAAAGAAGTCATTTCCCCAGGGTCTGGGCATCAGATGAATGCTGGCGTTTGGGGCTCTGAGCACGTGCATTGGCCTGGTTTCTGACCACTTTAGTTTTGGAGAAATCCAGCAAAATTTGCAAGTGTCTAGATTGGGTGGCCAGGGTGGGCCAGGGCGAGTGGCCGCAAACAGAGGCCATTTTCCAAAAAAAAAAAAGAAGTCATTTGCCCAGTGACTGGGCATCAGATGAAAGCTGGCGTTTGGGGCTCTGAGCACGTGCATTGGCCTGGTTTCTGACCACTTTAGTTTTGGAGAAAGCCAGCAAAATTTGCAAGTGTCTAGATTGGGTGGCCAGGGTCGGCCAGGGCGAATGGCTGCAAAGAGAGGCCATTTTCCAGGGAAAAAAGAAGTCACTTCCCCAGGGCCGGGGCATCAGATGAAAGCTGGCGTTCGGGGCTCTGAGCACCTGCATTGGCCTGGTTTCTGACCACTTTAGTTTTGGAGAAAGACAGCAAAATTTGCAAGTGCCTCGCGTGGGTGGCCTGCGTCGTCCCGGGTGTGTGGCCCCAAACAGAGGCCATTTTCCAGGGGAAACAGGTGTCATATCCCCAGAATCTGGGCATCAAATGAAAGCTGGCGTTTGGGGCTCTGAGCCCTTGCATTTGCCTCATTTCTGGCAGCTTGAGTTTTCGAGAATTCCCACAAAATTTGCAAATGTTTGGCTTGGGTCTCCAGGGTTGGCCAGGGCGAGTGGCCGCAAACAGAGGCCAATTTCCAGGGAAAAAAGAAGTCATTCCCCCAGGGTCTGGGCATCAGATGAAAGCTGGCATTTGGGGCTCTGAGGACTTGCATTGGCCTGGTTTTGACCACTTTAGTTTTGGAGAAATCCAGCAATATTTTCAATTGTCTAGCTTGGGTGGACCGAGTCCTCCAGGGCGTGTGGCCCCAAAAAGAGGCCATTTTCCAGGGGAAACAGGTGTCATTTCCCCAGGATCTGGGCATCAGATGAAAGCTGGCATTTGGGGCTCTGAGCACTTTCCTTGGAATCGTTTCTGGCGGCTTGAGTTTTGGAGAAATCCAGCAAAATTTTCAATTGTCTAGATTGGGTGGCCAGGGTCGGCCAGGGCGAATGGCTGCAAAGAGAGGGCATTTTCCAGGGAAAAAAGAAGTCATTTCCCCAGGGTCTGGGCATCAGATGAAAGTTGGCGTTCGGGGCTCAGAGCACCTGCATTGGCCTGGTTTCTGACCACTTTAGTTTTGGAGAAATCCAGCAAAATTTGCAAGTGTCTACCTTGGGTGGCCGGGGTGGGCCAGGGCAAGTGGCCTCAAACAGAGGCTATTTTCCGGGGAAAATAGAAGTCATTTCCCCAGGATCTGGGTATCAGATGAAAGCTGGCATTTGGGGCTCTGAGCACTTGCATTTGTCTCCTTTCTGGCAGCTTGAGGTTTCGAGAATTCCCGCAAAATTTGCAAATGTTTGGCTTGGGTGTCCAGGGTTGGCTAGGGCGACTGGCCGCAAAGAGAGGCCATTTTCAAGAGAAAAAAGGAGCCATTTCCCCAGTGACAGGGCATCAGATGAAAGCTGGCATTTGGGGCTCTGAGGACTTGCATTGGCCTGGTTTCTGACCACTTTAGTTTTGGAGAAAGCCAGCAAAATTTGCAAGTGCCTAGATTGGGTGGCCCGAGTCGTCCAGGGCTTGTGGCACCAAACAGAGGCCATTTTCCAGGGGAAACAGGTGTCATTTCCCCAGGGTCGGGGCATCAGATGAAAGCTGGCTTTTGGGGCTCTAAGCACCTGCATTGGCCTGGTTTCTGACCACTTTAGTTTTGGAGAAAGACAGCAAAATTTGCATGTGCCTAGCGTGGGTGGCCTGTGTCGTCCCGGGTGTGTGGCCCCAAACAGAGGCCATTTTTCAGGGGACACAGGAGTCATTTCCCCAGGGTCTGGGCATCAGATGAAAGCTGGCATTTGGGGCTCTGAGCACTTTCCTTGGAATCGTTTCTGGCAGCTTGAGTTTTCGAGAATTCCCACAAAATTTGCAAATGTTTGGCTTGGGTCTCCAGGGTTGGCCAGGGCGAGTGGCCGCAAACAGAGGCCAATTTCCAGGGAAAAAAGAAGTCATTCCCCCAGGGTCTGGGTATCAGATGAAAGCTGGCATTTGGGGCTCTGAGGACTTGCATTGGCCTGGTTTTGCCCACTTTAGTTTTGGAGAAATCCAGCTATATTTTCAATTGACTAGCTTGGGTGGACCGAGTCCTCCAGGGCGTGTGGCCCCAAAAAGAGGCCATTTTCCAGGGGAAACAGGTGTCATTTCCCCAGGATCTGGGCATCAGATAAAAGCTGGCATTTGGGGCTCTGAGCACTTTCCTTGGAATCGTTTCTGGCAGCCTGAGTTTTGGAGAAATCCAGCAAAATTTTCAATTGTCTAGATTGGGTGGCCAGGGTCGGCCAGTGCGAGTGGCCCCAAACAGAGGCCATTTTCCAGAGGACACAGGTGTCATTTCCCCTGTGACTGGGCATCAGATGAAAGCTGGCTTTTGGGGCTCTGAGCACCAGCATTGGCCTCGTTTCTGACCACTTTAGTTTTGGAGAAAGCCAGCAAAATTTGCAAGTGCCTAGCTTGAGTGGCCCGAGTCGTCCAGGGGATGTGACCCCAAAGAGAGGCCATTTTCCAGAGGACACAGGTGTCATTTCCCCTGTGACTGGGCATCAGATGAAAGCTGGCATTCGCGGCTCTGAGCACCTGCATTGGCCTGGTTTCTGACCACTTTAGTTTTCGAGAAATCCCGCAACATTTTCAATTGTCTAGCTTGGGTGGCCAGGGTGGGCCAGGGCCAGTGGCCTCAAACAGAGGCTATTTTCCGGGGAAAATAGAAGTCATTTCCCCAGGGTCTGGGCATCAGATGAAAGCTGGCATTTGGGGCTCTGAGGACTTGCCTTGTCCTCGTTTCTGGCAGCTTTCATTTTGGAGAAATCCAGCATTGTTTGCAAATTTCAAGCTTGGGTGTCCAGGGTTGGCCAGGGCGAGTGGCCGCAAACAGAGGCCATTTTCCCGAGAAAAAATAAGTCATTTCCCCAGTGAAAGGGCATCCGATGAAAGCTGGCATTTGGGGCTCTGAGGACTTGCCTTGTCTTCGTTTCTGACCACTTTAGTTTTGGAGAAAGCCAGCAAAATTTGCAAGTGTCTAGCTTCGGTGGCCAGGGTGGGCCAGGGCGAGTGGCCGCAAACAGAGGCCATTTTCCAAAAAAAAAAGAAGTCATTTCCCCAGTGACTGGGCATCAGATGAAAGCTGGCGTTTGGGGCTCTGAGCACGTGCATTGGCCTGGTTTCTGACCACTTTAGTTTTGGAGAAAGCCAGCAAAATTTCAAAGTGTCTATCTTGGGTGGCCCGGGTCAGCCAGGGCAAGTGGCCTCAAACAGAGGCCATTTTCCAGGGAAAAAAGAAGTCATTTCCGCAGGATCTGGCTATCAGATGAAAGCTGGCTTTTGGGGCTCTGAGCACTTTCCTTGGAATCGTTTCTGGCGGCTTGAGTTTTGGAGAAATCCAGCAAAATTTACAATTGTCTAGCTTGGGTGGCCAGGGTCGGCCAGGGGGAATGGCTGCAAAGAAAGGCCATTTTCCAGGGAAAAAAGAAGTCATTTCCCCAGGGTCTGGGCATCAGATGAAAGCTGGCGTTCGGGGCTCTGAGCACCTGCATTGGCCTGGTTTCTGACCACTTTAGTTTTGGAGAAAGACAGCAAAATTTGCAAGTGCCTCGCATGGGTGGCCAGGGTCGGCCAGTGCGAGTGGCCCCAAACAGAGGCCATTTTCCAGAGGACACAGGTGTCATTTCCCCAGTGACTGGGCATCAGATGAAAGCTGGCATTTGGGGCTCTGAGGACTTGCATTGGCCTGGTTTCTGACAACTTCTGTTTTGGAGAAATCCAGCAAAATTTTCAATTGTCTAGCTTGGGTGGCCAGGGTCGGCCAGTGCGATTGGCCCCAAACAGAGGCCATTTTCCAGAGGACACAGGTGTCATTTCCCCAGGGTCTGGGCATCAGATGAATGCTGACTTTTGGGGCTCTGAGCACCTGCATTGGCCTCGTTTCTGACCACTTTAGTTTTGGAGAAAGCCAGCAAAATTTGCAAGTGCCTAGCTTGAGTGGCCCGAGTCGTCCAGGGGATGTGACCCCAAAGAGAGGCCATTTTCCAGAGGACACAGGTGTCATTTCCCCTGTGACTGGGCATCAGATGAAAGCTGGCTTTTGGGGCTCTGAGCACCTGCATTGGCCTGGTTTCTGACCACTTTAGTTTTCGAGAAATCCCGCAACATTTTCAATTGTCTAGCTTGGGTGGCCAGGGTGGGCCAGGGCCAGTGGCCTCAAACAGAGGCTATTTTCCGGGGAAAATAGAAGTCATTTCCCCAGGGTCTGGGCATCAGATGAAAGCTGGCATTTGGGGCTCTGAGGACTTGCCTTGTCCTCGTTTCTGGCAGCTTTCATTTTGGAGAAATCCAGCATTGTTTGCAAATTTCAAGCTTGGGTGTCCAGGGTTGGCCAGGGCGAGTGGCCGCAAACAGAGGCCATTTTCCCGAGAAAAAATAAGTCATTTCCCCAGTGAAAGGGCATCCGATGAAAGCTGGCATTTGGGGCTCTGAGGACTTGCCTTGTCTTCGTTTCTGACCACTTTAGTTTTGGAGAAAGCCAGCAAAATTTGCAAGTGTCTAGCTTCGGTGGCCAGGGTGGGCCAGGGCGAGTGGCCGCAAACAGAGGCCATTTTCCAAAAAAAAAAGAAGTCATTTCCCCAGTGACTGGGCATCAGATGAAAGCTGGCGTTTGGGGCTCTGAGCACGTGCATTGGCCTGGTTTCTGACCACTTTAGTTTTGGAGAAAGCCAGCAAAATTTCAAAGTGTCTATCTTGGGTGGCCCGGGTCAGCCAGGGCAAGTGGCCTCAAACAGAGGCCATTTTCCAGGGAAAAAAGAAGTCATTTCCGCAGGATCTGGCAATCAGATGAAAGCTGGCTTTTGGGGCTCTGAGCACTTTCCTTGGAATATTTTCTGGCGGCTTGAGTTTTGGAGAAATCCAGCAAAATTTTCAATTGTCTAGCTTGGGTGGCCAGGGTCGGCCAGGGCGAATGGCTGCAAAGAAAGGCCATTTTCCAGGGAAAAAAGAAGTCATTTCCCCAGGGTCTGGGCATCAGATGAAAGCTGGCGTTCGGGGCTCTGAGCACCTGCATTGGCCTGGTTTCTGACCACTTTAGTTTTGGAGAAAGACAGCAAAATTTGCAAGTGCCTCGCATGGGTGGCCAGGGTCGGCCAGTGCGAGTGGCCCCAAACAGAGGCCATTTTCCAGAGGACACAGGTGTCATTTCCCCAGTGACTGGGCATCAGATGAAAGCTGGCATTTGGGGCTCTGAGCACTTGCCTTGTCCTCGTTTCTGGCAGCTTTCATTTTGGAGAAATCCAGCATGGTTTGCAAATTTCAAGCTTGGGTGTCCAGGGTTGGCCAGGGCGAGTGGCCCCAAACAGAGGCCATTTTCCAGAGAAAAAAGAAGTCATTTGCCCAGGGTCTGGGCATCAGATGAATGCTGGCGTTTGGGGCTCTGAGCACGTGCATTGGCCTGGTTTCTGACCACTTTAGTTTTGGAGAAATCCAGCAAAATTTGCAAGTGTCTAGATTGGGTGGCCAGGGTGGGCCAGGGCGAGTGGCCGCAAACAGAGGCCATTTTCCAAAAAAAAAAAGAAGTCATTTGCCCAGTGACTGGGCATCAGATGAAAGCTGGCGTTTGGGGCTCTGAGCACTTGCATTGGCCTGGTTTCTGACCACTTTAGTTTTGGAGAAAGCCAGCAAAATTTGCAAGTGTCTAGATTGGGTGGCCAGGGTCGGCCAGGGCGAATGGCTGCAAAGAGAGGCCATTTTCCAGGGAAAAAAGAAGTCACTTCCCCAGGGCCGGGGCATCAGATGAAAGCTGGCGTTCAGGGCTATGAGCACCTGCATTGGCCTGGTTTCTGACCACTTTAGTTTTGGAGAAAGACAGCAAAATTTGCAAGTGCCTCGCGTGGGTGGCCTGTGTCGTCCAGGGTGTGTGGCCCCAAACAGAGGCCATTTTCCATGGGAAACAGGTGTCATTTCCCCAGAATCTGGGCATCAAATGAAAGCTGGCGTTTGGGGCTCTGAGCACTTGCATTGGCCTGGTTTCTGACCACTTTAGTTTTCGAGAAATACCGCAACATTTTCAATTGTCTAGCTTGGGTGGCCAGGGTCGGCCAGTGCGAGTGGCCCCAAACAGAAGCCGTTTTCGAGGGGAAACAGGTGTCATTTCCCCAGAATCTGGGCATCAGATGAAAGCTGGCATTTGGTGCTCTGAGCACTTGCATTTGCCTCGTTTCTGGCAGCTTGAGGTTTCGAGAATTACCCCAAAAATTCAAATGTTTGGCTTGGGTGTCCAGGGTTGGCCAGGGCGAGTGGACGCAAACAGTGTCCAATTTCCAGGGAAAAAAGATGTCATTTCCCCAGTGACTGGGCATCAGATGAAAGCTGGCATTTGGGGCTCTGAGGACTTGCCTTGTCCTCATTTCTGGTAGCTTTCGTTTTGGAGAAATCCAGCATTGTTTGCAAATTTCAAGCTTGGGTGTCCAGGGTTGGCCAGGGCGAGTGGCCCCAAACAGAGGCCATTTTCCAGAGAAAAAAGAAGTCATTTCCCCAGTGACTGGGCATCAGATGAAAGCTGGCATTTGGGCCTCTGAGCACGTGCATTGGCCTGGTTTCTGACCACTTTAGTTTTGGAGAAAGCCCGCAAAATTTGCAAGTGTCTAGCTTCGGTGGCCAGGGTGGGCCAGGGCGAGTGGCTGCAAACAGAGGCCATTTTCCAGAGGACACAGGTGTCATTTCCCCAGTGATTGGGCATCAGATGAAAGCTGGCATTTGGGGCTCTGAGGACATGCATTGGCCTGGTTTCTGACAACTTTAGTTTTGGAGAAATCCAGCAAAATTTGCAAGTGTCTAGATTGGGTGGCCAGGGTGGGCCAGGGCGAGTGGCCGCAAACAGAGGCCATTTTCCAAAAAAAAAAAGAAGTCATTTGCCCAGTGACTGGGCATCAGATGAAAGCTGGCGTTTGGGGCTCTGAGCACGTGCATTGGCCTGGTTTCTGACCACTTTAGTTTTGGAGAAAGCCAGCAAAATTTGCAAGTGTCTAGATTGGGTGGCCAGGGTCGGCCAGGGCGAATGGCTGCAAAGAGAGGCCATTTTCCAGGGAAAAAAGAAGTCACTTCCCCAGGGCCGGGGCATCAGATGAAAGCTGGCGTTCAGGGCTCTGAGCACTTTCCTTGGAATCGTTTCTGGCAGCTTGAGTTTTCGAGAATTCCCACAAAATTTGCAAATGTTTGGCTTGGGTCTCCAGGGTTGGCCAGGGCGAGTGGCCGCAAACAGAGGCCAATTTCCAGGGAAAAAAGAAGTCATTCCCCCAGGGTCTGGGTATCAGATGAAAGCTGGCATTTGGGGCTCTGAGGACTTGCATTGGCCTGGTTTTGACCACTTTAGTTTTGGAGAAATCCAGCTATATTTTCAATTGACTAGCTTGGGTGGACCGAGTCCTCCAGGGCGTGTGGCCCCAAAAAGAGGCCATTTTCCAGGGGAAACAGGTGTCATTTCCCCAGGATCTGGGCATCAGATAAAAGCTGGCATTTGGGGCTCTGAGCACTTTCCTTGGAATCGTTTCTGGCAGCCTGAGTTTTGGAGAAATCCAGCAAAATTTTCAATTGTCTAGATTGGGTGGCCAGGGTCGGCCAGTGCGAGTGGCCCCAAACAGAGGCCATTTTCCAGAGGACACAGGTGTCATTTCCCCAGGGTCTGGGCATCAGATGAATGCTGACTTTTGGGGCTCTGAGCACCTGCATTGGCCTCGTTTCTGACCACTTTAGTTTTGGAGAAAGCCAGCAAAATTTGCAAGTGCCTAGCTTGAGTGGCCCGAGTCGTCCAGGGGATGTGACCCCAAAGAGAGGCCATTTTCCAGAGGACACAGGTGTCATTTCCCCTGTGACTGGGCATCAGATGAAAGCTGGCTTTTGGGGCTCTGAGCACCTGCATTGGCCTGGTTTCTGACCACTTTAGTTTTCGAGAAATCCCGCAACATTTTCAATTGTCTAGCTTGGGTGGCCAGGGTGGGCCAGGGCCAGTGGCCTCAAACAGAGGCTATTTTCCGGGGAAAATAGAAGTCATTTCCCCAGGGTCTGGGCATCAGATGAAAGCTGGCATTTGGGGCTCTGAGGACTTGCCTTGTCCTCGTTTCTGGCAGCTTTCATTTTGGAGAAATCCAGCATTGTTTGCAAATTTCAAGCTTGGGTGTCCAGGGTTGGCCAGGGCGAGTGGCCGCAAACAGAGGCCATTTTCCCGAGAAAAAATAAGTCATTTCCCCAGTGAAAGGGCATCCGATGAAAGCTGGCATTTGGGGCTCTGAGGACTTGCCTTGTCTTCGTTTCTGACCACTTTAGTTTTGGAGAAAGCCAGCAAAATTTGCAAGTGTCTAGCATCGGTGGCCAGGGTGGGCCAGGGCGAGTGGCCGCAAACAGAGGCCATTTTCCAAAAAAAAAAGAAGTCATTTCCCCAGTGACTGGGCATCAGATGAAAGCTGGCGTTTGGGGCTCTGAGCACGTGCATTGGCCTGGTTTCTGACCACTTTAGTTTTGGAGAAAGCCAGCAAAATTTCAAAGTGTCTATCTTGGGTGGCCCGGGTCAGCCAGGGCAAGTGGCCTCAAACAGAGGCCATTTTCCAGGGAAAAAAGAAGTCATTTCCGCAGGATCTGGCAATCAGATGAAAGCTGGCTTTTGGGGCTCTGAGCACTTTCCTTGGAATCGTTTCTGGCGGCTTGAGTTTTGGAGAAATCCAGCAAAATTTTCAATTGTCTAGCTTGGGTGGCCAGGGTCGGCCAGGGCGAATGGCTGCAAAGAAAGGCCATTTTCCAGGGAAAAAAGAAGTCATTTCCCCAGGGTCTGGGCATCAGATGAAAGCTGGCGTTCGGGGCTCTGAGCACCTGCATTGGCCTGGTTTCTGACCACTTTAGTTTTGGAGAAAGACAGCAAAATTTGCAAGTGCCTCGCATGGGTGGCCAGGGTCGGCCAGTGCGAGTGGCCCCAAACAGAGGCCATTTTCCAGAGGACACAGGTGTCATTTCCCCAGTGACTGGGCATCAGATGAAAGCTGGCATTTGGGGCTCTGAGGACTTGCATTGGCCTGGTTTCTGACAACTTCTGTTTTGGAGAAATCCAGCAAAATTTTCAATTGTCTAGCTTGGGTGGCCAGGGTCGGCCAGTGCGATTGGCCCCAAACAGAGGCCATTTTCCAGAGGACACAGGTGTCATTTCCCCAGTGATTGGGCATCAGATGAAAGCTGGCTTTTGGGGCTCTGAGCACTTGCCTTGTCCTCATTTCTGGTAGCTTTCGTTTTGGAGAAATCCAGCAAAATTTGCAAGTGTCTAGATTGGGTGGCCAGGATGGGCCAGGGCGAGTGGCCGCAAACAGAGGCCATTTTCCAAAAAAAAAAAGAAGTCATTTGCCCAGGGTCTGGGCATCAGATGAATGCTGGCGTTTGGGGCTCTGAGCACGTGCATTGGCCTGGTTTCTGACCACTTTAGTTTTGGAGAAATCCAGCAAAATTTGCAAGTGTCTAGATTGGGTGGCCAGGATGGGCCAGGGCGAGTGGCCGCAAACAGAGGCCATTTTCCAAAAAAAAAAAGAAGTCATTTGCCCAGTGACTGGGCATCAGATGAAAGCTGGCGTTTGGGGCTCTGAGCACTTGCATTGGCCTGGTTTCTGACCACTTTAGTTTTGGAGAAAGCCAGCAAAATTTGCAAGTGTCTAGATTGGGTGGCCAGGGTCGGCCAGGGCGAATGGCTGCAAAGAGAGGCCATTTTCCAGGGAAAAAAGAAGTCACTTCCCCAGGGCCGGGGCATCAGATGAAAGCTGGCGTTCAGGGCTATGAGCACCTGCATTGGCCTGGTTTCTGACCACTTTAGTTTTGGAGAAAGACAGCAAAATTTGCAAGTGCCTCGCGTGGGTGGCCTGTGTCGTCCAGGGTGTGTGGCCCCAAACAGAGGCCATTTTCCAGGGGAAACAGGTGTCATTTCCCCAGAATCTGGGCATCAAATGAAAGCTGGCGTTTGGGGCTCTGAGCACTTGCATTGGCCTGGTTTCTGACCACTTTAGTTTTCGAGAAATACCGCAACATTTTCAATTGTCTAGCTTGGGTGGCCAGGGTCGGCCAGTGCGAGTGGCCCCAAACAGAAGCCGTTTTCGAGGGGAAACAGGTGTCATTTCCCCAGAATCTGGGCATCAGATGAAAGCTGGCATTTGGTGCTCTGAGCACTTGCATTTGCCTCGTTTCTGGCAGCTTGAGGTTTCGAGAATTACCCCAAAAATTCAAATGTTTGGCTTGGGTGTCCAGGGTTGGCCAGGGCGAGTGGACGCAAACAGTGTCCAATTTCCAGGGAAAAAAGATGTCATTTCCCCAGTGACTGGGCATCAGATGAAAGCTGGCATTTGGGGCTCTGAGGACTTGCCTTGTCCTCATTTCTGGTAGCTTTCGTTTTGGAGAAATCCAGCATTGTTTGCAAATTTCAAGCTTGGGTGTCCAGGGTTGGCCAGGGCGAGTGGCCCCAAACAGAGGCCATTTTCCAGAGAAAAAAGAAGTCATTTCCCCAGTGACTGGGCATCAGATGAAAGCTGGCATTTGGGGCTCTGAGGACTTGCATTGGCCTGGTTTCTGACAACTTTAGTTTTGGAGAAATCCAGCAAAATTTGCAAGTGTCTAGATTGGGTGGCCAGGGTGGGCCAGGGCGAGTGGCCGCAAACAGAGGCCATTTTCCAAAAAAAAAAAGAAGTCATTTGCCCAGTGACTGGGCATCAGATGAAAGCTGGCGTTTGGGGCTCTGAGCACGTGCATTGGCCTGGTTTCTGACCACTTTAGTTTTGGAGAAAGCCAGCAAAATTTGCAAGTGTCTAGATTGGGTGGCCAGGGTCGGCCAGGGCGAATGGCTGCAAAGAGAGGCCATTTTCCAGGGAAAAAAGAAGTCACTTCCCCAGGGCCGGGGCATCAGATGAAAGCTGGCGTTCAGGGCTCTGAGCACTTTCCTTGGAATCGTTTCTGGCAGCTTGAGTTTTCGAGAATTCCCACAAAATTTGCAAATGTTTGGCTTGGGTCTCCAGGGTTGGCCAGGGCGAGTGGCCGCAAACAGAGGCCAATTTCCAGGGAAAAAAGAAGTCATTCCCCCAGGGTTTGGGTATCAGATGAAAGCTGGCATTTGGGGCTCTGAGGACTTGCATTGGCCTGGTTTTGACCACTTTAGTTTTGGAGAAATCCAGCTATATTTTCAATTGACTAGCTTGGGTGGACCGAGTCCTCCAGGGCGTGTGGCCCCAAAAAGAGGCCATTTTCCAGGGGAAACAGGTGTCATTTCCCCAGGATCTGGGCATCAGATAAAAGCTGGCATTTGGGGCTCTGAGCACTTTCCTTGGAATCGTTTCTGGCAGCCTGAGTTTTGGAGAAATCCAGCAAAATTTTCAATTGTCTAGATTGGGTGGCCAGGGTCGGCCAGTGCGAGTGGCCCCAAACAGAGGCCATTTTCCAGAGGACACAGGTGTCATTTCCCCAGGGTCTGGGCATCAGATGAATGCTGACTTTTGGGGCTCTGAGCACCTGCATTGGCCTCGTTTCTGACCAATTTAGTTTTGGAGAAAGCCAGCAAAATTTGCAAGTGCCTAGCTTGAGTGGCCCGAGTCGTCCAGGGGATGTGACCCCAAAGAGAGGCCATTTTCCAGAGGACACAGGTGTCATTTCCCCTGTGACTGGGCATCAGATGAAAGCTGGCTTTTGGGGCTCTGAGCACCTGCATTGGCCTGGTTTCTGACCACTTTAGTTTTCGAGAAATCCCGCAACATTTTCAATTGTCTAGCTTGGGTGGCCAGGGTGGGCCAGGGCCAGTGGCCTCAAACAGAGGCTATTTTCCGGGGAAAATAGAAGTCATTTCCCCAGGGTCTGGGCATCAGATGAAAGCTGGCATTTGGGGCTCTGAGGACTTGCCTTGTCCTCGTTTCTGGCAGCTTTCATTTTGGAGAAATCCAGCATTGTTTGCAAATTTCAAGCTTGGGTGTCCAGGGTTGGCCAGGGCGAGTGGCCGCAAACAGAGGCCATTTTCCCGAGAAAAAATAAGTCATTTCCCCAGTGAAAGGGCATCCGATGAAAGCTGGCATTTGGGGCTCTGAGGACTTGCCTTGTCTTCGTTTCTGACCACTTTAGTTTTGGAGAAAGCCAGCAAAATTTGCAAGTGTCTAGCTTCGGTGGCCAGGGTGGGCCAGGGCGAGTGGCCGCAAACAGAGGCCATTTTCCAAAAAAAAAAGAAGTCATTTCCCCAGTGACTGGGCATCAGATGAAAGCTGGCGTTTGGGGCTCTGAGCACGTGCATTGGCCTGGTTTCTGACCACTTTAGTTTTGGAGAAAGCCAGCAAAATTTCAAAGTGTCTATCTTGGGTGGCCCGGGTCAGCCAGGGCAAGTGGCCTCAAACAGAGGCCATTTTCCAGGGAAAAAAGAAGTCATTTCCGCAGGATCTGGCTATCAGATGAAAGCTGGCTTTTGGGGCTCTGAGCACTTTCCTTGGAATCGTTTCTGGCGGCTTGAGTTTTGGAGAAATCCAGCAAAATTTTCAATTGTCTAGCTTGGGTGGCCAGGGTCGGCCAGGGCGAATGGCTGCAAAGAAAGGCCATTTTCCAGGGAAAAAAGAAGTCATTTCCCCAGGGTCTGGGCATCAGATGAAAGCTGGCGTTCGGGGCTCTGAGCACCTGCATTGGCCTGGTTTCTGACCACTTTAGTTTTGGAGAAAGACAGCAAAATTTGCAAGTGCCTCGCATGGGTGGCCAGGGTCGGCCAGTGCGAGTGGCCCCAAACAGAGGCCATTTTCCAGAGGACACAGGTGTCATTTCCCCAGTGACTGGGCATCAGATGAAAGCTGGCATTTGGGGCTCTGAGGACTTGCATTGGCCTGGTTTCTGACAACTTCTGTTTTGGAGAAATCCAGCAAAATTTTCAATTGTCTAGCTTGGGTGGCCAGGGTCGGCCAGTGCGATTGGCCCCAAACAGAGGCCATTTTCCAGAGGACACAGGTGTCATTTCCCCAGTGATTGGGCATCAGATGAAAGCTGGCATTTGGGGCTCTGAGCACTTGCCTTGTCCTCGTTTCTGGCAGCTTTCATTTTGGAGAAATCCAGCATTGTTTGCAAATTTCAAGCTTGGGTGTCCAGGGTTGGCCAGGGCGAGTGGCCCCAAACAGAGGCCATTTTCCAGAGAAAAAAGAAGTCATTTGCCCAGGGTCTGGGCATCAGATGAATGCTGGCGTTTGGGGCTCTGAGCACGTGCATTGGCCTGGTTTCTGACCACTTTAGTTTTGGAGAAATCCAGCAAAATTTGCAAGTGTCTAGATTGGGTGGCCAGGGTGGGCCAGGGCGAGTGGCCGCAAACAGAGGCCATTTTCCAAAAAAAAAAAGAAGTCATTTGCCCAGTGACTGGGCATCAGATGAAAGCTGGCGTTTGGGGCTCTGAGCACTTGCATTGGCCTGGTTTCTGACCACTTTAGTTTTGGAGAAAGACAGCAAAATTTGCAAGTGTCTAGATTGGGTGGCCAGGGTCGGCCAGGGCGAATGGCTGCAAAGAGAGGCCATTTTCCAGGGAAAAAAGAAGTCACTTCCCCAGGGCCGGGGCATCAGATGAAAGCTGGCGTTCAGGGCTATGAGCACCTGCATTGGCCTGGTTTCTGACCACTTTAGTTTTGGAGAAAGACAGCAAAATTTGCAAGTGCCTCGCGTGGGTGGCCTGTGTCGTCCAGGGTGTGTGGCCCCAAACAGAGGCCATTTTCCAGGGGAAACAGGTGTCATTTCCCCAGAATCTGGGCATCAAATGAAAGCTGGCGTTTGGGGCTCTGAGCACTTGCATTGGCCTGGTTTCTGACCACTTTTGTTTTCGAGAAATACCGCAACATTTTCAATTGTCTAGCTTGGGTGGCCAGTGTGGGCCAGTGCGAGTGGCCCCAAACAGAAGCCGTTTTCGAGGGGAAACAGGTGTCATTTCCCCAGAATCTGGGCATCAGATGAAAGCTGGCATTTGGTGCTCTGAGCACTTGCATTTGCCTCGTTTCTGGCAGCTTGAGGTTTCGAGAATTACCCCAAAAATTCAAATGTTTGGCTTGGGTGTCCAGGGTTGGCCAGGGCGAGTGGACGCAAACAGTGTCCAATTTCCAGGGAAAAAAGATGTCATTTCCCCAGTGACTGGGCATCAGATGAAAGCTGGCATTTGGGGCTCTGAGGACTTGCCTTGTCCTCATTTCTGGTAGCTTTCGTTTTGGAGAAATCCAGCATTGTTTGCAAATTTCAAGCTTGGGTGTCCAGGGTTGGCCAGGGCGAGTGGCCCCAAACAGAGGCCATTTTCCAGAGAAAAAAGAAGTCATTTCCCCAGTGACTGGGCATCAGATGAAAGCTGGCATTTGGGCCTCTGAGCACGTGCATTGGCCTGGTTTCTGACCACTTTAGTTTTGGAGAAATCCAGCAAAATTTGCAAGTGTCTAGCTTCGGTGGCCAGGGTGGGCCAGGGCGAGTGGCCGCAAACAGAGGCCATTTTCCAGAGGACACAGGTGTCATTTCCCCAGTGATTGGGCATCAGATGAAAGCTGGCATTTGGGGCTCTGAGGACTTGCATTGGCCTGGTTTCTGACAACTTTAGTTTTGGAGAAATCCAGCAAAATTTGCAAGTGTCTAGATTGGGTGGCCAGGGTCGGCCAGGGCGAATGGCTGCAAAGAGAGGCCATTTTCCAGGGAAAAAAGAAGTCACTTCCCCAGGGCCGGGGCATCAGATGAAAGCTGGCGTTTGGGGCTCTGAGCACCTGCATTGGCCTGGTTTCTGACCACTTTAGTTTTCGAGAAATCCCGCAACATTTTCAATTGTCTAGCTTGGGTGGCCAGGGTGGGCCAGGGCCAGTGGCCTCAAACAGAGGCTATTTTCCGGGGAAAATAGAAGTCATTTCCCCAGGGTCTGGGCATCAGATGAAAGCTGGCATTTGGGGCTCTGAGGACTTGCCTTGTCCTCGTTTCTGGCAGCTTTCATTTTGGAGAAATCCAGCATTGTTTGCAAATTTCAAGCTTGGGTGTCCAGGGTTGGCCAGGGCGAGTGGCCGCAAACAGAGGCCATTTTCCCGAGAAAAAATAAGTCATTTCCCCAGTGAAAGGGCATCCGATGAAAGCTGGCATTTGGGGCTCTGAGGACTTGCCTTGTCTTCGTTTCTGACCACTTTAGTTTTGGAGAAAGCCAGCAAAATTTGCAAGTGTCTAGCTTCTGTGGCCAGGGTGGGCCAGGGCGAGTGGCCGCAAATAGAGGCCATTTTCCAAAAAAAAAAGAAGTCATTTCCCCAGTGACTGGGCATCAGATGAAAGCTGGCGTTTGGGGCTCTGAGCACGTGCATTGGCCTGGTTTCTGACCACTTTAGTTTTGGAGAAATCCAGCAAAATTTGCAAGTGTCTACCTTGGGTGGCCGGGGTGGGCCAGGGCAAGTGGCCTCAAACAGAGGCTATTTTCCGGGGAAAATAGAAGTCATTTCCCCAGGATCTGGGTATCAGATGAAAGCTGGCATTTGGGGCTCTGAGCACTTGCATTTGTCTCCTTTCTGGCAGCTTGAGGTTTCGAGAATTCCCGCAAAATTTGCAAATGTTTGGCTTGGGTGTCCAGGGTTGGCTAGGGCGACTGGCCGCAAACAGAGGCCATTTTCAAGAGAAAAAAGGAGCCATTTCCCCAGTGACAGGGCATCAGATGAAAGCTGGCATTTGGGGCTCTGAGCACTTGCATTGGCCTGGTTTCTGACCACTTTAGTTTTGGAGAAAGCCAGCAAAATTTGCAAGTGCCTAGATTGGGTGGCCCGGGTCAGCCAGGGCATGTGGCACCAAACAGAGGCCATTTTCCAGGGGAAACAGGTGTCATTTCCCCAGGGTCGGGGCATCAGATGAAAGCTGGCTTTTGGGGCTCTGAGCACCTGCATTGGCCTGGTTTCTGACCACTTTAGTTTTGGAGAAAGACAGCAAAATTTGCATGTGCCTAGCGTGGGTGGCCTGTGTCGTCCCGGGTGTGTGGCCCCAAACAGAGGCCATTTTTCAGGGGACACAGGAGTCATTTCCCCAGGGTCTGGGCATCAGATGAAAGCTGGCATTTGGGGCTCTGAGCACTTTCCTTGGAATCGTTTCTGGCAGCCTGAGTTTTGGAGAAATCCAGCAAAATTTTCAATTGTCTAGATTGGGTGGCCAGGGTCGGCCAGTGCGAGTGGCCCCAAACAGAGGCCATTTTCCAGAGGACACAGGTGTCATTTCCCCAGGGTCTGGGCATCAGATGAATGCTGACTTTTGGGGCTCTGAGCACCTGCATTGGCCTCGTTTCTGACCACTTTAGTTTTGGAGAAAGCCAGCAAAATTTGCAAGTGCCTAGCTTGAGAGGCCCGAGTCGTCCAGGGGATGTGACCCCAAAGAGAGGCCATTTTCCAGAGGACACAGGTGTCATTTCCCCTGTGACTGGGCATCAGATGAAAGCTGGCTTTTGGGGCTCTGAGCACCTGCATTGGCCTGGTTTCTGACCACTTTAGTTTTCGAGAAATCCCGCAACATTTTCAATTGTCTAGCTTGGGTGGCCAGGGTGGGCCAGGGCCAGTGGCCTCAAACAGAGGCTATTTTCCGGGGAAAATAGAAGTCATTTCCCCAGGGTCTGGGCATCAGATGAAAGCTGGCATTTGGGGCTCTGAGGACTTGCCTTGTCCTCGTTTCTGGCAGCTTTCATTTTGGAGAAATCCAGCATTGTTTGCAAATTTCAAGCTTGGGTGTCCAGGGTTGGCCAGGGCGAGTGGCCGCAAACAGAGGCCATTTTCCCGAGAAAAAATAAGTCATTTCCCCAGTGAAAGGGCATCCGATGAAAGCTGGCATTTGGGGCTCTGAGGACTTGCCTTGTCTTCGTTTCTGACCACTTTAGTTTTGGAGAAAGCCAGCAAAATTTGCAAGTGTCTAGCTTCGGTGGCCAGGGTGGGCCAGGGCGAGTGGCCGCAAACAGAGGCCATTTTCCAAAAAAAAAAGAAGTCATTTCCCCAGTGACTGGGCATCAGATGAAAGCTGGCGTTTGGGGCTCTGAGCACGTGCATTGGCCTGGTTTCTGACCACTTTAGTTTTGGAGAAAGCCAGCAAAATTTCAAAGTGTCTATCTTGGGTGGCCCGGGTCAGCCAGGGCAAGTGGCCTCAAACAGAGGCCATTTTCCAGGGAAAAAAGAAGTCATTTCCGCAGGATCTGGCTATCAGATGAAAGCTGGCTTTTGGGGCTCTGAGCACTTTCCTTGGAATCGTTTCTGGCGGCTTGAGTTTTGGAGAAATCCAGCAAAATTTTCAATTGTCTAGCTTGGGTGGCCAGGGTCGGCCAGGGCGAATGGCTGCAAAGAAAGGCCATTTTCCAGGGAAAAAAGAAGTCATTTCCCCAGGGTCTGGGCATCAGATGAAAGCTGGCGTTCGGGGCTCTGAGCACCTGCATTGGCCTGGTTTCTGACCACTTTAGTTTTGGAGAAAGACAGCAAAATTTGCAAGTGCCTCGCGTGGGTGGCCAGGGTCGGCCAGTGCGAGTGGCCCCAAACAGAGGCCATTTTCCAGAGGACACAGGTGTCATTTCCCCAGTGACTGGGCATCAGATGAAAGCTGGCATTTGGGGCTCTGAGGACTTGCATTGGCCTGGTTTCTGACAACTTCTGTTTTGGAGAAATCCAGCAAAATTTTCAATTGTCTAGCTTGGGTGGCCAGGGTCGGCCTGTGCGATTGGCCCCAAACAGAGGCCATTTTCCAGAGGACACAGGTGTCATTTCCCCAGTGATTCGGCATCAGATGAAAGCTGGCTTTTGGGGCTCTGAGCACTTGCCTTGTCCTCGTTTCTGGCAGCTTTCATTTTGGAGAAATCCAGCATTGTTTGCAAATTTCAAGCTTGGGTGTCCAGGGTTGGCCAGGGCGAGTGGCCCCAAACAGAGGCCATTTTCCAGAGAAAAAAGAAGTCATTTCCCCAGTGACTGGGCATCAGATGAAAGCTGGCATTTGGGCCTCTGAGCACGTGCATTGGCCTGGTTTCTGACCACTTTAGTTTTGGAGAAAGCCAGCAAAATTTGCAAGTGTCTAGCTTCGGTGGCCAGGGTGGGCCAGGGCGAGTGGCCGCAAACAGAGGCCATTTTCCCGAGAAAAAAGAAGTCATTTCCCCAGGGTCTGGGCATCAGATGAATGCTGGCGTTTGGGGCTCTGAGCACGTGCATTGGCCTGGTTTCTGACCACTTTAGTTTTGGAGAAATCCAGCAATATTTTCAATTGTCTCGCTTGGGTGGACCGAGTCCTCCAGGGCGTGTGGCCCCAAAAAGAGGCCATTTTCCAGGGGAAACAGGTGTCATTTCCCCAGGATCTGGGCATCAGATGAAAGCTGGCATTTGGGGCTCTGAGCACTTTCCTTGGAATCCTTTCTGGCGGCTTGAGTTTTGGAGAAATCCAGCAAAATTTTCAATTGTCTAGATTGGGTGGCCAGGGTCGGCCAGGGCGAATGGCTGCAAAGAGAGGGCATTTTCCAGGGAAAAAAGAAGTCATTTCCCCAGGGTATGGGCATCAGATGAAAGCTGGCGTTCGGGGCTCAGAGCACCTGCATTGGCCTGGTTTCTGACCACTTTAGTTTTGGAGAAATCCAGCAAAATTTGCAAGTGTCTACCTTGGGTGGCCGGGGTGGGCCAGGGCAAGTGGCCTCAAACAGAGGCTATTTTCCGGGGAAAATAGAAGTCATTTCCCCAGGATCTGGGTATCAGATGAAAGCTGGCATTTGGGGCTCTGAGCACTTGCATTTGTATCCTTTCTGGCAGCTTGAGGTTTCGAGAATTCCCGCAAAATTTGCAAATGTTTGGCTTGGGTGTCCAGGGTTGGCTAGGGCGATTGGCCGCAAACAGAGGCCATTTTCAAGAGAAAAAAGGAGCCATTTCCCCAGTGACAGGGCATCAGATGAAAGCTGGCGTTTGGGGCTCTGAGCACTTGCATTGGCCTGGTTTCTGACCACTTTAGTTTTGGAGAAAGCCAGCAAAATTTGCAAGTGCCTAGACTGGTTGGCCCGAGTCGTCCAGGGCTTGTGGCACCAAACAGAGGCCATTTTCCAGGGGAAACAGGTGTCATTTCCCCAGGGTCGGGGCATCAGATGAAAGCTGGCTTTTGGGGCTCTGAGCACCTGCATTGGCCTGGTTTCTGACCACTTTAGTTTTCGAGAAATACCGCAACATTTTCAATTGTCTAGCTTGGGTGGCCAGGGTCGGCCAGTGCGAGTGGCCCCAAACAGAGGCCGTTTTCGAGGGGAAACAGGTGTCATTTCCCCAGAATCTGGGCATCAGATGAAAGCTGGCATTTGGTGGTCTGAGCACTTGCATTTGCCTCGTTTCTGGCAGCTTGAGGTTTCGAGAATTCCCCCAAAAATTCAAATATTTGGCTTGGGTGTCCAGGGTTGGCCAGGGCGAGTGGACGCAAACAGTGTCCAATTTCCAGGGAAAAAAGATGTCATTTCCCCAGTGACTGGGCATCAGATGAAAGCTGGCATTTGGGGCTCTGAGGACTTGCCTTGTCCTCATTTCTGGCAGCTTTCGTTTTGGAGAAATCCAGCATTGTTTGCAAATTTCAAGCTTGGGTGTCCAGGGTTGGCCAGGGCGTGTGGCCGCAAACAGAGGCCATTTTCCGAAAAAAAAAGAAGTCATTTCCCCAGGGTCTGGGCATCAGATGAATGCTGGCGTTTGGGGCTCTGAGCACGTGCATTGGCCTGGTTTCTGACCACTTTAGTTTTGGAGAAAGCCAGCAAAATTTGCAAGTGTTCAGATTGGGTGGCCAGGGTGGGCCAGGGCGAGTGGCCGCAAAAAGAGGCCATTTTCCCGAGAAAAAAGAAGTCATTTCCCCAGTGACTGGGCGTCAGATGAAAGCTGGCGTTTGGGGCTCTGAGCACGTGCATTGGCCTGGTTTCTGACCACTTTAGTTTCGGAGAAAGACAGCAAAATTTGCAAGTGCCTCGCGTGGGTGGCCTGTATCGTCCCAGGTGTGTGGCCCCAAACAGAGGCCATTTTCCAGGGGAAACAGGTGTCATTTCCCCAGAATCTGGGTATCAGATGAAAGCTGGCATTTGGGGCTCTGAGCACTTGCATTTGCCTCGTTTCTGGCAGCTTGAGTTTTCGTGAATTCCCACAAAATTTGCAAATGTTTGGCTTGGGTGTCCAGGGTTGGCCAGGGCTAGTGGCCGCAAACAGAGGCCAATTTCCAGGGAAAAAAGAAGTCATTCCCCCAGGGTCTGGGTATCAGATGAAAGCTGGCATATGGGGCTCTGAGGACTTGCATTGGCCTGGTTTTGACCACTTTAGTTTTGGAGAAATCCAGCAATATTTTCAATTGACTAGCTTGGGTGGACCGAGTCCTCCAGGGCGAGTGGCCGCAAACAGAGGCCATTTTCCCGAGAAAAAATAAGTCATTTCCCCAGTGAAAGGGCATCAGATGAAAGCTTGCATTTGGTGCTCTGAGGACTTGCCTTGTCCTCGTTTCTGACCACTTTAGTTTTGGAGAAAGCCAGCAAAATTTGCAAGTGTCTAGCTTCGGTGGCCAGGGTGGGCCAGGGCGAGTGGCCGCAAACAGAGGCCATTTTCCAAAAAAAAAAGAAGTCATTTCCCCAGGGTCTGGGCATCAGATGAATGCTGACTTTTGGGGCTCTGAGCACTTGCATTGGCCTGTTTTCTGACCACTTTAGTTTTGGAGAAAGCCAGCAAAATTTGCAAGTGCCTAGTTTGAGTGGCCCGAGTCGTCCAGGGGATGTGACCCCAAAGAGAGGCCATTTTCCAGAGGACACAGGTGTCATTTCCCCAGTGACTGGGCATCAGATGAAAGCTGGCTTTTGGGGCTCTGAGCACCTGCATTGGCCTGGTTTCTGACCACTTTAGTTTTCGAGAAATCCCGCAACATTTTCAATTGTCTAGCTTGGGTGGCCAGGGTCGGCCAGTGCGAGTGGTCCCAAACAGAGGCCATTTTCCAGAGGACACAGGTGTCATTTCCCCAGGGTCTGGGCATCAGATGAATGCTGACTTTTGGGGCTCTGAGCACATGCATTGGCCTCGTTTCTGACCACTTCAGTTTTGGAGAAATCCAGCAAAATTTTCAATTGTCTAGCTTGGGTGGCCGGGGTGGCCCAGGGCCAGTGGCCTCAAACAGAGGCTATTTTCCGGGGAAAATAGAAGTCATTTCCCCAGTGACTGGGCATCAGATGAAAGCTGGCATTTGGGGCTCTGAGGACTTGCCTTGTCCTCGTTTCTGGCAGCTTTCATTTTGGAGAAATCCAGCATTTTTTGCAAATTTCAAGCTTGGGTGTCCAGGGTTGGCCAGGGCGAGTGGCCGCAAACAGAGGCCATTTTCCTGAGAAAAAATAAGTCATTTCCCCAGTGAAAGGGCATCAGATGAAAGCTGGCATTTGGGGCTCTGAGGACTTGCCTTGTCCTCGTTTCTGACCACTTTAGTTTTGGAGAAAGCCAGCAAAATTTGCAAGTGTCTAGCTTCGGTGGCCAGGGTGGGCCAGGGTGAGTGGCCGCAAACAGAGGCCATTTTCCAAAAAAAAAAGAAGTCATTTCCCCAGTGACTGGGCATCAGATGAATGCTGACTTTTGGGGCTCTGAGCACGTGCATTGGCCTGGTTGCTGACCACTTTAGTTTTGGAGAAAGCCAGCAAAATTTCAAAGTGTCTATATTGGGTGGCCCGGGTCAGCCAGGGCAAGTTGCCTCAAACAGAGGCGATTTTCCAGGGAAAAAAGAAGTCATTTCCGCAGGATCTGGCTATCAGATGAAAGCAGGCTTTTGGGGCTCTGAGCACTTTCCTTGGAATCGTTTCTGGTGGCTTGAGTTTTGGAGAAATCCAGCAAAATTTTCAATTGTCTAGATTGGGTGTCCAGGGTCGGCCAGGGCGAATGGCTGCAAAGAAAGGTCATTTTCCAGGGAAAAAAGAGGTCATTTCCCCAGGGTCTGGGCATCAGATGAAAGCTGGCGTTCTGGGCTCTGAGCACCTGTATTGGCCTGGTTTCTGACCACTTTAGTTTTGGAGAAAGACAGCAAAATTTGCAAGTGCCTCGCGTGGGTGGCCAGGGTCGGCCAGTGCGAGTGGCCCCAAACAGAAGCCATTTTCCAGGGGAAACAGGTGTCATTTCCCCAGAATCTGGGTATCAGATGAAAGCTGGCATTTGGGGCTCTGAGCACTTGCATTTGCCTCCTTTCTGGCAGCTTGAGGTTTCGAGAATTCCCGCAAAATTTGCAAATGTTTGGCTTGGGTGTCCAGGGGTGGCCAGGGTGAGTGGCCGCAAACAGAGGCCATTTTCCAGAGAAAAAAGAAGTCATTTCCCCAGTGACTGGGCATCAAATGAAAGCTGGCATTTGGGGCTCTGAAGACTTGCCTTGTCCTCGTTTCTGGCAGCTTTCATTTTGGAGAAATCCAGCATTGTTTGCAAATTTCAAGCTTGGGTGTCCAGGGTTGGCCAGGGCGAGTGGCCGCAAACAGAGGACATTTTCCCGAGAAAAAAGTAGTCATTTCCCCAGGGTCTGGGCATCAGATGAATGCTGGCATTTGGGGCTCTGAGCACGTGCATTGGCCTGGTTTCTGACCACTTTAGTTTTGGAGAACGCCAGCAAAATTTACAAGTGTCTAGCTTGGGTGGCCTGGGTCAGCCTTGGCATGTGGCCTCAAACAGAGGCCATTTTCCAGGGAAAAAAGAAGTCTTTTCCGCAGGATCTGGGTATCAGATGAAAGCTGGCTTTTGGGGCTCGGAGCACTTTCCTTGGAATCGTTTCAGGCGGCTTGAGTTTTGGAGAAATCCAGCAAAATTTCCAATTGTCTAGATTGGGTGGCCAGGGTTGGCCACGGCGAGTGGCCGCAAACAGAGGCCATTTTCCCGAGAAAAAAGAAGTCATTTCCCCAGGGTCTGGGTATCAGATGAAAGCTGGCATTTGGGGCTCTGAGCGTTTGCATTTGCCTCCTTTCTGGCAGCTTGTGGTTTCGAGAATTCCTGCAAAATTTGCAAATGTTTGGCTTGGGTGTCCAGGGTTGGCAAGGGCGAGTGGCCGCAAACAGAGGCCATTTTCAAGAGAAAAAAGGAGTCATTCCCCCAGGGTCTGGGCATCAGATGAAAGCTGGCGTTTGGGGCTCTGAGGACTTGCATTGGCCTGGTTTCAGACCACTTTAGTTTTGGAGAAAGCCAGCAAAATTTGCAAGTGCCTAGATTGGGTGGCCTGTGTCGTCCCGGGTGTGTGGCCCCAAACAGAGGCCATTTTTCAGGGGACACAGGTGACATTTCCCCAGGGACTGGGCATCAGATGAAAGCTGGCTTTTGGGGCTCTGAGCACTTGCATTGGCCTGGTTTCAGACCACTTTAGTTTTCGAGAAGGCCAGCAAAATTTGCATGTGCCTAGCGTGGGTGGCCTGTGTCGTCCCGGGTGTGTGGCCCCAAACAGAGGCCATTTTTCAGGGGACACAGGTGACATTTCCCCAGGGACTGGGCATCAGATGAAAGCTGGCTTTTGGGGCTCTGAGCACTTGCATTGGCCTGGTTTCAGACCACTTTAGTTTTCGAGAAATCCCGCAATATTTTCAATTGTCTAGCTTGGGTGGCCAGGGTCGGCCAGTGAGAGTGGTCCCAAACAGAGGCCATTTTCCAGAGGACACAGGTGTCATTTCCCCAGGGTCTGGGCATCAGATGAATGCTGACTTTTGGGGCTCTGAGCACCTGCATTGTCCTGGTTTCTGACCACTTTAGTTTTGGAGAAATCCAGCAAAATTTTCAATTGTCTAGCTTGGGTGGCCGGGGTGGGCCTGGGCAAGTGGCCTCAAACAGAGGCTATTTTCCGGGGAAAATAGAAGTCATTTCCCCAGTGACTGGGCATCAGATGAAAGCTGGCATTTGGGGCTCTGAGGACTTGCCTTGTCCTCGTTTCTGGCAGCTTTCATTTTGGAGAAATCCAGCATTGTTTGCAAATTTCAAGCTTGGGTGTCCAGGGTTGGCCAGGGCGAGTGGCCGCAAACAGAGGCCATTTTCCGGAGAAAAAAGAAGTCATTTCCCCAGTGACAGGGCATCAGATGAAAGCTGGCATTTGGGGCTCTGAGGACTTGCCTTGTCCTCGTTTCTGACTACTTTAATTTTGGAGAAAGCCAGCAAAATTTGCAAGTGACTGGCATCGGTGGCCAGGGTGAGCCAGGGCAAGTGGCCTCAAACAGAGGCCATTTTCCAGGGGAAACAGGTGTCATTTCCCCTGGGTCGGGGCATCAGATGAAAGCTGACTTTTGGGGCTCTGAGCACCTGCATTGGCCTGGTTTCTGACCACTTTAATTTTGGAGAAAGACAGCAAAATTTTCAATTGCCTAGCGTGGGTGGCCTGTGTCGTCCCGGGTGTGTGGCCCCAAACAGAGGCCATTTTTCAGGGGACACAGGAGTCATTTCCCCAGCGTCTGGGCATCAGATGAAATCTGGCTTTTGGGGCTCTGAGCACTTTCCTTGGAATTGTTTCTGGCGGCTTGAGTTTTGGAGAAATCCAGCAAAATTTTCAATTGTCTAGCTTGGGTGGCCGGGGTGGGCCAGGGCAAGTGGCCTCAAAGAGAGGCTATTTTCCGGGGAAAATAGAAGTCATTACCGCAGGATCTGGGTATCAGATGAAAGCTGGCATTTGAGGCTCTGAGCACTTGCATTGGCCTCCTTTCTGGCAGCTTGAGGTTTCGAGAATTCCCGCAAAATTTGCAAATGTTTGTCTTGGGTGTCCAGGGTTGGCCAGGGCGAGTGGCCGCAAACAGAGGCCATTTTCCAGAGAAAAAAGAAGTCATTTCCCCAGGGTCTGGGCATCAGATGAATGCTGAATTTTGGGGCTCTGAGCACCTGCTTTGGCCTCGTTTCTGGCGGCTTGAGTTTTGGAGAAATCCAGCAAAATTTTCAATTGTCTAGCTTGGGTGGCCGGGGTGGGCCAGGGCAAGTGGCCACAAACAGAGGCCATTTTCCAGAGAAAAAAGAAGTCATTCCCTCAGGGTCTGGGCGTCAGATGAAAGCTGGCATTTGGGGCTCTGAGCACTTGCATTGCCCTGGTTTTGACCACTTTAGTTTTGGAGAAATCCAGCAACATTTTCAAAAGTCTAGCTTGGGTGGCCAGGGTTGGCCAGGGCAACTGACCACAAACAGAGTCCATTTTCCAGTGGAAACACAAGTCATTTCCCCAGGGTCTGGGCATCAGATGAAAGCTGTCATTCGGGGCTCTGAGGACATGCATTGGCCTGGTGTCTGACCACTTCAGTTTTGGAGAAAGCCAGCAAAATTTGCAAGTGTCTAGATTGTGTGGCCAGGGTGGGCCAGGGCGAGTGGCCGCAAACAGAGGCCATTTTCCAAAAAAAAAAAGAAGTCATTTCCCCAGGATCTGGGTATCAGATGAAAGCTGGCTTTTGGGGCTCTGAGCACTTTCCTTGGAATCGTTTCTGGCGGTTTGGGTTTTGGAGAAATCCAGCAAAATTTTCAATTGTCTTGATTGGGTGGCCATGGTCGGCCAGGGTGAATGGCTGCAAAGAGAGGCCATTTTCCAGGGAAAAAAGAAGTCATTTCCCCAGGGTCTGGGCATCAGATGAAAGCTGGCTTTTGGGGCTCTGAGCACTTTCCTTGGAATCGTTTCTGGCGGCTTGAGTTTTGGAGAAATCCAGCAAAATTTTCAATTGTCTAGATTGGGTGGCCATGGTCGGCCAGGGCGAATGGCTGCAAAGAGAGGCCATTTTCCAGGGAAAAAATAAGTCATTTCCGCAGGGTCTGGGCATCAGATGAAAGCTGGCGTTCGGGGCTCTGAGCACGTGCATTGGCCTGGTTTCTGACCACTTTAGTTTTGGAGAAAGACAGCAAAATTTGCAAGTGCCTAGCGTGGGTGGCCTGTGTTGTCAAGGGTGTGTGGCCGCAAACAGAGGCCATTTTTCAGGGGACACAGGAGTCATTTCCCCAGTGAAAGGGCATCCGATGAAAGCTGGCATTTGGGGCTCTGAGGACTTGCCTTGTCTTCGTTTCTGACCACTTTAGTTTTGGAGAAAGCCAGCAAAATTTGGAAGTGTCTAGCTTCGGTGGCCAGGGTGGGCCAGGGCGAGTGGCCGCAAACAGAGGCCATTTTCCAGGGTAAAAAGAAGTCATTTCCCCAGAATCTGGGCATCAGATGAAAGCTGGCATTTGGGGCTCTGAGCACTTGCATTTGCCTCGTTTCTCGCAGCTTGAGGTTTCGAGAACTTCGCGCAAAATTTGCAAATGTTTGGCTTGGGTGTCCAGGGTTGGCCAGTGCGAGTGGCCGCAAACAGAGGCCATTTTCCAGAGAAAAAAGAAGTCATTTCCCCAGTGACTGGGCATCAGATGAAAGCTGGCATTTGGGGCTCTGAGGACTTGCCTTGTCCTCGTTTCTGGCAGCTTTCATTTTGGAGAATTCCAGCATTGTTTGCAAATTTCAAGCTTGGGTGTCCAGCGTTGGCCAGGGCGAGTGGCCCCAAAAAGAGGCCGTTTTCCCGAGGAAAAAAGAAGTCATTTCCCCAGTGACAGGGCATCAGATGAAAGCTGGCTTTTGGGGCTCTGAGCACCTGCATTGGCCTGGTTTCTGACCACTTTAGTTTTGGAGAAAGCCAGCAAAATTTGCACGTGTCTAACTTGGGTGGCCCGGGTCGTCCATTGCGTGCGGCCTCAAACAGAGGACATTTTCCAGGGGAAACAGGTGTCATTTCCCCAGGATCTGGGCATCAGATGAAAGCTGGCATTTGGGGCTCTGAGCCATTTCCTTGGCCTGGTTTCTGGCAGCTTTCATTTTGGAGAAATCCAGCATTGTTTGCAAAGTTCAAGCTTGGGTGTCCAGGGTTGGCCAGGGCGAATGACCACGAACAGAGGCCATTTTCCAAAAAAAAAAGAAGTCATTTCCCCAGTGACTGGGCATCAGATGAAAGCTGGCGTTTGGGGCTCTGAGCACGTGCATTGGCCTGGTTTCTGATCACTTTAGTTTTGGAGAAAGCCAGCAAAATTTGCAAGAGTCTAGCTTGGGTGGCCCGGGTCAGCCAGGGCATGTGGCCTCAAACAGAGGCCATTTTCCAGGGAAAATGAAGTCATTTCCCCAGGGTCTGGGCATCAGATGAAAGCTGGCTTTTGGGGCTTTGAGGACTTGCATTGGCCTGGTTTTGACCACTTTAGTTTTGGAGAAAGCCAGCAACATTTTCAATAGTCTAGCTTCGGTGGCCAGGGTAGGCCAGGGCAAGTGACCACAAACAGAGGCCATTTTCCAGGGGAAACACAAGTCATTTCCCCAGGGTCTGGGAATCAGATGAAAGCTGGCATTTGGGACTCTGAGGACTTGCATTGGCCTGGCTTTGACCACTTTTGTTTTGGAGAAATCCAGCAACATTTTCAATTGTCTAGCTTGGGTGGCCAGGGTCGGCCAGTGCGAGTGGCCCCAAACAGAAGCCATTTTCCAGGGGAAACAGGTGTCATTTCTCCAGAATCTGGGCATCAGATGAAAGCTGGCGTTTGGGGCTCTGAGGACTTGCATTGGCCTGGTTTCTGACAAGTTTTGTTTTGGAGAAAGCCAGCAAAATTTGCAAGTGTCTAACTTGGGTGGCCCGGGTCGTCCAGTGCGTGTGGCCCCAAACAGAGGCCATTTTGCAGAGAAAAAAGAAGTCATTTCCCCAGGGTCTGGGCATCAGATGAAAGCTGGCTTTTGGCGCTCTGAGCAGTTTCCTTGGCCTCGTTTCTGGCGGCTTGAGTTTTGGAGAAATCCAGCAAAATTTTCAGTTGTCTAGCTTAGGTTGCCAGAGTCGGCCAGGGCGAATGGCTGCAAAGGGAGGCCATTTTCCAGAGAAAAAAGGAGCCATTTCCCCAGTGACAGGGCATCAGATGAAAGCTGGCGTTTGGGGCTCTGAGCACGTGCATTGGCCTGGTTTCTGACCACTTTAGTTTTGGAGAAAGACAGCAAAATTTGCAAGTGCCTAGCGTGGGTGGCGTGTGTCGTCCAGGGTGTGTGGCCCCAAACAGAGGCCATTTTTCAGGGGACACAGGAGTCATTACCCCAGGTTCTGGGCATCAGATGAAAGCTGGCATTTGGGGCTCTGAGCACCTGCAGTGGCCTGGTTTCTGACCACTTTAGTTTTGGAGAAATCCAGCAACATTTTCAAAAGTCTGTCTTGGGTGGCCAGGGTCGGCCAATGCGAGTGGCCCCAAACAGAAGCCATTTTCCAGGGGAAACAGGTGTCATTTCTCCAGAATCTGGGCATCAGATGAAAGCTGGCATTTGGGGCTCTGAGGACTTGCATTGGCCTGGTTTTGACCACTTTAGTTTTGGAGAAATCCAGCAACATTTTCAAAAGTCTAGCTTGGGTGGACCGAGTCATCCAGGGCGTGTGGCCCCAAAAAGAGGCCATTTTCTAGGGGAAACAGGTGTCATTTCCCCAGGATCTGGGCATCAGATGAAAGCTGGCATTTGGGGCTCTGAGGACTTGCATTGGCCTGGTTTTGACCACTTTAGTTTTGGAGAAATCCAGCAACATTTTCAATTCTCTAGCTTGGGTGGCCAGGGTAGGCCATGGCGAATGGCCACAAACAGAGGCCATTTTCCAGGGGAAAACAAAAGTCATTTCCCCAGTGACTGGGCATCAGATGAAAGCTGGCTTTTGGGGCCCTGAGCACTTTCCTTGGAATCGTTTCGGGCGGCTTGAGTTTAGGAGAAAGCCAGCAAAATTTGCAAGTGCCTAGCTTGGATGGCCAGGGTGGGCCAGGGCAAGTGACCAAAAACAAAGGCCATTTTCCAGGGGAAACACAGGTCATTTCCCCAGTGACTGGGCATCAGATGAAAGCTGGCCTTTGGGGCTCTGAGCCATTTCCTTGGCCTCGTTTCTGGCAGCTTTCATTTTGGAGAAATCCAGCATTTTTTGCAACGTTCAAGCTTGGGTGTCCAGGTTCGTCCAGTGTGAGTGGCCGCAAAGAGAGGCCATTTTCCAGGGAAAAAAGAAGTCATTTACCCAGTGTCTGGGCATCAGATGAAAGCTGGCGTTTGGGGCTCTGAGCACGTGCATTGGCCTGGTTTTGACCACTTTAGTTTTGGAGAAATCCAGCAACATTTTCAATTCTCTAGCTTGGGTGGCCAGGGTAGGCCAGGGCGAATGGCCACAAACAGACGCCATTTTCCAGGGGAAACAGAAGTCATTTCCCCAGGGTCTGGGTATCAGATGAAAGCTGGCATTTGGGGCTCTGAGCCACTTCCTTGGCCTCGTTTCTGGCAGCTGTCATTTAGGCGAAATCCAGCATTGTTTGCAAATTTCAAGCTTGGGTGTCCAGGGCGAGTGGCCACGAACAGAGGCCATTTTCCAGAGAAAAAAGAAGTCATTTCCCCAGGGTCTGGGCATCAGATGAAAGCTGGCTTTTGGGGCTCTGAGCACTTTCCTTGGAATCGTTTCTTGTGGCATGAGTTTTGGAGAAATCCAGCAAAATTTTCAATTGTTTAGCGTCGGTGGCCAGGGTTGGCCAGGGCAAGTGACCACAAACAGAGGCCATTTTCCAGGGGAAACACAAGTCATTTCCCCAGGGTCTGGGCATCTGATGAAAGCTGGCATTCGGGGCTCTGAGCACTTTCCTCGGCCTCGTTTCTGGCGGCTTGAGTTTTGGAGAAATCTAGCAAAATTTTCAATTGTCTAGCTTGGGTGGCCAGGGTCGGCCAGGGCGAATGGCTGCGAAGGGAGGCCATTTTCCAGGGAAAAAAGAAGTCATTTCCCCAGGTCTGGGCATCAGATGAAAGCTGGCGTCTGGGACTCTGAGGACTTGCATTGGCCTGGTTTCTGACCAATTTAGTTTTGGAGAAAGCCAGCATAATTTGCAAGTGCCTAGCATGAGTGGCCTGTGTCGTCTAGGGTGTGTGGCCCCAAACAGAGGCCATTTTCCAGGGGAAACAGGTGTCATTTCCCCAGGGTCTGGGCAACAGATGAAAGCTGACTTTTGGGGCTCTGAGCACCTGCATTGGCCTGGTTTCTGACCACTTTAGTTTTGCTGAAAGCCAGCAAAATTTTCAATTGTCTAGCTTCGGTGGCCAGGGTTGGCCAGGGCAAGTGACCACAAACAGAGGCCATTTTCCAGGGGAAACACAAGTCATTTCCCCAGGGTCTGGGTATCAGATGAAAGCTGGCATTTGGAGCTCTGAGGACTTGCCTTGTCCTCGTTTCTGGCAGCTTTCATTATGGAGAAATCCAGCAGTGTTTGCAAATTTCAAGCTTGGGTGTACAGGGTTGGCCAGGGTGAGTGGCCGCTAACAGAGGCCATTTTCCAAAAACAAAAGAAGTCATTTCCCCAGTGACTGGGCATCAGATGAAAGCTGGCGTTTGGGGCTCTGAGCACGTGCATTGGCCTGGTTTCTGATCACTTTAGTTTTGGAGAAAGCCAGCAAAATTTGCAAGAGTCTAGCTTGGGTGGCCCGGGTCAGCCAGGGCATGTGGCCTCAAACAGAGGCCATTTTCCAGGGAAAATGAAGTCATTTCCCCAGGGTCTGGGCATCAGATGAAAGCTGGCTTTTGGGGCTTTGAGGACTTGCATTGGCCTGGTTTTGACCACTTTAGTTTTGGAGAAAGCCAGCAACATTTTCAATAGTCTAGCTTCGGTGGCCAGGGTAGGCCAGGGCAAGTGACCACAAACAGAGGCCATTTTCCAGGGGAAACTCAAGTCATTTCCCCAGGGTCTGGGCATCAGATGAAAGCTGGCGTCTGGGACTCTGAGGACTTGCATTGGCCTGGTTTCTGACCAATTTAGTTTTGGGGAAAGCCAGCATAATTTGGAAGTGCCTAGCATGAGTTGCCTGTGTCGTCCATGGTGTGTGGCCACAAACAGTGGCCATTTTCCAGGGGAAACAGGTGTCATTTCCTAGGGTCTGGGTATCAGATGAAAGCTGGCATTTGGGGCTCTGAGGACTTGCCTTGTCCTCGTTTCTGGCAGCTGTCATTTAGGAGAAATCCAGCATTGTTTGCAAATTTCAAGCTTGGGTGTCCAGGGTTGGCCAGGGCGAGTGGCCGCAAACAGAGGCCATTTTGCAGAGAAAAAAGAAGTCATTTCCCCAGTGATAGGGCATCAGATGAAAGCTGGCTTTTGGGGCTCTGAGCACTTTCCTTGGAATCGTTTCTGGCGGCTTGAGTTTTGGAGAAATCCAGCAAAATTTTCAGTTGTCTAGCTTCGGTGGCCAGAGTCAGCCAGAGCATGTGGCCCCAAAAAGAGGCCATTTTTCAGGGGACACAGGAGTCCTTTCCCCAGGGTCTGGGCATCACATGAAAGCTGGATTTTGGGGCTCTGAGGACTTGCATTGGCCTGGTTTTGGCCACTTTAGTTTTGGAAAAAGCCAGCAACATTTACAATAGTCTCGCTTCGGTGGCCAGGGTGGGCCAGGGCAAGTGACCACAAACAGAGGCCATTTTCCAGGGGAAACACAAGTCATTTCCCCAGTGACTGGGCATCAGATGAAAGCTGGCCTTTGGGGCTCTGAGCACCTGCATTGGCCTCGTTTCTGACCACTTTAGTTTTGGAGAAAGCCAGCAAAATTTGCTAGTGCCTAGCGTGTGTGGCCTGTGTCGTCCAGGGTGTGTGGCCCCAAACAGAGGCCATTTTCCAGGGGAAACAGGTGTCATTTCCCCAGAATCTGGGCATCAGATGAAAGCTGGCATTTGGGGCTCTGAGCACATGCATTTGCCTCGTTTCTGGCAGCTTGAGTTTTCGAGAATTCCCACAAAATTTGCAAATGTTTGGCTTGGGTGTCCAGGGTTGGCCAGGGCGAGTGGCACCAAACAGAGGCCATTTTCCCGAGAAAAAAGAAGTAATTTCTCCAGTGACAGGGCATCAGATGAAAGCTGGCGTTTGGGGCTCTGAGCACGTGCATTGGCCTGGTTTCTGACCACTTTAGTTTTGGAGAAAGCCAGCAAAATTTGCAAGTGTCTAACTTGGGTGGCCCGGGTCGTCCATTGCGTGTGGCCTCAAACAGAGGCCATTTTCCAGGGGAAACAGGTGTCATTTCCCCAGGATCTGGGCATCAGATGAAAGCTGGCATTTGGGGCTCTGAGCCATTTCCTTGGCCTCGTTTCTGGCAGCTTTCATTTTGGAGAAATCCAGCATTGTTTGCAAAGTTCAAGCTTGGGTGTCCAGGTTCAGCCAGGGTGAGTGGCCGCAAAGAGAGGCCATTTTCCAGGGAAAAAAGAAGTCATTTACCCAGGGTCTGGGCATCAGATGAAAGCTGGCATTTTGGGCTTTGAGCACGTGCATTGGCCTGGTTTCTGACCACTTCAGTTTTGGAGAAAGCCAGCTAAATTTGCAACTGTCTAGCTTCGGTGGCCAGGGTCGGCCAGGGCAAGTGGCCTCAAACAGAGTCTATTTTCCGGGGAAAATAGAGGTCATTTCACCAGGGTCTGGGTATCAGATGAAAGCTGGCATTTGGGGCTCTGAGGACTTGCCTTGTCCTCGTTTCTGGCAGCATTCATTTTGGAGAAATCCAACATTGTTTGCAAATTTCAAGCTTGGGTGTCCAGGGTTGTCCAGGGCGAGTGGCCCCAAAAAGAGGCCATTTTCCTGAGAAAAAAGAAGTCATTTCCCCAGTGATAGGGCATCAGATGAAAGCTGGATTTTGGGGCTCTGAGCACTTTCCTTGGAATCGTTTCTGGCGGCATGAGTTTTGGAGAAATCCAGCAAAATTTTCAATTGTTTAGCTTCGGTGGCCAGGGTTGGCCAGGGCAAGTGACCACAAACAGAGGCCATTTTCCAGGGGAAACACAAGTCATTTCCCCAGGGTCTGGGCATCTGATGAAAGCTGGCATTCGGGGCTCTGAGCACTTTCCTCGGCCTCGTTTCTGGCGGCTTGAGTTTTGGAGAAATCTAGCAAAATTTTCAATTGTCTAGCTTGGGTGGCCAGGGTCGGCCAGGGCGAATGGCTGCGAAGGGAGGCCATTTTCCAGGGAAAAAAGAAGTCATTTCCCCAGGTCTGGGCATCAGATGAAAGCTGGCGTCTGGGACTCTGAGGACTTGCATTGGCCTGGTTTCTGACCAATTTAGTTTTGGAGAAAGCCAGCATAATTTGCAAGTGCCTAGCATGAGTGGCCTGTGTCGTCCAGGGTGTGTGGCCCCAAACAGAGGCCATTTTCCAGGGGAAACAGGTGTCATTTCCCCAGGGTCTGGGCAACAGATGAAAGCTGACTTTTGGGGCTCTGAGCACCTGCATTGGCCTGGTTTCTGACCACTTTAGTTTTGCTGAAAGCCAGCAAAATTTTCAATTGTCTAGCTTAGGTGGCCAGTGTGGGCCTGGGCAAATGGCCTCAAACAGAGGCTATTTTCCAGGGAATATAGAGGTCATTTCCCCAGGGTCTGGGTATCAGATGAAAGCTGGCATTTGGAGCTCTGAGGACTTGCCTTGTCCTCGTTTCTGGCAGCTTTCATTTTGGAGAAATCCAGCAGTGTTTGCAAATTTCAAGCTTGGGTGTACAGGGTTGGCCAGGGTGAGTGGCCGCAAACAGAGGCCATTTTCCAAAAAAAAAAGAAGTCATTTCCCCAGTGACTGGGCATCAGATGAAAGCTGGCGTTTGGGGCTCTGAGCACGTGCATTGGCCTGGTTTCTGATCACTTTAGTTTTGGAGAAAGCCAGCAAAATTTGCAAGAGTCTAGCTTGGGTGGCCCGGGTCAGCCAGGGCATGTGGCCTCAAACAGAGGCCATTTTCCAGGGAAAATGAAGTCATTTCCCCAGGGTCTGGGCATCAGATGAAAGCTGGCTTTTGGGGCTTTGAGGACTTGCATTGGCCTGGTTTTGACCACTTTAGTTTTGGAGAAAGCCAGCAACATTTTCAATAGTCTAGCTTCGGTGGCCAGGGTAGGCCAGGGCAAGTGACCACAAACAGAGGCCATTTTCCAGGGGAAACACAAGTCATTTCCCCAGGGTCTGGGAATCAGATGAAAGCTGGCATTTGGGACTCTGAGGACTTGCATTGGCCTGGCTTTGACCACTTTTGTTTTGGAGAAATCCAGCAACATTTTCAATTGTCTAGCTTGGGTGGCCAGGGTCGGCCAGTGCGAGTGGCCCCAAACAGAAGCCATTTTCCAGGGGAAACAGGTGTCATTTCTCCAGAATCTGGGCATCAGATGAAAGCTGGCGTTTGGGGCTCTGAGGACTTGCATTGGCCTGGTTTCTGACAACTTTTGTTTTGGAGAAAGCCAGCAAAATTTGCAAGTGTCTAACTTGGGTGGCCCGGGTCGTCCAGTGCGTGTGGCCCCAAACAGAGGCCATTTTGCAGAGAAAAAAGAAGTCATTTCCCCAGGGTCTGGGCATCAGATGAAAGCTGGCTTTTGGCGCTCTGAGCAGTTTCCTTGGCCTCGTTTCTGGCGGCTTGAGTTTTGGAGAAATCCAGCAAAATTTTCAGTTGTCTAGCTTAGGTTGCCAGAGTCGGCCAGGGCGAATGGCTGCAAAGGGAGGCCATTTTCCAGAGAAAAAAGGAGCCATTTCCCCAGTGACAGGGCATCAGATGAAAGCTGGCGTTTGGGGCTCTGAGCACGTGCATTGGCCTGGTTTCTGACCACTTTAGTTTTGGAGAAAGACAGCAAAATTTGCAAGTGCCTAGCGTGGGTGGCGTGTGTCGTCCAGGGTGTGTGGCCCCAAACAGAGGCCATTTTTCAGGGGACACAGGAGTCATTTCCCCAGGTTCTGGGCATCAGATGAAAGCTGGCATTTGGGGCTCTGAGCACCTGCAGTGGCCTGGTTTCTGACCACTTTAGTTTTGGAGAAATCCAGCAACATTTTCAAAAGTCTGTCTTGGGTGGCCAGGGTCGGCCAATGCGAGTGGCCCCAAACAGAAGCCATTTTCCAGGGGAAACAGGTGTCATTTCTCCAGAATCTGGGCATCAGATGAAAGCTGGCATTTGGGGCTCTGAGGACTTGCATTGGCCTGGTTTTGACCACTTTAGTTTTGGAGAAATCCAGCAACATTTTCAAAAGTCTAGCTTGGGTGGACCGAGTCATCCAGGGCGTGTGGCCCCTAAAAGAGGCCATTTTCTAGGGGAAACAGGTGTCATTTCCCCAGGATCTGGGCATCAGATGAAAGCTGGCATTTGGGGCTCTGAGGACTTGCATTGGCCTGGTTTTGACCACTTTAGTTTTGGAGAAATCCAGCAACATTTTCAATTCTCTAGCTTGGGTGGCCAGGGTAGGCCATGGCGAATGGCCACAAACAGAGGCCATTTTCCAGGGGAAAACAAAAGTCATTTCCCCAGTGACTGGGCATCAGATGAAAGCTGGCTTTTGGGGCCCTGAGCACTTTCCTTGGAATCGTTTCGGGCGGCTTGAGTTTAGGAGAAAGCCAGCAAAATTTGCAAGTGCCTAGCTTGGATGGCCAGGGTGGGCCAGGGCAAGTGACCACAAACAGAGGCCATTTTCCAGGGGAAACACAGGTCATTTCCCCAGTGACTGGGCATCAGATGAAAGCTGGCCTTTGGGGCTCTGAGCCATTTCCTTGGCCTCGTTTCTGGCAGCTTTCATTTTGGAGAAATCCAGCATTTTTTGCAACGTTCAAGCTTGGGTGTCCAGGTTCGTCCAGTGTGAGTGGCCGCAAAGAGAGGCCATTTTCCAGGGAAAAAAGAAGTCATTTACCCAGTGTCTGGGCATCAGATGAAAGCTGGCGTTTGGGGCTCTGAGCACGTGCATTGGCCTGGTTTTGACCACTTTAGTTTTGGAGAAATCCAGCAACATTTTCAATTCTCTAGCTTGGGTGGCCAGGGTAGGCCAGGGCGAATGGCCACAAACAGACGCCATTTTCCAGGGGAAACAGAAGTCATTTCCCCAGGGTCTGGGTATCAGATGAAAGCTGGCATTTGGGGCTCTGAGCCACTTCCTTGGCCTCGTTTCTGGAAGCTGTCATTTAGGAGAAATCCAGCATTGTTTGCAAATTTCAAGCTTGGGTGTCCAGGGCGAGTGGCCACGAACAGAGGCCATTTTCCAGAGAAAAAAGAAGTCATTTCCCCAGGGTCTGGGCATCAGATGAAAGCTGGCTTTTGGGGCTCTGAGCACTTTCCTTGGAATCGTTTCTGGTGGCATGAGTTTTGGAGAAATCCAGCAAAATTTTCAATTGTTTAGCTTCGGTGGCCAGGGTTGGCCAGGGCAAGTGACCACAAACAGAGGCCATTTTCCAGGGGAAACACAAGTCATTTCCCCAGGGTCTGGGCATCTGATGAAAGCTGGCATTCGGGGCTCTGAGCACTTTCCTCGGCCTCGTTTCTGGCAGCTTGAGTTTTGGAGAAATCTAGCAAAATTTTCAATTGTCTAGCTTGGGTGGCCAGGGTCGGCCAGGGCGAATGGCTGCGAAGGGAGGCCATTTTCCAGGGAAAAAAGAAGTCATTTCCCCAGGTCTGGGCATCAGATGAAAGCTGGCGTCTGGGACTCTGAGGACTTGCATTGGCCTGGTTTCTGACCAATTTAGTTTTGGAGAAAGCCAGCATAATTTGCAAGTGCCTAGCATGAGTGGCCTGTGTCGTCCAGGGTGTGTGGCCCCAAACAGAGGCCATTTTCCAGGGGAAACAGGTGTCATTTCCCCAGGGTCTGGGCAACAGATGAAAGCTGACTTTTGGGACTCTGAGCACCTGCATTGGCCTGGTTTCTGACCACTTTAGTTTTGCTGAAAGCCAGCAAAATTTTCAATTGTCTAGCTTCGGTGGCCAGGGTTGGCCAGGGCAAGTGACCACAAACAGAGGCCATTTTCCAGGGGAAACACAAGTCATTTCCCCAGGGTCTGGGTATCAGATGAAAGCTGGCATTTGGAGCTCTGAGGACTTGCCTTGTCCTCGTTTCTGGCAGCTTTCGTTATGGAGAAATCCAGCAGTGTTTGCAAATTTCAAGCTTGGGTGTACAGGGTTGGCCAGGGTGAGTGGCCGCTAACAGAGGCCATTTTCCAAAAAAAAAAGAAGTCATTTCCCCAGTGACTGGGCATCAGATGAAAGCTGGCGTTTGGGGCTCTGAGCACGTGCATTGGCCTGGTTTCTGATCACTTTAGTTTTGGAGAAAGCCAGCAAAATTTGCAAGAGTCTAGCTTGGGTGGCCCGGGTCAGCCAGGGCATGTGGCCTCAAACAGAGGCCATTTTCCAGGGAAAATGAAGTCATTTCCCCAGGGTCTGGGCATCAGATGAAAGCTGGCTTTTGGGGCTTTGAGGACTTGCATTGGCCTGGTTTTGACCACTTTAGTTTTGGAGAAAGCCAGCAACATTTTCAATAGTCTAGCTTCGGTGGCCAGGGTAGGCCAGGGCAAGTGACCACAAACAGAGGCCATTTTCCAGGGGAAACTCAAGTCATTTCCCCAGGGTCTGGGCAACAGATGAAAGCTGGCGTCTGGGACTCTGAGGACTTGCATTGGCCTGGTTTCTGACCAATTTAGTTTTGGAGAAAGCCAGCATAATTTGGAAGTGCCTAGCATGAGTTGCCTGTGTCGTCCAGGGTGTGTGGCCACAAACAGAGGCCATTTTCCAGGGGAAACAGGTGTCATTTCCCCAGGGTCTGGGTATCAGATGAAAGCTGGCATTTGGGGCTCTGAGGACTTGCCTTGTCCTCGTTTCTGGCAGCTGTCATTTAGGAGAAATACAGCATTGTTTGCAAATTTCAAGCTTGGGTGTCCAGGGTTGGCCAGGGCGAGTGGCCGCAAACAGAGGCCATTTTGCAGAGAAAAAAGAAGTCATTTCCCCAGTGATAGGGCATCAGATGAAAGCTGGCTTTTGGGGCTCTGAGCACTTTCCTTGGAATCGTTTCTGGCGGCTTGAGTTTTGGAGAAATCCAGCAAAATTTTCAGTTGTCTAGCTTCGGTGGCCAGAGTCAGCCAGAGCATGTGGCCCCAAAAAGAGGCCATTTTTCAGGGGACACAGGAGTCCTTTCCCCAGGGTCTGGGCATCAGATGAAAGCTGGATTTTGGGGCTCTGAGGACTTGCATTGGCCTGGTTTTGGCCACTTTAGTTTTGGAAAAAGCCAGCAACATTTACAATAGTCTCGCTTCGGTGGCCAGGGTGGGCCAGGGCAAGTGACCACAAACAGAGGCCATTTTCCAGGGGAAACACAAGTCATTTCCCCAGTGACTGGGCATCAGATGAAAGCTGGCCTTTGGGGCTCTGAGCACCTGCATTGGCCTCGTTTCTGACCACTTTAGTTTTGGAGAAAGCCAGCAAAATTTGCTAGTGCCTAGCGTGTGTGGCCTGTGTCGTCCAGGGTGTGTGGCCCCAAACAGAGGCCATTTTCCAGGGGAAACAGGTGTCATTTCCCCAGAATCTGGGCATCAGATGAAAGCTGGCATTTGGGGCTCTGAGCACATGCATTTGCCTCGTTTCTGGCAGCTTGAGTTTTCGAGAATTCCCACAAAATTTGCAAATGTTTGGCTTGGGTGTCCAGGGTTGGCCAGGGCGAGTGGCCGCAAACAGAGGCCATTTTCCCGAGAAAAAAGAAGTAATTTCTCCAGTGACAGGGCATCAGATGAAAGCTGGCGTTTGGGGCTCTGAGCACGTGCATTGGCCTGGTTTCTGACCACTTTAGTTTTGGAGAAAGCCAGCAAAATTTGCAAGTGTCTAACTTGGGTGGCCCGGGTCGTCCATTGCGTGTGGCCTCAAACAGAGGCCATTTTCCAGGGGAAACAGGTGTCATTTCCCCAGGATCTGGGCATCAGATGAAAGCTGGCATTTGGGGCTCTGAGCCATTTCCTTGGCCTCGTTTCTGGCAGCTTTCATTTTGGAGAAATCCAGCATTGTTTGCAAAGTTCAAGCTTGGGTGTCCAGGTTCAGCCAGGGTGAGTGGCCGCAAAGAGAGGCCATTTTCCAGGGAAAAAAGAAGTCATTTACCCAGGGTCTGGGCATCAGATGAAAGCTGGCATTTTGGGCTTTGAGCACGTGCATTGGCCTGGTTTCTGACCACTTCAGTTTTGGAGAAAGCCAGCTAAATTTGCAACTGTCTAGCTTCGGTGGCCAGGGTCGGCCAGGGCAAGTGGCCTCAAACAGAGTCTATTTTCCGGGGAAAATAGAGGTCATTTCACCAGGGTCTGGGTATCAGATGAAAGCTGGCATTTGGGGCTCTGAGGACTTGCCTTGTCCTCGTTTCTGGCAGCATTCATTTTGGAGAAATCCAACATTGTTTGCAAATTTCAAGCTT
Source organism: Passer domesticus (assembly GCF_036417665.1). Taxonomy (NCBI): domain Eukaryota; kingdom Metazoa; phylum Chordata; class Aves; order Passeriformes; family Passeridae; genus Passer; species Passer domesticus. The sequence continues at coordinate 4,958,843 of NC_087511.1, forward strand.
GGGTGTCCAGGGTTGGCCAGGGCGAGTGGCCCCAAAAAGAGGCCATTTTCCTGAGAAAAAAGAAGTCATTTCCCCAGTGATAGGGCATCAGATGAAAGCTGGCTTTTGGTGCTCTGAGCACTTTCCTTGGAATCGTTTCTGGCGGCTTGAGTTTTGGAGAAATCCAGCAAAATTTTCAATTGTCTAGCTTCGGTGGCCAGTCGGCCAGAGCATGTGGCCCCAAAAGAGGCCATTTGTCAGGGGACACAGGAGTCCTTTCCCCAGGGTCTGGGCATCAGATGAAAGCTGGATTTTGGGGCTCTGAGGACTTGCATTGGCCTGGTTTTGGCCACTTTAGTTTTGGAGAAAGCCAGCAACATTTACAATAGTCTCGCTTCGGTGGCCAGGGTGGGCCAGGGCAAGTGACCACAAACAGAGGCCATTTTCCAGGGGAAACTCAAGTCATTTCCCCAGGGTCTGGGCATCAGATGAAAGCTGGCATTTGGGGCTCTGAGCACTTGCATTTGCCTCGTTTCTGGCAACTTGAGTTTTCGAGAATTCCCGCAAAATTTGCAAATGTTTGGCTTGGGTGTCCAGGGTTGGCCAGGGCGAGTGGCCGCAAACAGAGGCCATTTTCCAGAGAAGAAAGAAGTCATTTCCCCAGTGACTGGGCATCAGATGAAAGCTGGCGTTTGGGGCTCTGAACACGTGCATTGGCCTGGTTTCTGACCACTCTTGTTTTGGCGAAATCCAGCAACATTTTCAATTGTCTAGCTTGGGTGGCCAGGGTCGGCCAGGGCGAATGCCTGCAAAGAGAGGCCATTTTCGAGGGAAAAAAGTAGTCATTTCCCCAGGGTCTGGGCATCAGATGAAAGCTGGCGTTCGGGGTTCTGCTCACCTGCATTGTCTTGGTTTCGGACCACTTTAGTTTTGGCGAAATCCAGCAATATCTTCAATTGTCTAGCTTGGGTGGCCCGAGTCGTCCAGGGCCTGTGGCTCCAAACAGAGGCCATTTTCCTGGGGAAACAGGTGTCATTTCCCCAGGATCTGGGCATCATATGAAAGCTGGCATTTGGGGCTCTGAGGACTTGCATTGGACTGGTTTTGACCACTTTAGTTTTGGAGAAATCCAGCAACATTTTCAATAGTCTAGCTTGGGTGGCCAGGGTTGGCCAGTGCAAGTGGCCACAAACAGAGGCCATTTTCCAGAGGAAACAGAAGTCATTTCCCCAGGGTCTGGGTATCAGATGAAAGCTGGCATTTGGGGCTCTGAGGACTTGCCTTGTCCTCGTTTCTGGCAGCTGTCATTTAGGGGAAATCCAGCAACATTTTCAAAAGTCTAGCGTGGGTGGCAAGGGTTGGCCAGGGCAAGTGGCCTCAAACAGAGGCCATTTTCCACGGAAAAAAGAAGTCATTCCCCCAGGGTCTGGGCATCAGATGAAAGCTGGCATTCGGGGCTCTGAGCACGTGCATTGGCTTCGTTTCTGAGCACGTTAGTTTTGGAGAAATGCAGCAAAATTTGCTAGCGCCTAGCGTGGGTGGCCAGAGTCAGCCAGGGCATGTGGCCCCAAAAAGAGGCAATTTTTCAGGGGACACAGGAGTCCTTTCCCCAGGGTCTGGGCATCAGATGAAAGCTGGCTTTTGGGGCTCTGAGCACGTGCATTGGCCTGGTTTTGACCACTTTAGTTTTGGAGAAAGCCAGCAACATTTTCAATAGTCTAGCTTCGGTGGCCAGGGTAGGCCAGGGCAAGTGACCACAAACAGAGGCCATTTTCCAGGGGAAACTCAAGTCATTTCCCCAGGGTCTGGGCATCAGATGAAAGCTGGCGTCTGGGACTCTGAGGACTTGCATTGGCCTGGTTTCTGACCAATTTAGTTTTGGGGAAAGCCAGCATAATTTGGAACTGCCTAGCATGAGTTGCCTGTGTCGTCCAGGGTGTGTGGCCCCAAACACAGGCCATTTTCCAGGGGAAACAGGTATCATTTCCCCAGGGTCTGGGCATCAGATGAAAGCTGGCTTTTGGGGCTCTGAGCACCTGCATTGGCCTGGTTTCTGACCACTTGAATTTTGGAGAAATCCAGCAAAATTTTCAATTCTCTAGCTTGGGTGTCCAGGGTAGGCCAGGGCGAATGGCCACAAACAGAGGCCATTTTCCAGGGGAAACAGGTGTCATTTCCCCAGGGTCTGGGTATCAGATGAAAGCTGGCATTTGGGGCTCTGAGGACTTGCCTTGTCCTCGTTTCTGGCAGCTGTCATTCAGGAGAAATCCAGCATTGTTTGCAAATTTCAAGCTTGGGTGTCCAGGGTTGGCCAGGGCGAGTGGCCGCAAACAGAGGCCATTTTGCAGAGAAAAAACAAGTCATTTCCCCAGTGATAGGGCATCAGATGAAAGCTGGCTTTTGGGGCTCTGAGCACTTTCCTTGGAATCGTTTCTGGCGGCTTGAGTTTTGGAGAAATCCAGCAAAATTTTCAGTTGTCTAGCTTCGGTGGCCAGAGTCAGCCAGAGCATGTGGCCCCAAAAAGAGGCCATTTTTCAGGGGACACAGGAGTCCTTTCCCCAGGGTCTGGGCATCAGATGAAAGCTGGCGTTCGGGGCTCTGAGCACCTGCATTGGCCTCGTTTCTGACCACTTTAGTTTTGGAGAAAGCCAGCAAAATTTGCTAGTGCCTAGCGTGGGTGGCCAGGGTGGGCCAGGGCAAGTGACCACAAACAGAGGCCATTTTCCAGGGGAAACACAAGTCATTTCCCCAGTGACTGGGCATCAGATGAAAGCTGGCCTTTGGGGCTCTGAGCACCTGCATTGGCCTCGTTTCTGACCACTTTAGTTTTGGAGAAAGCCAGCAAAATTTGCTAGTGCCTAGCGTGTGTGGCCTGTGTCGTCCAGGGTGTGTGGCCCCAAACAGAGGCCATTTTCCAGGGGAAACAGGTGTCATTTCCCCAGAATCTGGGCATCAGATGAAAGCTGGCATTTGGGGCTCTGAGCACATGCATTTGCCTCGTTTCTGGCAGCTTGAGTTTTCAAGAATTCCCACAAAATTTGCAAATGTTTGGCTTGGGTGTCCAGGGTTGGCCAGGGCGAGTGGCCGCAAACAGAGGCCATTTTCCCGAGAAAAAAGAAGTCATTTCTCCAGTGACAGGGCATCAGATGAAAGCTGGCGTTTGGGGCTCTGGGCACGTGCATTGGCCTGGTTTCTGACCACTTTAGTTTTGGAGAAAGCCAGCAAAATTTGCAAGTGTCTAGCTTCGGTGGCCAGGGTCGGCCAGGGCAAGTGGCCTCAAACAGAGTCTATTTTCCGGGGAAAATAGAGGTCATTTCCCCAGGGTCTGGGGATCAGATGAAAGCTGGCATTTGGGGCTCTGAGGACTTGCCTTGTCCTCGTTTCTGGCAGCATTCATTTTGGAGAAATCCAACATTGCTGCAAATTTCAAGCTTGGGTGTCCAGGGTTGGCCAGGGCGAGTGGCCCCAAAAAGAGGCCATTTTCCTGAGAAAAAAGAAGTCATTTCCCCAGTGATAGGGCATCAGATGAAAGCTGGCTTTTGGTGCTCTGAGCACTTTCCTTGGAATCGTTTCTGGCGGCTTGAGTTTTGGAGAAATCCAGCAAAATTTTCAATTGTCTAGCTTCGGTGGCCAGTCGGCCAGAGCATGTGGCCCCAAAAGAGGCCATTTTTCAGGGGACACAGGAGTCCTTTCCCCAGGGTCTGGGCATCAGATGAAAGCTGGATTTTGGGGCTCTGAGCACTTGCATTGGCCTGGTTTTGGCCACTTTAGTTTTGGAGAATGCCAGCAACATTTACAATAGTCTCGCTTCGGTGGCCAGGGTAGGCCAGGGCAAGTGACCACAAACAGAGGCCATTTTCCAGGGGAAACACAAGTCATTTCCCCAGTGACTGGGCATCAGATGAAAGCTGGCCTTTGGGGCTCTGAGCACGTGCATTGGCCTGGTTTCTGACCACTTTAGTTTTGAAGAAAGCCAGCAAAATTTGCAAGTGCCTAGCGTGGGTGGCCTGTGTCGTCCAGGGTGTGTGGCCCCAAACAGAGGCCATTTTTCCGGGGACACAGGAGTAATTTCCCCAGGTTCTGGGCATCAGATGAAAGCTGGCATTTGGGGCTCTGAGCACCTGCATTGGCCTGGTTTCTGACCACTTTAGTTTTGGAGAAAGCCAGCAAAATTTGCAAGTGCCTAGCGTGGGTGGCCTGTGTCTTCCAGGGCGTGTAGCCCCAAAAAGAGGCCATTTTCCAGGGGAAACAGGTGTCATTTCCCCAGGATCTGGGCATCAGATGAAAGCTGGCATTTGGGGCTCTGAGCACTTGCATTTGCCTCGTTTCTTGCACCTTGAGTTTTCGAGAATTCCCACAATATTTGCAAATGCTTGGTTTGGGTGTCCAGGGTTGGCCAGGGCGAGTGGCCACAAACAGAGGCCATTTTCCAGGGGAAACAGAAGTCATTTCCCCAGGATCTGGGCATCAGATGAAAGCTGGCATTTGGGGCTCTGAGCCATTTCCTTGGCCTCGTTTCTGGCAGCTTTCATTTTGGAGAAATCCAGCATTGTTTGCAAAGTTCAAGCTTGGGTGTCCAGGTTCGGCCAGGGTGAGTGGCCGCAAAGAGAGGCCATTTTCCAGGGAAAAAAGAAGTCATTTATCCAGTGTCTGGGCATCAGATGAAAGCTGGCATTTTGGGCTTTGAGCACGTGCATTGGCCTGGTTTCTGACCACTTCAGTTTTGGAGAAAGCCAGCAAAATTTGCAAGTGTCTAGCTTCGGTGGCCAGGGTCGGCCAGGGCAAGTGGGCTCAAACAGAGTCTATTTTCCGGGGAAAATAGAGGTCATTTCCCCAGGGTCTGGGTATCAGATGAAAGCTGGCATTTGGGGCTCTGAGGACTTGCCTTGTCCTCGTTTCTGGCAGCATTCATTTTGGAGAAATCCAACATTGCTGCAAATTTCAAGCTTGGGTGTCCAGGGTTGGCCAGGGCGAGTGGCCCCAAAAAGAGGCCATTTTCCTGAGAAAAAAGAAGTCATTTCCCCAGTGATAGGGCATCAGATGAAAGCTGGCTTTTGGTGCTCTGAGCACTTTCCTTGGAATCGTTTCTGGCGGCTTGAGTTTTGGAGAAATCCAGCAAAATTTTCAATTGTCTAGCTTCGGTGGCCAGTCGGCCAGAGCATGTGGCCCCAAAAGAGGCCATTTTTCAGGGGACACAGGAGTCCTTTCCCCAGGGTCTGGGCATCAGATGAAAGCTGGATTTTGGGGCTCTGAGCACTTGCATTGGCCTGGTTTTGGCCACTTTAGTTTTGGAGAAAGCCAGCAACATTTACAATAGTCTCGCTTCGGTGGCCAGGGTAGGCCAGGGCAAGTGACCACAAACAGAGGCCATTTTCCAGGGGAAACACAAGTCATTTCCCCAGTGACTGGGCATCAGATGAAAGCTGGCCTTTGGGGCTCTGAGCACGTGCATTGGCCTGGTTTCTGACCACTTTAGTTTTGAAGAAAGCCAGCAAAATTTGCAAGTGCCTAGCGTGGGTGGCCTGTGTCGTCCAGGGTGTGTGGCCCCAAACAGAGGCCATTTTTCCGGGGACACAGGAGTAATTTCCCCAGGTTCTGGGCATCAGATGAAAGCTGGCATTTGGGGCTCTGAGCACCTGCATTGGCCTGGTTTCTGACCACTTTAGTTTTGGAGAAAGCCAGCAAAATTTGCAAGTGCCTAGCGTGGGTGGCCTGTGTCTTCCAGGGCGTGTAGCCCCAAAAAGAGGCCATTTTCCAGGGGAAACAGGTGTCATTTCCCCAGGATCTGGGCATCAGATGAAAGCTGGCATTTGGGGCTCTGAGGACTTGCATTGGCCTGGTTTTGACCACTTTAGTTTTGGAGAAATCCAGCAACATTTTCAATTCTCTAGCTTGGGTGGCCAGGGTAGGCCAGGGCGAATGGCCGCAAACAGAGGCCATTTTCCAGGGGAAAATGAAGTCATTTCCCCAGGGTCTGGGCATCAGATGAAAGCCGGCATTTGGGGCTCTGAGGACTTGCGTTGGCCTGGTTTTGACCACTTTAGTTTTGGAGAAATCCAGCAACAATTTCAAAAGTCTAGCTTGGGTGGCCAGGGTTGGCCAGGGCAAGTGGCCACAAACAGAGGCCATTTTTCAGGGGAAACAGGTGTCATTTCCCCAGGGTCTGGGCATCTGATGAAAGCTGGCATTTGGGGCTCTGAGGAATTGCATTGGCATGTTTCTGACCACTTTAGTTTTGGGGAAAACCAGCATAATTTGGAAGTGCCTAGCATGAGTTGCCTGTGTTGTCCAGGGTGTGTGGCCCCAAACACAGGCCATTTTCCAGGGGAAACAGGTGTCATTTCCCCAGGGTCTGGGCATCAGATGAAAGCTGGCTTTTGGGGCTCTGAGCACCTGCATTGGCCTGGTTTCTGACCACTTGAATTTTGGAGAAAGCCAGCAAAATTTTCAATTGTCTAGCTTCGGTGGCCAGGGTTGGCCAGGGCAAGTGACCACAAACAGAGGCCATTTTCCAGGGGAAACACAAGTCATTTCCCCAGGGTCTGGGCATCTGATGAAAGCTGGCATTTGGGGCTCTGAGCACCTGCATTGGCCTGGTTTCTGACCAATTTAGTTTTGGAGAAATCCCACAAAATTTTCAATTGTCGGGCTTGGGTGGCCACGGTGGGCCAGGGCGAGTGGCCGCAAAGAGAGGCCATTTTCCAAAAAAAAAAAAGAAGTCCTTTCCCCAGTGACTGGGCATCAGATGAAAGCTGGGATTTGGGGCTCTGAGCACGTGCATTGGCCTGGTTTCTGACCACTTTAGTTTTGGAGAAAGCCAGCAAAATTTGCAAGTGTCTAGCTTGGGTGGCCCGGGTCAGCCAGGGCATCTGGCCTCAAACAGAGGCCATTTTCCAGGGAAAAAAGAAGTCATTTCTGCAGGATCTGGGTATCAGATGAAAGCTGGCTTTTGGGGCTCTGAGCACTTTCCTTGGCCTCATTTCTGGCGGCTTGAGTTTTGGAGAAATCCAGCAAAATTTTCAATTGTCTAGCTTGGGTGGCCAGGGTCGGCCAGGGCGAATGGCTGCAAAGGGAGACAATTTTCCAGGGAAAAAAGAAGTCATTTCCCCAGGGTCTGGGCATCAGATGAAAGCTGGCTTTTGGGGCTCTGAGCACTTTCCGTGGAATCGTTTCTGGCGGCTTGAGTTTTGGAGAAATCCAGCAAAATTTTCAATTGTCTCGCTTCTGTGGCCAGGGTTGGCCAGGGCAAGTGACCACAAACAGAGGCCATTTTCCAGGGGAAACACAAGTCATTTCCCCAGGGTCTGGGCATCAGATGAAAGCTGGCATTTGGGGCTCTGAGGACTTGCCTTGTCCTCGTTTCTGGCAGCTGTCATTTAGGAGAAATCCAGCATTGTTTGCAAATTTCAACCTTGGGTGTCCAGGGTTGGCCAGGGCGAGTGGCCACGAACAGAGGCCATTTTCCAGAGAAAAAAGAAGTCATTTCCCCAGGGTCTGGGCATCAGATGAAAGCTGGCTTTTGGGGCTCTGAGCACTTGTCTTGGAATCGTTTCTGGCGGCTTGAGTTTTGGAGAAATCCAGCAAAATTTTCAATTGTCTCGCTTCGGTGGCCAGGTTGGCCAGGGCAAGTGACCGCAATCAGAGGCCATTTTCCAGGGGAAACACAAGTCATTTCCCCAGGGTCTGGACATCTGATGACAGCTGGCATTTGGGGCTATGAGCACCTGCATTGGCCTGGTTTCTGACCAATTTAGTTTTGGAGAAATCCCACAAAATTTTCAATTGTCTGGCTTGGGTGGCCAGAGTTGGCCAGTGCGAGTGGCCCCAAACAGAGGCCATTTTCCAGGGGAAACATGTGTCATTTCCCCAGTGACTGGTCATCAGATGAAAGCTGGCATTTGGGGCTCTGAGCACTTGCATTTGCCTCGTTTCTGGCACCTTGAGTTTTCGAGAATTACCACAAAATTTGCAAATGTTTGGTTTGGGTGTCCAGGGTGGGCCAGGGCGAGTGGCCGCAAACAGAGGCCATTTTCCCGAGAAAAAAGAAGTCATTTCCCCAGTGACAGGGCATCAGATGAATGCTGGCGTTTGGGGCTCTGAGCACGTGCATTGGCGTGGTTTCTGACCACTTTAGTTTTGGAGAAAGCCAGCAAAATTTGCAAGTGTCTAGATTGGGTGGCCACGGTGGGCCAGGGCGAGTGACCGCAAACAGAGGCCATTTTCCAAAAAAAAAAAAGAAGTCATTTCCCCAGGGTCTGGGCATCAGATGAAAGCTGGCTTTTGGGGCTCTGAGCACCTGCATTGGCCTGGTTTCTGACCACTTGAATTTTGGAGAAAGCCAGCAAAATTTTCAATTGTCTAGCTTGGGTGGCCAGTGTGGGCCTTGGCAAATGGCCTCAAACAGAGGCTATTTTCCGGGGAATATAGAGGTCATTTCCCCAGGGTCTGGGCATCAGATGAAAGCTGGCATTTGGGGCTCTGAGGACTTGCATTGGCCTGGTTTTGACCACTTTAGTTTTGGAGAAATCTAGAAATATTTTCAATTGTCTAGCTTGGGTGGACCGAGTCGTCCAGGGCGTGTGGCCCCCAAAAGAGGCCATTTTCCAGGGGAAACAGGTGTCTTTTCCCTAGGATCTGGGCATCAGATGAAAGCTGGCATTTGGGGCTCTGAGGACTTGCATTGGCCTGGTTTTGACCACTTAATTTTGGAGAAATCCAGCAACATTTTCAATTCTCTAGCTTGGGTGGCCAGGGTAGGCCAGGGCGAATGGCCACAAACAGAGGCCATTTTCCAGGGGAAACAGAAGTCATTTCCCCAGGGTCTGGGCATCAGATGAAAGCTGGCATTTGGGGCTCTGGGGACTTGCGTTGGCCTGGTCATGACCACTTTAGTTTTGGAGAAATCCAGCAACATTTTCAAAAGTCTAGCTTCGGTGGCCAGGGTAGGCCAGGGCGAATGGCCACAAACAGAGGCCATTTTCCAGAGAAAAAAGAAGTCATTTCCCCAGGGTCTGGGCATCAGATGAAAGCTGGCTTTTGGGGCTCTGAGGACTTGCCTTGTCCTCGTTTCTGGCAGCTGTCATTTAGGAGAAATCCAGCATTGTTTGCAAATTTCAACCTTGGGTGTCCAGGGTTGGCCAGGGCGAGTGGCCACGAACAGAGGCCATTTTCCAGAGAAAAAAGAAGTCATTTCCCCAGGGTCTGGGCATCAGATGAAAGCTGGCTTTTGGGGCTCTGAGCACTTTCCTTGGAATCGTTTCTGGCGGCTTGAGTTTTGGGGAAATCCAGCAAAATTTTCAATTGTCTCGCTTCGGTGGCCAGGTTGGCCAGGGCAAGTGACCGCAATCAGAGGCCATTTTCCAGGGGAAACACAAGTCATTTCCCCAGGGTCTGGGCATCTGATGAAAGCTGGCATTTGGGGCTATGAGCACCTGCATTGGCCTGGTTTCTGACCAATTTAGTTTTGGAGAAATCCCACAAAATTTTCAATTGTCTGGCTTGGGTGGCCAGGGTTGGCCAGTGCGAGTGGCCCCAAACAGAGGCCATTTTCCAGGGGAAACAGGTGTCATTTCCCCAGTGACTGGTCATCAGATGAAAGCTGGCATTTGGGGCTCTGAGCACTTGCATTTGCCTCGTTTCTGGCAGCTTGAGTTTTCGAGAATTACCACAAAATTTGCAAATGCTTGGTTTGGGTGTCCAGGGTGGGCCAGGGCGAGTGGCCGCAAACAGAGGCCATTTTCCCGAGAAAAAAGAAGTCATTTCCCCAGTGACAGGGCATCAGATGAATGCTGGCGTTTGGGGCTCTGAGCACGTGCATTGGCGTGGTTTCTGACCACTTTAGCTTTGGAGAAAGCCAGCAAAATTTGCAAGTGTCTAGATTGGGTGGCCACGGTGGGCCAGGGCGAGTGGCCGCAAACAGAGGCCATTTTCCAAAAAAAAAAAGAAGTCATTTCCCCAGGGTCTGGGCATCAGATGAAAGCTGGCTTTTGGGGCTCTGAGCACCTGCATTGGCCTGGTTTCTGACCACTTGAATTTTGGAGAAAGCCAGCAAAATTTTCAATTGTCTAGCTTGGGTGGCCTGTGTGGGCCTTGGCAAATGGCCTCAAACAGAGGCTATTTTCCGGGGAATATAGAGGTCATTTCCCGAGGGTCTGGGCATCAGATGAAAGCTGGCATTTGGGGCTCTGAGGACTTGCATTGGCCTGGTTTTGACCGCTTTAGTTTTGGAGAAATCCAGCAACATTTTCAATTGTCTAGCTTGGGTGGACCGAGTCGTCCAGGGCGTGTGGCCCCCAAAAGAGGCCATTTTCCAGGGGAAACAGGTGTCTTTTCCCTAGGATCTGGGCATCAGATGAAAGCTGGCATTTGGGGCTCTGAGGACTTGCATTGGCCTGGTTTTGACCACTTAATTTTGGAGAAATCCAGCAACATTTTCAATTCTCTAGCTTGGGTGGCCAGGGTAGGCCAGGGCGAATGGCCACAAACAGAGGCCATTTTCCAGAGAAAAAAGAAGTCATTTCCCCAGGGTCTGGGCATCAGATGAAAGCTGGCTTTTGGGGCTCTGAGCACTTTCCTTGGAATCGTTTCTGGCGGCTTGAGTTTTGGAGAAATCCAGCAAAATTTCCAATTGTCTCGCTTCGGTGGCCAGGGTTGGCCAGGGCAAGTGACCACAAACAGAGGCCATTTTCCAGGGGAAACACAAGTCATTTCCCCAGGGTCTGGGCATCTGATGAAAGCTGGCATTTGGGGCTCTGAGCACGTGCATTGGCGTGGTTTCTGACCACTTTAGTTTTGGAGAAATCCCGCAAAATTTTCAATTGTCTGGCTTGGGTGGCCAGGGTCGGCCAGTGCGAGTGGCCCCAAACAGAGGCCATTTTCCAGGGGAAACAGGTGTCATTTCCCCAGTGACTGGTCATCAGATGAAAGCTGGCATTTGGTGCTCTGAGCACTTGCATTTGCCTCGTTTCTGGCAGCTTGAGTTTTCGAGAATTACCACAAAATTTGCAAATGTTTGGTTTGGGTGGCCACGGTGGGCCAGGGCGAGTGGCCGCAAACAGAGGCCATTTTGCAGAGAAAAAAGAAGTCATTTCCCCAGTGACAGGGCAACAGATGAATGCTGGCGTTTGGGGCTCTGAGCACGTGCATTGGCCTGGTTTCTGACCACTTTAGTTTTGGAGAAAGCCAGCAAAATTTGCAAGTGTCTAGCTTGGGTGGCCCGGGTCAGCCAGGGCATGTGGCCTCAAACAGAGGCCATTTTCCAGGGAAAAAAGAAGTCATTTCCGCAGGATCTGGGTATCAGATGAAAGCTGGCGTTTGGGGCTCTGAGCACTTTCCTTGGCCTCATTTCTGGCGGCTTGAGTTTTGGAGAAATCCAGCAAAATTTTCAATTGCCTAGCTTGGGTGGCCAGGGACGGCCAGGGCGAATGGCTGCAAAGAGAGGCCATTTTCCAGGGAAAAAAGAAGTCATTTCCCCAGGGTCTGGGCATCAGATGAAAGCTGGCGTCTGGGACTCTGAGGACTTGCATTGGCCTGGTTTCTGACCAATTTAGTTTTGGAGAAAGCCAGCGTAATTTGGAAGTGCCTAGCATGAGTTGCCTGTGTTGTCCAGGGTGTGTGGCCCCAAACACAGGCCATTTTCCAGGGGAAACAGGTGTCATTTCCCCAGGGTCTGGGCATCAGATGAAAGCTGGCTTTTGGGGCTCTGAGCACCTGCATTGGCCTGGTTTCTGACCACTTGAATTTTGGAGAAAGCCCGCAAAATTTTCAATTGTCTAGCTTGGGTGGCCAGTGTGGGCCTTGGCAAATGGCCTCAAACAGAGGCTATTTTCCGGGGAATATAGAGGTCATTTCCCCAGGGTCTGGGCATCAGATGAAAGCTGGCATTTGGGGCTCTGAGGACTTGCATTGGCCTGGTTTTGACCACTTTAGTTTTGGAGAAATCCAGCAACATTTTCAATTGTCTGGCTTGGGTGGCCAGGGTTGGCCAGTGCGAGTGGCCCCAAACAGAGGCCATTTCCCAGGGGAAACAGGTGTCATTTCCCCAGTGACTGGTCATCAGATGAAAGCTGGCATTTGGGGCTCTGAGCACTTGCATTTGCCTCGTTTCTGGCAGCTTGAGTTTTCGAGAATTACCACAAAATTTGCAAATGCTTGGTTTGGGTGTCCAGGGTGGGCCAGGGCGAGTGGCCGCAAACAGAGGCCATTTTCCCGAGAAAAAAGAAGTCATTTCCCCAGTGACAGGGCATCAGATGAATGCTGGCGTTTGGGGCTCTGAGCACGTGCATTGGCATGGTTTCTGACCACTTTAGTTTTGGAGAAAGCCAGCAAAATTTGCAAGTGTCTAGATTGGGTGGCCACGGTGGGCCAGGGCGAGTGGCCGCAAACAGAGGCCATTTTCCAAAAAAAAAAAGAAGTCATTTCCCCAGGGTCTGGGCATCAGATGAAAGCTGGCTTTTGGGGCTCTGAGCACCTGCATTGGCCTGGTTTCTGACCACTTGAATTTTGGAGAAAGCCAGCAAAATTTTCAATTGTCTAGCTTGGGTGGCCAGTGTGGGCCTTGGCAAATGGCCTCAAACAGAGGCTATTTTCCGGGGAATATAGAGGTCATTTCCCCAGGGTCTGGGCATCAGATGAAAGCTGGCATTTGGGGCTCTGAGGACTTGCATTGGCCTGGTTTTGACCGCTTTAGTTTTGGAGAAATCTAGAAATATTTTCAATTGTCTAGCTTGGGTGGACCGAGTCGTCCAGGGCGTGTGGCCCCCAAAAGAGGCCATTTTCCAGGGGAAACAGGTGTCTTTTCCCTAGGATCTGGGCATCAGATGAAAGCTGGCATTTGGGGCTCTGAGGACTTGCATTGGCCTGGTTTTGACCACTTAATTTTGGAGAAATCCAGCAACATTTTCAATTCTCTAGCTTGGGTGGCCAGGGTAGGCCAGGGCGAATGGCCACAAACAGAGGCCATTTTCCAGGGGAAACAGAAGTCATTTCCCCAGGGTCTGGGCATCAGATGAAAGCTGGCATTTGGGGCTCTGGGGACTTGCGTTGGCCTGGTCATGACCACTTTAGTTTTGGAGAAATCCAGCATTGTTTGCAAATTTCAACCTTGGGTGTCCAGGGTCAGCCAGGGCATGTGGCCACGAACGGAGGCCATTTTCCAGAGAAAAAAGAAGTCATTTCCCCAGGGTCTGGGCATCAGATGAAAGCTGGCGTCTGGGACTCTGAGGACTTGCATTGGCCTGGTTTCTGACCAATTTAGATTTGGAGAAAGCCAGCATAATTTGGAAGTGCCTAGCATGAGTTGCCTGTGTTGTCCAGGGTGTGTGGCCCCAAACACAGGCCATTTTCCAGGGGAAACAGGTGTCATTTCCCCAGGGTCTGGGCATCAGATGAAAGCTGGCTTTTGGGGCTCTGAGCACCTGCATTGGCCTGGTTTCTGACCACTTGAATTTTGGAGAAAGCCAGCAAAATTTTCAATTGTCTAGCTTGGGTGGCCAGTGTGGGCCTTGGCAAATGGCCTCAAACAGAGGCTATTTTCCGGGGAATATAGAGGTCATTTCCCCAGGGTCTGGGCATCAGATGAAAGCTGGCATTTGGGGCTCTGAGGACTTGCATTGGCCTGGTTTTGACCACTTTAGTTTTGGAGAAATCTAGAAATATATTCAATTGTCTAGCTTGGGTGGACCGAGTCGTCCAGGGCGTGTGGCCCCCAAAAGAGGCCATTTTCCAGGGGAAACAGGTGTCTTTTCCCTAGGATCTGGGCATCAGATGAAAGCTGGCATTTGGGGCTCTGAGGACTTGCATTGGCCTGGTTTTGACAACTTAATTTTGGAGAAATCCAGCAACATTTTCAATTCTGTAGCTTGGGTGGCCAGGGTAGGCCAGGGTGTGTGGCCCCAAACACAGGCCATTTTCCAGGGGAAACAGAAGTCATTTCCCCAGGGTCTGGGCATCAGATGAAAGCTGGCATTTGGGGCTCTGAGGACTTGCGTTGGCCTGGTCTTGACCACTTTAGTTTTGGAGAAATGCAGCAACATTTTCAAAAGTCTAGCATGGGTGGCCAGGGTTGGCCAGGGCACGTGGCCACAAACAGAGGCCATTTTCCAGGGGAAACAGAAGTCATTTCCCCAGGGTCTGGGTATCAGATGAAAGCTGGCATTTGGGGCTCTGAGGACTTGCCTTGTCCTCATTTCTGGCAGCTGTCATTTAGGAGAAATCCAGCATTGTTTGCAAATTTCAAGCTTGGGTGTCCAGGCTTGGCCAGGGCACGTGGCCACAAACAGAGGCCATTTTCCAGGGGAAACAGAAGTCATTTCCCCAGGGTCTGGGCATCAGATGAAAGCTGGCTTTTGGGGCTCTGAGCACTTTCCTTGTCCTCGTTTCTGGCGGCTTGAATTTTGGAGAAATCCTGCAAAATTTTCAATTGTCTAGGTTCGGTGTCCAGGGTTGGCCAGGGCAAGTGACCACAAACAGAGGCCATTTTCCAGGGGAAACACAAGTCATTTCCCCAGGGTCTGGGCATCTGATGAAAGCTGGCATTTGGGGCTCTGAGGACATGCATTGACCTGGTTTCTGATCACTTTAGTTTTGGAGAAATCCAGCAACATTTTCAATTGTCTGGCTTGGGTGGCCAGGGTCGGCCAGTGCGAGTGGCCCCAAACAGAGGCCATTTTCCAGGGGAAACAGGTGTCATTTCCCCAGTGACAGGGCATCAGATGAATGCTGGCGTTTGGGGCTCTGAGCACGTGCATTGGCGTGGTTTCTGACCACTTTAGTTTTGGAGAAATCCCGCAAAATTTTCAATTGTCTGGCTTGGGTGGCCAGGGTTGGCCAGTGCGAGTGGCCCCAAACAGAGGCCATTTTCCAGGGGAAACAGGTGTCATTTCCCCAGTGACTGGTCATCAGATGAAAGCTGGCATTTGGGGCTCTGAGCACTTGCATTTGCCTCGTTTCTGGCAGCTTGAGTTTTCGAGAATTACCACAAAATTTGCAAATGCTTGGTTTGGGTGTCCAGGGTGGGCCAGGGCGAGTGGCCGCAAACAGAGGCCATTTTCCCGAGAAAAAAGAAGTCATTTCCCCAGTGACAGGGCATCAGATGAATGCTGGCGTTTGGGGCTCTGAGCACGTGCATTGGCGTGGTTTCTGACCACTTTAGTTTTGGAGAAAGCCAGCAAAATTTGCAAGTGTCTAGATTGGGTGGCCACGGTGGGCCAGGGCGAGTGGCCGCAAACAGAGGCCATTTTCCAAAAAAAAAAAGAAGTCATTTCCCCAGGGTCTGGGCATCAGATGAAAGCTGGCTTTTGGGGCTCTGAGCACCTGCATTGGCCTGGTTTCTGACCACTTGAATTTTGGAGAAAGCCAGCAAAATTTTCAATTGTCTAGCTTGGGTGGCCAGTGTGGGCCTTGGCAAATGGCCTCAAACAGAGGCTATTTTCCGGGGAATATAGAGGTCATTTCCCCAGGGTCTGGGCATCAGATGAAAGCTGGCATTTGGGGCTCTGAGGACTTGCATTGGCCTGGTTTTGACCGCTTTAGTTTTGGAGAAATCTAGAAATATTTTCAATTGTCTAGCTTGGGTGGACCGAGTCGTCCAGGGCGTGTGGCCCCCAAAAGAGGCCATTTTCCAGGGGAAACAGGTGTCTTTTCCCTAGGATCTGGGCATCAGATGAAAGCTGGCATTTGGGGCTCTGAGGACTTGCATTGGCCTGGTTTTGACCACTTAATTTTGGAGAAATCCAGCAACATTTTCAATTCTCTAGCTTGGGTGGCCAGGGTAGGCCAGGGCGAATGGCCACAAACAGAGGCCATTTTCCAGGGGAAACAGAAGTCATTTCCCCAGGGTCTGGGCATCAGATGAAAGCTGGCATTTGGGGCTCTGGGGACTTGCGTTGGCCTGGTCATGACCACTTTAGTTTTGGAGAAATCCAGCATTGTTTGCAAATTTCAACCTTGGGTGTCCAGGGTCAGCCAGGGCATGTGGCCACGAACGGAGGCCATTTTCCAGAGAAAAAAGAAGTCATTTCCCCAGGGTCTGGGCATCAGATGAAAGCTGGCGTCTGGGACTCTGAGGACTTGCATTGGCCTGGTTTCTGACCAATTTAGATTTGGAGAAAGCCAGCATAATTTGGAAGTGCCTAGCATGAGTTGCCTGTGTTGTCCAGGGTGTGTGGCCCCAAACACAGGCCATTTTCCAGGGGAAACAGGTGTCATTTCCCCAGGGTCTGGGCATCAGATGAAAGCTGGCTTTTGGGGCTCTGAGCACCTGCATTGGCCTGGTTTCTGACCACTTGAATTTTGGAGAAAGCCAGCAAAATTTTCAATTGTCTAGCTTGGGTGGCCAGTGTGGGCCTTGGCAAATGGCCTCAAACAGAGGCTATTTTCCGGGGAATATAGAGGTCATTTCCCCAGGGTCTGGGCATCAGATGAAAGCTGGCATTTGGGGCTCTGAGGACTTGCATTGGCCTGGTTTTGACCACTTTAGTTTTGGAGAAATCTAGAAATATTTTCAATTGTCTAGCTTGGGTGGACCGAGTCGTCCAGGGCGTGTGGCCCCCAAAAGAGGCCATTTTCCAGGGGAAACAGGTGTCTTTTCCCTAGGATCTGGGCATCAGATGAAAGCTGGCATTTGGGGCTCTGAGGACTTGCATTGGCCTGGTTTTGACAACTTAATTTTGGAGAAATCCAGCAACATTTTCAATTCTGTAGCTTGGGTGGCCAGGGTAGGCCAGGGTGTGTGGCCCCAAACACAGGCCATTTTCCAGGGGAAACAGAAGTCATTTCCCCAGGGTCTGGGCATCAGATGAAAGCTGGCATTTGGGGCTCTGAGGACTTGCGTTGGCCTGGTCTTGACCACTTTAGTTTTGGAGAAATGCAGCAACATTTTCAAAAGTCTAGCATGGGTGGCCAGGGTTGGCCAGGGCACGTGGCCACAAACAGAGGCCATTTTCCAGGGGAAACAGAAGTCATTTCCCCAGGGTCTGGGTATCAGATGAAAGCTGGCATTTGGGGCTCTGAGGACTTGCCTTGTCCTCATTTCTGGCAGCTGTCATTTAGGAGAAATCCAGCATTGTTTGCAAATTTCAAGCTTGGGTGTCCAGGCTTGGCCAGGGCACGTGGCCACAAACAGAGGCCATTTTCCAGGGGAAACAGAAGTCATTTCCCCAGGGTCTGGGCATCAGATGAAAGCTGGCTTTTGGGGCTCTGAGCACTTTCCTTGTCCTCGTTTCTGGCGGCTTGAATTTTGGAGAAATCCTGCAAAATTTTCAATTGTCTAGGTTCGGTGTCCAGGGTTGGCCAGGGCAAGTGACCACAAACAGAGGCCATTTTCCAGGGGAAACACAAGTCATTTCCCCAGGGTCTGGGCATCTGATGAAAGCTGGCATTTGGGGCTCTGAGGACATGCATTGACCTGGTTTCTGATCACTTTAGTTTTGGAGAAATCCAGCAACATTTTCAATTGTCTGGCTTGGGTGGCCAGGGTCGGCCAGTGCGAGTGGCCCCAAACAGAGGCCATTTTCCAGGGGAAACAGGTGTCATTTCCCCAGTGACAGGGCATCAGATGAATGCTGGCGTTTGGGGCTCTGAGCACGTGCATTGGCGTGGTTTCTGACCACTTTAGTTTTGGAGAAATCCCGCAAAATTTTCAATTGTCTGGCTTGGGTGGCCAGGGTTGGCTAGTGCGAGTGGCCCCAAACAGAGGCCATTTTCCAGGGGAAACAGGTGTCATTTCCCCAGTGACTGGTCATCAGATGAAAGCTGGCATTTGGGGCTCTGAGCACTTGCATTTGCCTCGTTTCTGGCAGCTTGAGTTTTCGAGAATTACCACAAAATTTGCAAATGCTTGGTTTGGGTGTCCAGGGTGGGCCAGGGCGAGTGGCCGCAAACAGAGGCCATTTTCCCGAGAAAAAAGAAGTCATTTCCCCAGTGACAGGGCATCAGATGAATGCTGGCGTTTGGGGCTCTGAGCACGTGCATTGGCGTGGTTTCTGACCACTTTAGTTTTGGAGAAAGCCAGCAAAATTTGCAAGTGTCTAGATTGGGTGGCCACGGTGGGCCAGGGCGAGTGGCCGCAAACAGAGGCCATTTTCCAAAAAAAAAAAGAAGTCATTTCCCCAGGGTCTGGGCATCAGATGAAAGCTGGCTTTTGGGGCTCTGAGCACCTGCATTGGCCTGGTTTCTGACCACTTGAATTTTGGAGAAAGCCAGCAAAATTTTCAATTGTCTAGCTTGGGTGGCCAGTGTGGGCCTTGGCAAATGGCCTCAAACAGAGGCTATTTTCCGGGGAATATAGAGGTCATTTCCCCAGGGTCTGGGCATCAGATGAAAGCTGGCATTTGGGGCTCTGAGGACTTGCATTGGCCTGGTTTTGACCGCTTTAGTTTTGGAGAAATCTAGAAATATTTTCAATTGTCTAGCTTGGGTGGACCGAGTCGTCCAGGGCGTGTGGCCCCCAAAAGAGGCCATTTTCCAGGGGAAACAGGTGTCTTTTCCCTAGGATCTGGGCATCAGATGAAAGCTGGCATTTGGGGCTCTGAGGACTTGCATTGGCCTGGTTTTGACCACTTAATTTTGGAGAAATCCAGCAACATTTTCAATTCTCTAGCTTGGGTGGCCAGGGTAGGCCAGGGCGAATGGCCACAAACAGAGGCCATTTTCCAGGGGAAACAGAAGTCATTTCCCCAGGGTCTGGGCATCAGATGAAAGCTGGCATTTGGGGCTCTGGGGACTTGCGTTGGCCTGGTCATGACCACTTTAGTTTTGGAGAAATCCAGCATCGTTTGCAAATTTCAACCTTGGGTGTCCAGGGTCAGCCAGGGCATGTAGCCACGAACGGAGGCCATTTTCCAGAGAAAAAAGAAGTCATTTCCCCAGGGTCTGGGCATCAGATGAAAGCTGGCTTTTGGGGCTCTGAGGACTTGCCTTGTCCTTGTTTCTGGCAGCTGTCATTTAGGAGAAATCTAGCATTGTTTGCAAATTTCAACCTTGGGTGTCCAGGGATGGCCAGGGCGAGTGGCCACGAACAGAGGCCATTTTCCAGAGAAAAAAGAAGTCATTTCCCCAGGGTCTGGGCATCAGATGAAAGCTGGCTTTTGGGGCTCTGAGCACTTTCCTTGGAATCGTTTCTGGCGGCTTGAGTTTTGGAGAAATCCAGCAAAATTTTCAATTGTCTCGCTTCGGTGGCCAGGTTGGCCAGGGCAAGTGACCGCAATCAGAGGCCATTTTCCAGGGGAAACACAAGTCATTTCCCCAGGGTCTGGGCATCTGATGAAAGCTGGCATTTGGGGCTATGAGCACCTGCATTGGCCTGGTTTCTGACCAATTTAGTTTTGGAGAAATCCCACAAAATTTTCAATTGTCTGGCTTGGGTGGCCAGGGTTGGCCAGTGCGAGTGGCCCCAAACAGAGGCCATTTTCCAGGGGAAACAGGTGTCATTTCCCCAGTGACTGGTCATCAGATGAAAGCTGGCATTTGGGGCTCTGAGCACTTGCATTTGCCTCGTTTCTGGCAGCTTGAGTTTTCGAGAATTACCACAAAATTTGCAAATGCTTGGTTTGGGTGTCCAGGGTGGGCCAGGGCGAGTGGCCGCAAACAGAGGCCATTTTCCCGAGAAAAAAGAAGTCATTTCCCCAGTGACAGGGCATCAGATGAATGCTGACGTTTGGGGCTCTGAGCACGTGCATTGGCGTGGTTTCTGACCACTTTAGTTTTGGAGAAAGCCAGCAAAATTTGCAAGTGTCTAGATTGGGTGGCCACGGTGGGCCAGGGCGAGTGGCCGCAAACAGAGGCCATTTTCCAAAAAAAAAAAGAAGTCATTTCCCCAGGGTCTGGGCATCAGATGAAAGCTGGCTTTTGGGGCTCTGAGCACCTGCATTGGCCTGGTTTCTGACCACTTGAATTTTGGAGAAAGCCAGCAAAATTTTCAATTGTCTAGCTTGGGTGGCCAGTGTGGGCCTTGGCAAATGGCCTCAAACAGAGGCTATTTTCCGGGGAATATAGAGGTCATTTCCCGAGGGTCTGGGCATCAGATGAAAGCTGGCATTTGGGGCTCTGAGGACTTGCATTGGCCTGGTTTTGACCGCTTTAGTTTTGGAGAAATCTAGAAATATTTTCAATTGTCTAGCTTGGGTGGACCGAGTCGTCCAGGGCGTGTGGCCCCCAAAAGAGGCCATTTTCCCGGGGAAACAGGTGTCTTTTCCCTAGGATCTGGGCATCAGATGAAAGCTGGCATTTGGGGCTCTGAGGACTTGCATTGGCCTGGTTTTGACCACTTAATTTTGGAGAAATCCAGCAACATTTTCAATTCTCTAGCTTGGGTGGCCAGGGTAGGCCAGGGCGAATGGCCACAAACAGAGGCCATTTTCCAGGGGAAACAGAAGTCATTTCCCCAGGGTCTGGGCATCAGATGAAAGCTGGCATTTGGGGCTCTGGGGACTTGCGTTGGCCTGGTCATGACCACTTTAGTTTTGGAGAAATCCAGCATTGTTTGCAAATTTCAACCTTGGGTGTCCAGGGTCAGCCAGGGCATGTGGCCGCGAACTGAGGCCATTTTCCAGAGAAAAAAGAAGTCATTTCCCCAGGGTCTGGGCATCAGATGAAAGCTGGCTTTTGGGGCTCTGAGCACTTTCCTTGGAATCGTTTCTGGCGGCTTGAGTTTTGGAGAAATCCAGCAAAATTTTCAATTGTCTCGCTTTGGTGGCCAGGGTTGTCCAGGGCAAGTGACCACAAACAGAGGCCATTTTCCAGGGGAAACACAAGTCATTTCCCCAGGGTCTGGGCATCTGATGAAAGCTGGCATTTGGGGCTATGAGCACCTGCATTGGCCTGGTTTCTGACCAATTTAGTTTAGGAAAAATAACACAAAATTTTCAATTGTCTGGCTTGGGTGGCCAGGGTTGGCCAGTGCGAGTGGCCCCAAACAGAGGCCATTTTCCAGGGGAAACAGGTGTCATTTCCCCAGTGACTGGTCCTCAGATGAAAGCTGGCATTTGGGGCTCTGAGCACTTGCATTTGCCTCGTTTCTGGCACCTTGAGTTTTGGAGAATTACCACAAAATTTGCAAATGTTTGGTTTGGGTGTCCAGGGTGGGCCAGGGCGAGTGGCCGCAAACAGAGGCCATTTTCCCGAGAAAAAAGAAGTCATTTCCCCAGTGACAGGGCATCAGATGAATGCTGGCGTTTGGGGCTCTGAGCACGTGCATTGGCGTGGTTTCTGACCACTTTAGTTTTGGTGAAAGCCAGCAAAATTTGCAAGTGTCTAGCTTGGGTGGCCCGGGTCAGCCAGGGCATGTGGCCTCAAACAGAGGCCATTTTCCAGGGAAAAAAGAAGTCATTTCCGCAGGATCTGGGTATCAGATGAAAGCTGGCTTTTGGGGCTCTGAGCACTTTCCTTGGCCTCGTTTCTGGCGACTTGAGTTTTGGAGAAATCCAGCAAAATTTTCAATTGTCTAGCTTG
This sequence comes from Passer domesticus, assembly GCF_036417665.1. Lineage (NCBI taxonomy): Eukaryota > Metazoa > Chordata > Aves > Passeriformes > Passeridae > Passer > Passer domesticus. The sequence goes on from NC_087511.1 coordinate 4,980,269, forward strand.
GGTTGCCAGGGTCGGCCAGGGCGAATGGCTGCAAAGAAAGGCCATTTTCCAGGGAAAAAAGAAGTCATTTCCCCAGGGTCTGGGCATCAGATGAAAGCTGGCGTCTGAGACTCTGAGGAATTGCATTGGCCTGGTTTCTGACCCATTTAGTTTTGGGGAAAGCCAGCATAATTTGGAAGTGCCTAGCATGAGTTGCCTGTGTTGTCCAGGGTGTGTGGCCCCAAACACCGGCCATTTTCCAGGGGAAACAGGTGTCATTTCCCCAGGGTCTGGGCATCAGATGAAAGCTGGCTTTTGGGGCTCTGAGCACCTGTATTGGCCTGGTTTCTGACCACTTGAATTTTGGAGAAAGCCAGCAAAATTTTCAATTGTCTAGCTTGGGTGGCCAGTGTGGGCCTTGGCAAATGGCCTCAAACAGAGGCTATTTTCCGGGGAATATAGAGGTCATTTCCCCAGGGTCTGGGCATCAGATGAAAGCTGGCATTTGGGGCTCTGAGGACTTGCATTGGCCTGGTTTTGACCACTTTAGTTTTGGAGAAATCTAGAAATATTTTCAATTGTCTAGCTTGGGTGGACCGAGTCGTCCAGGGCGTGTGGCCCCCAAAAGAGGCCATTTTCCAGGGGAAACAGGTGTCCTTTCCCTAGGATCTGGGCATCAGATGAAAGCTGGCATTTGGGGCTCTGAGGACTTGCATTGGCCTGGTTTTGACCACTTAATTTTGTAGAAATCCAGCAACATTTTCAATTCTCTAGCTTGGGTGGCCAGGGTAGGCCAGGGCGAATGGCCACAAACAGAGGCCATTTTCCAGGGGAAAAAGAAGTCATTTCCGCAGGAGCTGGGTATCAGATGAAAGCTGGCATTTGGGGCTCTGAGGACTTGCGTTGGCCTGGTCTTGACCACTTTAGTTTTGGAGAAATGCAGCAACATTTTCAAAAGTCTAGCATGGGTGGCCAGGGTTGGCCAGGGCACGTGGCCACAAACAGAGGCCATTTTCCAGGGGAAACACAAGTCATTTCCCCAGGGTCTGGGTATCAGATGAAAGCTGGCATTTGGGGCTCTGAGGACTTGCCTTGTCCTCGTTTCTGGCAGCTGTCATTTAGGAGAAATCCAGCATTGTTTGCAAATTTCAAGCTTGGGTGTCCAGGGTTGGCCAGGGCGAGTGGCCACAAACAGAGGCCATTTTCCAGGGGAAACAGAAGTCATTTCCCCAGGGTCTGGGCATCAGATGAAAGCTGGCATTTGGGGCTATGAGCACCTGCATTGGCCTGGTTTCTGACCAATTTAGTTTAGGAAAAATAACACAAAATTTTCAATTGTCTGGCTTGGGTGGCCAGGGTTGGCCAGTGCGAGTGGCCCCAAACAGAGGCCATTTTCCAGGGGAAACAGGTGTCATTTCCCCAGTGACTGGTCCTCAGATGAAAGCTGGCATTTGGGGCTCTGAGCACTTGCATTTGCCTCGTTTCTGGCACCTTGAGTTTTGGAGAATTACCACAAAATTTGCAAATGTTTGGTTTGGGTGTCCAGGGTGGGCCAGGGCGAGTGGCCGCAAACAGAGGCCATTTTCCCGAGAAAAAAGAAGTCATTTCCCCAGTGACAGGGCATCAGATGAATGCTGGCGTTTGGGGCTCTGAGCACGTGCATTGGCGTGGTTTCTGACCACTTTAGTTTTGGTGAAAGCCAGCAAAATTTGCAAGTGTCTAGCTTGGGTGGCCCGGGTCAGCCAGGGCATGTGGCCTCAAACAGAGGCCATTTTCCAGGGAAAAAAGAAGTCATTTCCGCAGGATCTGGGTATCAGATGAAAGCTGGCTTTTGGGGCTCTGAGCACTTTCCTTGGCCTCGTTTCTGGCGACTTGAGTTTTGGAGAAATCCAGCAAAATTTTCAATTGTCTAGCTTGGGTTGCCAGGGTCGGCCAGGGCGAATGGCTGCAAAGAAAGGCCATTTTCCAGGGAAAAAAGAAGTCATTTCCCCAGGGTCTGGGCATCAGATGAAAGCTGGCGTCTGAGACTCTGAGGAATTGCATTGGCCTGGTTTCTGACCCATTTAGTTTTGGGGAAAGCCAGCATAATTTGGAAGTGCCTAGCATGAGTTGCCTGTGTTGTCCAGGGTGTGTGGCCCCAAACACCGGCCATTTTCCAGGGGAAACAGGTGTCATTTCCCCAGGGTCTGGGCATCAGATGAAAGCTGGCTTTTGGGGCTCTGAGCACCTGTATTGGCCTGGTTTCTGACCACTTGAATTTTGGAGAAAGCCAGCAAAATTTTCAATTGTCTAGCTTGGGTGGCCAGTGTGGGCCTTGGCAAATGGCCTCAAACAGAGGCTATTTTCCGGGGAATATAGAGGTCATTTCCCCAGGGTCTGGGCATCAGATGAAAGCTGGCATTTGGGGCTCTGAGGACTTGCATTGGCCTGGTTTTGACCACTTTAGTTTTGGAGAAATCTAGAAATATTTTCAATTGTCTAGCTTGGGTGGACCGAGTCGTCCAGGGCGTGTGGCCCCCAAAAGAGGCCATTTTCCAGGGGAAACAGGTGTCCTTTCCCTAGGATCTGGGCATCAGATGAAAGCTGGCATTTGGGGCTCTGAGGACTTGCATTGGCCTGGTTTTGACCACTTAATTTTGTAGAAATCCAGCAACATTTTCAATTCTCTAGCTTGGGTGGCCAGGGTAGGCCAGGGCGAATGGCCACAAACAGAGGCCATTTTCCAGGGGAAAAAGAAGTCATTTCCGCAGGAGCTGGGTATCAGATGAAAGCTGGCATTTGGGGCTCTGAGGACTTGCGTTGGCCTGGTCTTGACCACTTTAGTTTTGGAGAAATGCAGCAACATTTTCAAAAGTCTAGCATGGGTGGCCAGGGTTGGCCAGGGCACGTGGCCACAAACAGAGGCCATTTTCCAGGGGAAACACAAGTCATTTCCCCAGGGTCTGGGTATCAGATGAAAGCTGGCATTTGGGGCTCTGAGGACTTGCCTTGTCCTCGTTTCTGGCAGCTGTCATTTAGGAGAAATCCAGCATTGTTTGCAAATTTCAAGCTTGGGTGTCCAGGGTTGGCCAGGGCGAGTGGCCACAAACAGAGGCCATTTTCCAGGGGAAACAGAAGTCATTTCCCCAGGGTCTGGGCATCAGATGAAAGCTGGCTTTTGGGGCTCTGAACACTTTCCTTGTCCTCGTTTCTGGCGGCTTGAATTTTGGAGAAATCCTGCAAAATTTTCAATTGTCTAGGTTCGGTGTCCAGGGTTGGCCAGGGCAAGTGACCACAAACAGAGGCCATTTTCCAGGGGAAACACAAGTCATTTCCCCAGGGTCTGGGCATCTGATGAAAGCTGGCGTTTGGGGCTCTGAGCACGTGCATTGGCGTGGTTTCTGACCACTTTAGTTTTGGAGAAATCCCGCAAAATTTTCAATTGTCTGGCTTGGGTGCCGACGGTGGGCCAGGGCGAGTGGCCGCAAACAGAGGCCATTTTCCAGGGAAAAAAGAAGTCATTTCCCCAGGGTCTGGGCATCAGATGAAAGCTGGCTTTTGGGGCTCTGAGCACGTGCATTGGCCTGGTTTCTGACCAATTTAGTTTTGGAGAAAGACAGCAAAATTTGCAAGTGCCTAGCGTGGGTGGCCTGTGTCGTCCAGGGTGTGTGGCCACAAACAGAGGCCATTTTTCAGGAGACACAGGAGTAATTTCCCCAGGGTCTGATCATTAGATGAAAGCTGACATTTGGGGCTCTGGGCACCTGCATTGGCCTGTTTTCTGACCACTTTAGTTTTGGAGAAATCCAGCAACATTTTCAATTGTCTAGCTTGGGTGGCCAGGGTCGGCCAGTGCGAGTGGCCCCAAACAGAGGCCATTTTCCAGAGGACACAGGTGTCATTTCCCCAGTGACTGGGCATCAGATGAAAGCTGGCGTTTGGGGCTCTGAGCACGTGCAGTGGCCTGGTTTCTGACCACTTTTGTTTTGGAGAAATCCAGCAACATTTTCAATTGTCTAGCTTGGGTGGCCAGGGTCGGCCAGGGCGAATGGCTTCAAAGGGAGGCCATTTTCCAGGGAAAAAAGAAGTCATTTCCCCCGGGTCTGGGCATCAGATGAAAGCTGGCGTCTGGGACTCTGAGGACTTGCATTGGCCTGGTTTCTGACCAATTTAGTTTTGGAGAAAGCCAGCATAATTTGGAAGTGCCTAGCATGAGTGGCCTGTGTCGTCCAGGGTGTGTGGCCCCAAACACAGGCCATTTTCCAGGGGAAACAGGTGTCATTTCCCCAGGGTCTGGGCATCAGATGAAAGCTGGCTTTTGGGGCTCTGAGCACGTGCATTGGCCTGGTTTCTGACCACTTGAATTTTGGAGAAAGCCAGCAAAATTTTCAAATGTCTAGCTTAGGTGGCCAGTGTGGGCCTTGGCAAATGGCCTCAAACAGAGGCGATTTTCCGGGGAATATAGAGGTCATTTCCCCAGGCTCTTGGCATCAGATGAAAGCTGGCTTTTGGGGCTCTGAGCACCTGCATTGGCCTGGTTTCTGACCACTTGAATTTTGGAGAAAGCCAGCAAAATTTTCAATTGTCTAGCTTAGGTGGCCAGTGTGGGCCTTGGCAAATGGCCTCAAACAGAGGCTATTTTCCGGGGAATATAGAGGTCATTTCCCCAGGGTCTGGGCATCAGATGAAAGCTGGCATTTGGGGCTCTGAGGACTTGCCTTGTCCTCGTTTCTGGCAGCTTTCATTTTGGTGTAATCCAGCATTGTTTGCAAATTTCAAGCTTGGGTGTCCAGGGTCGGCCAGGGCGAGTGGCCACGAACAGAAGCCATTTTCCTGAGAAAAAAGAAGTCATTTCCCCTGTGACTGGGCATCAGATGAAAGCTGGCGGTTGGGGCTCTGAGCACGTGCATTGGCCATGTTTCTGGTGGCTTGAGTTTTGGAGAAATCCAGCAACATTTTCAATTGTCTAGCTTGGGTGGCCAGGGTAGGCCAGGGCGAATGGCCACAAACAGAGGCCATTTTCCAGGGGAAACAGGTGTCATTTCCCCAGGGTCTGGGCATCAGATGAAAGCTGGCATTTGGGGCTCTGAGCACCTGCATTGGCCTGGTTTCTGACCAATTTAGTTTTGGAGAAATCCCGCAAAATTTTCAATTGTCTGGCTTGGGTGGCCAGGGTCGGCCAGTGCGAGTGGCCCCAAACAGAGGCCATTTTCCAGGGGAAACAGGTGTCATTTCCCCAGTGACTGGTCATCAGATGAAAGCTGGCATTTGGGGCTCTGAGCACTTGCATTTGCCTCGTTTCTGGCAGCTTGAGTTTTCGAGAATTACCACAAAATTTGCAAATGTTTGGTTTGGGTGTCCAGGGTGGGCCAGGGCGAGTGGCCGCAAACAGAGGCCATTTTCCTGAGAAAAAAGAAGTCATTTCCCCCAGTGACAGGGCATCAGATGAATGCTGGCGTTTGGGGCTCTGAGCACGTGCATTGGCGTGGTTTCTGACCTCTTTAGTTTTGGAGAAAGCCAGCAAAATTTGCAAGTGTCTAGATTGGGTGGCCCGGGTCAGCCAGGGCATGTGGCCTCAAACAGAGGCCATTTTCCAGGGAAAAAAGAAGTCATTTCCGCAGGATCTGGGTATCAGATGAAAGCTGGCTTTTGGGGCTCTGAGCACTTTCCTTGGAATCGTTTCTGGCGGCTTGAGTTTTGGAGAAATCCAGCAAAATTTTCAATTGCCTAGCTTGGGTGGCCAGGGACGGCCAGGGCGAATGGCTGCAAAGAGAGGCCATTTTCCACGGAAAAAAAAAGTCATTTCCCCAGGGTCTGGGCATCAGATGAAAGCTGGCGTCTGGGACTCTGAGGACTTGCATTGGCCTGGTTTCTGACCAATTTAGATTTGGAGAAAGCCAGCATAATTTGGAAGTGCCTAGCATGAGTTGCCTGTGTTGTCCAGCGTGTGTGGCCCCAAACACAGGCCATTTTCCAGGGGAAACAGGTGTCATTTCCCCAGGGTCTGGGCATCAGATGAAAGCTGGCTTTTGGGGCTCTGAGCACCTGCATTGGCCTGGTTTCTAACCACTTGAATTTTGGAGAAAGCCAGCAAAATTTTCAATTGTCTAGCTTGGGTGGCCAGGGTAGGCCAGGGCGAATGGCCACAAACAGAGGCCATTTTCCAGGGGAAACAGGTGTCATTGCCCCAGGGTCTGGGCATCAGATGAAAGCTGGCATTTGGGGCTCTGAGCACTTTCCTTGTCCTCGTTTCTGGCAGCTGTCATTTAGGAGAAATCCAGCATTGTTTGCAAATTTCAACCTTGGGTGTCGAGGGTTGGCCAGGGCGAGTGGCCACAAACAGAGGCCATTTTCCAGGGGAAACAGGTGTCATTTCCCCAGTGACTGGTCATCAGATGAAAGCTGGCATTTGGTGCTCTGAGCACTTGCATTTGCCTCGTTTCTGGCAGCTTGAGTTTTCGAGAATTACCACAAAATTTGCAAATGTTTGGTTTGGGTGTCCAGGGTGGGCCAGGGCGAGTGGCCGCAAACAGAGGCCATTTTCCCGAGAAAAAAGAAGTCATTTCCCCAGTGACAGGGCATCAGATGAATGCTGGCGTTTGGGGCTCTGAGCACGTGCATTGGTGTGGTTTCTGACCACTTTTGTTTTGGAGAAAGCCAGCAAAATTTGCAAGTGTCTAGATTGGGTGGCCCGGGTCAGCCACGGCATGTGGCCTCAAACAGAGGCCATTTTCCAGGGAAAAAAGAAGTCATTTCCGCAGGATCTGGGTATCAGATGAAAGCTGGCTTTTGGGGCTCTGAGCACTTTCCTTGGAATCGTTTCTGGCGGCTTGAGTTTTGGAGAAATCCAGCAAAATTTTCAATTGCCTAGCTTGGGTGGCCAGGGACGGCCAGGGCGAATGGCTGCAAAGAGAGGCCATTTTCCAGGGAAAAAAGAAGTCATTTCCCCAGGGTCTGGGCATCAGATGAAAGCTGGCGTCTGGGACTCTGAGGACTTGCATTGGCCTGGTTTCTGACCAATTTAGATTTGGAGAAAGCCAGCATAATTTGGAAGTGCCTAGCATGAGTTGCCTGTGTTGTCCAGGGTGTGTGGCCCCAAACACAGGCCATTTTCCAGGGGAAACAGGTGTCATTTCCCCAGGATCTGGGCATCAGATGAAAGCTGGCATTTGGGGCTCTGAGCACTTTCCTTGTCCTCGTTTCTGGCAGCTGTCATTTAGGAGAAATCCAGCATTGTTTGCAAATTTCAAGCTTGGGTGGCCAGGGTTGGCCAGGGCAAGTGACCACAAACAGAGGCCATTTTCCAGGGGAAACACAAGTCATTTCCCCAGGGTCTGGGCATCTGATGAAAGCTGGCATTTGGGGCTCTGAGGACATGCATTGGCCTGGTTTCTGACCACTTTAGTTTTGGACAAATCCCGCAACATTTTCAATTGTCTGGCTTGGGTGGACCGAGTCGTCCAGGGTGTGTGGCCCCCAAAAGAGGCCATTTTCCAGGGGAAACAGGTGTCATTTCCCCAGTGACTGGTCATCAGATGAAAGCTGGCATTTGGGGCTCTGAGCACTTGCATTTGCCTCGTTTCTGGCAGCTTGAGTTTTCGAGAATTACCACAAAATTTGCAAATGTTTGGTTTGGGTGTCCAGGGTGGGCCAGGGCGAGTGGCCGCAAACAGAGGCCATTTTCCCGAGAAAAAAGAAGTCATTTCCCCAGTGACAGGGCATCAGATGAATGCTGGCGTTTGGGGCTCTGAGCACGTGCATTGGCCTGGTTTCTGACCACGTTAGTTTTGGAGAAATCCAGCAACATTTTCAATTCTCTAGCTTGGGTGGCCAGGGTAGGCCAGGGCGAATTGCCACAAACAGAGGCCATTTTCCAGGGGAAACAGAAGTCATTTCCCCAGTGACAGGGCATCAGACGAAAGCTGGCATTTGGGGCTCTGAGGACTTGCATTGGCCTGGTTTTGACCACTTTAGTTTTGGAGAAATAAAGCAACATTTTCAAAAGTCTAGCTTGGGTGGCCAGGGTTGGCCAGGGCAAGTGGCCACAAACAGAGGCCATTTTCCAGGGGAAACAGAAGTCATTTCCCCAGGGTCTGGGCATCAGATGAAAGCTGGCTTTTGGGGCTCTGGGCACTTTCCTTGTCCTCGTTTCTGGCGGCTTGAGTTTTGGAGAAATCCTGCAAAATTTTCAATTGTCTGGGTTCGGTGTCCAGGGTTGGCCAGGGCAAGTGACCACAAACAGAGGCCATTTTCCAGGGGAAACACAAGTCATTTCCCCAGGGTCTGGGCATCTGATGAAAGCTGGCATTTGGGGCTCTGAGGACATGCATTGGCCTGGTTTCTGACCACTTTAGTTTTGGAGAAATCCAGCAACATTTTCAATTGTCTGGCTTGGGTGGCCAGGGTCGGCCAGTGCGAGTGGCCGCAAACAGAGGCCATTTTCCAGAGGACACAGGAGTCATTTCCCCAGAATCTGGTCATCAGATGAAAGCTGGCGTTTGGGGCTCTGAGCACGTGCATTGGCCTGGTTTCTGACCACTTTAGTTTTGGAGAAAGCCAGCAAAATTTGCAAGTGTCTAGCTTGGGTGGCCCGTGTCAGCCAGGGGATGTGGCCTCAAACAGAGGCCATTTTCCAGGGAAAAAAGAAGACATTTCCGCAGGATCTGGGTATCAGATGAAAGCTGGCTTTTGGGGCTCTGAGCACTTTCCTTGGCCTCATTTCTGGCGGCTTGAGTTTTGGAGAAATCCAGCAACATTTTCAATTGTCTAGCTTGGGTGGCCAGGGTGGGCCAGGGCGAATGGCTGCAAAGAGAGGCCAGTTTCCAGGGAAAAAAGAAGTCATTTCCCCAGGGTCTGGGCATCAGATGAAAGCTGGCGTCTGGGACTCTGAGGACTTGCATTGGCCTGGTTTCTGACCACTTTAGTTTTGGAGAAATCCAGCAAAATTTTCAATTGTCTGGCTTGGGTGGCCAAGGTCGGCCAGTGCGAGTGGCCCCAAACAGAGGCCATTTTCCATGGGAAACAGAAGTCATTTCCCCAGGGTCTGGGCATCAGATGAAAGCTGGCATTTGGGGCTCTGAGGACTTGCGTTGGCTTGGTTTTGACCACTTTAGTTTTGGAGAAATCCAGCAACATTTTCAAAAGTCTAGCTTGGGTGGCCAGGGTTGGCCAGGGCAAGTGGCCACAAACAGAGGCCATTTTCCAGGGGAAACAGAAGTCATTTCCCCAGGGTCTTGGTATCAGATGAAAGCTGGCATTTGGGGCTCTGAGGACTTGCCTTGTCCTCGTTTCTGGCAACTGTCATTTAGTAGAAATCCAGCATTGTTTGCAAATTTCAAGCTTGGGTGTGCAGGGTTGGCCAGGGCGAGTGGCCACGAACAGACGCCATTTTTCAGGAGACACAGGAGTAATTTCCCCAGGGTCTGGGCATCAGATGAAAGCTAGCATTTGGGGCTCTGAGCACTTTCCTTGGCCTCGTTTCTGGCGGCTTGAGTTTTGGAGAAATCCAGCAAAATTTTCAATTGTCTAGCTTGGGTGGCCAGGGTCGGCCAGGGCGAATGGCTACAAAGGGAGGCCATTTTCCAGGGAAAAAAGAAGTCATTTCCCCAGGGTCTGGGCATCAGATGAAAGCTGGCATTTGGGGCTCTGAGGACTTGCATGGGCCTGGTTTTGACCACTTAATTTTGTAGAAATCCAGCAACATTTTCAATTCTCTAGCTTGGGTGGCCAGGGTAGGCCAGGGCGAATGGCCACAAACAGAGGCCATTTTCCAGGGGAAACAGAAGTCATTTCCCCAGGGTCTGGGCATCAGATGAAAGCTGGCATTTGGGGCTCTGGGGACTTGCGTTGGCCTGGTCATGACCACTTTAGTTTTGGGGAAATCCAGCAACATTTTCAATTCTCTAGCTTGGGTGGCCAGGGTAGGCCAGGGCGAATGGCCACAAACAGAGGCCATTTTCCAGGGGAAACAGAAGTCATTTCCCCAGGGTCTGGGTATCAGATGAAAGCTGTCATTTGGGGCTCTGAGGACTTGCCTTGTCCTCGTTTCTGGCAGCTGTCATTTAGGAGAAATCCAGCATTGTTTGCCAATTTCAACCTTGGGTGTCCTGGGTTGGCCAGGGCGAGTGGCTACGAACAGAGGCCATTTTCCAGAGAAAAAAGAAGTCATTTCCCCAGGGTCTGGGCATCAGATGAAAGCTGGCTTTTGGGGCTCTGAGCACTTTCCTTGGAATCGTTTCTGGCGGCTTGAGTTTTGGAGAAATCCAGCAAAATTTTCAATTGTCTCGCTTCGGTGGCCAGGGTTGGCCAGGGCAAGTGACCACAAACAGAGGCCATTTTCCAGGGGAAACACAAGTCATTTCCCCAGGGTCTGGGCATCTTATGAAAGCTGGCATTTGGGGCTCTGAGCACCTGCATTGGCCTGGTTTCTGACCACTTTAGTTTTGGAGAAATCCCGCAAAATTTTCAATTGTCTGGCTTGGGTGGCCAGGGTCGGCCAGTGCGAGTGGCCCCAAACAGAGGCCATTTTCCAGGGGAAACAGGTGTCATTTCCCCAGTGACTGGTCATCAGATGAAAGCTGGCATTTGGGGCTCTGAGCACTTGCATTTGCCTCGTTTCTGGCAGCTTGAGTTTTCGAGAATTACCACAAAATTTGCAAATGTTTGGTTTGGGTGTCCAGGGTGGGCCAGGGCGAGTGGCCGCAAACAGAGGCCATTTTCCCGAGAAAAAAGAAGTCATTTCCCCAGTGACAGGGCATCAGATGAATGCTGGCATTTGGGGCTCTGAGCACGTGCATTGGCCTGGTTTCTGACCAATTTAGTTTTGGAGAAAGCCAGCATAATTTGGAAGTGCCTAGCATGAGTGGCCTGTGTCGTCCAGGGTGTGTGGCCCCAAACACAGGCCATTTTCCAGGGGAAACAGGTGTCATTTCCCCAGGGTCTGGGCATCAGATGAAAGCTGGCTTTTGGGGCTCTGAGCACCTGCATTGGCCTGGTTTCTGACCACTTGAATTTCGGTGAAAGCCAGCAAAATTTTCAATTGTCTAGCTTAGGTGGCCAGTGTGGGCCTTGGCAAATGGCCTCAAACAGAGGCTATTTTCTGGGGAATATAGAGGTCATTCCCCCAGGGTCTGGGCATCAGATGAAAGCTGGCTTTTGGGGCTCTGAGCACCTGCATTGGCCTGGTTTCTGACCACTTGAATTTTGGAGAAAGCCAGCAAAATTTTCAATTGTCTAGCTTAGATGGCCAGTGTGGGCCTTGGCAAATGGCCTCAAACAGAGGCTATTTTCCGGGGAATATAGAGGTCATTCCCCCAGGGTCTGGGCATCAGATGAAAGCTGGCTTTTGGGGCTCTGAGCACCTGCATTGGCCTGGTTTCTGACCACTTGAATTTTGGAGAAAGCCAGCAAAATTTTCAATTGTCTAGCTTAGATGGCCAGTGTGGGCCTTGGCAAATGGCCTCAAACAGAGGCTATTTTCCGGGGAATATAGAGGTCAGTTCCCCAGGGTCTGGGCATCAGATGAAAGCTGGCATTTGGGGCTCTGAGGACTTGCATTGGCCTGGTTATGACCACTTTAGTTTTGGAGAAATCCAGCAACATTTTCAATAGTCTAGTCTGGGTGGCCAGGGTCGGCCAGGGCAAATGGCTGCAAAGAGAGGCCATTTTCCAGGGAAAAAAGAAGTCATTTCCCCAGGGTCTGGGCATCAGATGAAAGCTGGCATCTGGGACTCTGAGGACTTGCATTGGCCTGGTTTCTGACCACTTTAGTTTTGGAGAAAGCCAGCAAAATTTGCAAATTTCCTGCTTGGGTGGCCAGGGTGGGCCTTGGCAAATGGCCTCAAACAGAGGCTATTTTCCGGGGAATATAGAGGTCATTTCCCCAGGGTCTGGGCATCTGATGAAAGCTGGCATTCGCGGCTCTGAGCACGTGCATTGGCCTGGTTTCTGACCACTTTAGTTTTGGAGAAATCCAGCAAAATTTTCAATTGTCTGGCTTGGGTGGCCAGGGTCGGCCAGTGCGAGTGGCCCCAAACAGAGGCCATTTTCCAGGGGAAACAGAAGTCATTTCCCCAGGGTCTTGGTATCAGATGAAAGCTGGCATTTGGGGCTCTGAGGACTTGCCTTGTCCTCGTTTCTGGCAACTGTCATTTAGGAGAAATCCAGCATTGTTTGCAAATTTCAAGCTTGGGTGTTCAGGGTTGGCCAGGGCGAGTGGCCACGAACAGAGGCCATTTTTCAGGAGACACAGGAGTAATTTCCCCAGGGTCTGGGCATCAGATGAAAGCTAGCATTTGGGGCTCTGAGCACTTTCCTTGGCCTCGTTTCTGGCGGCTTGAGTTTTGGACAAATCCAGCAACATTTTCAATTGTCTATCTTGGGTGGACCGAGTCGTCCAGGGCGTGTGGCCCCCAAAAGAGGCCATTTTCCAGGGGAAACAGGTGTCTTTTCCCTAGGATCTGGGCATCAGATGAAAGCTGGCATTTGGGGCTCTGAGGACTTGCATTGGCCTGGTTTTGACCACTTAATTTTGTAGAAATCCAGCAACATTTTCAATTCTCTAGCTAGGGTGGCCAGGGTAGGCCAGGGCGAATGGCCACAAACAGAGGCCATTTTCCAGGGGAAACAGAAGTCATTTCCCCAGGGTCTGGGCATCAGATGAAAGCTGGCATTTGGGGCTCTGGGGACTTGCGTTGGCCTGGTCATGACCACTTTAGTTTTGGAGAAATCCAGCAACATTTTCAATTCTCTAGCTTGGGTGGCCAGGGTAGGCCAGGGCGAATGGCCACAAACAGAGGCCATTTTCCATGGGAAACAGAAGTCATTTCCCCAGGGTCTTGGTATCAGATGAAAGCTGGCATTTGGGGCTCTGAGGACTTGCCTTGTCCTCGTTTCTGGCAGCTGTCATTTAGGAGAAATCCAGCATTGTTTGCCAATTTCAACCTTGGGTGTCCTGGGTTGGCCAGGGCGAGTGGCCACGAACAGAGGCCATTTTCCAGAGAAAAAAGAAGTCATTTCCCCAGGGTCTGGGCATCAGATGAAAGCTGGCTTTTGGGGCTCTGAGCACTTTCCTTGGAATCGTTTCTGGCGGCTTGAGTTTTGGAGAAATCCAGCAAAATTTTCAATTGTCTCGCTTCGGTGGCCAAGGTTGGCCAGGGCAAGTGACCACAAACAGAGGCCATTTTCCAGGGGAAACACAAGTCATTTCCCCAGGGTCTGGGCATCTGATGAAAGCTGGCATTTGGGGCTCTGAGCACCTGCATTGGCCTGGTTTCTGACCAATTTAGTTTTGGAGAAATCCCGCAAAATTTTCAGTTGTCTGGCTTGGGTGGCCAGGGTCGGCCAGTGCGAGTGGCCCCAAACAGAGGCCATTTTCCAGGGGAAACAGAAGTCATTTCCCCAGTGACTGGTCATCAGATGAAAGCTGGCATTTGGGGCTCTGAGCACTTGCATTTGCCTCGTTTCTGGCAGCTTGAGTTTTTGAGAATTACTACAAAATTTGCAAATGTTTGGTTTGGGTGTCCAGGGTGGGCCAGGGCGAGTGGCCGCAAACAGAGGCCATTTTCCCGAGAAAAAAGAAGTCATTTCCCCAGTGACAGGGCATCAGATGAATGCTGGCGTTTGGGGCTCTGAGCACGTGCATTGGCCTGGTTTCTGACCACGTTAGTTTTGGAGAAAGCCAGCAAAATTTGCAAGTGTCTAGCTTGGGTGGCCCGGGTCAGCCAGGGGATGTGGCCTCAAACAGGGGCCATTTTCCAGGGAAAAAAGAAGTCATTTCCGCAGGATCTGGGTATCAGATGAAAGCTGGCTTTTGGGGCTCTGAGCACTTTCCTTGGAATCGTTTCTGGCGGCTTGAGTTTTGGAGAAATCCAGCAAAATTTTCAATTGCCTAGCTTGGGTGGCCAGGGACGGCAAGGGCGAATGGCTGCAAAGAGAGGCCATTTTCCAGGGAAGAAAGAAGTCATTTCCCCAGGGTCTGGGCATCAGATGAAAGCTGGCTTTTGGGGCTCTGAGGACTTGCATTGGCCTGGTTTTGACCACTTTAGTTTTGGAGAAATCTAGAAATATTTTCAATTGTCTAGCTTGGGTGGACCGAGTCGTCCAGGGTGTGTGGCCCCCAAAAGAGGCCATTTTCCAGGGGAAACAGGTGTCTTTTCCCTAGGATCTGGGCATCAGATGAAAGCTGGCATTTGGGGCTCTGAGCACCTGCATTGGCCTGGTTTCTGACCACTTGAATTTTGGTGAGAGCCAGCAAAATTTTCAATTGTCTAGCTTAGGTGGCCAGTGTGGGCCTTGGCAAATGGCCTCAAACAGAGGCTATTTTCCCGGGAATATAGAGGTCATTTCCCCAGGGTCTGGGCATCAGATGAAAGCTGGCTTTTGGGGCTCTGAGCACCTGCATTGGCCTGGTTTCTGACCACTTGAATTTTGGAGAAAGCCAGCAAAATTTTCAATTGTCTAGCTTAGATGGCCAGTGTGGGCCTTGGCAAATGGCCTCAAACAGAGGCTATTTTCCGGGGAATATAGAGGTCATTTCCCCAGGGTCTGGGCATCAGATGAAAGCTGGCATTTGGGGCTCTGAGGACTTGCATTGGCCTGGTTATGACCACTTTAGTTTTGGAGAAATGCAGCAATATTTTCAATTGTCTAGCTTGGGTGGACCGAGTCTTCCAGGGTGTGTGGCCCCAAAAAGAGACCATTTTCCAGGGGAAACAGGTGTCATTTCCCCAGGATCTGGGCATCAGATGAAAGCTGGCATTTGGGGCTCTGAGGACTTGCATTGGCCTGGTTTTGACCACTTTAGTTTTGGAGAAATCCAGCAACATTTTCAATTCTCTAGCTTGGGTGGCCAGGGTAGGCCAGGGCGAATGGCCACAAACAGAGGCCATTTTCCAGGGGAAAATGAAGTCATTTCCCCAGGGTCTGGGCATCAGATGAAAGCTGGCATTTGGGGCTCTGAGCACTTTCCTTGTCCTCGTTTCTGGCAGCTGTCATTTAGGAGAAATCCAACATTGTTTGCAAATTTCAAGCTTGGGTGGCCAGGGTTGGCCAGAGCAAGTGACCACAAACAGAGGCCATTTTCCAGGGGAAACACAAGTCATTTCCCCAGGGTCTGGGCATCTGATGAAAGCTGGCATTTGGGGCTCTGAGGACTTGCGTTGGCCTGGTTTTGACCACTTTAGTTTTGGAGAAATCCAGCAACATTTTCAAAAGTCTAGCTTGGGTGGCCAGGGTTGGCCAGGGCAAGTGGCCACAAACAGAGGCCATTTTCCAGGGGAAACAGAAGTCATTTCCCCAGGGTCTTGGTATCAGATGAAAGCTGGCATTTGGGGCTCTGAGGACTTGCCTTGTCCTCGTTTCTGGCAACTGTCATTTAGGAGAAATCCAGCATTGTTTGCAAATTTCAAGCTTGGGTGTGCAGGGTTGGCCAGGGCAAGTGGCCACGAACAGAGGCCATTTTTCAGGAGACACAGGAGTATATTCCCCAGGGTCTGGGCATCAGATGAAAGCTAGCATTTGGGGCTCTGGGCACCTGCATTGGCCTGGTTTCTGACCACTTTAGTTTTGGACAAATCCAGCAACATTTTCAATTGTCTAGCTTGGGTGGACCGAGTCGTCCAGGGCGTGTGGCCCCCAAAAGAGGCCATTTTCCAGGGGAAACAGGTGTCTTTTCCCTAGGATCTGGGCATGAGATGAAAGCTGGCATTTGGGGCTCTGAGGACTTGCATTGGCCTGGTTTTGACCACTTAATTTTGTAGAAATCCAGCAACATTTTCAATTCTCTAGCTTGGGTGGCCAGGGTAGGCCAGGGCGAATGGCCACAAACAGAGGCCATTTTCCAGGGGAAACAGAAGTCATTTCCCCAGGGTCTGGGCATCAGATGAAAGCTGGCATTTGGGGCTCTGGGGACTTGCGTTGGCCTGGTCATGACCACTTTAGTTTTGGAGAAATCCAGCAACATTTTCAATTCCCTAGCTTGGGTGGCCAGGGTAGGCCAGGGCGAATGGCCACAAACAGAGGCCATTTTCCAGGGGAAACAGAAGTCATTTCCCCAGGGTCTGGGTATCAGATGAAAGCTGGCATTTGGGGCTCTGGGCACTTGCCTTGTCCTCGTTTCTGGCAGCTGTCATTTAGGAGAAATCCAGCATTGTTTGCCAATTTCAACCTTGGGTGTCCTGGGTTGGCCAGGGCGAGTGGCCACGAACAGAGGCCATTTTCCAGAGAAAAAAGAAGTCATTTCCCCAGGGTCTGGGCATCAGATGAAAGCTGGCTTTTGGGGCTCTGAGCACTTTCCTTGGAATCGTTTCTGGCGGCTTGAGTTTTGGAGAAATCCAGCAAAATTTTCAATTGTCTCGCTTCGGTGGCCAGGGTTGGCCAGGGCAAGTGACCACAAACAGAGGCCATTTTCCAGGGGAAACACAAGTCATTTCCCCAGGGTCTGGGCATCTTATGAAAGCTGGCATTTGGGGCTCTGAGCACCTGCATTGGCCTGGTTTCTGACCACTTTAGTTTTGGAGAAATCCCGCAAAATTTTCAATTGTCTGGCTTGGGTGTCCAGGGTCGGCCAGTGCGAGTGGCCCCAAACAGAGGCCATTTTCCAGGGGAAACAGGTGTCATTTCCCCAGTGACTGGTCATCAGATGAAAGCTGGCGTTTGGGGCTCTGAGCACTTGCATTTGCCTCGTTTCTGGCAGCTTGAGTTTTCGAGAATTGCCACAAAATTTGCAAATGTTTGGTTTGGGTGTCCAGGGTGGGCCAGGGCGAGTGGCCGCAAACAGAGGCCATTTTCCCGAGAAAAAAGAAGTCATTTCCCCAGTGACAGGGCATCAGATGAATGCTGGCGTTTGGGGCTCTGAGCACGTGCATTGGCCTGGTTTCTGACCACGTTAGTTTTGGAGAAAGCCAGCAAAATTTGCAAGTGTCTAGCTTGGGTGGCCCGGGTCAGCCAGGGGATGTGGCCTCAAACAGAGGCCATTTTCCAGGGAAAAAAGAAGTCATTTCCGCAGGATCTGGGTATCAGATGAAAGCTGGCGTTTGGGGCTCTGAGCACTTTCCTTGGAATCGTTTCTGGCGGCTTGAGTTTTGGAGAAATCCAGCAAAATTTTCAATTGCCTAGCTTGGGTGGCCAGGGACGGCAAGGGCGAATGGCTGCAAACAGAGGCCATTTTCCAGGGAAAAAAGAAGTCATTTCCCCAGGGTCTGGGCATCAGATGAAAGCTGGCATCTGGGACTCTGAGGACTTGCATTGGCCTGGTTTCTGACCAATTTAGTTTTGGAGAAAGCCAGCATAATTTGGAAGTGCCTAGCATGAGTTGCATGTGTTGTCCAGGGTGTGTGGCCCCAAACACCGGCCATTTTCCAGGGGAAACAGGTGTCATTTCCCCAGGGTCTGGGCATCAGATGAAAGCTGGCTTTTGGGGCTCTGAGCACGTGCATTGGCCTGGTTTCTGACCACTTGAATTTTGGAGAAAGCCAGCAAAATTTTCAATTGTCTAGCTTGGGTGGCCGGTGTGGGCCTTGGCAAATGGCCTCAAACAGAGGCTATTTTCCGGGGAATATAGAGGTCATTTCCCGAGGGTCTGGGCATCAGATGAAAGCTGGCATTTGGGGCTCTGAGGACGTGCATTGGCCTGGTTTTGACCACTTTAGTTTTGGAGAAATCTAGAAATATTTTCAATTGTCTAGCTTGGGTGGACCGAGTCGTCCAGGGCGTGTGGCCCCCAAAAGAGGCCATTTTCCAGGGGAAACAGGTGTCTTTTCCCTAGGATCTGGGCATCAGATGAAAGCTGGCATTTGGGGCTCTGAGGACTTGCATTGGCCTGGTTTTGACCACTTAATTTTGGAGAAATCCAGCAACATTTTCAATTCTCTAGCTTGGGTGGCCAGGGTCGGCCAGTGCAAATGGCCCCAAACAGAGGCCATTTTCCAGGGGAAAAAGAAGTCATTTCCCCAGGGTCTGGGCATCAGATGAAAGCTGGCTTTTGGGGCTCTGAGCACGCGCATTGGCCTGGTTTCTGACCACTTGAATTTTGGAGAAAGACAGCAAAATTTTCAATTGTCTAGCTTAGGTGGCCAGTGTGGGCCTTGGCAAATGGCCTCAAACAGAGGTGATTTTCCGGGGAATATAGAGGGCATTTCCCCAGGCTCTTGGCATCAGATGAAAGCTGGCTTTTGGGGCTCTGAGCACCTGCATTGGCCTGGTTTCTGACCACTTGAATTTTGGAGAAAGCCAGCAAAATTTTCAATTGTCTAGCTTAGGTGGCCAGTGTGGGCCTTGGCAAATGGCCTCAAACAGAGGCTATTTTCCGGGGAATATAGAGGTCATTTCCCGAGGGTCTGGGCATCAGATGAAAGCTGGCATTTGGGGCTCTGAGGACTTGCCTTGTCCTCGTTTCTGGCAGCTGTCATTTAGGAGAAATCCAGCATTGTTTCCTAATTTCAACCTTGGGTGTCCAGGGTTGGCCAGGGCGAGTGGCCACGAACAGAGGCCATTTTCCAGAGAAAAAAGAAGTCATTTCCCCAGGGTCTGGGCATCAGATGAAAGCTGGCTTTTGGGGCTCTGAGCACTTTCCTTGGAATCGTTTCTGGTGGCTTGAGTTTTGGAGAAATCCAGCAAAATTTTCAATTGTCTAGCTTCGGTGGCCAGGGTTGGCCAGGGCAAGTGACCACAAACAGAGGCCATTTTCCAGGGGAAACACAAGTCATTTCCCCAGGGTCTGGGCATCAGATGAAAGCTGGCGTTTGGGGCTCTGAGCACGTGCATTGGCCTGGTTTCTGACCACTTTAGTTTTGGAGAAAGCCAGCAAAATTTGCAAGTGTCTAGCTTGGGTGGCCCGTGTCAGCCAGGGGATGTGGCCTCAAACAGAGGCCATTTTCCAGGGAAAAAAGAAGACATTTCCGCAGGATCTGGGTATCAGATGAAAGCTGGCTTTTGGGGCTCTGAGCACTTTCCTTGGCCTCATTTCTGGCGGCTTGAGTTTTGGAGAAATCCAGCAACATTTTCAATTGTCTAGCTTGGGTGGCCAGGGTGGGCCAGGGCGAATGGCTGCAAAGAGAGGCCAGTTTCCAGGGAAAAAAGAAGTCATTTCCCCAGGGTCTGGGCATCAGATGAAAGCTGGCGTCTGGGACTCTGAGGACTTGCATTGGCCTGGTTTCTGACCACTTTAGTTTTGGAGAAATCCAGCAAAATTTTCAATTGTCTGGCTTGGGTGGCCAAGGTCGGCCAGTGCGAGTGGCCCCAAACAGAGGCCATTTTCCATGGGAAACAGAAGTCATTTCCCCAGGGTCTGGGCATCAGATGAAAGCTGGCATTTGGGGCTCTGAGGACTTGCGTTGGCTTGGTTTTGACCACTTTAGTTTTGGAGAAATCCAGCAACATTTTCAAAAGTCTAGCTTGGGTGGCCAGGGTTGGCCAGGGCAAGTGGCCACAAACAGAGGCCATTTTCCAGGGGAAACAGAAGTCATTTCCCCAGGGTCTTGGTATCAGATGAAAGCTGGCATTTGGGGCTCTGAGGACTTGCCTTGTCCTCGTTTCTGGCAACTGTCATTTAGTAGAAATCCAGCATTGTTTGCAAATTTCAAGCTTGGGTGTGCAGGGTTGGCCAGGGCGAGTGGCCACGAACAGACGCCATTTTTCAGGAGACACAGGAGTAATTTCCCCAGGGTCTGGGCATCAGATGAAAGCTAGCATTTGGGGCTCTGAGCACTTTCCTTGGCCTCGTTTCTGGCGGCTTGAGTTTTGGAGAAATCCAGCAACATTTTCAATTGTCTAGCTTGGGTGGCCAGGGTCGGCCAGGGCGAATGGCTACAAAGGGAGGCCATTTTCCAGGGAAAAAAGAAGTCATTTCCCCAGGGTCTGGGCATCAGATGAAAGCTGGCATTTGGGGCTCTGAGGACTTGCATGGGCCTGGTTTTGACCACTTAATTTTGTAGAAATCCAGCAACATTTTCAATTCTCTAGCTTGGGTGGCCAGGGTAGGCCAGGGCGAATGGCCACAAACAGAGGCCATTTTCCAGGGGAAACAGAAGTCATTTCCCCAGGGTCTGGGCATCAGATGAAAGCTGGCATTTGGGGCTCTGGGGACTTGCGTTGGCCTGGTCATGACCACTTTAGTTTTGGGGAAATCCAGCAACATTTTCAATTCTCTAGCTTGGGTGGCCAGGGTAGGCCAGGGCGAATGGCCACAAACAGAGGCCATTTTCCAGGGGAAACAGAAGTCATTTCCCCAGGGTCTGGGTATCAGATGAAAGCTGTCATTTGGGGCTCTGAGGACTTGCCTTGTCCTCGTTTCTGGCAGCTGTCATTTAGGAGAAATCCAGCATTGTTTGCCAATTTCAACCTTGGGTGTCCTGGGTTGGCCAGGGCGAGTGGCTACGAACAGAGGCCATTTTCCAGAGAAAAAAGAAGTCATTTCCCCAGGGTCTGGGCATCAGATGAAAGCTGGCTTTTGGGGCTCTGAGCACTTTCCTTGGAATCGTTTCTGGCGGCTTGAGTTTTGGAGAAATCCAGCAAAATTTTCAATTGTCTCGCTTCGGTGGCCAGGGTTGGCCAGGGCAAGTGACCACAAACAGAGGCCATTTTCCAGGGGAAACACAAGTCATTTCCCCAGGGTCTGGGCATCTTATGAAAGCTGGCATTTGGGGCTCTGAGCACCTGCATTGGCCTGGTTTCTGACCACTTTAGTTTTGGAGAAATCCCGCAAAATTTTCAATTGTCTGGCTTGGGTGGCCAGGGTCGGCCAGTGCGAGTGGCCCCAAACAGAGGCCATTTTCCAGGGGAAACAGGTGTCATTTCCCCAGTGACTGGTCATCAGATGAAAGCTGGCATTTGGGGCTCTGAGCACTTGCATTTGCCTCGTTTCTGGCAGCTTGAGTTTTCGAGAATTACCACAAAATTTGCAAATGTTTGGTTTGGGTGTCCAGGGTGGGCCAGGGCGAGTGGCCGCAAACAGAGGCCATTTTCCCGAGAAAAAAGAAGTCATTTCCCCAGTGACAGGGCATCAGATGAATGCTGGCATTTGGGGCTCTGAGCACGTGCATTGGCCTGGTTTCTGACCAATTTAGTTTTGGAGAAAGCCAGCATAATTTGGAAGTGCCTAGCATGAGTGGCCTGTGTCGTCCAGGGTGTGTGGCCCCAAACACAGGCCATTTTCCAGGGGAAACAGGTGTCATTTCCCCAGGGTCTGGGCATCAGATGAAAGCTGGCTTTTGGGGCTCTGAGCACCTGCATTGGCCTGGTTTCTGACCACTTGAATTTCGGTGAAAGCCAGCAAAATTTTCAATTGTCTAGCTTAGGTGGCCAGTGTGGGCCTTGGCAAATGGCCTCAAACAGAGGCTATTTTCTGGGGAATATAGAGGTCATTCCCCCAGGGTCTGGGCATCAGATGAAAGCTGGCTTTTGGGGCTCTGAGCACCTGCATTGGCCTGGTTTCTGACCACTTGAATTTTGGAGAAAGCCAGCAAAATTTTCAGTTGTCTAGCTTAGATGGCCAGTGTGGGCCTTGGCAAATGGCCTCAAACAGAGGCTATTTTCCGGGGAATATAGAGGTCATTCCCCCAGGGTCTGGGCATCAGATGAAAGCTGGCTTTTGGGGCTCTGAGCACCTGCATTGGCCTGGTTTCTGACCACTTGAATTTTGGAGAAAGCCAGCAAAATTTTCAATTGTCTAGCTTAGATGGCCAGTGTGGGCCTTGGCAAATGGCCTCAAACAGAGGCTATTTTCCGGGGAATATAGAGGTCAGTTCCCCAGGGTCTGGGCATCAGATGAAAGCTGGCATTTGGGGCTCTGAGGACTTGCATTGGCCTGGTTATGACCACTTTAGTTTTGGAGAAATCCAGCAACATTTTCAATAGTCTAGTCTGGGTGGCCAGGGTCGGCCAGGGCAAATGGCTGCAAAGAGAGGCCATTTTCCAGGGAAAAAAGAAGTCATTTCCCCAGGGTCTGGGCATCAGATGAAAGCTGGCATCTGGGACTCTGAGGACTTGCATTGGCCTGGTTTCTGACCACTTTAGTTTTGGAGAAAGCCAGCAAAATTTGCAAATTTCCTGCTTGGGTGGCCAGGGTGGGCCTTGGCAAATGGCCTCAAACAGAGGCTATTTTCCGGGGAATATAGAGGTCATTTCCCCAGGGTCTGGGCATCTGATGAAAGCTGGCATTCGCGGCTCTGAGCACGTGCATTGGCCTGGTTTCTGACCACTTTAGTTTTGGAGAAATCCAGCAAAATTTTCAATTGTCTGGCTTGGGTGGCCAGGGTCGGCCAGTGCGAGTGGCCCCAAACAGAGGCCATTTTCCAGGGGAAACAGAAGTCATTTCCCCAGGGTCTTGGTATCAGATGAAAGCTGGCATTTGGGGCTCTGAGGACTTGCCTTGTCCTCGTTTCTGGCAACTGTCATTTAGGAGAAATCCAGCATTGTTTGCAAATTTCAAGCTTGGGTGTTCAGGGTTGGCCAGGGCGAGTGGCCACGAACAGAGGCCATTTTTCAGGAGACACAGGAGTAATTTCCCCAGGGTCTGGGCATCAGATGAAAGCTAGCATTTGGGGCTCTGAGCACTTTCCTTGGCCTCGTTTCTGGCGGCTTGAGTTTTGGACAAATCCAGCAACATTTTCAATTGTCTATCTTGGGTGGACCGAGTCGTCCAGGGCGTGTGGCCCCCAAAAGAGGCCATTTTCCAGGGGAAACAGGTGTCTTTTCCCTAGGATCTGGGCATCAGATGAAAGCTGGCATTTGGGGCTCTGAGGACTTGCATTGGCCTGGTTTTGACCACTTAATTTTGTAGAAATCCAGCAACATTTTCAATTCTCTAGCTAGGGTGGCCAGGGTAGGCCAGGGCGAATGGCCACAAACAGAGGCCATTTTCCAGGGGAAACAGAAGTCATTTCCCCAGGGTCTGGGCATCAGATGAAAGCTGGCATTTGGGGCTCTGGGGACTTGCGTTGGCCTGGTCATGACCACTTTAGTTTTGGAGAAATCCAGCAACATTTTCAATTCTCTAGCTTGGGTGGCCAGGGTAGGCCAGGGCGAATGGCCACAAACAGAGGCCATTTTCCATGGGAAACAGAAGTCATTTCCCCAGGGTCTTGGTATCAGATGAAAGCTGGCATTTGGGGCTCTGAGGACTTGCCTTGTCCTCGTTTCTGGCAGCTGTCATTTAGGAGAAATCCAGCATTGTTTGCCAATTTCAACCTTGGGTGTCCTGGGTTGGCCAGGGCGAGTGGCCACGAACAGAGGCCATTTTCCAGAGAAAAAAGAAGTCATTTCCCCAGGGTCTGGGCATCAGATGAAAGCTGGCTTTTGGGGCTCTGAGCACTTTCCTTGGAATCGTTTCTGGCGGCTTGAGTTTTGGAGAAATCCAGCAAAATTTTCAATTGTCTCGCTTCGGTGGCCAAGGTTGGCCAGGGCAAGTGACCACAAACAGAGGCCATTTTCCAGGGGAAACACAAGTCATTTCCCCAGGGTCTGGGCATCTGATGAAAGCTGGCATTTGGGGCTCTGAGCACCTGCATTGGCCTGGTTTCTGACCAATTTAGTTTTGGAGAAATCCCGCAAAATTTTCAGTTGTCTGGCTTGGGTGGCCAGGGTCGGCCAGTGCGAGTGGCCCCAAACAGAGGCCATTTTCCAGGGGAAACAGAAGTCATTTCCCCAGTGACTGGTCATCAGATGAAAGCTGGCATTTGGGGCTCTGAGCACTTGCATTTGCCTCGTTTCTGGCAGCTTGAGTTTTTGAGAATTACTACAAAATTTGCAAATGTTTGGTTTGGGTGTCCAGGGTGGGCCAGGGCGAGTGGCCGCAAACAGAGGCCATTTTCCCGAGAAAAAAGAAGTCATTTCCCCAGTGACAGGGCATCAGATGAATGCTGGCGTTTGGGGCTCTGAGCACGTGCATTGGCCTGGTTTCTGACCACGTTAGTTTTGGAGAAAGCCAGCAAAATTTGCAAGTGTCTAGCTTGGGTGGCCCGGGTCAGCCAGGGGATGTGGCCTCAAACAGGGGCCATTTTCCAGGGAAAAAAGAAGTCATTTCCGCAGGATCTGGGTATCAGATGAAAGCTGGCTTTTGGGGCTCTGAGCACTTTCCTTGGAATCGTTTCTGGCGGCTTGAGTTTTGGAGAAATCCAGCAAAATTTTCAATTGCCTAGCTTGGGTGGCCAGGGACGGCAAGGGCGAATGGCTGCAAAGAGAGGCCATTTTCCAGGGAAAAAAGAAGTCATTTCCCCAGGGTCTGGGCATCAGATGAAAGCTGGCTTTTGGGGCTCTGAGGACTTGCATTGGCCTGGTTTTGACCACTTTAGTTTTGGAGAAATCTAGAAATATTTTCAATTGTCTAGCTTGGGTGGACCGAGTCGTCCAGGGTGTGTGGCCCCCAAAAGAGGCCATTTTCCAGGGGAAACAGGTGTCTTTTCCCTAGGATCTGGGCATCAGATGAAAGCTGGCATTTGGGGCTCTGAGCACCTGCATTGGCCTGGTTTCTGACCACTTGAATTTTGGTGAGAGCCAGCAAAATTTTCAATTGTCTAGCTTAGGTGGCCAGTGTGGGCCTTGGCAAATGGCCTCAAACAGAGGCTATTTTCCCGGGAATATAGAGGTCATTTCCCCAGGGTCTGGGCATCAGATGAAAGCTGGCTTTTGGGGCTCTGAGCACCTGCATTGGCCTGGTTTCTGACCACTTGAATTTTGGAGAAAGCCAGCAAAATTTTCAATTGTCTAGCTTAGATGGCCAGTGTGGGCCTTGGCAAATGGCCTCAAACAGAGGCTATTTTCCGGGGAATATAGAGGTCATTTCCCCAGGGTCTGGGCATCAGATGAAAGCTGGCATTTGGGGCTCTGAGGACTTGCATTGGCCTGGTTATGACCACTTTAGTTTTGGAGAAATGCAGCAATATTTTCAATTGTCTAGCTTGGGTGGACCGAGTCTTCCAGGGTGTGTGGCCCCAAAAAGAGGCCATTTTCCAGGGGAAACAGGTGTCATTTCCCCAGGATCTGGGCATCAGATGAAAGCTGGCATTTGGGGCTCTGAGGACTTGCATTGGCCTGGTTTTGACCACTTTAGTTTTGGAGAAATCCAGCAACATTTTCAATTCTCTAGCTTGGGTGGCCAGGGTAGGCCAGGGCGAATGGCCACAAACAGAGGCCATTTTCCAGGGGAAAATGAAGTCATTTCCCCAGGGTCTGGGCATCAGATGAAAGCTGGCATTTGGGGCTCTGAGCACTTTCCTTGTCCTCGTTTCTGGCAGCTGTCATTTAGGAGAAATCCAACATTGTTTGCAAATTTCAAGCTTGGGTGGCCAGGGTTGGCCAGAGCAAGTGACCACAAACAGAGGCCATTTTCCAGGGGAAACACAAGTCATTTCCCCAGGGTCTGGGCATCTGATGAAAGCTGGCATTTGGGGCTCTGAGGACTTGCCTTGTCCTCGTTTCTGGCAACTGTCATTTAGGAGAAATCCAGCATTGTTTGCAAATTTCAAGCTTGGGTGTGCAGGGTTGGCCAGGGCAAGTGGCCACGAACAGAGGCCATTTTTCAGGAGACACAGGAGTATATTCCCCAGGGTCTGGGCATCAGATGAAAGCTAGCATTTGGGGCTCTGGGCACCTGCATTGGCCTGGTTTCTGACCACTTTAGTTTTGGACAAATCCAGCAACATTTTCAATTGTCTAGCTTGGGTGGACCGAGTCGTCCAGGGCGTGTGGCCCCCAAAAGAGGCCATTTTCCAGGGGAAACAGGTGTCTTTTCCCTAGGATCTGGGCATGAGATGAAAGCTGGCATTTGGGGCTCTGAGGACTTGCATTGGCCTGGTTTTGACCACTTAATTTTGTAGAAATCCAGCAACATTTTCAATTCTCTAGCTTGGGTGGCCAGGGTAGGCCAGGGCGAATGGCCACAAACAGAGGCCATTTTCCAGGGGAAACAGAAGTCATTTCCCCAGGGTCTGGGCATCAGATGAAAGCTGGCATTTGGGGCTCTGGGGACTTGCGTTGGCCTGGTCATGACCACTTTAGTTTTGGAGAAATCCAGCAACATTTTCAATTCCCTAGCTTGGGTGGCCAGGGTAGGCCAGGGCGAATGGCCACAAACAGAGGCCATTTTCCAGGGGAAACAGAAGTCATTTCCCCAGGGTCTGGGTATCAGATGAAAGCTGGCATTTGGGGCTCTGGGCACTTGCCTTGTCCTCGTTTCTGGCAGCTGTCATTTAGGAGAAATCCAGCATTGTTTGCCAATTTCAACCTTGGGTGTCCTGGGTTGGCCAGGGCGAGTGGCCACGAACAGAGGCCATTTTCCAGAGAAAAAAGAAGTCATTTCCCCAGGGTCTGGGCATCAGATGAAAGCTGGCTTTTGGGGCTCTGAGCACTTTCCTTGGAATCGTTTCTGGCGGCTTGAGTTTTGGAGAAATCCAGCAAAATTTTCAATTGTCTCGCTTCGGTGGCCAGGGTTGGCCAGGGCAAGTGACCACAAACAGAGGCCATTTTCCAGGGGAAACACAAGTCATTTCCCCAGGGTCTGGGCATCTTATGAAAGCTGGCATTTGGGGCTCTGAGCACCTGCATTGGCCTGGTTTCTGACCACTTTAGTTTTGGAGAAATCCCGCAAAATTTTCAATTGTCTGGCTTGGGTGTCCAGGGTCGGCCAGTGCGAGTGGCCCCAAACAGAGGCCATTTTCCAGGGGAAACAGGTGTCATTTCCCCAGTGACTGGTCATCAGATGAAAGCTGGCGTTTGGGGCTCTGAGCACTTGCATTTGCCTCGTTTCTGGCAGCTTGAGTTTTCGAGAATTGCCACAAAATTTGCAAATGTTTGGTTTGGGTGTCCAGGGTGGGCCAGGGCGAGTGGCCGCAAACAGAGGCCATTTTCCCGAGAAAAAAGAAGTCATTTCCCCAGTGACAGGGCATCAGATGAATGCTGGCGTTTGGGGCTCTGAGCACGTGCATTGGCCTGGTTTCTGACCACGTTAGTTTTGGAGAAAGCCAGCAAAATTTGCAAGTGTCTAGCTTGGGTGGCCCGGGTCAGCCAGGGGATGTGGCCTCAAACAGAGGCCATTTTCCAGGGAAAAAAGAAGTCATTTCCGCAGGATCTGGGTATCAGATGAAAGCTGGCGTTTGGGGCTCTGAGCACTTTCCTTGGAATCGTTTCTGGCGGCTTGAGTTTTGGAGAAATCCAGCAAAATTTTCAATTGCCTAGCTTGGGTGGCCAGGGACGGCAAGGGCGAATGGCTGCAAACAGAGGCCATTTTCCAGGGAAAAAAGAAGTCATTTCCCCAGGGTCTGGGCATCAGATGAAAGCTGGCATCTGGGACTCTGAGGACTTGCATTGGCCTGGTTTCTGACCAATTTAGTTTTGGAGAAAGCCAGCATAATTTGGAAGTGCCTAGCATGAGTTGCATGTGTTGTCCAGGGTGTGTGGCCCCAAACACCGGCCATTTTCCAGGGGAAACAGGTGTCATTTCCCCAGGGTCTGGGCATCAGATGAAAGCTGGCTTTTCGGGCTCTGAGCACGTGCATTGGCCTGGTTTCTGACCACTTGAATTTTGGAGAAAGCCAGCAAAATTTTCAATTGTCTAGCTTGGGTGGCCGGTGTGGGCCTTGGCAAATGGCCTCAAACAGAGGCTATTTTCCGGGGAATATAGAGGTCATTTCCCGAGGGTCTGGGCATCAGATGAAAGCTGGCATTTGGGGCTCTGAGGACGTGCATTGGCCTGGTTTTGACCACTTTAGTTTTGGAGAAATCTAGAAATATTTTCAATTGTCTAGCTTGGGTGGACCGAGTCGTCCAGGGCGTGTGGCCCCCAAAAGAGGCCATTTTCCAGGGGAAACAGGTGTCTTTTCCCTAGGATCTGGGCATCAGATGAAAGCTGGCATTTGGGGCTCTGAGGACTTGCATTGGCCTGGTTTTGACCACTTAATTTTGGAGAAATCCAGCAACATTTTCAATTCTCTAGCTTGGGTGGCCAGGGTCGGCCAGTGCAAATGGCCCCAAACAGAGGCCATTTTCCAGGGGAAAAAGAAGTCATTTCCCCAGGGTCTGGGCATCAGATGAAAGCTGGCTTTTGGGGCTCTGAGCACGCGCATTGGCCTGGTTTCTGACCACTTGAATTTTGGAGAAAGACAGCAAAATTTTCAATTGTCTAGCTTAGGTGGCCAGTGTGGGCCTTGGCAAATGGCCTCAAACAGAGGTGATTTTCCGGGGAATATAGAGGGCATTTCCCCAGGCTCTTGGCATCAGATGAAAGCTGGCTTTTGGGGCTCTGAGCACCTGCATTGGCCTGGTTTCTGACCACTTGAATTTTGGAGAAAGCCAGCAAAATTTTCAATTGTCTAGCTTAGGTGGCCAGTGTGGGCCTTGGCAAATGGCCTCAAACAGAGGCTATTTTCCGGGGAATATAGAGGTCATTTCCCGAGGGTCTGGGCATCAGATGAAAGCTGGCATTTGGGGCTCTGAGGACTTGCCTTGTCCTCGTTTCTGGCAGCTGTCATTTAGGAGAAATCCAGCATTGTTTCCTAATTTCAACCTTGGGTGTCCAGGGTTGGCCAGGGCGAGTGGCCACGAACAGAGGCCATTTTCCAGAGAAAAAAGAAGTCATTTCCCCAGGGTCTGGGCATCAGATGAAAGCTGGCTTTTGGGGCTCTGAGCACTTTCCTTGGAATCGTTTCTGGTGGCTTGAGTTTTGGAGAAATCCAGCAAAATTTTCAATTGTCTAGCTTCGGTGGCCAGGGTTGGCCAGGGCAAGTGACCACAAACAGAGGCCATTTTCCAGGGGAAACACAAGTCATTTCCCCAGGGTCTGGGCATCAGATGAAAGCTGGCGTTTGGGGCTCTGAGTACGTGCATTGGCCTGGTTTCTGACCACTTCAGTTTTGGAGAAAGCCAGCAAAATTTGCAAGTGTCTAGCTTGGGTGGCCCGGGTCAGCCAGGGCATCTGGCCTCAAACAGATGCCATTTTCCAGGGAAAAAAGAAGTCATTTCCGCAGGATCTGGGTATCAGATGAAAGCTGGCTTTTGGGGCTCTGAGCACGTGCATTGGCCTGGTTTCTGACCACTTGAATTTTGTAGAAAGCCAGCAAAATTTTCAATTGTCTAGCTTGGGTGGCCAGGGTGGGCCAGGGCGAATGGCCGCAAACAGAGGCCATTTTCCAGGGAAAAAAGAAGTCATTTCCCCAGGGTCTGGGCATCAGATGAAAGCTGGCTTTTGGGGTTCTGAGCACGTGCATTGGCCTGGTTTCTGACCACTTTAGTTTTGGAGAAAGACAGCAAAATTTTCAAGTGCCTAGCGTGGGTGGCCTGTGTCGTCCAGGGTGTGTGGCCCCAAACAGAGGCCATTTTTCAGGAGACACAGGAGTAATTTCCCCAGGGTGTGGGCATCAGATGAAAGCTGGCATTTGGGGCTCTGGGCACCTGCATTGGCCTGTTTTCTGACCACTTTAGTTTTGGAGAAATCCAGCAACATTTTCAATTGTCTAGCTTGGGTGGCCAGGGTCGGCCAGTGCGAGTGGCCCCAAACAGAGGCCATTTTCCAGAGGACACAGGTGTCATTTCCCCAGTGACTGGGCATCAGATGAAAGCTGGCGTTTGGGGCTCTGAGCACGTGCATTGGCCTGGTTTCTGACCACTTTTGTTTTGGAGAAAGCCAGCAAAATTTGCAAGTGTCTAGCTTGGGTGGCCAGGGTCGGCCAGGGCGAATGGCTTCAAAGGGAGGCCATTTTCCAGGGAAAAAAGAAGTCATTTCCCCAGGGTCTGGGCATCAGATGAAAGCTGGCGTCTGGGACTCTGAGGACTTGCATTGGCCTGGTTTCTGACCACTTTAGTTTTGGAGAAAGCCAGCATAATTTGGAAGTGCCTAGCATGAGTGGCCTGTGTCGTCCAGGGTGTGTGGCCCCAAACACAGGCCATTTTCCAGGGGAAACAGGTGTCATTTCCCCAGGGTCTGGGCATCAGATGAAAGCTGGCTTTTGGGGCTCTGAGCACGCGCATTGGCCTGGTTTCTGACCACTTGAATTTTGGAGAAAGACAGCAAAATTTTCAATTGTCTAGCTTAGGTGGCCAGTGTGGGCCTTGGCAAATGGCCTCAAACAGAGGTGATTTTCCGGGGAATATAGAGGGCATTTCCCCAGGCTCTTGGCATCAGATGAAAGCTGGCTTTTGGGGCTCTGAGCACCTGCATTGGCCTGGTTTCTGACCACTTGAATTTTGGAGAAAGCCAGCAAAATTTTCAATTGTCTAGCTTAGGTGGCCAGTGTGGGCCTTGGCAAATGGCCTCAAACAGAGGCGATTTTCCGGGGAATATAGAGGTCATTTCCCCAGGGTCTGGGCATCTAATGAAAGCTGGCATTTGGGGCTCTGAGGACTTGCCTTGTCCTCGTTTCTGGCAGCTTTTATTTTGGAGTAATCCAGCATTGTTTGCAAATTTCAAGCTTGGGTGTCCAGGGTTGGCCAGGGCGAGTGGCCACGAACAGAGGCCATTTTCTTGAGAAAAAAGAAGTCATTTCCCCAGTGACTGGGCATCAGATGAAAGCTGGCGTTTGGGGCTCTGAGCACGTGCATTGGCCTTGTTTCTGGTGGCTTGAGTTTTGGAGAAATCCAGCAACATTTTCAATTGTCTAGCGTGGGTGGCCAGGGTCGGCCAGGGCGAATGGCTGCAAAGGGAGGCCATTTTCCAGGGAAAACAGAAGTCATTTCCCAAGTGACAGGGCATCAGATGAAAGCTGGCATTTGGGGCTCTGAGGACTTGCGTTGGCCTGGTTTTGACCACTTTAGTTTTGGAGAAATAAAGCAACATTTTCAAAAGTCTAGCTTGGGTGGCCAGGGTTGGCCAGGGCAAGTGGCCACAAACAGAGGCCATTTTACAGGGGAAACAGAAGTCAGTTCCCCAGGGTCTGGGTATCAGATGAAAGCTGGCATTTGGGGCTCTGAGGACTTGCCTTGTCCTCGTTTCTGGCGGCTTGAGTTTTGGAGAAATCTTGCAAAATTTTCAATTGTCTAGGTTCGGTGTCCAGGGTTGGCCAGGGCAAGTGACCACAAACAGAGGCCATTTTCCAGGGGAAAAACAAGTCATTTCCCCAGGGTCTGGGCATCTGATGAAAGCTGGCATTTGGGGCTCTGAGGACATGCATTGGCCTGGTTTCTGACCACTTTAGTTTTGGAGAAATCCAGCAACATTTTCAATTGTCTGGCTTGGGTGGCCCGGGTCAGCCAGTGCGAGTGGCCGCAAACAGAGGCCATTTTCCAGAGGACACAGGTGTCATTTCCCCAGAATCGGGTCATCAGATGAAAGCTGGCATTTGGGGCTCTGAGCACTTGCATTTGCTTCGTTTCTGGCAGCTTGAGTTTTCGAGAATTACCACAAAATTTGCAAATGTTTGGTTTGGGTGTCCAGGGTGGGCCAGTGCGAGTGGCCGCAAACAGAGGCCATTTTCCCGAGAAAAAATAAGTCATTTCCCCAGTGACAGGGCATCAGATGAAAGCTGGCGTTTGGGGCTCTGAACACGTGCATTGGCCTGGTTTCTGACCACTTTTGTTTTGGAGAAAGCCAGCAAAATTTGCAAGTGTCTAACTTGGGTGGCCAGGGTTGGCCAGTGTGTGTGGCCTCAAACAGAGGCCAGTTTCCAGGGAAAAAAGAAGTCATTTCCCCAGGGTCTGGGCATCAGATGAAAGCTGGCTTTTGGGGCTCAGAGCACTTTCCTTGGCCTCGTTTCTGGTGGCTTGAGTTTTGGAGAAAGCCAGCAACATTTTCAATTGTCTAGCTTGGGTGGCCAGTGTGGGCCTTGGCAAATGGCCTCAAACAGAGGCTATTTTCCGGGGAATATAGAGGTCATTTCCCCACGGTCTGGGCATCAGATGAAAGCTGGCATTTGGGGCTCTGAGGACGTGCATTGGCCTGGTTTTGACCACATTAGTTTTGGAGAAATCTAGAAATATTTTCAATTGTCTAGCTTGGGTGGACCGAGTCGTCCAGGGCGTGTGGCCCCCAAAAGAGGCCATTTTCCAGGGGAAACAGGTGTCTTTTCCCTAGGATCTGGGCATCAGATGAAAGCTGGCATTTGGGGCTCTGAGGACTTGCATTGGCCTGGTTTTGACCACTTAATTTTGGAGAAATCCAGCAACATTTTCAATTCTCTAGCTTGGGTGGCCAGGGTCGGCCAGTGCAAATGGCCCCAAACAGAGGCCATTTTCCAGGGGAAACAGGTGTCATTTCCCCAGGGTCTGGGCATCAGATGAAAGCTGGCATTTGGGGCTCTGAGGACTTGCCTTGTCCTCGTTTCTGGCAGCTGTCATTTAGGAGAAATCCAGCATTGTTTCCTAATTTCAACCTTGGGTGTCCAGGGTTGGCCAGGGCGAGTGGCCACGAACAGAGGCCATTTTCCAGAGAAAAAAGAAGTCATTTCCCCAGGGTCTGGGCATCAGATGAAAGCTGGCTTTTGGGGCTCTGAGCACTTTCCTTGGAATCGTTTCTGGTGGCTTGAGTTTTGGAGAAATCCAGCAAAATTTTCAATTGTCTAGCTTCGGTGGCCAGGGTTGGCCAGGGCAAGTGACCACAAACAGAGGCCATTTTCCAGGGGAAACACAAGTCATTTCCCCAGGGTCTGGGCATCAGATGAAAGCTGGCGTTTGGGGCTCTGAGTACGTGCATTGGCCTGGTTTCTGACCACTTCAGTTTTGGAGAAAGCCAGCAAAATTTGCAAGTGTCTAGCTTGGGTGGCCCGGGTCAGCCAGGGCATCTGGCCTCAAACAGATGCCATTTTCCAGGGAAAAAAGAAGTCATTTCCGCAGGATCTGGGTATCAGATGAAAGCTGGCTTTTGGGGCTCTGAGCACGTGCATTGGCCTGGTTTCTGACCACTTTAGTTTTGGAGAAAGACAGCAAAATTTTCAAGTGCCTAGCGTGGGTGGCCTGTGTCGTCCAGGGTGTGTGGCCCCAAACAGAGGCCATTTTTCAGGAGACACAGGAGTAATTTCCCAGGGTGTGGGCATCAGATGAAAGCTGGCATTTGGGGCTCTGGGCACCTGCATTGGCCTGTTTTCTGACCACTTTAGTTTTGGAGAAATCCAGCAACATTTTCAATTGTCTAGCTTGGGTGGCCAGGGTCGGCCAGTGCGAGTGGCCCCAAACAGAGGCCATTTTCCAGAGGACACAGGTGTCATTTCCCCAGTGACTGGGCATCAGATGAAAGCTGGCGTTTGGGGCTCTGAGCATGTGCATTGGCCTGGTTTCTGACCACTTTTCTTTTGGAGAAAGCCAGCAAAATTTGCAAGTGTCTAGCTTGGGTGGCCAGGGTCGGCCAGGGCGAATGGCTTCAAAGGGAGGCCATTTTCCAGGGAAAAAAGAAGTCATTTCCCCAGGGTCTGGGCATCAGATGAAAGCTGGCGTCTGGGACTCTGAGGACTTGCATTGGCCTGGTTTCTGACCAATTTAGTTTTGGAGAAAGCCAGCATAATTTGGAAGTGCCTAGCATGAGTGGCCTGTGTCGTCCAGGGTGTGTGGCCCCAAACACAGGCCATTTTCCAGGGGAAACAGGTGTCATTTCCCCAGGGTCTGGGCATCAGATGAAAGCTGGCTTTTGGGGCTCTGAGCACGTGCATTGGCCTGGTTTCTGACCACTTGAATTTTGGAGAAAGACAGCAAAATTTTCAATTGTCTAGCTTAGGTAGCCATTGTGGGCCTTGGCAAATGGCCTCAAACAGAGGCGATTTTCCGGGGAATATAGAGGGCATTTCCCCAGGCTCTTGGCATCAGTTGAAAGCTGGCTTTTGGGGCTCTGAGCACCTGCATTGGCCTGGTTTCTGACCACTTGAATTTTGGAGAAAGCCAGCAAAATTTTCAATTGTCTAGCTTAGGTGGCCAGTGTGGGCCTTGGCAAATGGCCTCAAACAGAGGCTATTTTCCGGGGAATATAGAGGTCATTTCCCCAGGGTCTGGGCATCAAATGAAAGCTGGCATTTGGCGCTCTGAGGACTTGCCTTGTCCTCGTTTCTGGCAGCTTTTATTTTGGAGTAATCCAGCATTGTTTGCAAATTTCAAGCTTGGGTGTCCAGGGTTGGCCAGGGCGAGTGGCCACGAACAGAGGCCATTTTCTTGAGAAAAAAGAAGTCATTTCCCCAGTGACTGGGCATCAGATGAAAGCTGGCGTTTGGGGCTCTGAGCACGTGCATTGGCCTTGTTTCTGGTGGCTTGAGTTTTGGAGAAATCCAGCAACATTTTCAATTGTCTAGCGTGGGTGGCCAGGGTCGGCCAGGGCGAATGGCTGCAAAGGGAGGCCATTTTCCAGGGAAAACAGAAGTCATTTCCCAAGTGACAGGGCATCAGATGAAAGCTGGCATTTGGGGCGCTGAGGACTTGCGTTGGCCTGGTTTTGACCACTTTAGTTTTGGAGAAATAAAGCAACATTTTCAAAAGTCTAGCTTGGGTGGCCAGGGTTGGCCAGGGCAAGTGGCCACAAACAGAGGCCATTTTACAGGGGAAACAGAAGTCAGTTCCCCAGGGTCTGGGTATCAGATGAAAGCTGGCATTTGGGGCTCTGAGGACTTGCCTTGTCCTCGTTTCTGGCGGCTGGAGTTTTGGAGAAATCTTGCAAAATTTTCAATTGTCTAGGTTCGGTGTCCAGGGTTGGCCAGGGCAAGTGACCACAAACAGAGGCCATTTTCCAGGGGAAAAACAAGTCATTTCCCCAGGGTCTGGGCATCTGATGAAAGCTGGCATTTGGGGCTCTGAGGACATGCATTGGCCTGGTTTCTGACCACTTTAGTTTTGGAGAAATCCAGCAACATTTTCAATTGTCTGGCTTGGGTGGCCCGGGTCAGCCAGTGCGAGTGGCCGCAAACAGAGGCCATTTTCCAGAGGACACAGGTGTCATTTCCCCAGAATCGGGTCATCAGATGAAAGCTGGCATTTGGGGCTCTGAGCACTTGCATTTGCTTCGTTTCTGGCAGTTTGAGTTTTCGAGAATTACCACAAAATTTGCAAATGTTTGGTTTGGGTGTCCAGGGTGGGCCAGGGCGAGGGGCCGCAAACAGAGGACATTTTCCCGAGAAAAAATAAGTCATTTCCCCAGTGACAGGGCATCAGATGAAAGCTGGCGTTTGGGGCTCTGAACACGTGCATTGGCCTGGTTTCTGACCACTTTTGTTTTGGAGAAAGCCAGCAAAATTTGCAAGTGTCTAACTTGGGTGGCCAGGGTTGGCCAGTGCGTGTGGCCTCAAACAGAGGCCAGTTTCCAGGGAAAAAAGAAGTCATTTCCCCAGGGTCTGGGCATCAGATGAAAGCTGGCTTTTGGGGCTCAGAGCACTTTCCTTGGCCTCGTTTCTGGTGGCTTGAGTTTTGGAGAAAGCCAGCAACATTTTCAATTGTCTAGCTTGGGTGGCCAGTGTGGGCCTTGGCAAATGGCCTCAAACAGAGGCTATTTTCCGGGGAATATAGAGGTCATTTCCCCACGGTCTGGGCATCAGATGAAAGCCGGCTTTTGGGGCTCTGAGCACTTTCCTTGGCCTCGTTTCTGGCGGCTTGAGTTTTGGAGAAATCCAGCAAAATTTTCAATTGTCTAGCTTGGGTGGCCAGGGTGGGCCAGGGCGAATGGCTGCAAAGAGAGGCCAGTTTCCAGGGAAAAAGGAAGTCATTTCCCCAGGGTCTGGGCATCAGGTGAAAGCTGGCGTTCGGGGCTCCGAACACGTGCATTGGCCTGGTTTCTGACCACTTTTGTTTTGGAGAAAGCCAGCAAAATTTGCAAGTGTCTAACTTGGGTGGCCCGGGTCGTCCAATGCGTTTGGCCTCAAACAGAGGCCATTTTCCAGGGAAAAAAGAAGTCATTTCCCCAGGGTCTGGGCATCAGATGAAAGCTGGCTTTTGGGGCTCAGAGCACTTTCCTTGGCCTCGTTTCTGGTGGCTTGAGTTTTGGAGAAATCCAGCAACATTTTCAATTGTCTAGCTTGGGTGGCCAGGGTCGTCCAGGGCGAATGGCTGCAAAGGGAGGCCATTTTCCAGGGAAAAAAGAAGTCATTTCCCCAGGGTCTGGGCATCAGATGAAAGCTGGCGTCTGGGACTCTGAGGACTTGCATTGGGCTGGTTTCTGAGCAATTTAGTTTTGGAGAAAGCCAGCATAATTTGGAAGTGCCTAGCATGCGTGGCCTGTGTCGTCCAGGGTGTGTGGCCCCAAACACAGGCCATTTTCCAGGGGAAACAGGTGTCATTTCCCCAGGGTCTGGGCATCAGATGAAAGCTGGCTTTTGAGGCTCTGAGCACCTGCATTGGCCGGGTTTCTGACCACTTGAATTTTGGAGAAAGCCAGCAAAATTTTCAATTGTCTAGCTTAGGTGGCCAGGGTAGGCCAGGGCGAATGGCCACAAACAGAGGCCATTTTCCAGGGGAAACAGAAGTCATTTCCCCAGTGACAGGGCATCAGATGAAACCTGCCTTTTGGGGCTCTGAGCACTTTCCTTGGAATCGTTT
The DNA here is from genome assembly GCF_036417665.1 of Passer domesticus. NCBI lineage: Eukaryota > Metazoa > Chordata > Aves > Passeriformes > Passeridae > Passer > Passer domesticus. The sequence continues at coordinate 5,016,647 of NC_087511.1, forward strand.
CTGGTGGCTTGAGTTTTGGAGAAATCCAGCCAAATTTTCAATTGTCTAGCTTCGGTGGCCAGGGTTGGCCAGGGCAAGTGACCACAAACAGAGGCCATTTTCCAGGGGAAACACAAGTCATTTCCCCAGGGTCTGGGCATCTGATGAAAGCTGGCATTCGCGGCTCTGAGCACGTGCATTGGCCTGGTTTTGACCACTTTAGTTTTGGAGAAATCCAGCAATATTTTCAAAAGTCTAGCTTGGGTGGCCAGGGTTGGCCAGGGCGAATGGCCACAAACAGAGGCCATTTTCCAGGGGAAACAGAAGTCATTTCCCCAGGGTCTAGGTATCAGATGAAAGCTGGCATTTGGGGCTCTGAGGACTTGCCTTGTCCTCGTTTCTGGCAGCTTTCATTTTGGAGAAATCCAGCATTGTTTGCAAATTTCAAGCTTGGGTGTGCAGGGTTGGCCAGGGCGAGTGGCCGCAAACAGAGGCCAATTTCACGAGAAAAAAGAAGTCATTTCCCCAGGGTCTGGGCATCAGATGAAAGCTTTCATTTGGGGCTCTGGGCACCTGCATTGGCCTGGTTTCTGACCTCTTTAGTTTTGGAGAAATCCCGCAACATTTTCAATTGTCTAACTTGGGTGGCCAGGTCGGCCAGTGCGAGTGGCCCCAAACAGAGGCCATTTTCCAGAGGACACAGGTGTCATTTCCCCAGTGACTGGGCATCAGATGAAAGCTGGCATTTGGGGCTCTGAGCACGTGCATTGGCCTGGTTTCTGACCACTTTTGTTTTGGATAAAGCCAGCAAAATTTGCAAGTGTCTAACTTGGGTGGCCAGGGTTGGCCAGTGCGTGTGGCCTCAAACAGAGGCCAGTTTCCAGGGAAAAATAAATCATTTCCCCAGGGTCTGGGCATCAGATGAAAGCTGGCATTTGGGGCTCTGAGGACTTGCATTGGCCTGGTTTCTGACCAATTTAGTTTTGGAGAAAGCCAGCATAATTTGGAAGTGCCTAGCATGAGTGGCCTGTGTCGTCCAGGGTGTGTGGCCCCAAACACAGGCCATTTTCAAGGGGAAACAGAAGTCATTTCCCCAGGGTCTGGGCATCAGATGAAAGCTGGCATTTGGGGCTCTGAGCACGTGCATTGGCCTGGTTTCTGACCAATTTAGTTTTGGAGAAATCCAGCAACATTTTCAATTCTCTAGCTTGGGTGGCCAGGGTAGGCCAGGGCGAATGGCCACAAACAGAGGCCATTTTCCAGGGGAAACAGAAGTCATTTCCCCAGGCTCTGGGCATCAGATGAAAGCTGGCTTTTGGGGCTCTGTGCACTTTCCTTGGAATCGTTTTTGGCGGCTTGAGTTTTGGAGAAATCCAGCAAAATTTTCAATTTTCTCGCTTCGGTGGCCAGGGTTGGCCAGGGCAAGTGACCACAAACAGAGGCCATTTTTCAGGGGAAACACAAGTCATTTCCCCAGGGTCTGGGCATCTGATGAAAGCTGGCATTCGCGGCTCTGAGCACGTGCATTGGCCTGGTTTCTGACCACTTTAGTTTTGGAGAAATCCAGCAAAATTTTCAATTGTCTGGCTTGGGTGGCCAGGGTCGGACATTGCGGGTGGCCCCAAACAGAGGCCATTTTCCATGGGAAACAGAAGTCATTTCCCCAGGGTCTGGGCATCAGATGAAAGCTGGCATTTGGGGCTCTGAGCACGTGCATTGGCCTGGTTTTGACCACTTTAGTTTTGGAGAAATCCAGCAACATTTTCAAAAGTCTAGCTTGGGTGGCCAGGGTTGGCCAGGGCAAGTGGCCACAAACAGAGGCCATTTTCCATGGGAAACAGAAGTCATTTCCCCAGGGTCTGGGCATCAGATGAAAGCTGGCATTTGGGGCTCTGAGGACTTGCGTTGGCCTGGTTTTGACCACTTTAGTTTTGGAGAAATCCAGCAACATTTTCAAAAGTCTAGCTTGGGTGGCCAGGGTTGGCCAGGGCAAGTGGCCACAAACAGAGGCAATTTTCCAGGGGAAACAGAAGTCATTTCCCCAGGGTCTGGGCATCAGATGAAAGCTGGCATTTGGGGCTCTGAGGACTTGCGTTGGCCTGGTTTTGACCACTTTAGTTTTGGAGAAATCCAGCAACATTTTCAAAAGTCTAGCTTGGGTGGCCAGGGTTGGCCAGGGCAAGTGGCCACAAACAGAGGCCATTTTCCAGGGGAAACAGAAGTCATTTCCCCAGGGTCTGGGCATCAGATGAAAGCTGGCGTTTGGGGCTCTGAGGACTTGCATTGGCCTGGTTTCTGACCAATTTAGTTTTGGAGAAAGCCAGCATAATTTGGAAGTGCCTAGCATGAGTGGCCTGTGTCGTCCAGGGTGTGTGGCCCCAAACACAGGCCATTTTCAAGGGGAAACAGAAGTCATTTCCCCAGGGTCTGGGCATCAGATGAAAGCTGGCATTTGGGGCTCTGAGGACTTGCATTGGCCTGGTTTTGACCACTTTAATTTTGGAGAAATCCAGCAACATTTTCAAAAGTCTAGCTTGGGTGGCCAGGGTTGGCCAGGGCAAGTGGCCACAAACAGAGGCCATTTTCCAGGGGAAACAGAAGTCATTTCCCCAGGGTCTGGGTATCTGATGAAAGCTGGCATTCGCGGCTCTGAGCACGTGCATTGGCCTCGTTTCTGACCACTTTAGTTTTGGAGAAAGCCAGCAAAATTTGCAAGTGTCTAACTTGGGTGGCCCGGGTCGTCCAATGCGTTTGGCCTCAAACAGAGGCCATTTTCCAGGGAAAAAAGAAGTCATTTCCCCAGGGTCTGGGCATCAGATGAAAGCTGGCTTTTGGGGCTCAGAGCACTTTCCTTGGCCTCGTTTCTGGTGGCTTGAGTTTTGGAGAAATCCAGCAACATTTTCAATTGTCTAGCTTGGGTGGCCAGGGTCGTCCAGGGCGAATGGCTGCAAAGAGAGGCCATTTTCCAGGGAAAAAAGAAGTCATTTCCCCAGGGTCTGGGCATCAGATGAAAGCTGGCGTCTGGGACTCTGAGGACTTGCATTGGGCTGGTTTCTGAGCAATTTAGTTTTGGAGAAAGCCAGCATAATTTGGAAATGCCTAGCATGCGTGGCCTGTGTCGTCCAGGGTGTGTGGCCCCAAACACAGGCCATTTTCCAGGGGAAACAGGTGTCATTTCCCCAGGGTCTGGGCATCAGATGAAAGCTGGCTTTTGAGGCTCTGAGCACCTGCATTGGCCGGGTTTCTGACCACTTGAATTTTGGAGAAAGCCAGCAAAATTTTCAATTGTCTAGCTTAGGTGGCCAGGGTAGGCCAGGGCGAATGGCCACAAACAGAGGCCATTTTCCAGGGGAAACAGAAGTCATTTCCCCAGTGACAGGGCATCAGATGAAACCTGCCTTTTGGGGCTCTGAGCACTTTCCTTGGAATCGTTTCTGGTGGCTTGAGTTTTGGAGAAATCCAGCAAAATTTTCAATTGTCTCGCTTCGGTGGCCAGGGTTGGCCAGGGCAAGTGACCACAAACAGAGGCCATTTTCCAGGGGAAACACAAGTCATTTCCCCAGGGTCTGGGCATCTGATGAAAGCTGGCATTCGCGGCTCTGAGCACGTGCATTGGCCTGGTTTTGACCACTTTAGTTTTGGAGAAATCCAGCAATATTTTCAAAAGTCTAGCTTGGGTGGCCAGGGTTGGCCAGGGCGAATGGCCACAAACAGAGGCCATTTTCCAGGGGAAACAGAAGTCATTTCCCCAGGGTCTAGGTATCAGATGAAAGCTGGCATTTGGGGCTCTGAGGACTTGCCTTGTCCTCGTTTCTGGCAACTGTCATTTAGGAGAAATCCAGCATTGTTTGCAAATTTCAAGCTTGGGTGTGCAGGGTTGGCCAGGGCGAGTGGCCGCAAACAGAGGCCAATTTCACGAGAAAAAAGAAGTCATTTCCCCAGGGTCTGGGCATCAGATGAAAGTTTTCATTTGGGGCTCTGGGCACCTGCATTGGCCTGGTTTCTGACCTCTTTAGTTTTGGAGAAATCCCGCAACATTTTCAATTGTCTAACTTGGGTGGCCAGGTCGGCCAGTGCGAGTGGCCCCAAACAGAGGCCATTTTCCAGAGGACACAGGTGTCATTTCCCCAGTGACTGGGCATCAGATGAAAGCTGGCATTTGGGGCTCTGAGCACGTGCATTGGCCTGGTTTCTGACCACTTTTGTTTTGGAGAAAGCCAGCAAAATTTGCAAGTGTCTAACTTGGGTGGCCAGGGTTGGCCAGTGCGTGTGGCCTCAAACAGAGGCCAGTTTCCAGGGAAAAATAAATCATTTCCCCAGGGTCTGGGCATCAGATGAAAGCTGGCATTTGGGGCTCTGAGGACTTGCATTGGCCTGGTTTCTGACCAATTTAGTTTTGGAGAAAGCCAGCATAATTTGGAAGTGCCTAGCATGAGTGGCCTGTGTCGTCCAGGGTGTGTGGCCCCAAACACAGGCCATTTTCAAGGGGAAACAGAAGTCATTTCCCCAGGGTCTGGGCATCAGATGAAAGCTGGCATTTGGGGCTCTGAGCACGTGCATTGGCCTGGTTTCTGACCAATTTAGTTTTGGAGAAATCCAGCAACATTTTCAATTCTCTAGCTTGGGTGGCCAGGGTAGGCCAGGGCGAATGGCCACAAACAGAGGCCATTTTCCAGGGGAAACAGAAGTCATTTCCCCAGGCTCTGGGCATCAGATGAAAGCTGGCTTTTGGGGCTCTGTGCACTTTCCTTGGAATCGTTTTTGGCGGCTTGAGTTTTGGAGAAATCCAGCAAAATTTTCAATTTTCTCGCTTCGGTGGCCAGGGTTGGCCAGGGCAAGTGACCACAAACAGAGGCCATTTTCCAGGGGAAACACAAGTCATTTCCCCAGGGTCTGGGCATCTGATGAAAGCTGGCATTCGCGGCTCTGAGCACGTGCATTGGCCTGGTTTCTGACCACTTTAGTTTTGGAGAAATCCAGCAAAATTTTCAATTGTCTGGCTTGGGTGGCCAGGGTCGGACAGTGCGAGTGGCCCCAAACAGAGGCCATTTTCCATGGGAAACAGAAGTCATTTCCCCAGGGTCTGGGCATCAGATGAAAGCTGGCATTTGGGGCTCTGAGCACGTTCATTGGCCTGGTTTTGACCACTTTAGTTTTGGAGAAATCCAGCAACATTTTCAAAAGTCTAGCTTGGGTGGCCAGGGTTGGCCAGGGCAAGTGGCCACAAACAGAGGCCATTTTCCATGGGATACAGAAGTCATTTCCCCAGGGTCTGGGCATCAGATGAAAGCTGGCATTTGGGGCTCTGAGGACTTGCGTTGGCCTGGTTTTGACCACTTTAGTTTTGGAGAAATCCAGCAACATTTTCAAAAGTCTAGCTTGGGTGGCCAGGGTTGGCCAGGGCAAGTGGCCACAAACAGAGGCAATTTTCCAGGGGAAACAGAAGTCATTTCCCCAGGGTCTGGGCATCAGATGAAAGCTGGCATTTGGGGCTCTGAGGACTTGCGTTGGCCTGGTTTTGACCAATTTAGTTTTGGAGAAAGCCAGCATAATTTGGAAGTGCCTAGCATGAGTGGCCTGTGTCGTCCAGGGTGTGTGGCCCCAAACACAGGCCATTTTCAAGGGGAAACAGAAGTCATTTCCCCAGGGTCTGGGCATCAGATGAAAGCTGGCATTTGGGGCTCTGAGGACTTGCATTGGCCTGGTTTTGACCACTTTAATTTTGGAGAAATCCAGCAACATTTTCAAAAGTCTAGCTTGGGTGGCCAGGGTTGGCCAGGGCAAGTGGCCACAAACAGAGGCCATTTTCCAGGGGAAACAGAAGTCATTTCCCCAGGGTCTGGGTATCTGATGAAAGCTGGCATTCGCGGCTCTGAGCACGTGCATTGGCCTCGTTTCTGACCACTTTAGTTTTGGAGAAATCCAGCAAAATTTTCAATTGTCTGGCTTGGGTGGCCAGGGTCGGCCAGTGCGAGTGGCCCCAAACAGAGGCAATTTTCCATGGGAAACAGAAGTCATTTCCCCAGGGTCTGGGCATCAGATGAAAGCTGGCATTTGGGGCTCTGAGGACTTGCGTTGGCCTGGTTTTGACCACTTTAGTTTTGGAGAAATCCAGCAACATTTTCAAAAGTCTAGCTTGGGTGGCCAGGGTTGGCCAGGGCAAGTGGCCACAAACAGAGGCCATTTTCCAGGGGAAACAGAAGTCATTTCCCCAGGGTCTGGGTATCAGATGAAAGCTGGCATTTGGGGCTCTGAGCACGTGCATTGGCCTGGTTTCTGTCCACTTTTGTTTTGGAGAAAGCCAGCAAAATTTGCAAGTGTCTAACTTGGGTGGCCAGGGTTGGCCAGTGCGTGTGGCCTCAAACAGAGGCCAGTTTACAGGGAAAAATAAGTCATTTCCCCAGGGTCTAGGCATCTGATGAAAGCTGGCATTCGCGGCTCTGAGCACGTGCATTGGCCTGGTTTCTGACCACTTTAGTTTTGGAGAAATCCAGCAAAATTTTCAATTGTCTGGCTTGGGTGGCCAGGGTCGGACAGTGCGAGTGGCCCCAAACAGAGGCCATTTTCCATGGGAAACAGAAGTCATTTCCCCAGGGTCTGGGCATCAGATGAAAGCTGGCATTTGGGGCTCTGAGCACGTGCATTGGCCTGGTTTTGACCACTTTAGTTTTGGAGAAAGCCAGCAACATTTTCAATTGTCTAGCTTGGGTGGCCAGGGTTGTCCAGGGCAAGTGGCCACAAACAGAGGCCATTTTCCAGGGGAAACAGAAGTCATTTCCCCAGGGTCTGGGTATCAGATGAAAGCTGGCATTTGGGGCTCTGAGCACGTGCATTGGCCTGGTTTCTGTCCACTTTTGTTTTGGAGAAAGCCAGCGAAATTTGCAAGTGTCTAACTTGGGTGGCCAGGGTTGGCCAGTGCGTGTGGCCTCAAACAGAGGCCAGTTTCCAGGGAAAAATAAGTCATTTCCCCAGGGTCTGGGCATCAGATGAAAGCTGGCGTTTGGGGCTCTGAGGACTTGCATTGGCCTGGTTTCTGACCAATTTAGTTTTGGAGAAAGCCAGCATAATTTGGAAGTGCCTAGCATGAGTGGCCTGTGTCGTCCAGGGTGTGTGGCCCCAAACACAGGCCATTTTCAAGGGGAAACAGAAGTCATTTCCCCAGGGTCTGGGCATCAGATGAAAGCTGGCATTTGGGGCTCTGAGGACTTGCATTGGCCTGGTTTTGACCACTTTAGTTTTGGAGAAATCCAGCAACATTTTCAATTCTCTAGCTTGGGTGGCCAGGGTAGGCCAGGGCGAATGGCCACAAACAGAGGCCATTTTCCAGGGGAAACAGAAGTCATTTCCCGAGGGACAGGGCATCAGATGAAACCTGCCTTTTGGGGCTCTGAGCACTTTCCTTGGAATCGTTTTTGGCGGCTTGAGTTTTTGCGAAATCCAGCCAAATTTTCAATTTTCTCGCTTCGGTGACCAGGGTTGGCCAGGGCAAGTGACCACAAACAGAGGCCATTTTCCAGGGGAAACACAAGTCATTTCCCCAGGGTCTGGGCATCTGATGAAAGCTGGCATTCGCGGCTCTGAGCACGTGCATTGGCCTGGTTTCTGACCACTTTAGTTTTGGAGAAATCCAGCAATATTTTCAAAAGTCTAGCTTGGGTGGCCAGGGTTGGCCAGGGCGAATGGCCACAAACAGAGGCCATTTTCCAGGGGAAACAGAAGTCATTTCCCCAGGGTCTAGGTATCAGATGAAAGCTGGCATTTGGGGCTCTGAGGACTTGCCTTGTCCTCGTTTCTGGCAACTGTCATTTAGGAGAAATCCAGCATTGTTTGCAAATTTCAAGCTTGGGTGTGCAGGGTTGGCCAGGGCGAGTGGCCGCAAACAGAGGCCATTTTCACGAGAAAAAAGAAGTCATTTCCCCAGGGTCTGGGCATCAGATGAAAGCTTTCATTTGGGGCTCTGGGCACCTGCATTGGCCTGGTTTCTGACCTCTTTAGTTTTGGAGAAATCCCGCAACATTTTCAATTGTCTAACTTGGGTGGCCAGGGTCGGCCAGTGCGAGTGGCCCCAAACAGAGGCCATTTTCCAGAGGACACAGGTGTCATTTCCCCAGTGACTGGGCATCAGATGAAAGCTGGCGTTTGGGGCTCTGAGCACGTGCATTGGCCTGGTTTCTGACCACTTTTGTTTTGGAGAAAGCCAGCAAAATTTGCAAGTGTCTAACTTGGGTGGCCAGGGTTGGCCAGTGCGTGTGGCCTCAAACAGAGGCCAGTTTCCAGGGAAAAATAAATCATTTCCCCAGGGTCTGGGCATCAGATGAAAGCTGGCATTTGGGGCTCTGAGGACTTGCATTGGCCTGGTTTCTGACCACTTTAGTTTTGGAGAAATCCAGCATAATTTGGAAGTGCCTAGCATGTGTGGCCTGTGTCGTCCAGGGTGTGTGGCCCCAAACACAGGCCATTTTCAAGGGGAAACAGAAGTCATTTCCCCAGGGTCTGGGCATCAGATGAAAGCTGGCATTTGGGGCTCTGAGGACTTGCATTGGCCTGGTTTCTGACCACTTGAATTTTGGAAAAAGCCAGCAAAATTTTCAATTCTCTAGCTTCGGTGTCCAGGGTTGGCCAGGGCAAGTGACCACAAACAGAGGCCATTTTCCAGGGGAAACACAAGTCATTTCCCCAGGGTCTGGGCATCTGATGAAAGCTGGCATTCACGGCTCTGAGCACGTGCATTGGCCTGGTTTCTGACCACTTTAGTTTTGGAGAAATCCAGCAACATTTTCAATTCTATAGCTTGGGTGGCCAGGGTAGGCCAGGGCGAATGGCTGCAAAGGGAGGCCATTTTCCAGGGAAAAAAGAAGTCATTTCCCCAGGGTCTGGGCATCAGATGAAAGCTGGCTTTTGGGGCTCTGAGCACGTGCATTGGCCTGGTTTCTGACCACTTGAATTTTGGAAAAAGCCAGCAAAATTTTCAATTCTCTAGCTTCGGTGTCCAGGGTTGGCCAGGGCAAGTGACCACAAACAGAGGCCATTTTCCAGGGGAAACACAAGTCATTTCCCCAGGGTCTGGGCATCTGATGAAAGCTGGCATTCACGGCTCTGAGCACGTGCATTGGCCTGGTTTCTGACCACTTTAGTTTTGGAGAAATCCAGCAAAATTTTCAATTGTCTGGCTTGGGTGGCCAGGGTCGGACAGTGCGAGTGGCCCCAAACAGAGGCCATTTTCCATGGGAAACAGAAGTCATTTCCCCAGGGTCTGGGCATCAGATGAAAGCTGGCATTTGGGGCTCTGAGCACGTGCATTGGCCTGGTTTTGACCACTTTAGTTTTGGAGAAATCCAGCAACATTTTCAAAAGTCTAGCTTGGGTGGCCAGGGTTGGCCAGGGCAAGTGGCCACAAACAGAGGCCATTTTCCAGGGGAAACAGAAGTCATTTCCCCAGGGTCTGGGTATCAGATGAAAGCTGGCATTTGGGGCTCTGAGGACTTGCCTTGTCCTCGTTTCTGTCAACTGTCGTTTAGGAGAAATCCAGCATTGTTTGCAAATTTCAAGCTTGGGTGTGCAGGGTTGGCCAGGGCGAGTGGCCACGAACAGAGGCCATTTTTCAGGAGACACAGGAGTAATTTCCCCAGGGTCTGGGCATCAGATGAAAGCTTTCATTTGGGGCTCTGGGCACCTGCATTGGCCTGGTTTCTGACCTCTTTAGTTTTGGAGAAATCCCGCAACATTTTCAATTGTCTAACTTGGGTGGCCAGGGTCGGCCAGTGCGAGTGGCCCCAAACAGAGGCCATTTTCCAGAGGACACAGGTGTCATTTCCCCAGTGACTGGGCATCAGATGAAAGCTGGCGTTTGGGGCTCTGAGCACGTGCATTGGCCTGGTTTCTGACCACTTTTGTTTTGGAGAAAGCCAGCAAAATTTGCAAGTGTCTAACTTGGGTGGCCAGGGTTGGCCAGTGCGTGTGGCCTCAAACAGAGGCCATTTTCCAGGGAAAAAAGAAGTCATTTCCCCAGGGTCTGGGCATCAGATGAAAGCTGGCTTTTGGGGCTCTGAGCACGTGCATTGGCCTGGTTTCTAACCACTTGAATTTTGGAAAAAGCCAGCAAAATTTTCAATTCTCTAGCTTCGGTGGCCAGGGTCGGACAGTGCGAGTGGCCCCAAACAGAGGCCATTTTCCATGGGGAACAAAAGTCATTTCCGCAGGGTCTGAGCATCAGATGAAAGCTGGCATTTGGGGCTCTGAGCACGTGCATTGGCCTGGTTTTGACCACTTTAGTTTTGGAGAAATCCAGCAACATTTTCAAAAGTCTAGCTTGGGTGGCCAGGGTTGGCCAGGGCAAGTGGCCACAAACAGAGGCCATTTTCCAGGGGAAACAGAAGTCATTTCCCCAGGGTCTGGGCATCAGATGAAAGCTGGCATTTGGGGCTCTGAGGACTTGCGTTGGCCTGGTTTTGACCACTTTAGTTTTGGAGAAATCCAGCAACATTTTCAAAAGTCTAGCTTGGGTGGCCAGGGTTGGCCAGGGCAAGTGGCCACAAACAGAGGCCATTTTCCAGGGGAAACAGAAGTCATTTCCCCAGGGTCTGGGTATCAGATGAAAGCTGGCATTTGGGGCTCTGAGCACGTGCATTGGCCTGGTTTCTGTCCACTTTTGTTTTGGAGAAAGCCAGCAAAATTTGCAAGTGTCTAACTTGGGTGGCCAGGGTTGGCCAGTGCGTGTGGCCTCAAACAGAGGCCAGTTTCCAGGGAAAAATAAGTCATTTCCCCAGGGTCTAGGCATCTGATGAAAGCTGGCATTCGCGGCTCTGAGCACGTGCATTGGCCTGGTTTCTGACCACTTTAGTTTTGGAGAAATCCAGCAAAATTTTCAATTGTCTGGCTTGGGTGTGCAGGGTTGGCCAGGGCGAGTGGCCGCAAACAGAGGCCATTTTCACGAGAAAAAAGAAGTCATTTCCCCAGGGTCTGGGCATCAGATGAAAGCTGGCATTTGGGGCTCTGGGCACCTGCATTGGCCTGGTTTCTGACCTCTTTAGTTTTGGAGAAATCCCGCAACATTTTCAATTGTCTAACTTGGGTGGCCAGTGTCGGCCAGGGCGAGTGGCCCCAAACAGAGGCCATTTTCCAGAGGACACAGGTGTCATTTCCCCAGTGACTGGGCATCAGATGAAAGCTGGCGTTTGGGGCTCTGAGCACGTGCATTGGCCTGGTTTCTGACCACTTTTGTTTTGGAGAAAGCCAGCAAAATTTGCAAGTGTCTAACTTGGGTGGCCAGGGTTGGCCAGTGCGTGTGGCCTCAAACAGAGGCCAGTTTCCAGGGAAAAATAAATCATTTCCCCAGGGTCTGGGCATCAGATGAAAGCTGGCATTTGGGGCTCTGAGGACTTGCATTGGCCTGGTTTCTGACCAATTTAGTTTTGGAGAAAGCCAGCATAATTTGGAAGTGCCTAGCATGTGTGGCCTGTGTCGTCCAGGGTGTGTGGCCCCAAACACAGGCCATTTTCAAGGGGAAACAGAAGTCATTTCCCCAGGGTCTGGGCATCAGATGAAAGCTGGCATTTGGGGCTCTGAGGACTTGCATTGGCCTGGTTTTGACCACTTTAGTTTTGGAGAAATCCAGCAACATTTTCAATTCTATAGCTTGGGTGGCCAGGGTAGGCCAGGGCGAATGGCTGCAAAGGGAGGCCATTTTCCAGGGAAAAAAGAAGTCATTTCCCCAGGGTCTGGGCATCAGATGAAAGCTGGCTTTTGGGGCTCTGAGCACCTGCATTGGCCTGGTTTCTGACCACTTGAATTTTGGAAAAAGCCAGCAAAATTTTCAATTCTCTAGCTTCGGTGGCCAGGGTTGGCCAGGGCAAGTGACCACAAACAGAGGCCATTTTCCAGGGGAAACACAAGTCATTTCCCCAGGGTCTGGGCATCTGATGAAAGCTGGCATTCACGGCTCTGAGCACGTGCATTGGCCTGGTTTCTGACCACTTTAGTTTTGGAGAAATCCAGCAAAATTTTCAATTGTCTGGCTTGGGTGGCCAGGGTCGGACAGTGCGAGTGGCCCCAAACAGAGGCCATTTTCCATGGGAAACAGAAGTCATTTCCCCAGGGTCTGGGCATCAGATGAAAGCTGGCATTTGGGGCTCTGAGCACGTGCATTGGCCTGGTTTTGACCACTTTAGTTTTGGAGAAATCCAGCAACATTTTCAAAAGTCTAGCTTGGGTGGCCAGGGTTGGCCAGGGCAAGTGGCCACAAACAGAGGCCATTTTCCAGGGGAAACAGAAGTCATTTCCCCAGGGTCTGGGTATCAGATGAAAGCTGGCATTTGGGGCTCTGAGGACTTGCCTTGTCCTCGTTTCTGGCAACTGTCATTTAGGAGAAATCCAGCATTGTTTGCAAATTTCAAGCTTGGGTGTGCAGGGTTGGCCAGGGCGAGTGGCCACGAACAGAGGCCATTTTTCAGGAGACACAGGAGTAATTTCCCCAGGGTCTGGGCATCAGATGAAAGCTTTCATTTGGGGCTCTGGGCACCTGCATTGGCCTGGTTTCTGACCTCTTTAGTTTTGGAGAAATCCCGCAACATTTTCAATTGTCTAACTTGGGTGGCCAGGGTCGGCCAGTGCGAGTGGCCCCAAACAGAGGCCATTTTCCAGAGGACACAGGTGTCATTTCCCCAGTGACTGGGCATCAGATGAAAGCTGGCGTTTGGGGCTCTGAGCACGTGCATTGGCCTGGTTTCTGACCACTTTTGTTTTGGAGAAAGCCAGCAAAATTTGCAAGTGTCTAACTTGGGTGGCCAGGGTTGGCCAGGGCAAGTGGCCACAAACAGAGGCCATTTTCCAGGGAAAAAAGAAGTCATTTCCCCAGGGTCTGGGCATCAGATGAAAGCTGGCTTTTGGGGCTCTGAGCACGTGCATTGGCCTGGTTTCTGACCACTTGAATTTTGGAAAAAGCCAGCAAAATTTTCAATTCTCTAGCTTCGGTGGCCAGGGTCGGACAGTGCGAGTGGCCCCAAACAGAGGCCATTTTCCATGGGAAACAAAAGTCATTTCCCCAGGGTCTGGGCATCAGATGAAAGCTGGCATTTGGGGCTCTGAGCACGTGCATTGGCCTGGTTTTGACCACTTTAGTTTTGGAGAAATCCAGCAACATTTTCAAAAGTCTAGCTTGGGTGGCCAGGGTTGGCCAGGGCAAGTGGCCACAAACAGAGGCCATTTTCCAGGGGAAACAGAAGTCATTTCCCCAGGGTCTGGGTATCAGATGAAAGCTGGCATTTGGGGCTCTGAGGACTTGCCTTGTCCTCGTTTCTGGGAACTCTCATTTAGGAGAAATCCAGCATTGTTTGCAAATTTCAAGCTTGGGTGTGCAGGGTTGGCCAGGGCGAGTGGCCACGAACAGAGGCCATTTTTCAGGAGACACAGGAGTAATTTCCCCAGGGTCTGGGCATCAGATGAAAGCTTTCATTTGGGGCTCTGGGCACCTGCATTGGCCTGGTTTCTGACCTCTTTAGTTTTGGAGAAATCCCGCAACATTTTCAATTGTCTAACTTGGGTGGCCAGGGTCGGCCAGGGCGAGTGGCCCCAAACAGAGGCCATTTTCCAGAGGACACAGGTGTCATTTCCCCAGTGACTGGGCATCAGATGAAAGCTGGCGTTTGGGGCTCTGAGCACGTGCATTGGCCTGGTTTCTGACCACTTTTCTTTTGGAGAAAGCCAGCAAAATTTGCAAGTGTCTAACTTGGGTGGCCAGGGTTGGCCAGTGCGTGTGGCCTCAAACAGAGGCCAGTTTCCAGGGAAAAATAAATCATTTCCCCAGGGTCTGGGCATCAGATGAAAGCTGGCATTTGGGGCTCTGAGGACTTGCATTGGCCTGGTTTCTGACCAATTTAGTTTTGGAGAAAGCCAGCATAATTTGGAAGTGCCTAGCATGAGTGGCCTGTGTCGTCCAGGGTGTGTGGCCCCAAACACAGGCCATTTTCAAGGGGAAACAGAAGTCATTTCCCCAGGGTCTGGGCATCAGATGAAAGCGGGCATTTGGGGCTCTGAGGACTTGCATTGGCCTGGTTTTGACCACTTTAGTTTTGGAGAAATCCAGCAACATTTTCAATTCTCTAGCTTGGGTGGCCAGGGTAGGCCAGGGCGAATGGCCACAAACAGAGGCCATTTTCCAGGGGAAACAGAAGTCATTTCCCCAGGCTCTGGGCATCAGATGAAAGCTGGCTTTTGGGGCTCTGTGCACTTTCCTTGGAATCGTTTTTGGCGGCTTGAGTTTTGGAGAAATCCAGCAAAATTTTCAATTTTCTCGCTTCGGTGGCCAGGGTTGGCCAGGGCAAGTGACCACAAACAGAGGCCATTTTCCAGGGGAAACACAAGTCATTTCCCCAGGGTCTGGGCATCTGATGAAAACTGGCATTCGCGGCTCTGAGCACGTGCATTGGCCTGGTTTCTGACCAATTTAGTTTTGGAGAAATCCTGCAACATTTTCAATTCTCTAGCTTGGGTGGCCAGGGTAGGCCAGGGCGAATGGCTGCAAAGGGAGGCCATTTTCCAGGGAAAAAAGAAGTCATTTCCCCAGGGTCTGGGCATCTGATGAAAGCTGGCTTTTGGGGCTCTGAGCACGTGCATTGGCCTGGTTTCTGACCACTTGAATTTTGGAAAAAGCCAGCAAAATTTTCAATTCTCTAGCTTCGGTGGCCAGGGTTGGCCAGGGCAAGTGACCACAAACAGAAGCCATTTTCCAGGGGAAACTCAAGTCATTTCCCCAGGGTCTGGGCATCTGATGAAAGCTGGCATTCGCGGCTCTGAGCACGTGCATTGGCCTGGTTTCTGACCACTTTAGTTTTGGAGAAATCCAGCAAAATTTTCAATTGTCTGGCTTGGGTGGCCAGGGTCGGACAGTGCGAGTGGCCCCAAACAGAGGCCATTTTCCATGGGAAACAGAAGTCATTTCCCCAGGGTCTTGGCATCAGATGAAAGCTGGCATTTGGGGCTCTGAGCACGTGCATTGGCCTGGTTTTGACCACTTTAGTTTTGGAGAAATCCAGCAACATTTTCAAAAGTCTAGCTTGGGTGGCCAGGGTTGGCCAGGGCAAGTGGCCACAAACAGAGGCCATTTTCCAGGGGAAACAGAAGTCATTTCCCCAGGGTCTGGGTATCAGATGAAAGCTGGCATTTGGGGCTCTGAGGACTTGCCTTGTCCTCGTTTCTGGGAACTGTCATTTAGGAGAAATCCAGCATTGTTTGCAAATTTCAAGCTTGGGTGTGCAGGGTTGGCCAGGGCGAGTGGCCACGAACAGAGGCCATTTTTCAGGAGACACAGGAGTAATTTCCCCAGGGTCTGGGCATCAGATGAAAGCTTTCATTTGGGGCTCTGGGCACCTGCATTGGCCTGGTTTCTGACGGCTTGAGTTTTGGAGAAATCCCGCAACATTTTCAATTGTCTAACTTGGGTGGCCAGGGTCGGCCAGTGCGAGTGGCCCCAAACAGAGGCCATTTTCCAGAGGACACAGGTGTCATTTCCCCAGTGACTGGGCATCAGATGAAAGCTGGCGTTTGGGGCTCTGAGCACGTGCATTGGCCTGGTTTCTGACCACTTTTGTTTTGGAGAAAGCCAGCAAAATTTGCAAGTGTCTAACTTGGGTGGCCAGGGTTGGCCAGTGCGTGTGGCCTCAAACAGAGGCCAGTTTCCAGGGAAAAATAAATCATTTCCCCAGGGTCTGGGCATCAGATGAAAGCTGGCATTTGGGGCTCTGAGGACTTGCATTGGCCTGGTTTCTGACCAATTTAGTTTTGGAGAAAGCCAGCATAATTTGGAAGTGCCTAGCATGAGTGGCCTGTGTCGTCCAGGGTGTGTGGCCCCAAACACAGGCCATTTTCATGGGGAAACAGAAGTCATTTCCCCAGGGTCTGGGCATCAGATGAAAGCGGGCATTTGGGGCTCTGAGGACTTGCATTGGCCTGGTTTTGACCACTTTAGTTTTGGAGAAATCCAGCAACATTTTCAATTCTCTAGCTTGGGTGGCCAGGGTAGGCCAGGGCGAATGGCCACAAACAGAGGCCATTTTCCAGGGGAAACAGAAGTCATTTCCCCAGGGTCTGGGCATCAGATGAAAGCTGGCTTTTGGGGCTCTGTGCACTTTCCTTGGAATCGTTTTTGGCGGCTTGAGTTTTGGAGAAATCCAGCAAAATTTTCAATTTTCTCGCTTCGGTGGCCAGGGTTGGCCAGGGCAAGTGACCACAAACAGAGGCCATTTTCCAGGGGAAACACAAGTCATTTCCCCAGGGTCTGGGCATCTGATGAAAACTGGCATTCGCGGCCCTGAGCACGTGCATTGGTCTGGTTTCTGACCATTTTAGT
Source organism: Passer domesticus (assembly GCF_036417665.1). Lineage (NCBI taxonomy): Eukaryota > Metazoa > Chordata > Aves > Passeriformes > Passeridae > Passer > Passer domesticus. The sequence goes on from NC_087511.1 coordinate 5,032,968, forward strand.
TTTGGAGAAATCCAGCAACATTTTCAAAAGTCTAGCTTGGGTGGCCACGGTTGGCCAGGGCAAGTGGCCACAAACAGAGGCCATTTTCCAGAGGACACAGGTGTCATTTCCCCAGTGACTGGGCATCAGATGAAAGCTGGCATTTGGGGCTCTGAGGACTTGCCTTGTCCTCGTTTCTGGCAACTGTCATTTAGGAGAAATCCAGCATTGTTTGCAAATTTCAAGCTTGGGTGTGCAGGGTTGGCCAGGGCAAGTGGCCACAAACAGAGGCCATTTTCCAGAGGACACAGGTGTCATTTCCCCAGTGACTGGGCATCAGATGAAAGCTGGCATTTGGGGCTCTGAGCACGTGCATTGGCCTGGTTTCTGACCACTTTTGTTTTGGAGAAAGCCAGCAAAATTTGCAAGTGTCTAACTTGGGTGGCCAGGGTTGGCCAGTGCGTGTGGCCTCAAACAGAGGCCAGTTTCCAGGGAAAAAAGAAGTCATTTCCCCAGGGTCTGGGCATCAGATGAAAGCTGGCATTTGGGGCTCTGAGGACTTGCATTGGCCTGGTTTTGACCACTTTAGTTTTGGAGAAATCCAGCAACATTTTCAATTCTCTAGCTTGGGTGGCCAGGGTAGGCCTGGGCGAATGGCTGCAAAGGGAGGCCATTTTCCAGGGAAAAAAAGAAGTCATTTCCCCAGGGTCTGGGCATCAGATGAAAGCTGGCTTTTGGGGCTCTGAGCACGTGCATTGGCCTGGTTTCTGACCACTTGAATTTTGGAAAAAGCCAGCAAAATTTTCAATTCTCTAGCTTGGGTGGCCAGTGTGGGCCTTGGCAATTGGCCCCAAACAGAGGCTATTTTCCGGGGAATATAGAGGTCATTTCCCCAGGGTCTGGGCATCAGATGAAAGCTGGCTTTTGGGGCTCTGAGCACCTGCATTGGCCTGGTTTCTGACCACTTTAGTTTTGGAGAAAGCCAGCAAAATTTTCAATTGTCTAGCTTAGGTGGCCAGTGTGGGCCTTGGCAAGTGGCCTCAAACAGAGGCTATTTTCCGGGGAATATAGAGGTCATTTCCCGAGGGTCTGGGCATCAGATGAAAGCTGGCATTTGGGGCTCTGAGGACTTGCCTTGTCCTCGTTTCTGGCAGCTTTCATTTTGGAGAAATCCAGCATTGTTTGCAAATTTCAAGCTTGGCAGTACAGGGTTGGCCGGGGTGAGTGTCCGCAAACAGAGGCCATTTTCCTGAGAAAAAAGAAGTCATTTCCCCAGTGACTGGGCATCAGATGAAAGCTGGCGTTTGGGGCTCTGAGCACGTGCATTGGCCTCGTTTCTGGTGGCTTCAGTTTTGGAGAAATAAAGCAACATTTTCAATTGTCTAGCTTGGGTGGCCAGGGTTGGCCAGGGCAAGTGACCACAAACAGAGGCCATTTTCCAGGGGAAACACAAGTCATTTCCCCAGGGTCTGGGCATCTGATGAAAGCTGGCATTCGCGGCTCTGAGGACATGCATTGGCCTGGTTTCTGACCATTTTAGTTTTGGAGAAATCCAGCAAAATGTTCAATTGTCTGGCTTGGGTGGCCAGGGTCGGCCAGTGCGAGTGGCCCCAAACAGAGGCCATTTTCCATGGGAAACAGAAGTCATTTCCCCAGGGTCCGGGCATCAGATGAAAGCAGGCATTTGGGGCTCTGAGGACTTGCGTTGGCCTGGTTTTGACCACTTTAGTTTTGGAGAAAACTAGAAATATTTTCAATTGTCTAGCTTGGGTGGACCGAGTCGTCCAGGGCGTGTGGCCCCAAAAAGAGCCCATTTTCCAGGGGAAACAGGTGTCATTTCCCCAGGATCTGGGCATCAGATGAAAGCTAGCATTTGGGGCTCTGAGGACTTGCATTGGCCTGGTTTTGACCACATAATTTTGGAGAAATCCAGCAACATTTTCAATTCTCTAGCTTGGGTGGCCAGGGTAGGCCAGGGCGAATGGCCACAAACAGAGGCCATTTTCCAGGGGAAACAGAAGTCATTTCCCCAGGGTCTGGGCATCAGATGAAAGCTGGCATTTGAGGCTCTGGGGACTTGCCTTGTCCTCGTTTCTGGCAGCTGTCATTTAGGAGAAATCCAGCTTTGTTTGCAAATTTCAACCTTGGGTGTGCAGGGTTGACCTGGGCGAGTGGTCACGAACAGAGGCCATTTTCCCGAGAAAAAAGAAGTCATTTCCCCAGGGTCTGGGCATCAGATGAATGCTGGCTTTTGGGGCTCTGAGCACTTTCCTTGGAATCGTTTCTGGCGGCTTGAGTTTTGGAGAAATCCAGCAAAATTTTCAATTGTCTAGCTTGGGTGGCCAGGGTCGGCCAGGGCGAATGGCTGCAAAGAGAGGCCATTTTCCAGGGAAAAAAGAAGTCATTTCCCCAGGGTCTGGGCATCAGATGAAAGCTGGCTTTTGGGGCTCTGAGCACCTGCATTGGCCTGGTTTCTGACCAATTTAGTTTTGGAGAAATCCCACAAAATTTTCAATTGTCTGGCTTGGGTGGCCAGGGTTGGTCAGAGCGAGTGGCCCCAAACAGAGGCCATTTTCCAGGGGAAACAGATGTCATTTCCCCAGTGACTGGTCATCAGATGAAAGCTGGCATTTGGGGCTCTGAGCTCTTGCATTTGCCTCGTTTCTGGCAGCTTGAGTTTTCGAGAATTACCACAGAATTTGCAAATGTTCGGTTTGGGTGTCCAGGGTGGGCCAGGGCGAGTGGCCGCAAACAGAGGCCATTTTCCCGAGAAAAAAGAAGTCATTTCCCCAGTGACAGGGCATCAGATGAATGCTGGCGTTTGGGGCTCTGAGCACGTGCATTGGCGTGGTTTCTGACCACTTTAGTTTTGGAGAAAGCCAGCAAAATTTGCAAGTGTGTAGATTGGGTGGCCACGGTGGGCCAGGGCGAGTGGCCGCAAACAGAGGCCATTTTCCAAAAAAAAAAAGAAGTCATTTCCCCAGTGACTGGGCATCAGATGAAAGCTGGGGTTTGGGGCTCTGAGCACGTGCATTGGCCTGGTTTCTGACCACTTTAATTTTGGAGAAAGCCAGCAAAATTTGCAAGTGTCTAGCTTGGGTGGCCCGGGTCAGCCAGGGCATGTGGCCTCAAACAGAGGCCATTTTCCAGGGAAAAAAGAAGTCATTTCCACAGGATCTGGGTATCAGATGAAAGCTGGCTTTTGGGGCTCTGAGCACTTTCCTTGGCCTCGTTTCTGGCGACTTGAGTTTTGGAGAAATCCAGCAAAATTTTCAATTGTCTAGCTTGGGTGGCCAGGGTCGGCCAGGGCGAATGGCTGCAAAGAGAGGCCATTTTCCAGGGAAAAAAGAAGTCATTTCCCCAGGGTCTGGGCATCAGATGAAAGCTGGCTTTTGGGGCTCTGAGCACTTTCCTTGGAATCGTTTCTGGCGGCTTGAGTTTTGGAGAAATCCAGCAAAATTTTCAATTGTCTCGCTTCGGTGGCCAGGGTTGACCAGGGCAAGTGACCACAAACAGAGGCCATTTTCCAGGGGAAACACAAGTCATTTCCCCAGGGTCTGGGCATCTGATGAAAGCTGGCATTTGGGGCTCTGAGCACCTGCATTCGCCTGGTTTCTGACCACTTTAGTATTGGAGAAATCCCGCAAAATTTTCAATTGTCTGGCTTGGGTGGCCGGGTGGCCAGGGTTGGCCAGTGCGAGTGGCCCCAAACAGAGGCCATTTTCCAGGGGAAACAGATGTCATTTCCCCAGTGACTGGTCATCAGATGAAAGCTGGCATTTGGGGCTCTGTGCACTTGCATTTGCCTCGTTTCTGGCAGCTTGAGTTTTCGAGAATTACCACAAAATTTGCAAACGTTTGGTTTGGGTGTCCAGGGTAGGCCAGGGCGAGTGGCCGCAAAGAGAGGCCATTTTCCAGGGAAAAAAGAAGTCATTTCCCCAGTGACAGGGCATCAGATGAATGCTGGCGTTTGGGGCTCTGAGCACGTGCATTGGCGTGGTTTCTGACCACTTTTGTTTTGGAGAAAGCCAGCAAAATTTGCAAGTGTCTAGCTTGGGTGGCCCGGGTCAGCCAGGGCATGTGGCCTCAAACAGAGGCCATTTTCCAGGGAAAAAAGAAGTCATTTCCGCAGGATCTGGGTATCAGATGAAAGCTGGCTTTTGGCGCTCTGAGCACTTTCCTTGGCCTCGTTTCTGGCGACTTGAATTTTGGAGAAATCCAGCGAAATTTTCAATTGTCTAGCTTGGGTGGCCTGGGCCGGCCAGGGCGAATGGCTGCAAAGAGAGGCAATTTTCCTGGGAAAAAAGAAGTCATTTCCCCAGGGTCTGGGCATCAGATGAAAGCTGGCGTCTGGGACTCTGAGGAATTGCATTGGCCTGGTTTCTGACCCATTTAGTTTTGGGGAAAGCCAGCATAATTTGGAAGTGCCTAGCATGAGTTTCCTGTGTCGTCCAGGGTGTGTGGCCCCAAAAAGAGGCCATTTTCCAGGGGAAACAGGTGTCATTTCCCCAGGATCTGGGCATCAGATGAAAGCTGGCATTTGGGGCTCTGAGGACTTGCATTGGCCTGGTTTTGACCACTTTAGTTTTGGAGAAATCCAGCAACATTTTCAATTCTCTAGCTTGGGTGGCCAGGGTAGGCCAGGGCGAATGGCCACAAACAGAGGCCATTTTCCAGGGGAAACAGAAGTCATTTCCCCAGGGTCTGGGCATCAGATGAAAGCTGGCATTTGGGGCTCTGGGGACTTGCCTTGTCCTCGTTTCTGGCAGCTGTCATTTAGGAGAAATCCAGCTTTGTTTGCAAATTTCAACCTTGGGTGTCCAGGGTTGGCCAGGGCGAGTGGCCACGAACAGAGGCCATTTTCCAGGGGAAACACAAGTCATTTCCCCAGGGTCTGGGCATCAGATGAAAGCTGGCTTTTGGGGCTCTGAGCACTTTCCTTGGAATCGTTTCTGGCGGCTTGAGTTTTGGAGAAATCCAGCAAAATTTTCAATTGTCTCGCTTCGGTGGCCAGGGTTGGCCAGGGCAAGTGACCACAAACAGAGGCCATTTTCCAGGGGAAACACAAGTCATTTCCCCAGGGTCTGGGCATCTTATGAAAGCTGGCATTTGGGGCTCTGAGCACCTGCATTGGCCTGGTTTCTGACCACTTTAGTTTTGGAGAAATCCCGCAAAATTTTCAATTGTCTGGCTTGGGTGGCCAGGGTCGGCCAGTGCGAGTGGCCCCAAACAGAGGCCATTTTCCAGGGGAAACACAAGTCATTTCCCCAGGGTCTGGGCATCTTATGAAAGCTGGCATTTGCGGCTCTGAGCACCTGCAATGGCCTGGTTTCTGACCACTTTAGTTTTGGAGAAATCCCGCAAAATTTTCAATTGTCTGGCTTGGGTGGCCAGGGTCGGCCAGTGCGAGTGGCCCCAAAAAAGAAGTCATTTCCCCAGTGACAGGGCATCAGATGAATGCTGGCGTTTGGGGCTCTGAGCACGTGCATTGGCCTGGTTTCTGACCACTTTAGTTTTGGAGAAAGACAGCAAAATTTGCAAGTGCCTAGCATGGGTGGCCTGTGTCGTCCAGGGTGTGTGGCCCCAAACAGAGGCCATTTTTCAGGAGACACAGGAGTAATTTCCCCAGGGTCTGGGCATCAGATGAAAGCTGGCATTTGGGGCTCTGGGCACCTGCATTGGCCTGGTTTCTGACCACTTTAGTTTTCGACAAATCCAGCAACATTTTCAATTGTCTAGCTTGGGTGGCCAGGGTCGGCCAGTGCGAGTGCCCCCAAACAGAGGCCATTTTCCAGAGGACACAGGTGTCATTTCCCCAGTGACTGGGCATCAGATGAAAGCTGGCGTTTGGGGCTCTGAGCACTTTCCTTGGCCTCGTTTCTGGCGGCTTGAGTTTTGGAGAAATCCAGCAACATTTTCAATTCTCTAGCTTGGGTGGCCAGGGTAGGCCAGGGCGAATGGCCACAAACAGAGGCCATTTTCCAGGGGAAACAGAAGTCATTTCCCCAGGGTCTGGGTAGCAGATGAAAGCTGGCATTTGGGGCTCTGAGGGCTTGCCTTGTCCTCGTTTCTGGCAGCTGTCATTTAGGAGAAATCCAGCATTGTTTGCCAATTTCAACCTTGGGTGTCCTGGGTTGGCCAGGGCGAGTGGCCACGAACAGAGGCCATTTTCCAGAGAAAGAAGAAGTCATTTCCCCAGGGTCTGGGCATCAGATGAAAGCTGGCTTTTGGGGCTCTGAGCACTTTCCTTGGAATCGTTTCTGGCGGCTTGAGTTTTGGAGAAATCCAGCAAAATTTTCAATTGTCTCGCTTCGGTGGCCTGGATTGGCCAGGGCATGTGACCACAAACAGAGGCCATTTTCCAGGGGAAACACAAGTCATTTCCCCAGGGTCTGGGCATCTGATGAAAGCTGGCATTTGGGGCTCTGAGCACCTGCATTGGCCTGGTTTCTGACCAATTTAGTTTTGGAGAAATCCCACAAAATTTTCAATTGTCTGGCTTGGGTGGCCAGGGCTGGTCAGTGCGAGTGGCACCAAACAGAGGCCATTTTCCAGGGGAGACAGGTGTCATTTCCCCAGTGACTGGTCATCAGATGAAAGCTGGCATTTGTGGCTCTGAGCACTTGCATTTGCCTCGTTTCTGGCAGCTTGAGTTTTCGAGAATTACCACAAAATTTGCAAATGTTTGGTTTGGGTGTCCAGGGTGGGCCAGGGCGAGTGGCCGCAAACAGAGGCCATTTTCCCGGGAAAAAAGAAGTCATTTCCCCAGTGACAGGGCATCAGATGAATGCTGGCTTTTGGGGCTCTGAGCACCTGCATTGGCCTGGTTTCTGACCACTTTAGTTTTGGAGAAAGCCAGCAAAATTTTCAATTGTCTAGCTTAGGTGGCCAGTGTGGGCCTTGGCAAGTGGCCTCAAACAGAGGCTATTTTCCGGGGAATATAGAGGTCATTTCCCGAGGGTCTGGGCATCAGATGAAAGCTGGCATTTGGGGCTCTGAGGACTTGCCTTGTCCTCGTTTCTGGCAGCTTTCATTTTGGAGAAATCCAGCATTGTTTGCAAATTTCAAGCTTGGCAGTACAGGGTTGGCCGGGGTGAGTGTCCGCAAACAGAGGCCATTTTCCTGAGAAAAAAGAAGTCATTTCCCCAGTGACTGGGCATCAGATGAAAGCTGGCGTTTGGGGCTCTGAGCACGTGCATTGGCCTCGTTTCTGGTGGCTTCAGTTTTGGAGAAATAAAGCAACATTTTCAATTGTCTAGCTTGGGTGGCCAGGGTTGGCCAGGGCAAGTGACCACAAACAGAGGCCATTTTCCAGGGGAAACACAAGTCATTTCCCCAGGGTCTGGGCATCTGATGAAAGCTGGCATTCGCGGCTCTGAGGACATGCATTGGCCTGGTTTCTGACCATTTTAGTTTTGGAGAAATCCAGCAAAATGTTCAATTGTCTGGCTTGGGTGGCCAGGGTCGGCCAGTGCGAGTGGCCCCAAACAGAGGCCATTTTCCATGGGAAACAGAAGTCATTTCCCCAGGGTCCGGGCATCAGATGAAAGCAGGCATTTGGGGCTCTGAGGACTTGCGTTGGCCTGGTTTTGACCACTTTAGTTTTGGAGAAAACTAGAAATATTTTCAATTGTCTAGCTTGGGTGGACCGAGTCGTCCAGGGCGTGTGGCCCCAAAAAGAGGCCATTTTCCAGGGGAAACAGGTGTCATTTCCCCAGGATCTGGGCATCAGATGAAAGCTAGCATTTGGGGCTCTGAGGACTTGCATTGGCCTGGTTTTGACCACTTAATTTTGGAGAAATCCAGCAACATTTTCAATTCTCTAGCTTGGGTGGCCAGGGTAGGCCAGGGCGAATGGCCACAAACAGAGGCCATTTTCCAGGGGAAACAGAAGTCATTTCCCCAGGGTCTGGGCATCAGATGAAAGCTGGCATTTGGGGCTCTGGGGACTTGCCTTGTCCTCGTTTCTGGCAGCTGTCATTTAGGAGAAATCCAGCTTTGTTTGCAAATTTCAAACTTGGGTGTCCAGGGTTGGCCAGGGCGAGTGGCCACGAACAGAGGCCATTTTCCAGGGGAAACACAAGTCATTTCCCCAGGGTCTGGGCATCAGATGAAAGCTGGCTTTTGGGGCTCTGAGCACTTTCCTTGGAATCGTTTCTGGCGGCTTGAGTTTTGGAGAAATCCAGCAAAATTTTCAATTGTCTCGCTTCGGTGGCCAGGGTTGGCCAGGGCAAGTGACCGCAAACAGAGGCCATTTTCCAGGGGAAACACAAGTCATTTCCCCAGGGTCTGGGCATCTTATGAAAGCTGGCATTTGGGGCTCTGAGCACCTGCATTGGCCTGGTTTCTGACCACTTTAGTTTTGGAGAAATCCCGCAAAATTTTCAATTGTCTGGCTTGGGTGGCCAGGGTCGGCCAGTGCGAGTGGCCCCAAACAGAGGCCATTTTCCAGGGGAAACACAAGTCATTTCCCCAGGGTCTGGGCATCTTATGAAAGCTGGCATTTGCGGCTCTGAGCACCTGCAATGGCCTGGTTTCTGACCACTTTAGTTTTGGAGAAATCCCGCAAAATTTTCAATTGTCTGGCTTGGGTGGCCAGGGTCGGCCAGTGCGAGTGGCCCCAGACAGAGGCCATTTTCCCGAGAAAAAAGAAGTCATTTCCCCAATGACAGGGCATCAGATGAATGCTGGCGTTTGGGGCTCTGAGCACGTGCATTGGCCTGGTTTCTGACCACTTTAGTTTTGGAGAAAGACAGCAAAATTTGCAAGTGCCTAGCGTGGGTGGCCTGTGTCGTCCAGGGTGTGTGGCCCCAAACAGAGGCCATTTTTCAGGAGACACAGGAGTAATTTCCCCAGGGTCTGGGCATCAGATGAAAGCTGGCATTTGGGGCTCTGGGCACCTGCATTGGCCTGGTTTCTGACCACTTTAGTTTTCGACAAATCCAGCAACATTTTCAATTGTCTAGCTTGGGTGGCCAGGGTCGGCCAGTGCGAGTGCCCCCAAACAGAGGCCATTTTCCAGAGGACACAGGTGTCATTTCACCAGTGACTGGGCATCAGATGAAAGCTGGCGTTTGGGGCTCTGAGCACTTTCCTTGGCCTCGTTTCTGGCGGCTTGAGTTTTGGAGAAATCCAGCAACATTTTCAATTCTCTAGCTTGGGTGGCCAGGGTAGGCCAGGGCGAATGGCCACAAACAGAGGCCATTTTCCAGGGGAAACAGAAGTCATTTCCCCAGGGTCTGGGTAGCAGATGAAAGCTGGCATTTGGGGCTCTGAGGGCTTGCCTTGTCCTCGTTTCTGGCAGCTGTCATTTAGGAGAAATCCAGCATTGTTTGCCAATTTCAACCTTGGGTGTCCTGGGTTGGCCAGGGCGAGTGGCCACGAACAGAGGCCATTTTCCAGAGAAAGAAGAAGTCATTTCCCCAGGGTCTGGGCATCAGATGAAAGCTGGCTTTTGGGGCTCTGAGCACTTTCCTTGGAATCGTTTCTGGCGGCTTGAGTTTTGGAGAAATCCAGCAAAATTTTCAATTGTCTCGCTTCGGTGGCCAGGATTGGCCAGGGCATGTGACCACAAACAGAGGCCATTTTCCAGGGGAAACACAAGTCATTTCCCCAGGGTCTGGGCATCTGATGAAAGCTGGCATTTGGGGCTCTGAGCACCTGCATTGGCCTGGTTTCTGACCAATTTAGTTTTGGAGAAATCCCACAAAATTTTCAATTGTCTGGCTTGGGTGGCCAGGGTTGGTCAGTGCGAGTGGCACCAAACAGAGGCCATTTTCCAGGGGAGACAGGTGTCATTTCCCCAGTGACTGGTCATCAGATGAAAGCTGGCATTTGTGGCTCTGAGCACTTGCATTTGCCTCGTTTCTGGCAGCTTGAGTTTTCGAGAATTACCACAAAATTTGCAAATGTTTGGTTTGGGTGTCCAGGGTGGGCCAGGGCGAGTGGCCGCAAACAGAGGCCATTTTCCCGGGAAAAAAGAAGTCATTTCCCCAGTGACAGGGCATCAGATGAATGCTGGCTTTTGGGGCTCTGAGCACCTGCATTGGCCTGGTTTCTGACCACTTTAGTTTTGGAGAAAGCCAGCAAAATTTTCAATTGTCTAGCTTAGGTGGCCAGTGTGGGCCTTGGCAAGTGGCCTCAAACAGAGGCTATTTTCCGGGGAATATAGAGGTCATTTCCCGAGGGTCTGGGCATCAGATGAAAGCTGGCATTTGGGGCTCTGAGGACTTGCCTTGTCCTCGTTTCTGGCAGCTTTCATTTTGGAGAAATCCAGCATTGTTTGCAAATTTCAAGCTTGGCAGTACAGGGTTGGCCGGGGTGAGTGTCCGCAAACAGCGGCCATTTTCCTGAGAAAAAAGAAGTCATTTCCCCAGTGACTGGGCATCAGATGAAAGCTGGCGTTTGGGGCTCTGAGCACGTGCATTGGCCTCGTTTCTGGTGGCTTCAGTTTTGGAGAAATAAAGCAACATTTTCAATTGTCTAGCTTGGGTGGCCAGGGTTGGCCAGGGCAAGTGACCACAAACAGAGGCCATTTTCCAGGGGAAACACAAGTCATTTCCCCAGGGTCTGGGCATCTGATGAAAGCTGGCATTCGCGGCTCTGAGGACATGCATTGGCCTGGTTTCTGACCATTTTAGTTTTGGAGAAATCCAGCAAAATGTTCAATTGTCTGGCTTGGGTGGCCAGGGTCGGCCAGTGCGAGTGGCCCCAAACAGAGGCCATTTTCCATGGGAAACAGAAGTCATTTCCCCAGGGTCCGGGCATCAGATGAAAGCAGGCATTTGGGGCTCTGAGGACTTGCGTTGGCCTGGTTTTGACCACTTTAGTTTTGGAGAAAACTAGAAATATTTTCAATTGTCTAGCTTGGGTGGACCGAGTCGTCCAGGGCGTGTGGCCCCAAAAAGAGGCCATTTTCCAGGGGAAACAGGTGTCATTTCCCCAGGATCTGGGCATCAGATGAAAGCTAGCATTTGGGGCTCTGAGGACTTGCATTGGCCTGGTTTTGACCACTTAATTTTGGAGAAATCCAGCAACATTTTCAATTCTCTAGCTTGGGTGGCCAGGGTAGGCCAGGGCGAATGGCCACAAACAGAGGCCATTTTCCAGGGGAAACAGAAGTCATTTCCCCAGGGTCTGGGCATCAGATGAAAGCCGGCATTTGGGGCTCTGGGGACTTGCCTTGTCCTCGTTTCTGGCAGCTGTCATTTAGGAGAAATCCAGCTTTGTTTGCAAATTTCAACCTTGGGTGTGCAGGGTTGGCCTGGGCGAGTGGTCACGAACAGAGGCCATTTTCCCGAGAAAAAAGAAGTCATTTCCCCAGGGTCTGGGCATCAGATGAATGCTGGCTTTTGGGGCTCTGAGCACTTTCCTTGGAATCGTTTCTGGCGGCTTGAGTTTTGGAGAAATCCAGCAAAATTTTCAATTGTCTCGCTTCGGTGGCCAGGGTTGGCCAGGGCAAGTGACCACAAACAGAGGCCATTTTCCAGGGGAAACACAAGTCATTTCCCCAGGGTCTGGGCATCTGATGAAAGCTGGCATTTGGGGCTCTGAGCACCTGCATTCGCCTGGTTTCTGACCACTTTAGTTTTGGAGAAATCCCGCAAAATTTTCAATTGTCTGGCTTGGGTGGCCGGGTGGCCAGGGTTGGCCAGTGCGAGTGGCCCCAAACAGAGGCCATTTTCCAGGGGAAACAGATGTCATTTCCCCAGTGACTGGTCATCAGATGAAAGCTGGCATTTGGGGCTCTGTGCACTTGCATTTGCCTCGTTTCTGGCAGCTTGAGTTTTCGAGAATTACCACAAAATTTGCAAACGTTTGGTTTGGGTGTCCAGGGTGGGCCAGGGCGAGTGGCCGCAAAGAGAGGCCATTTTCCAGGGAAAAAAGAAGTCATTTCCCCAGTGACAGGGCATCAGATGAATGCTGGCGTTTGGGGCTCTGAGCACGTGCATTGGCGTGGTTTCTGACCACTTTTGTTTTGGAGAAAGCCAGCAAAATTTGCAAGTGTCTAGCTTGGGTGGCCCGGGTCAGCCAGGGCATGTGGCCTCAAACAGAGGCCATTTTCCAGGGAAAAAAGAAGTCATTTCCGCAGGATCTGGGTATCAGATGAAAGCTGGCTTTTGGGGCTCTGAGCACTTTCCTTGGCCTCGTTTCTGGCGACTTGAATTTTGGAGAAATCCAGCGAAATTTTCAATTGTCTAGCTTGGGTGGCCTGGGTCGGCCAGGGCGAATGGCTGCAAAGAGAGGCAATTTTCCTGGGAAAAAAGAAGTCATTTCCCCAGGGTCTGGGCATCAGATGAAAGCTGGCGTCTGGGACTCTGAGGAATTGCATTGGCCTGGTTTCTGACCCATTTAGTTTTGGGGAAAGCCAGCATAATTTGGAAGTGCCTAGCATGAGTTTCCTGTGTCGTCCAGGGTGTGTGGCCCCAAAAAGAGGCCATTTTCCAGGGGAAACAGGTGTCATTTCCCCAGGATCTGGGCATCAGATGAAAGCTGGCATTTGGGGCTCTGAGGACTTGCATTGGCCTGGTTTTGACCACTTTAGTTTTGGAGAAATCCAGCAACATTTTCAATTCTCTAGCTTGGGTGGCCAGGGTAGGCCAGGGCGAATGGCCACAAACAGAGGCCATTTTCCAGGGGAAACAGAAGTCATTTCCCCAGGGTCTGGGCATCAGATGAAAGCTGGCATTTGGGGCTCTGGGGACTTGCGTTGGCCTGGTTTTGACCACTTTAGTTTTGGAGAAATCCAGCAACATTTTCAAAAGTCTAGCTTGGGTGGCCAGGGTTGGCCAGGGCAAGTGGCCACAAACAGAGGCCATTTTCCAGGGGAAACAGAAGTCATTTCCCCAGGGTCTGGGCATCAGATGAAAGCTGGCATTTGGGGCTCTGGGGACTTGCCTTGTCCTCGTTTCTGGCAGCTGTCATTTAGGAGAAATCCAGCTTTGTTTGCAAATTTCAACCTTGGGTGTCCAGGGTTGGCCAGGGCGAGTGGCCACGAACAGAGGCCATTTTCCAGGGGAAACACAAGTCATTTCCCCAGGGTCTGGGCATCAGATGAAAGCTGGCTTTTGGGGCTCTGAGCACTTTCCTTGGAATCGTTTCTGGCGGCTTGAGTTTTGGAGAAATCCAGCAAAATTTTCAATTGTCTCGCTTCGGTGGCCAGGGTTGGCCAGGGCAAGTGACCACAAACAGAGGCCATTTTCCAGGGGAAACACAAGTCATTTCCCCAGGGTCTGGGCATCTTATGAAAGCTGGCATTTGGGGCTCTGAGCACCTGCATTGGCCTCGTTTCTGACCACTTTAGTTTTGGAGAAATCCCGCAAAATTTTCAATTGTCTGGCTTGGGTGGCCAGGGTCGGCCAGTGCGAGTGGCCCCAAACAGAGGCCATTTTCCAGGGGAAACAGATGTCATTTCCCCAGTGACTGGTCATCAGATGAAAGCTGGCATTTGGGGCTCTGTGCACTTGCATTTGCCTCGTTTCTGGCAGCTTGAGTTTTCGAGAATTACCACAAAATTTGCAAACGTTTGGTTTGGGTGTCCAGGGTGGGCCAGGGCGAGTGGCCGCAAAGAGAGGCCATTTTCCAGGGAAAAAAGAAGTCATTTCCCCAGTGACAGGGCATCAGATGAATGCTGGCGTTTGGGGCTCTGAGCACGTGCATTGGCGTGGTTTCTGACCACTTTTGTTTTGGAGAAAGCCAGCAAAATTTGCAAGTGTCTAGCTTGGGTGGCCCGGGTCAGCCAGGGCATGTGGCCTCAAACAGAGGCCATTTTCCAGGGAAAAAAGAAGTCATTTCCGCAGGATCTGGGTATCAGATGAAAGCTGGCTTTTGGGGCTCTGAGCACTTTCCTTGGCCTCGTTTCTGGCGACTTGAATTTTGGAGAAATCCAGCGAAATTTTCAATTGTCTAGCTTGGGTGGCCTGGGTCGGCCAGGGCGAATGGCTGCAAAGAGAGGCAATTTTCCTGGGAAAAAAGAAGTCATTTCCCCAGGGTCTGGGCATCAGATGAAAGCTGGCGTCTGGGACTCTGAGGAATTGCATTGGCCTGGTTTCTGACCCATTTAGTTTTGGGGAAAGCCAGCATAATTTGGAAGTGCCTAGCATGAGTTTCCTGTGTCGTCCAGGGTGTGTGGCCCCAAAAAGAGGCCATTTTCCAGGGGAAACAGGTGTCATTTCCCCAGGATCTGGGCATCAGATGAAAGCTGGCATTTGGGGCTCTGAGGACTTGCATTGGCCTGGTTTTGACCACTTTAGTTTTGGAGAAATCCAGCAACATTTTCAATTCTCTAGCTTGGGTGGCCAGGGTAGGCCAGGGCGAATGGCCACAAACAGAGGCCATTTTCCAGGGGAAACAGAAGTCATTTCCCCAGGGTCTGGGCATCAGATGAAAGCTGGCATTTGGGGCTCTGGGGACTTGCGTTGGCCTGGTTTTGACCACTTTAGTTTTGGAGAAATCCAGCAACATTTTCAAAAGTCTAGCTTGGGTGGCCAGGGTTGGCCAGGGCAAGTGGCCACAAACAGAGGCCATTTTCCAGGGGAAACAGAAGTCATTTCCCCAGGGTCTGGGCATCAGATGAAAGCTGGCATTTGGGGCTCTGGGGACTTGCCTTGTCCTCGTTTCTGGCAGCTGTCATTTAGGAGAAATCCAGCTTTGTTTGCAAATTTCAACCTTGGGTGTCCAGGGTTGGCCAGGGCGAGTGGCCACGAACAGAGGCCATTTTCCAGGGGAAACACAAGTCATTTCCCCAGGGTCTGGGCATCAGATGAAAGCTGGCTTTTGGGGCTCTGAGCACTTTCCTTGGAATCGTTTCTGGCGGCTTGAGTTTTGGAGAAATCCAGCAAAATTTTCAATTGTCTCGCTTCGGTGGCCAGGGTTGGCCAGGGCAAGTGACCACAAACAGAGGCCATTTTCCAGGGGAAACACAAGTCATTTCCCCAGGGTCTGGGCATCTTATGAAAGCTGGCATTTGGGGCTCTGAGCACCTGCATTGGCCTCGTTTCTGACCACTTTAGTTTTGGAGAAATCCCGCAAAATTTTCAATTGTCTGGCTTGGGTGGCCAGGGTCGGCCAGTGCGAGTGGCCCCAAACAGAGGCCATTTTCCAGGGGAAACACAAGTCATTTCCCCAGGGTCTGGGCATCTTATGAAAGCTGGCATTTGCGGCTCTGAGCACCTGCAATGGCCTGGTTTCTGACCGCTTTAGTTTTGGAGAAATCCCGCAAAATTTTCAATTGTCTGGCTTGGGTGGCCAGGGTCGGCCAGTGCGAGTGGCCCCAGACAGAGGCCATTTTCCCGAGAAAAAAGAAGTCATTTCCCCAATGACAGGGCATCAGATGAATGCTGGCGTTTGGGGCTCTGAGCACGTGCATTGGCCTGGTTTCTGACCACTTTAGTTTTGGAGAAAGACAGCAAAATTTGCAAGTGCCTAGCGTGGGTGGCCTGTGTCGTCCAGGGTGTGTGGCCCCAAACAGAGGCCATTTTTCAGGAGACACAGGAGTAATTTCCCCAGGGTCTGGGCATCAGATGAAAGCTGGCATTTGGGGCTCTGGGCACCTGCATTGGCCTGGTTTCTGACCACTTTAGTTTTCGACAAATCCAGCAACATTTTCAATTGTCTAGCTTGGGTGGCCAGGGTCGGCCAGTGCGAGTGCCCCCAAACAGAGGCCATTTTCCAGAGGACACAGGTGTCATTTCACCAGTGACTGGGCATCAGATGAAAGCTGGCGTTTGGGGCTCTGAGCGCTTTCCTTGGCCTCGTTTCTGGCGGCTTGAGTTTTGGAGAAATCCAGCAACATTTTCAATTCTCTAGCTTGGGTGGCCAGGGTAGGCCAGGGCGAATGGCCACAAACAGAGGCCATTTTCCAGGGGAAACAGAAGTCATTTCCCCAGGGTCTGGGTAGCAGATGAAAGCTGGCATTTGGGGCTCTGAGGGCTTGCCTTGTCCTCGTTTCTGGCAGCTGTCATTTAGGAGAAATCCAGCATTGTTTGCCAATTTCAACCTTGGGTGTCCTGGGTTGGCCAGGGCGAGTGGCCACGAACAGAGGCCATTTTCCAGAGAAAGAAGAAGTCATTTCCCCAGGTTCTGGGCATCAGATGAAAGCTGGCTTTTGGGGCTCTGAGCACTTTCCTTGGAATCGTTTCTGGCGGCTTGAGTTTTGGAGAAATCCAGCAAAATTTTCAATTGTCTCGCTTCGGTGGCCAGGATTGGCCAGGGCATGTGACCACAAACAGAGGCCATTTTCCAGGGGAAACACAAGTCATTTCCCCAGGGTCTGGGCATCTGATGAAAGCTGGCATTTGGGGCTCTGAGCACCTGCATTCGCCTGGTTTCTGACCAATTTAGTTTTGGAGAAATCCCACAAAATTTTCAATTGTCTGGCTTGGGTGGCCAGGGTTGGTCAGTGCGAGTGGCACCAAACAGAGGCCATTTTCCAGGGGAGACAGGTGTCATTTCCCCAGTGACTGGTCATCAGATGAAAGCTGGCATTTGTGGCTCTGAGCACTTGCATTTGCCTCGTTTCTGGCAGCTTGAGTTTTCGAGAATTACCACAAAATTTGCAAATGTTTGGTTTGGGTGTCCAGGGTGGGCTAGGGCGAGTGGCCGCAAACAGAGGCCATTTTCCCGGGAAAAAAGAAGTCATTTCCCCAGTGACAGGGCATCAGATGAATGCTGGCTTTTGGGGCTCTGAGCACCTGCATTGGCCTGGTTTCTGACCACTTTAGTTTTGGAGAAAGCCAGCAAAATTTTCAATTGTCTAGCTTAGGTGGCCAGTGTGGGCCTTGGCAAGTGGCCTCAAACAGAGGCTATTTTCCGGGGAATATAGAGGTCATTTCCCGAGGGTCTGGGCATCAGATGAAAGCTGGCATTTGGGGCTCTGAGGACTTGCCTTGTCCTCGTTTCTGGCAGCTTTCATTTTGGAGAAATCCAGCATTGTTTGCAAATTTCAAGCTTGGCAGTACAGGGTTGGCCGGGGTGAGTGTCCGCAAACAGAGGCCATTTTCCTGAGAAAAAAGAAGTCATTTCCCCAGTGACTGGGCATCAGATGAAAGCTGGCGTTTGGGGCTCTGAGCACGTGCATTGGCCTCGTTTCTGGTGGCTTCAGTTTTGGAGAAATAAAGCAACATTTTCAATTGTCTAGCTTGGGTGGCCAGGGTTGGCCAGGGCAAGTGACCACAAACAGAGGCCATTTTCCAGGGGAAACACAAGTCATTTCCCCAGGGTCTGGGCATCTGATGAAAGCTGGCATTCGCGGCTCTGAGGACATGCATTGGCCTGGTTTCTGACCATTTTAGTTTTGGAGAAATCCAGCAAAATGTTCAATTGTCTGGCTTGGGTGGCCAGGGTCGGCCAGTGCGAGTGGCCCCAAACAGAGGCCATTTTCCATGGGAAACAGAAGTCATTTCCCCAGGGTCCGGGCATCAGATGAAAGCAGGCATTTGGGGCTCTGAGGACTTGCGTTGGCCTGGTTTTGACCACTTTAGTTTTGGAGAAAACTAGAAATATTTTCAATTGTCTAGCTTGGGTGGACCGAGTCGTCCAGGGCGTGTGGCCCCAAAAAGAGGCCATTTTCCAGGGGAAACAGGTGTCATTTCCCCAGGATCTGGGCATCAGATGAAAGCTAGCATTTGGGGCTCTGAGGACTTGCATTGGCCTGGTTTTGACCACTTAATTTTGGAGAAATCCAGCAACATTTTCAATTCTCTAGCTTGGGTGGCCAGGGTAGGCCAGGGCGAATGGCCACAAACAGAGGCCATTTTCCAGGGGAAACAGAAGTCATTTCCCCAGGGTCTGGGCATCAGATGAAAGCCGGCATTTGGGGCTCTGGGGACTTGCCTTGTCCTCGTTTCTGGCAGCTGTCATTTAGGAGAAATCCAGCTTTGTTTGCAAATTTCAAACTTGGGTGTCCAGGGTTGGCCAGGGCGAGTGGCCACGAACAGAGGCCATTTTCCAGGGGAAACACAAGTCATTTCCCCAGGGTCTGGGCATCAGATGAAAGCTGGCTTTTGGGGCTCTGAGCACTTTCCTTGGAATCGTTTCTGGCGGCTTGAGTTTTGGAGAAATCCAGCAAAATTTTCAATTGTCTCGCTTCGGTGGCCAGGGTTGGCCAGGGCAAGTGACCACAAACAGAGGCCATTTTCCAGGGGAAACACAAGTCATTTCCCCAGGGTCTGGGCATCTTATGAAAGCTGGCATTTGGGGCTCTGAGCACCTGCATTGGCCTCGTTTCTGACCACTTTAGTTTTGGAGAAATCCCGCAAAATTTTCAATTGTCTGGCTTGGGTGGCCAGGGTCGGCCAGTGCGAGTGGCCCCAAACAGAGGCCATTTTCCAGGGGAAACACAAGTCATTTCCCCAGGGTCTGGGCATCTTATGAAAGCTGGCATTTGCGGCTCTGAGCACCTGCAATGGCCTGGTTTCTGACCGCTTTAGTTTTGGAGAAATCCCGCAAAATTTTCAATTGTCTGGCTTGGGTGGCCAGGGTCGGCCAGTGCGAGTGGCCCCAGACAGAGGCCATTTTCCCGAGAAAAAAGAAGTCATTTCCCCAATGACAGGGCATCAGATGAATGCTGGCGTTTGGGGCTCTGAGCACGTGCATTGGCCTGGTTTCTGACCACTTTAGTTTTGGAGAAAGCCAGCAAAATTTGCAAGTGCCTAGCGTGGGTGGCCTGTGTCGTCCAGGGTGTGTGGCCCCAAACAGAGGCCATTTTTCAGGAGACACAGGAGTAATTTCCCCAGGGTCTGGGCATCAGATGAAAGCTGGCATTTGGGGCTCTGGGCACCTGCATTGGCCTGGTTTCTGACCACTTTAGTTTTCGACAAATCCAGCAACATTTTCAATTGTCTAGCTTGGGTGGCCAGGGTCGGCCAGTGCGAGTGCCCCCAAACAGAGGCCATTTTCCAGAGGACACAGGTGTCATTTCACCAGTGACTGGGCATCAGATGAAAGCTGGCGTTTGGGGCTCTGAGCACTTTCCTTGGCCTCGTTTCTGGCGGCTTGAGTTTTGGAGAAATCCAGCAACATTTTCAATTCTCTAGCTTGGGTGGCCAGGGTAGGCCAGGGCGAATGGCCACAAACAGAGGCCATTTTCCAGGGGAAACAGAAGTCATTTCCCCAGGGTCTGGGTAGCAGATGAAAGCTGGCATTTGGGGCTCTGAGGGCTTGCCTTGTCCTCGTTTCTGGCAGCTGTCATTTAGGAGAAATCCAGCATTGTTTGCCAATTTCAACCTTGGGTGTCCTGGGTTGGCCAGGGCGAGTGGCCACGAACAGAGGCCATTTTCCAGAGAAAGAAGAAGTCATTTCCCCAGGGTCTGGGCATCAGATGAAAGCTGGCTTTTGGGGCTCTGAGCACTTTCCTTGGAATCGTTTCTGGCGGCTTGAGTTTTGGAGAAATCCAGCAAAATTTTCAATTGTCTCGCTTCGGTGGCCAGGATTGGCCAGGGCATGTGACCACAAACAGAGGCCATTTTCCAGGGGAAACACAAGTCATTTCCCCAGGGTCTGGGCATCTGATGAAAGCTGGCATTTGGGGCTCTGAGCACCTGCATTCGCCTGGTTTCTGACCAATTTAGTTTTGGAGAAATCCCACAAAATTTTCAATTGTCTGGCTTGGGTGGCCAGGGTTGGTCAGTGCGAGTGGCACCAAACAGAGGCCATTTTCCAGGGGAGACAGGTGTCATTTCCCCAGTGACTGGTCATCAGATGAAAGCTGGCATTTGTGGCTCTGAGCACTTGCATTTGCCTCGTTTCTGGCAGCTTGAGTTTTCGAGAATTACCACAAAATTTGCAAATGTTTGGTTTGGGTGTCCAGGGTGGGCTAGGGCGAGTGGCCGCAAACAGAGGCCATTTTCCCGGGAAAAAAGAAGTCATTTCCCCAGTGACAGGGCATCAGATGAATGCTGGCTTTTGGGGCTCTGAGCACCTGCATTGGCCTGGTTTCTGACCACTTTAGTTTTGGAGAAAGCCAGCAAAATTTTCAATTGTCTAGCTTAGGTGGCCAGTGTGGGCCTTGGCAAGTGGCCTCAAACAGAGGCTATTTTCCGGGGAATATAGAGGTCATTTCCCGAGGGTCTGGGCATCAGATGAAAGCTGGCATTTGGGGCTCTGAGGACTTGCCTTGTCCTCGTTTCTGGCAGCTTTCATTTTGGAGAAATCCAGCATTGTTTGCAAATTTCAAGCTTGGCAGTACAGGGTTGGCCGGGGTGAGTGTCCGCAAACAGAGGCCATTTTCCTGAGAAAAAAGAAGTCATTTCCCCAGTGACTGGGCATCAGATGAAAGCTGGCGTTTGGGGCTCTGAGCACCTGCATTGGCCTCGTTTCTGGTGGCTTCAGTTTTGGAGAAATAAAGCAACATTTTCAATTGTCTAGCTTGGGTGGCCAGGGTTGGCCAGGGCAAGTGACCACAAACAGAGGCCATTTTCCAGGGGAAACACAAGTCATTTCCCCAGGGTCTGGGCATCTGATGAAAGCTGGCATTCGCGGCTCTGAGGACATGCATTGGCCTGGTTTCTGACCATTTTAGTTTTGGAGAAATCCAGCAAAATGTTCAATTGTCTGGCTTGGGTGGCCAGGGTCGGCCAGTGCGAGTGGCCCCAAACAGAGGCCATTTTCCATGGGAAACAGAAGTCATTTCCCCAGGGTCCGGGCATCAGATGAAAGCAGGCATTTGGGGCTCTGAGGACTTGCGTTGGCCTGGTTTTGACCACTTTAGTTTTGGAGAAAACTAGAAATATTTTCAATTGTCTAGCTTGGGTGGACCGAGTCGTCCAGGGCGTGTGGCCCCAAAAAGAGGCCATTTTCCAGGGGAAACAGGTGTCATTTCCCCAGGATCTGGGCATCAGATGAAAGCTAGCATTTGGGGCTCTGAGGACTTGCATTGGCCTGGTTTTGACCACTTAATTTTGGAGAAATCCAGCAACATTTTCAATTCTCTAGCTTGGGTGGCCAGGGTAGGCCAGGGCGAATGGCCACAAACAGAGGCCATTTTCAGGGGAAACAGAAGTCATTTCCCCAGGGTCTGGGCATCAGATGAAAGCCGGCATTTGGGGCTCTGGGGACTTGCCTTGTCCTCGTTTCTGGCAGCTGTCATTTAGGAGAAATCCAGCTTTGTTTGCAAATTTCAAACTTGGGTGTCCAGGGTTGGCCAGGGCGAGTGGCCACGAACAGAGGCCATTTTCCAGGGGAAACACAAGTCATTTCCCCAGGGTCTGGGCATCAGATGAAAGCTGGCATTTGGGGCTCTGAGCACTTTCCTTGGAATCGTTTCTGGCGGCTTGAGTTTTGGAGAAATCCAGCAAAATTTTCAATTGTCTGGCTTGGGTGGCCAGGGTCGGCCAGTGCGAGTGGCCCCAAACAGAGGCCATTTTCCAGGGGAAACACAAGTCATTTCCCCAGGGTCTGGGCATCTTATGAAAGCTGGCATTTGCGGCTCTGAGCACCTGCAATGGCCTGGTTTCTGACCGCTTTAGTTTTGGAGAAATCCCGCAAAATTTTCAATTGTCTGGCTTGGGTGGCCAGGGTCGGCCAGTGCGAGTGGCCCCAGACAGAGGCCATTTTCCCGAGAAAAAAGAAGTCATTTCCCCAATGACAGGGCATCAGATGAATGCTGGCGTTTGGGGCTCTGAGCACGTGCATTGGCCTGGTTTCTGACCACTTTAGTTTTGGAGAAAGACAGCAAAATTTGCAAGTGCCTAGCGTGGGTGGCCTGTGTCGTCCAGGGTGTGTGGCCCCAAACAGAGGCCATTTTTCAGGAGACACAGGAGTAATTTCCCCAGGGTCTGGGCATCAGATGAAAGCTGGCATTTGGGGCTCTGGGCACCTGCATTGGCCTGGTTTCTGACCACTTTAGTTTTCGACAAATCCAGCAACATTTTCAATTGTCTAGCTTGGGTGGCCAGGGTCGGCCAGTGCGAGTGCCCCCAAACAGAGGCCATTTTCCAGAGGACACAGGTGTCATTTCACCAGTGACTGGGCATCAGATGAAAGCTGGCGTTTGGGGCTCTGAGCACTTTCCTTGGCCTCGTTTCTGGCGGCTTGAGTTTTGGAGAAATCCAGCAACATTTTCAATTCTCTAGCTTGGGTGGCCAGGGTAGGCCAGGGCGAATGGCCACAAACAGAGGCCATTTTCCAGGGGAAACAGAAGTCATTTCCCCAGGGTCTGGGTAGCAGATGAAAGCTGGCATTTGGGGCTCTGAGGGCTTGCCTTGTCCTCGTTTCTGGCAGCTGTCATTTAGGAGAAATCCAGCATTGTTTGCCAATTTCAACCTTGGGTGTCCTGGGTTGGCCAGGGCGAGTGGCCACGAACAGAGGCCATTTTCCAGAGAAAGAAGAAGTCATTTCCCCAGGGTCTGGGCATCAGATGAAAGCTGGCTTTTGGGGCTCTGAGCACTTTCCTTGGAATCGTTTCTGGCGGCTTGAGTTTTGGAGAAATCCAGCAAAATTTTCAATTGTCTCGCTTCGGTGGCCAGGGTTGGCCAGGGCATGTGACCACAAACAGAGGCCATTTTCCAGGGGAAACACAAGTCATTTCCCCAGGGTCTGGGCATCTGATGAAAGCTGGCATTTGGGGCTCTGAGCACCTGCATTGGCCTGGTTTCTGACCAATTTAGTTTTGGAGAAATCCCACAAAATTTTCAATTGTCTGGCTTGGGTGGCCAGGGTTGGTCAGTGCGAGTGGCACCAAACAGAGGCCATTTTCCAGGGGAGACAGGTGTCATTTCCCCAGTGACTGGTCATCAGATGAAAGCTGGCATTTGTGGCTCTGAGCACTTGCATTTGCCTCGTTTCTGGCAGCTTGAGTTTTCGAGAATTACCACAAAATTTGCAAATGTTTGGTTTGGGTGTCCAGGGTGGGCCAGGGCGAGTGGCCGCAAACAGAGGCCATTTTCCCGGGAAAAAAGAAGTCATTTCCCCAGTGACAGGGCATCAGATGAATGCTGGCTTTTGGGGCTCTGAGCACCTGCATTGGCCTGGTTTCTGACCACTTTAGTTTTGGAGAAAGCCAGCAAAATTTTCAATTGTCTAGCTTAGGTGGCCAGTGTGGGCCTTGGCAAGTGGCCTCAAACAGAGGCTATTTTCCGGGGAATATAGAGGTCATTTCCCGAGGGTCTGGGCATCAGATGAAAGCTGGCATTTGGGGCTCTGAGGACTTGCCTTGTCCTCGTTTCTGGCAGCTTTCATTTTGGAGAAATCCAGCATTGTTTGCAAATTTCAAGCTTGGCAGTACAGGGTTGGCCGGGGTGAGTGTCCGCAAACAGCGGCCATTTTCCTGAGAAAAAAGAAGTCATTTCCCCAGTGACTGGGCATCAGATGAAAGCTGGCGTTTGGGGCTCTGAGCACGTGCATTGGCCTCGTTTCTGGTGGCTTCAGTTTTGGAGAAATAAAGCAACATTTTCAATTGTCTAGCTTGGGTGGCCAGGGTTGGCCAGGGCAAGTGACCACAAACAGAGGCCATTTTCCAGGGGAAACACAAGTCATTTCCCCAGGGTCTGGGCATCTGATGAAAGCTGGCATTCGCGGCTCTGAGGACATGCATTGGCCTGGTTTCTGACCATTTTAGTTTTGGAGAAATCCAGCAAAATGTTCAATTGTCTGGCTTGGGTGGCCAGGGTCGGCCAGTGCGAGTGGCCCCAAACAGAGGCCATTTTCCATGGGAAACAGAAGTCATTTCCCCAGGGTCCGGGCATCAGATGAAAGCAGGCATTTGGGGCTCTGAGGACTTGCGTTGGCCTGGTTTTGACCACTTTAGTTTTGGAGAAAACTAGAAATATTTTCAATTGTCTAGCTTGGGTGGACCGAGTCGTCCAGGGCGTGTGGCCCCAAAAAGAGGCCATTTTCCAGGGGAAACAGGTGTCATTTCCCCAGGATCTGGGCATCAGATGAAAGCTAGCATTTGGGGCTCTGAGGACTTGCATTGGCCTGGTTTTGACCACTTAATTTTGGAGAAATCCAGCAACATTTTCAATTCTCTAGCTTGGGTGGCCAGGGTAGGCCAGGGCGAATGGCCACAAACAGAGGCCATTTTCCAGGGGAAACAGAAGTCATTTCCCCAGGGTCTGGGCATCAGATGAAAGCCGGCATTTGGGGCTCTGGGGACTTGCCTTGTCCTCGTTTCTGTCAGCTGTCATTTAGGAGAAATCCAGCTTTGTTTGCAAATTTCAACCTTGGGTGTGCAGGGTTGGCCTGGGCGAGTGGTCACGAACAGAGGCCATTTTCCCGAGAAAAAAGAAGTCATTTCCCCAGGGTCTGGGCATCAGATGAATGCTGGCTTTTGGGGCTCTGAGCACTTTCCTTGGAATCGTTTCTGGCGGCTTGAGTTTTGGAGAAATCCAGCAAAATTTTCAATTGTCTCGCTTCGGTGGCCAGGGTTGGCCAGGGCAAGTGACCACAAACAGAGGCCATTTTCCAGGGGAAACACAAGTCATTTCCCCAGGGTCTGGGCATCTGATGAAAGCTGGCATTTGGGGCTCTGAGCACCTGCATTGGCCTGGTTTCTGACCAATTTAGTTTTGGAGAAATCCCACAAAATTTTCAATTGTCTGGCTTGGGTGGCCAGGGTTGGTCAGTGCGAGTGGCACCAAACAGAGGCCATTTTCCAGGGGAGACAGGTGTCATTTCCCCAGTGACTGGTCATCAGATGAAAGCTGGCATTTGTGGCTCTGAGCACTTGCATTTGCCTCGTTTCTGGCAGCTTGAGTTTTCGAGAATTACCACAAAATTTGCAAATGTTTGGTTTGGGTGTCCAGGGTGGGCCAGGGCGAGTGGCCGCAAACAGAGGCCATTTTCCCGGGAAAAAAGAAGTCATTTCCCCAGTGACAGGGCATCAGATGAATGCTGGCTTTTGGGGCTCTGAGCACCTGCATTGGCCTGGTTTCTGACCACTTTAGTTTTGGAGAAAGCCAGCAAAATTTTCAATTGTCTAGCTTAGGTGGCCAGTGTGGGCCTTGGCAAGTGGCCTCAAACAGAGGCTATTTTCCGGGGAATATAGAGGTCATTTCCCCAGGGTCTGGGCATCAGATGAAAGCTGGCATTTGGGGCTCTGAGGACTTGCCTTGTCCTCGTTTCTGGCAGCTTTCATTTTGGAGAAATCCAGCATTGTTTGCAAATTTCAAGCTTGGCAGTACAGGGTTGGCCGGGGTGAGTGTCCGCAAACAGCGGCCATTTTCCTGAGAAAAAAGAAGTCATTTCCCCAGTGACTGGGCATCAGATGAAAGCTGGCGTTTGGGGCTCTGAGCACGTGCATTGGCCTCGTTTCTGGTGGCTTCAGTTTTGGAGAAATAAAGCAACATTTTCAATTGTCTAGCTTGGGTGGCCAGGGTTGGCCAGGGCAAGTGACCACAAACAGAGGCCATTTTCCAGGGGAAACACAAGTCATTTCCCCAGGGTCTGGGCATCTGATGAAAGCTGGCATTCGCGGCTCTGAGGACATGCATTGGCCTGGTTTCTGACCATTTTAGTTTTGGAGAAATCCAGCAAAATGTTCAATTGTCTGGCTTGGGTGGCCAGGGTCGGCCAGTGCGAGTGGCCCCAAACAGAGGCCATTTTCCATGGGAAACAGAAGTCATTTCCCCAGGGTCCGGGCATCAGATGAAAGCAGGCATTTGGGGCTCTGAGGACTTGCGTTGGCCTGGTTTTGACCACTTTAGTTTTGGAGAAAACTAGAAATATTTTCAATTGTCTAGCTTGGGTGGACCGAGTCGTCCAGGGCGTGTGGCCCCAAAAAGAGGCCATTTTCCAGGGGAAACAGGTGTCATTTCCCCAGGATCTGGGCATCTGATGAAAGCTGGCATTCGCGGCTCTGAGGACATGCATTGGCCTGGTTTCTGACCATTTTAGTTTTGGAGAAATCCAGCAAAATGTTCAATTGTCTGGCTTGGGTGGCCAGGGTCGGCCAGGGCGAATGGCCACAAACAGAGGCCATTTTCCAGGGGAAACAGAAGTCATTTCCCCAGGGTCTGGGCATCAGATGAAAGCCGGCATTTGGGGCTCTGGGGACTTGCCTTGTCCTCGTTTCTGGCAGCTGTCATTTAGGAGAAATCCAGCTTTGTTTGCAAATTTCAACCTTGGGTGTGCAGGGTTGGCCTGGGCGAGTGGTCACGAACAGAGGCCATTTTCCCGAGAAAAAAGAAGTCATTTCCCCAGGGTCTGGGCATCAGATGAATGCTGGCTTTTGGGGCTCTGAGCACTTTCCTTGGAATCGTTTCTGGCGGCTTGAGTTTTGGAGAAATCCAGCAAAATTTTCAATTGTCTCGCTTCGGTGGCCAGGGTTGGCCAGGGCAAGTGACCACAAACAGAGGCCATTTTCCAGGGGAAACACAAGTCATTTCCCCAGGGTCTGGGCATCTGATGAAAGCTGGCATTTGGGGCTCTGAGCACCTGCATTGGCCTGGTTTCTGACCACTTTAGTTTTGGAGAAAGCCAGCAAAATTTTCAATTGTCTAGCTTAGGTGGCCAGTGTGGGCCTTGGCAAGTGGCCTCAAACAGAGGCTATTTTCCGGGGAATATAGAGGTCATTTCCCCAGGGTCTGGGCATCAGATGAAAGCTGGCATTTGGGGCTCTGAGGACTTGCCTTGTCCTCGTTTCTGGCAGCTTTCATTTTGGAGAAATCCAGCATTGTTTGCAAATTTCAAGCTTGGCAGTACAGGGTTGGCCGGGGTGAGTGTCCGCAAACAGCGGCCATTTTCCTGAGAAAAAAGAAGTCATTTCCCCAGTGACTGGGCATCAGATGAAAGCTGGCGTTTGGGGCTCTGAGCACGTGCATTGGCCTCGTTTCTGGTGGCTTCAGTTTTGGAGAAATAAAGCAACATTTTCAATTGTCTAGCTTGGGTGGCCAGGGTTGGCCAGGGCAAGTGACCACAAACAGAGGCCATTTTCCAGGGGAAACACAAGTCATTTCCCCAGGGTCTGGGCATCTGATGAAAGCTGGCATTCGCGGCTCTGAGGACATGCATTGGCCTGGTTTCTGACCATTTTAGTTTTGGAGAAATCCAGCAAAATGTTCAATTGTCTGGCTTGGGTGGCCAGGGTCGGCCAGTGCGAGTGGCCCCAAACAGAGGCCATTTTCCATGGGAAACAGAAGTCATTTCCCCAGGGTCCGGGCATCAGATGAAAGCAGGCATTTGGGGCTCTGAGGACTTGCGTTGGCCTGGTTTTGACCACTTTAGTTTTGGTAGAAAACTAGAAATATTTTCAATTGTCTAGCTTGGGTGGACCGAGTCGTCCAGGGCGTGTGGCCCCAAAAAGAGGCCATTTTCCAGGGGAAACAGGTGTCATTTCCCCAGGATCTGGGCATCAGATGAAAGCTAGCATTTGGGGCTCTGAGGACTTGCATTGGCCTGGTTTTGACCACTTGAATTTTGGAGAAATCCAGCAACATTTTCAATTCTCTAGCTTGGGTGGCCAGGGTAGGCCAGGGCGAATGGCCACAAACAGAGGCCATTTTCCAGGGGAAACAGAAGTCATTTCCCCAGGGTCTGGGCATCAGATGAAAGCCGGCATTTGGGGCTCTGGGGACTTGCCTTGTCCTCGTTTCTGGCAGCTGTCATTTAGGAGAAATCCAGCTTTGTTTGCAAATTTCAACCTTGGGTGTGCAGGGTTGGCCTGGGCGAGTGGTCACGAACAGAGGCCATTTTCCCGAGAAAAAAGAAGTCATTTCCCCAGGGTCTGGGCATCAGATGAATGCTGGCTTTTGGGGCTCTGAGCACTTTCCTTGGAATCGTTTCTGGCGGCTTGAGTTTTGGAGAAATCCAGCAAAATTTTCAATTGTCTCGCTTCGGTGGCCAGGGTTGGCCAGGGCAAGTGACCACAAACAGAGGCCATTTTCCAGGGGAAACACAAGTCATTTCCCCAGGGTCTGGGCATCTGATGAAAGCTGGCATTTGGGGCTCTGAGCACCTGCATTGGCCTGGTTTCTGACCAATTTAGTTTTGGAGAAATCCCACAAAATTTTCAATTGTCTGGCTTGGGTGGCCAGGGTTGGTCAGAGCGAGTGGCCCCAAACAGAGGCCATTTTCCAGGGGAAACAGATGTCATTTCCCCAGTGACTGGTCATCAGATGAAAGCTGGCATTTGGGGCTCTGAGCACTTGCATTTGCCTCGTTTCTGGCAGCTTGAGTTTTCGAGAATTACCACAGAATTTGCAAATGTTCGGTTTGGGTGTCCAGGGTGGGCCAGGGCGAGTGGCCGCAAACAGAGGCCATTTTCCCGAGAAAAAAGAAGTCATTTCCCCAGTGACAGGGCATCAGATGAATGCTGGCGTTTGGGGCTCTGAGCACGTGCATTGGCCTGGTTTCTGACCACTTTAGTTTTGGAGAAAGCCAGCAAAATTTGCAAGTGTGTAGATTGGGCGGCCACGGTGGGCCAGGGCGAGTGGCCGCAAAGAGAGGCCATTTTCCAAAAAAAAAAAGAAGTCATTTCCCCAGGGTCTGGGCATCAGATGAAAGCTGGGGTTTGGGGCTCTGAGCACGTGCATTGGCCTGGTTTCTGACCACTTTAATTTTGGAGAAAGCCAGCAAAATTTGCAAGTGCCTAGCTTGGGTGGCCCGGGTCAGCCAGGGCATGTGGCCTCAAACAGAGGCCATTTTCCAGGGAAAAAAGAAGTCATTTCCACAGGATCTGGGTATCAGATGAAAGCTGGCTTTTGGGGCTCTGAGCACTTTCCTTGGCCTCGTTTCTGGCGACTTGAGTTTTGGAGAAATCCAGCAAAATTTTCAATTGTCTAGCTTGGGTGGCCAGGGTCGGCCAGGGCGAATGGCTGCAAAGAGAGGCCATTTTCCAGGGAAAAAAGAAGTCATTTCCCCAGGGTCTGGGCATCAGATGAAAGCTGGCTTTTGGGGCTCTGAGCACTTTCCTTGGAATCGTTTCTGGCGGCTTGAGTTTTGGAGAAATCCAGCAAAATTTTCAATTGTCTCGCTTCGGTGGCCAGGGTTGGCCAGGGCAAGTGACCACAAACAGAGGCCATTTTCCAGGGGAAACACAAGTCATTTCCCCAGGGTCTGGGCATCTGATGAAAGCTGGCATTTGGGGCTCTGAGCACCTGCATTGGCCTGGTTTCTGACCACTTTAGTTTTGGAGAAATCCCGCAAAATTTTCAATTGTCTGGCTTGGGTGGCCGGGTGGCCAGGGTTGGCCAGTGCGAGTGGCCCCAAACAGAGGCCATTTTCCAGGGGAAACAGATGTCATTTCCCCAGTGACTGGTCATCAGATGAAAGCTGGCATTTGGGGCTCTGTGCACTTGCATTTGCCTCGTTTCTGGCAGCTTGAGTTTTCGAGAATTACCACAAAATTTGCAAACGTTTGGTTTGGGTGTCCAGGGTGGGCCAGGGCGAGTGGCCGCAAAGAGAGGCCATTTTCCAGGGAAAAAAGAAGTCATTTCCCCAGTGACAGGGCATCAGATGAATGCTGGCGTTTGGGGCTCTGAGCACGTGCATTGGCCTGGTTTCTGACCACTTTTGTTTTGGAGAAAGCCAGCAAAATTTGCAAGTGTCTAGCTTGGGTGGCCCGGGTCAGCCAGGGCATGTGGCCTCAAACAGAGGCCATTTTCCAGGGAAAAAAGAAGTCATTTCCGCAGGATCTGGGTATCAGATGAAAGCTGGCTTTTGGGGCTCTGAGCACTTTCCTTGGCCTCGTTTCTGGCGACTTGAGTTTTGGAGAAATCCAGCGAAATTTTCAATTGTCTAGCTTGGGTGGCCTGGGTCGGCCAGGGCGAATGGCTGCAAAGAGAGGCAATTTTCCTGGGAAAAAAGAAGTCATTTCCCCAGGGTCTGGGCATCAGATGAAAGCTGGCGTCTGGGACTCTGAGGAATTGCATTGGCCTGGTTTCTGACCCATTTAGTTTTGGGGAAAGCCAGCATAATTTGGAAGTGTCTAGCATGAGTTGCCTGTGTCGTCCAGGGTGTGTGGCCCCAAAAAGAGGCCATTTTCCAGGGGAAACAGGTGTCATTTCCCCAGGATCTGGGCATCAGATGAAAGCTGGCATTTGGGGCTCTGAGGACTTGCATTGGCCTGGTTTTGACCACTTTAGTTTTGGAGAAATCCAGCAACATTTTCAATTCTCTAGCTTGGGTGGCCAGGGTAGGCCAGGGCAAGTGGCCACAAACAGAGGCCATTTTCCAGGGGAAACAGAAGTCATTTCCCCAGGGTCTGGGTATCAGATGAAAGCTGGCATTTGGGGCTCTGAGGACTTGCCTTGTCCTCGTTTCTGGCAGCTGTCATTTAGGAGAAATCCAGCATTGTTTGCAAATTTCAAGCTTGGGTGTGCAGGGTTGGCCAGGGCGAGTGGCCACGAACAGAGGCCATTTTCCAGGGGAAACACAAGTCATTTCCCCAGGGTCTGGGCATCAGATGAAAGCTGGCTTTTGGGGCTCTGAGCACTTTCCTTGGAATCGTTTCTGGCGTCTTGAGTTTTGGAGAAATCCCGCAAAGTTTTCAATTGTCTAGCTTCGGTGGCCAGGGTTGGCCAGGGCAAGTGACCACAAACAGAGGCCATTTTCCAGGGGAAACACAAGTCATTTCCCCAGGGTCTGGGCATCTTATGAAAGCTGGCATTTGGGGCTCTGAGCACCTGCATTGGCCTGGTTTCTGACCACTTTAGTTTTGGAGAAATCCCGCAAAATTTTCAATTGTCTGGCTTGGGTGGCCAGGGTCGGCCAGTGCGAGTGGCCCCAAACAGAGGCCATTTTCCAGGGGAAACACAAGTCATTTCCCCAGGGTCTGGGCATCTTATGAAAGCTGGCATTTGGGGCTCTGAGCACCTGCAATGGCCTGGTTTCTGACCACTTTAGTTTTGGAGAAATCCCGCAAAATTTTCAATTGTCTGGCTTGGGTGGCCAGGGTCGGCCAGTGCGAGTGGCCCCAAACAGAGGCCATTTTCCCGAGAAAAAAGAAGTCATTTCCCCAGTGACAGGGCATCAGATGAATGCTGGCGTTTGGGGCTCTGAGCACGTGCATTGGCCTGGTTTCTGACCACTTTAGTTTTGGAGAAAGACAGCAAAATTTGCAAGTGCCTAGCGTGGGTGGCCTGTGTCGTCCAGGGTGTGTGGCCCCAAACAGAGGCCATTTTTCAGGAGACACAGGAGTAATTTCCCCAGGGTCTGGGCATCAGATGAAAGCTGGCATTTGGGGCTCTGGGCACCTGCATTGGCCTGGTTTCTGACCACTTTAGTTTTCGACAAATCCAGCAACATTTTCAATTGTCTAGCTTGGGTGGCCAGGGTCGGCCAGTGCGAGTGCCCCCAAACAGAGGCCATTTTCCAGAGGACACAGGTGTCATTTCACCAGTGACTGGGCATCAGATGAAAGCTGGCGTTTGGGGCTCTGAGCACTTTCCTTGGCCTCGTTTCTGGTGGCTTGAGTTTTGGAGAAATCCAGCAAAATTTTCAATTGTCTAGCTTGGGTGGCCAGGGTAGGCCAGGGCGAATGGCCACAAACAGAGGCCATTTTCCAGGGGAAACAGAAGTCATTTCCCCAGGGTCTGGGTAGCAGATGAAAGCTGGCATTTCGGTCTCTGAGGACTTGCCTTGTCCTCGTTTCTGGCAGCTGTCATTTAGGAGAAATCCAGCATTGTTTGCCAATTTCAACCTTGGGTGTCCTGGGTTGGCCAGGGCGAGTGGCCACGAACAGAGGCCATTTTCCAGAGAAAGAAGAAGTCATTTCCCCAGGGTCTGGGCATCAGATGAAAGCTGGCTTTTGGGGCTCTGAGCACTTTCCTTGGAATCGTTTCTGGCGGCTTGAGTTTTGGAGAAATCCAGCAAAATTTTCAATTGTCTCGCTTCGGTGGCCAGGGTTGGCCAGGGCATGTGACCACAAACAGAGGCCATTTTCCAGGGGAAACACAAGTCATTTCCCCAGGGTCTGGGCATCTGATGAAAGCTGGCATTTGGGGCTCTGAGCACCTGCATTGGCCTGGTTTCTGACCAATTTAGTTTTGGAGAAATCCCACAAAATTTTCAATTGTCTGGCTTGGGTGGCCAGGGTTGGTCAGTGCGAGTGGCACCAAACAGAGGCCATTTTCCAGGGGAGACAGGTGTCATTTCCCCAGTGACTGGTCATCAGATGAAAGCTGGCATTTGGGGCTCTGAGCACTTGCATTTGCCTCGTTTCTGGCAGCTTGAGTTTTCGAGAATTACCACAAAATTTGCAAATGTTTGGTTTGGGTGTCCAGGGTGGGCCAGGGCGAGTGGCCGCAAACAGAGGCCATTTTCCCGGGAAAAAAGAAGTCATTTCCCCAGTGACAGGGCATCAGATGAATGCTGGCGTTTGGGGCTCTGAGCACGTGCATTGGCCTGGTTTCTGACCACTTTAGTTTTGGAGAAAGCCAGCAAAATTTGCAAGTGTCTAGCGTGGGTGGCCCGGGTCAGCCAGGGCATGTGGCCTCAAACAGAGGCCATTTTCCAGGGAAAAAAGAAGTCATTTCCGCAGGATCTGGGTATCAGATGAAAGCTGGCTTTTGGGGCTCTGAGCACTTTCCTTGGCCTCGTTTCTGGCGACTTGAGTTTTGGAGAAATCCAGCAAAATTTTCAATTGTCTAGCTTGGGTGGCCAGGGTCGGCCAGGGCGAATGGCTGCAAAGAGAGGCCATTTTCCAGGGAAAAAAGAAGTCATTTCCCCAGGGTCTGGGCATCAGATGAAAGCTGGCGTCTGGGACTCTGAGGAATTGCATTGGCCTGGTTTCTGACCCATTTAGTTTTGGGGAGAGCCAGCATAATTTGGAAGTTCCTAGCATGAGTTGCCTGTGTCGTCCAGGGTGTGTGGCCCCAAACACAGGCCATTTTCCAGTGGAAACAGGTGTCATTTCCCCAGGGTCTGGGCATCAGATGAAAGCTGGCTTTTGGGGCTCTGAGCACCTGCATTGGCCTGGTTTCTGACCACTTGAATTTTGGAGAAAGCCAGCAAAATTTTCAATTGTCTAGCTTGGGTGGCCAGTGTGGGCATTGGCAAATGGCCTCAAACAGAGGCTATTTTCCGGGGAATATAGAGGTCATTTCCCGAGGGTCTGGGCATCAGATGAAAGCTAGCATTTGGGGCTCTGAGGACTTGCATTGGCCTGGTTTTGACCACTTTAGTTTTGGAGAAATCTAGAAATATTTTCAATTGTCTAGCTTGGGTGGACCGAGTCGTCCAGGGCGTGTGGCCCCCAAAAGAGGCCATTTTCCAGGGGAAACAGGTGTCTTTTCCCTAGGATCTGGGCATCAGATGAAAGCTGGCATTTGGGGCTCTGAGGACTTGCATTGGCCTGGTTTTGACCACTTAATTTTGGAGAAATCCAGCAACATTTTCAATTCTCTAGCTTGGGTGGCCAGGGTAGGCCAGGGCGAATGGCCACAAACAGAGGCCATTTTCCAGGGGAAACAGAAGTCATTTCCCCAGGGTCTGGGCATCTTATGAAAGCTGGCATTTGGGGCTCTGAGCACCTGCATTGGCCTGGTTTCTGACCACTTTACTTTTGGAGAAATCCCGCAATATTTTCAATTGTCTGGCTTGGGTGGCCAGGGTCGGCCAGTGCGAGTGGCCCCAAACAGAGGCCATTTTCCAGGGGAAACACAAGTCATTTCCCCAGGGTCTGGGCATCTTATGAAAGCTGGCATTTGGGGCTCTGAGCACTTGCATTTGCCTCGTTTCTGGCAGCTTGAGTTTTCGAGAATTACCACAAAATTTGCAAATGTTTGGTTTGGGTGTCCAGGGTGGGCCAGGGCGAGTGGCCGCAAACAGAGGCCATTTTCCCGAGAAAAAAGAAGTCATTTCCCCAGTGACAGGGCATCAGATGAATGCTGGCGTTTGGGGCTCTGAGCACGTGCATTGGCCTGGTTTCTGACCACTTTAGTTTTGGAGAAAGACAGCAAAATTTGCAAGTGCCTAGCGTGGGTGGCCTGTGTCGTCCAGGGTGTGTGGCCCCAAACAAAGGCCATTTTTCAGGAGACACAGGAGTAATTACCCCAGGGTCTGGGCATCAGATGAAAGCTGGCATTTGGGGCTCTGGGCACCTGCATTGGCCTGGTTTCTGACCACTTGAGTTTTGGAGAAATCCAGCAACATTTTCAATTGTCTAGCTTGGGTGGCCAGGGTCGGCCAGTGCGAGTGGCCCCAAACAGAGGCCATTTTCTAGGGGACACAGGTGTCATTTACCCAGTGACTGGGCATCAGATGAAAGCTGGCGTTTGGGGCTCTGAGCACTTTCCTTGGCCTCGTTTCTGGCGGCTTGAGTTTTGGAGAAATCCAGCAAAATTTTCAATTGTCTAGCGTGGGTGGCCAGGATCGGCCAGGGCGAATGGCTGCGAAGGGAGGCCATTTTCCAGGGAAAAAAGAAGTAATTTCCCCAGGGTCTGGGCATCAGATGAAAGCTGGCGTCTGGGTCTCTGAGGACTTGCATTGGCCTGGTTTCTGACCAATTTAGTTTTGGAGAAAGCCAGCATAATTTGGAAGTGCCTAGCATGAGTGGCCTGTGTCGTCCAGGGTGTGGGGCCCCAAACACAGGCCATTTTCCAGGGGAAACAGGTGTCATTTGCCCAGGGTCTGGGCATCTGATGAAAGCTGGCTTTTGGGGCTCTGAGCACCTGCATTGGCCTGGTTTCTGACCACTTGAATTTTGGTGAAAGCCAGCAAAATTTTCAATTGTCTAGCTTAGGTGGCCAGTGTGGGCCTTGGCAAATGGCCTCAAACAGAGGCTATTTTCCAGAGAAATATAGAGGTCATTTCCCCAGGGTCTGGGCATCAGATGAAAGCTGGCTTTTGGGGCTCTGAGCACCTGCATTGGCCTGGTTTCTGACCACTTGAATTTTGGAGAAATCCAGCAATATTTTCAATTGTCTAGCTTGGGTGGACCGAGTCGTCCAGGGTGTGTGGCCCCAAAAAGAGGCCATTTTCCAGGGGAAACAGGTGTCATTTCCCCAGGGTCTGGGCATCAGATGAAAGCTGGCATTTGGGGCTCTGAGGACTTGCATTGGCCTGGTTTTGACCACTTTAGTTTTGGAGAAATCCAGCGAAATTTTCAATTGTCTAGCTTGGGTGGCCTGGGTCGGCCAGGGCGAATGGCTGCAAAGAGAGGCTATTTTCCTGGGAAAAAAGAAGTCATTTCCCCAGGGTCTGGGCATCAGATGAAAGCTGGCGTCTGGGACTCTGAGGAATTGCATTGGCCTGGTTTCTGACCCATTTAGTTTTGGGGAAAGCCAGCATAATTTGGAAGTGTCTAGCATGAGTTGCCTGTGTCGTCCAGGGTGTGTGGCCCCAAAAAGAGGCCATTTTCCAGGGGAAACAGGTGTCATTTCCCCAGGATCTGGGCATCAGATGAAAGCTGGCATTTGGGGCTCTGAGGACTTGCATTGGCCTGGTTTTGACCACTTTAGTTTTGGAGAAATCCAGCAACATTTTCAATTCTCTAGCTTGGGTGGCCAGGGTAGGCCAGGGCAAGTGGCCACAAACAGAGGCCATTTTCCAGGGGAAACAGAAGTCATTTCCCCAGGGTCTGGGTATCAGATGAAAGCTGGCATTTGGGGCTCTGAGGACTTGCCTTGTCCTCGTTTCTGGCAGCTGTCATTTAGGAGAAATCCAGCATTGTTTGCAAATTTCAAGCTTGGGTGTGCAGGGTTGGCCAGGGCGAGTGGCCACGAACAGAGGCCATTTTCCAGGGGAAACACAAGTCATTTCCCCAGGGTCTGGGCATCAGATGAAAGCTGGCTTTTGGGGCTCTGAGCACTTTCCTTGGAATCGTTTCTGGCGTCTTGAGTTTTGGAGAAATCCCGCAAAGTTTTCAATTGTCTAGCTTCGGTGGCCAGGGTTGGCCAGGGCAAGTGACCACAAACAGAGGCCATTTTCCAGGGGAAACACAAGTCATTTCCCCAGGGTCTGGGCATCTTATGAAAGCTGGCATTTGGGGCTCTGAGCACCTGCATTGGCCTGGTTTCTGACCACTTTAGTTTTGGAGAAATCCCGCAAAATTTTCAATTGTCTGGCTTGGGTGGCCAGGGTCGGCCAGTGCGCGTGGCCCCAAACAGAGGCCATTTTCCAGGGGAAACACAAGTCATTTCCCCAGGGTCTGGGCATCTTATGAAAGCTGGCATTTGGGGCTCTGAGCACCTGCAATGGCCTGGTTTCTGACCACTTTAGTTTTGGAGAAATCCCGCAAAATTTTCAATTGTCTGGCTTGGGTGGCCAGGGTCGGCCAGTGCGAGTGGCCCCAAACAGAGGCCATTTTCCCGAGAAAAAAGAAGTCATTTCCCCAGTGACAGGGCATCAGATGAATGCTGGCGTTTGGGGCTCTGAGCACGTGCATTGGCCTGGTTTCTGACCACTTTAGTTTTGGAGAAAGACAGCAAAATTTGCAAGTGCCTAGCGTGGGTGGCCTGTGTCGTCCAGGGTGTGTGGCCCCAAACAGAGGCCATTTTTCAGGAGACACAGGAGTAATTTCCCCAGGGTCTGGGCATCAGATGAAAGCTGGCATTTGGGGCTCTGGGCACCTGCATTGGCCTGGTTTCTGACCACTTTAGTTTTCGACAAATCCAGCAACATTTTCAATTGTCTAGCTTGGGTGGCCAGGGTCGGCCAGTGCGAGTGCCCCCAAACAGAGGCCATTTTCCAGAGGACACAGGTGTCATTTCACCAGTGACTGGGCATCAGATGAAAGCTGGCGTTTGGGGCTCTGAGCACTTTCCTTGGCCTCGTTTCTGGCGGCTTGAGTTTTGGAGAAATCCAGCAAAATTTTCAATTGTCTAGCTTGGGTGGCCAGGGTAGGCCAGGGCGAATGGCCACAAACAGAGGCCATTTTCCAGGGGAAACAGAAGTCATTTCCCCAGGGTCTGGGTAGCAGATGAAAGCTGGCATTTCGGTCTCTGAGGACTTGCCTTGTCCTCGTTTCTGGCAGCTGTCATTTAGGAGAAATCCAGCATTGTTTGCCAATTTCAACCTTGGGTGTCCTGGGTTGGCCAGGGCGAGTGGCCACGAACAGAGGCCATTTTCCAGAGAAAGAAGAAGTCATTTCCCCAGGGTCTGGGCATCAGATGAAAGCTGGCTTTTGGGGCTCTGAGCACTTTCCTTGGAATCGTTTCTGGCGGCTTGAGTTTTGGAGAAATCCAGCAAAATTTTCAATTGTCTCGCTTCGGTGGCCAGGGTTGGCCAGGGCATGTGACCACAAACAGAGGCCATTTTCCAGGGGAAACACAAGTCATTTCCCCAGGGTCTGGGCATCTGATGAAAGCTGGCATTTGGGGCTCTGAGCACCTGCATTGGCCTGGTTTCTGACCAATTTAGTTTTGGAGAAATCCCACAAAATTTTCAATTGTCTGGCTTGGGTGGCCAGGGTTGGTCAGTGCGAGTGGCACCAAACAGAGGCCATTTTCCAGGGGAGACAGGTGTCATTTCCCCAGTGACTGGTCATCAGATGAAAGCTGGCATTTGGGGCTCTGAGCACTTGCATTTGCCTCGTTTCTGGCAGCTTGAGTTTTCGAGAATTACCACAAAATTTGCAAATGTTTGGTTTGGGTGTCCAGGGTGGGCCAGGGCGAGTGGCCGCAAACAGAGGCCATTTTCCCGGGAAAAAAGAAGTCATTTCCCCAGTGACAGGGCATCAGATGAATGCTGGCGTTTGGGGCTCTGAGCACGTGCATTGGCCTGGTTTCTGACCACTTTAGTTTTGGAGAAAGCCAGCAAAATTTGCAAGTGTCTAGCGTGGGTGGCCCGGGTCAGCCAGGGCATGTGGCCTCAAACAGAGGCCATTTTCCAGGGAAAAAAGAAGTCATTTCCGCAGGATCTGGGTATCAGATGAAAGCTGGCTTTTGGGGCTCTGAGCACTTTCCTTGGCCTCGTTTCTGGCGACTTGAGTTTTGGAGAAATCCAGCAAAATTTTCAATTGTCTAGCTTGGGTGGCCAGGGTCGGCCAGGGCGAATGGCTGCAAAGAGAGGCCATTTTCCAGGGAAAAAAGAAGTCATTTCCCCAGGGTCTGGGCATCAGATGAAAGCTGGCGTCTGGGACTCTGAGGAATTGCATTGGCCTGGTTTCTGACCCATTTAGTTTTGGGGAGAGCCAGCATAATTTGGAAGTTCCTAGCATGAGTTGCCTGTGTCGTCCAGGGTGTGTGGCCCCAAACACAGGCCATTTTCCAGTGGAAACAGGTGTCATTTCCCCAGGGTCTGGGCATCAGATGAAAGCTGGCTTTTGGGGCTCTGAGCACCTGCATTGGCCTGGTTTCTGACCACTTGAATTTTGGAGAAAGCCAGCAAAATTTTCAATTGTCTAGCTTGGGTGGCCAGTGTGGGCATTGGCAAATGGCCTCAAACAGAGGCTATTTTCCGGGGAATATAGAGGTCATTTCCCGAGGGTCTGGGCATCAGATGAAAGCTAGCATTTGGGGCTCTGAGGACTTGCATTGGCCTGGTTTTGACCACTTTAGTTTTGGAGAAATCTAGAAATATTTTCAATTGTCTAGCTTGGGTGGACCGAGTCGTCCAGGGCGTGTGGCCCCCAAAAGAGGCCATTTTCCAGGGGAAACAGGTGTCTTTTCCCTAGGATCTGGGCATCAGATGAAAGCTGGCATTTGGGGCTCTGAGGACTTGCATTGGCCTGGTTTTGACCACTTAATTTTGGAGAAATCCAGCAACATTTTCAATTCTCTAGCTTGGGTGGCCAGGGTAGGCCAGGGCGAATGGCCACAAACAGAGGCCATTTTCCAGGGGAAACAGAAGTCATTTCCCCAGGGTCTGGGCATCTTATGAAAGCTGGCATTTGGGGCTCTGAGCACCTGCATTGGCCTGGTTTCTGACCACTTTACTTTTGGAGAAATCCCGCAATATTTTCAATTGTCTGGCTTGGGTGGCCAGGGTCGGCCAGTGCGAGTGGCCCCAAACAGAGGCCATTTTCCAGGGGAAACACAAGTCATTTCCCCAGGGTCTGGGCATCTTATGAAAGCTGGCATTTGGGGCTCTGAGCACTTGCATTTGCCTCGTTTCTGGCAGCTTGAGTTTTCGAGAATTACCACAAAATTTGCAAATGTTTGGTTTGGGTGTCCAGGGTGGGCCAGGGCGAGTGGCCGCAAACAGAGGCCATTTTCCCGAGAAAAAAGAAGTCATTTCCCCAGTGACAGGGCATCAGATGAATGCTGGCGTTTGGGGCTCTGAGCACGTGCATTGGCCTGGTTTCTGACCACTTTAGTTTTGGAGAAAGACAGCAAAATTTGCAAGTGCCTAGCGTGGGTGGCCTGTGTCGTCCAGGGTGTGTGGCCCCAAACAAAGGCCATTTTTCAGGAGACACAGGAGTAATTACCCCAGGGTCTGGGCATCAGATGAAAGCTGGCATTTGGGGCTCTGGGCACCTGCATTGGCCTGGTTTCTGACCACTTGAGTTTTGGAGAAATCCAGCAACATTTTCAATTGTCTAGCTTGGGTGGCCAGGGTCGGCCAGTGCGAGTGGCCCCAAACAGAGGCCATTTTCTAGGGGACACAGGTGTCATTTACCCAGTGACTGGGCATCAGATGAAAGCTGGCGTTTGGGGCTCTGAGCACTTTCCTTGGCCTCGTTTCTGGCGGCTTGAGTTTTGGAGAAATCCAGCAAAATTTTCAATTGTCTAGCGTGGGTGGCCAGGATCGGCCAGGGCGAATGGCTGCGAAGGGAGGCCATTTTCCAGGGAAAAAAGAAGTAATTTCCCCAGGGTCTGGGCATCAGATGAAAGCTGGCGTCTGGGTCTCTGAGGACTTGCATTGGCCTGGTTTCTGACCAATTTAGTTTTGGAGAAAGCCAGCATAATTTGGAAGTGCCTAGCATGAGTGGCCTGTGTCGTCCAGGGTGTGGGGCCCCAAACACAGGCCATTTTCCAGGGGAAACAGGTGTCATTTGCCCAGGGTCTGGGCATCTGATGAAAGCTGGCTTTTGGGGCTCTGAGCACCTGCATTGGCCTGGTTTCTGACCACTTGAATTTTGGTGAAAGCCAGCAAAATTTTCAATTGTCTAGCTTAGGTGGCCAGTGTGGGCCTTGGCAAATGGCCTCAAACAGAGGCTATTTTCCAGAGAAATATAGAGGTCATTTCCCCAGGGTCTGGGCATCAGATGAAAGCTGGCTTTTGGGGCTCTGAGCACCTGCATTGGCCTGGTTTCTGACCACTTGAATTTTGGAGAAATCCAGCAATATTTTCAATTGTCTAGCTTGGGTGGACCGAGTCGTCCAGGGTGTGTGGCCCCAAAAAGAGGCCATTTTCCAGGGGAAACAGGTGTCATTTCCCCAGGGTCTGGGCATCAGATGAAAGCTGGCATTTGGGGCTCTGAGGACTTGCATTGGCCTGGTTTTGACCACTTTAGTTTTGGAGAAATCCAGCGAAATTTTCAATTGTCTAGCTTGGGTGGCCTGGGTCGGCCAGGGCGAATGGCTGCAAAGAGAGGCTATTTTCCTGGGAAAAAAGAAGTCATTTCCCCAGGGTCTGGGCATCAGATGAAAGCTGGCGTCTGGGACTCTGAGGAATTGCATTGGCCTGGTTTCTGACCCATTTAGTTTTGGGGAAAGCCAGCATAATTTGGAAGTGTCTAGCATGAGTTGCCTGTGTCGTCCAGGGTGTGTGGCCCCAAAAAGAGGCCATTTTCCAGGGGAAACAGGTGTCATTTCCCCAGGATCTGGGCATCAGATGAAAGCTGGCATTTGGGGCTCTGAGGACTTGCATTGGCCTGGTTTTGACCACTTTAGTTTTGGAGAAATCCAGCAACATTTTCAATTCTCTAGCTTGGGTGGCCAGGGTAGGCCAGGGCAAGTGGCCACAAACAGAGGCCATTTTCCAGGGGAAACAGAAGTCATTTCCCCAGGGTCTGGGTATCAGATGAAAGCTGGCATTTGGGGCTCTGAGGACTTGCCTTGTCCTCGTTTCTGGCAGCTGTCATTTAGGAGAAATCCAGCATTGTTTGCAAATTTCAAGCTTGGGTGTGCAGGGTTGGCCAGGGCGAGTGGCCACGAACAGAGGCCATTTTCCAGGGGAAACACAAGTCATTTCCCCAGGGTCTGGGCATCAGATGAAAGCTGGCTTTTGGGGCTCTGAGCACTTTCCTTGGAATCGTTTCTGGCGTCTTGAGTTTTGGAGAAATCCCGCAAAGTTTTCAATTGTCTAGCTTCGGTGGCCAGGGTTGGCCAGGGCAAGTGACCACAAACAGAGGCCATTTTCCAGGGGAAACACAAGTCATTTCCCCAGGGTCTGGGCATCTTATGAAAGCTGGCATTTGGGGCTCTGAGCACCTGCATTGGCCTGGTTTCTGACCACTTTAGTTTTGGAGAAATCCCGCAAAATTTTCAATTGTCTGGCTTGGGTGGCCAGGGTCGGCCAGTGCGAGTGGCCCCAAACAGAGGCCATTTTCCAGGGGAAACACAAGTCATTTCCCCAGGGTCTGGGCATCTTATGAAAGCTGGCATTTGGGGCTCTGAGCACCTGCAATGGCCTGGTTTCTGA
Organism: Passer domesticus; assembly: GCF_036417665.1. NCBI lineage: Eukaryota > Metazoa > Chordata > Aves > Passeriformes > Passeridae > Passer > Passer domesticus. The sequence continues at coordinate 5,074,347 of NC_087511.1, forward strand.
CCACTTTAGTTTTGGAGAAATCCCGCAAAATTTTCAATTGTCTGGCTTGGGTGGCCAGGGTCGGCCAGTGCGAGTGGCCCCAAACAGAGGCCATTTTCCCGAGAAAAAAGAAGTCATTTCCCCAGTGACAGGGCATCAGATGAATGCTGGCGTTTGGGGCTCTGAGCACGTGCATTGGCCTGGTTTCTGACCACTTTAGTTTTGGAGAAAGACAGCAAAATTTGCAAGTGCCTAGCGTGGGTGGCCTGTGTCGTCCAGGGTGTGTGGCCCCAAACAGAGGCCATTTTTCAGGAGACACAGGAGTAATTTCCCCAGGGTCTGGGCATCAGATGAAAGCTGGCATTTGGGGCTCTGGGCACCTGCATTGGCCTGGTTTCTGACCACTTTAGTTTTCGACAAATCCAGCAACATTTTCAATTGTCTAGCTTGGGTGGCCAGGGTCGGCCAGTGCGAGTGCCCCCAAACAGAGGCCATTTTCCAGAGGACACAGGTGTCATTTCACCAGTGACTGGGCATCAGATGAAAGCTGGCGTTTGGGGCTCTGAGCACTTTCCTTGGCCTCGTTTCTGGCGGCTTGAGTTTTGGAGAAATCCAGCAACATTTTCAATTCTCTAGCTTGGGTGGCCAGGGTAGGCCAGGGCGAATGGCCACAAACAGAGGCCATTTTCCAGGGGAAACAGAAGTCATTTCCCCAGGGTCTGGGTAGCAGATGAAAGCTGGCATTTCGGTCTCTGAGGACTTGCCTTGTCCTCGTTTCTGGCAGCTGTCATTTAGGAGAAATCCAGCATTGTTTGCCAATTTCAACCTTGGGTGTCCTGGGTTGGCCAGGGCGAGTGGCCACGAACAGAGGCCATTTTCCAGAGAAAGAAGAAGTCATTTGCCCAGGGTCTGGGCATCAGATGAAAGCTGGCTTTTGGGGCTCTGAGCACTTTCCTTGGAATCGTTTCTGGCGGCTTGAGTTTTGGAGAAATCCAGCAAAATTTTCAATTGTCTCGCTTCGGTGGCCAGGGTTGGCCAGGGCATGTGACCACAAACAGAGGCCATTTTCCAGGGGAAACACAAGTCATTTCCCCAGGGTCTGGGCATCTGATGAAAGCTGGCATTTGGGGCTCTGAGCACCTGCATTGGCCTGGTTTCTGACCAATTTAGTTTTGGAGAAATCCCACAAAATTTTCAATTGTCTGGCTTGGGTGGCCAGGGTTGGTCAGTGCGAGTGGCACCAAACAGAGGCCATTTTCCAGGGGAGACAGGTGTCATTTCCCCAGTGACTGGTCATCAGATGAAAGCTGGCATTTGGGGCTCTGAGCACTTGCATTTGCCTCGTTTCTGGCAGCTTGAGTTTTCGAGAATTACCACAAAATTTGCAAATGTTTGGTTTGGGTGTCCAGGGTGGGCCAGGGCGAGTGGCCGCAAACAGAGGCCATTTTCCCGGGAAAAAAGAAGTCATTTCCCCAGTGACAGGGCATCAGATGAATGCTGGCGTTTGGGGCTCTGAGCACGTGCATTGGCCTGGTTTCTGACCACTTTAGTTTTGGAGAAAGCCAGCAAAATTTGCAAGTGTCTAGCGTGGGTGGCCCGGGTCAGCCAGGGCATGTGGCCTCAAACAGAGGCCATTTTCCAGGGAAAAAAGAAGTCATTTCCGCAGGATCTGGGTATCAGATGAAAGCTGGCTTTTGGGGCTCTGAGCACTTTCCTTGGCCTCGTTTCTGGCGACTTGAGTTTTGGAGAAATCCAGCAAAATTTTCAATTGTCTAGCTTGGGTGGCCAGGGTCGGCCAGGGCGAATGGCTGCAAAGAGAGGCCATTTTCCAGGGAAAAAAGAAGTCATTTCCCCAGGGTCTGGGCATCAGATGAAAGCTGGCGTTTGGGACTCTGAGGAATTGCATTGGCCTGGTTTCTGACCCATTTAGTTTTGGGGAGAGCCAGCATAATTTGGAAGTTCCTAGCATGAGTTGCCTGTGTCGTCCAGGGTGTGTGGCCCCAAACACAGGCCATTTTCCAGTGGAAACAGGTGTCATTTCCCCAGGGTCTGGGCATCAGATGAAAGCTGGCTTTTGGGGCTCTGAGCACCTGCATTGGCCTGGTTTCTGACCACTTGAATTTTGGAGAAAGCCAGCAAAATTTTCAATTGTCTAGCTTGGGTGGCCAGTGTGGGCATTGGCAAATGGCCTCAAACAGAGGCTATTTTCCGGGGAATATAGAGGTCATTTCCCGAGGGTCTGGGCATCAGATGAAAGCTAGCATTTGGGGCTCTGAGGACTTGCATTGGCCTGGTTTTGACCACTTTAGTTTTGGAGAAATCTAGAAATATTTTCAATTGTCTAGCTTGGGTGGACCGAGTCGTCCAGGGCGTGTGGCCCCCAAAAGAGGCCATTTTCCAGGGGAAACAGGTGTCTTTTCCCTAGGATCTGGGCATCAGATGAAAGCTGGCATTTGGGGCTCTGAGGACTTGCATTGGCCTGGTTTTGACCACTTAATTTTGGAGAAATCCAGCAACATTTTCAATTCTCTAGCTTGGGTGGCCAGGGTAGGCCAGGGCGAATGGCCACAAACAGAGGCCATTTTCCAGGGGAAACAGAAGTCATTTCCCCAGGGTCTGGGCATCTTATGAAAGCTGGCATTTGGGGCTCTGAGCACCTGCATTGGCCTGGTTTCTGACCACTTTACTTTTGGAGAAATCCCGCAATATTTTCAATTGTCTGGCTTGGGTGGCCAGGGTCGGCCAGTGCGAGTGGCCCCAAACAGAGGCCATTTTCCAGGGGAAACACAAGTCATTTCCCCAGGGTCTGGGCATCTTATGAAAGCTGGCATTTGGGGCTCTGAGCACTTGCATTTGCCTCGTTTCTGGCAGCTTGAGTTTTCGAGAATTACCACAAAATTTGCAAATGTTTGGTTTGGGTGTCCAGGGTGGGCCAGGGCGAGTGGCCGCAAACAGAGGCCATTTTCCCGAGAAAAAAGAAGTCATTTCCCCAGTGACAGGGCATCAGATGAATGCTGGCGTTTGGGGCTCTGAGCACGTGCATTGGCCTGGTTTCTGACCACTTTAGTTTTGGAGAAAGACAGCAAAATTTGCAAGTGCCTAGCGTGGGTGGCCTGTGTCGTCCAGGGTGTGTGGCCCCAAACAAAGGCCATTTTTCAGGAGACACAGGAGTAATTACCCCAGGGTCTGGGCATCAGATGAAAGCTGGCATTTGGGGCTCTGGGCACCTGCATTGGCCTGGTTTCTGACCACTTGAGTTTTGGAGAAATCCAGCAACATTTTCAATTGTCTAGCTTGGGTGGCCAGGGTCGGCCAGTGCGAGTGGCCCCAAACAGAGGCCATTTTCTAGGGGACACAGGTGTCATTTACCCAGTGACTGGGCATCAGATGAAAGCTGGCGTTTGGGGCTCTGAGCACTTTCCTTGGCCTCGTTTCTGGCGGCTTGAGTTTTGGAGAAATCCAGCAAAATTTTCAATTGTCTAGCGTGGGTGGCCAGGATCGGCCAGGGCGAATGGCTGCGAAGGGAGGCCATTTTCCAGGGAAAAAAGAAGTAATTTCCCCAGGGTCTGGGCATCAGATGAAAGCTGGCGTCTGGGTCTCTGAGGACTTGCATTGGCCTGGTTTCTGACCAATTTAGTTTTGGAGAAAGCCAGCATAATTTGGAAGTGCCTAGCATGAGTGGCCTGTGTCGTCCAGGGTGTGGGGCCCCAAACACAGGCCATTTTCCAGGGGAAACAGGTGTCATTTGCCCAGGGTCTGGGCATCTGATGAAAGCTGGCTTTTGGGGCTCTGAGCACCTGCATTGGCCTGGTTTCTGACCACTTGAATTTTGGTGAAAGCCAGCAAAATTTTCAATTGTCTAGCTTAGGTGGCCAGTGTGGGCCTTGGCAAATGGCCTCAAACAGAGGCTATTTTCCGGAGAAATATAGAGGTCATTTCCCCAGGGTCTGGGCATCAGATGAAAGCTGGCTTTTGGGGCTCTGAGCACCTGCATTGGCCTGGTTTCTGACCACTTGAATTTTGGAGAAATCCAGCAATATTTTCAATTGTCTAGCTTGGGTGGACCGAGTCGTCCAGGGTGTGTGGCCCCAAAAAGAGGCCATTTTCCAGGGGAAACAGGTGTCATTTCCCCAGGGTCTGGGCATCAGATGAAAGCTGGCATTTGGGGCTCTGAGGACTTGCATTGGCCTGGTTTTGACCACTTTAGTTTTGGAGAAATCCAGCGAAATTTTCAATTGTCTAGCTTGGGTGGCCAGGGTCGGCCAGTGCGAGTGGCCCCAAACAGAGGCCATTTTCTAGGGGACACAGGTGTCATTTCCCCAGTGACTGGGCATCAGATGAAAGCTGGCGTTTGGGGCTCTGAGCACTTTCCTTGGCCTCGTTTCTGGCGGCTTGAGTTTTGGAGAAATCCAGCAAAATTTTCAATTGTCTAGCGTGGGTGGCCAGGATCGGCCAGGGCGAATGGCTGCGAAGGGAGGCCATTTTCCAGGGAAAAAAGAAGTAATTTCCCCAGGGTCTGGGCATCAGATGAAAGCTGGCGTCTGGGTCTCTGAGGACTTGCATTGGCCTGGTTTCTGACCAATTTAGTTTTGGAGAAAGCCAGCATAATTTGGAAGTGCCTAGCATGAGTGGCCTGTGTCGTCCAGGGTGTGGGGCCCCAAACACAGGCCATTTTCCAGGGGAAACAGGTGTCATTTGCCCAGGGTCTGGGCATCTGATGAAAGCTGGCTTTTGGGGCTCTGAGCACCTGCATTGGCCTGGTTTCTGACCACTTGAATTTTGGTGAAAGCCAGCAAAATTTTCAATTGTCTAGCTTAGGTGGCCAGTGTGGGCCTTGGCAAATGGCCTCAAACAGAGGCTATTTTCCGGAGAAATATAGAGGTCATTTCCCCAGGGTCTGGGCATCAGATGAAAGCTGGCTTTTGGGGCTCTGAGCACCTGCATTGGCCTGGTTTCTGACCACTTGAATTTTGGAGAAATCCAGCAATATTTTCAATTGTCTAGCTTGGGTGGACCGAGTCGTCCAGGGTGTGTGGCCCCAAAAAGAGGCCATTTTCCAGGGGAAACAGGTGTCATTTCCCCAGGGTCTGGGCATCAGATGAAAGCTGGCATTTGGGGCTCTGAGGACTTGCATTGGCCTGGTTTTGACCACTTTAGTTTTGGAGAAATCCAGCAACATTTTCAATTCTCTAGCTTGGGTGGCCAGGGTTGGCCAGGGCAAGTGACCACAAACAGAGGCCATTTTCCAGGGGAAACACAAGTCATTTCCCCAGGGTCTGGGCATCTTATGAAAGCTGGCATTTGGGGCTCTGAGCACCTGCATTGGCCTGGTTTCTGACCACTTGAATTTTGGAGAAATCCAGCAATATTTTCAATTGTCTAGCTTGGGTGGACCGAGTCGTCCAGGGTGTGTGGCCCCAAAAAGAGGCCATTTTCCAGGGGAAACAGGTGTCATTTCCCCAGGGTCTGGGCATCAGATGAAAGGTGGCATTTGGGGCTCTGAGGACTTGCATTGGCCTGGTTTTGACCACTTTAGTTTTGGAGAAATCCAGCAACATTTTCAATTCTCTAGCTTGGGTGGCCAGGGTTGGCCAGGGCAAGTGACCACAAACAGAGGCCATTTTCCAGGGGAAACACAAGTCATTTCCCCAGGGTCTGGGCATCTGATGAAAGCTGGCATTTGGGGCTCTGAGCACTTTCCTTGTCCTCGTTTCTGGCAGCTGTCATTTAGGAGAAATCCAGCATTGTTTGCAAATTTCAAGCTTGGGTGGCCAGGGTTGGCCAGGGCATGTGACCACAAACAGAGGCCATTTTCCAGGGGAAACACAAGTCATTTCCCCAGGGTCTGGGCATCTTATGAAAGCTGGCATTTGGGGCTCTGAGCACCTGCATTGGCCTGGTTTCTGACCACTTTAGTTTTGGAGAAATCCCGCAAAATTTTCAATTGTCTGGCTTGGGTGGCCAGGGTCGGCCAGTGCGAGTGGCCCCAAACAGAGGCTATTTTCCAGGGGAAACAGGTGTCATTTCCCCAATGACTGGTCATCAGATGAAAGCTGGCATTTGGGGCTCTAAGCACTTGCATTTGCCTCGTTTCTGGCAGCTTGAGTTTTCGAGAATTACCACAAAATTTGCAAATGTTTGGTTTGGGTGTCCAGGGTGGGCCAGGGCGAGTGGCCACAAACACAGGCCATTTTCCCGAGAAAAAAGAAGTCATTTCCCCAGTGACAGGGCATCAGATGAATGCTGGCGTTTGGGGCTCTGAGCACGTGCATTGGCCTGGTTTCTGACCAATTTAGTTTTGGAGAAAGACAGCAAAATTTGCAAGTGCCTAGCGTGGGTGGCCTGTGTCGTCCAGGGTGTGTGGCCCCAAACAGAGGCCATTTTCAGGAGACACAGGAGTAATTTCCCAAGGGTCTGGGCATCAGATGAAAGCTGGCATTTGGGGCACTCGGCACCTGCATTGGCCTGGTTTCTGACCACTTTAGTTTTCGACAAATCCAGCAACATTTTTAATTGTCTAGCTTGGGTGGCCAGGGTCGGCCAGTGCGAGTGGCCCCAAACAGAGGCCATTTTCTAGGGGACACAGGTGTCATTTCCCCAGTGACTGGGCATCAGATGGAAGCTGGCGTTTGGGGCTCTGAGCACTTTCCTTGTCCTCGTTTCTGGCAGCTGTCATTTAGGAGAAATCCAGCATTGTTTGCAAATTTCAAGCTTGGGTGGCCAGGGTTGGCCAGGGCATGTGACCACAAACAGAGGCCATTTTCCAGAGAAAAAAGAAGTCATTTCCCCAGGGTCTGGGCATCAGATGAAAGCTGGCTTTTGGGGCTCTGAGCACTTTCCTTGGAATCGTTTCTGGCGGCTTGAGTTTTGGAGAAATCCAGCAAAATTTTCAATTGTCTCGCTTCGGGGGCCAGGGTTGGCCAGGGCAAGTGACCACAAACAGAAGCCATTTTCCAGGGGAAACACAAGTCATTTCCCCAGGGTCTGGGCATCTTATGAAAGCTGGCATTTGGGGCTCTGAGCACCTGCATTGGCCTGGTTTCTGACCACTTTAGTTTTGGAGAAATCCCGCAAAATTTTCAATTGTCTAGTTTGGGTGGCCAGGGTCGGCCAGGGCGAATGGCTGCAAAGGGAAGCCATTTTCCAGGGAAAAAAGAAGTCATTTCCCCAGGTTCTGGGCATCAGATGAAAGCTGGCATTTGGGGCTCTGAGCACTTGCATTTGCCTCGTTTCTGGCAGCTTGAGTTTTCGAGAATTACCACAAAATTTGCAAATGTTTGGTTTGGGTGTCCAGGGTGGGCCAGGGCGAGTGGCCGCAAACAGAGGCCATTTTCCCGAGAAAAAAGAAGTCATTTCCCCAGTGACAGGGCATCAGATGAATGCTGGCGTTTGGGGCTCTGAGCACGTGCATTGGCCTGGTTTCTGACCACTTTAGTTTTGGAGAAAGACAGCAAAATTTGCAAGTGCCTAGCGTGGGTGGCCTGTGTCGTCCAGGGTGTGTGGCCCCAAACAGAGGCCATTTTTCAGGAGACACAGGAGTAATTTCCCCAGGGTCTGGGCATCAGATGAAAGCTGGCATTTGGGGCTCTGGGCACCTGCATTGGCCTGGTTTCTGACCACTTTAGTTTTCGACAAATCCAGCAACATTTTCAATTGTCTAGCTTGGGTGGCCAGGGTCGGCCAGTGCGAGTGGCCCCAAACAGAGGCCATTTTCCAGAGGACACAGGTGTCATTTCCCCAGTGACTGGGCATCAGATGAAAGCTGGCGTTTGGGGCTCTGAGCACTTTCCTTGGCCTCGTTTCTGGCGGCTTGAGTTTTGGAGAAATCCAGCAAAATTTTCAATTGTCTAGCTTGGGTGGCCAGGGTCGGCCAGGGCGCATGGCTGCAAAGGGAGGCCATTTTCCAGGGAAAAAAGAAGTCATTTCCGCAGGATCTGGGTATCAGATGAAAGCTGGCTTTTGGGGCTCTGAGCACTTACCTTGGCCTCGTTTCGGGCGACTTGAGTTTTGGAGAAATCCAGCAAAATTTTCAATTGTCTAGCTTGGGTGGCCAGGGTTGGCCAGTGCGAGTGGCCCCAAACAGAGGCCATTTTCCAGGGGAAACAGAAGTCATTTCCCCAGGGTCTGGGCATCAGATGAAAGCTGGCATCTGGGACTCTGAGGAATTGCATTGGCCTGGTTTCTGACCCATTTAGTTTTGGGGAGAGCCAGCATAATTTGGAAGTGCCTAGCATGAGTTGCCTGTGTCGTCCAGGGTGTGTGGCCCCAAACACAGGCCATTTTCCAGGGGAAACAGGTGTCATTTCCCCAGGGTCTGGGCATCAGATGAAAGCTGGCTTTTGGGGCTCTGAGCACCTGCATTGGCCTGGTTTCTGACCACTTGAATTTTGGAGAAAGCCAGCAAAATTTTCAATTGTCTAGCTTGGGTGGCCAATGTGGCCCTTGGCAAATGGCCTCAAACAGAGGCTATTTTCTGGGGAATATAGAGGTCATTTCCCAAGGGTCTGGGCATCAGATGAAAGCTGGCATTTGGGGCTCTGAGGACTTGCATTGGCCTGGTTTTGACCACTTTAGTTTTGGAGAAATCTAGAAATATTTTCAATTGTCTAGCTTGGGTGGACCGAGTCGTCCAGGGCGTGTGGCCCCCAAAAGAGGCCATTTTCCAGGGGAAACAGGTGTCTTTTCCCTAGGATCTGGGCATCAGATGAAAGCTGGCATTTGGGGCTCTGAGGACTTGCATTGGCCTGGTTTTGACCACTTAATTTTGGAGAAATCCAGCAACATTTTCAATTCTCTAGCTTGGGTGGCCAGGGTAGGCCAGGGCGAATGGCCACAAACAGAGGCCATTTTCCAGGGGAAACAGAAGTCATTTCCCCAGGGTCTGGGCATCAGATGAAAGCTGGCATTTGGGGCTCTGGGGACTTGCGTTGGCCTGGTCATGACCACTTTAGTTTTGGAGAAATCCAGCAACATTTTCAAAAGTCTAGCTTGGGTGGCCAGGGTTGGCCAGGGCAAGTGGCCACAAACAGAGGCCATTTTCCAGGGGAAACAGAAGTCATTTCCCCAGGGTCTGGGTATCAGATGAAAGCTGGCATTTGGGGCTCTGAGGACTTGCCGTGTCCTCGTTTCTGGCAGCTGTCATTTAGGAGAAATCCAGCATTGTTTGCAAATTTCAAGCTTGGGTGGCCAGGGTTGGCCAGGGCATGTGACCACAAACAGAGGCCATTTTCCAGAGAAAAAAGAAGTCATTTCCCCAGGGTCTGGGCATCAGATGAAAGCTGGCTTTTGGGGCTCTGAGCACTTTCCTTGGAATCGTTTCTGGCGGCTTGAGTTTTGGAGAAATCCAGCAAAATTTTCAATTGTCTCGCTTCGGGGGCCAGGGTTGGCCAGGGCAAGTGACCACAAACAGAAGCCATTTTCCAGGGGAAACACAAGTCATTTCCCCAGGGTCTGGGCATCTTATGAAAGCTGGCATTTGGGGCTCTGAGCACCTGCATTGGCCTGGTTTCTGACCACTTTAGTTTTGGAGAAATCCCGCAAAATTTTCAATTGTCTAGTTTGGGTGGCCAGGGTCGGCCAGGGCGAATGGCTGCAAAGGGAAGCCATTTTCCAGGGAAAAAAGAAGTCATTTCCCCAGGTTCTGGGCATCAGATGAAAGCTGGCATTTGGGGCTCTGAGCACTTGCATTTGCCTCGTTTCTGGCAGCTTGAGTTTTCGAGAATTACCACAAAATTTGCAAATGTTTGGTTTGGGTGTCCAGGGTGGGCCAGGGCGAGTGGCCGCAAACAGAGGCCATTTTCCCGAGAAAAAAGAAGTCATTTCCCCAGTGACAGGGCATCAGATGAATGCTGGCGTTTGGGGCTCTGAGCACGTGCATTGGCCTGGTTTCTGACCACTTTAGTTTTGGAGAAAGACAGCAAAATTTGCAAGTGCCTAGCGTGGGTGGCCTGTGTCGTCCAGGGTGTGTGGCCCCAAACAGAGGCCATTTTTCAGGAGACACAGGAGTAATTTCCCCAGGGTCTGGGCATCAGATGAAAGCTGGCATTTGGGGCTCTGGGCACCTGCATTGGCCTGGTTTCTGACCACTTTAGTTTTCGACAAATCCAGCAACATTTTCAATTGTCTAGCTTGGGTGGCCAGGGTCGGCCAGTGCGAGTGGCCCCAAACAGAGGCCATTTTCCAGAGGACACAGGTGTCATTTCCCCAGTGACTGGGCATCAGATGAAAGCTGGCGTTTGGGGCTCTGAGCACTTTCCTTGGCCTCGTTTCTGGCGGCTTGAGTTTTGGAGAAATCCAGCAAAATTTTCAATTGTCTAGCTTGGGTGGCCAGGGTCGGCCAGGGCGCATGGCTGCAAAGGGAGGCCATTTTCCAGGGAAAAAAGAAGTCATTTCCGCAGGATCTGGGTATCAGATGAAAGCTGGCTTTTGGGGCTCTGAGCACTTACCTTGGCCTCGTTTCGGGCGACTTGAGTTTTGGAGAAATCCAGCAAAATTTTCAATTGTCTAGCTTGGGTGGCCAGGGTTGGCCAGTGCGAGTGGCCCCAAACAGAGGCCATTTTCCAGGGGAAACAGAAGTCATTTCCCCAGGGTCTGGGCATCAGATGAAAGCTGGCATCTGGGACTCTGAGGAATTGCATTGGCCTGGTTTCTGACCCATTTAGTTTTGGGGAGAGCCAGCATAATTTGGAAGTGCCTAGCATGAGTTGCCTGTGTCGTCCAGGGTGTGTGGCCCCAAACAGAGGCCATTTTCCAGGGGAAACAGGTGTCATTTCCCCAGGGTCTGGGCATCAGATGAAAGCTGGCTTTTGGGGCTCTGAGCACCTGCATTGGCCTGGTTTCTGACCACTTGAATTTTGGAGAAAGCCAGCAAAATTTTCAATTGTCTAGCTTGGGTGGCCAATGTGGCCCTTGGCAAATGGCCTCAAACAGAGGCTATTTTCTGGGGAATATAGAGGTCATTTCCCAAGGGTCTGGGCATCAGATGAAAGCTGGCATTTGGGGCTCTGAGGACTTGCATTGGCCTGGTTTTGACCACTTTAGTTTTGGAGAAATCTAGAAATATTTTCAATTGTCTAGCTTGGGTGGACCGAGTCGTCCAGGGCGTGTGGCCCCCAAAAGAGGCCATTTTCCAGGGGAAACAGGTGTCTTTTCCCTAGGATCTGGGCATCAGATGAAAGCTGGCATTTGGGGCTCTGAGGACTTGCATTGGCCTGGTTTTGACCACTTAATTTTGGAGAAATCCAGCAACATTTTCAATTCTCTAGCTTGGGTGGCCAGGGTAGGCCAGGGCGAATGGCCACAAACAGAGGCCATTTTCCAGGGGAAACAGAAGTCATTTCCCCAGGGTCTGGGCATCAGATGAAAGCTGGCATTTGGGGCTCTGGGGACTTGCGTTGGCCTGGTCATGACCACTTTAGTTTTGGAGAAATCCAGCAACATTTTCAAAAGTCTAGCTTGGGTGGCCAGGGTTGGCCAGGGCAAGTGGCCACAAACAGAGGCCATTTTCCAGGGGAAACAGAAGTCATTTCCCCAGGGTCTGGGTATCAGATGAAAGCTGGCATTTGGGGCTCTGAGGACTTGCCGTGTCCTCGTTTCTGGCAGCTGTCATTTAGGAGAAATCCAGCATTGTTTGCAAATTTCAAGCTTGGGAGTACAGGGTTGGCCAGGGCGAGTGGCCACGAACAGAGGCCATTTTCCAGAGAAAAAAGAAGTCATTTCCCCAGGGCCTGGGCATCAGATGAAAGCTGGCATTTGGGGCTCTAAGCACTTGCATTTGCCTCGTTTCTGGCAGCTTGAGTTTTCGAGAATTACCGCAAAATTTGCAAATGTTTGGTTTGGGTGTCCAGGGTGGGCCAGGGCGAGTGGCCACAAACAGAGGCCATTTTCCCGAGAAAAAAGAAGTCATTTCCCCAGTGACAGGGCATCAGATGAATGCTGGCGTTTGGGGCTCTGAGCACGTGCATTGGCCTGGTTTCTGACCACTTTAGTTTTGGAGAAAGACAGCAAAATTTGCAAGTGCCTAGCGTGGGTGGCCTGTGTCGTCCAGGGTGTGTGGCCCCAAACAGAGGCCATTTTCAGGAGACACAGGAGTAATTTCCCCAGGGTCTGGGCATCAGATGAAAGCTGGCATTTGGGGCTCTGGGCACCTGCATTGGCCTGGTTTCTGACCACTTTAGTTTTCGACAAATCCAGCAACATTTTCAATTGTCTAGCTTGGGTGGCCAGGGTCGGCCAGTGCGAGTGGCCACAAACAGAGGCCATTTTCTAGGGGACACAGGTGTCATTTCCCCAGGGTCTGGGCATCAGATGAAAGCTGGCTTTTGGCGCTCTGAGCACTTTCCTTGGAATCGTTTCTGGCGGCTTGAGTTTTGGAGAAATCCAGCAAAATTTTCAATTGTCTCGCTTCGGGGGCCAGGGTTGACCAGGGCAAGTGACCACAAACAGAGGCCATTTTCCAGGGGAAACACAAGTCATTTCCCCAGGGTCTGGGCATCTGATGAAAGCTGGCATTTGGGGCTCTGAGCACCTGCATTGGCCTGGTTTCTGACCACTTTAGTTTTGGAGAAAGACAGCAAAATTTGCAAGTGCCTAGCGTGGGTGGCCTGTGTCGTCCAGGGTGTGTGGCCCCAAACAGAGGCCATTTTTCAGGAGACACAGGAGTAATTTCCCCAGGGTCTGGGCATCAGATGAAAGCTGGCATTTGGGGCTCTGGGCACCTGCATTGGCCTGGTTTCTGACCACTTTAGTTTTGGAGAAATCCAGCAAAATTTTCAATTGTCTAGCTTGGGTGGCCAGGGTCGGCCAGTGCGAGTGGCCCCAAACAGAGGCCATTTTCTAGGGGACACAGGTGTCATTTCCCCAGTGACTGGGCATCAGATGAAAGCTGGCGTTTGGGGCTCTGAGCACTTTCCTTGGCCTCGTTTCTGGCGGCTTGAGTTTTGGAGAAATCCAGCAAAATTTTCAATTGTCTAGCTTAGGTGGCCAGTGTGGGCCTTGGCAAATGGCCTCAAACAGAGGCGATTTTCCGGGGAATATAGAGGTCATTTCCCCAGGCTCTTCGCATCAGATGAAAGCTGGCATTTGGGGCTCTGGGCACCTGCATTGGCCTGGTTTCTGACCACTTTTGTTTTGGAGAAAGCCAGCAAAATTTGCAAGTGTCTAACTTGGGTGGCCCCGGTCGTCCAGTGCGTGTGGCCTCAAACAGAGGCCATTTTCCAGGGAAAAAAGAAGTCATTTCCCCAGGGTCTGGGCATCAGATGAAAGCTTGCTTTTGGGGCTCTGAGCACTTTCCTTGGCCTCGTTTCTGGTGGCTTGAGTTTTGGAGAAATCCAGCAACATTTTCAATTGTCTAGCTTGGGTGGCCAGGGTCGTCCAGGGCGTATGGCTGCAAAGGGAGGCCATTTTCCAGGGAAAAAAGAAGTCATTTCCCCAGGGTCTGGGCATCAGATGAAAGCTGGCGTCTGGGAATCTGAGGACTTGCATTGGCCTGGTTTCTGACCAATTTAGTTTTGGAGAAAGCCAGCATAATTTGGAAGTGCCTAGAATGAGAGGCCTGTGTCGTCCAGGGTGTGTGGCCCCAAACAGAGGCCATTTTCCAGGGGAAACAGGTGTCATTTCCCCAGGGTCTGGGCATCAGATGAAAGCTGGCTTTTGGGGCTCTGGGCACGTGCATTGGCCTGGTTTTGACCACTTTAGTTTTGGAGAAATCCAGCCATATTTTCAATTCTCTAGCTTGGGTGGACCGAGTCGGCAGGGCGAATGGCTTCAAAGGGAGGCCAATTTCCAGGGGAAACAGGTGTCATTTCCCCAGGGTCTGGGCATCAGATGAAAGCTGGCTTTTGGGGCTCTGAGAACCTACATTGGCCTGGTTTCTGACCACTTGAATTTTGGAGAATGCCAGCAAAATTTTCAATTGTCTAGCTTAGGTGGACAGTGTGGGCCTTGGCAAATGGCCTCAAACAGAGGCTATTTTCCGGGGAATATGGAGGTCATTTCCCCAGGGTCTGGGCATCAGATGAAAGCTGGCATTTGGGGCTCTGAGGACTTGCCTTGTCCTCGTTTCTGGCAGCTTTCATTTTGGAGAAATCCAGCATTGTTTGCAAATTTCAAGCTTGGGAGTACAGGGTTGGCCAGGGTGAGTGGCCGCAAACAGAGGCCATTTTCCTGAGAAAAAAGAAGTCATTTCCCCAGTGACTGGGCATCAGATGAAAGCTGGCATTTGGGTCTCTGAGCATGTGCATTGGCCTCGTTTCTGGTTGCTTGAGTTTTGGAGAAACCCAGCAACATTTTCAATTGTCTAGCTTGGGTGGCCAGGGTCGGCCAGGGCGAATGGCTGCAAAGGGAGGCCATTTTCCAGGGAAAAAAGAAGTCATTTCCCCAGGGTCTGGGCATCAGATGAAAGCTGGCGTCTGGGACTCTGAGGACTTGCATTGGCCTGGTTTCTGACCAATTTAGTTTTGGAGAAAGCCAGCATAATTTGGAAGTGCCTAGCATGAGTGGCCTGTGTCGTCCAGGGTGTGTGGCCCCAAACAGAGGCCATTTTCCAGGGGAAACAGGTGTCATTTCCCCAGGGTCTGGGCATCAGATGAAAGCTGGCTTTTGGGGCTCTGAGCACGTGCATTGGCCTGGTTTTGACCACTTTAGTTTTGGAGAAATCCAGCCATATTTTCAATTCTCTAGCTTGGGTGGACCGAGTCGGCAGGGCGAATGGCTTCAAAGGGAGGCCAATTTCCAGGGGAAACAAGTGTCATATCCTCAGGATCTGGGCATCAGATGAAAGCTTTCATTTGGGGCTCTGAGGACTTGCATTGGAATGGTTTTGACCACTTTAGTTTTGGAGAAATCCAGCAACATTTTCAATTCTCTAGCTTGGGTGGCCAGGGTAGGCCAGGGCGAATGGCCACAAACAGAGGCCATTTTCCAGGGGAAACAGAAGTCATTTCCCCAGTGACAGGGCAACAGATGAAACCTGCCTTTTGGGGCTCTGAGCACTTTCCTTGGAATCGTTTCTGGCGGCTTGAGTTTTGGAGAAATCCAGCAAAATTTTCAATTGTCTAGCTTCGGTGGCCAGGGTTGGCCAGTGCGAGTGGCCCCAAACAGAGGCCATTTTCCAGGGGAAACACAAGTCATTTCCCCAGGGTCTGGGCATCTGATGAAAGTTGGCATTCGCAGCTTTGAGCACGTGCATTGGCCTGGTTTCTGACCACTTTTGTTTTGGAGAAAGCCAGCAAAATTTTCAATTGTCTGGCTTGGGTGGCCAGGGTCGGCCAGTGCGAGTGGCCCCAAACAGAGGCCATTTTCCATGGGAAACAGAAGTCATTTCCCCAGGGTCTGGGCATCAGATGAAAGCTGGCATTTGGGGCTCTGAGGACTTGCGTTGGCCTGGTTTTGACCACTTTAGTTTTGGAGAAATCCAGCAACATTTTCAAAAGTCTAGCTTGGGTGGCCAGGGTTGGCCAGGGCAAGTGGCCACAAACAGAGGCCATTTTCCAGGGGAAACAGAAGTCATTTCCCCAGGGTCTGGGTATCAGATGAAAGCTGGCATTTGGGGCTCTGAGGACTTGCCTTGTCCTCGTTTCTGGCAACTGTCATTTAGGAGAAATCCAGCATTGTTTGCAAATTTCAAGCTTGGGTGTCCAGGGTTGGCCAGGGCGAGTGGCCAAGAACAGAGGCCATTTTTCAGGAGACACAGGAGTAATTTCCCCAGGGTCTGGGCATCAGATGA
This sequence comes from Passer domesticus, assembly GCF_036417665.1. NCBI lineage: Eukaryota > Metazoa > Chordata > Aves > Passeriformes > Passeridae > Passer > Passer domesticus. The sequence goes on from NC_087511.1 coordinate 5,090,050, forward strand.
AAGCTTGCATTTGGGGCTCTGGGCACCTGCATTGGCCTGGTTTCTGACCACTTTAGTTTTGGAGAAATCCAGCAACATTTTCAATTGTCTAGCTTGGGTGGCCAGGGTTGGCCAGTGCGAGTGGCCCCAAACAGAGGCCATTTTCCAGAGGACACAGGTGTCATTTCCCCAGTGACTGGGCATCAGATGAAAGCTGGCGTTTGGGGCTCTGAGCACGTGCATTGGCCTGGTTTCTGACCACTTTTGTTTTGGAGAAAGCCAGCAAAATTTGCAAGTGTCTAACTTGGGTGGCCATGGTTGGCCAGTGCGTGTGGCCTCAAACAGAGGCCAGTTTCCAGGGAAAAAAGAAGTCATTTCCCCAGGGTCTGGGCATCAGATGAAAGCTGGCTTTTGGGGCTCTGAGCACGTGCATTGGCCTGGTTTCTGACCACTTGAATTTTGGAAAAAGCCAGCAAAATTTTCAATTCTCTAGCTTAGGTGGCCAGTGTGGGCCTTGGCAATTGGCCTCAAACAGAGGCTATTTTCTGGGGAATATAGAGGTCATTTCCCCAGGGTCTGGGCATCAGATGAAAGCTGGCTTTTGGGGCTCTGAGCACCTGCATTGGCCTGGTTTCTGACCACTTGAATTTTGGAGAAAGCCAGCAAAATTTTCAGTTGTCTAGATTCGGTGGCCAGTGTGGGCCTTGGCAAATGGCCTCAAACAGAGGCTATTTTCCGGGAAATATAGCGGTCATTTCCCCAGGGTCTGGGCATCAGATGAAAGCTGGCATTTGGGGCTCTGAGGACTTGCCTTGTCCTCGTTTCTGGCAGCTTTCATTTTGGAGAAATCCAGCATTGTTTGCAAATTTCAAGCTTGGGAGTACAGGGTTGGCCAGGGTGAGTGGCCGCAAACAGAGGCCATTTTCCTGAGAAAAAACAAGTCATTTCCCCAGTGACTGGGCATCAGATGAAAGCTGGCGTTTGGGGCTCTGAGCACGTGCATTGGCCTGGTTTCTGACCATTTTAGTTTTGGAGAAATCCAGCAAAATTTTCAATTGTCTGGCTTGGGTGGCCAGGGTCGGCCAGTGCGAGTGGCCCCAAACAGAGGCCATTTTCCATGGGAAACAGAAGTCATTTCCCCAGGGTCCGGGCATCAGATGAAAGCTGGCATTTGGGGCTCTGAGGACTTGCGTTGGCCTGGTTTTGACCACTTTAGTTTTGGAGAAATCCAGCAACATTTTCAAAAGTCAAGCTTGGGTGGCCAGGGTTGGCCAGGGCAAGTGGCCACAAACAGAGGCCATTTTCCAGGGGAAACAGAAGTCATTTCTCCAGGGTCTGGGTATCAGATGAAAGCTGGCATTTGGGGCTCTGAGGACTTGCCTTGTCCTCGTTTCTGGCAACTGTCATTTAGGAGAAATCCAGCATTGCTTGCAAATTTCAAGCTTGGGTGTCCAGGGTTGGCCAGGGCGAGTGGCCACGAACAGAGGCCATTTTTCAGGAGACACAGGAGTAATTTCCCCAGGGTCTGGGCATCAGATGAAAGCTTTCATTTGGGGCTCTGGGCACCTGCATTGGCCTGGTTTCTGACCACTTTAGTTTTGGAGAAATCCAGCAACATTTTCAGTTGTCTAGCTTGGGTGGCCAGGGTAGGCCAGTGCGAGTGGCCTCAAACAGAGGCCAGTTTCCAGGGAAAAAAGAAGTCATTTCCCCAGGGTCTGGGCATCAGATGAAAGCTGGCTGTTGGGGCTCTGAGCACTTTCCTTGGCCTCGTTTCTGGTGGCTTGAGTTTTGGAGAAATCCAGCAACATTTTCAATTGTCTAGTTCGGGTGGCCAGGGTCGGCCAGGGCGAAAGGCTGCAAAGGGAAGCCATTTTCCAGGGAAAAAAGAATTCATTTCCCCAGGTTCTGGGCATCAGATGAAAGCTGGCTTTTGGGGCTCTGAGCACGTGCATTGGCCTGGTTTCTGACCACTTTTGTTTTGGCGAAAGCCAGCAAAATTTGCAAGTGTCTAACTTGGGTGGCCAGGGTTGGCCAGTGCGTGTGGCCCCAAACACCGGCCATTTTCAAGGGGAAACAGAAGTCATTTCCCCAGGGTCTGGGCATCATATGAAAGCTGGCATATGGGGCTCTGAGGACTTGCCTTGTCCTCGTTTCTGGCAGCTTTCATTTTGGAGAAATCCAGCATTGTTTGCAAATTTCAAGCTTGGGTGTCCAGGGTTGGCCAGTGCGAGTGGCCCCAAACAGAAGCCATTTTCCAAAAAAAAAAAGAAGTCATTTCCCCATTGACCTGGCATCAGATGAAAGCTGGCGTTTGGGGCTCTGCGCACTTTCCTTGGCCTCGTTTCTGGCGGCTTGAGTTTTGGAGAAATCCAGCAAAATTTTCAATTGTCTAGCTTGGGTGGCCAGGGTCGGCCAGGGCGAATGGCTGCAAAGGGAGGCCATTTTCCAGGGAAAAAAGAAGTAATTTCCCCAGGGTCTGGGCATCAGATGAAAGCTGGCATTTGGGGCTCTGAGGACTTGCATTGGCCTTTTTTTGACCACTTTAGTTTTGGAGAAATCCAGCAACATTTTCAGTTCTCTAGCTTGGGTGGCCAGGGTAGGCCAGGGCGAATGGCCACAAACAGAGGCCATTTTCCAGAGAAAAAAGAAGTCATTTCCCCAGGGTCTGGGCATCAGATGAAAGCTGGCTTTTGGGGCTCTGAGCACTTTCCTTGGAATCGTTTCTGGCGGCTTGAGTTTTGGAGAAATCCAGCAACATTTTCAGTTGTCTAGCTTCGGTGGCCAGGGTTGGCCAGGGCAAGTGACCACAAACAGAGGCCATTTTCCAGGGGAAACACAAGTCATTTCCCCAGGGTCTGGGCATCTGATGAAAGCTGGCATTTGGGGCTCTGAGGACATGCATTGGCCTGGTTTCTGACCACTTCAGTTTTGGAGAAAGCCAGGAAAATTTGCATGTGCCTAGGGTGGGTGGCCTGTGTCGTCCAGGGTGTGTGGCCCCAAACAGAGGCCATTTTTCAGGGGACACAGGAGTCATTTCCCCAGGTTCTGGGCATCAGATGAAAGCTGGCATTTGGGGCTCTGAGCACCTGCATTGGCCTGGTTTGTGACTACTTTAGTTTTGGAGAAATCCAGCAACATTTTCAAAAGTCTAGCTTGGGTGGCCAGGGTTGGCCAGGGCAAGTGGCCACAAACAGAGGCCATTTTCCAGGGGAAACAGAAGTCATTTCCCCAGGGTCTGGGTATCAGATGAAAGCTGGCATTTGGGGCTCTGAGGACTTGCATTGGCCTGGTTTTGACCACTTTAGTTTTGGAGAAATCCAGCAACATTTTCAAAAGTCTAGCTTGGGTGGCCAGGGTTGGCCAGGGCAAGTGGCTACAAACAGCGGCCATTTTCCAGGGGAAACAGAAGTCATTTCCCCAGGGTCTGGGTATCAGATGAAAGCTGGCATTTGGGGCTCTGAGGACTTGCCTTGTCCTCGTTTCTGGCAGCTGTCATTTAGGAGAAATCCAGCATTGTTTGCAAATTTCAAGCTTGGGTGTCCAGGGTTGGCCAGGGCAAGTGGCCACGAACAGAGGCCATTTTCCAGAGAAAAAAGAAGTCATTTCCCCAGGGTCTGGGCATCAGATGAAAGCTGGCTTTTGGGGCTCTGAGCACTTTCCTTGGAATCGTTTCTGGCGGCTTGTATTTTGGAGAAATGTCGCAAAATTTTCAATTGTCTAGCTGCGGTGGCCAGGGTTGGCCAGGGCGAATGGCTGCAAAGGGAGGCCATTTTTCAGGGGAAACACAAGTCATTTCCCCAGGGTCTGGGCATCACATGAAAGCTGGCATTTGGGACTCTGAGGACTTGCATTGGCCTGGTTTCTGACCAATTTAGTTTTGGAGAAAGCCAGCATAATTTGGAAGTGCCTAGCATGAGTGGCCTGTGTCGTCCAGGGTGTGCGGCCCCAAACACACGCCATTTTCCAGGGGAAACACAAGTCATTTCCCCAGGGTCTGGGCATCAGATGAAAGCTGGCATTCGGGGCTCTGAGCACGTGCATTGGCCTGGTTTCTGACCACTTTAGTTTTGGAGAAAGACGGCAAAATTTGCAAGTGCCTAGCGTGGGTGGCCTGTGTCGTCCAGGGTGTGTGGCCCCAAACAGAGGCCATTTTTCAGGGGACACAGGAGTCATTTCCCCAGGTTCTGGGCATCAGATGAAAGCTGGCATTTGGGGCTCTGACCACCTGCATTGGCCTGGTTTCTGACAACTTTAGTTTTGGAGAAATCCAGCAAAATTTTCAATTGTCTGGCTTGGGTGGCCAGGGTCGGCCAGTGCGAGTGGCCCCAAACAGAGGCCATTTTCCAGGGGAAACAGAAGTCATTTCCCCAGGGTCTGGGCATCAGATGAAAGCTGGCATTTGGGGCTCTGATCACCTGCATTGGCCTGGTTTTGACCACTTTAGTTTTGGAGAAATCCAGCAAAATTTTCAATTGTCTAGCTTGGGTGGCCAGGGTCGGCCAGGGCGAATGGCCGCAAAGGGAGGCCATTTTCCAGGGAAAAAAGACGTAATTTCCCCAGGGTCTGGGCATCAGATGAAAGCTGGCATTTGGGGCTCTGAGGACTTGCATTGGCCTTTTTTTGACCACTTTAGTTTTGGAGAAATCCAGCAACATTTTCAATTCTCTAGCTTGGGTGGCCAGGGTAGGCCAGGGCGAATGGCCACAAACAGAGGCCATTTTCCAGAGAAAAAAGAAGTCATTTCCCCAGGGTCTGGGCATCAGATGAAAGCTGGCTTTTGGGGCTCTGAGCACTTTCCTTGGAATCGTTTCTGGCGGCTTGAGTTTTGGAGAAATCCAGCAACATTTTCAATTGTCTAGCTTCGGTGGCCAGGGTTGGCCAGGGCAAGTGACCACAAACAGAAGCCATTTTCCAGGGGAAACACAAGTCATTTCCCCAGGGTCTGGGCATCTGATGAAAGCTGGCATTCGGGGGTCTGAGGACATGCATTGGCCTGGTTTCTGACCTCTTCAGTTTTGGAGAAAGCCAGGAAAATTTGCATGTGCCTAGCGTGGGTGGCCTGTGTCGTCCAGGGTGTGTGGCCCCAAACAGAGGCCATTTTTCAGGGGACACAGGAGTCATTTCCCCAGGTTCTGGGCATCAGATGAAAGCTGGCATTTGGGGCTCTGAGCACCTGCATTGGCCGGGTTTCTGACCACTTTAGTTTTGGAGAAATCCAGCAAAATTTTCAATTGTCTGGCTTGGGTGGCCAGGGTCGGCCAGTGCGAGTGGCCCCAAACAGAGGCCATTTTCCAGGGGAAACAGAAGTCATTTCCCCAGGGTCTGGGTATCAGATGAAAGCTGGCATTTGGGGCTCTGAGGACTTGCATTGGCCTGGTTTTGACCACTTTAGTTTTGGAGAAATCCAGCAACATTTTCAAAAGTCTAGCTTGGGTGGCCAGGGTTGGCCAGGGCAAGTGGCCACAAACAGAGGCCATTTTCCAGGGGAAACAGAAGTCATTTCCCCAGGGTCTGGGTATCAGATGAAAGCTGGCATTTGGGGCTCTGAGGACTTGCCTTGTCCTTGTTTCTGGCAGCTGTCATTTAGGAGAAATCCAGCATTGTTTGCAAATTTCAAGCTTGGGTGTCCAGGGTTGGCCAGGGCAAGTGGCCACGAACAGAGGCCATTTTCCAGAGAAAAAAGAAGTCATTTCCCCAGGGTCTGGGCATCAGATGAAAGCTGGCTTTTGGGGCTCTGAGCACTTTCCTTGGAATCGTTTCTGGCGGCTTGAGTTTTGGAGAAATTTCGCAAAATTTTCAATTGTCTAGTTCGGGTGGCCAGGGTCGGCCAGGGCGAATGGCTGCAAAGGGAAGCCATTTTCCAGGGAAAAAAGAAGTCATTTCCCCAGGTTCTGGGCATCAGATGAAAGCTGGCTTTTGGGGCGTTGAGCACGTGCATTGGCCTGGTTTCTGACAACTTTTGTTTTGGAGAAAGCCAGCAAAATTTTCAATTCTCTAGCTTGGGTGGCCAGGGTTGGCCAGTGCGTGTGGCCTCAAACAGAGGCCAGTTTCCAGGGAAAAAAGAAGTCATTTCCCCAGGGTCTGGGCATCATATGAAAGCTGGCGTCTGGGACTCTGAGGAGTTGCATTGGCCTGGTTTCTGACCACTTTAGTTTTGGAGAAAGCCAGCATAATTTGGAAGTGCCTAGCATGAGTGGCCTGTGTCGTCCAGGGTGTGTGGCCCCAAACACCGGCCATTTTCAAGGGGAAACAGAAGTCATTTCCCCAGAAACTGGTCATCAGATGAAAGCTGGCATATGGGGCTCTGAGGACTTGCCTTGTCCTCGTTTCTGGCAGCTTTCATTTTGGAGAAATCCAGCATTGTTTGCAAATTTCAAGCTTGGGTGTCCAGGGTTGGCCAGTGCGAGTGGCCCCAAACAGAAGCCATTTTCCAAAAAAAAAAAGAAGTCATTTCCCCATTGACCTGGCATCAGATGAAAGCTGGCGTTTGGGGCTCTGCGCACTTTCCTTGGCCTCGTTTCTGGCGGCTTGAGTTTTGGAGAAATCCAGCAAAATTTTCAATTGTCTAGCTTGGGTGGCCAGGGTCGGCCAGGGCGAATGGCTGCAAAGGGAGGCCATTTTCCAGGGAAAAAAGAAGTAATTTCCCCAGGGTCTGGGCATCAGATGAAAGCTGGCATTTGGGGCTCTGAGGACTTGCATTGGCCTTTTTTTGACCACTTTAGTTTTGGAGAAATCCAGCAACATTTTCAGTTCTCTAGCTTGGGTGGCCAGGGTAGGCCAGGGCGAATGGCCACAAACAGAGGCCATTTTCCAGAGAAAAAAGAAGTCATTTCCCCAAGGTCTGGGCATCAGATGAAAGCTGGCTTTTGGGGCTCTGAGCACTTTCCTTGGAATCGTTTCTGGCGGCTTGAGTTTTGGAGAAATCCAGCAACATTTTCAATTGTCTAGCTTCGGTGGCCAGGGTTGGCCAGGGCAAGTGGCCACAAACAGAGGCCATTTTCCAGGGGAAACACAAGTCATTTCCCCAGGGTCTGGGCATCTGATGAAAGCCGGCATTCGGGGCTCTGAGGACATGCATTGGCCTGGTTTCTGACCACTTCAGTTTTGGAGAAAGCCAGGAAAATTTGCATGTGCCTAGGGTGGGTGGCCTGTGTCGTCCAGGGTGTGTGGCCCCAAACAGAGGCCATTTTTCAGGGGACACAGGAGTCATTTCCCCAGGTTCTGGGCATCAGATGAAAGCTGGCATTTGGGGCTCTGATCACCTGCATTGGCCTGGTTTCTGACCACTTTAGTTTTGGAGAGATCCAGCAAAATTTTCAATTGTCTGGCTTGGGTGTCCAGGGTCGGCCAGTGCGAGTGGCCCCAAACAGAGGCCATTTTCCAGGGGAAACAGAAGTCATTTCCCCAGGGTCTGGGCATCAGATGAAAGCTGGCATTTGGGGCTCTGAGGACTTGCATTGGCCTGGTTTTGACCACTTTAGTTTTGGAGAAATCCAGCAACATTTTCAAAAGTCTAGCTTGGGTGGCCAGGGTTGGCCACGGCAAGTGGCTACAAACAGCGGCCATTTTCCAGGGGAAACAGAAGTCATTTCCCCAGGGTCTGGGTATCAGATGAAAGCTGGCATTTGGGGCTCTGAGGACTTGCCTTGTCCTCGTTTCTGGCAGCTGTCATTTAGGAGAAATCCAGCATTGTTTGCAAATTTCAAGCTTGGGTGTCCAGGGTTGGCCAGGGCAAGTGGCCACGAACAGAGGCCATTTTCCAGAGAAAAAAGAAGTCATTTCCCCAGGGTCTGGGCATCAGATGAAAGCTGGCTTTTGGGGCTCTGAGCACTTTCCTTGGAATCGTTTCTGGCGGCTTGAATTTTGGAGAAATTTCGCAAAATTTTCAATTGTCTAGCTGCGGTGGCCAGGGTTGGCCAGGGCAAGTGACCACAAACAGAGGCCATTTTTCAGGGGAAACACAAGTCATTTCCCCAGGGTCTGGGCATCAGATGAAAGCTGGCGTCTGGGACTCTGAGGACTTGCATTGGCCTGGTTTCTGACCAATTTAGTTTTGGAGAAAGCCAGCATAATTTGGAAGTGCCTAGCATGAGTGGCCTGTGTCGTCCAGGGTGTGCGGCCCCAAACACACGCCATTTTCCAGGGGAAACACAAGTCATTTCCCCAGGGTCTGGGCATCAGATGAAAGCTGGCATTCGGGGCTCTGAGCACGTGCATTGGCCTGGTTTCTGACCACTTTAGTTTTGGAGAAAGACGGCAAAATTTTCAATTGTCTGGCTTGGGTGGCCAGGGTCGGCCAGTGCGAGTGGCCCCAAACAGAGGCCATTTTCCAGGGGAAAGAGAAGTCATTTCCCCAGGGTCTGGGCATCAGATGAAAGCTGGCATTTGGGGCTCTGATCACCTGCATTGGCCTGGTTTTGACCACTTTAGTTTTGGAGAAATCCAGCAAAATTTTCAATTGTCTAGCTTGGGTGGCCAGGGTCGGCCAGGGCGAATGGCCGCAAAGGGAGGCCATTTTCCAGGGAAAAAAGACGTAATTTCCCCAGGGTCTGGGCATCAGATGAAAGCGGGCATTTGGGGCTCTGAGGACTTGCATTGGCCTTTTTTTGACCACTTTAGTTTTGGAGAAATCCAGCAACATTTTCAATTCTCTAGCTTGGGTGGCCAGGGTAGGCCAGGGCGAATGGCCACAAACAGAGGCCATTTTCCAGGGGAAACAGAAGTCATTTCCCCAGGGTCTGGGCATCAGATGAAAGCTGGCTTTTGGGGCTCTGAGCACTTTCCTTGGAATCATTTCTGGCGGCTTGAGTTTTGGAGAAATCCAGCAACATTTTCAATTGTCTAGCTTCGGTGGCCAGGGTTGGCCAGGGCAAGTGACCACAAACAGAGGCCATTTTCCAGGGGAAACACAAGTCATTTCCCCAGGGTCTGGGCATCTGATGAAAGCTGGCATTCGGGGCTCTGAGGACATGCATTGGCCTGGTTTCTGACCTCTTCAGTTTTGGAGAAAGCCAGGAAAATTTGCAAGTGCCTAGGGTGGGTGGCCTGTGTCGTCCAGGGTGTGTGGCCCCAAACAGAGGCCATTTTTCAGGGGACACAGGAGTCATTTCCCCAGGTTCTGGGCATCAGATGAAAGCTGGCATTTGGGGCTCTGATCACCAGCATTTGCCTGGTTTCTGACCACTTTAGTTTTGGAGAGATCCAGCAAAATTTTCAATTGTCTGGCTTGGGTGGCCAGGGTCGGCCAGTGCGAGTGGCCCCAAACAGAGGCCATTTTCCAGGGGAAACAGAAGTCATTTCCCCAGGGTCTGGGCATCAGATGAAAGCTGGCATTTGGGGCTCTGAGGACTTGCATTGGCCTGGTTTTGACCACTTTAGTTTTGGAGAAATCCAGCAACATTTTCAAAAGTCTAGCTTGGGTGGCCACGGTTGGCCAGGGCAAGTGGCCACAAACAGAGGCCATTTTCCAGGGGAAACAGAAGTCATTTCCCCAGGGTCTGGGTATCAGATGAAAGCTGGCATTTGGGGCTCTGAGGACTTGCCTTGTCCTCGTTTCTGGCAGCTGTCATTTAGGAGAAATCCAGCATTGTTTGCAAATTTCAAGCTTGGGTGTCCAGGGTTGGCCAGGGCAAGTGGCCACGAACAGAGGCCATTTTCCAGAGAAAAAAGAAGTAATTTCCCCAGGGTCTGGGCATCAGATGAAAGCTGGCTTTTGGGGCTCTGAGCACTTTCCTTGGAATCGTTTCTGGCGGCTTGAGTTTTGGAGAAATTTCGCAAAATTTTCAATTGTCTAGCTGCGGTGGCCAGGGTTGGCCAGGGCAAGTGACCACAAACAGAGGCCATTTTTCAGGGGAAACACAAGTCATTTCCCCAGGGTCTGGGCATCAGATGAAAGCTGGCGTTTAGGGCTCTGAGCACGTGCATTGGCCTGGTTTCTGACCACTTTTGTTTTGGAGAAAGCCAGCAAAATTTGCAGGTGTCTAACGTGGGTGGCCCGGGTCGTCCAGTGCGTGTGGCCTCAAACAGAGGCCATTTTCCAGGGAAAAAAGAAGTCATTTCCCCAGGGTCTGGGCATCAGATGAAAGCTGCCTTTTGGGGCTCTGAGCACTTTCCTTGGCCTCGTTTCTGGTGGCTTGAGTTTTGGAGAAATCCAGCAACATTTTCAATTGTCTAGCTTGGGTGGCCAGGGTCGGCCAGGGCGAATGGCTGCAAAGGGAGGCCATTTTCCAGGGAAAAAAGAAGTCATTTCCCCAGGGTCTGGGCATCAGATGAAAGCTGGCGTCTGGGACTCTGAGGACTTGCATTGGCCTGGTTTCTGACCAATTTAGTTTTGGAGAAAGCCAGCATAATTTGGAAGTGCCTAGCATGAGTGGCCTGTGTCGTCCAGGGTGTGTGGCCCCAAACACACGCCATTTTCCAGGGGAAACACAAGTCATTTCCCCAGGGTCTGGGCATCAGATGAAAGCTGGCATTCGGGGCTCTGAGCACGTGCATTGGCCTGGTTTCTGACCACTTTAGTTTTGGAGAAAGACGGCAAAATTTGCAAGTGCCTAGCGTGGGTGGCCTGCGTCGTCCAGGGTGTGTGGCCCCAAACAGAGGCCATTTTTCAGGGGACACAGGAGTCATTTCCCCAGGTTCTGGGCATCAGATGAAAGCTGGCATTTGGGGCTCTGAGCACCTGCATTGGCCTGGTTTCTGACAACTTTAGTTTTGGAGAAATCCAGCAAAATTTTCAATTGTCTGGCTTGGGTGGCCAGGGTCGGCCAGTGCTAGTGGCCCCAAACAGAGGCCATTTTCCAGGGGAAACAGAAGTCATTTCCCCAGGGTCTGGGCATCAGATGAAAGCTGGCATTTGGGGCTCTGATCACCTGCATTGGCCTGGTTTTGACCACTTTAGTTTTGGAGAAATCCAGCAAAATTTTCAATTGTCTGGCTTGGGTGGCCAGGGTCGGCCAGTGCGAGTGGCCCCAAACAGAGGCCATTTTCCAGGGGAAACAGAAGTCATTTCCCCAGGGTCTGGGCATCAGATGAAAGCTGGCATTTGGGGCTCTGAGGACTTGCATTGGCCTGGTTTGTGACTACTTTAGTTTTGGAGAAATCCAGCAACATTTTCAAAAGTCTAGCTTGGGTGGCCAGGGTTGGCCAGGGCAAGTGGCCACAAACAGAGGCCATTTTCCAGGGGAAACAGAAGTCATTTCCCCAGGGTCTGGGTATCAGATGAAAGCTGGCATTTGGGGCTCTGAGGACTTGCATTGGCCTGGTTTTGACCACTTTAGTTTTGGAGAAATCCAGCAACATTTTCAAAAGTCTAGCTTGGGTGGCCAGGGTTGGCCAGGGCAAGTGGCTACAAACAGAGGCCATTTTCCAGGGGAAACAGAAGTCATTTCCCCAGGGTCTGGGTATCAGATGAAAGCTGGCATTTGGGGCTCTGAGGACTTGCCTTGTCCTCGTTTCTGGCAGCTGTCATTTAGGAGAAATCCAGCATTGTTTGCAAATTTCAAGCTTGGGTGTCCAGGGTTGGCCAGGGCAAGTGGCCACGAACAGAGGCCATTTTCCAGAGAAAAAAGAAGTCATTTCCCCAGGGTCTGGGCATCAGATGAAAGCTGGCTTTTGGGGCTCTGAGCACTTTCCTTGGAATCGTTTCTGGCGGCTTGAGTTTTGGAGAAATTTCGCAAAATTTTCAATTGTCTAGCTGCGGTGGCCAGGGTTGGCCAGGGCAAGTGGCCACGAACAGAGGCCATTTTCCAGAGAAAAAAGAAGTCATTTCCCCAGGGTCTGGGCATCAGATGAAAGCTGGCTTTTGGGGCTCTGAGCACTTTCCTTGGAATCGTTTCTGGCGGCTTGAGTTTTGGAGAAATTTCGCAAAATTTTCAATTGTCTAGCTGCGGTGGCCAGGGTTGGCCAGGGCAAGTGACCACAAACAGAGGCCATTTTTCAGGGGAAACACAAGTCATTTCCCCAGGGTCTGGGCATCAGATGAAAGCTGGCGTTTAGGGCTCTGAGCACGTGCATTGGCCTGGTTTCTGACCACTTTTGTTTTGGAGAAAGCCAGCAAAATTTGCAGGTGTCTAACGTGGGTGGCCCGGGTCGTCCAGTGCGTGTGGCCTCAAACAGAGGCCATTTTCCAGGGAAAAAAGACGTCATTTCCCCAGGGTCTGGGCATCAGATGAAAGCTGGCTTTTGGGGCTCTGAGCACTTTCCTTGGCCTCGTTTGTGGTGGCTTGAGTTTTGGAGAAATCCAGCAACATTTTCAATTGTCTAGCTTGGGTGGCCAGGGTCGGCCAGGGCGAATGGCTGCAAAGGGAGGCCATTTTCCAGGGAAAAAAGAAGTCATTTCCCCAGGGTCTGGGCATCAGATGAAAGCTGGCGTCTGGGACTCTGAGGACTTGCATTGGCCTGGTTTCTGACCAATTTAGTTTTGGAGAAAGCCAGCATAATTTGGAAGTGCCTAGTATGAGTGGCCTGTGTCGTCCAGGGTGTGTGGCCCCAAACACACGCCATTTTCCAGGGGAAACACAAGTCATTTCCCCAGGGTCTGGGCATCAGATGAAAGCTGGCATTCGGGGCTCTGAGCACGTGCATTGGCCTGGTTTCTGACCACTTTAGTTTTGGAGAAAGACGGCAAAATTTTCAATTGTCTGGCTTGGGTGGCCAGGGTCGGCCAGTGCGAGTGGCCCCAAACAGAGGCCATTTTCCAGGGGAAACAGAAGTCATTTCCCCAGGGTCTGGGCATCAGATGAAAGCTGGCATTTGGGGCTCTGAGGACTTGCATTGGCCTGGTTTTGACCACTTTAGTTTTGGAGAAATCCAGCAACATTTTCAAAAGTCTAGCTTGGGTGGCCACGGTTGGCCAGGGCAAGTGGCCACAAACAGAGGCCATTTTCCAGGGGAAACAGAAGTCATTTCCCCAGGGTCTGGGTATCAGATGAAAGCTGGCATTTGGGGCTCTGAGGACTTGCCTTGTCCTCGTTTCTGGCAGCTGTCATTTAGGAGAAATCCAGCATTGTTTGCAAATTTCAAGCTTGGGTGTCCAGGGTTGGCCAGGGCAAGTGGCCACGAACAGAGGCCATTTTCCAGAGAAAAAAGAAGTAATTTCCCCAGGGTCTGGGCATCAGATGAAAGCTGGCTTTTGGGGCTCTGAGCACTTTCCTTGGAATCGTTTCTGGCGGCTTGAGTTTTGGAGAAATTTCGCAAAATTTTCAATTGTCTAGCTGCGGTGGCCAGGGTTGGCCAGGGCAAGTGACCACAAACAGAGGCCATTTTTCAGGGGAAACACAAGTCATTTCCCCAGGGTCTGGGCATCAGATGAAAGCTGGCGTTTAGGGCTCTGAGCACGTGCATTGGCCTGGTTTCTGACCACTTTTGTTTTGGAGAAAGCCAGCAAAATTTGCAGGTGTCTAACGTGGGTGGCCCGGGTCGTCCAGTGCGTGTGGCCTCAAACAGAGGCCATTTTCCAGGGAAAAAAGAAGTCATTTCCCCAGGGTCTGGGCATCAGATGAAAGCTGCCTTTTGGGGCTCTGAGCACTTTCCTTGGCCTCGTTTCTGGTGGCTTGAGTTTTGGAGAAATCCAGCAACATTTTCAATTGTCTAGCTTGGGTGGCCAGGGTCGGCCAGGGCGAATGGCTGCAAAGGGAGGCCATTTTCCAGGGAAAAAAGAAGTCATTTCCCCAGGGTCTGGGCATCAGATGAAAGCTGGCGTCTGGGACTCTGAGGACTTGCATTGGCCTGGTTTCTGACCAATTTAGTTTTGGAGAAAGCCAGCATAATTTGGAAGTGCCTAGCATGAGTGGCCTGTGTCGTCCAGGGTGTGTGGCGCCAAACACACGCCATTTTCCAGGGGAAACACAAGTCATTTCCCCAGGGTCTGGGCATCAGATGAAAGCTGGCATTCGGGGCTCTGAGCACGTGCATTGGCCTGGTTTCTGACCACTTTAGTTTTGGAGAAAGACGGCAAAATTTGCAAGTGCCTAGCGTGGGTGGCCTGTGTCGTCCAGGGTGTGTGGCCCCAAACAGAGGCCATTTTTCAGGGGACACAGGAGTCATTTCCCCAGGTTCTGGGCATCAGATGAAAGCTGGCATTTGGGGCTCTGAGCACCTGCATTGGCCTGGTTTCTGACAACTTTAGTTTTGGAGAAATCCAGCAAAATTTTCAATTGTCTGGCTTGGGTGGCCAGGGTCGGCCAGTGCTAGTGGCCCCAAACAGAGGCCATTTTCCAGGGGAAACAGAAGTCATTTCCCCAGGGTCTGGGCATCAGATGAAAGCTGGCATTTGGGGCTCTGATCACCTGCATTGGCCTGGTTTTGACCACTTTAGTTTTGGAGAAATCCAGCAAAATTTTCAATTGTCTGGCTTGGGTGGCCAGGGTCGGCCAGTGCGAGTGGCCCCAAACAGAGGCCATTTTCCCGAGAAAAAAGAAGTCATTTCCCCAGTGACAGGGCATCAGATGAAAGCTGGCATTTGGGGCTCTGAGGACTTGCATTGGCCTGGTTTGTGACTACTTTAGTTTTGGAGAAATCCAGCAACATTTTCAAAAGTCTAGCTTGGGTGGCCAGGGTTGGCCAGGGCAAGTGGCCACAAACAGAGGCCATTTTCCAGGGGAAACAGAAGTCATTTCCCCAGGGTCTGGGTATCAGATGAAAGCTGGCATTTGGGGCTCTGAGGACTTGCATTGGCCTGGTTTTGACCACTTTAGTTTTGGAGAAATCCAGCAACATTTTCAAAAGTCTAGCTTGGGTGGCCAGGGTTGGCCAGGGCAAGTGGCTACAAACAGAGGCCATTTTCCAGGGGAAACAGAAGTCATTTCCCCAGGGTCTGGGTATCAGATGAAAGCTGGCATTTGGGGCTCTGAGGACTTGCCTTGTCCTCGTTTCTGGCAGCTGTCATTTAGGAGAAATCCAGCATTGTTTGCAAATTTCAAGCTTGGGTGTCCAGGGTTGGCCAGGGCAAGTGGCCACGAACAGAGGCCATTTTCCAGAGAAAAAAGAAGTCATTTCCCCAGGGTCTGGGCATCAGATGAAAGCTGGCTTTTGGGGCTCTGAGCACTTTCCTTGGAATCGTTTCTGGCGGCTTGAGTTTTGGAGAAATTTCGCAAAATTTTCAATTGTCTAGCTGCGGTGGCCAGGGTTGGCCAGGGCAAGTGGCCACGAACAGAGGCCATTTTCCAGAGAAAAAAGAAGTCATTTCCCCAGGGTCTGGGCATCAGATGAAAGCTGGCTTTTGGGGCTCTGAGCACTTTCCTTGGAATCGTTTCTGGCGGCTTGAGTTTTGGAGAAATTTCGCAAAATTTTCAATTGTCTAGCTGCGGTGGCCAGGGTTGGCCAGGGCAAGTGACCACAAACAGAGGCCATTTTTCAGGGGAAACACAAGTCATTTCCCCAGGGTCTGGGCATCAGATGAAAGCTGGCGTTTAGGGCTCTGAGCACGTGCATTGGCCTGGTTTCTGACCACTTTTGTTTTGGAGAAAGCCAGCAAAATTTGCAGGTGTCTAACGTGGGTGGCCCGGGTCGTCCAGTGCGTGTGGCCTCAAACAGAGGCCATTTTCCAGGGAAAAAAGAAGTCATTTCCCCAGGGTCTGGGCATCAGATGAAAGCTGGCTTTTGGGGCTCTGAGCACTTTCCTTGGCCTCGTTTGTGGTGGCTTGAGTTTTGGAGAAATCCAGCAACATTTTCAATTGTCTAGCTTGGGTGGCCAGGGTCGGCCAGGGCGAATGGCTGCAAAGGGAGGCCATTTTCCAGGGAAAAAAGAAGTCATTTCCCCAGGGTCTGGGCATCAGATGAAAGCTGGCGTCTGGGACTCTGAGGACTTGCATTGGCCTGGTTTCTGACCAATTTAGTTTTGGAGAAAGCCAGCATAATTTGGAAGTGCCTAGTATGAGTGGCCTGTGTCGTCCAGGGTGTGTGGCCCCAAACACACGCCATTTTCCAGGGGAAACACAAGTCATTTCCCCAGGGTCTGGGCATCAGATGAAAGATGGCATTCGGGGCTCTGAGCACGTGCATTGGCCTGGTTTCTGACCACTTTAGTTTTGGAGAAAGACGGCAAAATTTGCAAGTGCCTAGCGTGGGTGGCCTGTGTCGTCCAGGGTGTGTGGCCCCAAACAGAGGCCATTTTTCAGGGGACACAGGAGTCATTTCCCCAGGTTCTGGGCATCAGATGAAAGCTGGCATTTGGGGCTCTGAGCACCTGCATTGGCCTGGTTTCTGACAACTTTAGTTTTGGAGAAATCCAGCAAAATTTTCAATTGTCTGGCTTGGGTGGCCAGGGTCGGCCAGTGCTAGTGGCCCCAAACAGAGGCCATTTTCCAGGGGAAACAGAAGTCATTTCCCCAGGGTCTGGGTATCAGATGAAAGCTGGCATTTGGGGCTCTGAGGACATGCCTTGTCCTCGTTTCTGGCAGCTGTCATTTAGGAGAAATCCAGCATTGTTTGCAAATTTCAAGCTTGGGTGTCCAGGGTTGGCCAGGGCAAGAGGCCAGGAACAGAGGCCATTTTCCAGAGAAAAAAGAAGTCATTTCCCCAGGGTCTGGGCATCAGATGAAAGCTGGCTTTTGGGGCTCTGAGCACTTTCCTTGGAATCGTTTCTGGCGGCTTGAGTTTTGGAAAAATTTCGCAAAATTTTCAATTGTCTAGCTTCGGTGGCCAGGGTTGGCCAGGGCAAGTGACCACAAACAGAGGCCATTTTTCAGGGGAAACACAAGTCATTTCCCCAGGGTCTGGGCATCAGATGAAAGCTGGCATTCGGGGCTCTGAGGACATGCATTGGCCTGGTTTCTGACCACTTCAGTTTTGGAGAAAGCCAGCAAAATTTGCAAGTGCCTAGCGTGGGTGGCCTGTGTCGTCCAGGGTGTGTGGCCCCAAACAGAGGCCATTTTTCAGGGGACACAGGCGTAATTTCTCCAGGTTCTGGGCATCAGAGGAAAGCTAGCATTTGGGGCTCTGAGCACCTGCATTGGCCTGGTTTCTGACCACTTTAGTTTTGGAGAAATCCCGCAAAATTTTCAATTGTCTGGCTTGGGTGGCCAGGGTCGGCCAGTGCGAGTGGCCCCAAACAGAGGCCATTTTCCAGGGAAAAAAGAAGTCATTTCCCCAGAATCTGGTCATCAGATGAAAGCTGGCATATGGGGCTCTGAGGACTTGCCTTGTCCTCGTTTCTGGCAGCTTTCATTTTGGAGAAATCCAGCATTGTTTGCAAATTTCAAGCTTGGGTGTCCAGGGTTGGCCAGGGCGAGTGGCCCCAAACAGAAGCCATTTTCCAAAAAAAAAAAGAAGTCATTTCCCCATTGACTGGGCATCAGATGAAAGCTGGCGTTTGGGGCTCTGAACACTTTCCTTGGCCTCGTTTCTGGCGGCTTGAGTTTTGGAGAAATCCAGCAAAATTTTCAATTGTCTAGCTTGGGTGGCCAGGGTCGGCCAGGGCGAATGGCTGCAAAGGGAGGCCATTTTCCAGGGGAAACAGAAGTCATTTCCCCAGGGTCTTGGCATCAGATGAAAGCTGGCATTTGGGGCTCTGAGGACTTGCATTGGCCTGGTTTTGACCACTTTAGTTTTGGAGAAATCCAGCAACATTTTCAAAAGTCTAGCTTGGGTGGCCAGGGTTGGCCAGGGCAAGTGGCCACAAACAGAGGCCATTTTCCAGGGGAAACAGAAGTCATTTCCCCAGGGTCTGGGTATCAGATGAAAGCTGGCATTTGGGGCTCTGAGGACTTGCCTTGTCCTCGTTTCTGGCAGCTGTCATTTAGGAGAAATCCAGCATTGTTTGCAAATTTCAAGCTTGGGTGTCCAGGGTTGGCCAGTGCAAGTGGCCACGAACAGAGGCCATTTTCCAGAGAAAAAAGAAGTCATTTCCCCCGGGGTCTGGGCATCAGATGAAAGCTGGCTTTTGGGGCTCTGAGCACTTTCCTTGGAATCGTTTCTGGCGGCTTGAGTTTTGGAGAAATCCCGCAAAATTTTCAATTGTCTAGCTTCGGTGGCCAGGGTTGGCCAGGGCAAGTGACCACAAACAGAGGCCATTTTCCAGGGGAAACACAAGTCATTTCCCCAGGGTCTGGGCATCAGATGAAAGCTGGCATTCGGGGCTCTGAGGACATGCATTGGCCTGGTTTCTGACCACTTCAGTTTTGGAGAAAGCCAGCAAAATTTGCAAGTGCCTAGCGTGGTGGCCCGTGTCGTCCAGGGTGTGTGGCCCCAAACAGAGGCCATTTTTCAGGGGACACAGGAGTCATTTCTCCAGGTTCTGGGCATCAGATGAAAGCTGGCATTTGGGGCTCTGAGCACCTGCATTGGCCTCGTTTCTGGCAGCTTGAGTTTTCGAGAATTCCCACAAAATTTGCAAATGTTTGGCTTGGGTGTCCAGGGTGGGCCAGGGCGAGTGGCCGCAAACAGAGGCCATTTTCCCGAGAAAAAAGAAGTCATTTCCCCAGTGACAGGGCATCAGATGAAAGCTGTCATATGGGGCTCTGAGGACTTGACTTGTCCTCGTTTCTGACCAATTTAGTTTTGGAGAAAGCCAGCATAATTTGGAAGTGCCTAGCATGAGTGGCCTGTGTCGTCCAGGGTGTGTGGCCCCAAACAGAGGCCATTTTCCAGGGGAAACAGAAGTCATTTCCCCAGGGTCTGGGCATCAGATGAAAGCTGGCATTTGGGGCTCTGAGGACTTGCATTGGCCTGGTTTTGACCACTTTAGTTTTGGAGAAATCCAGCAACATTTTCAAAAGTCTAGCTTGGGTGGCCAGGGTTGGCCACGGCAAGTGGCCACGAACAGAGGCAATTTTCCAGAGAAAAAAGAAGTCATTTCCCCAGGGTCTGGGCATCAGATGAAAGCTGGCTTTTGGGGCTCTGGGCACTTTCCTTGGAATCGTTTCTGGCGGCTTCAGTTTTGGAGAAATTTCGCAAAATTTTCAATTGTCTAGCTTCGGTGGCCAGGGTTGGCCAGGGCAAGTGACCACAAACAGAGGCCATTTTTCAGGGGAAACACAAGTCATTTCCCCAGGTTCTGGGCATCAGATGAAAGCTGGCATTTGGGGCTCTGAGCACCTGCATTGGCCTGGTTTCTGACCACTTTAGTTTTGGAGAAATCCCGCAAAATTTTCAATTGTCTGGCTTGGGTGGCCAGGGTCGGCCAGTGCGAGTGGCCCCAAACAGAGGCCATTTTCCAGGGAAAAAATAAGTCATTTCCCCAGAATCTGGTCATCAGATGAAAGCTGGCATATGGGGCTCTGAGGACTTGCCTTGTCCTCGTTTCTGGCAGCTTTCATTTTGGAGAAATCCAGCATTGTTTGCAAATTTCAAGCTTGGGTGTCCAGGGTTGGCCAGGGCGAGTGGCCCCAAACAGAAGCCATTTTCCAAAAAAAAAAAGAAGTCATTTCCCCATTGACTGGGCATCAGATGAAAGCTGGTGTTTGGGGCTCTGAGCACTTTCCTTGGCCTCGTTTCTGGCGGCTTGAGTTTTGGAGAAATCCAGCAAAATTTTCAATTGTCTAGCTTGGGTGGCCAGGGTCGGCCAGGGCGAATGGCTGCAAAGGGAGGCCATTTTCCAGGGGAAACAGAAGTCATTTCCCCAGGGTCTTGGCATCAGATGAAAGCTGGCATTTGGGGCTCTGAGGACTTGCATTGGCCTGGTTTTGACCACTTTAGTTTTGGAGAAATCCAGCAACATTTTCAAAAGTCTAGCTTGGGTGGCCAGGGTTGGCCAGGGCAAGTGGCCACAAACAGAGGCCATTTTCCAGGGGAAACAGAAGTCATTTCCCCAGGGTCTGGGTATCAGATGAAAGCTGGCATTTGGGGCTCTGAGGACTTGCCTTGTCCTCGTTTCTGGCAGCTGTCATTTAGGAGAAATCCAGCATTGTTTGCAAATTTCAAGCTTGGGTGTCCAGGGTTGGCCAGGGCAAGTGGCCACGAACAGAGGCCATTTTCCAGAGAAAAAAGAAGTCATTTCCCCCGGGGTCTGGGCATCAGATGAAAGCTGGCTTTTGGGGCTCTGAGCACTTTCCTTGGAATCGTTTCTGGCGGCTTGAGTTTTGGAGAAATCCCGCAAAATTTTCAATTGTCTAGCTTCGGTGGCCAGGGTTGGCCAGGGCAAGTGACCACAAACAGAGGCCATTTTCCAGGGGAAACACAAGTCATTTCCCCAGGGTCTGGGCATCAGATGAAAGCTGGCATTCGGGGCTCTGAGGACATGCATTGGCCTGGTTTCTGACCACTTCAGTTTTGGAGAAAGCCAGCAAAATTTGCAAGTGCCTAGCGTGGTGGCCTGTGTCGTCCAGGGTGTGTGGCCCCAAACAGAGGCCATTTTTCAGGGGACACAGGAGTCATTTCTCCAGGTTCTGGGCATCAGATGAAAGCTGGCATTTGGGGCTCTGAGCACCTGCATTGGCCTCGTTTCTGGCAGCTTGAGTTTTCGAGAATTCCCACAAAATTTGCAAATGTTTGGCTTGGGTGTCCAGGGTGGGCCAGGGCGAGTGGCCGCAAACAGAGGCCATTTTCCCGAGAAAAAAGAAGTCATTTCCCCAGTGACAGGGCATCAGATGAAAGCTGGCATATGGGGCTCTGAGGACTTGACTTGTCCTCGTTTCTGACCAATTTAGTTTTGGAGAAAGCCAGCATAATTTGGAAGTGCCTAGCATGAGTGGCCTGTGTCGTCCAGGGTGTGTGGCCCCAAACACAGGCCATTTTCCAGGGGAAACAGGAGTCATTTCCCCAGGTTCTGGGCATCAGATGAAAGCTGGCATTTGGGGCTCTGAGCACCTGCATTGGCCGGGTTTCTGACAACTTTAGTTTTGGAGAAATCCAGCAAAATTTTCAATTGTCTGGCTTGGGTGGCCAGGGTTGGCCAGTGCGTGTGGCCCCAAACAGAGGCCATTTTCCAGGGGAAACAGAAGTCATTTCCCCAGGGTCTGGGCATCAGATGAAAGCTGGCATTTGGGGCTCTGAGGACTTGCATTGGCCTGGTTTTGACCACTTTAGTTTTGGAGAAATCCAGCAACATTTTCAAAAGTCTAGCTTGGGTGGCCAGGGTTGGCCACGGCAAGTGGCCACGAACAGAGGCAATTTTCCAGAGAAAAAAGAAGTCATTTCCCCAGGGTCTGGGCATCAGATGAAAGCTGGCTTTTGGGGCTCTGGGCACTTTCCTTGGAATCGTTTCTGGCGGCTTCAGTTTTGGAGAAATTTCGCAAAATTTTCAATTGTCTAGCTTCGGTGGCCAGGGTTGGCCAGGGCAAGTGACCACAAACAGAGGCCATTTTTCAGGGGAAACACAAGTCATTTCCCCAGGTTCTGGGCATCAGAGGAAAGCTGGCATTTGGGGCTCTGAGCACCTGCATTGGCCTGGTTTCTGACCACTTTAGTTTTGGAGAAATCCCGCAAAATTTTCAATTGTCTGGCTTGGGTGGCCAGGGTCGGCCAGTGCGAGTGGCCCCAAACAGAAGCCATTTTCCAAAAAAAAAAAGAAGTCATTTCCCCATTGACTGGGCATCAGATGAAAGCTGGCGTTTGGGGCTCTGAGCACTTTCCTTGGCCTCGTTTCTGGCGGCTTGAGTTTTGGAGAAATCCAGCAAAATTTTCAATTGTCTAGCTTGGGTGGCCAGGGTCGGCCAGGGCGAATGGCTGCAAAGGGAGGCCATTTTCCAGGGAAAAAAGAAGTCATTTCCCCAGGGTCTGGGCATCAGATGAAAGCTGGCTTTTGGGGCTCTGAGCACTTTCCTTGGAATCGTTTCTGGCGTCTTGAGTTTTGGAGAAATCCCGCAAAGTTTTCAATTGTCTAGCTTCGGTGGCCAGGGTTGGCCAGGGCAAGTGACCACAAACAGAGGCCATTTTCCAGGGGAAACACAAGTCATTTCCCCAGGGTCTGGGCATCAGATGAAAGCTGGCATTTGGGGCTCTGAGGACTTGCATTGGCCTGGTTTTGACCACTTTAGTTTTGGAGAAATCCAGCAACATTTTCAAAAGTCTAGCTTGGGTGGCCAGGGTTGGCCAGGGCAAGTGGCCACAAACAGAGGCCATTTTCCCGAGAAAAAAGAAGTCATTTCCCCAGGGTCTGGGCATCAGATGAAAGCTGGCGTTTGGGGCTCTGAGCACGTGCATTGGCCTGGTTTCTGACCACTTCAGTTTTGGAGAAAGCCAGCAAAATTTGCAAGTGCCTAGCGTGGTGGCCTGTGTCGTCCAGGGTGTGTGGCCCCAAACAGAGGCCATTTTTCAGGGGACACAGGAGTCATTTCTCCAGGTTCTGGGCATCAGATGAAAGCTGGCATTTGGGGCTCTGAGCACCTGCATTGGCCTGGTTTCTGGCAGCTTGAGTTTTCGAGAATTCCCACAAAATTTGCAAATGTTTGGCTTGGGTGTCCAGGGTGGGCCCGGGCGAGTGGCCGCAAACTGAGGCCATTTTCCCGAGAAAAAAGAAGTCATTTCCCCAGTGACAGGGCATCAGATGAAAGCTGGCATATGGGGCTCTGAGGACTTGCCTTGTCCTCGTTTCTGACCAATTTAGTTTTGGAGATAGCCAGCATAATTTGGAAGTGCCTAGCATGAGTGGCCTGTGTCGTCCAGGGTGTGTGGCCCCAAACACAGGCCATTTTCCAGGGGAAACAGGTGTCATTTCCCCAGGGTCTGGGCATCAGATGAAAGCTGGCATTCGGGGCTCTGAGCACGTGCATTGGCCTGGTTTCTGACCACTTTAGTTTTGGAGAAATCCAGCAAAATTTTCAATTGTCTGGCTTGGGTGGCCAGGGTCGGCCAGGGCAAGTGGCCACGAACAGAGGCCATTTTCCAGAGAAAAAAGAAGTCATTTCCCCAGGGTCTGGGCATCAGATGAAAGCTGGCTTTTGGGGCTCTGAGCACTTTCCTTGGCCTCGTTTGTGGTGGCTTGAGTTTTGGAGAAATCCAGCAACATTTTCAATTGTCTAGCTTGGGTGGCCAGGGTCGGCCAGGGCGAATGGCTGCAAAGGGAGGCCATTTTCCAGGGAAAAAAGAAGTCATTTCCCCAGGGTCTGGGCATCAGATGAAAGCTGGCATTTGGGGCTCTGAGGACTTGCATTGGCCTGGTTTCTGACCAATTTAGTTTTGGAGAAAGCCAGCATAATTTGGAAGTGCCTAGTATGAGTGGCCTGTGTCGTCCAGGGTGTGTGGCCCCAAACACACGCCATTTTCCAGGGGAAACACAAGTCATTTCCCCAGGGTCTGGGCATCAGATGAAAGCTGGCATTCGGGGCTCTGAGCACGTGCATTGGCCTCGTTTCTGACCACTTTAGTTTTGGAGAAAGACGGCAAAATTTGCAAGTGCCTAGCGTGGGTGGCCTGTGTCGTCCAGGGTGTGTGGCCCCAAACAGAGGCCATTTTTCAGGGGACACAGGAGTCATTTCCCCAGGTTCTGGGCATCAGATGAAAGCTGGCATTTGGGGCTCTGAGCACCTGCATTGGCCGGGTTTCTGACAACTTTAGTTTTGGAGAAATCCAGCAAAATTTTCAATTGTCTGGCTTGGGTGGCCAGGGTCGGCCAGTGCGAGTGGCCCCAAACAGAGGCCATTTTCCAGGGGAAACAGAAGTCATTTCCCCAGGGTCTGGGCATCAGATGAAAGCTGGCATTTGGGGCTCTGAGGACTTGCATTGGCCTGGTTTTGACCACTTTAGTTTTGGAGAAATCCAGCAATATTTTCAAAAGTCTAGCTTGGGTGGCCAGGGTTGGCCAGGGCAAGTGGCCACAAACAGAGGCCATTTTCCAGGGGAAACAGAAGTCATTTCCCCAGGGTCTGGGTATCAGATGAAAGCTGGCATTTGGGGCTCTGAGGACATGCCTTGTCCTCGTTTCTGGCAGCTGTCATTTAGGAGAAATCCAGCATTGTTTGCAAATTTCAAGCTTGGGTGTCCAGGGTTGGCCAGGGCAAGAGGCCACGAACAGAGGCCATTTTCCAGAGAAAAAAGAAGTCATTTCCCCAGGGTCTGGGCATCAGATGAAAGCTGGCTTTTGGGGCTCTGAGCACTTTCCTTGGAATCGTTTCTGGCGGCTTGAGTTTTGGAAAAATTTCGCAAAATTTTCAATTGTCTAGCTTCGGTGGCCAGGGTTGGCCAGGGCAAGTGACCACAAACAGAGGCCATTTTTCAGGGGAAACACAAGTCATTTCCCCAGGGTCTGGGCATCAGATGAAAGCTGGCATTCGGGGCTCTGAGGACATGCATTGGCCTGGTTTCTGACCACTTCAGTTTTGGAGAAAGCCAGCAAAATTTGCAAGTGCCTAGCGTGGGTGGCCTGTGTCGTCCAGGGTGTGTGGCCCCAAACAGAGGCCATTTTTCAGGGGACACAGGAGTAATTTCTCCAGGGTCTGGGCATCAGAGGAAAGCTGGCATTTGGGGCTCTGAGCACCTGCATTGGCCTGGTTTCTTACCACTTTAGTTTTGGAGAAATCCCGCAAAATTTTCAATTGTCTGGCTTGGGTGGCCAGGGTCGGCCAGTGCGAGTGGCCCCAAACAGAGGCCATTTTCCAGGGGAAACACAAGTCATTTCCCCAGGGTCTGGGCATCTTATGAAAGCTGGCATTTGGGGCTCTGAGCACCTGCAATGGCCTGGTTTTGACCACTTTAGTTTTGGAGAAATCCAGCAAAATTTTCAATTGTCTGGCTTGGGTGGCCAGGGTCGGCCAGTGCGAGTGGCCCCAAACAGAGGCCATTTTCCAGGGGAAACAGAAGTCATTTCCCCAGGGTCTGGGCATCAGATGAAAGCTGGCATTTGGGGCTCTGAGGACTTGCATTGGCCTGGTTTGTGACTACTTTAGTTTTGGAGAAATCCAGCAACATTTTCAAAAGTCTAGCTTGGGTGGCCTGTGTCGTCCAGGGTGTGTGGCCCCAAACAGAGGCCATTTTTCAGGAGACACAGGAGTAATTTCCCCAGGGTCTGGGCATCAGATGAAAGCTGGCATTTGGGGCTCTGGGCACCTGCATTGGCCTGGTTTCTGACCACTTTAGTTTTCGACAAATCCAGCAACATTTTCAATTGTCTAGCTTGGGTGGCCAGGGTCGGCCAGTGCGAGTGCCCCCAAACAGAGGCCATTTTCCAGAGGACACAGGTGTCATTTCACCAGTGACTGGGCATCAGATGAAAGCTGGCGTTTGGGGCTCTGAGCGCTTTCCTTGGCCTCGTTTCTGGCGGCTTGAGTTTTGGAGAAATCCCGCAAAATTTTCAATTGTCTAGCTTCGGTGGCCAGGGTTGGCCAGGGCAAGTGACCACAAACAGAGGCCATTTTCCAGGGGAAACACAAGTCATTTCCCCAGGGTCTGGGCATCAGATGAAAGCTGGCATTTGGGGCTCTGAGGACTTGCATTGGCCTGGTTTTGACCACTTTAGTTTTGGAGAAATCCAGCAACATTTTCAAAAGTCTAGCTTGGGTGGCCAGGGTTGGCCAGGGCAAGTGGCCACAAACAGAGGCCATTTTCCCGAGAAAAAAGAAGTCATTTCCCCAGGGTCTGGGCATCAGATGAAAGCTGGCGTTTGGGGCTCTGAGCACGTGCATTGGCCTGGTTTCTGACCACTTCAGTTTTGGAGAAAGCCAGCAAAATTTGCAAGTGCCTAGCGTGGTGGCCTGTGTCGTCCAGGGTGTGTGGCCCCAAACAGAGGCCATTTTTCAGGGGACACAGGAGTCATTTCTCCAGGTTCTGGGCATCAGATGAAAGCTGGCATTTGGGGCTCTGAGCACCTGCATTGGCCTGGTTTCTGGCAGCTTGAGTTTTCGAGAATTCCCACAAAATTTGCAAATGTTTGGCTTGGGTGTCCAGGGTGGGCCCGGGCGAGTGGCCGCAAACTGAGGCCATTTTCCCGAGAAAAAAGAAGTCATTTCCCCAGTGACAGGGCATCAGATGAAAGCTGGCATATGGGGCTCTGAGGACTTGCCTTGTCCTCGTTTCTGACCAATTTAGTTTTGGAGATAGCCAGCATAATTTGGAAGTGCCTAGCATGAGTGGCCTGTGTCGTCCAGGGTGTGTGGCCCCAAACACAGGCCATTTTCCAGGGGAAACAGGTGTCATTTCCCCAGGGTCTGGGCATCAGATGAAAGCTGGCATTCGGGGCTCTGAGCACGTGCATTGGCCTGGTTTCTGACCACTTCAGTTTTGGAGAAATCCAGCAAAATTTTCAATTGTCTGGCTTGGGTGGCCAGGGTCGGCCAGGGCAAGTGGCCACGAACAGAGGCCATTTTCCAGAGAAAAAAGAAGTCATTTCCCCAGGGTCTGGGCATCAGATGAAAGCTGGCTTTTGGGGCTCTGAGCACTTTCCTTGGCCTCGTTTGTGGTGGCTTGAGTTTTGGAGAAATCCAGCAACATTTTCAATTGTCTAGCTTGGGTGGCCAGGGTCGGCCAGGGCGAATGGCTGCAAAGGGAGGCCATTTTCCAGGGAAAAAAGAAGTCATTTCCCCAGGGTCTGGGCATCAGATGAAAGCTGGCATTTGGGGCTCTGAGGACTTGCATTGGCCTGGTTTCTGACCAATTTAGTTTTGGAGAAAGCCAGCATAATTTGGAAGTGCCTAGTATGAGTGGCCTGTGTCGTCCAGGGTGTGTGGCCCCAAACACACGCCATTTTCCAGGGGAAACACAAGTCATTTCCCCAGGGTCTGGGCATCAGATGAAAGCTGGCATTCGGGGCTCTGAGCACGTGCATTGGCCTCGTTTCTGACCACTTTAGTTTTGGAGAAAGACGGCAAAATTTGCAAGTGCCTAGCGTGGGTGGCCTGTGTCGTCCAGGGTGTGTGGCCCCAAACAGAGGCCATTTTTCAGGGGACACAGGAGTCATTTCCCCAGGTTCTGGGCATCAGATGAAAGCTGGCATTTGGGGCTCTGAGCACCTGCATTGGCCGGGTTTCTGACAACTTTAGTTTTGGAGAAATCCAGCAAAATTTTCAATTGTCTGGCTTGGGTGGCCAGGGTCGGCCAGTGCGAGTGGCCCCAAACAGAGGCCATTTTCCAGGGGAAACAGAAGTCATTTCCCCAGGGTCTGGGCATCAGATGAAAGCTGGCATTTGGGGCTCTGAGGACTTGCATTGGCCTGGTTTTGACCACTTTAGTTTTGGAGAAATCCAGCAATATTTTCAAAAGTCTAGCTTGGGTGGCCAGGGTTGGCCAGGGCAAGTGGCCACAAACAGAGGCCATTTTCCAGGGGAAACAGAAGTCATTTCCCCAGGGTCTGGGTATCAGATGAAAGCTGGCATTTGGGGCTCTGAGGACATGCCTTGTCCTCGTTTCTGGCAGCTGTCATTTAGGAGAAATCCAGCATTGTTTGCAAATTTCAAGCTTGGGTGTCCAGGGTTGGCCAGGGCAAGAGGCCACGAACAGAGGCCATTTTCCCGAGAAAAAAGAAGTCATTTCCCCAGGGTCTGGGCATCAGATGAAAGCTGGCTTTTGGGGCTCTGAGCACTTTCCTTGGAATCGTTTCTGGCGGCTTGAGTTTTGGAAAAATTTCGCAAAATTTTCAATTGTCTAGCTTCGGTGGCCAGGGTTGGCCAGGGCAAGTGACCACAAACAGAGGCCATTTTTCAGGGGAAACACAAGTCATTTCCCCAGGGTCTGGGCATCAGATGAAAGCTGGCATTCGGGGCTCTGAGGACATGCATTGGCCTGGTTTCTGACCACTTCAGTTTTGGAGAAAGCCAGCAAAATTTGCAAGTGCCTAGC
Source organism: Passer domesticus (assembly GCF_036417665.1). Taxonomy (NCBI): domain Eukaryota; kingdom Metazoa; phylum Chordata; class Aves; order Passeriformes; family Passeridae; genus Passer; species Passer domesticus. Next base: position 5,117,671 of record NC_087511.1, read on the forward strand.
GTGGGTGGCCTGTGTCGTCCAGGGTGTGTGGCCCCAAACAGAGGCCATTTTTCAGGGGACACAGGAGTAATTTCTCCAGGGTCTGGGCATCAGAGGAAAGCTGGCATTTGGGGCTCTGAGCACCTGCATTGGCCTGGTTTCTTACCACTTTAGTTTTGGAGAAATCCCGCAAAATTTTCAATTGTCTGGCTTGGGTGGCCAGGGTCGGCCAGTGCGAGTGGCCCCAAACAGAGGCCATTTTCCAGGGGAAACACAAGTCATTTCCCCAGGGTCTGGGCATCTTATGAAAGCTGGCATTTGGGGCTCTGAGCACCTGCAATGGCCTGGTTTTGACCACTTTAGTTTTGGAGAAATCCAGCAAAATTTTCAATTGTCTGGCTTGGGTGGCCAGGGTCGGCCAGTGCGAGTGGCCCCAAACACAGGCCATTTTCCAGGGGAAACAGAAGTCATTTCCCCAGGGTCTGGGCATCAGATGAAAGCTGGCATTTGGGGCTCTGAGGACTTGCATTGGCCTGGTTTGTGACTACTTTAGTTTTGGAGAAATCCAGCAACATTTTCAAAAGTCTAGCTTGGGTGGCCTGTGTCGTCCAGGGTGTGTGGCCCCAAACAGAGGCCATTTTTCAGGAGACACAGGAGTAATTTCCCCAGGGTCTGGGCATCAGATGAAAGCTGGCATTTGGGGCTCTGGGCACCTGCATTGGCCTGGTTTCTGACCACTTTAGTTTTCGACAAATCCAGCAACATTTTCAATTGTCTAGCTTGGGTGGCCAGGGTCGGCCAGTGCGAGTGCCCCCAAACAGAGGCCATTTTCCAGAGGACACAGGTGTCATTTCACCAGTGACTGGGCATCAGATGAAAGCTGGCGTTTGGGGCTCTGAGCACTTTCCTTGGCCTCGTTTCTGGCGGCTTGAGTTTTGGAGAAATCCCGCAAAATTTTCAATTGTCTAGCTTCGGTGGCCAGGGTTGGCCAGGGCAAGTGACCACAAACAGAGGCCATTTCCCAGGGAAAAAAGAAGTCATTTCCCCAGAATCTGGTCATCAGATGAAAGCTGGCATATGGGGCTCTGAGGACTTGCCTTGTCCTCGTTTCTGGCAGCTTTCATTTTGGAGAAATCCCGCATTGTTTGCAAATTTCAAGCTTGGGTGTCCAGGGTTGGCCAGGGCGAGTGGCCCCAAACAGAAGCCATTTTCCAAAAAAAAAAAGAAGTCATTTCCCCATTGACTGGGCATCAGATGAAAGCTGGCGTTTGGGGCTCTGAGCACTTTCCTTGGCCTCGTTTCTGGCGGCTTGAGTTTTGGAGAAATCCAGCAAAATTTTCAATTGTCTAGCTTGGGTGGCCAGGGTCGGCCAGGGCGAATGGCTGCAAAGGGAGGCCATTTTCCAGGGGAAACAGAAGTCATTTCCCCAGGGTCTTGGCATCAGATGAAAGCTGGCATTTGGGGCTCTGAGGACTTGCATTGGCCTGGTTTTGACCACTTTAGTTTTGGAGAAATCCAGCAACATTTTCAAAAGTCTAGCTTGGGTGGCCAGGGTTGGCCAGGGCAAGTGGCCACAAACAGAGGCCATTTTCCAGGGGAAACAGAAGTCATTTCCCCAGGGTCTGGGTATCAGATGAAAGCTGGCATTTGGGGCTCTGAGGACTTGCCTTGTCCTCGTTTCTGGCAGCTGTCATTTAGGAGAAATCCAGCATTGTTTGCAAATTTCAAGCTTGGGTGTCCAGGGTTGGCCAGGGCAAGTGGCCACGAACAGAGGCCATTTTCCAGAGAAAAAAGAAGTCATTTCCCCCGGGGTCTGGGCATCAGATGAAAGCTGGCTTTTGGGGCTCTGAGCACTTTCCTTGGAATCGTTTCTGGCGGCTTGAGTTTTGGAGAAATCCCGCAAAATTTTCAATTGTCTAGCTTCGGTGGCCAGGGTTGGCCAGGGCAAGTGACCACAAACAGAGGCCATTTTCCAGGGGAAACACAAGTCATTTCCCCAGGGTCTGGGCATCAGAAGAAAGCTGGCATTCGGGGCTCTGAGGACATGCATTGGCCTGGTTTCTGACCACTTCAGTTTTGGAGAAAGCCAGCAAAATTTGCAAGTGCCTAGCGTGGTGGCCTGTGTCGTCCAGGGTGTGTGGCCCCAAACAGAGGCCATTTTTCAGGGGACACAGGAGTCATTTCTCCAGGTTCTGGGCATCAGATGAAAGCTGGCATTTGGGGCTCTGAGCACCTGCATTGGCCTGGTTTCTGGCAGCTTGAGTTTTCGAGAATTCCCACAAAATTTGCAAATGTTTGGCTTGGGTGTCCAGGGTGGGCCAGGGCGAGTGGCCGCAAACAGAGGCCATTTTCCCGAGAAAAAAGAAGTCATTTCCCCAGTGACAGGGCATCAGATGAAAGCTGGCATATGGGGCTCTGAGGACTTGACTTGTCCTCGTTTCTGACCAATTTAGTTTTGGAGAAAGCCAGCATAATTTGGAAGTGCCTAGCATGAGTGGCCTGTGTCGTCCAGGGTGTGTGGCCCCAAACAGAGGCCATTTTCCAGGGGAAACAGGAGTCATTTCCCCAGGGTCTGGGCATCAGATGAAAGCTGGCATTTGGGGCTCTGAGGACTTGCATTGGCCTGGTTTTGACCACTTTAGTTTTGGAGAAATCCAGCAACATTTTCAAAAGTCTAGCTTGGGTGGCCAGGGTTGTCCAGGGCAAGTGGCCACGAGCAGAGGCCATTTTCCAGAGAAAAAAGAAGTCATTTCCCCAGGGTCTGGGCATCAGATGAAAGCTGGCTTTTGGGGCTCTGGGCACTTTCCTTGGAATCGTTTCTGGCGGCTTGAGTTTTGGAGAATTTTCGCAAAATTTTCAATTGTCTAGCTTCGGTGGCCAGGGTTGGCCAGCGCAAGTGACCACAAACAGAGGCCATTTTTCAGGGGAAACACAAGTCATTTCCCCAGGGTCTGGGCATCAGATGAAAGCTGGCATTCGGGGCTCTGAGGACATGCATTGGCCTGGTTTCTGACCACTTCAGTTTTGGAGAAAGCCAGCAAAATTTGCAAGTGCCTGGCGTGGTGGCCTGTGTCGTCCAGGGTGTGTGGCCCCAAACAGAGGCCATTTTTCAGGGGACACAGGAGTCATTTCTCCAGGTTCTGGGCATCAGATGAAAGCTGGCATTTGGGGCTCTGAGCACCTGCATTGGCCTGGTTTCTGACCACTTTAGTTTTGGAGAAATCCCGCAAAATTTTCAATTGTCTGGCTTGGGTGGCCAGGGTCGACCAGTGCGAGTGGCCCCAAACAGAGGCCATTTTCCAGGGAAAAAAGGAGTCATTTCCCCAGAATCTGGTCATCAGATGAAAGCTGGCATATGGGGCTCTGAGGACTTGCCTTGTCCTCGTTTCTGGCAGCTTTCATTTTGGAGAAATCCAGCATTGTTTGCAAATTTCAAGCTTGGGTGTCCAGGGTTGGCCAGGGCGAGTGGCCCCAAACAGAAGCCATTTTCCAAAAAAAAAAAGAAGTCATTTCCCCATTGACTGGGCATCAGATGAAAGCTGGCGTTTGGGGCTCTGAGCACTTTCCTTGGCCTCGTTTCTGGCGGCTTGAGTTTTGGAGAAATCCAGCAAAATTTTCAATTGTCTAGCTTGGGTGGCCAGGGTCGGCCAGGGCGAATGGCTGCAAAGGGAGGCCATTTTCCAGGGAAAAAAGAAGTAATTTCCCCAGGGTCTGGGCATCAGATGAAAGCTGGCATTTGGGGCTCTGAGGACTTGCATTGGCATTTTTTTGACCACTTTAGTTTTGGAGAAATCCAGCAACATTTTCAATTCTCTAGCTTGGGTGGCCAGGGTAGGCCAGGGCGGATGGCCACAAACAGAGGCCATTTTCCAGAGAAAAAAGAAGTCATTTCCCCAGGGTCTGGGCATCAGATGAAAGCTGGCTTTTGGGGCTCTGAGTACTTTCCTTGGAATCGTTTCTGGCGTCTTGAGTTTTGGAGAAATCCCGCAAAATTTTCAATTGTCTAGCTTCGGTGGCCAGGGTTGGCCAGGGCAAGTGACCAAAAACAGAGGCCATTTTTCGGGGGAAACACAAGTCATTTCCCCAGGGTCTGGGCATCTGATGAAAGCTGGCATTCGGGGCTCTGAGGACATGCATTGGCCTGGTTTCTGACCACTTCAGTTTTGGAGAAAGCCAGCAAAATTTGCATGTGCCTAGGGTGGGTGGCCTGTGTCGTCCAGGGTGTGTGGCCCCAAACAGAGGCCATTTTTCAGGGGACACAGGAGCCATTTCCCCAGGTTCTGGGCATCAGATGAAAGCTGGCATTTGGGGCTCTGATCACCTGCATTGGCCTGGTTTCTGACCACTTTAGTTTTGGAGAGATCCAGCAAAATTTTCAATTGTCTGGCTTGGGTGGCCAGGGTCGGCCAGTGCGAGTGGCCCCAAACAGAGGCCATTTTCCAGGGGAAACAGAAGTCATTTCCCCAGGGTCTGGGCATCAGATGAAAGCTGGCATTTGGGGCTCTGAGGACTTGCATTGGCCTGGTTTTGACCTCTTTAGTTTTGGAGAAATCCAGCAACATTTTCAAAAGTCTAGCTTGGGTGGCCAGGGTTGGCCAGGGCAAGTGGCCACAAACAGAGGCCATTTTCCAGGGGAAACAGAAGTCATTTCCCCAGGGTCTGGGTATCAGATGAAAGCTGGCATTTGGGGCTCTGAGGACTTGCCTTGTCCTCGTTTCTGGCAGCTGTCATTTAGGAGAAATCCAGCATTGTTTGCAAATTTCAAGCTTCGGTGGCCAGGGTTGGCCAAGGCAAGTGGCCAGGAACAGAGGCCATTTTCCAGAGAAAAAAGAAGTCATTTCCCCAGGGTCTGGGCATCAGATGAAAGCTGGCTTTTGGGGCTCTGAGCACTTTCCTTGGAATCGTTTCTGGCGGCTTGAGTTTTGGAGAAATCCCGCAAAATTTTCAATTGTCTAGCTTCGGTGGCCAGGGTTGGCCAGGGCAAGTGACCACAAACAGAGGCCATTTTCCAGGGGAAACACAAGTCATTTCCCCAGGGTCTGGGCATCAGATGAAAGCTGGCATCCGGGGCTCTGAGGACATGCATTGGCCTGGTTTCTGACCACTTCAGTTTTGGAGAAAGCCAGCAAAATTTGCAAGTGCCTAGCGTGGTGGCCTGTGTCGTCCAGGGTGTGTGGCCCCAAACAGAGGCCATTTTTCAGGGGACACAGGAGTCATTTCTCCAGGTTCTGGGCATCAGATGAAAGCTGGCATTTGGGGCTCTGAGCACGTGCATTGGCCTGGTTTCTGACAACTTTAGTTTTGGAGAAAGACGGCAAAATTTGCAAGTGCCTAGCGTGGGTGTCATGTGTCGTCCAGGGTGTGTGGTCCGAAACAGAGGCCATTTTTCAGGGGACACAGGAGTCATTTCCCCAGGTTCTGGGCATCAGATGAAAGCTGGCATTTGGGGCTCTGAGGACTTGCATTGGCCTGGTTTTGACCACTTTAGTTTTGGAGAAATCCAGCAACATTTTCAAAAGTCTAGCTTGGGTGGCCAGGGTTGGCCAGGGCAAGTGGCCACAAACAGAGGCCATTTTCCAGGGGAAACAGAAGTCATTTCCCCAGGGTCTGGGTATCAGATGAAAGCTGGCATTTGGGGCTCTGAGGACTTGCCTTGTCCTCGTTTCTGGCAGCTGTCATTTAGGAGAAATCCAGCATTGTTTGCAAATTTCAAGCTTGGGTGTCCAGGGTTGGCCAGGGCAAGTGGCCACGAACAGAGGCCATTTTCCAGAGAAAAAAGAAGTCATTTCCCCAGGGTCTGGGCATCAGATGAAAGCTGGCTTTTGGGCCTCTGAGTACTTTCCTTGGAATCGTTTCTGGCGGCTTGAGTTTTGGAGAAATCCCGCAAAATTTTCAATTGTCTAGCTTCGGTGGCCAGGGTTGGCCAGGGCAAGTGACCACAAACAGAGGCCATTTTCCAGGGGAAACACAAGTCATTTCCCCAGGGTCTGGGTATCAGATGAAAGCTGGCATTTGGGGCTCTGAGGACTTGCCTTGTCCTCGTTTCTGGCAGCTGTCATTTAGGAGAAATCCAGCATTGTTTGCAAATTTCAAGCTTGGGTGTCCAGGGTTGGCCAGGGCAAGTGGCCACGAACAGAGGCCATTTTCCAGAGAAAAAAGAAGTCATTTCCCCAGGGTCTGGGCATCAGATGAAAGCTGGCTTTTGGGGCTCTGAGCACTTTCCTTGGAATCGTTTCTGGCGGCTTGAGTTTTGGAGAAATTTCGCAAAATTTTCAATTGTCTAGCTTCGGTGGCCAGGGTTGGCCAGGGCAAGTGACCACAAACAGAGGCCATTTTTCAGGGGAAACACAAGTCATTTCCCCAGGGTCTGGGCATCAGATGAAAGCTGGCTTTTGGGGCTCTGAGTACTTTCCTTGGAATCGTTTCTGGCGTCTTGAGTTTTGGAGAAATCCCGCAAAATTTTCAATTGTCTAGCTTCGGTGGCCAGGGTTGGCCAGGGCAAGTGACCAAAAACAGAGGCCATTTTCCGGGGGAAACACAAGTCATTTCCCCAGGGTCTGGGCATCTGATGAAAGCTGGCATTCGGGGCTCTGAGGACATGCAATGGCCTGGTTTCTGACCACTTCAGTTTTGGAGAAAGCCAGCAAAATTTGCATGTGCCTAGGGTGGGTGGCCTGTGTCATCCAGGGTGTGTGGCCCCAAACAGAGGCCATTTTTCAGGGGACACAGGAGCCATTTCCCCAGGTTCTGGGCATCAGATGAAAGCTGGCATTTGGGGCTCTGAGCACCTGCATTGGCCTGGTTTCTGACCACTTTAGTTTTGGAGAGATCCAGCAAAATTTTCAATTGTCTGGCTTGGGTGGCCAGGGTCGGCCAGTGCGAGTGGCCCCAAACAGAGGCCATTTTCCAGGGGAAACAGAAGTCATTTCCCCAGGGTCTGGGCATCAGATGAAAGCTGGCATTTGGGGCTCTGAGGACTTGCATTGGCCTGGTTTTGACCACTTTAGTTTTGGAGAAATCCAGCAACAATTTCAAAAGTCTAGCTTGGGTGGCCAGGGTTGGCCAGGGCAAGTGGCCACAAACAGAGGCCATTTTCCAGGGGAAACAGAAGTCATTTCCCCAGGGTCTGGGTATCAGATGAAAGCTGGCATTTGGGGCTCTGAGGACTTGCCTTGTCCTCGTTTCTGGCAGCTGTCATTTAGGAGAAATCCAGCATTGTTTGCAAATTTCAAGCTTCGGTGGCCAGGGTTGGCCAAGGCAAGTGGCCACGAACAGAGGCCATTTTCCAGAGAAAAAAGAAGTCATTTCCCCAGGGTCTGGGCATCAGATGAAAGCTTTCATTTGGGGCTCTGAGCACTTTCCTTGGAATCGTTTCTGGCGGCTTGAGTTTTGGAGAAATCCCGCAAAATTTTCAATTGTCTAGCTTCGGTGGCCAGGGTTGGCCAGGGCAAGTGACCACAAACAGAGGCCATTTTCCAGGGGAAACACAAGTCATTTCCCCAGGGTCTGGGCATCAGATGAAAGCTGGCATTCGGGGCTCTGAGGACATGCATTGGCCTGGTTTCTGACCACTTCAGTTTTGGAGAAAGCCAGCAAAATTTGCAAGTGCCTAGCATGGTGGCCTGTGTCGTCCAGGGTGTGTGGCCCCAAACAGAGGCCATTTTTCAGGGGACACAGGAGTCATTTCTCCAGGTTCTGGGCATCAGATGAATGCTGGCATTTGGGGCTCTGAACACCTGCATTGGCCTGGTTTCTGGCAGCTTGAGTTTTCGAGAATTCCCACAAAATTTGCAAATGTTTGGCTTGGGTGTCCAGGGTGGGCCAGGGCGAGTGGCCGCAAACAGAGGCCATTTTCCCGAGAAAAAAGAAGTCATTTCCCCAGTGATAGGGCATCAGATGAAAGCTGGCATATGGGGCTCTGAGGACTTGCCTTGTCCTTGTTTCTGACCAATTTAGTTTTGGAGAAAGCCAGCATAATTTGGAAGTGCCTAGCATGAGTGGCCTGTGTCGTCCAGGGTGTGTGGCCCCAAACACAGGCCATTTTCCAGGGGAAACAGGTGTCATTTCCCCAGGGTCTGGGCATCAGATGAAAGCTGGCATTCGGGGCTCTGAGCACGTGCATTGGCCTGGTTTCTGACCACTTCAGTTTTGGAGAAAGCCAGCAAAATTTGCATGTGCCTAGCGTGGGTGGCCTGTGTCGTCCAGGGTGTGTGGCCCCAAACAGAGGCCATTTTTCAGGGGACACAGGAGCCATTTCCCCAGGTTCTGGGCATCAGATAAAAGCTGGCATTTGGGGCTCTGAGCACCTGCATTGGCCTGGTTTCTGACCACTTTAGTTTTGGAGAGATCCAGCAAAATTTTCAATTGTCTGGCTTGGGTGGCCAGGGTCGGCCAGTGCGAGTGGCCCCAAACAGAGGCCATTTTCCAGGGGAAACAGAAGTCATTTCCCCAGGGTCTGGGCATCAGATGAAAGCTGGCATTTGGGGCTCTGAGGACTTGCATTGGCCTGGTTTTGACCACTTTAGTTTTGGAGAAATCCAGCAACATTTTCAAAAGTCTAGCTTGGGTGGCCAGGGTTGGCCAGGGCAAGTGGCCACAAACAGAGGCCATTTTCCAGGGGAAACAGAAGTCATTTCCCCAGGGTCTGGGTATCAGATGAAAGCTGGCATTTGGGGCTCTGAGGACTTGCCTTGTCCTCGTTTCTGGCAGCTGTCATTTAGGAGAAATCCAGCATTGTTTGCAAATTTCAAGCTTCGGTGGCCAGGGTTGGCCAAGGCAAGTGGCCACGAACAGAGGCCATTTTCCAGAGAAAAAAGAAGTCATTTCCCCAGGGTCTGGGCATCAGATGAAAGCTGGCTTTTGGGGCTCTGAGCACTTTCCTTGGAATCATTTCTGGCGGCTTGAGTTTTGGAGAAATCCCGCAAAATTTTCAATTGTCTAGCTTCGGTGGCCAGGGTTGGCCAGGGCAAGTGACCACAAACAGAGGCCATTTTTCAGGGGAAACACAAGTCATTTCCCCAGGGTCTGGGCATCAGATGAAAGCTGGCTTTTGGGGCTCTGAGTACTTTCCTTGGAATCGTTTCTGGCGTCTTGAGTTTTGGAGAAATCCCGCAAAATTTTCAATTGTCTAGCTTCGGTGGCCAGGGTTGGCCAGGGCAAGTGACCAAAAACAGAGGCCATTTTCCGGGGGAAACACAAGTCATTTCCCCAGGGTCTGGGCATCTGATGAAAGCTGGCATTCGGGGCTCTGAGGACATGCAATGGCCTGGTTTCTGACCACTTCAGTTTTGGAGAAAGCCAGCAAAATTTGCATGTGCCTAGGGTGGGTGGCCTGTGTCATCCAGGGTGTGTGGCCCCAAACAGAGGCCATTTTTCAGGGGACACAGGAGCCATTTCCCCAGGTTCTGGGCATCAGATGAAAGCTGGCATTTGGGGCTCTGAGCACCTGCATTGGCCTGGTTTCTGACCACTTTAGTTTTGGAGAGATCCAGCAAAATTTTCAATTGTCTGGCTTGGGTGGCCAGGGTCGGCCAGTGCGAGTGGCCCCAAACAGAGGCCATTTTCCAGGGGAAACAGAAGTCATTTCCCCAGGGTCTGGGCATCAGATGAAAGCTGGCATTTGGGGCTCTGAGGACTTGCATTGGCCTGGTTTTGACCACTTTAGTTTTGGAGAAATCCAGCAACAATTTCAAAAGTCTAGCTTGGGTGGCCAGGGTTGGCCAGGGCAAGTGGCCACAAACAGAGGCCATTTTCCAGGGGAAACAGAAGTCATTTCCCCAGGGTCTGGGTATCAGATGAAAGCTGGCATTTGGGGCTCTGAGGACTTGCCTTGTCCTCGTTTCTGGCAGCTGTCATTTAGGAGAAATCCAGCATTGTTTGCAAATTTCAAGCTTCGGTGGCCAGGGTTGGCCAAGGCAAGTGGCCACGAACAGAGGCCATTTTCCAGAGAAAAAAGAAGTCATTTCCCCAGGGTCTGGGCATCAGATGAAAGCTTTCATTTGGGGCTCTGAGCACTTTCCTTGGAATCGTTTCTGGCGGCTTGAGTTTTGGAGAAATCCCGCAAAATTTTCAATTGTCTAGCTTCGGTGGCCAGGGTTGGCCAGGGCAAGTGACCACAAACAGAGGCCATTTTCCAGGGGAAACACAAGTCATTTCCCCAGGGTCTGGGCATCAGATGAAAGCTGGCATTCGGGGCTCTGAGGACATGCATTGGCCTGGTTTCTGACCACTTCAGTTTTGGAGAAAGCCAGCAAAATTTGCAAGTGCCTAGCATGGTGGCCTGTGTCGTCCAGGGTGTGTGGCCCCAAACAGAGGCCATTTTTCAGGGGACACAGGAGTCATTTCTCCAGGTTCTGGGCATCAGATGAATGCTGGCATTTGGGGCTCTGAGCACCTGCATTGGCCTGGTTTCTGGCAGCTTGAGTTTTCGAGAATTCCCACAAAATTTGCAAATGTTTGGCTTGGGTGTCCAGGGTGGGCCAGGGCGAGTGGCCGCAAACAGAGGCCATTTTCCCGAGAAAAAAGAAGTCATTTCCCCAGTGACAGGGCATCAGATGAAAGCTGGCATATGGGGCTCTGAGGACTTGCCTTGTCCTTGTTTCTGACCAATTTAGTTTTGGAGAAAGCCAGCATAATTTGGAAGTGCCTAGCATGAGTGGCCTGTGTCGTCCAGGGTGTGTGGCCCCAAACACAGGCCATTTTCCAGGGGAAACAGGTGTCATTTCCCCAGGGTCTGGGCATCAGATGAAAGCTGGCATTCGGGGCTCTGAGGACATGCATTGGCCTGGTTTCTGACCACTTCAGTTTTGGAGAAAGACGGCAAAATTTGCAAGTGCCTAGCGTGGGTGTCATGTGTCGTCCAGGGTGTGTGGTCCGAAACAGAGGCCATTTTTCAGGGGACACAGGAGTCATTTCCCCAGGTTCTGGGCATCAGATGAAAGCTGGCATTTGGGGCTCTGATCACCTGCATTGGCCTGGTTTCTGACAACTTTAGTTTTGGAGAAATCCAGCAAAATTTTCAATTGTCTGGCTTGGGTGGCCAGGGTCGGCCAGGGCGAGTGGCCCCAAACAGAGGCCATTTTCCAGGGGAAACAGAAGTCATTTCCCCAGGGTCTGGGCATCAGATGAAAGCTGGCATTTGGGGCTCTGAGGACTTGCATTGGCCGGGTTTTGACCACTTTAGTTTTGGAGAAATCCAGCAACATTTTCAAAAGTCTAGCTTGGGTGGCCAGGGTTGGCCAGGGCAAGTGGCCACAAACAGAGGCCATTTTCCAGGGGAAACAGAAGTCATTTCCCCAGGGTCTGGGTATCAGATGAAAGCTGGCATTTGGGGCTCTGAGGACTTGCCTTGTCCTCGTTTCTGGCAGCTGTCATTTAGGAGAAATCCAGCATTGTTTGCAAATTTCAAGCTTGGGTGTCCAGGGTTGGCCAGGGCAAGTGGCCACGAACAGAGGCCATTTTCCAGAGAAAAAAGAAGTCATTTCCCCAGGGTCTGGGCATCAGATGAAAGCTGGCTTTTGGGGCTCTGAGCACTTTCCTTGGAATCGTTTCTGGCGGCTTGAGTTTTGGAGAAATTTCGCAAAATTTTCAATTGTCTAGCTTCGGTGGCCAGGGTTGGCCAGGGCAAGTGACCACAAACAGAGGCCATTTTCCAGGGGAAACACAAGTCATTTCCCCAGGGTCTGGGCATCAGATGAAAGCTGGCATTCGGGGCTCTGAGGACATGCATTGGCCTGGTTTCTGACCACTTCAGTTTTGGAGAAAGCCAGCAAAATTTGCAAGTGCCTAGGGTGGGTGGCCTGTGTCGTCCAGGGTGTGTGGCCCCAAACAGAGGCCATTTTTCAGGGGACACAGGAGTCATTTCTCCAGGTTCTGGGCATCAGATGAAAGCTGGCATTTGGGGCTCTGAGCACCTGCATTGGCCTGGTTTATGACCACTTTTGTTTTGGAGAAATCCCGCAAAATTTTCAATTGTCTGGCTTGGGTGGCCAGGGTCGGCCAGTGCGAGTGGCCCCAAACAGAGGCCATTTTCCAGGGAAAAAAGAAGTCATTTCCCCAGAATCTGGTCATCAGATGAAAGCTGGCATATGGGGCTCTGAGGACTTGCCTTGTCCTCGTTTCTGGCAGCTTTCATTTTGGAGAAATCCAGCATTGTTTGCAAATTTCAAGCTTGGGTGTCCAGGGTTGGCCAGGGCGAGTGGCCCCAAACAGAAGCCATTTTCCAAAAAAAAAAAGAAGTCATTTCCCCATTGATTGGGCATCAGATGAAAGCTGGCGTTTGGGGCTCTGAGCACTTTCCTTGGCCTCGTTTCTGGCGGCTTGAGTTTTGGAGAAATCCAGCAAAATTTTCAATTGTCTAGCTTGGGTGGCCAGGGTCGGCCAGGGCGAATGGCCACAAACAGAGGCCATTTTCCAGGGGAAACAGAAGTCATTTCCCCAGGGTCTGGGTATCAGATGAAAGCTGGCATTTGGGGCTCTGAGGACTTGCCTTGTCCTCGTTTCTGGCAGCTGTCATTTAGGAGAAATCCAGCATTGTTTGCAAATTTCAAGCTTGGGTGTCCAGGGTTGGCCAGGGCAAGTGGCCACGAACAGAGGCCATTTTCCAGAGAAAAAAGAAGTCATTTCCCCAGGGTCTGGGCATCAGATGAAAGCTGGCTTTTGGGGCTCTGAGCCCTTTCCTTGGAATTGTTTCTGGCGTCTTGAGTTTTGGAGAAATCCCGCAAAATTTTCTATTGTCTAGCTTCGGTGGCCAGGGTTGGCCAGGGCAAGTGACCACAAACAGAGGCCATTTTCCAGGGGAAACACAAGTCATTTCCCCAGGGTCTGGGCATCAGATGAAAGCTGGCATTCGGGGCTCTGAGGACATGCATTGGCCTGGTTTCTGACCACTTCAGTTTTGGAGAAAGCCAGCAAAATTTGCAAGTGCCTGGCGTGGTGGCCTGTGTCGTCCAGGGTGTGTGGCCCCAAACAGAGGCCATTTTTCAGGGGACACAGGAGTCATTTCTCCAGGTTCTGGGCATCAGATGAAAGCTGGCATTTGGGGCTCTGAGCACCTGCATTGGCCTGGTTTCTGGCAGCTTGAGTTTTCGAGAATTACCACAAAATTTGCTAATGTTTGGCTTGGGTGTCCAGGGTGGGCCAGGGCGAGTGGCCGCACACAGAGGCCATTTTCCCAAGAAAAAAGAAGTCATTTCCCCAGTGACAGGGCATCAGATGAAAGCTGGCATATGGGGCTCTGAGGACTTGCCTTGACCTCGTTTCTGACCAATTTAGTTTTGGAGAAAGCCAGCATAATTTGGAAGTGCCTAGCATGAGTGGCCTGTGTCGTCCAGGGTGTGTGGCCCCAAACACAGGCCATTTTACAGGGGAAACAGGTGTCATTTCCCCAGGGTCTGGGCATCAGATGAAAGCTGGCATTCGGGGCTCTGAGCCCGTGCATTGGCCTGGTTTCTGACCACTTTAGTTTTGGAGAAAGACGGCAAAATTTGAAAGTGCCTAGCGTGGGTGTCCTGTGCCGTCCAGGGTGTGTGGCCCCAAACAGAGGCCATTTTCCAGGGGAAACAGAAGTCATTTCCCCAGGGTCTGGGCATCAGATGAAAGCTGGCATTTGGGGCTCTGAGGACTTGCATTGGCCTGGTTTTGACCACTTTAGTTTTGGAGAAATCCAGCAACATTTTCAAAAGTCTAGCTTGGGTGGCCCGGGTTGGCCAGGGCAAGTGGCCACAAACAGAGGCCATTTTCCAGGGGAAACAGAAGTCATTTCCCCAGGGTCTGGGTATCAGATGAAAGCTGGCATTTGGGGCTCTGAGGACTTGCCTTGTCCTCGTTTCTGGCAGCTGTCATTTAGGAGAAATCCAGCATTGTTTGCAAATTTCAAGCTTGGGTGTCCAGGGTTGGCCAGGGCAAGTGGCCACGAACAGAGGCCATTTTCCAGAGAAAAAAGAAGTCATTTCCCCAGGGTCTGGGCATCAGATGAAAGCTGGCTTTTGGGGCTCTGAGCACTTTCCTTGGAATCGTTTCTGGCGGCTTGAGTTTTGGAGAAATTTCGCAAAATTTTCAATTGTCTAGCTTCGGTGGCCAGGGTTGGCCAGGGCAAGTGACCACAAACAGAGGCCTTTTTTCAGGGGAAACACAAGTCATTTCCCCAGGGTCTGGGCATCAGATGAAAGCTGGCATTCGGGGCTCTGAGGACATGCATTGGCCTGGTTTCTGACCACTTCAGTTTTGGAGAAAGCCAGCAAAATTTGCAAGTGCCTAGCGTGGGTGGCCTGTGTCGTCCAGGGTGTGTGGCCCCAAACAGAGGCCATTTTTCAGGGGACACAGGAGTCATTTCTCCAGGTTCTGGGCATCAGATGAAAGCTGGCATTTGGGGCTCTGAGCACCTGCATTGGCCTGGTTTCTGACCACTTTAGTTTTGGAGAAATCCCGCAAAATTTTCAATTGTCTGGCTTGGGTGGCCAGGGTCGGCCAGTGCGAGTGGCCCCAAACAGAGGCCATTTTCCAGGGAAAAAAGAAGTCATTTCCCCAGAATCTGGTCATCAGATGAAAGCTGGCATATGGGGCTCTGAGGACTTGCCTTGTCCTCGTTTCTGGCAGCTTTCATTTTGGAGAAATCCAGCATTGTTTGCAAATTTCAAGCTTGGGTGTCCAGGGTTGGCCAGGGCGAGTGGCCCCAAACAGAAGCCATTTTCCAAAAAAAAAAAGAAGTCATTTCCCCATTGACTGGGCATCAGATGAAAGCTGGCGTTTGGGGCTCTGAGCACTTTCCTTGGCCTCGTTTCTGGCGGCTTGAGTTTTGGAGAAATCCAGCAAAATTTTCAATTGTCTAGCTTGGGTGGCCAGGGTCGGCCAGGGCGAATGGCCACAAACAGAGGCCATTTTCCAGGGGAAACAGAAGTCATTTCCCCAGGGTCTGGGTATCAGATGAAAGCTGGCATTTGGGGCTCTGAGGACTTGCCTTGTCCTCGTTTCTGGCAGCTGTCATTTAGGAGAAATCCAGCATTGTTTGCAAATTTCAAGCTTGGGTGTCCAGGGTTGGCCAGGGCAAGTGGCCACGAACAGAGGCCATTTTCCAGAGAAAAAAGAAGTCATTTCCCCAGGGTCTGGGCATCAGATGAAAGCTGGCTTTTGGGGCTCTGAGTACTTTCCTTGGAATCGTTTCTGGCGTCTTGAGTTTTGGAGAAATCCCGCAAAATTTTCTATTGTCTAGCTTCGGTGGCCAGGGTTGGCCAGGGCAAGTGACCACAAACAGAGGCCATTTTCCAGGGGAAACACAAGTCATTTCCCCAGGGTCTGGGCATCAGATGAAAGCTGGCATTCGGGGCTCTGAGGACATGCATTGGCCTGGTTTCTGACCACTTCAGTTTTGGAGAAAGCCAGCAAAATTTGCAAGTGCCTGGCGTGGTGGCCTGTGTCGTCCAGGGTGTGTGGCCCCAAACAGAGGCCATTTTTCAGGGGACACAGGAGTCATTTCTCCAGGTTCTGGGCATCAGATGAAAGCTGGCATTTGGGGCTCTGAGCACCTGCATTGGCCTGGTTTCTGGCAGCTTGAGTTTTCGAGAATTCCCACAAAATTTGCTAATGTTTGGCTTGGGTGTCCAGGGTGGGCCAAGGCGAGTGGCCGCAGACAGAGGCCATTTTCCCAAGAAAAAAGAAGTCATTTCCCCAGTGACAGGGCATCAGATGAAAGCTGGCATATGGGGCTCTGAGGACTTGCCTTGACCTCGTTTCTGACCAATTTAGTTTTGGAGAAAGCCAGCATAATTTGGAAGTGCCTAGCATGAGTGGCCTGTGTCGTCCAGGGTGTGTGGCCCCAAACACAGGCCATTTTCCAGGGGAAACAGGTGTCATTTCCCCAGGGTCTGGGCATCAGATGAAAGCTGGCATTTGGGGCTCTGAGGACTTGCCTTGTCCTCGTTTCTGGCAGCTGTCATTTAGGAGAAATCCAGCATTTTTTGCAAATTTCAAGCTTGGGTGTCCAGGGTTGGCCAGGGCAAGTGGCCACGAACAGAGGCCATTTTCCAGAGAAAAAAGAAGTCATTTCCCCAGGGTCTGGGCATCAGATGAAAGCTGGCTTTTGGGGCTCTGAGCCCTTTCCTTGGAATCGTTTCTGGCGGCTTGAGTTTTGGAGAAATCCCGCAAAATTTTCAATTGTCTAGCTTCGGTGGCCAGGGTTGGCCAGGGCAAGTGACCACAAACAGAGGCCATTTTCCAGGGGAAACAGAAGTCATTTCCCCAGGGTCTGGGCATCAGATAAATGCTGGCATTTGGGGCTCTGAGCATGTGCATTTGCCTCGTTTCTGGCAGCATGAGGTTTCGAGAATTCACGCAAAATTTGAAAATGTTTAGCTTGGGTGGCCAGGGTCGGTCAGGGCGAGTGACCGCAAATAGCGGGCATTTTCCAGGGGAAAAAGCAGACATTTCCCCAGGGTCTGGGCATCACATGAAAGCTGGCTTTTGGGGCTCTGAGCCCTTTCCTTGGAATCGTTTCTGGCGGCTTGAGTTTTGGAGAAATCCCGCAAAATTTTCAATTGTCTAGCTTCGGTGGCCAGGGTTGGCCAGGGCAAGTGACCACAAACAGAGGCCATTTTCCAGGGGAAACACAAGTCATTTCCCCAGGGTCTGGGCATCAGATGAAAGCTGGCATTCGGGGCTCTGAGGACATGCATTGGCCTGGTTTCTGACCACTTCAGTTTTGGAGAAAGCCAGCAAAATTTGCAAGTGCCTAGCGTGGTGGCCTGTGTCGTCCAGGGTGTGTGGCCCCAAACAGAGGCCATTTTTCAGGGGACACAGGAGTCATTTCTCCAGGTTCTGGGCATCAGATGAAAGCTGGCATTTGGGGCTCTGAGCACCTGCATTGGCCTGGTTTCTGGCAGCTTGAGTTTTCGAGAATTCCCACAAAATTTGCAAATGTTTGGCTTGGGTGTCCAGGGTGGGCCAGGGCGAGTGGCCGCACACAGAGGCCATTTTCCCAAGAAAAAAGAAGTCATTTCCCCAGTGACAGGGCATCAGATGAAAGCTGGCATATGGGGCTCTGAGGACTTGCCTTGACCTCGTTTCTGACCAATTTAGTTTTGGAGAAAGCCAGCATAATTTGGAAGTGCCTAGCATGAGTGGCCTGTGTCGTCCAGGGTGTGTGGCCCCAAACACAGGCCATTTTACAGGGGAAACAGGTGTCATTTCCCCAGGGTCTGGGCATCAGATGAAAGCTGGCATTCGGGGCTCTGAGCCCGTGCATTGGCCTGGTTTCTGACCACTTTAGTTTTGGAGAAAGACGGCAAAATTTGAAAGTGCCTAGCGTGGGTGTCCTGTGCCGTCCAGGGTGTGTGGCCCCAAACAGAGGCCATTTTCCAGGGGAAACAGAAGTCATTTCCCCAGGGTCTGGGCATCAAATGAAAGCTGGCATTTGGGGCTCTGAGGACTTGCATTGGCCTGGTTTTGACCACTTTAGTTTTGGAGAAATCCAGCAACATTTTCAAAAGTCTAGCTTGGGTGGCCCGGGTTGGCCAGGGCAAGTGGCCACAAACAGAGGCCATTTTCCAGGGGAAACAGAAGTCATTTCCCCAGGGTCTGGGTATCAGATGAAAGCTGGCATTTGGGGCTCTGAGGACTTGCCTTGTCCTCGTTTCTGGCAGCTGTCATTTAGGAGAAATCCAGCATTGTTTGCAAATTTCAAGCTTGGGTGTCCAGGGTTGGCCAGGGCAAGTGGCCACGAACAGAGGCCATTTTCCAGAGAAAAAAGAAGTCATTTCCCCAGGGTCTGGGCATCAGATGAAAGCTGGCTTTTGGGGCTCTGAGCACTTTCCTTGGAATCGTTTCTGGCGGCTTGAGTTTTGGAGAAATTTCGCAAAATTTTCAATTGTCTAGCTTCGGTGGCCAGGGTTGGCCAGGGCAAGTGACCACAAACAGAGGCCTTTTTTCAGGGGAAACACAAGTCATTTCCCCAGGGTCTGGGCATCAGATGAAAGCTGGCATTCGGGGCTCTGAGGACATGCATTGGCCTGGTTTCTGACCACTTCAGTTTTGGAGAAAGCCAGCAAAATTTGCAAGTGCCTAGCGTGGGTGGCCTGTGTCGTCCAGGGTGTGTGGCCCCAAACAGAGGCCATTTTTCAGGGGACACAGGAGTCATTTCTCCAGGTTCTGGGCATCAGATGAAAGCTGGCATTTGGGGCTCTGAGCACCTGCATTGGCCTGGTTTCTGACCACTTTAGTTTTGGAGAAATCCCGCAAAATTTTCAATTGTCTGGCTTGGGTGGCCAGGGTCGGCCAGTGCGAGTGGCCCCAAACAGAGGCCATTTTCCAGGGAAAAAAGAAGTCATTTCCCCAGAATCTGGTCATCAGATGAAAGCTGGCATATGGGGCTCTGAGGACTTGCCTTGTCCTCGTTTCTGGCAGCTTTCATTTTGGAGAAATCCAGCATTGTTTGCAAATTTCAAGCTTGGGTGTCCAGGGTTGGCCAGGGCGAGTGGCCCCAAACAGAAGCCATTTTCCAAAAAAAAAAAGAAGTCATTTCCCCATTGACTGGGCATCAGATGAAAGCTGGCGTTTGGGGCTCTGAGCACTTTCCTTGGCCTCGTTTCTGGCGGCTTGAGTTTTGGAGAAATCCAGCAAAATTTTCAATTGTCTAGCTTGGGTGGCCAGGGTCGGCCAGGGCGAATGGCCACAAACAGAGGCCATTTTCCAGGGGAAACAGAAGTCATTTCCCCAGGGTCTGGGTATCAGATGAAAGCTGGCATTTGGGGCTCTGAGGACTTGCCTTGTCCTCGTTTCTGGCAGCTGTCATTTAGGAGAAATCCAGCATTGTTTGCAAATTTCAAGCTTGGGTGTCCAGGGTTGGCCAGGGCAAGTGGCCACGAACAGAGGCCATTTTCCAGAGAAAAAAGAAGTCATTTCCCCAGGGTCTGGGCATCAGATGAAAGCTGGCTTTTGGGGCTCTGAGTACTTTCCTTGGAATCGTTTCTGGCGTCTTGAGTTTTGGAGAAATCCCGCAAAATTTTCTATTGTCTAGCTTCGGTGGCCAGGGTTGGCCAGGGCAAGTGACCACAAACAGAGGCCATTTTCCAGGGGAAACACAAGTCATTTCCCCAGGGTCTGGGCATCAGATGAAAGCTGGCATTCGGGGCTCTGAGGACATGCATTGGCCTGGTTTCTGACCACTTCAGTTTTGGAGAAAGCCAGCAAAATTTGCAAGTGCCTGGCGTGGTGGCCTGTGTCGTCCAGGGTGTGTGGCCCCAAACAGAGGCCATTTTTCAGGGGACACAGGAGTCATTTCTCCAGGTTCTGGGCATCAGATGAAAGCTGGCATTTGGGGCTCTGAGCACCTGCATTGGCCTGGTTTCTGGCAGCTTGAGTTTTCGAGAATTCCCACAAAATTTGCTAATGTTTGGCTTGGGTGTCCAGGGTGGGCCAAGGCGAGTGGCCGCAGACAGAGGCCATTTTCCCAAGAAAAAAGAAGTCATTTCCCCAGTGACAGGGCATCAGATGAAAGCTGGCATATGGGGCTCTGAGGACTTGCCTTGACCTCGTTTCTGACCAATTTAGTTTTGGAGAAAGCCAGCATAATTTGGAAGTGCCTAGCATGAGTGGCCTGTGTCGTCCAGGGTGTGTGGCCCCAAACACAGGCCATTTTCCAGGGGAAACAGGTGTCATTTCCCCAGGGTCTGGGCATCAGATGAAAGCTGGCATTTGGGGCTCTGAGGACTTGCCTTGTCCTCGTTTCTGGCAGCTGTCATTTAGGAGAAATCCAGCATTTTTTGCAAATTTCAAGCTTGGGTGTCCAGGGTTGGCCAGGGCAAGTGGCCACGAACAGAGGCCATTTTCCAGAGAAAAAAGAAGTCATTTCCCCAGGGTCTGGGCATCAGATGAAAGCTGGCTTTTGGGGCTCTGAGCCCTTTCCTTGGAATCGTTTCTGGCGGCTTGAGTTTTGGAGAAATCCCGCAAAATTTTCAATTGTCTAGCTTCGGTGGCCAGGGTTGGCCAGGGCAAGTGACCACAAACAGAGGCCATTTTCCAGGGGAAACAGAAGTCATTTCCCCAGGGTCTGGGCATCAGATAAATGCTGGCATTTGGGGCTCTGAGCATGTGCATTTGCCTCGTTTCTGGCAGCATGAGGTTTCGAGAATTCACGCAAAATTTGAAAATGTTTAGCTTGGGTGGCCAGGGTCGGTCAGGGCGAGTGACCGCAAATAGCGGGCATTTTCCAGGGGAAAAAGCAGACATTTCCCCAGGGTCTGGGCATCACATGAAAGCTGGCTTTTGGGGCTCTGAGCCCTTTCCTTGGAATCGTTTCTGGCGGCTTGAGTTTTGGAGAAATCCCGCAAAATTTTCAATTGTCTAGCTTCGGTGGCCAGGGTTGGCCAGGGCAAGTGACCACAAACAGAGGCCATTTTCCAGGGGAAACACAAGTCATTTCCCCAGGGTCTGGGCATCAGATGAAAGCTGGCATTCGGGGCTCTGAGGACATGCATTGGCCTGGTTTCTGACCACTTCAGTTTTGGAGAAAGCCAGCAAAATTTGCAAGTGCCTAGCGTGGTGGCCTGTGTCGTCCAGGGTGTGTGGCCCCAAACAGAGGCCATTTTTCAGGGGACACAGGAGTCATTTCTCCAGGTTCTGGGCATCAGATGAAAGCTGGCATTTGGGGCTCTGAGCACCTGCATTGGCCTGGTTTCTGGCAGCTTGAGTTTTCGAGAATTCCCACAAAATTTGCAAATGTTTGGCTTGGGTGTCCAGGGTGGGCCAGGGCGAGTGGCCGCAAACAGAGGCCATTTTCCCGAGAAAAAAGAAGTCATTTCCCCAGTGACAGGGCATCAGATGAAAGCTGGCATATGGGGCTCTGAGGACTTGCCTTGTCCTCGTTTCTGGCAGATTTCATTTTGGAGAAATCCAGCATTGTTTGCAAATTTCACGCTTGGGTGTCCAGGGTTGGCCAGGGCGAGTGGCCCCAAACAGAAGCCATTTTCCAAAAAAAAAAAGAAGTCATTTCCCCAGTGACTGGGCATCAGATGAAAGCTGGCGTTTGGGGCTCTGAGCACGTGCATTGGCCTGGTTTCTGACCACTTTAGTTTTGGAGAAAGCCAGCAAAATTTGCAAGTGTCTAGCTTGGGTGGCCAGGGTGGGCCAGGGCGAATGGCTGCAAAGAGAGGCCATTTTCCAGGGAAAAAAGAAGTCATTTCCCCAGGGTCTGGGCATCAGATGAAAGCTGGCGTTCGGGGCTCTGAGCACGTGCATTGGCCTGGTTTGTGACCACTTTAGTTTTGGAGAAAGACAGGAAAATTTGCAAGTGCCTAGTGTGGGTGGCCTGTGCCGTCCAGGGTGTGTGGCCCCAAACAGAGGCCATTTTTCAGGAGACACTGGAGTAATTTCCCCAGGGTCTGGGCATCAGATGAAAGCTGACATTTGGGGCTCTGGGCACCTGCATTGGCCTGGTTTCGGACCACTTTAGTTTTGGAGAAATCCAGCAACATTTTCAATTCTCTAGCTTGGGTGGCCAGGGTTGGCCAGGGCAAGTGACCACAAACAGAGGCCATTTTCCAGGGGAAACACAAGTCATTTCCCCAGGGTCTGGGCATCAGATGAAAGCTGGCATTCGGGGCTCTGAGGACATGCATTGGCCTGGTTTCTGACCACTTCAGTTTTGGAGAAAGCCAGCAAAATTTGCAAGTGCCTGGCGTGGTGGCCAGTGTCGTCCAGGGTGTGTGGCCCCAAACAGAGGCCATTTTTCGGGGGACACAGGAGTCATTTCTCCAGGTTCTGGGCATCAGATGAAAGCTGGCATTTGGGGCTCTGAGCACCTGCATTGGCCTGGTTTCTGGCAGCTTGAGTTTTCGAGAATTCCCACAAAATTTGCTAATGTTTGGCTTGGGTGTCCAGGGTGGGCCAGGGCGAGTGGCCGCAAACAGAGGCCATTTTCCCAAGAAAAAAGAAGTCATTTCCCCAGTGACAGGGCATCAGATGAAAGCTGGCATATGGGGCTCTGAGGACTTGCCTTGACCTCGTTTCTGACCAATTTAGTTTTGGAGAAAGCCAGCATAATTTGGAAGTGCCTAGCATGAGTGGCCTGTGTCGTCCAGGGTGTGTGGCCCCAAACACAGGCCATTTGCCAGGGGAAACAGGTGTCATTTCCCCAGGGTCTGGGCATCAGATGAAAGCTGGCATTTGGGGCTCTGAGGACTTGCCTTGTCCTCGTTTCTGGCAGCTGTCATTTAGGAGAAATCCAGCATTTTTTGCAAATTTCAAGCCTGGGTGTCCAGGGTTGGCCAGGGCAAGTGGCCACGAACAGAGGCCATTTTCCAGAGAAAAAAGAAGTCATTTCCCCAGGGTCTGGGCATCAGATGAAAGCTGGCTTTTGGGGCTCTGAGCCCTTTCCTTGGAATCGTTTCTGGCGGCTTGAGTTTTGGAGAAATCCCGCAAAATTTTCAATTGTCTAGCTTCGGTGGCCAGGGTTGGCCAGGGCAAGTGACCACAAACAGAGGCCATTTTCCAGGGGAAACAGAAGTCATTTCCCCAGGGTCTGGGCATCAGATAAATGCTGGCATTTGGGGCTCTGAGCATGTGCATTTGCCTCGTTTCTGGCAGCATGAGGTTTCGAGAATTCACGCAAAATTTGAAAATGTTTAGCTTGGGTGGCCAGGGTCGGTCAGGGCGAGTGACCGCAAATAGCGGGCATTTTCCAGGGGAAAAAGCAGACATTTCCCCAGGGTCTGGGCATCACATGAAAGCTGGCTTTTGGGGCTCTGAGCCCTTTCCTTGGAATCGTTTCTGGCGGCTTGAGTTTTGGAGAAATCCCGCAAAATTTTCAATTGTCTAGCTTCGGTGGCCAGGGTTGGCCAGGGCAAGTGACCACAAACAGAGGCCATTTTCCAGGGGAAACACAAGTCATTTCCCCAGGGTCTGGGCATCAGATGAAAGCTGGCATTCGGGGCTCTGAGGACATGCATTGGCCTGGTTTCTGACCACTTCAGTTTTGGAGAAAGCCAGCAAAATTTGCAAGTGCCTAGCGTGGTGGCCTGTGTCGTCCAGGGTGTGTGGCCCCAAACAGAGGCCATTTTTCAGGGGACACAGGAGTCATTTCTCCAGGTTCTGGGCATCAGATGAAAGCTGGCATTTGGGGCTCTGAGCACCTGCATTGGCCTGGTTTCTGGCAGCTTGAGTTTTCGAGAATTCCCACAAAATTTGCAAATGTTTGGCTTGGGTGTCCAGGGTGGGCCAGGGCGAGTGGCCGCAAACAGAGGCCATTTTCCCGAGAAAAAAGAAGTCATTTCCCCAGTGACAGGGCATCAGATGAAAGCTGGCATATGGGGCTCTGAGGACTTGCCTTGTCCTCGTTTCTGGCAGATTTCATTTTGGAGAAATCCAGCATTGTTTGCAAATTTCACGCTTGGGTGTCCAGGGTTGGCCAGGGCGAGTGGCCCCAAACAGAAGCCATTTTCCAAAAAAAAAAAGAAGTCATTTCCCCAGTGACTGGGCATCAGATGAAAGCTGGCGTTCGGGGCTCTGAGCACGTGCATTGGCCTGGTTTCTGACCACTTTAGTTTTGGAGAAAGCCAGCAAAATTTGCAAGTGTCTAGCTTGGGTGGCCAGGGTGGGCCAGGGCGAATGGCTGCAAAGAGAGGCCATTTTCCAGGGAAAAAAGAAGTCATTTCCCCAGGGTCTGGGCATCAGATGAAAGCTGGCGTTCGGGGCTCTGAGCACGTGCATTGGCCTGGTTTGTGACCACTTTAGTTTTGGAGAAAGACAGGAAAATTTGCAAGTGCCTAGTGTGGGTGGCCTGTGCCGTCCAGGGTGTGTGGCCCCAAACAGAGGCCATTTTTCAGGAGACACTGGAGTAATTTCCCCAGGGTCTGGGCATCAGATGAAAGCTGACATTTGGGGCTCTGGGCACCTGCATTGGCCTGGTTTCTGACCACTTTAGTTTTGGAGAAATCCAGCAACATTTTCAATTCTCTAGCTTGGGTGGCCAGGGTAGGCCAGGGCGAATGGCCACAAACAGAGGCCATTTTCCAGAGAAAAAAGAAGTCATTTCCCCAGGGTCTGGGCATCAGATGAAAGCTGGCTTTTGGGGCTCTGAGCCCTTTCCTTGGAATCGTTTCTGGCGGCTTGAGTTTTGGAGAAATCCCGCAAAATTTTCAATTGTCTAGCTTCGGTGGCCAGGGTTGGCCAGGGCAAGTGACCACAAACAGAGGCCATTTTCCAGGGGAAACAGAAGTCATTTCCCCAGGGTCTGGGCATCAGATAAATGCTGGCATTTGGGGCTCTGAGCATGTGCATTTGCCTCGTTTCTGGCAGCATGAGGTTTCGAGAATTCACGCAAAATTTGAAAATGTTTAGCTTGGGTGGCCAGGGTCGGTCAGGGCGAGTGACCGCAAATAGCGGGCATTTTCCAGGGGAAAAAGCAGACATTTCCCCAGGGTCTGGGCATCACATGAAAGCTGGCTTTTGGGGCTCTGAGCCCTTTCCTTGGAATCGTTTCTGGCGGCTTGAGTTTTGGAGAAATCCCGCAAAATTTTCAATTGTCTAGCTTCGGTGGCCAGGGTTGGCCAGGGCAAGTGACCACAAACAGAGGCCATTTTCCAGGGGAAACACAAGTCATTTCCCCAGGGTCTGGGCATCAGATGAAAGCTGGCATTCGGGGCTCTGAGGACATGCATTGGCCTGGTTTCTGACCACTTCAGTTTTGGAGAAAGCCAGCAAAATTTGCAAGTGCCTAGCGTGGTGGCCTGTGTCGTCCAGGGTGTGTGGCCCCAAACAGAGGCCATTTTTCAGGGGACACAGGAGTCATTTCTCCAGGTTCTGGGCATCAGATGAAAGCTGGCATTTGGGGCTCTGAGCACCTGCATTGGCCTGGTTTCTGGCAGCTTGAGTTTTCGAGAATTCCCACAAAATTTGCAAATGTTTGGCTTGGGTGTCCAGGGTGGGCCAGGGCGAGTGGCCGCAAACAGAGGCCATTTTCCCGAGAAAAAAGAAGTCATTTCCCCAGTGACAGGGCATCAGATGAAAGCTGGCATATGGGGCTCTGAGGACTTGCCTTGTCCTCGTTTCTGGCAGATTTCATTTTGGAGAAATCCAGCATTGTTTGCAAATTTCACGCTTGGGTGTCCAGGGTTGGCCAGGGCGAGTGGCCCCAAACAGAAGCCATTTTCCAAAAAAAAAAAGAAGTCATTTCCCCAGTGACTGGGCATCAGATGAAAGCTGGCGTTCGGGGCTCTGAGCACGTGCATTGGCCTGGTTTCTGACCACGTAAGTTTTGGAGAAAGCCAGCAAAATTTGCAAGTGTCTAGCTTGGGTGGCCAGGGTGGGCCAGGGCGAATGGCTGCAAAGGGAGGCCATTTTCCAGGGAAAAAAGAAGTCATATCCCCAGGGTCTGGGCATCAGATGAAAGCTGGCGTTCGGGGCTCTGAGCACGTGCATTGGCCTGGT
Organism: Passer domesticus; assembly: GCF_036417665.1. Classification (NCBI taxonomy): domain Eukaryota; kingdom Metazoa; phylum Chordata; class Aves; order Passeriformes; family Passeridae; genus Passer; species Passer domesticus. The sequence continues at coordinate 5,143,063 of NC_087511.1, forward strand.
TTGTGACCACTTTAGTTTTGGAGAAAGACAGGAAAATTTGCAAGTGCCTAGTGTGGGTGGCCTGTGCCGTCCAGGGTGTGTGGCCCCAAACAGAGGCCATTTTTCAGGAGACACTGGAGTAATTTCCCCAGGGTCTGGGCATCAGATGAAAGCTGACATTTGGGGCTCTGGGCACCTGCATTGGCCTGGTTTCTGACCACTTTAGTTTTGGAGAAATCCAGCAACATTTTCAATTCTCTAGCTTGGGTGGCCAGGGTAGGCCAGGGCGAATGGCCACAAACAGAGGCCATTTTCCAGAGAAAAAAGAAGTCATTTCCCCAGGGTCTGGGCATCAGATGAAAGCTGGCTTTTGGGGCTCTGAGCACTTTCCTTGGAATCGTTTCTGGCGGCTTGAGTTTTGGAGAAATCCAGCAAAATTTTCAATTGTCTAGCTTCGGTGGCCAGGGTTGGCCAGGGCAAGTGACCACAAACAGAGGCCATTTTCCAGGGGAAACACAAGTCATTTCCCCAGGGTCTGGGCATCTGATGAAAGCTGGCATTCGGGGCTCTGAGGACATGCATTGGCCTGGTTTCTGACCACTTCAGTTTTGGAGAGATCCAGCAAAATTTTCAATTGTCTGGCTTGGGTGGCCAGGGTCTGCCAGTGCGAGTGGCCCCAAACAGAGGCCATTTTCCAGGGAAAATGAAGTCATTTCCCCAGGATCTGGTCATCAGATGAAAGCTGCCATTTGGGGCTCTGAGCACTTGCATTTGCCTCGTTTCTGGCAGCTTGAGTTTTCGAGAATTCCCACAAAATTTGCAAATGTTTGGCTTGGGTGTCCAGGGTGGGCCAGGGCGAGTGGCCGCAAACAGCGGCCATTTTCCAGGGGAAACAGGTGTCATTTCCCCAGGGTCTGGGCATCAGATAAATGCTGGCATTTGGGGCTCTGAGCACGTGGATTTGCCTCGTTTCTGGCAGCATGAGGTTTCGAGAATTCCCGCAAAATTTGAAAATGTTTAGCTTGGGTGGCCAGGGTCGGTCAGGGCGAGTGACCGCAAATAGGGGGCATTTTCCAGGGGAAAAAGCAGACATTTCCCCAGGGTCTGGTCATCACATGAAAGCTTGCTTTTGAGGCTCTGAGCACTTGCACTGGCCTGGTTTCTGACCATTTTACTTTTGGTGAAATCCAGCAATATTTTCAATTGTCTAGCTTAGGTGGCCAGGGTCGGCCAGGGCGAGTGACCGCAAAGAGAGGCCATTTACCAGGGAAAATGAAGCCATTTCTCCAGGGTCTGGATATCAGATGAAAGCTGGCATTTGGGGGTCTGAGCACGTGCATTGGCCTCGTTTCTGACCACGTAAGTTTTGGAGAAAGCCAGCAAAATTTGCAAGTGCCTAGCTTCAGTGGCCCGAGTCGTCCTGGCCATGTGGCCCCAAACAGAGCCCATTTTCCTGGGGAAACAGGTGTCATTACCGGAGGGTCTGGGCATCAGATGAATGCTGACTTTCGGGGCTCTGAGCACCTGCATTGGCCTGGTTTCTGACCACTTTCGTTTTAGAGAAATCCTGCAAAATTTTGAGTTGTCTAGCTTGGGTGGCCAGGGTGGGCCAGGGCAAGTGGCCTCAAACAGAGGTCATTTTCCAAGGAAAATAGTAGTCATTTCCACAGGGTCTGGGTATCAGATGAAAGCTGGCATTTGGTGCTCTGAGCAATTTCATTTGCCTCGTTTCTGGCAGCTTGAGGTTTTGAGAATTCCCGCAAAATTTGCAAATTTTTAGCATGGGTATCCAGGGTCGGCCAGTGTGAGTGGCCCCAAACAGAGGCCATTTTCCCGAGGACACAGGTGTCATTTCCTCAGGGTCTGGGTATCAGATGAAAGCTGGCGTCTCGGACTCTGAGCACGTGCATTGGCCTGGTTTCTGACCACTTTAGTTTTGGAGAAATCCAGCAAAATTTTCAATTGTCTAGCTTGGGTGGCCAGTGTCGGCCAGGGCGAATGGCCGCAAACAGAGGCCATTTTCCTGGGGACACAGGAGTCATTTTTCCAGGGTCTGGGCATCAGATGAAAGCTGACGTTTGGGGCTCTGAGGACATGCATTGGCCTGGTTTCTGACCACTTTAGTTTTGGAGAAATCCAGCATAATTTGCAAATTTCCAGCTTGGGTGGCCAGGGTGGGCCCCGGCAAGTGGCCACAAACAGAGGCTATTTTCCGGGGAAAATAGAAGTCATTTACCCAGTGACTGGGCATCAGATGAAAGCTGGCTTTTGGGGCTCTGAGCACTTTCATTTGCCGCGTTTCTGGCAGCTTGAGGTTTTGAGAATTCCCGGAAAATTTGCAAATGTTTAGCTTGAGTGGCCAGGGTCGGCCAGGGCGAGTGGCCCCAATCAGAGGCCATTTTCCAGAGGACACAGGTGTCATTTGCCCAGGATCTGGGCATCTGATGAAAGCTGGCGTTTGGGGCTTTGAGCACGTGCATTGGCCTCGTTTCTGACCACTTTAGTTTTGGAGAAAGCCAGCAAAATTTGCAAGTGCCTAGCTTCAGTGGCCCGAGTCGTCCAGGCCATGTGGCCCCAAACAGAGCCCATTTTCCTGGGGAAACAGGTGTCATTACCGGAGGGTCTGGGCATCAGATGAATGCTGACTTTTGGGGCTCTGAGCACCTGCATTGGCCTGGTTTCTGACCACTTTCGTTTTAGAGAAATCCTGAAAAATTTTGAATTGTCTAGCTTGGGTGGCCAGGGTGGGCCAGTGCGAGTGGCCCCAAAGAGAGGCCATTTTCCAGAGAAAAAAGAAGTCATTTCCCCAGGGTTTGGGCATCAGATGAAATCTGGCATTTGGGGCTCTGAGGACTTGCATTGGCCTGGTTTCTGACAACTTTTGGTTTGGAGAAAGCCAGCAAAATTTGCAAGTGCCTAGCTTGAGTGGCCCGAGTGGTCCAGGGCATGTAGCCCCAAACAGAGGCCATTTTCCAGGGGAAACAGGTGTCATTTCCCCAGGGTCTGGGCATCAGATGAAAGCTGGCTTTTGGCGCTCTGAGCACCTGCATTGGCCTGGTTTCTGACCACTTTAGTTTTCGTGAAATCCAGCAAAATTTGCAAGTGCCTAGCGTGGTGGCCTGTGTCGTCCAGGGTGTGTGGCCCCAAACAGAGGCCATTTTTCAGGGGACACAGGAGTCATTTCTCCAGGTTCTGGGCATCAGATGAAAGCTGGCATTTGGGGCTCTGAGCACCTGCATTGGCCTGGTTTCTGGCAGCTTGAGTTTTCGAGAATTCCCACAAAATTTGCAAATGTTTGGCTTGGGTGTCCAGGGTGGGCCAGGGCGAGTGGCCGCAAACAGAGGCCATTTTCCCGAGAAAAAAGAAGTCATTTCCCCAGTGACAGGGCATCAGATGAAAGCTGGCATATGGGGCTCTGAGGACTTGCCTTGTCCTCGTTTCTGGCAGATTTCATTTTGGAGAAATCCAGCATTGTTTGCAAATTTCACGCTTGGGTGTCCAGGGTTGGCCAGGGCGAGTGGCCCCAAACAGAAGCCATTTTCCAAAAAAAAAAAGAAGTCATTTCCCCAGTGACTGGGCATCAGATGAAAGCTGGCGTTTGGGGCTCTGAGCACGTGCATTGGCCTGGTTTCTGACCACTTTAGTTTTGGAGAAAGCCAGCAAAATTTGCAAGTGTCTAGCTTGGGTGGCCAGGGTGGGCCAGGGCGAATGGCTGCAAAGAGAGGCCTTTTTCCAGGGAAAAAAGAAGTCATTTCCCCAGGGTCTGGGCATCAGATGAAAGCTGGCGTTCGGGGCTCTGAGCACGTGCATTGGCCTGGTTTGTGACCACTTTAGTTTTGGAGAAAGACAGGAAAATTTGCAAGTGCCTAGTGTGGGTGGCCTGTGCCGTCCAGGGTGTGTGGCCCCAAACAGAGGCCATTTTTCAGGAGACACTGGAGTAATTTCCCCAGGGTCTGGGCATCAGATGAAAGCTGACATTTGGGGCTCTGGGCACCTGCATTGGCCTGGTTTCTGACCACTTTAGTTTTGGAGAAATCCAGCAACATTTTCAATTCTCTAGCTTGGGTGGCCAGGGTAGGCCAGGGCGAATGGCCACAAACAGAGGCCATTTTCCAGAGAAAAAAGAAGTCATTTCCCCAGGGTCTGGGCATCAGATGAAAGCTGGCTTTTGGGGCTCTGAGCACTTTCCTTGGAATCGTTTCTGGCGTCTTGAGTTTTGGAGAAATCCAGCAAAATTTTCAATTGTCTAGCTTCGGTGGCCAGGGTTGGCCAGGGCAAGTGACCACAAACAGAGGCCATTTTCCAGGGGAAACACAAGTCATTTCCCCAGGGTCTGGGCATCTGATGAAAGCTGGCATTCGGGGCTCTGAGGACATGCATTGGCCTGGTTTCTGACCACTTCAGTTTTGGAGAGATCCAGCAAAATTTTCAATTGTCTGGCTTGGGTGGCCAGGGTCTGCCAGTGCGAGTGGCCCCAAACAGAGGCCATTTTCCAGGGAAAATGAAGTCATTTCCCCAGGATCTGGTCATCAGATGAAAGCTGCCATTTGGGGCTCTGAGCACTTGCATTTGCCTCGTTTCTGGCAGCTTGAGTTTTCGAGAATTCCCACAAAATTTGCAAATGTTTGGCTTGGGTGTCCAGGGTGGGCCAGGGCGAGTGGCCGCAAACAGAGGCCATTTTCCAGGGGAAACAGGTGTCATTTCCCCAGGGTCTGGGCATCAGATAAATGCTGGCATTTGGGGCTCTGAGCACGTGCATTTGCCTCGTTTCTGGCAGCATGAGGTTTCGAGAATTCCCGCAAAATTTGAAAATGTTTAGCTTGGGTGGCCAGGGTCGGTCAGGGCGAGTGACCGCAAATAGGGGGCATTTTCCAGGGGAAAAAGCAGACATTTCCCCAGGGTCTGGTCATCACATGAAAGCTTGCTTTTGAGGCTCTGAGCACTTGCACTGGCCTGGTTTCTGACCATTTTACTTTTGGTGAAATCCAGCAATATTTTCAATTGTCTAGCTTAGGTGGCCAGGGTCGGCCAGGGCGAGTGACCGCAAAGAGAGGCCATTTACCAGGGAAAATGAAGCCATTTCTCCAGGGTCTGGATATCAGATGAAAGCTGGCATTTGGGGGTCTGAGCACGTGCATTGGCCTCGTTTCTGACCACGTAAGTTTTGGAGAAAGCCAGCAAAATTTGCAAGTGCCTAGCTTCAGTGGCCCGAGTCGTCCTGGCCATGTGGCCCCAAACAGAGCCCATTTTCCTGGGGAAACAGGTGTCATTACCGGAGGGTCTGGGCATCAGATGAATGCTGACTTTCGGGGCTCTGAGCACCTGCATTGGCCTGGTTTCTGACCACTTTCGTTTTAGAGAAATCCTGCAAAATTTTGAGTTGTCTAGCTTGGGTGGCCAGGGTGGGCCAGGGCAAGTGGCCTCAAACAGAGGTCATTTTCCAAGGAAAATAGTAGTCATTTCCACAGGGTCTGGGTATCAGATGAAAGCTGGCATTTGGTGCTCTGAGCAATTTCATTTGCCTCGTTTCTGGCAGCTTGAGGTTTTGAGAATTCCCGCAAAATTTGCAAATTTTTAGCATGGGTATCCAGGGTCGGCCAGTGTGAGTGGCCCCAAACAGAGGCCATTTTCCCGAGGACACAGGTGTCATTTCCTCAGGGTCTGGGTATCAGATGAAAGCTGGCGTCTCGGACTCTGAGCACGTGCATTGGCCTGGTTTCTGACCACTTTAGTTTTGGAGAAATCCAGCAAAATTTTCAATTGTCTAGCTTGGGTGGCCAGTGTCGGCCAGGGCGAATGGCCGCAAACAGAGGCCATTTTCCTGGGGACACAGGAGTCATTTTTCCAGGGTCTGGGCATCAGATGAAAGCTGACGTTTGGGGCTCTGAGGACATGCATTGGCCTGGTTTCTGACCACTTTAGTTTTGGAGAAATCCAGCATAATTTGCAAATTTCCAGCTTGGGTGGCCAGGGTGGGCCCCGGCAAGTGGCCACAAACAGAGGCTATTTTCCGGGGAAAATAGAAGTCATTTACCCAGTGACTGGGCATCAGATGAAAGCTGGCTTTTGGGGCTCTGAGCACTTTCATTTGCCGCGTTTCTGGCAGCTTGAGGTTTTGAGAATTCCCGGAAAATTTGCAAATGTTTAGCTTGAGTGGCCAGGGTCGGCCAGGGCGAGTGGCCCCAATCAGAGGCCATTTTCCAGAGGACACAGGTGTCATTTGCCCAGGATCTGGGCATCTGATGAAAGCTGGCGTTTGGGGCTTTGAGCACGTGCATTGGCCTCGTTTCTGACCACTTTAGTTTTGGAGAAAGCCAGCAAAATTTGCAAGTGCCTAGCTTCAGTGGCCCGAGTCGTCCAGGCCATGTGGCCCCAAACAGAGCCCATTTTCCTGGGGAAACAGGTGTCATTACCGGAGGGTCTGGGCATCAGATGAAAGCTGGCATTTGGGGCTCTGAGCACCTGCATTGGCCTGGTTTCTGGCAGCTTGAGTTTTCGAGAATTCCCACAAAATTTGCAAATGTTTGGCTTGGGTGTCCAGGGTGGGCCAGGGCGAGTGGCCGCAAACAGAGGCCATTTTCCCGAGAAAAAAGAAGTCATTTCCCCAGTGACAGGGCATCAGATGAAAGCTGGCATATGGGGCTCTGAGGACTTGCCTTGTCCTCGTTTCTGGCAGATTTCATTTTGGAGAAATCCAGCATTGTTTGCAAATTTCACGCTTGGGTGTCCAGGGTTGGCCAGGGCGAGTGGCCCCAAACAGAAGCCATTTTCCAAAAAAAAAAAGAAGTCATTTCCCCAGTGACTGGGCATCAGATGAAAGCTGGCGTTTGGGGCTCTGAGCACTTGCATTTGCCTCGTTTCTGGCAGCTTGAGTTTTCGAGAATTCCCACAAAATTTGCAAATGTTTGGCTTGGGTGTCCAGGGTGGGCCAGGGCGAGTGGCCGCAAACAGAGGCCATTTTCCAGGGGAAACAGGTGTCATTTCCCCAGGGTCTGGGCATCAGATAAATGCTGGCATTTGGGGCTCTGAGCACGTGCATTTGCCTCGTTTCTGGCAGCATGAGGTTTCGAGAATTCCCGCAAAATTTGAAAATGTTTAGCTTGGGTGGCCAGGGTCGGTCAGGGCGAGTGACCGCAAATAGGGGGCATTTTCCAGGGGAAAAAGCAGACATTTCCCCAGGGTCTGGGCATCACATGAAAGCTTGCTTTTGAGGCTCTGAGCACTTGCACTGGCCTGGTTTCTGACCATTTTACTTTTGGTGAAATCCAGCAATATTTTCAATTGTCTAGCTTAGGTGGCCAGGGTCGGCCAGGGCGAGTGACCGCAAAGAGAGGCCATTTACCAGGGAAAATGAAGCCATTTCTCCAGGGTCTGGATATCAGATGAAAGCTGGCATTTGGGGGTCTGAGCACGTGCATTGGCCTCGTTTCTGACCACGTAAGTTTTGGAGAAAGCCAGCAAAATTTGCAAGTGCCTAGCTTCAGTGGCCCGAGTCGTCCTGGCCATGTGGCCCCAAACAGAGCCCATTTTCCTGGGGAAACAGGTGTCATTACCGGAGGGTCTGGGCATCAGATGAATGCTGACTTTCGGGGCTCTGAGCACCTGCATTGGCCTGGTTTCTGACCACTTTCGTTTTAGAGAAATCCTGCAAAATTTTGAGTTGTCTAGCTTGGGTGGCCAGGGTGGGCCAGGGCAAGTGGCCTCAAACAGAGGTCATTTTCCAAGGAAAATAGTAGTCATTTCCACAGGGTCTGGGTATCAGATGAAAGCTGGCATTTGGTGCTCTGAGCAATTTCATTTGCCTCGTTTCTGGCAGCTTGAGGTTTTGAGAATTCCCGCAAAATTTGCAAATTTTTAGCATGGGTATCCAGGGTCGGCCAGTGTGAGTGGCCCCAAACAGAGGCCATTTTCCCGAGGACACAGGTGTCATTTCCTCAGGGTCTGGGTATCAGATGAAAGCTGGCGTCTCGGACTCTGAGCACGTGCATTGGCCTGGTTTCTGACCACTTTAGTTTTGGAGAAATCCAGCAAAATTTTCAATTGTCTAGCTTGGGTGGCCAGTGTCGGCCAGGGCGAATGGCCGCAAACAGAGGCCATTTTCCTGGGGACACAGGAGTCATTTTTCCAGGGTCTGGGCATCAGATGAAAGCTGACGTTTGGGGCTCTGAGGACATGCATTGGCCTGGTTTCTGACCACTTTAGTTTTGGAGAAATCCAGCATAATTTGCAAATTTCCAGCTTGGGTGGCCAGGGTGGGCCCCGGCAAGTGGCCACAAACAGAGGCTATTTTCCGGGGAAAATAGAAGTCATTTACCCAGTGACTGGGCATCAGATGAAAGCTGGCTTTTGGGGCTCTGAGCACTTTCATTTGCCGCGTTTCTGGCAGCTTGAGGTTTTGAGAATTCCCGGAAAATTTGCAAATGTTTAGCTTGAGTGGCCAGGGTCGGCCAGGGCGAGTGGCCCCAATCAGAGGCCATTTTCCAGAGGACACAGGTGTCATTTGCCCAGGATCTGGGCATCTGATGAAAGCTGGCGTTTGGGGCTTTGAGCACGTGCATTGGCCTCGTTTCTGACCACTTTAGTTTTGGAGAAAGCCAGCAAAATTTGCAAGTGCCTAGCTTCAGTGGCCCGAGTCGTCCAGGCCATGTGGCCCCAAACAGAGCCCATTTTCCTGGGGAAACAGGTGTCATTACCGGAGGGTCTGGGCATCAGATGAAAGCTGGCATTTGGGGCTCTGAGCACCTGCATTGGCCTGGTTTCTGGCAGCTTGAGTTTTCGAGAATTCCCACAAAATTTGCAAATGTTTGGCTTGGGTGTCCAGGGTGGGCCAGGGCGAGTGGCCGCAAACAGAGGCCATTTTCCCGAGAAAAAAGAAGTCATTTCCCCAGTGACAGGGCATCAGATGAAAGCTGGCATATGGGGCTCTGAGGACTTGCCTTGTCCTCGTTTCTGGCAGATTTCATTTTGGAGAAATCCAGCATTGTTTGCAAATTTCACGCTTGGGTGTCCAGGGTTGGCCAGGGCGAGTGGCCCCAAACAGAAGCCATTTTCCAAAAAAAAAAAGAAGTCATTTCCCCAGTGACTGGGCATCAGATGAAAGCTGGCGTTTGGGGCTCTGAGCACGTGCATTGGCCTGGTTTCTGACCACTTTAGTTTTGGAGAAAGCCAGCAAAATTTGCAAGTGTCTAGCTTGGGTGGCCAGGGTGGGCCAGGGCGAATGGCTGCAAAGAGAGGCCTTTTTCCAGGGAAAAAAGAAGTCATTTCCCCAGGGTCTGGGCATCAGATGAAAGCTGGCGTTCGGGGCTCTGAGCACGTGCATTGGCCTGGTTTGTGACCACTTTAGTTTTGGAGAAAGACAGGAAAATTTGCAAGTGCCTAGTGTGGGTGGCCTGTGCCGTCCAGGGTGTGTGGCCCCAAACAGAGGCCATTTTTCAGGAGACACTGGAGTAATTTCCCCAGGGTCTGGGCATCAGATGAAAGCTGACATTTGGGGCTCTGGGCACCTGCATTGGCCTGGTTTCTGACCACTTTAGTTTTGGAGAAATCCAGCAACATTTTCAATTCTCTAGCTTGGGTGGCCAGGGTAGGCCAGGGCGAATGGCCACAAACAGAGGCCATTTTCCAGAGAAAAAAGAAGTCATTTCCCCAGGGTCTGGGCATCAGATGAAAGCTGGCTTTTGGGGCTCTGAGCACTTTCCTTGGAATCGTTTCTGGCGGCTTGAGTTTTGGAGAAATCCAGCAAAATTTTCAATTGTCTAGCTTCGGTGGCCAGGGTTGGCCAGGGCAAGTGACCACAAACAGAGGCCATTTTCCAGGGGAAACACAAGTCATTTCCCCAGGGTCTGGGCATCTGATGAAAGCTGGCATTCGGGGCTCTGAGGACATGCATTGGCCTGGTTTCTGACCACTTCAGTTTTGGAGAGATCCAGCAAAATTTTCAATTGTCTGGCTTGGGTGGCCAGGGTCTGCCAGTGCGAGTGGCCCCAAACAGAGGCCATTTTCCAGGGAAAATGAAGTCATTTCCCCAGGATCTGGTCATCAGATGAAAGCTGCCATTTGGGGCTCTGAGCACTTGCATTTGCCTCGTTTCTGGCAGCTTGAGTTTTCGAGAATTCCCACAAAATTTGCAAATGTTTGGCTTGGGTGTCCAGGGTGGGCCAGGGCGAGTGGCCGCAAACAGAGGCCATTTTCCAGGGGAAACAGGTGTCATTTCCCCAGGGTCTGGGCATCAGATAAATGCTGGCATTTGGGGCTCTGAGCACGTGCATTTGCCTCGTTTCTGGCAGCATGAGGTTTCGAGAATTCCCGCAAAATTTGAAAATGTTTAGCTTGGGTGGCCAGGGTCGGTCAGGGCGAGTGACCGCAAATAGGGGGCATTTTCCAGGGGAAAAAGCAGACATTTCCCCAGGGTCTGGTCATCACATGAAAGCTTGCTTTTGGGGGTCTGAGCACGTGCATTGGCCTCGTTTCTGACCACGTAAGTTTTGGAGAAAGCCAGCAAAATTTGCAAGTGCCTAGCTTCAGTGGCCCGAGTCGTCCTGGCCATGTGGCCCCAAACAGAGCCCATTTTCCTGGGGAAACAGGTGTCATTACCGGAGGGTCTGGGCATCAGATGAATGCTGACTTTCGGGGCTCTGAGCACCTGCATTGGCCTGGTTTCTGACCACTTTCGTTTTAGAGAAATCCTGCAAAATTTTGAGTTGTCTAGCTTGGGTGGCCAGGGTGGGCCAGGGCAAGTGGCCTCAAACAGAGGTCATTTTCCAAGGAAAATAGTAGTCATTTCCACAGGGTCTGGGTATCAGATGAAAGCTGGCATTTGGTGCTCTGAGCAATTTCATTTGCCTCGTTTCTGGCAGCTTGAGGTTTTGAGAATTCCCGCAAAATTTGCAAATTTTTAGCATGGGTATCCAGGGTCGGCCAGTGTGAGTGGCCCCAAACAGAGGCCATTTTCCCGAGGACACAGGTGTCATTTCCTCAGGGTCTGGGTATCAGATGAAAGCTGGCGTCTCGGACTCTGAGCACGTGCATTGGCCTGGTTTCTGACCACTTTAGTTTTGGAGAAATCCAGCAAAATTTTCAATTGTCTAGCTTGGGTGGCCAGTGTCGGCCAGGGCGAATGGCCGCAAACAGAGGCCATTTTCCTGGGGACACAGGAGTCATTTTTCCAGGGTCTGGGCATCAGATGAAAGCTGACGTTTGGGGCTCTGAGGACATGCATTGGCCTGGTTTCTGACCACTTTAGTTTTGGAGAAATCCAGCATAATTTGCAAATTTCCAGCTTGGGTGGCCAGGGTGGGCCCCGGCAAGTGGCCACAAACAGAGGCTATTTTCCGGGGAAAATAGAAGTCATTTACCCAGTGACTGGGCATCAGATGAAAGCTGGCTTTTGGGGCTCTGAGCACTTTCATTTGCTGCGTTTCTGGCAGCTTGAGGTTTTGAGAATTCCCGGAAAATTTGCAAATGTTTAGCTTGAGTGGCCAGGGTCGGCCAGGGCGAGTGGCCCCAATCAGAGGCCATTTTCCAGAGGACACAGGTGTCATTTGCCCAGGATCTGGGCATCTGATGAAAGCTGGCGTTTGGGGCTTTGAGCACGTGCATTGGCCTCGTTTCTGACCACTTTAGTTTTGGAGAAAGCCAGCAAAATTTGCAAGTGCCTAGCTTCAGTGGCCCGAGTCGTCCAGGCCATGTGGCCCCAAACAGAGCCCATTTTCCTGGGGAAACAGGTGTCATTACCGGAGGGTCTGGGCATCAGATGAAAGCTGGCATTTGGGGCTCTGAGCACCTGCATTGGCCTGGTTTCTGGCAGCTTGAGTTTTCGAGAATTCCCACAAAATTTGCAAATGTTTGGCTTGGGTGTCCAGGGTGGGCCAGGGCGAGTGGCCGCAAACAGAGGCCATTTTCCCGAGAAAAAAGAAGTCATTTCCCCAGTGACAGGGCATCAGATGAAAGCTGGCATATGGGGCTCTGAGGACTTGCCTTGTCCTCGTTTCTGGCAGATTTCATTTTGGAGAAATCCAGCATTGTTTGCAAATTTCACGCTTGGGTGTCCAGGGTTGGCCAGGGCGAGTGGCCCCAAACAGAAGCCATTTTCCAAAAAAAAAAAGAAGTCATTTCCCCAGTGACTGGGCATCAGATGAAAGCTGGCGTTTGGGGCTCTGAGCACGTGCATTGGCCTGGTTTCTGACCACTTTAGTTTTGGAGAAAGCCAGCAAAATTTGCAAGTGTCTAGCTTGGGTGGCCAGGGTGGGCCAGGGCGAATGGCTGCAAAGAGAGGCCTTTTTCCAGGGAAAAAAGAAGTCATTTCCCCAGGGTCTGGGCATCAGATGAAAGCTGGCGTTCGGGGCTCTGAGCACGTGCATTGGCCTGGTTTGTGACCACTTTAGTTTTGGAGAAAGACAGGAAAATTTGCAAGTGCCTAGTGTGGGTGGCCTGTGCCGTCCAGGGTGTGTGGCCCCAAACAGAGGCCATTTTTCAGGAGACACTGGAGTAATTTCCCCAGGGTCTGGGCATCAGATGAAAGCTGACATTTGGGGCTCTGGGCACCTGCATTGGCCTGGTTTCTGACCACTTTAGTTTTGGAGAAATCCAGCAACATTTTCAATTCTCTAGCTTGGGTGGCCAGGGTAGGCCAGGGCGAATGGCCACAAACAGAGGCCATTTTCCAGAGAAAAAAGAAGTCATTTCCCCAGGGTCTGGGCATCAGATGAAAGCTGGCTTTTGGGGCTCTGAGCACTTTCCTTGGAATCGTTTCTGGCGTCTTGAGTTTTGGAGAAATCCAGCAAAATTTTCAATTGTCTAGCTTCGGTGGCCAGGGTTGGCCAGGGCAAGTGACCACAAACAGAGGCCATTTTCCAGGGGAAACACAAGTCATTTCCCCAGGGTCTGGGCATCTGATGAAAGCTGGCATTCGGGGCTCTGAGGACATGCATTGGCCTGGTTTCTGACCACTTCAGTTTTGGACAGATCCAGCAAAATTTTCAATTGTCTGGCTTGGGTGGCCAGGGTCTGCCAGTGCGAGTGGCCCCAAACAGAGGCCATTTTCCAGGGAAAATGAAGTCATTTCCCCAGGATCTGGTCATCAGATGAAAGCTGCCATTTGGGGCTCTGAGCACTTGCATTTGCCTCGTTTCTGGCAGCTTGAGTTTTCGAGAATTCCCACAAAATTTGCAAATGTTTGGCTTGGGTGTCCAGGGTGGGCCAGGGCGAGTGGCCGCAAACAGAGGCCATTTTCCAGGGGAAACAGGTGTCATTTCCCCAGGGTCTGGGCATCAGATAAATGCTGGCATTTGGGGCTCTGAGCACGTGCATTTGCCTCGTTTCTGGCAGCATGAGGTTTCGAGAATTCCCGCAAAATTTGAAAATGTTTAGCTTGGGTGGCCAGGGTCGGTCAGGGCGAGTGACCGCAAATAGGGGGCATTTTCCAGGGGAAAAAGCAGACATTTCCCCAGGGTCTGGTCATCACATGAAAGCTTGCTTTTGAGGCTCTGAGCACTTGCACTGGCCTGGTTTCTGACCATTTTACTTTTGGTGAAATCCAGCAATATTTTCAATTGTCTAGCTTAGGTGGCCAGGGTCGGCCAGGGCGAGTGACCGCAAAGAGAGGCCATTTACCAGGGAAAATGAAGCCATTTCTCCAGGGTCTGGATATCAGATGAAAGCTGGCATTTGGGGGTCTGAGCACGTGCATTGGCCTCGTTTCTGACCACGTAAGTTTTGGAGAAAGCCAGCAAAATTTGCAAGTGCCTAGCTTCAGTGGCCCGAGTCGTCCTGGCCATGTGGCCCCAAACAGAGCCCATTTTCCTGGGGAAACAGGTGTCATTACCGGAGGGTCTGGGCATCAGATGAATGCTGACTTTCGGGGCTCTGAGCACCTGCATTGGCCTGGTTTCTGACCACTTTCGTTTTAGAGAAATCCTGCAAAATTTTGAGTTGTCTAGCTTGGGTGGCCAGGGTGGGCCAGGGCAAGTGGCCTCAAACAGAGGTCATTTTCCAAGGAAAATAGTAGTCATTTCCACAGGGTCTGGGTATCAGATGAAAGCTGGCATTTGGTGCTCTGAGCAATTTCATTTGCCTCGTTTCTGGCAGCTTGAGGTTTTGAGAATTCCCGCAAAATTTGCAAATGTTTAGCATGGGTATCCAGGGTCGGCCAGTGTGAGTGGCCCCAAACAGAGGCCATTTTCCCGAGGACACAGGTGTCATTTCCTCAGGGTCTGGGTATCAGATGAAAGCTGGCGTCTCGGACTCTGAGCACGTGCATTGGCCTGGTTTCTGACCACTTTAGTTTTGGAGAAATCCAGCAAAATTTTCAATTGTCTAGCTTGGGTGGCCAGTGTCGGCCAGGGCGAATGGCCGCAAACAGAGGCCATTTTCCTGGGGACACAGGAGTCATTTTTCCAGGGTCTGGGCATCAGATGAAAGCTGGCATTTGGGGCTCTGAGGACTTGCATTGGCCTGGTTTTGACCACTTTAGTTTTGGAGAAATCCAGCAACAATTTCAAAAGTCTAGCTTGGGTGGCCAGGGTTGGCCAGGGCAAGTGGCCACAAACAGAGGCCATTTTCCAGGGGAAACAGAAGTCATTTCCCCAGGGTCTGGGTATCAGATGAAAGCTGGCATTTGGGGCTCTGAGGACTTGCCTTGTCCTCGTTTCTGGCAGCTGTCATTTAGGAGAAATCCAGCATTGTTTGCAAATTTCAAGCTTCGGTGGCCAGGGTTGGCCAAGGCAAGTGGCCACGAACAGAGGCCATTTTCCAGAGAAAAAAGAAGTCATTTCCCCAGGGTCTGGGCATCAGATGAAAGCTGGCTTTTGGGGCTCTGAGCACTTTCCTTGGAATCGTTTCTGGCGGCTTGAGTTTTGGAGAAATCCCGCAAAATTTTCAATTGTCTAGCTTCGGTGGCCAGGGTTGGCCAGGGCAAGTGACCACAAACAGAGGCCATTTTCCAGGGGAAACACAAGTCATTTCCCCAGGGTCTGGGCATCAGATGAAAGCTGGCATTCGGGGCTCTGAGGACATGCATTGGCCTGGTTTCTGACCACTTCAGTTTTGGAGAAAGCCAGCAAAATTTGCAAGTGCCTAGCATGGTGGCCTGTGTCGTCCAGGGTGTGTGGCCCCAAACAGAGGCCATTTTTCAGGGGACACAGGAGTCATTTCTCCAGGTTCTGGGCATCAGATGAATGCTGGCATTTGGGGCTCTGAGCACCTGCATTGGCCTGGTTTCTGGCAGCTTGAGTTTTCGAGAATTCCCACAAAATTTGCAAATGTTTGGCTTGGGTGTCCAGGGTGGGCCAGGGCGAGTGGCCGCAAACAGAGGCCATTTTCCCGAGAAAAAAGAAGTCATTTCCCCAGTGACAGGGCATCAGATGAAAGCTGGCATATGGGGCTCTGAGGACTTGCCTTGTCCTTGTTTCTGACCAATTTAGTTTTGGAGAAAGCCAGCATAATTTGGAAGTGCCTAGCATGAGTGGCCTGTGTCGTCCAGGGTGTGTGGCCCCAAACACAGGCCATTTTCCAGGGGAAACAGGTGTCATTTCCCCAGGGTCTGGGCATCAGATGAAAGCTGGCATTCGGGGCTCTGAGCACGTGCATTGGCCTGGTTTCTGACCACTTTAGTTTTGGAGAAAGACGGCAAAATTTGCAAGTGCCTAGCGTGGGTGTCATGTGTCGTCCAGGGTGTGTGGTCCGAAACAGAGGCCATTTTTCAGGGGACACAGGAGTCATTTCCCCAGGTTCTGGGCATCAGATGAAAGCTGGCATTTGGGGCTCTGATCACCTGCATTGGCCTGGTTTCTGACAACTTTAGTTTTGGAGAAATCCAGCAAAATTTTCAATTGTCTGGCTTGGGTGGCCAGGGTCGGCCAGGGCGAGTGGCCCCAAACAGAGGCCATTTTCCAGGGGAAACAGAAGTCATTTCCCCAGGGTCTGGGCATCAGATGAAAGCTGGCATTTGGGGCTCTGAGGACTTGCATTGGCCGGGTTTTGACCACTTTAGTTTTGGAGAAATCCAGCAACATTTTCAAAAGTCTAGCTTGGGTGGCCAGGGTTGGCCCGGGCAAGTGGCCACAAACAGAGGCCATTTTCCAGGGGAAACACAAGTCATTTCCCCAGGGTCTGGGTATCAGATGAAAGCTGGCATTTGGGGCTCTGAGGACTTGCCTTGTCCTCGTTTCTGGCAGCTGTCATTTAGGAGAAATCCAGCATTGTTTGCAAATTTCAAGCTTGGGTGTCCAGGGTTGGCCAGGGCAAGTGGCCACGAACAGAGGCCATTTTCCAGAGAAAAAAGAAGTCATTTCCCCAGGGTCTGGGCATCAGATGAAAGCTGGCTTTTGGGGCTCTGAGCACTTTCCTTGGAATCGTTTCTGGCGGCTTGAGTTTTGGAGAAATTTCGCAAAATTTTCAATTGTCTAGCTTCGGTGGCCAGGGTTGGCCAGGGCAAGTGACCACAAACAGAGGCCATTTTCCAGGGGAAACACAAGTCATTTCCCCAGGGTCTGGGCATCAGATGAAAGCTGGCATTCGGGGCTCTGAGGACATGCATTGGCCTGGTTTCTGACCACTTCAGTTTTGGAGAAAGCCAGCAAAATTTGCAAGTGCCTAGGGTGGGTGGCCTGTGTCGTCCAGGGTGTGTGGCCCCAAACAGAGGCCATTTTTCAGGGGACACAGGAGTCATTTCTCCAGGTTCTGGGCATCAGATGAAAGCTGGCATTTGGGGCTCTGAGCACCTGCATTGGCCTGGTTTATGACCACTTTAGTTTTGGAGAAATCCCGCAAAATTTTCAATTGTCTGGCTTGGGTGGCCAGGGTCGGCCAGTGCGAGTGGCCCCAAACAGAGGCCATTTTCCAGGGAAAAAAGAAGTCATTTCCCCAGAATCTGGTCATCAGATGAAAGCTGGCATATGGGGCTCTGAGGACTTGCCTTGTCCTCGTTTCTGGCAGCTTTCATTTTGGAGAAATCCAGCATTGTTTGCAAATTTCAAGCTTGGGTGTCCAGGGTTGGCCAGGGCGAGTGGCCCCAAACAGAAGCCATTTTCCAAAAAAAAAAAGAAGTCATTTCCCCATTGACTGGGCATCAGATGAAAGCTGGCGTTTGGGGCTCTGAGCACTTTCCTTGGCCTCGTTTCTGGCGGCTTGAGTTTTGGAGAAATCCAGCAAAATTTTCAATTGTCTAGCTTGGGTGGCCAGGGTCGGCCAGGGCGAATGGCCACAAACAGAGGCCATTTTCCAGGGGAAACAGAAGTCATTTCCCCAGGGTCTGGGTATCAGATGAAAGCTGGCATTTGGGGCTCTGAGGACTTGCCTTGTCCTCGTTTCTGGCAGCTGTCATTTAGGAGAAATCCAGCATTGTTTGCAAATTTCAAGCTTGGGTGTCCAGGGTTGGCCAGGGCAAGTGGCCACGAACAGAGGCCATTTTCCAGAGAAAAAAGAAGTCATTTCCCCAGGGTCTGGGCATCAGATGAAAGCTGGCTTTTGGGGCTCTGAGTACTTTCCTTGGAATCGTTTCTGGCGGCTTGAGTTTTGGAGAAATCCAGCAAAATTTTCAATTGTCTAGCTTCGGTGGCCAGGGTTGGCCAGGGCAAGTGACCACAAACAGAGGCCATTTTCCAGGGGAAACACAAGTCATTTCCCCAGGGTCTGGGCATCTGATGAAAGCTGGCATTCGGGGCTCTGAGGACATGCATTGGCCTGGTTTCTGACCACTTCAGTTTTGGAGAAAGCCAGCAAAATTTGCAAGTGCCTGGCGTGGTGGCCTGTGTCGTCCAGGGTGTGTGGCCCCAAACAGAGGCCATTTTTCAGGGGACACAGGAGTCATTTCTCCAGGTTCTGGGCATCAGATGAAAGCTGGCATTTGGGGCTCTGAGCACCTGCATTGGCCTGGTTTCTGGCAGCTTGAGTTTTCGAGAATTCCCACAAAATTTGCTAATGTTTGGCTTGGGTGTCCAGGGTGGGCCAAGGCGAGTGGCCGCAGACAGAGGCCATTTTCCCAAGAAAAAAGAAGTCATTTCCCCAGTGACAGGGCATCAGATGAAAGCTGGCATATGGGGCTCTGAGGACTTGCCTTGACCTCGTTTCTGACCAATTTAGTTTTGGAGAAAGCCAGCATAATTTGGAAGTGCCTAGCATGAGTGGCCTGTGTCGTCCAGGGTGTGTGGCCCCAAACACAGGCCATTTTCCAGGGGAAACAGGTGTAATTTCCCCAGGGTCTGGGCATCAGATGAAAGCTGGCATTTGGGGCTCTGAGGACTTGCCTTGTCCTCGTTTCTGGCAGCTGTCATTTAGGAGAAATCCAGCATTGTTTGCAAATTTCAAGCATGGGTGTCCAGGGTTGGCCAGGGCAAGTGGCCACGAACAGAGGCCATTTTCCAGAGAAAAAAGAAGTCATTTCCCCAGGGTCTGGGCATCAGATGAAAGCTGGCTTTTGGGGCTCTGAGCCCTTTCCTTGGAATCGTTTCTGGCGGCTTGAGTTTTGGAGAAATCCCGCAAAATTTTCAATTGTCTAGCTTCGGTGGCCAGGGTTGGCCAGGGCAAGTGACCACAAACAGAGGCCATTTTCCAGGGGAAACAGAAGTCATTTCCCCAGGGTCTGGGCATCAGATAAATGCTGGCATTTGGGGCTCTGAGCATGTGCATTTGCCTCGTTTCTGGCAGCATGAGGTTTCGAGAATTCACGCAAAATTTGAAAATGTTTAGCTTGGGTGGCCAGGGTCGGTCAGGGCGAGTGACCGCAAATAGCGGGCATTTTCCAGGGGAAAAAGCAGACATTTCCCCAGGGTCTGGGCATCACATGAAAGCTGGCTTTTGGGGCTCTGAGCCCTTTCCTTGGAATCGTTTCTGGCGGCTTGAGTTTTGGAGAAATCCCGCAAAATTTTCAATTGTCTAGCTTCGGTGGCCAGGGTTGGCCAGGGCAAGTGACCACAAACAGAGGCCATTTTCCAGGGGAAACACAAGTCATTTCCCCAGGGTCTGGGCATCAGATGAAAGCTGGCATTCGGGGCTCTGAGGACATGCATTGGCCTGGTTTCTGACCACGTAAGTTTTGGAGAAAGCCAGCAAAATTTGCAAGTGCCTAGCGTGGTGGCCTGTGTCGTCCAGGGTGTGTGGCCCCAAACAGAGGCCATTTTTCAGGGGACACAGGAGTCATTTCTCCAGGTTCTGGGCATCAGATGAAAGCTGGCATTTGGGGCTCTGAGCACCTGCATTGGCCTGGTTTCTGGCAGCTTGAGTTTTCGAGAATTCCCACAAAATTTGCAAATGTTTGGCTTGGGTGTCCAGGGTGGGCCAGGGCGAGTGGCCGCAAACAGAGGCCATTTTCCCGAGAAAAAAGAAGTCATTTCCCCAGTGACAGGGCATCAGATGAAAGCTGGCATATGGGGCTCTGAGGACTTGCCTTGTCCTCGTTTCTGGCAGATTTCATTTTGGAGAAATCCAGCATTGTTTGCAAATTTCACGCTTGGGTGTCCAGGGTTGGCCAGGGCGAGTGGCCCCAAACAGAAGCCATTTTCCAAAAAAAAAAAGAAGTCATTTCCCCAGTGACTGGGCATCAGATGAAAGCTGGCGTTTGGGGCTCTGAGCACGTGCATTGGCCTGGTTTCTGACCACTTTAGTTTTGGAGAAAGCCAGCAAAATTTGCAAGTGTCTAGCTTGGGTGGCCAGGGTGGGCCAGGGCGAATGGCTGCAAAGAGAGGCCATTTTCCAGGGAAAAAAGAAGTCATTTCCCCAGGGTCTGGGCATCAGATGAAAGCTGGCGTTCGGGGCTCTGAGCACGTGCATTGGCCTGGTTTGTGACCACTTTAGTTTTGGAGAAAGACAGGAAAATTTGCAAGTGCCTAGTGTGGGTGGCCTGTGCCGTCCAGGGTGTGTGGCCCCAAACAGAGGCCATTTTTCAGGAGACACTGGAGTAATTTCCCCAGGGTCTGGGCATCAGATGAAAGCTGACATTTGGGGCTCTGGGCACCTGCATTGGCCTGGTTTCTGACCACTTTAGTTTTGGAGAAATCCAGCAACATTTTCAATTCTCTAGCTTGGGTGGCCAGGGTTGGCCAGGGCAAGTGACCACAAACAGAGGCCATTTTCCAGGGGAAACACAAGTCATTTCCCCAGGGTCTGGGCATCAGATGAAAGCTGGCATTCGGGGCTCTGAGGACATGCATTGGCCTGGTTTCTGACCACTTCAGTTTTGGAGAAAGCCAGCAAAATTTGCAAGTGCCTGGCGTGGTGGCCTGTGTCGTCCCGGGTGTGTGGCCCCAAACAGAGGCCATTTTTCGGGGGACACAGGAGTCATTTCTCCAGGTTCTGGGCATCAGATGAAAGCTGGCATTTGGGGCTCTGAGCACCTGCATTGGCCTGGTTTCTGGCAGCTTGAGTTTTCGAGAATTCCCACAAAATTTGCTAATGTTTGGCTTGGGTGTCCAGGGTGGGCCAGGGCGAGTGGCCGCAAACAGAGGCCATTTTCCCAAGAAAAAAGAAGTCATTTCCCCAGTGACAGGGCATCAGATGAAAGCTGGCATATGGGGCTCTGAGGACTTGCCTTGACCTCGTTTCTGACCAATTTAGTTTTGGAGAAAGCCAGCATAATTTGGAAGTGCCTAGCATGAGTGGCCTGTGTCGTCCAGGGTGTGTGGCCCCAAACACAGGCCATTTTCCAGGGGAAACAGGTGTCATTTCCCCAGGGTCTGGGCATCAGATGAAAGCTGGCATTTGGGGCTCTGAGGACTTGCCTTGTCCTCGTTTCTGGCAGCTGTCATTTAGGAGAAATCCAGCATTGTTTGCAAATTTCAAGCTTGGGTGTCCAGGGTTGGCCAGGGCAAGTGGCCACGAACAGAGGCCATTTTCCAGAGAAAAAAGAAGTCATTTCCCCAGGGTCTGGGCATCAGATGAAAGCTGGCTTTTGGGGCTCTGAGCCCTTTCCTTGGAATCGTTTCTGGCGGCTTGAGTTTTGGAGAAATCCCGCAAAATTTTCAATTGTCTAGCTTCGGTGGCCAGGGTTGGCCAGGGCAAGTGACCACAAACAGAGGCCATTTTCCAGGGGAAACAGAAGTCATTTCCCCAGGGTCTGGGCATCAGATAAATGCTGGCATTTGGGGCTCTGAGCATGTGCATTTGCCTCGTTTCTGGCAGCATGAGGTTTCGAGAATTCACGCAAAATTTGAAAATGTTTAGCTTGGGTGGCCAGGGTCGGTCAGGGCGAGTGACCGCAAATAGCGGGCATTTTCCAGGGGAAAAAGCAGACATTTCCCCAGGGTCTGGGCATCACATGAAAGCTGGCTTTTGGGGCTCTGAGCCCTTTCCTTGGAATCGTTTCTGGCGGCTTGAGTTTTGGAGAAATCCCGCAAAATTTTCAATTGTCTAGCTTCGGTGGCCAGGGTTGGCCAGGGCAAGTGACCACAAACAGAGGCCATTTTCCAGGGGAAACACAAGTCATTTCCCCAGGGTCTGGGCATCAGATGAAAGCTGGCATTCGGGGCTCTGAGGACATGCATTGGCCTGGTTTCTGACCACGTAAGTTTTGGAGAAAGCCAGCAAAATTTGCAAGTGCCTAGCGTGGTGGCCTGTGTCGTCCAGGGTGTGTGGCCCCAAACAGAGGCCATTTTTCAGGGGACACAGGAGTCATTTCTCCAGGTTCTGGGCATCAGATGAAAGCTGGCATTTGGGGCTCTGAGCACCTGCATTGGCCTGGTTTCTGGCAGCTTGAGTTTTCGAGAATTCCCACAAAATTTGCAAATGTTTGGCTTGGGTGTCCAGGGTGGGCCAGGGCGAGTGGCCGCAAACAGAGGCCATTTTCCCGAGAAAAAAGAAGTCATTTCCCCAGTGACAGGGCATCAGATGAAAGCTGGCATATGGGGCTCTGAGGACTTGCCTTGTCCTCGTTTCTGGCAGATTTCATTTTGGAGAAATCCAGCATTGTTTGCAAATTTCACGCTTGGGTGTCCAGGGTTGGCCAGGGCGAGTGGCCCCAAACAGAAGCCATTTTCCAAAAAAAAAAAGAAGTCATTTCCCCAGTGACTGGGCATCAGATGAAAGCTGGCGTTCGGGGCTCTGAGCACGTGCATTGGCCTGGTTTCTGACCACTTTAGTTTTGGAGAAAGCCAGCAAAATTTGCAAGTGTCTAGCTTGGGTGGCCAGGGTGGGCCAGGGCGAATGGCTGCAAAGAGAGGCCATTTTCCAGGGAAAAAAGAAGTCATTTCCCCAGGGTCTGGGCATCAGATGAAAGCTGGCGTTCGGGGCTCTGAGCACGTGCATTGGCCTGGTTTGTGACCACTTTAGTTTTGGAGAAAGACAGGAAAATTTGCAAGTGCCTAGTGTGGGTGGCCTGTGCCGTCCAGGGTGTGTGGCCCCAAACAGAGGCCATTTTTCAGGAGACACTGGAGTAATTTCCCCAGGGTCTGGGCATCAGATGAAAGCTGACATTTGGGGCTCTGGGCACCTGCATTGGCCTGGTTTCTGACCACTTTAGTTTTGGAGAAATCCAGCAACATTTTCAATTCTCTAGCTTGGGTGGCCAGGGTAGGCCAGGGCGAATGGCCACAAACAGAGGCCATTTTCCAGAGAAAAAAGAAGTCATTTCCCCAGGGTCTGGGCATCAGATGAAAGCTGGCTTTTGGGGCTCTGAGCACTTTCCTTGGAATCGTTTCTGGCGGCTTGAGTTTTGGAGAAATCCAGCAAAATTTTCAATTGTCTAGCTTCGGTGGCCAGGGTTGGCCAGGGCAAGTGACCACAAACAGAGGCCATTTTCCAGGGGAAACACAAGTCATTTCCCCAGGGTCTGGGCATCTGATGAAAGCTGGCATTCGGGGCTCTGAGGACATGCATTGGCCTGGTTTCTGACCACTTCAGTTTTGGAGAGATCCAGCAAAATTTTCAATTGTCTGGCTTGGGTGGCCAGGGTCTGCCAGTGCGAGTGGCCCCAAACAGAGGCCATTTTCCAGGGAAAATGAAGTCATTTCCCCAGGATCTGGTCATCAGATGAAAGCTGCCATTTGGGGCTCTGAGCACTTGCATTTGCCTCGTTTCTGGCAGCTTGAGTTTTCGAGAATTCCCACAAAATTTGCAAATGTTTGGCTTGGGTGTCCAGGGTGGGCCAGGGCGAGTGGCCGCAAACAGCGGCCATTTTCCAGGGGAAACAGGTGTCATTTCCCCAGGGTCTGGGCATCAGATAAATGCTGGCTTTTGGGGCTCTGAGCACGTGCATTTGCCTCGTTTCTGGCAGCATGAGGTTTCGAGAATTCCCGCAAAATTTGAAAATGTTTAGCTTGGGTGGCCAGGGTCGGTCAGGGCGAGTGACCGCAAATAGGGGGCATTTTCCAGGGGAAAAAGCAGACATTTCCCCAGGGTCTGGTCATCACATGAAAGCTTGCTTTTGAGGCTCTGAGCACTTGCACTGGCCTGGTTTCTGACCATTTTACTTTTGGTGAAATCCAGCAATATTTTCAATTGTCTAGCTTAGGTGGCCAGGGTCGGCCAGGGCGAGTGACCGCAAAGAGAGGCCATTTACCAGGGAAAATGAAGCCATTTCTCCAGGGTCTGGATATCAGATGAAAGCTGGCATTTGGGGGTCTGAGCACGTGCATTGGCCTCGTTTCTGACCACGTAAGTTTTGGAGAAAGCCAGCAAAATTTGCAAGTGCCTAGCTTCAGTGGCCCGAGTCGTCCTGGCCATGTGGCCCCAAACAGAGCCCATTTTCCTGGGGAAACAGGTGTCATTACCGGAGGGTCTGGGCATCAGATGAATGCTGACTTTCGGGGCTCTGAGCACCTGCATTGGCCTGGTTTCTGACCACTTTCGTTTTAGAGAAATCCTGCAAAATTTTGAGTTGTCTAGCTTGGGTGGCCAGGGTGGGCCAGGGCAAGTGGCCTCAAACAGAGGTCATTTTCCAAGGAAAATAGTAGTCATTTCCACAGGGTCTGGGTATCAGATGAAAGCTGGCATTTGGTGCTCTGAGCAATTTCATTTGCCTCGTTTCTGGCAGCTTGAGGTTTTGAGAATTCCCGCAAAATTTGCAAATTTTTAGCATGGGTATCCAGGGTCGGCCAGTGTGAGTGGCCCCAAACAGAGGCCATTTTCCCGAGGACACAGGTGTCATTTCCTCAGGGTCTGGGTATCAGATGAAAGCTGGCGTCTCGGACTCTGAGCACGTGCATTGGCCTGGTTTCTGACCACTTTAGTTTTGGAGAAATCCAGCAAAATTTTCAATTGTCTAGCTTGGGTGGCCAGTGTCGGCCAGGGCGAATGGCCGCAAACAGAGGCCATTTTCCTGGGGACACAGGAGTCATTTTTCCAGGGTCTGGGCATCAGATGAAAGCTGACGTTTGGGGCTCTGAGGACATGCATTGGCCTGGTTTCTGACCACTTTAGTTTTGGAGAAATCCAGCATAATTTGCAAATTTCCAGCTTGGGTGGCCAGGGTGGGCCCCGGCAAGTGGCCACAAACAGAGGCTATTTTCCGGGGAAAATAGAAGTCATTTACCCAGTGACTGGGCATCAGATGAAAGCTGGCTTTTGGGGCTCTGAGCACTTTCATTTGCCGCGTTTCTGGCAGCTTGAGGTTTTGAGAATTCCCGGAAAATTTGCAAATGTTTAGCTTGAGTGGCCAGGGTCGGCCAGGGCGAGTGGCCCCAATCAGAGGCCATTTTCCAGAGGACACAGGTGTCATTTGCCCAGGATCTGGGCATCTGATGAAAGCTGGCGTTTGGGGCTTTGAGCACGTGCATTGGCCTCGTTTCTGACCACTTTAGTTTTGGAGAAAGCCAGCAAAATTTGCAAGTGCCTAGCTTCAGTGGCCCGAGTCGTCCAGGCCATGTAGCCCCAAACAGAGGCCATTTTCCAGGGGAAACAGGTGTCATTTCCCCAGGGTCTGGGCATCAGATGAAAGCTGGCTTTTGGCGCTCTGAGCACCTGCATTGGCCTGGTTTCTGACCACTTTAGTTTTCGTGAAATCCAGCAAAATTTGCAAGTGCCTAGCGTGGTGGCCTGTGTCGTCCAGGGTGTGTGGCCCCAAACAGAGGCCATTTTTCAGGGGACACAGGAGTCATTTCTCCAGGTTCTGGGCATCAGATGAAAGCTGGCATTTGGGGCTCTGAGCACCTGCATTGGCCTGGTTTCTGGCAGCTTGAGTTTTCGAGAATTCCCACAAAATTTGCAAATGTTTGGCTTGGGTGTCCAGGGTGGGCCAGGGCGAGTGGCCGCAAACAGAGGCCATTTTCCCGAGAAAAAAGAAGTCATTTCCCCAGTGACAGGGCATCAGATGAAAGCTGGCATATGGGGCTCTGAGGACTTGCCTTGTCCTCGTTTCTGGCAGATTTCATTTTGGAGAAATCCAGCATTGTTTGCAAATTTCACGCTTGGGTGTCCAGGGTTGGCCAGGGCGAGTGGCCCCAAACAGAAGCCATTTTCCAAAAAAAAAAAGAAGTCATTTCCCCAGTGACTGGGCATCAGATGAAAGCTGGCGTTCGGGGCTCTGAGCACGTGCATTGGCCTGGTTTCTGACCACTTTAGTTTTGGAGAAAGCCAGCAAAATTTGCAAGTGTCTAGCTTGGGTGGCCAGGGTGGGCCAGGGCGAATGGCTGCAAAGAGAGGCCATTTTCCAGGGAAAAAAGAAGTCATTTCCCCAGGGTCTGGGCATCAGATGAAAGCTGGCGTTCGGGGCTCTGAGCACGTGCATTGGCCTGGTTTGTGACCACTTTAGTTTTGGAGAAAGACAGGAAAATTTGCAAGTGCCTAGTGTGGGTGGCCTGTGCCGTCCAGGGTGTGTGGCCCCAAACAGAGGCCATTTTTCAGGAGACACTGGAGTAATTTCCCCAGGGTCTGGGCATCAGATGAAAGCTGACATTTGGGGCTCTGGGCACCTGCATTGGCCTGGTTTCTGACCACTTTAGTTTTGGAGAAATCCAGCAACATTTTCAATTCTCTAGCTTGGGTGGCCAGGGTAGGCCAGGGCGAATGGCCACAAACAGAGGCCATTTTCCAGAGAAAAAAGAAGTCATTTCCCCAGGGTCTGGGCATCAGATGAAAGCTGGCTTTTGGGGCTCTGAGCCCTTTCCTTGGAATCGTTTCTGGCGGCTTGAGTTTTGGAGAAATCCCGCAAAATTTTCAATTGTCTAGCTTCGGTGGCCAGGGTTGGCCAGGGCAAGTGACCACAAACAGAGGCCATTTTCCAGGGGAAACAGAAGTCATTTCCCCAGGGTCTGGGCATCAGATAAATGCTGGCATTTGGGGCTCTGAGCATGTGCATTTGCCTCGTTTCTGGCAGCATGAGGTTTCGAGAATTCACGCAAAATTTGAAAATGTTTAGCTTGGGTGGCCAGGGTCGGTCAGGGCGAGTGACCGCAAATAGCGGGCATTTTCCAGGGGAAAAAGCAGACATTTCCCCAGGGTCTGGGCATCACATGAAAGCTGGCTTTTGGGGCTCTGAGCCCTTTCCTTGGAATCGTTTCTGGCGGCTTGAGTTTTGGAGAAATCCCGCAAAATTTTCAATTGTCTAGCTTCGGTGGCCAGGGTTGGCCAGGGCAAGTGACCACAAACAGAGGCCATTTTCCAGGGGAAACACAAGTCATTTCCCCAGGGTCTGGGCATCAGATGAAAGCTGGCATTCGGGGCTCTGAGGACATGCATTGGCCTGGTTTCTGACCACTTCAGTTTTGGAGAAAGCCAGCAAAATTTGCAAGTGCCTAGCGTGGTGGCCTGTGTCGTCCAGGGTGTGTGGCCCCAAACAGAGGCCATTTTTCAGGGGACACAGGAGTCATTTCTCCAGGTTCTGGGCATCAGATGAAAGCTGGCATTTGGGGCTCTGAGCACCTGCATTGGCCTGGTTTCTGGCAGCTTGAGTTTTCGAGAATTCCCACAAAATTTGCAAATGTTTGGCTTGGGTGTCCAGGGTGGGCCAGGGCGAGTGGCCGCAAACAGAGGCCATTTTCCCGAGAAAAAAGAAGTCATTTCCCCAGTGACAGGGCATCAGATGAAAGCTGGCATATGGGGCTCTGAGGACTTGCCTTGTCCTCGTTTCTGGCAGATTTCATTTTGGAGAAATCCAGCATTGTTTGCAAATTTCACGCTTGGGTGTCCAGGGTTGGCCAGGGCGAGTGGCCCCAAACAGAAGCCATTTTCCAAAAAAAAAAAGAAGTCATTTCCCCAGTGACTGGGCATCAGATGAAAGCTGGTGTTCGGGGCTCTGAGCACCTGCATTGGCCTGGTTTCTGACCACTTTCGTTTTAGAGAAATCCTGCAAAATTTTGAGTTGTCTAGCTTGGGTGGCCAGGGTGGGCCAGGGCAAGTGGCCTCAAACAGAGGTCATTTTCCAAGGAAAATAGTAGTCATTTCCACAGGGTCTGGGTATCAGATGAAAGCTGGCATTTGGTGCTCTGAGCAATTTCATTTGCCTCGTTTCTGGCAGCTTGAGGTTTTGAGAATTCCCGCAAAATTTGCAAATTTTTAGCATGGGTATCCAGGGTCGGCCAGTGTGAGTGGCCCCAAACAGAGGCCATTTTCCCGAGGACACAGGTGTCATTTCCTCAGGGTCTGGGTATCAGATGAAAGCTGGCGTCTCGGACTCTGAGCACGTGCATTGGCCTGGTTTCTGACCACTTTAGTTTTGGAGAAATCCAGCAAAATTTTCAATTGTCTAGCTTGGGTGGCCAGTGTCGGCCAGGGCGAATGGCCGCAAACAGAGGCCATTTTCCTGGGGACACAGGAGTCATTTTTCCAGGGTCTGGGCATCAGATGAAAGCTGACGTTTGGGGCTCTGAGGACATGCATTGGCCTGGTTTCTGACCACTTTAGTTTTGGAGAAATCCAGCATAATTTGCAAATTTCCAGCTTGGGTGGCCAGGGTGGGCCCCGGCAAGTGGCCACAAACAGAGGCTATTTTCCGGGGAAAATAGAAGTCATTTACCCAGTGACTGGGCATCAGATGAAAGCTGGCTTTTGGGGCTCTGAGCACTTTCATTTGCCGCGTTTCTGGCAGCTTGAGGTTTTGAGAATTCCCGGAAAATTTGCAAATGTTTAGCTTGAGTGGCCAGGGTCGGCCAGGGCGAGTGGCCCCAATCAGAGGCCATTTTCCAGAGGACACAGGTGTCATTTGCCCAGGATCTGGGCATCTGATGAAAGCTGGCGTTTGGGGCTTTGAGCACGTGCATTGGCCTCGTTTCTGACCACTTTAGTTTTGGAGAAAGCCAGCAAAATTTGCAAGTGCCTAGCTTCAGTGGCCCGAGTCGTCCAGGCCATGTGGCCCCAAACAGAGCCCATTTTCCTGGGGAAACAGGTGTCATTACCGGAGGGTCTGGGCATCAGATGAATGCTGACTTTTGGGGCTCTGAGCACCTGCATTGGCCTGGTTTCTGACCACTTTCGTTTTAGAGAAATCCTGAAAAATTTTGAATTGTCTAGCTTGGGTGGCCAGGGTGGGCCAGTGCGAGTGGCCCCAAAGAGAGGCCATTTTCCAGAGAAAAAAGAAGTCATTTCCCCAGGGTTTGGGCATCAGATGAAATCTGGCATTTGGGGCTCTGAGGACTTGCATTGGCCTGGTTTCTGACAACTTTTGGTTTGGAGAAAGCCAGCAAAATTTGCAAGTGCCTAGCTTGAGTGGCCCGAGTGGTCCAGGGCATGTAGCCCCAAACAGAGGCCATTTTCCAGGGGAAACAGGTGTCATTTCCCCAGGGTCTGGGCATCAGATGAAAGCTGGCTTTTGGCGCTCTGAGCACCTGCATTGGCCTGGTTTCTGACCACTTTAGTTTTCGTGAAATCCAGCAAAATTTGCAAGTGCCTAGCGTGGTGGCCTGTGTCGTCCAGGGTGTGTGGCCCCAAACAGAGGCCATTTTTCAGGGGACACAGGAGTCATTTCTCCAGGTTCTGGGCATCAGATGAAAGCTGGCATTTGGGGCTCTGAGCACCTGCATTGGCCTGGTTTCTGGCAGCTTGAGTTTTCGAGAATTCCCACAAAATTTGCAAATGTTTGGCTTGGGTGTCCAGGGTGGGCCAGGGCGAGTGGCCGCAAACAGAGGCCATTTTCCCGAGAAAAAAGAAGTCATTTCCCCAGTGACAGGGCATCAGATGAAAGCTGGCATATGGGGCTCTGAGGACTTGCCTTGTCCTCGTTTCTGGCAGATTTCATTTTGGAGAAATCCAGCATTGTTTGCAAATTTCACGCTTGGGTGTCCAGGGTTGGCCAGGGCGAGTGGCCCCAAACAGAAGCCATTTTCCAAAAAAAAAAAGAAGTCATTTCCCCAGTGACTGGGCATCAGATGAAAGCTGGCGTTCGGGGCTCTGAGCACGTGCATTGGCCTGGTTTCTGACCACTTTAGTTTTGGAGAAAGCCAGCAAAATTTGCAAGTGTCTAGCTTGGGTGGCCAGGGTGGGCCAGGGCGAATGGCTGCAAAGAGAGGCCATTTTCCAGGGAAAAAAGAAGTCATTTCCCCAGGGTCTGGGCATCAGATGAAAGCTGGCGTTCGGGGCTCTGAGCACGTGCATTGGCCTGGTTTGTGACCACTTTAGTTTTGGAGAAAGACAGGAAAATTTGCAAGTGCCTAGTGTGGGTGGCCTGTGCCGTCCAGGGTGTGTGGCCCCAAACAGAGGCCATTTTTCAGGAGACACTGGAGTAATTTCCCCAGGGTCTGGGCATCAGATGAAAGCTGACATTTGGGGCTCTGGGCACCTGCATTGGCCTGGTTTCTGACCACTTTAGTTTTGGAGAAATCCAGCAACATTTTCAATTCTCTAGCTTGGGTGGCCAGGGTAGGCCAGGGCGAATGGCCACAAACAGAGGCCATTTTCCAGAGAAAAAAGAAGTCATTTCCCCAGGGTCTGGGCATCAGATGAAAGCTGGCTTTTGGGGCTCTGAGCCCTTTCCTTGGAATCGTTTCTGGCGGCTTGAGTTTTGGAGAAATCCCGCAAAATTTTCAATTGTCTAGCTTCGGTGGCCAGGGTTGGCCAGGGCAAGTGACCACAAACAGAGGCCATTTTCCAGGGGAAACAGAAGTCATTTCCCCAGGGTCTGGGCATCAGATAAATGCTGGCATTTGGGGCTCTGAGCATGTGCATTTGCCTCGTTTCTGGCAGCATGAGGTTTCGAGAATTCACGCAAAATTTGAAAATGTTTAGCTTGGGTGGCCAGGGTCGGTCAGGGCGAGTGACCGCAAATAGCGGGCATTTTCCAGGGGAAACACAAGTCATTTCCCCAGGGTCTGGGCATCACATGAAAGCTGGCTTTTGGGGCTCTGAGCCCTTTCCTTGGAATCGTTTCTGGCGGCTTGAGTTTTGGAGAAATCCCGCAAAATTTTCAATTGTCTAGCTTCGGTGGCCAGGGTTGGCCAGGGCAAGTGACCACAAACAGAGGCCATTTTCCAGGGGAAACACAAGTCATTTCCCCAGGGTCTGGGCATCAGATGAAAGCTGGCATTCGGGGCTCTGAGGACATGCATTGGCCTGGTTTCTGACCACTTCAGTTTTGGAGAAAGCCAGCAAAATTTGCAAGTGCCTAGCGTGGTGGCCTGTGTCGTCCAGGGTGTGTGGCCCCAAACAGAGGCCATTTTTCAGGGGACACAGGAGTCATTTCTCCAGGTTCTGGGCATCAGATGAAAGCTGGCATTTGGGGCTCTGAGCACCTGCATTGGCCTGGTTTCTGGCAGCTTGAGTTTTCGAGAATTCCCACAAAATTTGCAAATGTTTGGCTTGGGTGTCCAGGGTGGGCCAGGGCGAGTGGCCGCAAACAGAGGCCATTTTCCCGAGAAAAAAGAAGTCATTTCCCCAGTGACAGGGCATCAGATGAAAGCTGGCATATGGGGCTCTGAGGACTTGCCTTGTCCTCGTTTCTGGCAGATTTCATTTTGGAGAAATCCAGCATTGTTTGCAAATTTCACGCTTGGGTGTCCAGGGTTGGCCAGGGCGAGTGGCCCCAAACAGAAGCCATTTTCCAAAAAAAAAAAGAAGTCATTTCCCCAGTGACTGGGCATCAGATGAAAGCTGGTGTTCGGGGCTCTGAGCACGTGCATTGGCCTGGTTTCTGACCACTTTAGTTTTGGAGAAAGCCAGCAAAATTTGCAAGTGTCTAGCTTGGGTGGCCAGGGTGGGCCAGGGCGAATGGCTGCAAAGGGAGGCCATTTTCCAGGGAAAAAAGAAGTCATTTCCCCAGGGTCTGGGCATCAGATGAAAGCTGGCGTTCGGGGCTCCGAGCACGTGCATTGGCCTGGTTTGTGACCACTTTAGTTTTGGAGAAAGACAGGAAAATTTGCAAGTGCCTAGTGTGGGTGGCCTGTGCCGTCCAGGGTGTGTGGCCCCAAACAGAGGCCATTTTTCAGGAGACACTGGAGTAATTTCCCCAGGGTCTGGGCATCAGATGAAAGCTGACATTTGGGGCTCTGGGCACCTGCATTGGCCTGGTTTCTGACCACTTTAGTTTTGGAGAAATCCAGCAACATTTTCAATTCTCTAGCTTGGGTGGCCAGGGTAGGCCAGGGCGAATGGCCACAAACAGAGGCCATTTTCCAGAGAAAAAAGAAGTCATTTCCCCAGGGTCTGGGCATCAGATGAAAGCTGGCTTTTGGGGCTCTGAGCACTTTCCTTGGAATCGTTTCTGGCGGCTTGAGTTTTGGAGAAATCCAGCAAAATTTTCAATTGTCTAGCTTCGGTGGCCAGGGTTGGCCAGGGCAAGTGACCACAAACAGAGGCCATTTTCCAGGGGAAACACAAGTCATTTCCCCAGGGTCTGGGCATCTGATGAAAGCTGGCATTCGGGGCTCTGAGGACATGCATTGGCCTGGTTTCTGACCACTTCAGTTTTGGACAGATCCAGCAAAATTTTCAATTGTCTGGCTTGGGTGGCCAGGGTCTGCCAGTGCGAGTGGCCCCAAACAGAGGCCATTTTCCAGGGAAAATGAAGTCATTTCCCCAGGATCTGGTCATCAGATGAAAGCTGCCATTTGGGGCTCTGAGCACTTGCATTTGCCTCGTTTCTGGCAGCTTGAGTTTTCGAGAATTCCCACAAAATTTGCAAATGTTTGGCTTGGGTGTCCAGGGTGGGCCAGGGCGAGTGGCCGCAAACAGCGGCCATTTTCCAGGGGAAACAGGTGTCATTTCCCCAGGGTCTGGGCATCAGATAAATGCTGGCATTTGGGGCTCTGAGCACGTGCATTTGCCTCGTTTCTGGCAGCATGAGGTTTCGAGAATTCCCGCAAAATTTGAAAATGTTTAGCTTGGGTGGCCAGGGTCGGTCAGGGCGAGTGACCGCAAATAGGGGGCATTTTCCAGGGGAAAAAGCAGACATTTCCCCAGGGTCTGGTCATCACATGAAAGCTTGCTTTTGAGGCTCTGAGCACTTGCACTGGCCTGGTTTCTGACCATTTTACTTTTGGTGAAATCCAGCAATATTTTCAATTGTCTAGCTTAGGTGGCCAGGGTCGGCCAGGGCGAGTGACCGCAAAGAGAGGCCATTTACCAGGGAAAATGAAGCCATTTCTCCAGGGTCTGGATATCAGATGAAAGCTGGCATTTGGGGGTCTGAGCACGTGCATTGGCCTCGTTTCTGACCACGTAAGTTTTGGAGAAAGCCAGCAAAATTTGCAAGTGCCTAGCTTCAGTGGCCCGAGTCGTCCTGGCCATGTGGCCCCAAACAGAGCCCATTTTCCTGGGGAAACAGGTGTCATTACCGGAGGGTCTGGGCATCAGATGAATGCTGACTTTCGGGGCTCTGAGCACCTGCATTGGCCTGGTTTCTGACCACTTTCGTTTTAGAGAAATCCTGCAAAATTTTGAGTTGTCTAGCTTGGGTGGCCAGGGTGGGCCAGGGCAAGTGGCCTCAAACAGAGGTCATTTTCCAAGGAAAATAGTAGTCATTTCCACAGGGTCTGGGTATCAGATGAAAGCTGGCATTTGGTGCTCTGAGCAATTTCATTTGCCTCGTTTCTGGCAGCTTGAGGTTTTGAGAATTCCCGCAAAATTTGCAAATTTTTAGCATGGGTATCCAGGGTCGGCCAGTGTGAGTGGCCCCAAACAGAGGCCATTTTCCCGAGGACACAGGTGTCATTTCCTCAGGGTCTGGGTATCAGATGAAAGCTGGCGTCTCGGACTCTGAGCACGTGCATTGGCCTGGTTTCTGACCACTTTAGTTTTGGAGAAATCCAGCAAAATTTTCAATTGTCTAGCTTGGGTGGCCAGTGTCGGCCAGGGCGAATGGCCGCAAACAGAGGCCATTTTCCTGGGGACACAGGAGTCATTTTTCCAGGGTCTGGGCATCAGATGAAAGCTGACGTTTGGGGCTCTGAGGACATGCATTGGCCTGGTTTCTGACCACTTTAGTTTTGGAGAAATCCAGCATAATTTGCAAATTTCCAGCTTGGGTGGCCAGGGTGGGCCCCGGCAAGTGGCCACAAACAGAGGCTATTTTCCGGGGAAAATAGAAGTCATTTACCCAGTGACTGGGCATCAGATGAAAGCTGGCTTTTGGGGCTCTGAGCACTTTCATTTGCCGCGTTTCTGGCAGCTTGAGGTTTTGAGAATTCCCGGAAAATTTGCAAATGTTTAGCTTGAGTGGCCAGGGTCGGCCAGGGCGAGTGGCCCCAATCAGAGGCCATTTTCCAGAGGACACAGGTGTCATTTGCCCAGGATCTGGGCATCTGATGAAAGCTGGCGTTTGGGGCTTTGAGCACGTGCATTGGCCTCGTTTCTGACCACTTTAGTTTTGGAGAAAGCCAGCAAAATTTGCAAGTGCCTAGCTTCAGTGGCCCGAGTCGTCCAGGCCATGTGGCCCCAAACAGAGCCCATTTTCCTGGGGAAACAGGTGTCATTACCGGAGGGTCTGGGCATCAGATGAATGCTGACTTTTGGGGCTCTGAGCACCTGCATTGGCCTGGTTTCTGACCACTTTCGTTTTAGAGAAATCCTGAAAAATTTTGAATTGTCTAGCTTGGGTGGCCAGGGTGGGCCAGTGCGAGTGGCCCCAAAGAGAGGCCATTTTCCAGAGAAAAAAGAAGTCATTTCCCCAGGGTTTGGGCATCAGATGAAATCTGGCATTTGGGGCTCTGAGGACTTGCATTGGCCTGGTTTCTGACAACTTTTGGTTTGGAGAAAGCCAGCAAAATTTGCAAGTGCCTAGCTTGAGTGGCCCGAGTGGTCCAGGGCATGTAGCCCCAAACAGAGGCCATTTTCCAGGGGAAACAGGTGTCATTTCCCCAGGGTCTGGGCATCAGATGAAAGCTGGCTTTTGGCGCTCTGAGCACCTGCATTGGCCTGGTTTCTGACCACTTTAGTTTTCGTGAAATCCAGCAAAATTTGAAAGTGCCTAGCGTGGTGGCCTGTGTCGTCCAGGGTGTGTGGCCCCAAACAGAGGCCATTTTTCAGGGGACACAGGAGTCATTTCTCCAGGTTCTGGGCATCAGATGAAAGCTGGCATTTGGGGCTCTGAGCACCTGCATTGGCCTGGTTTCTGGCAGCTTGAGTTTTCGAGAATTCCCACAAAATTTGCAAATGTTTGGCTTGGGTGTCCAGGGTGGGCCAGGGCGAGTGGCCGCAAACAGAGGCCATTTTCCCGAGAAAAAAGAAGTCATTTCCCCAGTGACAGGGCATCAGATGAAAGCTGGCATATGGGGCTCTGAGGACTTGCCTTGTCCTCGTTTCTGGCAGATTTCATTTTGGAGAAATCCAGCATTGTTTGCAAATTTCACGCTTGGGTGTCCAGGGTTGGCCAGGGCGAGTGGCCCCAAACAGAAGCCATTTTCCAAAAAAAAAACGAAGTCATTTCCCCAGTGACTGGGCATCAGATGAAAGCTGGCGTTCGGGGCTCTGAGCACGTGCATTGGCCTGGTTTCTGACCACTTTAGTTTTGGAGAAAGCCAGCAAAATTTGCAAGTGTCTAGCTTGGGTGGCCAGGGTGGGCCAGGGCGAATGGCTGCAAAGAGAGGCCATTTTCCAGGGAAAAAAGAAGTCATTTCCCCAGGGTCTGGGCATCAGATGAAAGCTGGCGTTCGGGGCTCTGAGCACGTGCATTGGCCTGGTTTGTGACCACTTTAGTTTTGGAGAAAGACAGGAAAATTTGCAAGTGCCTAGTGTGGGTGGCCTGTGCCGTCCAGGGTGTGTGGCCCCAAACAGAGGCCATTTTTCAGGAGACACTGGAGTAATTTCCCCAGGGTCTGGGCATCAGATGAAAGCTGACATTTGGGGCTCTGGGCACCTGCATTGGCCTGGTTTCTGACCACTTTAGTTTTGGAGAAATCCAGCAACATTTTCAATTCTCTAGCTTGGGTGGCCAGGGTAGGCCAGGGCGAATGGCCACAAACAGAGGCCATTTTCCAGAGAAAAAAGAAGTCATTTCCCCAGGGTCTGGGCATCAGATGAAAGCTGGCTTTTGGGGCTCTGAGCACTTTCCTTGGAATCGTTTCTGGCGGCTTGAGTTTTGGAGAAATCCAGCAAAATTTTCAATTGTCTAGCTTCGGTGGCCAGGGTTGGCCAGGGCAAGTGACCACAAACAGAGGCCATTTTCCAGGGGAAACACAAGTCATTTCCCCAGGGTCTGGGCATCTGATGAAAGCTGGCATTCGGGGCTCTGAGGACATGCATTGGCCTGGTTTCTGACCACTTCAGTTTTGGAGAGATCCAGCAAAATTTTCAATTGTCTGGCTTGGGTGGCCAGGGTCTGCCAGTGCGAGTGGCCCCAAACAGAGGCCATTTTCCAGGGAAAATGAAGTCATTTCCCCAGGATCTGGTCATCAGATGAAAGCTGCCATTTGGGGCTCTGAGCACTTGCATTTGCCTCGTTTCTGGCAGCTTGAGTTTTCGAGAATTCCCACAAAATTTGCAAATGTTTGGCTTGGGTGTCCAGGGTGGGCCAGGGCGAGTGGCCGCAAACAGCGGCCATTTTCCAGGGGAAACAGGTGTCATTTCCCCAGGGTCTGGGCATCAGATAAATGCTGGCATTTGGGGCTCTGAGCACGTGCATTTGCCTCGTTTCTGGCAGCATGAGGTTTCGAGAATTCCCGCAAAATTTGAAAATGTTTAGCTTGGGTGGCCAGGGTCGGTCAGGGCGAGTGACCGCAAATAGGGGGCATTTTCCAGGGGAAAAAGCAGACATTTCCCCAGGGTCTGGTCATCACATGAAAGCTTGCTTTTGAGGCTCTGAGCACTTGCACTGGCCTGGTTTCTGACCATTTTACTTTTGGTGAAATCCAGCAATATTTTCAATTGTCTAGCTTAGGTGGCCAGGGTCGGCCAGGGCGAGTGACCGCAAAGAGAGGCCATTTACCAGGGAAAATGAAGCCATTTCTCCAGGGTCTGGATATCAGATGAAAGCTGGCATTTGGGGGTCTGAGCACGTGCATTGGCCTCGTTTCTGACCACGTAAGTTTTGGAGAAAGCCAGCAAAATTTGCAAGTGCCTAGCTTCAGTGGCCCGAGTCGTCCTGGCCATGTGGCCCCAAACAGAGCCCATTTTCCTGGGGAAACAGGTGTCATTACCGGAGGGTCTGGGCATCAGATGAATGCTGACTTTCGGGGCTCTGAGCACCTGCATTGGCCTGGTTTCTGACCACTTTCGTTTTAGAGAAATCCTGCAAAATTTTGAGTTGTCTAGCTTGGGTGGCCAGGGTGGGCCAGGGCAAGTGGCCTCAAACAGAGGTCATTTTCCAAGGAAAATAGTAGTCATTTCCACAGGGTCTGGGTATCAGATGAAAGCTGGCATTTGGTGCTCTGAGCAATTTCATTTGCCTCGTTTCTGGCAGCTTGAGGTTTTGAGAATTCCCGCAAAATTTGCAAATTTTTAGCATGGGTATCCAGGGTCGGCCAGTGTGAGTGGCCCCAAACAGAGGCCATTTTCCCGAGGACACAGGTGTCATTTCCTCAGGGTCTGGGTATCAGATGAAAGCTGGCGTCTCGGACTCTGAGCACGTGCATTGGCCTGGTTTCTGACCACTTTAGTTTTGGAGAAATCCAGCAAAATTTTCAATTGTCTAGCTTGGGTGGCCAGTGTCGGCCAGGGCGAATGGCCGCAAACAGAGGCCATTTTCCTGGGGACACAGGAGTCATTTTTCCAGGGTCTGGGCATCAGATGAAAGCTGACGTTTGGGGCTCTGAGGACATGCATTGGCCTGGTTTCTGACCACTTTAGTTTTGGAGAAATCCAGCATAATTTGCAAATTTCCAGCTTGGGTGGCCAGGGTGGGCCCCGGCAAGTGGCCACAAACAGAGGCTATTTTCCGGGGAAAATAGAAGTCATTTACCCAGTGACTGGGCATCAGATGAAAGCTGGCTTTTGGGGCTCTGAGCACTTTCATTTGCCGCGTTTCTGGCAGCTTGAGGTTTTGAGAATTCCCGGAAAATTTGCAAATGTTTAGCTTGAGTGGCCAGGGTCGGCCAGGGCGAGTGGCCCCAATCAGAGGCCATTTTCCAGAGGACACAGGTGTCATTTGCCCAGGATCTGGGCATCTGATGAAAGCTGGCGTTTGGGGCTTTGAGCACGTGCATTGGCCTCGTTTCTGACCACTTTAGTTTTGGAGAAAGCCAGCAAAATTTGCAAGTGCCTAGCTTCAGTGGCCCGAGTCGTCCAGGCCATGTGGCCCCAAACAGAGCCCATTTTCCTGGGGAAACAGGTGTCATTACCGGAGGGTCTGGGCATCAGATGAATGCTGACTTTTGGGGCTCTGAGCACCTGCATTGGCCTGGTTTCTGACCACTTTCGTTTTAGAGAAATCCTGAAAAATTTTGAATTGTCTAGCTTGGGTGGCCAGGGTGGGCCAGTGCGAGTGGCCCCAAAGAGAGGCCATTTTCCAGAGAAAAAAGAAGTCATTTCCCCAGGGTTTGGGCATCAGATGAAATCTGGCATTTGGGGCTCTGAGGACTTGCATTGGCCTGGTTTCTGACAACTTTTGGTTTGGAGAAAGCCAGCAAAATTTGCAAGTGCCTAGCTTGAGAGGCCCGAGTGGTCCAGGGCATGTAGCCCCAAACAGAGGCCATTTTCCAGGGGAAACAGGTGTCATTTCCCCAGGGTCTGGGCATCAGATGAAAGCTGGCTTTTGGCGCTCTGAGCACCTGCATTGGCCTGGTTTCTGACCACTTTAGTTTTCGTGAAATCCAGCAACATTTTCAAATGTCTAGCTTGGAAGGCCAGGGTCGGCCAGGGCGAGTGACTGCAAAGAGAGGCCATTTTCCAGGGAAAATGACGACATTTCCCCAGGGTCTGGGCATCAGATGAATGCTGACTTTCGGGGCTCTGAGCACCTGCATTGGCCTGGTTTCTGACCACTTTAGTTTTGGAGAAATCCTGCAAAATTTTCAGTTGTCTAGCTTGGGTGGCCAGGGTCGGCCAGGGTAAGTGGCCTAAAAGAGAGGCCATTTACCAGGGAAAATGAAGCCATTTCCCCAGGGTCTGGGTATCAGATGAAAGCTGGCATTTGGGGGTCTGAGCACGTGCATTGGCCTCGTTTCTGACCACTTTAGTTTTGGAGAAAGCCAGCAAAATTTGCAAGTGCCTAGCTTCAGTGGCCCGAGTCGTCCAGGCCATGTGGCCCCAAACAGAGCCCATTTTCCTGGGGAAACAGGTGTCATTACCGGAGGGTCTGGGCATCAGATGAATGCTGACTTTCGGGGCTCTGAGCACCTGCATTGGCCTGGTTTCTGACCACTTTCGTTTTAGAGAAATCCTGAAAAATTTTGAGTTGTCTAGCTTGGGTGGCCAGGGTGGGCCAGTGCGAGTGGCCCCAAAGAGAGGCCATTTTCCAGAGAAAAAAGAAGTCATTTCCCCAGGGTCTGGGCATCAGATGAAAGCTGGCATTTGGGTCTCTGAGCACTTTCATTTGCCTCGTTTCTGGCAGCTTGAGGTTTTGAGAATTCCCGCAAAATTTGCAAATGGTTAGCTTGGGTAGCCAGGGTGGGCCAGGGCGAGTGTTCGCAAACAGAGGCCATTTTCCAGGGAAAAAAGAAGTCATTTCCCCAGGGTCTGGGCATCAGATGAAAGCTGGCGTTCGGCGCTCTGAGGACTTGCATTGGCCTGGTTTCTGACCACTTTAGTTTTGGAGAAAGCCAGCAAAAGTTGCAAGTGCCTAGCTTCAGTGGCCTGAGTCATCCAGGCCATGTGGCCCCAAACAGAGCCCATTTTCCAGGGGAAACAGGTGTCATTTCCCCAGGGTCTGGGCGTCAGTTGAATGCTGGCATTTGGGGCTCTGAGCACTTGCATTTGCCCTGTTTCTGGCAGCATGAGGTTTCGAGAATTCTCGCAAAATTTGAAAATGTTTAGCTTGGGTGGCCAGGGTCGGTCAGGGCGAGTGACCGCAAATAGGGGGCATTTTCCAGGGGAAAAAGCAGTCATTTCCGCAGGGTCTGGTCATCACATGAAAGCTTGCTTTTGGGGCTCTGAGCACTTGCATTGGCCTGGTTTCTGACAACTTTTGTTTTGGAGAAAGCCAGCAAAATTTGCAAGTGCCTAGCTTGAGTGCCCGAGTGGTCCAGGGCATGTAGCCCCAAACAGAGGCCATTTTCCAGGGGAAACAGGTGTCATTTCCCCAGGGTCTGGGCATCAGATGAATGCTGACTTTTGGGGCTCTGAGCATGTGCATTGGCCTGGTTTCTGACCACTTTAGTTTTGGAGAAATCCTGCAAAATTTTCAGTTGTCTAGCTTGGGTGGCCAGGGTGGGCCAGGGCAAGTGGCCTCAAACAGAGGTAATTTTTCGGGGAAAATAGAAGTCATTTCCCCAGGGTGTGGGCATCAGATGAAAGCTGGCATTTGGGTCTCTGAGCACTTTCATTTGCCTCGTTTCTGGCAGCTTGAGGTTTTGAGAATTCCCGCAAAATTTGCAAATGGTTAGCTTGGGTAGCCAGGGTGGGCCAGGGCGAGTGACCGCAAATAGGGGGCATTTTCCAGGGGAAAAAGCCGTCATTTCCCCAGGGTCTGGTCATCACATGAAAGCTTGCTTTTGGGGCTCTGAGCACTTGCACTGGCCTGGTTTCTGACCACTTTAGTTTTGGAGAAAGCCAGCATAATTTGCAAATTTCCAGTTTGGGTGGCCAGGGTGGGCCCGGGCAAGTGGCCACAAACAGAGGCTCTTTTCTGGGGAAAATAGAAGTCATTTCCCCAGTGACTGGGCATCAGATGAAAGCTGGCTTTTGGGGCTCTGAGCACTTTCATTTGCCTCGTTTCTGGCAGCTTGAGGTTTTGAGAATTCCAAGAAAATTTTCAATTGTCTAGCTTGGGTGGCCAGTGTCGGCCAGGGCGAATGGCCGCAAACAGAGGCCATTTTCCAGAGGACACAGGTGTCATTTGCCCAGGATCTGGGCATCTGATGAAAGCTGGCGTTTGGGGCTTTGAGCACGTGCATTGGCCTGCTTTCTGACCACTTCAGTTTTGGAGGCAGCCAGCAAAATTTGCAAGTGTCTAGCTTGGGTGGCCAGGGTTGGCCAGGGCGAGTCGCCCCAAACAGAGGCCAATTTCCAGAGAAGAAAGAAGTCATTTCCCCAGGGTCTGGGCATCAGATGAAAGCTGACGTTCGGGGCTCTGAGGACGTGCATTGGCCTGGTTTCTGACCCCTTTAGTTTTGGAGAAATCCAGCAAAATTTGCAAGTGCCTAGCATGGGTGGCCAGGGTCGGCCAGTGCGAGTGGCCCCAAACAGAGGCCATTTTCCAGGGAAAATAGAAGACATTTCCCCAAGAATCTGGGTATCAGATGAAAGCTGGCATTTGGGGCTCTGAGGACTTGCCTTGGCCTCGTTTCTGGCAGCTTTCATTTTGGAGAAATCCAGCAAAATTTTCAATTGTCTAACTTGGGTGGCCAGGGTGGGACAGGTCGAGTGACTGCAAACAGAGGCCATTTTCCAGGGAAAAAAGTAGTCATTTCCCCAGGGTCTGGGCATCAGATGAAAGCTGGCATTTGGGGCTCTGAGCGCTTTCATTTGCCTCGTTTCTGGCAACTTGAGGTTTTGAGAATTCCCGGAAAATTTGCAAATGTTTAACTTGGGTGGCCGGGGTCGGCCAGGGCGAGTGGTCGCAAACAGAGGGCATTTCCCAGGGGAAAAAGCAGTCATTTCCCCAAGGTCTGGGCATCAGATGAAAGCTTGCTTTTGGGGCTCTGAGAACCTGCATTGGCCTGGTTTCTGACCACTTTATTTTGGTGAAATCCAGCAACATTTTCAATTGTCTAGCTTGGGTGGCAAGGGTCGGCCAGTGCGAGTGGCCCCAAAGAGAGGCCATTTTCCAGAGAAAATAGAGGTCATTTCCCCAGGGTCTGGATATCAGATGAAAGCTGGCATTTGGGGCTCTGAGGACTTGCATTGGCCTGGTTTCTGACCGCTTTAGTTTTGGAGAAATCCAGCAAAATTTTCAATTGTCTAGCTTGAGTGGCCCGAGTGGTCCAGGGCATGTAGCCCCAAACAGAGGCCATTTTCCAGGGGAAACAGGTGTCATTTCCCCAGGGTCTGGGCATCAGATGAATGCTGACTTTCGGGGCTCTGAGCATGTGCATTGGCCTGTTTTCTGACCACTTTAGTTTTGGAGAAAGCCAGCAAAATTTTCAGTTGTCTAGCTTGGGTGGCCTGGGTGGGCGAGGGCGAGTGACCGCAAAGAGAGGCCATTTTCCAGGGAAAAAAGAAGTCATTTCCCCAGTGTCTGGGCATCAGATGAAAGCTGGCATTTGGGGCTCTGAGCACTTTCATTTGCCTCGTTACTGGCAGCTTGAGGTTTTGAGAATTCCCGCAAAATT
The DNA here is from genome assembly GCF_036417665.1 of Passer domesticus. Lineage (NCBI taxonomy): Eukaryota > Metazoa > Chordata > Aves > Passeriformes > Passeridae > Passer > Passer domesticus. The sequence goes on from NC_087511.1 coordinate 5,184,693, forward strand.
TGCAAATGTTTAGCTTGGGTAGCCAGGGTCGGCCAGGGCGAGTGGCCGCAAAGAGTGGCCATTTTCCAGGGAAAAAGGAAGTCATTTCCCCAGGGTCTGGGCATCAGATGAAAGCTGGCTTTTGGGGCTCTGAGCACTTGCATTGGCCTCGTTTCTGGCAGCTTGAGTTTTGGAGTAATCGAGCAAAATTTGCAAATTTCCAGCTTGGTTGGCCAGGGTCGATCAGGACGAATGGCCGCAATGAGAGGCCATTTTCCAGGGGAAAAAAGAAGTCATTTCCCCAGGGTCTGGGCATCAGATGAAAGCTGGCTTTTGGGGCTCTGAGCACGTGCATTGGCCTGTTTTCTGACCACTTTAGTTTTGGAGAAATCCTGCAAAATTTTCAGTTGTCTAGCTTGGGTGGCCAGGGTGGGCCACGGTAAGTGACCTCAAACAGAGGTAATTTTCCGGGGAAAATAGAAGTCATTTCCCCAGGGTCTGGGTATCAGATGAAAGCTGGCATTTGGGGCTCTGAGCACTTTCATTTGCCTCGTTTCCGGCAGCTTGAGTTTTGGAGAAATCCAGCAAAATTTGCAAATTTCCAGCTTGGCTGGCCAGGGTCGATCAGGACAAATGGCCGCAATGAGAGGCCATTTTCCAGGGAAAAAAGAAGTCATTTCCGCAGGGTCTGGGCATCAGATGAAAGCTGGCATTTGGGGCTCTGAGCACCTGCATTGGCCTGGTTTCTGACCACTTTAGTTTTGGTGAAATCCAGCAACATTTTCAATTGTCTAGCTTGGGTGGCCAGGGTCGGCCAGTGCGAGCGGCCCCAAAGAGAGGCCATTTTCCAGAGAAAAAAGAAGTCATTTCCCCAGGGTCTGGGCATCAGATGAATGCTGGCTTTTGGGGCTCTGAGGACTTGCATTGGCCTGGTTTCTGACCGCTTTAGTTTTGGAGAAATCCAGCAAAATTTTCAATTGTCTAGCTTGGGTGGCCAGGGTCGGCCAGGGCGAGAGACCGCAAAGAGAGGCCATTTTCCAGGGAAAATGAAGCCATTTCCCCAGGGTCTGCGTGTCAGATGAAAGCTGGCATTTGGGGCTCTGAGCACGTGCATTGGCCTCGTTTCTGGCCACTTTAGTTTTGGAGAAAGCCAGCAAAATTTGCGAGTGCCTAGCTTGAGTGGCCCGAGTGGTCCAGGGCATGTAGCCCCAAACAGAGGCCATTTTCCAAGGGAAACAGGTGTCATTTCCCCAGGGTCTGGGCATCAGATGAATGCTGACTTTCGGGGCTCTGAGCATGTGCATTGGCCTGTTTTCTGACCACTTTAGTTTTGGAGAAATCCTGCAAAATTTTCAGTTGTCTAGCTTGGGTGGCCTGGGGGGGCGAGGGCGAGTGACCGCAAAGAGAGGCCATTTTCCAGGGAAAAAAGAAGTCATTTCCCCAGTGTCTGGGCATCAGATGAAAGCTGGCATTTGGGGCTCTGAGCACTTTCATTTGCCTCGTTACTGGCAGCTTGAGGTTTTGAGAATTCCCGCAAAATTTGCAAATGTTTAGCTTGGGTAGCCAGGGTCGGCCAGGGCGAGTGGCCGCAAAGAGTGGCCATTTTCCAGGGAAAAAGGAAGTCATTTCCCCAGGGTCTGGGCATCAGATGAAAGCTGGCTTTTGGGGCTCTGAGCACTTGCATTGGCCTCGTTTCTGGCAGCTTGAGTTTTGGAGTAATCGAGCAAAATTTGCAAATTTCCAGCTTGGTTGGCCAGGGTCGATCAGGACGAATGGCCGCAATGAGAGGCCATTTTCCAGGGGAAAAAAGAAGTCATTTCCCCAGGGTCTGGGCATCAGATGAAAGCTGGCTTTTGGGGCTCTGAGCACGTGCATTGGCCTGTTTTCTGACCACTTTAGTTTTGGAGAAATCCTGCAAAATTTTCAGTTTTCTAGCTTGGGTGGCCAGGGTGGGCCACGGTAAGTGGCCTCAAACAGAGGTAATTTTCCGGGGAAAATAGAAGTCATTTCCCCAGGGTCTGGGTATCAGATGAAAGCTGGCATTTGGGGCTCTGAGCACTTTCATTTGCCTCGTTTCCGGCAGCTTGAGTTTTGGAGAAATCCAGCAAAATTTGCAAATTTCCAGCTTGGCTGGCCATGGTCGATCAGGACGAATGGCCGCAATGAGAGGCCATTTTCCAGGGGAAAAAAGAAGTCATTTCCCCAGGGTCTGGGCATCAGATGAAAGCTGGCATTTGGGGCTCTGAGCACTTTCATTTGCCTCGTTACTGGCAGATTGAGGTTTTGAGAATTCCTGCAAAATTTCCAAATGTTTAGATTGGGTAGCCAGGGCCGCCCAGGGCGAGTGGCCGCAAACAGAGGCCGTTTTCCAGGGAAAAAAGAAGTCATTTCCCCAGGGTCTGGGCATCAGATGAAAGCTGGCTTTTGGGGCTCTGAGCACTTTCCTTTGCCTCGTTTCTGGCAGCTTGAGGTTTTGAGAATTCCCGCAAAATTTCCAAATGTTTAGCTTGGGTAGCCAGGGTCGATCAGGACGAATGGCCGCAATGAGAGGCCATTTTCCAGGGAAAAAAGAAGTCATTTCCCCAGGGTCTGGGCATCAGATGAAAGCTGGCTTTTGCGGCTCTGAGTACCTGCATTGGCCTGGTTTCTGACCACTTTAGTTTTGGTGAAATCCAGCAACATTTTCAATTGTTTCGCTTGGGTGGCCAGGGTTGGCCAGTGCGAGTGGCCCCAAAGAGAGGCCATTTTCCAGGGAAAAAAGAAGTAATTTCCCCAGGGTCTGGGCATCAGATGAATGCTGGCTTTTGGGGCTCTGAGGACTTGCATTGGCCTGGTTTCTGACCGCTTTAGTTTTGGAGAAATCCAGCAAAATTTTCAATTCTCTAGCTTGGGTGGCCAGGGTCGGTCAGGGCGAGTGACCGCAAAGAGAGCCCTTTATCCAGGGAAAATGAAGACATTTCCCCAGGGTCTGGGCATCAGATGAATGCTGGCATTTCGGGCTCTGAGCACTTTCATTTGCCTCGTTACTGGCAGATTGAGGTTTTGAGAATTCCCGCAAAATTTCCAAATGTTTAGATTGGGTAGCCAGGGCCGCCCAGGGCGATTGGCCGCAAACAGAGGACGTTTTCCAGGGAAAAAAGAAGTCATTTCCCCAGGGTCTGGGCATCAGATGAAAGCTGGCTATTGGGGCTCTGAGTACCTGCATTGGCCTGGTTTCTGACCACTTTAGTTTTGGTGAAATCCAGCAACATTTTCAATTGTTTCGCTTGGGTGGCCAGGGTTGGCCAGTGCGAGTGGCCCCAAAGAGAGGCCATTTTCCAGGGAAAAAAGAAGTAATTTCCCCAGGGTCTGGGCATCAGATGAATGCTGGCTTTTGGGGCTCTGAGGACTTGCATTGGCCTGGTTTCTGACCGCTTTAGTTTTGGAGAAATCCAGCAAAATTTTCAATTCTCTAGCTTGGGTGGCCAGGGTCGGTCAGGGCGAGTGACCGCAAAGAGAGCCCTTTATCCAGGGAAAATGAAGACATTTCCCCAGGGTCTGGGCATCAGATGAATGCTGGCATTTCGGGCTCTGAGCACTTTCATTTGCCTCGTTACTGGCAGATTGAGGTTTTGAGAATTCCCGCAAAATTTCCAAATGTTTAGATTGGGTAGCCAGGGCCGCCCAGGGCGATTGGCCGCAAACAGAGGACGTTTTCCAGGGAAAAAAGAAGTCATTTCCCCAGGGTCTGGGCATCAGATGAAAGCTGGCTATTGGGGCTCTGAGTACCTGCATTGGCCTGGTTTCTGACCACTTTAGTTTTGGTGAAATCCAGCAACATTTTCAATTGTTTAGCTTGGGTGCCCAGGGTCGGCCAGTGCGAGTGGCCCCAAAGAGAGGCCATTTTCCAGAGAAAAAAGAAGTCATTTCCCCAGGGTCTGGGCATCAGATGAATGCTGGCTTTTGGGGCTCTGAGGACTTGCATTGGCCTGGTTTCTGACCGCTTTAGTTTTGGAGAAATCCAGCAAAATTTTGAATTGTTTAGCATGGGTGGCCAGGGTCGGCCAGGCCGAGTGGCCTCAAACAGAGGTAATTTTCTAGGGAAAATGAAGCCATTTCCCCAGGGTCTGGGCATCAGATGAATGCTGACTTTCGGGGCGCTGAGCACATGCATCGGCCTCGTTTCCGGCAGCTTGAGGTTTTGAGAATTCCCGCAAAATTTGCAAATGTTTTGCTTGGGTGGCCAGGGTCGGCCAGTGCGAGTGGCCCCCAAAGAGAGGCCATTTTCCAGAGAAAAAAGAAGTCATTTCCCCAGGGTCTGGGCATCAGATGAATGCTGGCTTTTGGGGCTCTGAGGACTTGCATTGGCCTGGTTTCTGACCGCTTTAGTTTTGGAGAAATCCAGCAAAATTTTCAATTCTCTAGATTGGGTGGCCAGGGTCGGCCAGGGCGAGTGACCGCAAAGAGAGGCCATTTTCCAGGGAAAATGAAGCCATTTCCCCAGGGTCTGCGTGTCAGATGAAAGCTGGCATTTGGGGCTCTGAGCACGTGCATTGGCCTCGTTTCTGGCCACTTTAGTTTTGGAGAAAGCCAGCAAAATTTGCGAGTGCCTAGCTTGAGTGGCCCGAGTGGTCCAGGGCATGTAGCCCCAAACAGAGGCCATTTTCCAAGGGAAACAGGTGTCATTTCCCCAGGGTCTGGGCATCAGATGAATGCTGACTTTCGGGGCTCTGAGCATGTGCATTGGCCTGTTTTCTGACCACTTTAGTTTTGGAGAAATCCTGCAAAATTTTCAGTTGTCTAGCTTGGGTAGCCAGGGTGGGCCAGGGCAAGTCGCCTCAAACAGAGGTAATTTTCCGGGGAAAATAGAAGTCATTACCCCAGGGTCTGTGCATCAGATGAAAGCTGGCATTTGGGGCTCTGAGCACTTTCATTTGCCTCGTTACTGGCAGATTGAGGTTTTGAGAATTCCCGCAAAATTTCCAAATGTTTAGCTTGGGTAGCCAGGGTCGGCCAGGGCGAGTAGCCGCAAACAGAGGCCATTTTCCAGGGAAAAAAGAAGTCATTTCCCCAGCGAGTGGGCATCAGATGAAAGCTGTCTTTTGGGGCTCTGAGCACTTGCATTGGCCTCGTTTCCGGCAGCCTGAGTTCTGGAGAAATCCAGCAAAATTTGCAAATTTCCAGCTTGGTTGGCCAGGGTCGATCAGGACGAATGGCCGCAATGAGAGGCCATTTTCCAGGGAAAAAAGAAGTCATTTCCCCAGGGTCTGGGCATCAGATGAAAGCTGGCTATTGGGGCTCTGAGTACCTACATTGGCCTGGTTTCTGACCACTTTAGTTTTGGTGAAATCCAGCAACATTTTCAATTGTTTAGCTTGGGTGCCCAGGGTCGGCCAGTGCGAGTGGCCCCAAAGAGAGGCCATTTTCCAGAGAAAAAAGAAGTCATTTCCCCAGGGTCTGGGCATCAGATGAATGCTGGCTTTTGGGGCTCTGAGGACTTGCATTGGCCTGGTTTCTGACCGCTTTAGTTTTGGAGAAATCCAGCAAAATTTTGAATTGTTTAGCATGGGTGGCCAGGGTCGGCCAGGGCGAGTGGCCTCAAACAGAGGTAATTTTCTAGGGAAAATGAAGCCATTTCCCCAGGGTCTGGGCATCAGATGAATGCTGACTTTCGGGGCGCTGAGCACGTGCATTGGCCTGTTTTCTGACCACTTTAGTTTTGGAGAAATCCTGCAAAATTTTCAGTTTTCTAGCTTGGGTGGCCAGGGTGGGCCAGGGTAAGTGGCCTCAAACAGAGGTAATTTTCTGGGGAAAATAGAAGTCATTTCCCCAGGGTCTGGGCATCAGATGAAAGCTGGCATTTGGGGCTCTGAGCACTTTCATTTGCCTCGTTACTGGCAGCCTGAGTTCTGGAGAAATCCAGCAAAATTTGCAAATTTCCACCTTGGTTGGCCAGGGACGATCAGTACGAATGGCCGCAATGAGAGGCCATTTTCCAGGGAAAAAAGAAGTCATTTCCCCAGGGTCTGGGCATCAGATGAAAGCTGGCGTTCGGCGGCTCTGAGTACCGGCATTGGCCTGGTTTCTAACCACTTTAGTTTTGGTGAAATCCAGCAACATTTTCAATTGTTTAGCTTGTGTGGCCAGGGTTGGCCAGTGCGAGTGGCCCAAAAGAGAGGCCATTTTCCAGGGAAAATGAAGTCATTTCCCCAGGGTCTGGGCATCAGATGAAAGATGGCTTTTGGGGCTCTGAGCACCTGCATTGGCCTGGTTTCTGACCACTTTAGTTTTGGAGAAATCCAGCAAAATTTTCAATTGTTTAGCTTGGGTGGCCAGGGTCGGCCAGGGCGAGTGGCTGCAAAGAGAGGCCATTTTCAAGGGAAAATGAAGTCATTTCCCCAGGGTCTGGGTATCAGATGAAAGCTGGCATTTGGTGCTCTGAGCACTTTCATCTGCCTCGTTTCTGGCAGCTTGAGGTTTTGAGAATTCCCGCAAAATTTGCAAATGTTTAGCTTGGGTAGCCAGGGTCGGCCAGGGCGAGTGGCCGCAAACAGAGGCCATTTTCCAGAGAAAAAAGAAGTCATTTCCCCAGGGAGTGGGCATCAGATGAAAGCTGGCTTTTGGGGCTCTGAGCACATGCATTGGCCTCGTTTCCGGCAGCCTGAGTTCTGGAGAAATCCAGCAAAATTTGCAAATTTCCAGCTTGGTTGGCCAGGGACGATCAGTACGAATGGCCGCAATGAGAGGCCATTTTCCAGGGAAAAAAGAAGTCATTTCCCCAGGGTCTGGGCATCAGATGAAAGCTGGCTTTTGCGGCTCAGAGTACCTGCATTGGCCTGGTTTCTGACCACTTTAGTTTTGGTGAAATCCAGCAACATTTTCAATAATCTAGCTTGGGTGTCCAGGGTCGGGCAGGGCGAGTGACCGCAAAGAGAGGCCATTTTCCAGGGAAAATGAAGCCATTTCCCCAGGGTCTGGGCATCAGATGAAAGATGGCTTTTGGGGCTCTGAGCACCTGCATTGGCCTGGTTTCTGACCACTTTAGTTTTGGAGAAATCCAGCAACATTTTCAAAAGTCTAGCTTGGGTGGCCCGAGTGGTCCAGGGCATGTGGCCCCAAACAGAGGCCGTTTTCCTGGGGAAACAGGTGTCATTCGCCCAGGATCTGGGCATCAGATGAAAGCTGGCATTTGGGGCTCTGAGGACTTGCCTCGTCCTCGTTTCTGGCAGGTTTCATTTTGGAGAAAACCAGCATTGTTGGCACATTTCAAGCTTGGGTGTCCAGGCTTGGCCAGGGCGAGTGGCCGCAAACAGAGGCCATTTTCCAGAGAAAAAAGAAGTCATTTCCCCAGTGAGTGGGCATCAGATGAAAGCTGGCGTTTGGGGCTCTGAGCATGTGCATTGGCCTGGTTTCTGACCGCTTTAGTTTTGGAGAAAGCCAGTATAATTTGCAAGTGCCTAGCATGAGTGGCCCGAGTCGTCCAGGACTTGTGGCCCCAAACAGAGGCCATTTTCCAAGGGAAACAGGTGCCATTTCCCCAGGGTCTGGGCATCAGATGAAAGCTGGCATTTGGGGCTCTGAGCACTTTCATTTGCCTCGTTTCTGGCAGCTTGAGGTTTTGAGAATTCCCGCAATATTTGCAAATGTTTAGCTAGGGTGGCCAGGGTCGGCCAGTGCGAGTGGCCCCAAAGAGAGGCCATTTTCCAGAGAAAAAAGAAGTAATTTCCCCAGGGTCGGGGCATCAGATGAAAGCTTGCCTTTGGGGCTCTGAGGACTTCCATCGGCCTGGTTTCTGACCGCTTTAGTTTTGGAGAAATCCAGCAAAATTTCCAATTCTCTAGAATGGGTGGCCAGGGTCGGCCAGGGCGAGTGACCGCAAAGAGAGGCCATTTTCCAGGGAAAATGAAGCCATTTCCCCAGGGTCTGCGTGTCAGATGAAAGCTGGCTTTTGGGGCTCTGAGCACTTGCATTGGCCTCGTTTCTGGCCACTTTAGTTTTGGAGAAAGCCAGCAAAATTTGCGAGTGCCTAGCTTGAGTGGCCCGAGTGGTCCAGGGCATGTAGCCCCAAACAGAGGCCATTTTCCAAGGGAAACAGGTGTCATTTCCCCAGGGTCTGGGCATCAGATGAATGCTGACTTTCAGGGCTCTGAGCATGTGCATTGGCCTGTTTTCTGACCACTTTAGTTTTGGAGAAATCCTGCAAAATTTTCAGTTGTCTAGCTTGGGTAGCCAGGGTGGGCCAGGGCAAGTGGCCTCAAACAGAGGTAATTTTCCGGGGAAAATAGAAGTCATTTCCCCAGGGTCTGTGCATCAGATGAAAGCTGGCATTTGGGGCTCTGAGCACTTTCATTTGCCTCGTTACTGGCAGATTGAGATTTTGAGAATTCCCGCAAAATTTCCAAATGTTTAGCTTGGGTAGCCAGGGTCGGCCAGGGCGAGTGACCGCAAAGAGAGGCCATTTTCCAGGGAAAATGAAGCCATTTCCCCAGGGTCTGGGCATCAGATGAATGCTGACTTTCGGGGCTCTGAGCACGTGCATTGGCCTGTTTTCTGACCACTTTAGTTTTGGAGAAATCCAGCAAAATTTTCAATTGTTTAGCTTGGGTGGCCAGGGTCGGTGAACTGGTTTAGGACAAATTAGGGAAAATATCTCCAAAGGAGCCCCTTATAGGAAACAAAACCCTCCGCACCTTCCCCCCTCCCCACCACTGGGTTCGGGAAGAATTTCTTCAGAGGGGAAGTGGAAAAAGCTTGTTTATTAAAGAACAACAAAAAAACACTCCCAGCACAAGAGAAATAGCCCGAGATGGCAACAGATGTTTCACCAGTCCAAGGGGTCGAGCCGTTTCTCTCTTCGCTGCGGAGGGTACGAAGCTTCTCTTGCAGACCCCGGACAGAGCCCCTTGCCCGGTGCCGGTCCGATATCTTCGGGGGGGGGAAAAGGGGGGGGGGGGGGGAAGGGGAAGGAAGGGAACAACAGAAACCGGGAAAAGGAGGGAAAAAAAAAAAAAATGGCGAAAAAACAAGCGAGCTAAAAAAGCAAGAAAAAAAGAAAGAGAAGCAAAGCTAGAAGAGCAAGCAAGCAGCCAGCCGGCCAAGCAAGCATGCAAAAAGCCCAGCCCCAAGGCAGAGGGGGGGGGAAGGACAAAAACGATAGACACAACAAACGGAGCAGGGGACAGAAACCACGATTTGGGATAATAAGCATGAAAATGTCCTGTCCCCACGACATTCCACCCCTTATCCCATATCGTGAACATGTTATTGAACAACGTAAACTTTCTTCTCACTTGCTCCAACCTTCCACACTTACACGTTTTCTTTCATTCTTACTTGCTCAGACCTTCGACACTTTCATATTTCCTTCTGTTTCATGTCTGTATGATCTAATGTACAGACAATGGTGGTCACGCTTAACAAACAATGATATCATCCCACAATCAGATCTCCCTGAGGTACGCAACGGGTTGTCCCATCTTTCTGCATTATCCACCAGGTATAACCTGGTCCTTGAGCAAAGACAATCCCACGAATGGGTTTGCCTGTACTCGAGGCAGGATTAATCCATACTGTCTTCCCCAACAAACCTCTGACATGGGCCACTGGGACTTTATCTCCATCTACTATATTGAGGGACTCAGACTGGGCAGGACCTGCTCGGTTGGTGGAACCTCGAGTGTTAACTAACCAGGTGGCCCTGGCTAAATGCTGCTCCCAGTTCTTGAGAGACCCCCCACCCAATGCCTTCAAGGTGGTCTTTAACAATCCATTGCATCTCTCCACTTTACCTGCAGCTGGTGCATGGTAGGGGATGTGGTATACCCACTCAATGCCATGTTCCCTAGCCCAGGTGTTAATAAGATTATTTTTAAAATGAGTCCCATTGTCTGACTCAATCCTCTCAGGGGTACCATGCCTCCAAAGGACCTGCTTTTCAAGGCCCAGGATGGTGTTACGGGCGGTAGCATGAGACACAGGGTAGGTTTCCAACCATCCTGTGGTGGCTTCTACCATTGTGAGCACGTAGCGCTTGCCTTGGCGGGTTTGAGGCAGTGTGATGTAATCAATCTGCCAGGCCTCCCCATACTTGTATTTGGACCACCGCCCACCGTACCATAGGGGCTTCACTCGCTTGGCCTGTTTGATGGCAGCACACGTCTCACAGTCATGGATAACCTGAGAAACACTGTCCATGGTTAAATCCACCCCTCGGTCTCGTGCCCACTTGTAGGTGGCATCTCTACCCTGATGGCCTGAGGCATCATGGGCCCATCGAGCTAGGAATAACTCTCCCTTGTGTTCCCAATCTAGGTCTATCTTTGACACCCCTATCCTTGCAGCCTGATCTACCTGATGATTGTTTTGCTGCTCTTCATTAGCTCTGCTTCTGGGGACATGGGCATCTACGTGGCGAACCTTCACAGGTAGTTTCTCTAACCTGGTGGCAATATCTTTCCATTCTTCAGCAGCCCAAATTGGCTTTCCTCTACGCTGCCAGTTAGTCCCTTTCCATCTCTCCAGCCAGCCCCACAGCGCATTGGCTACCATCCACGAATCAGTGTAGAGGTAGAGCTTTGGCCACTTCTCTCTTTCAGCAATGTCCAGAGCCAGCTGAACGGCCTTAAGTTCAGCGAGTTGGCTTGATCCACCCTCTCCTTCAGTGGCTTCTGCGACCTGTCGTGTGGGGCTCCATACAGCTGCTTTCCACTTCCGTTTCATTCCCACAATGCGGCAAGAACCATCAGTAAAAAGAGCATACCGTGTTTCTTCTGCCGGCAGTTGGTTGTATGGTGGTGCTTCTTCCGCTCGTGTCACTTCTTGTTCTTCTTCATCAGCGAGACCAAAATTCTCACCTTCAGGCCAGTTTGTAATTACTTCCAGAATCCCAGGTCGATTCAGGTTTCCAATACGGGCGCGCTGTGTGATGAGAGCAATCCACTTGCTCCATGTTGCACTGGTGGCATGGTGGGTAGAGGGAGTCTTTCCTCTGAACATCCACCCCAGCACTGGTAGTCGGGGTGCCAGGAGGAGTTGTGCCTCTGTGCCAATCACCTCCGAGGCGGCTTGGACTCCTTCATAGGCTGCCAAAATTTCCTTCTCTGTAGGAGTGTAGCTGGCTTCAGACCCTCTATAGCTTCGACTCCAGAATCCTAATGGTCGGCCTCGAGTCTCACCAGGCACCTTCTGCCAAAGGCTCCAGGACAGGCCATGGTTCCCGGCTGCAGTGTAGAGCACGTTCTTCACATCTGGTCCTGTCCTGACTGGGCCAAGGGCTACAGCATGAGCAATCTCCTGCTTGATCTGGGCAAAGGCTTGCTGCTGTTCAGGGCCCCAGTGGAAATCGTTCTTCTTGCGGGTGACCAGGTAGAGAGGGCTCACAATCTGGCTATACTCCGGAATGTGCATTCTCCAAAACCCTATGGCGCCTAGGAAAGCTTGTGTTTCCTTTTTGCTGGTTGGTGGGGACATAGCTGTGATCTTATTGATGACATCGGTGGGAATCTGACGCCGTCCATCTTGCCACTTCACTCCAAGGAACTGGATCTCTCGAGCAGGTCCCTTGACTTTGCTCTTCTTGATGGCAAAGCCGGCTTTCAGGAGAATCTGGATTATTTTCTCTCCTTTCTCAAACACTTCTGTTGCCGTTTTCCCCCACACAATGATATCATCGATGTATTGCAGATGTTCTGGAGCCTCACCCTCCTCTAATGCAGTTTGGATCAGTCCATGGCAGATAGTGGGACTGTGTTTCCACCCCTGGGGCAGTCGGTTCCAGGTGTACTGCACGCCCCTCCAGGTGAAAGCAAACTGAGGCCTGCATTCTGCTGCCAGAGGAATGGAGAAAAATGCATTAGCAATATCAATAGTGGCATACCACTTCGCTGCCTTGGACTCCAGCTCGTACTGGAGTTCCAGCATGTCCGGCACAGCAGCGCTCAGTGGTGGTGTCACTTCATTCAAGGCACGATAGTCCACCGTCAATCTCCATTCCCCTTCAGATTTACGCACAGGCCAGATGGGGCTGTTGAAGGGTGAGTGGGTTTTGCTAACCACCCCTTGGCTCTCCAGCTCACGAATCATTTTGTGGATGGGGATCACGGCATCTCGATTCGTTCTATACTGCCGGCGATGCACTGTCGAGGTCGCAATTGGCACGAGCTGCTCTTCTACCCTCAGGAGTCCTACTGCAGATGGGTTTTCTGTCAGTCCAGGCAAGGTGTTCAATTGCTTAACATTCTCTGCCTCTACAGCAGCTATGCCAAAAGCCCATCTGAGTCCCTTTGGGTCTTTGTAATAACCGTTCCGGAGGAAGTCTATGCCCAGAATACACGGAGCCCCTGGGCCAGTCACAATGGGATGTTTCTTCCACTCCTTCCCAGTCAGGCTCACCTCAGCTTCCACCAGGGTCAGTTGTTGTGATCCCCCTGTCACACCAGCAATGGAAACAGGTTCGGCCCCCACATGTCCCGATGGTATTAGAGTACACTGTGCACCAGTATCCACTAAAGCGTCATATTTTTGTGGTTCTGATGTGCCAGGCCATCGGATCCACACCGTCCAAAAGATACGGTTTTCCCATGCCTCTACCTGGCTAGAGGCAGGGCCCCTCTACGCCTGTTTATCCTTCTTTCCTGGGGCATATGTCTTGGAGGTTCCCTCAAGGGGATCAGACATGTCATCATCATCATCATACCTGGCTGTTCGGCTACGGGCAACTGGGGCTGCTTTCCTTTTCTTACCTTCCTTCAATTCACGCACTCGTTGTGCCAGAGCAGCAGTAGGCTTCCCATCCCATTTCCTCATGTTTTCTCCAGACTCACGTAAGAAGAACCACAACTCAGCTCGTGGGGTGTACCTTCTCTCCCCAACAAGGGAACGTCTGCGTTGGGTACCAGGGCCTCTAATTTGTACAGCTGAAATTTGGAGGAGGTCTTCCTTAATCTCTTCCCTGAGTTTCTTGCTGCTTTTCTCTATTTTGTCTTCTAGTTCCTGCAGTCGTGTTTCCACAGCTGCAATTCTGGCATGAGTCGGGCCATGTACAGCATCCGCATATGCCCGAAGTTTCTTCGCCATATCGAGTACAGTCTCATATACCTCCTCCCGCTTCATTATTGCTAGCGCAGAAGCATATTCAGGTGGCCCAAGTCGCACCAGTTTCCTCCACATTACAGGTGTGCATGGTACAAAGTCTGGATTCCTAGTTGTTACATCGTCTGAAAAAATGATCTCCACCACTGCCATCTCCCTCAGGCGTTGGATCCCCTGTTCTATGGTCTTCCATCGTGTCTGCTGAACATAGAGGTCATCGGCACACAGATATCTCTGTGCCACGCTGTCCAGGACCCGTTCCCAGAGGCTGTGAGGGCTAGCCCCCCTCATCATGCCTTGGTCGATGACGGGATCATGTGACAGGGATCCCAAATGCCTCGCTTCAGTGCCATCCAGAATGGTAGCCTCCCCTGCCGCATCCCAAAGGCGGACCAGCCAACTAATTATAGATTCGTCGGGCTGTCGACGATAATCCTTCCTTAGGCCTCGAAGGTCCTTCAGGGAGAAGGAATCAATAGTGGCCTCTGATCTTGTGCCAGTTGCTCTGACTCCTGATTTTATGTCAGGAGGTGTTGAGGGTCCTTCTCCTGCATCGTAATCATCATCATCCTCCACTGGTCGGTCAGTCTTATCTGTACACTTTCCACTTCTTGTACTAGTAGCAACAGCCCTTGGCTGAGGCTCACTGTCTGATTTAACTGCTGGCTTCGAGCCTGGGGTGTTAGCTGCAGCCTGAGTAACTGGGATAGCTGCTGATTTATCTCCCTGCCCCCCTGCCTCTGTCTGCTGCCCTACAGTATCTAGCAGGGTACGATAAGCATATGCCAGGGCCCAGCTCACTGCAAGGATCCTTTTCTCCTTAGGGTTATCCTGGCATTTCCCTTTCAGGTACTTCGCCACCTCAGCCGGGTTCTGAATTTGTTCAGATGGAAAGTCCCAGTCTACCGGATCAGAAAACTCCTTTAAAATTTGGCCCATATCCTCCCATTTCCCACACCACTCAGGACTTTTTACCCTTGGTTGTACCCCTAAATCAGGGGTCTCACCAGGCCCTCTAGAAATTTCAGCCTTCATCTTATATAAACTGTAGACAGTATAGAGCAAGGTTGTTAAATTAAATAACAGAAAGATGGTGTCCTTGGCAGTCAGGGAGAAGTGATCATTTTCTAATAGAAATGTAAACAATTCGGAGGAGGAAAAGGAAAACAAAGGCTGAATAACCTCCTCCCCCATAACAAATTTAACACACAGCCGCAACCACGAATTATACATTCCTGGAACCGATAACAACATTTTTATAAGCCCCTTGCAAAATATCACACCCAAGCCCAGCCCGATGAATATTCTGGTTAGTGCCCCTCTGCTACAAAAGCTACGTATTAGGGACAATACCGGAGCTATTTCTGGATGAGAAAATAACCCCAGTGACCATAAAGCTATGAAAACTTCAAAGAACCCTAATGACCAGAGATAGAGGCAGGCTTTCACTCCAAATGACATTACAACTTTAAAAGGAGACATACCAATATTCCCACAAACAGTTAAAGCCAAAAAATATTATTAGAGTAAAGCTTTTTCCACTTTGTCCTTTTCCCCGTACGGGCCACCAAATTATTTGAACTGGTTTAGGACAAATTAGGGAAAATATCTCCAAAGGAGCCCCTTATAGGAAACAAAACCCTCCGCACCTTCCCCCCTCCCCACCACTGGGTTCGGGAAGAATTTCTTCAGAGGGGAAGTGGAAAAAGCTTGTTTATTAAAGAACAACAAAAAAACACTCCCAGCACAAGAGAAATAGCCCGAGATGGCAACAGATGTTTCACCAGTCCAAGGGGTCGAGCCGTTTCTCTCTTCGCTGCGGAGGGTACGAAGCTTCTCTTGCAGACCCCGGACAGAGCCCCTTGCCCGGTGCCGGTCCGATATCTTCGGGGGGGGAAAAGGGGGGGGGGGGGGAAGGGGAAGGAAGGGAACAACAGAAACCGGGGAAAGGAGGGAAAAAAAAAAAAAAATGGCGAAAAAACAAGCGAGCTAAAAAAGCAAGAAAAAAAGAAAGAGAAGCAAAGCTAGAAGAGCAAGCAAGCAGCCAGCCGGCCAAGCAAGCATGCAAAAAGCCCAGCCCCAAGGCAGAGGGGGGGGGAAGGACAAAAACGATAGACACAACAAACGGAGCAGGGGACAGAAACCACGATTTGGGATAATAAGCATGAAAATGTCCTGTCCCCACGACAGTCGGCCAGGGCGAGTGGCCGAAAGAGAGGCCATTTTCCAGGGAAAATGAAGTCATTTCCCCAGGGTCTGTGTATCAGATGAAAGCTGGCATTTGGTGCTCCGAGCACTTTCATTTGCCTCGTTTCTGGCAGCTTGAGGTTTTGAGAATTCCCGCAAAATTTGCAAATGTTTAGCTTGGGTGGCCAGGGTCGGCCAGTGCGAGTGGCCCCAAAGAGAGGCCATTTTCCAGAGAAAAAAGAAGTCATTTCCCCAGGGTCGGGGCATCAGATGAAAGCTTGCCTTTGGGGCTCTGAGGACTTCCACTGGCCTGGTTTCTGACCGCTTTAGTTTTGGAGAAATCCAGCAAAATTTTCAATTCTCTAGCTTGGGTGGCCAGGGTCGGCCAGGGCGAGTGACCGCAAAGAGAGGCCATTTTCCAGGGAAAATGAAGCCATTTCCCCAGGGGCTGCGTGTCAAATGAAAGCTGGCATTTGGGGCTCTGAGCACGTGCATTGGCCTCGTTTCTGGCCACTTTAGTTTTGGAGAAATCCTGCAAAATTTTCAGTTGTCTAGCTTGGGTAGCCAGGGTGGGCCAGCTCAAGTGGCCTCAAACAGAGGTAATTTTCCGGGGAAAATAGAAGTCATTTCCCCAGGGTCTGTGCATCAGATGAAAGCTGGCATTTGGGGCTCTGAGCCCTTTCATTTGCCTTGTTACTGGCAGATTGAGGTTTTGAGAATTCCCGCAAAATTTCCAAATGTTTAGCTTGGGTAGCCAGGGTCGGCCAGGGCGAGTGTTCGCAAACAGAGGACATTTTCCAGGGAAAAAAGAAGTCATTTCCCCAGGGAGTGGGCATCAGATGAAAGCTGTCTTTTGGGGCTCTGAGCACTTGCATTGGCCTCGTTTCCGGCAGCCTGAGTCCTGGAGAAATCCAGCAAAATTTGCAAATTTCCAGCTTGGTTGGCCAGGGTCGATCAGGACGAATGGCCGCAATGAGAGGCCATTTTCCAGGGAAAAAAGAAGTCATTTCCCCAGGGTCTGGGCATCAGATGAAAGCTGGCTTTTGCGGCTCTGAGTACCTGCATTGGCCTGGTTTCTGACCACTTTAGTTTTGGTGAAATCCAGCAACATTTTCAATTGTTTCGCTTGGGTGGCCAGGGTTGGCCAGTGCGAGTGGCCCCAAAGAGAGGCCATTTTCCAGGGAAAATGAAGCCATTTCCCCAGGGTCTGGGCATCAGATGAATGCTGACTTTCGGGGCTCTGAGCACGTGCATTGGCCTCGTTTCTGGCCACTTTAGTTTTGGAGAAATCCTGCAAAATTTTCAGTTGTCTAGCTTGGGTAGCCAGGGAGGGCCAGCTCAAGTGGCCTCAAACAGAGGTAATTTTCCGGGGAAAATAGAAGTCATTTCCCCAGGGTCTGGGTATCAGATGAAAGCTGGCATTTGGGGCTCTGAGCACTTTCATTTGCCTCGTTACTGGCAGATTGAGGTTTTGAGAATTCTCGCAAAATTTCCAAATGTTTAGCTTGGGTAGCCAGGGTCGGCCAGGGCGAGTGGCCGCAAACAGAGGCCATTTTCCAGGGAAAAAAGAAGTCATTTCCCCAGGGTCTGGGCATCAGATGAAAGCTGGCTTTTGGGGTTCTGAGCACTTGCATTGGCCTCGTTTCCGGCAGCTTGAGTTTTGGAGAAATCCAGCAAAATTTGCAAATTTCCAGCTTGGCTGGCCAGGGTCGATCAGGACGAATGGCCGCAATGAGAGGCCATTTTCCAGTGAAAAAAGAAGTCATTTCCCCAGGGTCTGGGCATCAGATGAAAGCTGGCATTTGGCGCTCTGAAGACTTGCCTTGGCGTCGTTTCTGGCAGCTTTCATTTTGGAGAAATCCAGCAATATTTTCAATTGTCTAGGTTGGGTGGCCAGGGTCGGTCAGGGCGAGTGACCGCAAAGAGAGGCCTTTATCCAGGGAAAATGAAGTCATTTCCCCAGGGTCTGGGCATCAGATGAATGCTGACTTTCGGGGCTCTGAGCACCTGCATTGGCCTGGCTTCTGACCACTTTCGTTTTAGAGAAATCGTGCAAAATTTTCAATTTTCTAGCTTGGGTGGCCTGGGTGGGCCAGGGCAAGTGGCCTCAAACAGAGGCAATTTTGCGGGGAAAAAAGAAGTCATTTCCCCAGTGTCTGGGCATCAGATGAAAGCTGGCATTTGGGGCTCTGAGCACTTGCATTGGCCTCGTTTCCGGCAGCCTGAGTTCTGGAGAAATCCAGCAAAATTTGCAAATTTCCAGCTTGGGTGGCCAGGGTCGATCAGGACGAATGGCCGCAATGAGAGGCCATTTTCCAGGGAAAAAAGAAGGCATTTCCCCAGGGTCTGGGCATCAGATGAAAGCTGTCTTTTGGGGCTCTGAACACTTGCATTGGCCTCGTTTCCGGCAGCCTGAGTTCTGGAGAAATCCAGCAAAATTTGCAAATTTCCAGCTTGGTTGGCCAGGGTCGATCAGGACGAATGGCCGCAATGAGAGGCCATTTTCCAGGGAAAAAAGAAGTCATTTCCCCAGGGTCTGGGCATCAGATGAAAGCTGGCTTTTGCGGCTCTGAGTACCTGCATTGGCCTGGTTTCTGACCACTTTAGTTTTGGTGAAATCCAGCAACATTTTCAATTGTTTCGCTTGGGTGGCCAGGGTTGGCCAGTGCGAGTGGCCCCAAAGAGAGGCCATTTTCCAGGGAAAAAAGAAGTAATTTTCCCAGGGTCTGGGCATCAGATGAATGCTGGCTTTTGGGGCTCTGAGGACTTGCATTGGCCTGGTTTCTGACCCCTTTAGTTTTGGAGAAATCCAGCAAAATTTTCAATTCTCTAGCTTGGGTGGCCAGGGTCGGTCAGGGCGAGTGACCGCAAAGAGAGCCCTTTATCCAGGGAAAATGAAGACATTTCCCCAGGGTCTGGGCATCAGATGAATGCTGGCATTTCGGGCTCTGAGCACTTTCATTTGCCTCGTTACTGGCAGATTGAGGTTTTGAGAATTCCCGCAAAATTTCCAAATGTTTAGATTGGGTAGCCAGGGCCGCCCAGGGCGATTGGCCGCAAACAGAGGACGTTTTCCAGGGAAAAAAGAAGTCATTTCCCCAGGGTCTGGGCATCAGATGAAAGCTGGCTATTGGGGCTCTGAGTACCTGCATTGGCCTGGTTTCTGACCACTTTAGTTTTGGTGAAATCCAGCAACATTTTCAATTGTTTAGCTTGGGTGCCCAGGGTTGGCCAGGGCAAGTGGCCCCAAAGAGAGGCCATTTTCCAGGGAAAAAAGAAGTAATTTCCCCAGGGTCTGGGCATCAGATGAATGCTGGCTTTTGGGGCTCTGAGCACGTGCATTGGCCTCCTTTCTGATCACTTTAGATTTGGAGAAATCCAGCATACGTTGAAAATTTCCAGCTTGGAGGGCCAGGGTCGGCCAGGGCGAATGGCTGAAAAGAGAGGCCATTTTCCAGGGAAAAAAGAAGTCATTTCCCCAGGGTCTGGGCATCACATGAAAGCTGGCGTCTGGGACTCTGAGGACTTGTAAGGGACCTACATTCTGACCACTTGAGTTATGGAGAAATCCCGCAAAATTTGCAAATTTCTAGCTTCGTTCGCCAGGGTCGGTCAGGTTGAGTGACCGCAAACAGAGGCCATTTTCCATAGAAAAAAGAAGTCATTTCCTCAGGGACTGGGCATCAGATGAAAGCTGGCTTTTGGGGCTCTGAGGACTTGCCTTGGCCTCGTTTCTGGCAGCTTTCATTTTGGAGAAATCCAGCAAAATTTTCAATTGTCTAGCTTGGGTGGCCCGGGTCAGTCAGGGTGAGTGACCGCAAACAGAGGGCATTATCCAGGGGAAAAAGCAGTCATTTCCCCAGGGTCTGGGCATCAGATGAGAGCTGGCGTTCGGGGCTCTGAGGACTTGCATTGGCCTGGTTTCTGACCACTTTAATTTTGGAGAAATCCAGCAACATTTGCAATTGTCCAGCTTGGGTGGCCAGGGACGGCCAGTGTGAGTGGCCGCAAACAGAGGCCATTTTCCAGAGAAAAAAGAAGTCATTTCCCCAGGGTCTGCGCATTAGATGAAAGGTGGCGTTCGGCACTCTGAGGACTTGCATTGGCCTGGTTTCTGACCCCTTTAGTTTTGGAGAAATCCAGCATAATTTCCAATTGTCTAGCTTGGGTGGACCGGGAGGGCCAGTGCGAGTGGCCACAAACAGAGTCTATTTTCCAGAGAAAAATGAAGTCATTTCCCAAGGGTCTGGGCATCAGATGAAAGCTGGCTTTTGGGGCTCTGAGGACTTGCATTGGCCTGGTTTCTGACCACTTTAGTTTTGGAGAAAGCCAGCAAAATTTACAAGTGCCTAGCTTGATTGGCCCGAGACGTCCAGGGAGTGTGGCCCCAGACAGAGGCCATTTTCCTAGGGAAACAGGTGTCATTTCCCCAGGGACTGGGCATCAGATGAAAGCTGGCTTTTGGGGCTCTGAGCACTTGCATTGGCCTCGTTTCCGGCAGCTTGAGTTCTGGAGAAATCCAGCAAAATTTGCAAATTTCCAGCTTGATTGGCCAGGGTCGATCAGGACGAATGGCCTCAATGAGAGGCTATTTTCCAGGGAAAAAAGAAGTCATTTCCCCAGGGTCTCGGCATCAGATGAAAGCTGGCATTTGGAGCTCTGAGCACTTGCATTTGCCTCGTTTCTGGCAGCTTGAGGTTTCGAGAATTCTCGCAAAATTTGCAAATGTTTAGCTTGGGTGGCCAGGGTCGGTCAGGACGAATGGCCGCAATGAAAGGCCATTTTCCAGGGAAAAAAGAAGTAATTTCCCCAGGGTCTGGGCATCAGATGAAAGCTGGCGTCTGGGAATCTGAGGACTTGCAGGGACTTAGATTGTGACCACTTCAGTTATGGAGAAATCCAGCAAAATTTACAAATTTCTAGCTTGGGTGGCCAGGGTCAGTCAGGGCGAGTGACCGCAAACAGAGGGCATTATCCAGGGGAAAAATCAGTCATTTCCCCAGTGTATGGGCATCAGATGAAAGCTGGCGTTTGGCGTTCTGAGCACGTGCATTGGCCTGGTTTCTGACCATTTTGTTTTGGAGAAAGCCAGCAAAATTTGCAAGTGCCTAGCGTGGGTGGCCAGGGTCGGCCAGGGCGAGTGGCCCCAGACAGAGGCCATTTTCCAGGGGAAACAGGTGTCATTTCCCCAGGGTCTGGGCATCAGATGAATGCTGACTTTCGGGGCTCTGAGCACCTTCATTGGCCTGGTTTCTGACCACTTTAGTTTTGGAGAAATCCTGCAAAATTTTCAGTTGTCTAGCTTGGGTGGCCAGGGTGGGGCAGGGCAAGTGGCCTCAAACAGAGGTAATTTTCCGGGGAAAATAGAAGTCATTTCCCCCGGGTCTGGGTATCAGATGAAAGCAGGCATTTGGGGCTCTGAGCACTTTCATTTGCCTCGTTACTGGTAGATTGAGGTTTTGAGAATTCCCGCAAAATTTCCAAATGTTTAGCTTGGCTAGCCAGGGTCGGCCAGGGCGAGTGGCCGCAAACAGAGGCCATTTTCCAGAGAAAAAAAGAAGTCATTTCCCCAGGGTCTGGGCATCAGATGAAAGCTGGCATTTGGGGCTCTGAGCACGTCCATTGGCCTCGTTTCTGACCACTTTAGCTTTGGAGAAATCCAGCAAAATTTGCGAGTGCCTAGCTTGAGTGGCCCGAGTGGTCCAGGGCATGTAGCCCCAAACAGAGGCCATTTTCCAGGGGAAACAGGTGTCATTTCCCCAGGGTCTGGGCATCAGATGAATGCTGACTTTCGGGGCTCTGAGCACCTGCATTGGCCTGGTTTCTGACCACTTTCGTTTTAGAGAAATCCTGCAAAATTTTGAGTTGTCTAGCTTGGGTGGCCAGGGTGGGCCAGGGCAAGCGGCCTCAAACAGAGGTCATTTTCCAAGGAAAATAGAAGTCATTTCCCCAGGGTCTGGGTATCAGATGAAAGCTGGCATTTGGTGCTCTGAGCACTTTCATTTGCCGCGTTTCTGGCAGCTGGAGGTTTTGAGAATTCTCGCAAAATTTGAAAATGTTTAGCTTGGGTATCCAGGGTCGGCCCGTGCGAGTGGCCCCAAACAGAGGCCATTTTCCCGAGGACACAGGTGTCATTTCCATCGGTTCTGGGTATCAGATGAAAGCTGGCGTCTGCGACTCTGAGGACTTGCATTGGCCTGGTTTCTGTCCACTTTAGTTTTGGAGAAATCCGGCATAATTTCCAATTGTCTAGCTTGGGTGGACCGGGTGGGCCAGTGCGAGTGGCCACAAACAGAGGCTATTTTCCCGAGAAAAAAGAAGTCATTTCCCCAGGGTCTGGGCATCAGATGAAAGCTGGCTATTGGGGCTCTGAGGACTTGCATTGGCCTGGTTTCTGACCACTTTAGTTTTGGAGAAAGCCAGCAAAATTTACAAGTGCCTAGCTTGATTGGCCCGTGTCGTCCAGGGAGTGTGGCCCCAGACAGAGGCCATTTTCCTAGGGAAACAGGTTTCATTTCCCCAGGGACTGGGCATCAGATGAAAGCTGGGTTTTGAGGCTCTGAGCACTTGCATTGGCCTGGTTTCTGACCACTTTAGTTTTGGAGAAAGCCAGCAAAATTTGCAAGTGCCTAGCTTCAGTGGCCCGAGTCGTCCAGGCCATGTGGCCCCAAACAGAGGCCATTTTCCAGGGGAAACAGGTGTCATTTCCCCAGGGTCTGGGCATCAGATGAATACTGACTTTCGGGGCTCTGAGCACCTGCATTGGCCTGGTTTCTGACCACTTTCGTTTTAGAGAAATCCTGCAAAATTTTGAGTTGTCTAGCTTGGGTGGCCAGGGTGGGCCAGGGCAAGTGGCCGCAAACAGAGGCCATTTTCCAGGGAAAATAGAAGTCATTTCCCCAGGGTCTGGGTATCAGATGAAAGCTGGCATTTGGGGCTCTGAGCACTTTCATTTGCCTCGTTTCTGGCAGCTTGAGGTTTCGAGAATTCTCGCAAAATTTGCAAATGTTTAGCTTGGGTGGCCAGGGTCGGTCAGGGCGAGTGACCGCAAACAGAGGGCATTTTCCAGGGGAAAAAGCAGTCATTTCCCCAGGGTCTGGGCATCAGATGAAAGCTTGCTTTTGGCGCTCTGAGCACCTGCATTGGCCTGGTTTCTGACCACTTTAGTTTTGGTGAAATCCAGCAACATTTTCAATTGTCTAGATTGGGTGGCCAGGGTGGGCCAGGGCAAGTGGCCTCAAACAGAGGCCATTTTCCAGAGAAAAAAGCAGTCATTTCCCCAGGGTCTGGGCATCAGATGAAAGCTGGCATTTGGGGCTCTGAGCACTTTCATTTGCCTCGTTACTGGCAGATTGAGGTTTTGAGAATTCCCGCAAAATTTCCAAATGTTTAGCTTGTGTAGCCAGGGTCGGCCAGGACGAGTGGCCGCAAACAGAGGCCATATTCCAGGGAAAAAAGAAGTCATTTCCCCAGGGTCTGGGCATCAGATGAATGCGGACTTTTGGGGCTCTGAGCACCTGCATTGGCCTGGTTTCTGACCATTTTAGTTTCGGTGAAATCCAGCAACATTTTCAATTGTCTAGCTTGGGTGGCCAGGGTCGGCCAGGGCGAGTGACCCCAAAGAGAGGCAATTTTCCAGAGAAAAAAGAAGTCATTTCCCCAGGGTCTGGGTATCAGATGAAAGCTGGCATTTGGGGCTCTGAGCACTTGCATTTGCCTCGTTTCTGGCAGCTTGAGGTTTCGAGAATTCTCGCAAAATTTGCAAATGTTTAGCTTGGGTGGCCAGGGTCGGTCAGGGCGAGTGACCGCAAACAGAGGGCATTTTCCACGGGAAAAAGCAGTCATTTCCCCAGGGTCTGGGCATCAGATGAAAGCTTGCTTTTGGGGCTCTGAGCACCTGCACTGGCCTGGTTTCTGACCACTTTAGGTTTGGTGAAATCCAGCAACATTTTCAATTGTCTAGCTTGGGTGGCCAGGGTCGGCCAGGGCGAGTGGCCCCAGACAGAGGCCATTTTCCAGGGGAAACAGGTGTCATTTCCCCAGGGTCTGGGCATCAGATGAATGCTGACTTTCGGGGCTCTGAGCACCTGCATTGGCCTGGTTTCTGACCACTTTCGTTTTAGAGAAATCCTGCAAAATTTTGAGTTGTCTAGCTTGGGTGGCCAGGGTGGGCCAGGGCAAGTGGCCTCAAACAGAGGTCATTTTCCAAGGAAAATAGAAGTCATTTCCCCAGGGTCGGGGTATCAGATGAAAGCTGGCATTTGGTGCTCTGAGCACTTTCATTTGCCGCGTTTCTGGCAGCTGGAGGTTTTGAGAATTCTCGCAAAATTTGAAAATGTTTAGCTTGGGTATCCAGGGTCGGCCCGTGCGAGTGGCCCCAAACAGAGGCCATTTTCCCGAGGACACAGGTGTCATTTCCATCGGTTCTGGGTATCAGATGAAAGCTGGCTTTTGCGACACTGAGGACTTGCATTGGCCTGGTTTCTGTCCACTTTAGTTTTGGAGAAATCCGGCATAATTTCCAATTGTCTAGCTTGGGTGGACCGGGTGGGCCAGTGCGAGTGGCCACAAACAGAGGCTATTTTCCCGAGAAAAAAGAAGTCATTTCCCCAGGGTCTGGGCATCAGATGAAAGCTGGCATTTGGGGCTCTGAGCACTTTCATTTGCCTCGTTACTGGCAGATTGAGATTTTGAGAATTCCCGCAAAATTTCCAAATATTTAGCTTGTGTAGCCAGGGTCGGCCAGGGCGAGTGGCCGCAAACAGAGGCCATTTTCCAGGGAAAAATGAAGTCATTTCCCCAGGGTCTGGGCATCAGATGAAAGCTTGCTTTTGGGGCTCTGAGCACCTGCATTGGCCTGTTATCTGACCATTTTAGTTTCGGTGAAATCCAGCAACATTTTCAATTGTCTAGCTTGGGTGGCCAGGGTTGGCCAGGGCGAGTGACCCCAAAGAGAGGCAATTTTCCAGAGAAAAAAGAAGTCATTTCCCCAGGGTCTGGGTATCAGATGAAAGCTGGCATTTGGGGCTCTGAGCACTTGCATTTGCCTCGTTTCTGGCAGCTTGAGGTTTCGAGAATTCTCGCAAAATTTGCAAATGTTTAGCTTGGGTGGCCAGGGTCGGTCAGGGCGAGTGACCGCAAACAGAGGGCATTTTCCACGGGAAAAAGCAGTCATTTCCCCAGGGTCTGGGCATCAGATGAAAGCTGGCATTTGGGGCTCTGAGCACCTGCACTGGCCTGGTTTCTGACCACTTTTGTTTTGGTGAAATCCAGCAACATTTTCAATTGTCTAGCTTGGGTGGCCAGGGTCGGCCAGGGCGCGTGGCCCCAGACAGAGGCCATTTTCCAGGGGAAACAGGTGTCATTTCCCCAGGGACTGGGCATCAGATGAAAGCTGGCTTTTGGGGCTCTGAGCACTTGCATTGGCCTGGTTTCTGACCACTTTAGTTTTGGAGAAAGCCAGCAAAATTTGCAAGTGCCTAGCTTCAGTGGCCCGAGTCGTCCAGGCCATGTGGCCCCAAACAGAGCCCATTTTCCAGGGGAAACACAAGTCATTTCCCCAGGGTCTGGGCATCAGATGAATGCTGACTTTCGGGCTCTGAGCACCTGCATTGGCCTGGTTTCTGACCACTTTCGTTTTAGAGAAATCCTGCAAAATTTTGAGTTGTCTAGCTTGGGTGGCCAGGGTGGGACAGGGCAAGTGGCCGCAAACAGAGGCCATTTTCCACAGAAAACAGAAGTCATTTCCCCAGGGTCTGGGTATCAGATGAAAGCTGGCATTTGGGGCTCTGAGCACTTTCATTTGCCTCGTTTCTGGCAGCTTGAGGTTTCGAGAATTCTCGCAAAATTTGCAAATGTTTAGCTTGGGTGGCCAGGGTCGGTCAGGGCGAGTGACCGCAAACAGAGGGCATTTTCCAGGGAAAAAAGAAGTCATTTCCCCAGGGTCTGGGCATCAGATGAATGCTGACTTTCGGAGCTCTGAGCACCTGCATTGGCCTGGTTTCTGACCACTTTTGTTTTGGTGAAATCCAGCAACATTTGCAATTGTCTAGCTTGGGTGGCCAGGGCGGGCCAGGGCAAGTGGCCGCAAACAGAGGCCATCTTCCAGAGAAAAAAGCAGTCATTTCCCCAGGGTCTGCGCATTAGATGAAAGGTGGCGTTCGGCACTCTGAGGACTTGCATTGGCCTGGTTTCTTACCACTTTAGTTTTGGAGAAAGCCAGCAAAATTTGCAAGTGCCTAGCTTCAGTGGCCCGAGTCGTCCAGGCCATGTGGCCCCAAACAGAGCCCATTTTCCAGGGGAAACAGGTGTCATTTCCCCAGGGTCTGGGCATCAGATGAATGCTGACTTTCGGGGCTCTGAGCACCTGCATTGGCCTGGTTTCTGACCACTTTCGTTTTAGAGAAATCCTGCAAAATTTTGAGTTGTCTAGCTTGGGTGGCCAGGGTGGGCCAGGGCAAGTGGCCTCAAACAGAGGTCATTTTCCAAGGAAAATAGAAGTCATTTCCCCAGGGTCTGGGTATCAGATGAAAGCTGGCATTTGGTGCTCTGAGCACTTTCATTTGCCTCGTTTCTGGCAGCTTGAGCTTTCGAGAATTCTCGTAAAATTTGCAAATGTTTAGCTTGGGTGGCCAGGGTCGGCCAGGGAGAGTGACCCAAAAGAGAGGCCATTTTCCAGGGAAAATGAAGCCATTTCCCCAGGGTGTGGGCATCAGATGAAAGCTGGCTTTTGGGGCTCTGAGCACTTGCATTGGCCTCATTTCCGGCAGCTTGAGTTTTGGAGAAATCCAGCAAAATTTGCAAATTTCCAGCTTGGTTGGCCAGGGTCGATCAGGACGAATGGCCGCAATGAAAGGCCATTTTCCAGGGAAAAAAGAAGTCATTTCCCCAGGGTCTGGGCATCAGATGAAAGCTGGCGTCTGGGAATCTGAGGACTTGCAGGGACTTAGATTGTGACCACTTCAGTTATGGAGAAATCCAGCAAAATTTACAAATTTCTAGCTTGGGTGGCCAGGGTCGGTCAGGACGAGTGACCGCAAACAGAGGGCATTTTCCACGGGAAAAAGCAGTCATTTCCCCAGGGTCTGGGCATCAGATGAAAGCTTGCTTTTGGGGCTCTGAGCACCTGCACTGGCCTGGTTTCTGACCACTTTAGTTTTGGTGAAATACAGCAACATTTTCAATTGTCTAGCTTGGGTGGCCAGGGTCGGCCAGGGCGAGTGACCGCAAAGAGAGGCCATTTTCCAGGGAAAATGAAGCCATTTCCCCAGGGTGTGGGCATCAGATGCAAGCTGGCTTTTGGGGCTCTGAGCACTTGCATTGGCCTCGTTTCCGGCAGCTTGAGTTTTGGAGAAATCCAGCAAAATTTGCAAATTTCCAGCTTGGTTGGCCAGGGTCGATCAGGACGAATGGCCGCAATGAAAGGCCATTTTCCAGGGAAAAAAGAAGTAATTTCCCCAGGGTCTGGGCATCAGATGAAATCTGGCATCGGGGAATCTGAGGACTTGCAGGGACTTAGATTGTGACCACTTCAGTTATGGAGAAATCCAGCAAAATTTACAAATTTCTAGCTTGGGTGGCCAGGGTCAGTCAGGGCGAGTGACTGCAAACAGAGGGCATTATCCAGGGGAAAAAGCAGTCATTTCCCCAGGGTCTGGGCATCAGATGAAAGCTGGCGTTCGGCGCTCTGAGGACTTGCATTGGCCTGGTTTCTGACCACTTTAATTTTGGAGAAATCCAGCAACATTTGCAATTGTCCAGCTTGGGTGGCCAGGGACGGCCAGTGTGAGTGGCCGCAAACAGAGGCCATTTTCCAGAGAAAAAAGAAGTCATTTCCCCAGGGTCTGCGCATTAGATGAAAGGTGGCGTTCGGCACTCTGAGGACTTGCATTGGCCTGGTTTCTGTCCCCTTTAGTTTTGGAGAAATCCAGCATAATTTCCAATTGTCTGGCTTGGGTGGACCGAGTGGGCCAGTGCGAGTGGCCACAAACAGAGTCTATTTTCCAGAGAAAAAAGAAGTCATTTCCCAAGGGTCTGGGCATCAGATGAAAGCTGGCTTTTGGGGCTCTGAGGACTTGCATTGGCTTGGTTTCTGACCACTTTAGTTTTGGAGAAAGCCAGCAAAATTTACAAGTGCCTAGCTTGATTGGCCCGAGACGTCCAGGGAGTGTGGCCCCAGACAGAGGCCATTTTCCTAGGGAAACAGGTGTCATTTCCCCAGGGACTGGGCATCAGATGAAAGCTGGCTTTTGGGGCTCTGAGCACTTGCATTGGCCTGGTTTCTGACCACTTTAGTTTTGGAGAAAGCCAGCAAAATTTGCAAGTGCCTAGCTTCAGTGGCCCGAGTCGTCCAGGCCATGTGGCCCCAAACAGAGCCCATTTTCCAGGGGAAACAGGTGTCATTTCCCCAGGGTCTGGGCATCAGATGAATTCTGACTTTCGGGCTCTGAGCACCTGCATTGGCCTGGTTTCTGACCACTTTCGTTTTAGAGAAATCCTGCAAAATTTTCAGTTGTCTAGCTTGGGTGGCCAGGGTGGGACAGGGCAAGTGGCCGCAAACAGAGGCCATTTTCCACAGAAAATAGAAGTCATTTCCCCAGGGTCTGGGTATCAGATGAAAGCTGGCATTTGGGGCTCTGAGCACTTTCATTTGCCTCGTTTCTGGCAGCTTGAGGTTTCGAGAATTCTCGCAAAATTTGCAAATGTTTAGCTTGGGTGGCCAGGGTCGGTCAGGGCGAGTGACCGCAAACAGAGGGCATTTTCCAGGGAAAAAAGAAGTCATTTCCCCAGGGTCTGGGCATCAGATGAATGCTGACTTTCGGGGCTCTGAGCACCTGCATTGGCCTGGTTTCTGACCACTTTAGTTTTGGTGAAATCCAGCAACATTTGCAATTGTCTAGCTTGGGTGGCCAAGGTGGGCCAGGGCAAGTGGCCGCAAACAGAAGCCATCTTCCAGAGAAAAAAGCAGTCATTTCCCCAGGGTCTGCGCATTAGATGAAAGGTGGCGTTCGGCACTCTGAGGACTTGCATTGGCCTGGTTTCTTACCACTTTAGTTTTGGAGAAAGCCAGCAAAATTTGCAAGTGCCTAGCTTCAGTGGCCCGAGTCGTCCAGGCCATGTGGCCCCAAACAGAGCCCATTTTCCAGGGGAAACAGGTGTCATTTCCCCAGGGTCTGGGCATCAGATGAATGCTGACTTTCGGGGCTCTGAGCACCTGCATTGGCCTGGTTTCTGACCACTTTCGTTTTGGAGAAATCCTGCAAAATTTTCAGTTCTCTATCTTGGGTGGCCAGGGTCTGGCAGGGCAAGTGGCCTCAAACAGAGGTAATTTTCCGGGGAAAATTGAAGTCATTTCCCCAGGGTCTGGGTATCAGATGAAAGCAGGCATTTGTGGCTCTGAGCACTTTCATTTGCCTCGTTACTGGTAGATTGAGGTTTTGAGAATTCCCGCAAAATTTCCAAATGTTTAGCTTGGCTAGCCAGGGTCGGCCAGGGCGAGTGGCGGCAAACAGAGGCCATTTTCCAGAGAAAAAAGAAGTCATTTCCCCAGGGTCTGGGCATCAGATGAAAGCTGGCATTTGGGGCTCTGAGCACGTGCATTGGCCTCGTTTCTGACCACTTTAGTTTTGGAGAAATCCAGCAAAATTTGCGAGTGCCTAGCATGAGTGGCCCGAGTGGTCCAGGGCATGTAGCCCCAAACAGAGGCCATTTTCCAGGGGAAACAGGTGTCATTTCCCCAGGGTCTGGGTACCAGATGAAAGCAGGAATTTGGGGCTCTGAGCACTTTCATTTGCCTCGTTACTGGCAGCTTGAGTTCTGGAGAAATCCAGCAAAATTTGCAAATTTCCAGCTTGGTTGGCCAGGGTCGATCAGGACGAATGGCCGCAATGAGAGGCCATTTTCCAGGGAAAAAAGAAGTCATTTCCCCAGGGTCTGGGTAACAGATGAAAGCTTACTTTTGGGGCTCTGAGCACCTGCATTGGTCTGGTTTCTGACCACTTTAGTTTTGGTGAAATCCAGCAACATTTTCAGTTGTCTAGCTTGGGTGTCCAGTGTCAGCCAGGGCGAATGGCTGCAAAGAGAGGCCATTTTCCAGGGGAAACAGAAGTCATTTCCCCAGGATCTGGGCATCAGATGAAAGCTGGCGTCTGGGACTATGAGGACTTGCAGGGACTTAGATTCTGACCCCTTTAGTTTTGGAGAAATCCAGCAAAATTTGCAAATTTCTAGCTTGGGTGGCCAGGGTCGGCCAGGGCGAGTGACCGCAAACAGAGGCCATTTTCCAGGGGAAACAGGCGTCATTTCCCCAGGGTCTGGGCATCAGATGAATGCTGGCTTTTGGGGCTCTGAGCACGTGCATTGGCCTCGTTTCTGACCACTTTAGATTTGGAGAAATCCAGCATAAGTTGAAAATTTCCAGCTTGGAGGGCCAGGGTCGGCCAGGGCGAATGGCTGCAAAGAGAGGGCATTTTCCAGGGAAAAAAGAAGTCATTTCCCCAGGGTCTGGGCATCAGATGAAAGCTGGCGTCTGGGACTCTGAGGACTTGTAAGGGACCTAGATTCTGACCACTTGAGTTATGGAGAAATCCAGCAAAATTTGCAAATTTCTAGCTTCGTTGGCCAGGGTCGGTCAGGTTGAGTGACCGCAAACAGAGGCCATTTTCCATAGAAAAAAGAAGTCATTTCCCCAGGGTCTGGGCATCAGATGAAAGCTGGCGTCTGGGAATCTGAGGACTTGCAGGGACTTAGATTCTGACCACTTAAGTTTTGGAGAAATCCAGCAAAATTTGCAAATTTCTAGCTTGGGTGGCCAGGGTCGGCCAGGGCGAGTGACCGCAAACAGAGGCCATTTTCCAGAGAAAAAAGAAGCAATTTCCCCGTGGTCTAGGCATCAGATGAAAGCTGGCGTTTGGCGCTCAGAGAACTTGCATTGGCCGGGTTTCTGACCGCTTTAGTTTTGGAGAAAGCCAGCATAATTTGCAAGTGCCTAGCATGAGTGGCCCGAGTCGCCCAGGGCGTGTGGCCCCAAACAGAGGCCATTTTCCAGGGGAAACAGGTGTCATTTCCCCAGCGTCTGGGCATCAGATGAATGCTGACTTTCGGGGCTCTGAGCACGTGCATATGCCTGTTTTCTGACCACTTTAGTTTTGGAGAAAGCCAGCAAAATTTTCAGTTGTCGAGCTTGGGTGGCCAGGGTGGGCCAGGGCAAGTGGCCTCAAACAGAGGTAATTTTCCGGGGAAAATAGAAGTCATTTCCCCCGGGTCTGGGTATCAGATGAAAGCTGGCATTTGGGGCTCTGAGCACTTTCATTTGCCTCGTTACTGGCAGCTTGAGTTCTGGAGAAATCCAGCAAAATTTGCAAATTTCCAACTTGGTTGGCCAGGGCCGATCAGGACGAATGGCCGCAATGAGAGGCCATTTTCCAGGGAAAAAAGAAGTCATTTCCCCACGGTCTGGGTATCAGATGAAAGCTTGCTTTTGGGGCTCTGAGCACCTGCACTGGCCTGGTTTCTGACCACTTTAGTTTTGGTGAAATCCAGCAACATTTTCAATTGTCTAGCTTGGGTGGCCAGGGTCGGCCAGTGCGAGTGGCCCCAAAGAGAGGCCATTTTCCAGAGAAAAAAGAAGTCATTTCCCCAGGGTCTGGGCATCAGATGAATGCTGGCTTTTGGGGCTCCGAGGACTTGCATTGGCCTGGTTTCTGACCGCTTTAGTTTTGGAGAAAGCCAGCAAAATTTGCAAGTGCCTAGAATGAGTGGCCATAGTCGCCCAGGGCGTGTGGCCCCAAACAAAGGCCATTTTCCAGGCGAAACAGGTGTCATTTCCCCAGGGTCTGGGCATCAGATGAATGCTGGCTTTTGGGGCTCTGAGCACGTGCATTGGCCTCGTTTCTGATCACTTTAGATTTGGAGAAATCCAGCATAAGTTGAAAATTTCCAGCTTGGAGGGCCAGGGTCGGCCAGGGCGAATGGCTGCAAAGAGAGGCCATTTTCCAGGGAAAAAAGAAGTCATTTCCCCAGGGTCTGGGCATCACATGAAAGCTGGCGTCTGGGACTCTGAGGACTTGTAAGGGACCTAGATTCTGACCACTTGAGTTATGGAGAAATCCCGCAAAATTTGCAAATTTCTAGCTTCGTTCGCCAGGGTCGGTCAGGTTGAGTGACCGCAAACAGAGGCCATTTTCCATAGAAAAAAGAAGTCATTTCCTCAGGGACTGGGCATCAGATGAAAGCTGGCTTTTGGGGCTCTGAGGACTTGCCTTGGCCTCGTTTCTGGCAGCTTTCATTTTGGAGAAATCCAGCAAAATTTTCAATTGTCTAGCTTGGGTGGCCCGGGTCGATGAGGGCGAGTGACTGCAAAGAGAGGCCATTTTCCAGGGAAAATGAAGTCATTTCCCCAGGGCCTGGGTATCAGATGAAAGCTGGCATTTGGGGCTCTGAAGACTCGCCCTGGCCTCGTTTCTGGCAGCTTTCATTTTGGAGAAATCCAGCAGAATTTTCAATTGTCTAGCGTGGGTGGCCAGGGTCGGTCAGGTCGAGTGACCGCAAAGAGAGGCCATTTTCCAGGGAAAATGAAGTAATTTCCCCAGCGTCTGGGCATCAGATGAAAGCTTGCGTTTGGGGTTCTGTGCGCTTTCCTTGGCCTCATTTCTGGCGGCTTGAGTATTGGAGAAATCCAGCAAAATTTTCAATTGTCTAGCTTGGGTGGCCAGTGTCAGCCAGGGCGAATGGCTGCAAAGAGAGGCCATTTTCCAGGGGAAACAGAAGTCATTTCCCCAGGATCTGGGCATCAGATGAAAGCTGGCGTCTGGGACTATGAGGACTTGCAGGGACTTAGATTCTGACCACTTTAGTTTTGGAGAAATCCAGCAAAATTTGCAAATGTTTGGCTTGGGTGGCCAGGGTCGGCCAGGGCGAGTGACCGCGAACAGAGGCCATTTTCCAGAGAAAAAAGAAATCATTTCCCCAGGGTCTAGGCATCAGATGAAAGCTGGCGTTTGGCGCTCAGAGGACTTGCATTGGCCTGGTTTCTGACCACTTTAGTTTTGGAGAAAGCCAGCAAAATTTGCAAGTGCCTAGCATGAGTGGCCCGAGTCGCCCAGGGCGTGTGGCTCCAAACAGAGGCCATTTTCCAGGGGAAACAGGTGTCATTTCCCCAGGGTCTGGGCATCAGATGAATGCTGGCTTTTGGGGCTCTGAGCACGTGCATTGGCCTCCTTTCTGATCACTTTAGATTTGGAGAAATCCAGCATACGTTGAAAATTTCCAGCTTGGAGGGCCAGGGTCGGCCAGGGCGAATGGCTGAAAAGAGAGGCCATTTTCCAGGGAAAAAAGAAGTCATTTCCCCAGGGTCTGGGCATCAGA
Organism: Passer domesticus; assembly: GCF_036417665.1. Classification (NCBI taxonomy): domain Eukaryota; kingdom Metazoa; phylum Chordata; class Aves; order Passeriformes; family Passeridae; genus Passer; species Passer domesticus. Next base: position 5,217,291 of record NC_087511.1, read on the forward strand.
TGAAAACTGGCGTCTGGGACTCTGAGGACTTGTAAGAGACCTAGATTCTGGCCACTTTAGTTATGGAGAAATCCAGCAAAATTTGCAAATTTCTAGCTTGGTTGGCCAGGGTCGGTCAGGTTGAGTGACCGCAAACAAAGGGCATTATCCAGGGGAAAAAGCAGTCATTTCCCAAGGGTCTGGGCATCACATGAAAGCTGGCTTTTGGGGCTCTGAGCACCTGCATTTGCCTGGTTTCTGACCACGTCAGTTTTGGAGAAATCCAGCAACATTTGCAATTGTCTAGCTTGGGTGGCCAGGGTCGGGCCAGTGCGAGTGGCCACAAACAGAGGCCATTTTCCATAGAAAAAAGAAGTCATTTCCTCAGGGACTGGGCATCAGATGAAAGCTGGCGTCTGGGGCTCTGAAGACTTGCCTTGGGCTCGTTTCTGGCAGCTTTCATTTTGGAGAAATCCAGCAGAATTTTCAATTGTCTAGCGTGGGTGGCCAGGGTCGGTCAGGTCGAGTGACCGCAAAGAGAGGCCATTTTCCTGGGAAAATGAAGTAATTTCCCCAGCGTCTGGGCATCAGATGAAAGCTTGCGTTTGGGGCTCTGAGCGCTTTCCTTGGCCTCATTTCTGGCAGCTTGAGTATTGGAGAAATCCAGCAAAATTTTCAATTGTCTAGCTTGGGTGGCCAGTGTCAGCCAGGGCGAATGGCTGCAAAGAGAGGCCATTTTCCAGGGGAAACAGAAGTCATTTCCCCAGGATCTGGGCATCAGATGAAAGCTGGCGTCTGGGACTATGAGGACTTGCAGGGACTTAGATTCTGACCACTTTAGTTTTGGAGAAATCCAGCAAAATTTGCAAATGTTTGGCTTGGGTGGCCAGGGTCGGCCAGGGCGAGTGACCGCAAACAGAGGCCATTTTCCAGAGAAAAAAGAAATCATTTCCCCAGGGTCTAGGCATCAGATGAAAGCTGGCGTTTGGCGCTCAGAGGACTTGCATTGGCCTGGTTTCTGACCACTTTAGTTTTGGAGAAAGCCAGCAAAATTTGCAAGTGCCTAGCATGAGTGGCCCGAGTCGCCCAGGGCGTGTGGCCCCAAACAGAGGCCATTTTCCAGGGGAAACAGGTGTCATTTCCCCAGGGTCTGGGCATCAGATGAATGCTGGCTTTTGGGGCTCTGAGCACGTGCATTGGCCTCGTTTCTGATCACTTTAGCTTTGGAGAAATCCGGCATAAGTTGAAAATTTCCAGCTTGGAGGGCCAGGGTCGGCCAGGGCGAATGGCTGCAAAGAGAAGCCATTTTCCTGGGAAAAAAGAAGTCATTTCCCCACGGTCTGGGCATCAGATGAAAGCTGGCGTCTGGGACTATGAGGACATGCAGGGACTTAGATTCTGACCACTTTAGTTATCGAGAAATCCAGCAAAATTTGCAAATTTCTAGCTTGTGTAGCCAGGGTCGGTCAGGTTGAGTGACCGCAAACAAAGGGCATTATCCAGGGAAAAAAGAAGTCATTTCCCCAGGGTCTGGGCATCAGATGAGAGCTGGCGTTCGGGGCTCTGAGGACTTGCATTGGCCTGGTTTCTGACCACTTTAGTTTTGGAGAAAGCCAGCAAAATTTACAAGTGCCTAGCTTGAGTGGCGCCAGTCGTCCAGGGCGTGAGGCCCCAAACAGACGGCATTTTCCAGGGGAAACAGGTGTCATTTCCCCAGGGACTGGGCATCAGATGAAAGCTGGCTTTTGGGGCACTGAGGACTTGCATTGGCCTGGTTTCTGACCACTTTAGTTTTGGAGAAATCCAGCAAAATTTGCAAATTTCTAGCTTGGTTGGCCAGGGTCGGTCAGGTTGAGTGACCGCAAACAAAGGGCATTATCCAGGGGAAAAAGCAGTCATTTCCCAAGGGTCTGGGCATCACATGAAAGCTGGCTTTTGGGGCTCTGAGCACCTGCATTTGCCTGGTTTCTGACCACGTCAGTTTTGGAGAAATCCAGCAACATTTGCAATTGTCTAGCTTGGGTGGCCAGGGTCGGGCCAGTGCGAGTGGCCACAAACAGAGGCCATTTTCCATAGAAAAAAGAAGTCATTTCCTCAGGGACTGGGCATCAGATGAAAGCTGGCGTCTGGGGCTCTGAAGACTTGCCTTGGGCTCGTTTCTGGCAGCTTTCATTTTGGAGAAATCCAGCAGAATTTTCAATTGTCTAGCGTGGGTGGCCAGGGTCGGTCAGGTCGAGTGACCGCAAAGAGAGGCCATTTTCCTGGGAAAATGAAGTAATTTCCCCAGCGTCTGGGCATCAGATGAAAGCTTGCGTTTGGGGCTCTGAGCGCTTTCCTTGGCCTCATTTCTGGCAGCTTGAGTATTGGAGAAATCCAGCAAAATTTTCAATTGTCTAGCTTGGGTGGCCAGTGTCAGCCAGGGCGAATGGCTGCAAAGAGAGGCCATTTTCCAGGGGAAACAGAAGTCATTTCCCCAGGATCTGGGCATCAGATGAAAGCTGGCGTCTGGGACTATGAGGACTTGCAGGGACTTAGATTCTGACCACTTTAGTTTTGGAGAAATCCAGCAAAATTTGCAAATGTTTAGCTTGGGTGGCCAGGGTCGGCCAGGGCGAGTGACCGCGAACAGAGGCCATTTTCCAGAGAAAAAAGAAGTCATTTCCCCAGGGTCTAGGCATCAGATGAAAGCTGGCGTTTGGCGCTCAGAGGACTTGCATTGGCCTGGTTTCTGACCACTTTAGTTTTGGAGAAAGCCAGCAAAATTTGCAAGTGCCTAGCATGAGTGGCCCGAGTCGCCCAGGGCGTGTGGCCCCAAACAGAGGCCATTTTCCAGGGGAAACAGGTGTCATTTCCCCAGGGTCTGGGCATCAGATGAATGCTGGCTTTTGGGGCTCTGAGCACGTGCATTGGCCTCGTTTCTGATCACTTTAGCTTTGGAGAAATCCGGCATAAGTTGAAAATTTCCAGCTTGGAGGGCCAGGGTCGGCCAGGGCGAATGGCTGCAAAGAGAAGCCATTTTCCTGGGAAAAAAGAAGTCATTTCCCCACGGTCTGGGCATCAGATGAAAGCTGGCGTCTGGGACTATGAGGACATGCAGGGACTTAGATTCTGACCACTTTAGTTATCGAGAAATCCAGCAAAATTTGCAAATTTCTAGCTTGTGTAGCCAGGGTCGGTCAGGTTGAGTGACCGCAAACAAAGGGCATTATCCAGGGAAAAAAGAAGTCATTTCCCCAGGGTCTGGGCATCAGATGAGAGCTGGCGTTCGGGGCTCTGAGGACTTGCATTGGCCTGGTTTCTGACCACTTTAGTTTTGGAGAAAGCCAGCAAAATTTACAAGTGCCTAGCTTGAGTGGCGCCAGTCGTCCAGGGCGTGAGGCCCCAAACAGACGGCATTTTCCAGGGGAAACAGGTGTCATTTCCCCAGGGACTGGGCATCAGATGAAAGCTGGCTTTTGGGGCACTGAGGACTTGCATTGGCCTGGTTTCTGACCACTTTAGTTTTGGAGAAAGCCAGCAGAATTTGCAAGGGCCTAGCTTGAGTGGCCTGAGTGGTCCAGGGCATGTAGCCCCAAACAGAGGCCATTTTCCAGGGGACACAGCAGTCATTTCCCCAGGGTGTGGGCATCAGATGAAAGCTGGCATTTGGGGCTCTGAGCACCTGCATTGGCCTCGTTTCTGATCTCTTTAGTTTTGGAGAAATCCAGCATAATTTGCAAATTTCCAGCTTGGAGGGCCAGGTTCGGCCAGGGCGAATGGCTGCAAAGACTGGCAATTTTCCTGGGAAAAAAGCAGTCATTTCCCCAGGCTCTGGGCATCAGATGAAAGCTGGCTTTTGGGGCTCTGGGGACTGGCCTTGGCCTCGTTTCTGGCAGCTTTAATTTTGGAGAAATCCAGCAAAATTTGCAATTGTCGATCTGGGGTGGCCTGGGTCGGCCAGTGCGAGTGACCGCAAAGAGAGGCCATTTTCCAGGGAAAATGAAGTCATTTCCCCAGGGTCTGGGCATCAGATGAAAGCTGGCATTTTGGGCTCTGAGGACTTGCATTTGCCTCGTTTCTGGCAGCTTGAGGTTTTGAGAATTCCCGCAAAATTTGCAAATGCTTGGCTTGGGTGTCCCGGGTGGGCCAGAGCGAGTGGCCGCAAACAGAGGCCATTTTCCGGAGAAAAAAGGAGTCATTTCCCCAGTGACTGGGCATCAGATGAAAGCTGGCATTTGGGGCTCTGAGGACTTGCCTTGTCCTCGTTTCTGGCAGCTTTCATTTTGGAGAAATCGAGCATTGTTTGAAAATTTCAAGCTTGGGTGTCCAGGGCTGGCCAGGGCGAATGGCCGCAAACACAGGCTAATTTCCAGAGAAGAAAGAAGTCATTTCCCCAGTGACTGGGCATCAGATGAAAGCTGGCTTTTGGGGCTCTGAGGACTGGCCTTGGCCTCGTTTCTGGTAGCTTTAATTTTGGAGAAATCCAGCAAAATTTTGAATTGTCAAACTTGGGTGTCCAGGGTTGGCCAGGGCGAGTGGCCGCAAACAGAGGCCAATTTCCAGAGAAGAAAGAAGTCATTTCCCCAGGGTCTGGGCATCAGATGAAAGCTGGCGTTCGGCGCTCTGAGGACATGCATTTGCCTGGTTTCTGACCACTTTAATTTTGGAGAAAGCCAGCATAATTTGCAGATTTCCAGCTTGGGTGGCCAGGGTAGGCCCGGGCATCTGGCCACAAACAGAGACTATTTTCCGGGGAAAATAGAAGTCATTTCCCCACGGTCTGGGCATCAGATGAAAGCTGGCTTTTGGGGCTCTGAGCACTTTCATTTGCCTCCTTTCTGGCAGCTTGAGGTTTTTAGAATTCCCGGAAAATGTGCAAATGTTTAGCTTGAGTGGCCAGGGTCGGCCAGGGCGAGTGGCCACAAAGAGAGGCCAATTTCCAGAGAAGAAAGAAGTCATTTCCCCAGTGTCTGGGCATCAGAAGAAAGCAGGCATTTGGCATTCTGAGGACTTGCATTGGCCTGGTTTCTGCCCACTTTAGTTTTGGAGAAAGCCAGCAAAATTTGCAAGTGCCTGGCCTGGGTGGTCTGAGTCGTCCAGGGCGAATGGCCCCAAACAGAGGCCAATTTCAAGAGAAGAAAGAAGTCATTTTCCCAGTGACTGGGCATCAGATGAAAGCTGGCTTTTGGGGCTCTGAGCACCTGCATTGGCCTCGTTTCTGGCAGCTTGAGTTTTGGTGAAATCCAGCAAAATTTACAAATTTCCGGCGTTGGTGGCCAGGGTGGGCCAGGTCAAGTGGCTTCAAACAGAGGCCATTTTCCGGGGAAACAGGTGTCATTTCCCCAGCGTCTAGGCATCAGATGAAAGCTGGCGTTTGGCGCTCAGAGGACTTGCATTGGCCTGGTTTCTGACCACTTTAGTTTTGGAGAAAGCCAGCAAAATTTGCAAGTGCCTAGCATGAGTGGCCCGAGTCGCCCAGGGCGTGTGGCCCCAAACAGAGGCCATTTTCCAGGGGAAACAGGTGTCATTTCCCCAGGGTCTGGGCATCAGATGAATGCTGGCTTTTGGGGCTCTGAGCACGTGCATTGGCCTCGTTTCTGATCACTTTAGCTTTGGAGAAATCCGGCATAAGTTGAAAATTTCCAGCTTGGAGGGCCAGGGTCGGCCAGGGCGAATGGCTGCAAAGAGAAGCCATTTTCCTGGGAAAAAAGAAGTCATTTCCCCACGGTCTGGGCATCAGATGAAAGCTGGCGTCTGGGACTATGAGGCCATGCAGGGACTTAGATTCTGACCACTTTAGTTATCGAGAAATCCAGCAAAATTTGCAAATTTCTAGCTTGTGTAGCCAGGGTCGGTCAGGTCGAGTGACCGCAAACAGAGGGCATTATCCAGGGAAAAAAGAAGTCATTTCCCCAGGGTCTGGGCATCAGATGAGAGCTGGCGTTCGGGGCTCCGAGGACTTGCATTGGCCTGGTTTCTGACCACTTTAGTTTTGGAGAAAGCCAGCAAAATTTGCAAGTGCCTAGAATGAGTGGCCATAGTCGCCCAGGGCGTGTGGCCCCAAACAGAGGCCATTTTCCAGGCGAAACAGGTGTCATTTCCCCAGGGTCTGGGCATGAGATGAATGCTGGCTTTTGGGGCTCTGAGCACGTGCATTGGCCTCGTTTCTGATCACTTTAGATTTGGAGAAATCCAGCATAAGTTGAAAATTTCCAGCTTGGAGGGAAAGGGTCGGCCATGGCGAATGGCTGCAAAGAGAGGCCATTTTCCAGGGAAAAAAGAAGTCATTTCCCCAGGGTCTAGGCATCAGATGAAAGCTGGCGTTTGGCGCTCAGAGAACTTGCATTGGCCGGGTTTCTGACCGCTTTAGTTTTGGAGAAAGCCAGCAAAATTTGCAAGTGCCTAGCATGAGTGGCCCGAGTCGCCCAGGGCGTGTGGCCCCAAACAGAGGCCATTTTCCAGGGGAAACAGGTGTCATTTCCCCAGCGTCTGGGCATCAGATGAATGCTGACTTTCGGGGCTCTGAGCACGTGCATATGCCTGTTTTCTGACCACTTTAGTTTTGGAGAAAGTCAGCAAAATTTTCAGTTGTCGAGCTTGGGTGGCCAGGGTGGGCCAGGGCAAGTGGCCTCAAACAGAGGTAATTTTCCTGGGAAAATAGAAGTCATTTCCCCCGGGTCTGGGTATCAGATGAAAGCTGGCATTTGGGGCTCTGAGCACTTTCATTTGCCTCTTTACTGGCAGCTTGAGTTCTGGAGAAATCCAGCAAAATTTGCAAATTTCCAACTTGGTTGGCCAGGGTCGATCAGGACGAATGGCCGCAATGAGAGACCATTTTCCAGGGAAAAAAGAAGTCATTTCCCCACGGTCTGGGTATCAGATGAAAGCTGGCTTTTGGGGCTCTGAGCACCTGCACTGGCCTGGTTTCTGACCACTTTAGTTTTGGTGAAATCCAGCAACATTTTCAATTGTCTAGCTTGGGTGGCCAGGGTCGGCCAGTGCGAGTGGCCCCAAAGAGAGGCCATTTTCCAGAGAAAAAAGGTGTCATTTCCCCAGGGTCTGGGCATCAGATGAATGCTGGCTTTTGGGGCTCCGAGGACTTGCATTGGCCTGGTTTCTGACCGCTTTAGTTTTGGAGAAAGCCAGCAAAATTTGCAAGTGCCTAGAATGAGTGGCCATAGTCGCCCAGGGCGTGTGGCCCCAAACAGAGGCCATTTTCCAGGCGAAACAGGTGTCATTTCCCCAGGGTCTGGGCATCAGATGAATGCTGGCTTTTGGGGCTCTGAGCACGTGCATTGGCCTCGTTTCTGATCACTTTAGATTTGGAGAAATCCAGCATAAGTTGAAAATTTCCAGCTTGGAGGGCCAGGGTCGGCCAGGGCGAATGGCTGCAAAGAGAGGCCATTTTCCAGGGAAAAAAGAAGTCATTTCCCCAGTGTCTGGGCATCAGATGAAAGCTGGCGTCTGGGACTCTGAGGACTTGTAAGGGACCTAGATTCTGACCACTTGAGTTATGGAGAAATCCAGCAAAATTTGCAAATTTCTAGCTTGTGTAGCCAGGGTCGGTCAGGTTGAGTGACCGCAAACAGAGGCCATTTTCCATAGAAAAAAGAAGTCATTTCCTCAGGGACTGGGCATCAGATGAAAGCTGGCATTTGGGGCTCTGAAGACTCGCCCTGGCCTCGTTTCTGGCAGCTTTCATTTTGGAGAAATCCAGCAGAATTTTCAATTGTCTAGCGTGGGTGGCCAGGGTCGGTCAGGTCGAGTGACCGCAAAGAGAGGCCATTTTCCAGGGAAAATGAAGTAATTTCCCCAGCGTCTGGGCATCAGATGAAAGCTTGCGTTTGGGGTTCTGTGCGCTTTCCTTGGCCTCATTTCTGGCGGCTTGAGTATTGGAGAAATCCAGCAAAATTTTCAATTGTCTAGCTTGGGTGGCCAGTGTCAGCCAGGGCGAATGGCTGCAAAGAGAGGCCATTTTCCAGGGGAAACAGAAGTCATTTCCCCAGGATCTGGGCATCAGATGAAAGCTGGCGTCTGGGACTATGAGGACTTGCAGGGACTTAGATTCTGACCACTTTAGTTTTGGAGAAATCCAGCAAAATTTGCAAATGTTTGGCTTGGGTGGCCAGGGTCGGCCAGGGCGAGTGACCGCAAACAGAGGCCATTTTCCAGAGAAAAAAGAAATCATTTCCCCAGGGTCTAGGCATCAGATGAAAGCTGGCGTTTGGCGCTCAGAGGACTTGCATTGGCCTGGTTTCTGACCACTTTAGTTTTGGAGAAAGCCAGCAAAATTTGCAAGTGCCTAGCATGAGTGGCCCGAGTCGCCCAGGGCGTGTGGCTCCAAACAGAGGCCATTTTCCAGGGGAAACAGGCGTCATTTCCCCAGGGTCTGGGCATCAGATGAATGCTGGCTTTTGGGGCTCTGAGCACGTGCATTGGCCTCCTTTCTGATCACTTTAGATTTGGAGAAATCCAGCATACGTTGAAAATTTCCAGCTTGGAGGGCCAGGGTCGGCCAGGGCGAATGGCTGAAAAGAGAGGCCATTTTCCAGGGAAAAAAGAAGTCATTTCCCCAGGGTCTGGGCATCAGATGAAAACTGGCGTCTGGGACTCTGAGGACTTGTAAGAGACCTAGATTCTGGCCACTTTAGTTATGGAGAAATCCAGCAAAATTTGCAAATTTCTAGCTTGGTTGGCCAGGGTCGGTCAGGTTGAGTGACCGCAAACAAAGGGCATTATCCAGGGGAAAAAGCAGTCATTTCCCAAGGGTCTGGGCATCACATGAAAGCTGGCTTTTGGGGCTCTGAGCACCTGCATTTGCCTGGTTTCTGACCACGTCAGTTTTGGAGAAATCCAGCAACATTTTCAGTTGTCTAGCTTGGGTGGCCAGGGTGGGGCAGGGCAAGTGGCCTCAAACAGAGGTAATTTTCCGGGGAAAATAGAAGTCATTTCCCCCGGGTCTGGGTATCAGATGAAAGCAGGCATTTGGGGCTCTGAGCACTTTCATTTGCCTCGTTACTGGTAGATTGAGGTTTTGAGAATTCCCGCAAAATTTCCAAATGTTTAGCTTGGCTAGCCAGGGTCGGCCAGGGCGAGTGGCCGCAAACAGAGGCCATTTTCCAGAGAAAAAAAGAAGTCATTTCCCCAGGGTCTGGGCATCAGATGAAAGCTGGCATTTGGGGCTCTGAGCACGTCCATTGGCCTCGTTTCTGACCACTTTAGCTTTGGAGAAATCCAGCAAAATTTGCGAGTGCCTAGCTTGAGTGGCCCGAGTGGTCCAGGGCATGTAGCCCCAAACAGAGGCCATTTTCCAGGGGAAACAGGTGTCATTTCCCCAGGGTCTGGGCATCAGATGAATGCTGACTTTCGGGGCTCTGAGCACCTGCATTGGCCTGGTTTCTGACCACTTTCGTTTTAGAGAAATCCTGCAAAATTTTGAGTTGTCTAGCTTGGGTGGCCAGGGTGGGCCAGGGCAAGCGGCCTCAAACAGAGGTCATTTTCCAAGGAAAATAGAAGTCATTTCCCCAGGGTCTGGGTATCAGATGAAAGCTGGCATTTGGTGCTCTGAGCACTTTCATTTGCCGCGTTTCTGGCAGCTGGAGGTTTTGAGAATTCTCGCAAAATTTGAAAATGTTTAGCTTGGGTATCCAGGGTCGGCCCGTGCGAGTGGCCCCAAACAGAGGCCATTTTCCCGAGGACACAGGTGTCATTTCCATCGGTTCTGGGTATCAGATGAAAGCTGGCGTCTGCGACTCTGAGGACTCGCATTGGCCTGGTTTCTGTCCACTTTAGTTTTGGAGAAATCCGGCATAATTTCCAATTGTCTAGCTTGGGTGGACCGGGTGGGCCAGTGCGAGTGGCCACAAACAGAGGCTATTTTCCCGAGAAAAAAGAAGTCATTTCCCCAGGGTCTGGGCATCAGATGAAAGCTGGCTATTGGGGCTCTGAGGACTTGCATTGGCCTGGTTTCTGACCACTTTAGTTTTGGAGAAAGCCAGCAAAATTTACAAGTGCCTAGCTTGATTGGCCCGTGTCGTCCAGGGAGTGTGGCCCCAGACAGAGGCCATTTTCCTAGGGAAACAGGTTTCATTTCCCCAGGGACTGGGCATCAGATGAAAGCTGGGTTTTGAGGCTCTGAGCACTTGCATTGGCCTGGTTTCTGACCACTTTAGTTTTGGAGAAAGCCAGCAAAATTTGCAAGTGCCTAGCTTCAGTGGCCCGAGTCGTCCAGGCCATGTGGCCCCAAACAGAGCCCATTTTCCAGGGGAAACAGGTGTCATTTCCCCAGGGTCTGGGCATCAGATGAATACTGACTTTCGGGGCTCTGAGCACCTGCATTGGCCTGGTTTCTGACCACTTTCGTTTTAGAGAAATCCTGCAAAATTTTGAGTTGTCTAGCTTGGGTGGCCAGGGTGGGCCAGGGCAAGTGGCCGCAAACAGAGGCCATTTTCCAGGGAAAATAGAAGTCATTTCCCCAGGGTCTGGGTATCAGATGAAAGCTGGCATTTGGGGCTCTGAGCACTTTCATTTGCCTCGTTTCTGGCAGCTTGAGGTTTCGAGAATTCTCGCAAAATTTGCAAATGTTTAGCTTGGGTGGCCAGGGTCGGTCAGGGCGAGTGACCGCAAACAGAGGGCATTTTCCAGGGGAAAAAGCAGTCATTTCCCCAGGGTCTGGGCATCAGATGAAAGCTTGCTTTTGGCGCTCTGAGCACCTGCATTGGCCTGGTTTCTGACCACTTTAGTTTTGGTGAAATCCAGCAACATTTTCAATTGTCTAGATTGGGTGGCCAGGGTGGGCCAGGGCAAGTGGCCTCAAACAGAGGCCATTTTCCAGAGAAAAAAGCAGTCATTTCCCCAGGGTCTGGGCATCAGATGAAAGCTGGCATTTGGGGCTCTGAGCACTTTCATTTGCCTCGTTACTGGCAGATTGAGGTTTTGAGAATTCCCGCAAAATTTCCAAATGTTTAGCTTGTGTAGCCAGGGTCGGCCAGGACGAGTGGCCGCAAACAGAGGCCATATTCCAGGGAAAAAAGAAGTCATTTCCCCAGGGTCTGGGCATCAGATGAATGCGGACTTTTGGGGCTCTGAGCACCTGCATTGGCCTGGTTTCTGACCATTTTAGTTTCGGTGAAATCCAGCAACATTTTCAATTGTCTAGCTTGGGTGGCCAGGGTCGGCCAGGGCGAGTGACCCCAAAGAGAGGCAATTTTCCAGAGAAAAAAGAAGTCATTTCCCCAGGGTCTGGGTATCAGATGAAAGCTGGCATTTGGGGCTCTGAGCACTTGCATTTGCCTCGTTTCTGGCAGCTTGAGGTTTCGAGAATTCTCGCAAAATTTGCAAATGTTTAGCTTGGGTGGCCAGGGTCGGTCAGGGCGAGTGACCGCAAACAGAGGGCATTTTCCACGGGAAAAAGCAGTCATTTCCCCAGGGTCTGGGCATCAGATGAAAGCTTGCTTTTGGGGCTCTGAGCACCTGCACTGGCCTGGTTTCTGACCACTTTAGGTTTGGTGAAATCCAGCAACATTTTCAATTGTCTAGCTTGGGTGGCCAGGGTCGGCCAGGGCGAGTGGCCCCAGACAGAGGCCATTTTCCAGGGGAAACAGGTGTCATTTCCCCAGGGTCTGGGCATCAGATGAATGCTGACTTTCGGGGCTCTGAGCACCTGCATTGGCCTGGTTTCTGACCACTTTCGTTTTAGAGAAATCCTGCAAAATTTTGAGTTGTCTAGCTTGGGTGGCCAGGGTGGGCCAGGGCAAGTGGCCTCAAACAGAGGTCATTTTCCAAGGAAAATAGAAGTCATTTCCCCAGGGTCGGGGTATCAGATGAAAGCTGGCATTTGGTGCTCTGAGCACTTTCATTTGCCGCGTTTCTGGCAGCTGGAGGTTTTGAGAATTCTCGCAAAATTTGAAAATGTTTAGCTTGGGTATCCAGGGTCGGCCCGTGCGAGTGGCCCCAAACAGAGGCCATTTTCCCGAGGACACAGGTGTCATTTCCATCGGTTCTGGGTATCAGATGAAAGCTGGCTTTTGCGACACTGAGGACTTGCATTGGCCTGGTTTCTGTCCACTTTAGTTTTGGAGAAATCCGGCATAATTTCCAATTGTCTAGCTTGGGTGGACCGGGTGGGCCAGTGCGAGTGGCCACAAACAGAGGCTATTTTCCCGAGAAAAAAGAAGTCATTTCCCCAGGGTCTGGGCATCAGATGAAAGCTGGCATTTGGGGCTCTGAGCACTTTCATTTGCCTCGTTACTGGCAGATTGAGGTTTTGAGAATTCCCGCAAAATTTCCAAATATTTAGCTTGTGTAGCCAGGGTCGGCCAGGGCGAGTGGCCGCAAACAGAGGCCATTTTCCAGGGAAAAATGAAGTCATTTCCCCAGGGTCTGGGCATCAGATGAAAGCTTGCTTTTGGGGCTCTGAGCACCTGCATTGGCCTCTTATCTGACCATTTTAGTTTCGGTGAAATCCAGCAACATTTTCAATTGTCTAGCTTGGGTGGCCAGGGTTGGCCAGGGCGAGTGACCCCAAAGAGAGGCAATTTTCCAGAGAAAAAAGAAGTCATTTCCCCAGGGTCTGGGTATCAGATGAAAGCTGGCATTTGGGGCTCTGAGCACTTGCATTTGCCTCGTTTCTGGCAGCTTGAGGTTTCGAGAATTCTCGCAAAATTTGCAAATGTTTAGCTTGGGTGGCCAGGGTCGGTCAGGGCGAGTGACCGCAAACAGAGGGCATTTTCCACGGGAAAAAGCAGTCATTTCCCCAGGGTCTGGGCATCAGATGAAAGCTGGCATTTGGGGCTCTGAGCACCTGCACTGGCCTGGTTTCTGACCACTTTTGTTTTGGTGAAATCCAGCAACATTTTCAATTGTCTAGCTTGGGTGGCCAGGGTCGGCCAGGGCGCGTGGCCCCAGACAGAGGCCATTTTCCAGGGGAAACAGGTGTCATTTCCCCAGGGACTGGGCATCAGATGAAAGCTGGCTTTTGGGGCTCTGAGCACTTGCATTGGCCTGGTTTCTGACCACTTTAGTTTTGGAGAAAGCCAGCAAAATTTGCAAGTGCCTAGCTTCAGTGGCCCGAGTCGTCCAGGCCATGTGGCCCCAAACAGAGCCCATTTTCCAGGGGAAACAGGTGTCATTTCCCCAGGGTCTGGGCATCAGATGAATGCTGACTTTCGGGCTCTGAGCACCTGCATTGGCCTGGTTTCTGACCACTTTCGTTTTAGAGAAATCCTGCAAAATTTTGAGTTGTCTAGCTTGGGTGGCCAGGGTGGGACAGGGCAAGTGGCCGCAAACAGAGGCCATTTTCCACAGAAAACAGAAGTCATTTCCCCAGGGTCTGGGTATCAGATGAAAGCTGGCATTTGGGGCTCTGAGCACTTTCATTTGCCTCGTTTCTGGCAGCTTGAGGTTTCGAGAATTCTGGCAAAATTTGCAAATGTTTAGCTTGGGTGGCCAGGGTCGGTCAGGGCGAGTGACCGCAAACAGAGGGCATTTTCCAGGGAAAAAAGAAGTCATTTCCCCAGGGTCTGGGCATCAGATGAATGCTGACTTTCGGAGCTCTGAGCACCTGCATTGGCCTGGTTTCTGACCACTTTTGTTTTGGTGAAATCCAGCAACATTTGCAATTGTCTAGCTTGGGTGGCCAGGGCGGGCCAGGGCAAGTGGCCGCAAACAGAGGCCATCTTCCAGAGAAAAAAGCAGTCATTTCCCCAGGGTCTGCGCATTAGATGAAAGGTGGCGTTCGGCACTCTGAGGACTTGCATTGGCCTGGTTTCTTACCACTTTAGTTTTGGAGAAAGCCAGCAAAATTTGCAAGTGCCTAGCTTCAGTGGCCCGAGTCGTCCAGGCCATGTGGCCCCAAACAGAGCCCATTTTCCAGGGGAAACAGGTGTCATTTCCCCAGGGTCTGGGCATCAGATGAATGCTGACTTTCGGGGCTCTGAGCACCTGCATTGGCCTGGTTTCTGACCACTTTCGTTTTAGAGAAATCCTGCAAAATTTTGAGTTGTCTAGCTTGGGTGGCCAGGGTGGGCCAGGGCAAGTGGCCTCAAACAGAGGTCATTTTCCAAGGAAAATAGAAGTCATTTCCCCAGGGTCTGGGTATCAGATGAAAGCTGGCATTTGGTGCTCTGAGCACTTTCATTTGCCTCGTTTCTGGCAGCTTGAGCTTTCGAGAATTCTCGTAAAATTTGCAAATGTTTAGCTTGGGTGGCCAGGGTCGGTCAGGGAGAGTGACCCAAAAGAGAGGCCATTTTCCAGGGAAAATGAAGCCATTTCCCCAGGGTGTGGGCATCAGATGAAAGCTGGCTTTTGGGGCTCTGAGCACTTGCATTGGCCTCATTTCCGGCAGCTTGAGTTTTGGAGAAATCCAGCAAAATTTGCAAATTTCCAGCTTGGTTGGCCAGGGTCGATCAGGACGAATGGCCGCAATGAAAGGCCATTTTCCAGGGAAAAAAGAAGTCATTTCCCCAGGGTCTGGGCATCAGATGAAAGCTGGCGTCTGGGAATCTGAGGACTTGCAGGGACTTAGATTGTGACCACTTCAGTTATGGAGAAATCCAGCAAAATTTACAAATTTCTAGCTTGGGTGGCCAGGGTCGGTCAGGACGAGTGACCGCAAACAGAGGGCATTTTCCACGGGAAAAAGCAGTCATTTCCCCAGGGTCTGGGCATCAGATGAAAGCTTGCTTTTGGGGCTCTGAGCACCTGCACTGGCCTGGTTTCTGACCACTTTAGTTTTGGTGAAATACAGCAACATTTTCAATTGTCTAGCTTGGGTGGCCAGGGTCGGCCAGGGCGAGTGACCGCAAAGAGAGGCCATTTTCCAGGGAAAATGAAGCCATTTCCCCAGGGTGTGGGCATCAGATGCAAGCTGGCTTTTGGGGCTCTGAGCACTTGCATTGGCCTCGTTTCCGGCAGCTTGAGTTTTGGAGAAATCCAGCAAAATTTGCAAATTTCCAGCTTGGTTGGCCAGGGTCGATCAGGACGAATGGCCGCAATGAAAGGCCATTTTCCAGGGAAAAAAGAAGTAATTTCCCCAGGGTCTGGGCATCAGATGAAATCTGGCATCGGGGAATCTGAGGACTTGCAGGGACTTAGATTGTGACCACTTCAGTTATGGAGAAATCCAGCAAAATTTACAAATTTCTAGCTTGGGTGGCCAGGGTCAGTCAGGGCGAGTGACTGCAAACAGAGGGCATTATCCAGGGGAAAAAGCAGTCATTTCCCCAGGGTCTGGGCATCAGATGAGAGCTGGCATTCGGGGCTCTGAGGACTTGCATTGGCCTGGTTTCTGACCACTTTAATTTTGGAGAAATCCAGCAACATTTGCAATTGTCCAGCTTGGGTGGCCAGGGACGGCCAGTGTGAGTGGCCGCAAACAGAGGCCATTTTCCAGAGAAAAAAGAAGTCATTTCCCCAGGGTCTGCGCATTAGATGAAAGGTGGCGTTCGGCACTCTGAGGACTTGCATTGGCCTGGTTTCTGTCCCCTTTAGTTTTGGAGAAATCCAGCATAATTTCCAATTGTCTGGCTTGGGTGGACCGAGTGGGCCAGTGCGAGTGGCCACAAACAGAGTCTATTTTCCAGAGAAAAAAGAAGTCATTTCCCAAGGGTCTGGGCATCAGATGAAAGCTGGCTTTTGGGGCTCTGAGGACTTGCATTGGCTTGGTTTCTGACCACTTTAGTTTTGGAGAAAGCCAGCAAAATTTACAAGTGCCTAGCTTGATTGGCCCGAGACGTCCAGGGAGTGTGGCCCCAGACAGAGGCCATTTTCCTAGGGAAACAGGTGTCATTTCCCCAGGGACTGGGCATCAGATGAAAGCTGGCTTTTGGGGCTCTGAGCACTTGCATTGGCCTGGTTTCTGACCACTTTAGTTTTGGAGAAAGCCAGCAAAATTTGCAAGTGCCTAGCTTCAGTGGCCCGAGTCGTCCAGGCCATGTGGCCCCAAACAGAGCCCATTTTCCAGGGGAAACAGGTGTCATTTCCCCAGGGTCTGGGCATCAGATGAATTCTGACTTTCGGGCTCTGAGCACCTGCATTGGCCTGGTTTCTGACCACTTTCGTTTTAGAGAAATCCTGCAAAATTTTCAGTTGTCTAGCTTGGGTGGCCAGGGTGGGACAGGGCAAGTGGCCGCAAACAGAGGCCATTTTCCACAGAAAATAGAAGTCATTTCCCCAGGGTCTGGGTATCAGATGAAAGCTGGCATTTGGGGCTCTGAGCACTTTCATTTGCCTCGTTTCTGGCAGCTTGAGGTTTCGAGAATTCTCGCAAAATTTGCAAATGTTTAGCTTGGGTGGCCAGGGTCGGTCAGGGCGAGTGACCGCAAACAGAGGGCATTTTCCAGGGAAAAAAGAAGTCATTTCCCCAGGGTCTGGGCATCAGATGAATGCTGACTTTCGGGGCTCTGAGCACCTGCATTGGCCTGGTTTCTGACCACTTTAGTTTTGGTGAAATCCAGCAACATTTGCAATTGTCTAGCTTGGGTGGCCAGGGTGGGCCAGGGCAAGTGGCCGCAAACAGAAGCCATCTTCCAGAGAAAAAAGCAGTCATTTCCCCAGGGTCTGCGCATTAGATGAAAGGTGGCGTTCGGCACTCTGAGGACTTGCATTGGCCTGGTTTCTTACCACTTTAGTTTTGGAGAAAGCCAGCAAAATTTGCAAGTGCCTAGCTTCAGTGGCCCGAGTCGTCCAGGCCATGTGGCCCCAAACAGAGCCCATTTTCCAGGGGAAACAGGTGTCATTTCCCCAGGGTCTGGGCATCAGATGAATGCTGACTTTCGGGGCTCTGAGCACCTGCATTGGCCTGGTTTCTGACCACTTTCGTTTTGGAGAAATCCTGCAAAATTTTCAGTTCTCTATCTTGGGTGGCCAGGGTCTGGCAGGGCAAGTGGCCTCAAACAGAGGTAATTTTCCGGGGAAAATTGAAGTCATTTCCCCAGGGTCTGGGTATCAGATGAAAGCAGGCATTTGTGGCTCTGAGCACTTTCATTTGCCTCGTTACTGGTAGATTGAGGTTTTGAGAATTCCCGCAAAATTTCCAAATGTTTAGCTTGGCTAGCCAGGGTCGGCCAGGGCGAGTGGCGGCAAACAGAGGCCATTTTCCAGAGAAAAAAGAAGTCATTTCCCCAGGGTCTGGGCATCAGATGAAAGCTGGCATTTGGGGCTCTGAGCACGTGCATTGGCCTCGTTTCTGACCACTTTAGTTTTGGAGAAATCCAGCAAAATTTGCGAGTGCCTAGCTTGAGTGGCCCGAGTGGTCCAGGGCATGTAGCCCCAAACAGAGGCCATTTTCCAGGGGAAACAGGTGTCATTTCCCCAGGGTCTGGGTACCAGATGAAAGCAGGAATTTGGGGCTCTGAGCACTTTCATTTGCCTCGTTACTGGCAGCTTGAGTTCTGGAGAAATCCAGCAAAATTTGCAAATTTCCAGCTTGGTTGGCCAGGGTCGATCAGGACGAATGGCCGCAATGAAAGGCCATTTTCCAGGGAAAAAAGAAGTAATTTCCCCAGGGTCTGGGCATCAGATGAAATCTGGCATCGGGGAATCTGAGGACTTGCAGGGACTTAGATTGTGACCACTTCAGTTATGGAGAAATCCAGCAAAATTTACAAATTTCTAGCTTGGGTGGCCAGGGTCAGTCAGGGCGAGTGACTGCAAACAGAGGGCATTATCCAGGGGAAAAAGCAGTCATTTCCCCAGGGTCTGGGCATCAGATGAGAGCTGGCATTCGGGGCTCTGAGGACTTGCATTGGCCTGGTTTCTGACCACTTTAATTTTGGAGAAATCCAGCAACATTTGCAATTGTCCAGCTTGGGTGGCCAGGGACGGCCAGTGTGAGTGGCCGCAAACAGAGGCCATTTTCCAGAGAAAAAAGAAGTCATTTCCCCAGGGTCTGCGCATTAGATGAAAGGTGGCGTTCGGCACTCTGAGGACTTGCATTGGCCTGGTTTCTGTCCCCTTTAGTTTTGGAGAAATCCAGCATAATTTCCAATTGTCTGGCTTGGGTGGACCGAGTGGGCCAGTGCGAGTGGCCACAAACAGAGTCTATTTTCCAGAGAAAAAAGAAGTCATTTCCCAAGGGTCTGGGCATCAGATGAAAGCTGGCTTTTGGGGCTCTGAGGACTTGCATTGGCTTGGTTTCTGACCACTTTAGTTTTGGAGAAAGCCAGCAAAATTTACAAGTGCCTAGCTTGATTGGCCCGAGACGTCCAGGGAGTGTGGCCCCAGACAGAGGCCATTTTCCTAGGGAAACAGGTGTCATTTCCCCAGGGACTGGGCATCAGATGAAAGCTGGCTTTTGGGGCTCTGAGCACTTGCATTGGCCTGGTTTCTGACCACTTTAGTTTTGGAGAAAGCCAGCAAAATTTGCAAGTGCCTAGCTTCAGTGGCCCGAGTCGTCCAGGCCATGTGGCCCCAAACAGAGCCCATTTTCCAGGGGAAACAGGTGTCATTTCCCCAGGGTCTGGGCATCAGATGAATTCTGACTTTCGGGCTCTGAGCACCTGCATTGGCCTGGTTTCTGACCACTTTCGTTTTAGAGAAATCCTGCAAAATTTTCAGTTGTCTAGCTTGGGTGGCCAGGGTGGGACAGGGCAAGTGGCCGCAAACAGAGGCCATTTTCCACAGAAAATAGAAGTCATTTCCCCAGGGTCTGGGTATCAGATGAAAGCTGGCATTTGGGGCTCTGAGCACTTTCATTTGCCTCGTTTCTGGCAGCTTGAGGTTTCGAGAATTCTCGCAAAATTTGCAAATGTTTAGCTTGGGTGGCCAGGGTCGGTCAGGGCGAGTGACCGCAAACAGAGGGCATTTTCCAGGGAAAAAAGAAGTCATTTCCCCAGGGTCTGGGCATCAGATGAATGCTGACTTTCGGGGCTCTGAGCACCTGCATT
Source organism: Passer domesticus (assembly GCF_036417665.1). NCBI lineage: Eukaryota > Metazoa > Chordata > Aves > Passeriformes > Passeridae > Passer > Passer domesticus. Next base: position 5,236,133 of record NC_087511.1, read on the forward strand.
GGCCTGGTTTCTGACCACTTTAGTTTTGGAGAAATCCAGCAACATTTGCAATTGTCTAGCTTGGGTGGCCAGGGTGGGCCAGGGCAAGTGGCCGCAAACAGAAGCCATCTTCCAGAGAAAAAAGCAGTCATTTCCCCAGGGTCTGCGCATTAGATGAAAGGTGGCGTTCGGCACTCTGAGGACTTGCATTGGCCTGGTTTCTTACCACTTTAGTTTTGGAGAAAGCCAGCAAAATTTGCAAGTGCCTAGCTTCAGTGGCCCGAGTCGTCCAGGCCATGTGGCCCCAAACAGAGCCCATTTTCCAGGGGAAACAGGTGTCATTTCCCCAGGGTCTGGGCATCAGATGAATGCTGACTTTCGGGGCTCTGAGCACCTGCATTGGCCTGGTTTCTGACCACTTTCGTTTTGGAGAAATCCTGCAAAATTTTCAGTTCTCTATCTTGGGTGGCCAGGGTCTGGCAGGGCAAGTGGCCTCAAACAGAGGTAATTTTCCGGGGAAAATTGAAGTCATTTCCCCAGGGTCTGGGTATCAGATGAAAGCAGGCATTTGTGGCTCTGAGCACTTTCATTTGCCTCGTTACTGGTAGATTGAGGTTTTGAGAATTCCCGCAAAATTTCCAAATGTTTAGCTTGGCTAGCCAGGGTCGGCCAGGGCGAGTGGCGGCAAACAGAGGCCATTTTCCAGAGAAAAAAGAAGTCATTTCCCCAGGGTCTGGGCATCAGATGAAAGCTGGCATTTGGGGCTCTGAGCACGTGCATTGGCCTCGTTTCTGACCACTTTAGTTTTGGAGAAATCCAGCAAAATTTGCGAGTGCCTAGCTTGAGTGGCCCGAGTGGTCCAGGGCATGTAGCCCCAAACAGAGGCCATTTTCCAGGGGAAACAGGTGTCATTTCCCCAGGGTCTGGGTACCAGATGAAAGCAGGAATTTGGGGCTCTGAGCACTTTCATTTGCCTCGTTACTGGCAGCTTGAGTTCTGGAGAAATCCAGCAAAATTTGCAAATTTCCAGCTTGGTTGGCCAGGGTCGATCAGGACGAATGGCCGCAATGAGAGGCCATTTTCCAGGGAAAAAAGAAGTCATTTCCCCAGGGTCTGGGTAACAGATGAAAGCTTACTTTTGGGGCTCTGAGCACCTGCATTGGTCTGGTTTCTGACCACTTTAGTTTTGGTGAAATCCAGCAACATTTTCAGTTGTCTAGCTTGGGTGTCCAGTGTCAGCCAGGGCGAATGGCTGCAAAGAGAGGCCATTTTCCAGGGGAAACAGAAGTCATTTCCCCAGGATCTGGGCATCAGATGAAAGCTGGCGTCTGGGACTATGAGGAGTTGCAGGGACTTAGATTCTGACCCCTTTAGTTTTGGAGAAATCCAGCAAAATTTGCAAATTTCTAGCTTGGGTGGCCAGGGTCGGCCAGGGCGAGTGACCGCAAACAGAGGCCATTTTCCAGGGGAAACAGGCGTCATTTCCCCAGGGTCTGGGCATCAGATGAATGCTGGCTTTTGGGGCTCTGAGCACGTGCATTGGCCTCGTTTCTGACCACTTTAGATTTGGAGAAATCCAGCATAAGTTGAAAATTTCCAGCTTGGAGGGCCAGGGTCGGCCAGGGCGAATGGCTGCAAAGAGAGGGCATTTTCCAGGGAAAAAAGAAGTCATTTCCCCAGGGTCTGGGCATCAGATGAAAGCTGGCGTCTGGGACTCTGAGGACTTGTAAGGGACCTAGATTCTGACCACTTGAGTTATGGAGAAATCCAGCAAAATTTGCAAATTTCTAGCTTCGTTGGCCAGGGTCGGTCAGGTTGAGTGACCGCAAACAGAGGCCATTTTCCATAGAAAAAAGAAGTCATTTCCCCAGGGTCTGGGCATCAGATGAAAGCTGGCGTCTGGGAATCTGAGGACTTGCAGGGACTTAGATTCTGACCACTTAAGTTTTGGAGAAATCCAGCAAAATTTGCAAATTTCTAGCTTGGGTGGCCAGGGTCGGCCAGGGCGAGTGACCGCAAACAGAGGCCATTTTCCAGAGAAAAAAGAAGCAATTTCCCCGTGGTCTAGGCATCAGATGAAAGCTGGCGTTTGGCGCTCAGAGAACTTGCATTGGCCGGGTTTCTGACCGCTTTAGTTTTGGAGAAAGCCAGCATAATTTGCAAGTGCCTAGCATGAGTGGCCCGAGTCGCCCAGGGCGTGTGGCCCCAAACAGAGGCCATTTTCCAGGGGAAACAGGTGTCATTTCCCCAGCGTCTGGGCATCAGATGAATGCTGACTTTCGGGGCTCTGAGCACGTGCATATGCCTGTTTTCTGACCACTTTAGTTTTGGAGAAAGCCAGCAAAATTTTCAGTTGTCGAGCTTGGGTGGCCAGGGTGGGCCAGGGCAAGTGGCCTCAAACAGAGGTAATTTTCCGGGGAAAATAGAAGTCATTTCCCCCGGGTCTGGGTATCAGATGAAAGCTGGCATTTGGGGCTCTGAGCACTTTCATTTGCCTCGTTACTGGCAGCTTGAGTTCTGGAGAAATCCAGCAAAATTTGCAAATTTCCAACTTGGTTGGCCAGGGCCGATCAGGACGAATGGCCGCAATGAGAGGCCATTTTCCAGGGAAAAAAGAAGTCATTTCCCCACGGTCTGGGTATCAGATGAAAGCTTGCTTTTGGGGCTCTGAGCACCTGCACTGGCCTGGTTTCTGACCACTTTAGTTTTGGTGAAATCCAGCAACATTTTCAATTGTCTAGCTTGGGTGGCCAGGGTCGGCCAGTGCGAGTGGCCCCAAAGAGAGGCCATTTTCCAGAGAAAAAAGAAGTCATTTCCCCAGGGTCTGGGCATCAGATGAATGCTGGCTTTTGGGGCTCCGAGGACTTGCATTGGCCTGGTTTCTGACCGCTTTAGTTTTGGAGAAAGCCAGCAAAATTTGCAAGTGCCTAGAATGAGTGGCCATAGTCGCCCAGGGCGTGTGGCCCCAAACAAAGGCCATTTTCCAGGCGAAACAGGTGTCATTTCCCCAGGGTCTGGGCATCAGATGAATGCTGGCTTTTGGGGCTCTGAGCACGTGCATTGGCCTCGTTTCTGATCACTTTAGATTTGGAGAAATCCAGCATAAGTTGAAAATTTCCAGCTTGGAGGGCCAGGGTCGGCCAGGGCGAATGGCTGCAAAGAGAGGCCATTTTCCAGGGAAAAAAGAAGTCATTTCCCCAGGGTCTGGGCATCACATGAAAGCTGGCGTCTGGGACTCTGAGGACTTGTAAGGGACCTAGATTCTGACCACTTGAGTTATGGAGAAATCCCGCAAAATTTGCAAATTTCTAGCTTCGTTCGCCAGGGTCGGTCAGGTTGAGTGACCGCAAACAGAGGCCATTTTCCATAGAAAAAAGAAGTCATTTCCTCAGGGACTGGGCATCAGATGAAAGCTGGCTTTTGGGGCTCTGAGGACTTGCCTTGGCCTCGTTTCTGGCAGCTTTCATTTTGGAGAAATCCAGCAAAATTTTCAATTGTCTAGCTTGGGTGGCCCGGGTCGATGAGGGCGAGTGACTGCAAAGAGAGGCCATTTTCCAGGGAAAATGAAGTCATTTCCCCAGGGCCTGGGTATCAGATGAAAGCTGGCATTTGGGGCTCTGAAGACTCGCCCTGGCCTCGTTTCTGGCAGCTTTCATTTTGGAGAAATCCAGCAGAATTTTCAATTGTCTAGCGTGGGTGGCCAGGGTCGGTCAGGTCGAGTGACCGCAAAGAGAGGCCATTTTCCAGGGAAAATGAAGTAATTTCCCCAGCGTCTGGGCATCAGATGAAAGCTTGCGTTTGGGGTTCTGTGCGCTTTCCTTGGCCTCATTTCTGGCGGCTTGAGTATTGGAGAAATCCAGCAAAATTTTCAATTGTCTAGCTTGGGTGGCCAGTGTCAGCCAGGGCGAATGGCTGCAAAGAGAGGCCATTTTCCAGGGGAAACAGAAGTCATTTCCCCAGGATCTGGGCATCAGATGAAAGCTGGCGTCTGGGACTATGAGGACTTGCAGGGACTTAGATTCTGACCACTTTAGTTTTGGAGAAATCCAGCAAAATTTGCAAATGTTTGGCTTGGGTGGCCAGGGTCGGCCAGGGCGAGTGACCGCGAACAGAGGCCATTTTCCAGAGAAAAAAGAAATCATTTCCCCAGGGTCTAGGCATCAGATGAAAGCTGGCGTTTGGCGCTCAGAGGACTTGCATTGGCCTGGTTTCTGACCACTTTAGTTTTGGAGAAAGCCAGCAAAATTTGCAAGTGCCTAGCATGAGTGGCCCGAGTCGCCCAGGGCGTGTGGCCCCAAACAGAGGCCATTTTCCAGGGGAAACAGGTGTCATTTCCCCAGGGTCTGGGCATCAGATGAATGCTGGCTTTTGGGGCTCTGAGCACGTGCATTGGCCTCGTTTCTGATCACTTTAGCTTTGGAGAAATCCGGCATAAGTTGAAAATTTCCAGCTTGGAGGGCCAGGGTCGGCCAGGGCGAATGGCTGCAAAGAGAAGCCATTTTCCTGGGAAAAAAGAAGTCATTTCCCCACGGTCTGGGCATCAGATGAAAGCTGGCATCTGGGACTATGAGGACATGCAGGGACTTAGATTCTGACCACTTTAGTTATCGAGAAATCCAGCAAAATTTGCAAATTTCTAGCTTGTGTAGCCAGGGTCGGTCAGGTTGAGTGACCGCAAACAAAGGGCATTATCCAGGGAAAAAAGAAGTCATTTCCCCAGGGTCTGGGCATCAGATGAGAGCTGGCGTTCGGGGCTCTGAGGACTTGCATTGGCCTGGTTTCTGACCACTTTAGTTTTGGAGAAAGCCAGCAAAATTTACAAGTGCCTAGCTTGAGTGGCGCCAGTCGTCCAGGGCGTGAGGCCCCAAACAGAGGGCATTTTCCAGGGGAAACAGGTGTCATTTCCCCAGGGACTGGGCATCAGATGAAAGCTGGCTTTTGGGGCACTGAGGACTTGCATTGGCCTGGTTTCTGACCACTTTAGTTTTGGAGAAATCCAGCAAAATTTGCAAATTTCTAGCTTGGTTGGCCAGGGTCGGTCAGGTTGAGTGACCGCAAACAAAGGGCATTATCCAGGGGAAAAAGCAGTCATTTCCCAAGGGTCTGGGCATCACATGAAAGCTGGCTTTTGGGGCTCTGAGCACCTGCATTTGCCTGGTTTCTGACCACGTCAGTTTTGGAGAAATCCAGCAACATTTGCAATTGTCTAGCTTGGGTGGCCAGGGTCGGGCCAGTGCGAGTGGCCACAAACAGAGGCCATTTTCCATAGAAAAAAGAAGTCATTTCCTCAGGGACTGGGCATCAGATGAAAGCTGGCGTCTGGGGCTCTGAAGACTTGCCTTGGGCTCGTTTCTGGCAGCTTTCATTTTGGAGAAATCCAGCAGAATTTTCAATTGTCTAGCGTGGGTGGCCAGGGTCGGTCAGGTCGAGTGACCGCAAAGAGAGGCCATTTTCCTGGGAAAATGAAGTAATTTCCCCAGCGTCTGGGCATCAGATGAAAGCTTGCGTTTGGGGCTCTGAGCGCTTTCCTTGGCCTCATTTCTGGCAGCTTGAGTATTGGAGAAATCCAGCAAAATTTTCAATTGTCTAGCTTGGGTGGCCAGTGTCAGCCAGGGCGAATGGCTGCAAAGAGAGGCCATTTTCCAGGGGAAACAGAAGTCATTTCCCCAGGATCTGGGCATCAGATGAAAGCTGGCGTCTGGGACTATGAGGACTTGCAGGGACTTAGATTCTGACCACTTTAGTTTTGGAGAAATCCAGCAAAATTTGCAAATGTTTAGCTTGGGTGGCCAGGGTCGGCCAGGGCGAGTGACCGCGAACAGAGGCCATTTTCCAGAGAAAAAAGAAGTCATTTCCCCAGGGTCTAGGCATCAGATGAAAGCTGGCGTTTGGCGCTCAGAGGACTTGCATTGGCCTGGTTTCTGACCACTTTAGTTTTGGAGAAAGCCAGCAAAATTTGCAAGTGCCTAGCATGAGTGGCCCGAGTCGCCCAGGGCGTGTGGCCCCAAACAGAGGCCATTTTCCAGGGGAAACAGGTGTCATTTCCCCAGGGTCTGGGCATCAGATGAATGCTGGCTTTTGGGGCTCTGAGCACGTGCATTGGCCTCGTTTCTGATCACTTTAGCTTTGGAGAAATCCGGCATAAGTTGAAAATTTCCAGCTTGGAGGGCCAGGGTCGGCCAGGGCGAATGGCTGCAAAGAGAAGCCATTTTCCTGGGAAAAAAGAAGTCATTTCCCCACGGTCTGGGCATCAGATGAAAGCTGGCGTCTGGGACTATGAGGACATGCAGGGACTTAGATTCTGACCACTTTAGTTATCGAGAAATCCAGCAAAATTTGCAAATTTCTAGCTTGTGTAGCCAGGGTCGGTCAGGTTGAGTGACCGCAAACAAAGGGCATTATCCAGGGAAAAAAGAAGTCATTTCCCCAGGGTCTGGGCATCAGATGAGAGCTGGCGTTCGGGGCTCTGAGGACTTGCATTGGCCTGGTTTCTGACCACTTTAGTTTTGGAGAAAGCCAGCAAAATTTACAAGTGCCTAGCTTGAGTGGCGCCAGTCGTCCAGGGCGTGAGGCCCCAAACAGAGGGCATTTTCCAGGGGAAACAGGTGTCATTTCCCCAGGGACTGGGCATCAGATGAAAGCTGGCTTTTGGGGCACTGAGGACTTGCATTGGCCTGGTTTCTGACCACTTTAGTTTTGGAGAAAGCCAGCAGAATTTGCAAGGGCCTAGCTTGAGTGGCCTGAGTGGTCCAGGGCATGTAGCCCCAAACAGAGGCCATTTTCCAGGGGACACAGCAGTCATTTCCCCAGGGTGTGGGCATCAGATGAAAGCTGGCATTTGGGGCTCTGAGCACCTGCATTGGCCTCGTTTCTGATCACTTTAGTTTTGGAGAAATCCAGCATAATTTGCAAATTTCCAGCTTGGAGGGCCAGGTTCGGCCAGGGCGAATGGCTGCAAAGACTGGCAATTTTCCTGGGAAAAAAGCAGTCATTTCCCCAGGCTCTGGGCATCAGATGAAAGCTGGCTTTTGGGGCTCTGGGGACTGGCCTTGGCCTCGTTTCTGGCAGCTTTAATTTTGGAGAAATCCAGCAAAATTTGCAATTGTCGATCTGGGGTGGCCTGGGTCGGCCAGTGCGAGTGACCGCAAAGAGAGGCCATTTTCCAGGGAAAATGAAGTCATTTCCCCAGGGTCTGGGCATCAGATGAAAGCTGGCATTTTGGGCTCTGAGGACTTGCATTTGCCTCGTTTCTGGCAGCTTGAGGTTTTGAGAATTCCCGCAAAATTTGCAAATGCTTGGCTTGGGTGTCCCGGGTGGGCCAGAGCGAGTGGCCGCAAACAGAGGCCATTTTCCGGAGAAAAAAGGAGTCATTTCCCCAGTGACTGGGCATCAGATGAAAGCTGGCATTTGGGGCTCTGAGGACTTGCCTTGTCCTCGTTTCTGGCAGCTTTCATTTTGGAGAAATCGAGCATTGTTTGAAAATTTCAAGCTTGGGTGTCCAGGGCTGGCCAGGGCGAATGGCCGCAAACACAGGCTAATTTCCAGAGAAGAAAGAAGTCATTTCCCCAGTGACTGGGCATCAGATGAAAGCTGGCTTTTGGGGCTCTGAGGACTGGCCTTGGCCTCGTTTCTGGTAGCTTTAATTTTGGAGAAATCCAGCAAAATTTTGAATTGTCAAACTTGGGTGTCCAGGGTTGGCCAGGGCGAGTGGCCGCAAACAGAGGCCAATTTCCAGAGAAGAAAGAAGTCATTTCCCCAGGGTCTGGGCATCAGATGAAAGCTGGCGTTCGGCGCTCTGAGGACATGCATTTGCCTGGTTTCTGACCACTTTAATTTTGGAGAAAGCCAGCATAATTTGCAGATTTCCAGCTTGGGTGGCCAGGGTAGGCCCGGGCATCTGGCCACAAACAGAGACTATTTTCCGGGGAAAATAGAAGTCATTTCCCCACGGTCTGGGCATCAGATGAAAGCTGGCTTTTGGGGCTCTGAGCACTTTCATTTGCCTCCTTTCTGGCAGCTTGAGGTTTTTAGAATTCCCGGAAAATGTGCAAATGTTTAGCTTGAGTGGCCAGGGTCGGCCAGGGCGAGTGGCCACAAAGAGAGGCCAATTTCCAGAGAAGAAAGAAGTCATTTCCCCAGTGTCTGGGCATCAGAAGAAAGCAGGCATTTGGCATTCTGAGGACTTGCATTGGCCTGGTTTCTGCCCACTTTAGTTTTGGAGAAAGCCAGCAAAATTTGCAAGTGCCTGGCCTGGGTGGTCTGAGTCGTCCAGGGCGAATGGCCCCAAACAGAGGCCAATTTCAAGAGAAGAAAGAAGTCATTTTCCCAGTGACTGGGCATCAGATGAAAGCTGGCTTTTGGGGCTCTGAGCACCTGCATTGGCCTCGTTTCTGGCAGCTTGAGTTTTGGTGAAATCCAGCAAAATTTACAAATTTCCGGCGTTGGTGGCCAGGGTGGGCCAGGTCAAGTGGCTTCAAACAGAGGCCATTTTCCGGGGAAACAGGTGTCATTTCCCCAGCGTCTAGGCATCAGATGAAAGCTGGCGTTTGGCGCTCAGAGGACTTGCATTGGCCTGGTTTCTGACCACTTTAGTTTTGGAGAAAGCCAGCAAAATTTGCAAGTGCCTAGCATGAGTGGCCCGAGTCGCCCAGGGCGTGTGGCCCCAAACAGAGGCCATTTTCCAGGGGAAACAGGTGTCATTTCCCCATGGTCTGGGCATCAGATGAATGCTGGCTTTTGGGGCTCTGAGCACGTGCATTGGCCTCGTTTCTGATCACTTTAGCTTTGGAGAAATCCGGCATAAGTTGAAAATTTCCAGCTTGGAGGGCCAGGGTCGGCCAGGGCGAATGGCTGCAAAGAGAAGCCATTTTCCTGGGAAAAAAGAAGTCATTTCCCCACGGTCTGGGCATCAGATGAAAGCTGGCGTCTGGGACTATGAGGGCATGCAGGGACTTAGATTCTGACCACTTTAGTTATCGAGAAATCCAGCAAAATTTGCAAATTTCTAGCTTGTGTAGCCAGGGTCGGTCAGGTCGAGTGACCGCAAACAGAGGGCATTATCCAGGGAAAAAAGAAGTCATTTCCCCAGGGTCTGGGCATCAGATGAGAGCTGGCGTTCGGGGCTCCGAGGACTTGCATTGGCCTGGTTTCTGACCACTTTAGTTTTGGAGAAAGCCAGCAAAATTTGCAAGTGCCTAGAATGAGTGGCCATAGTCGCCCAGGGCGTGTGGCCCCAAACAGAGGCCATTTTCCAGGCGAAACAGGTGTCATTTCCCCAGGGTCTGGGCATGAGATGAATGCTGGCTTTTGGGGCTCTGAGCACGTGCATTGGCCTCGTTTCTGATCACTTTAGATTTGGAGAAATCCAGCATAAGTTGAAAATTTCCAGCTTGGAGGGAAAGGGTCGGCCATGGCGAATGGCTGCAAAGAGAGGCCATTTTCCAGGGAAAAAAGAAGTCATTTCCCCAGGGTCTAGGCATCAGATGAAAGCTGGCGTTTGGCGCTCAGAGAACTTGCATTGGCCGGGTTTCTGACCGCTTTAGTTTTGGAGAAAGCCAGCAAAATTTGCAAGTGCCTAGCATGAGTGGCCCGAGTCGCCCAGGGCGTGTGGCCCCAAACAGAGGCCATTTTCCAGGGGAAACAGGTGTCATTTCCCCAGCGTCTGGGCATCAGATGAATGCTGACTTTCGGGGCTCTGAGCACGTGCATATGCCTGTTTTCTGACCACTTTAGTTTTGGAGAAAGTCAGCAAAATTTTCAGTTGTCGAGCTTGGGTGGCCAGGGTGGGCCAGGGCAAGTGGCCTCAAACAGAGGTAATTTTCCTGGGAAAATAGAAGTCATTTCCCCCGGGTCTGGGTATCAGATGAAAGCTGGCATTTGGGGCTCTGAGCACTTTCATTTGCCTCTTTACTGGCAGCTTGAGTTCTGGAGAAATCCAGCAAAATTTGCAAATTTCCAACTTGGTTGGCCAGGGTCGATCAGGACGAATGGCCGCAATGAGAGACCATTTTCCAGGGAAAAAAGAAGTCATTTCCCCACGGTCTGGGTATCAGATGAAAGCTGGCTTTTGGGGCTCTGAGCACCTGCACTGGCCTGGTTTCTGACCACTTTAGTTTTGGTGAAATCCAGCAACATTTTCAATTGTCTAGCTTGGGTGGCCAGGGTCGGCCAGTGCGAGTGGCCCCAAAGAGAGGCCATTTTCCAGAGAAAAAAGAAGTCATTTCCCCAGGGTCTGGGCATCAGATGAATGCTGGCTTTTGGGGCTCCGAGGACTTGCATTGGCCTGGTTTCTGACCGCTTTAGTTTTGGAGAAAGCCAGCAAAATTTGCAAGTGCCTAGAATGAGTGGCCATAGTCGCCCAGGGCGTGTGGCCCCAAACAGAGGCCATTTTCCAGGCGAAACAGGTGTCATTTCCCCAGGGTCTGGGCATCAGATGAATGCTGGCTTTTGGGGCTCTGAGCACGTGCATTGGCCTCGTTTCTGATCACTTTAGATTTGGAGAAATCCAGCATAAGTTGAAAATTTCCAGCTTGGAGGGCCAGGGTCGGCCAGGGCGAATGGCTGCAAAGAGAGGCCATTTTCCAGGGAAAAAAGAAGTCATTTCCCCAGTGTCTGGGCATCAGATGAAAGCTGGCGTCTGGGACTCTGAGGACTTGTAAGGGACCTAGATTCTGACCACTTGAGTTATGGAGAAATCCAGCAAAATTTGCAAATTTCTAGCTTGTGTAGCCAGGGTCGGTCAGGTTGAGTGACCGCAAACAGAGGCCATTTTCCATAGAAAAAAGAAGTCATTTCCTCAGGGACTGGGCATCAGATGAAAGCTGGCATTTGGGGCTCTGAAGACTCGCCCTGGCCTCGTTTCTGGCAGCTTTCATTTTGGAGAAATCCAGCAGAATTTTCAATTGTCTAGCGTGGGTGGCCAGGGTCGGTCAGGTCGAGTGACCGCAAAGAGAGGCCATTTTCCAGGGAAAATGAAGTAATTTCCCCAGCGTCTGGGCATCAGATGAAAGCTTGCGTTTGGGGTTCTGTGCGCTTTCCTTGGCCTCATTTCTGGCGGCTTGAGTATTGGAGAAATCCAGCAAAATTTTCAATTGTCTAGCTTGGGTGGCCAGTGTCAGCCAGGGCGAATGGCTGCAAAGAGAGGCCATTTTCCAGGGGAAACAGAAGTCATTTCCCCAGGATCTGGGCATCAGATGAAAGCTGGCGTCTGGGACTATGAGGACTTGCAGGGACTTAGATTCTGACCACTTTAGTTTTGGAGAAATCCAGCAAAATTTGCAAATGTTTGGCTTGGGTGGCCAGGGTCGGCCAGGGCGAGTGACCGCGAACAGAGGCCATTTTCCAGAGAAAAAAGAAATCATTTCCCCAGGGTCTAGGCATCAGATGAAAGCTGGCGTTTGGCGCTCAGAGGACTTGCATTGGCCTGGTTTCTGACCACTTTAGTTTTGGAGAAAGCCAGCAAAATTTGCAAGTGCCTAGCATGAGTGGCCCGAGTCGCCCAGGGCGTGTGGCCCCAAACAGAGGCCATTTTCCAGGGGAAACAGGTGTCATTTCCCCAGGGTCTGGGCATCAGATGAATGCTGGCTTTTGGGGCTCTGAGCACGTGCATTGGCCTCGTTTCTGATCACTTTAGCTTTGGAGAAATCCGGCATAAGTTGAAAATTTCCAGCTTGGAGGGCCAGGGTCGGCCAGGGCGAATGGCTGCAAAGAGAAGCCATTTTCCTGGGAAAAAAGAAGTCATTTCCCCACGGTCTGGGCATCAGATGAAAGCTGGCATCTGGGACTATGAGGACATGCAGGGACTTAGATTCTGACCACTTTAGTTATCGAGAAATCCAGCAAAATTTGCAAATTTCTAGCTTGTGTAGCCAGGGTCGGTCAGGTTGAGTGACCGCAAACAAAGGGCATTATCCAGGGAAAAAAGAAGTCATTTCCCCAGGGTCTGGGCATCAGATGAGAGCTGGCGTTCGGGGCTCTGAGGACTTGCATTGGCCTGGTTTCTGACCACTTTAGTTTTGGAGAAAGCCAGCAAAATTTACAAGTGCCTAGCTTGAGTGGCGCCAGTCGTCCAGGGCGTGAGGCCCCAAACAGAGGGCATTTTCCAGGGGAAACAGGTGTCATTTCCCCAGGGACTGGGCATCAGATGAAAGCTGGCTTTTGGGGCACTGAGGACTTGCATTGGCCTGGTTTCTGACCACTTTAGTTTTGGAGAAATCCAGCAAAATTTGCAAATTTCTAGCTTGGTTGGCCAGGGTCGGTCAGGTTGAGTGACCGCAAACAAAGGGCATTATCCAGGGGAAAAAGCAGTCATTTCCCAAGGGTCTGGGCATCACATGAAAGCTGGCTTTTGGGGCTCTGAGCACCTGCATTTGCCTGGTTTCTGACCACGTCAGTTTTGGAGAAATCCAGCAACATTTGCAATTGTCTAGCTTGGGTGGCCAGGGTCGGGCCAGTGCGAGTGGCCACAAACAGAGGCCATTTTCCATAGAAAAAAGAAGTCATTTCCTCAGGGACTGGGCATCAGATGAAAGCTGGCGTCTGGGGCTCTGAAGACTTGCCTTGGGCTCGTTTCTGGCAGCTTTCATTTTGGAGAAATCCAGCAGAATTTTCAATTGTCTAGCGTGGGTGGCCAGGGTCGGTCAGGTCGAGTGACCGCAAAGAGAGGCCATTTTCCTGGGAAAATGAAGTAATTTCCCCAGCGTCTGGGCATCAGATGAAAGCTTGCGTTTGGGGCTCTGAGCGCTTTCCTTGGCCTCATTTCTGGCAGCTTGAGTATTGGAGAAATCCAGCAAAATTTTCAATTGTCTAGCTTGGGTGGCCAGTGTCAGCCAGGGCGAATGGCTGCAAAGAGAGGCCATTTTCCAGGGGAAACAGAAGTCATTTCCCCAGGATCTGGGCATCAGATGAAAGCTGGCGTCTGGGACTATGAGGACTTGCAGGGACTTAGATTCTGACCACTTTAGTTTTGGAGAAATCCAGCAAAATTTGCAAATGTTTAGCTTGGGTGGCCAGGGTCGGCCAGGGCGAGTGACCGCGAACAGAGGCCATTTTCCAGAGAAAAAAGAAGTCATTTCCCCAGGGTCTAGGCATCAGATGAAAGCTGGCGTTTGGCGCTCAGAGGACTTGCATTGGCCTGGTTTCTGACCACTTTAGTTTTGGAGAAAGCCAGCAAAATTTGCAAGTGCCTAGCATGAGTGGCCCGAGTCGCCCAGGGCGTGTGGCCCCAAACAGAGGCCATTTTCCAGGGGAAACAGGTGTCATTTCCCCAGGGTCTGGGCATCAGATGAATGCTGGCTTTTGGGGCTCTGAGCACGTGCATTGGCCTCGTTTCTGATCACTTTAGCTTTGGAGAAATCCGGCATAAGTTGAAAATTTCCAGCTTGGAGGGCCAGGGTCGGCCAGGGCGAATGGCTGCAAAGAGAAGCCATTTTCCTGGGAAAAAAGAAGTCATTTCCCCACGGTCTGGGCATCAGATGAAAGCTGGCGTCTGGGACTATGAGGACATGCAGGGACTTAGATTCTGACCACTTTAGTTATCGAGAAATCCAGCAAAATTTGCAAATTTCTAGCTTGTGTAGCCAGGGTCGGTCAGGTTGAGTGACCGCAAACAAAGGGCATTATCCAGGGAAAAAAGAAGTCATTTCCCCAGGGTCTGGGCATCAGATGAGAGCTGGCGTTCGGGGCTCTGAGGACTTGCATTGGCCTGGTTTCTGACCACTTTAGTTTTGGAGAAAGCCAGCAAAATTTACAAGTGCCTAGCTTGAGTGGCGCCAGTCGTCCAGGGCGTGAGGCCCCAAACAGAGGGCATTTTCCAGGGGAAACAGGTGTCATTTCCCCAGGGACTGGGCATCAGATGAAAGCTGGCTTTTGGGGCACTGAGGACTTGCATTGGCCTGGTTTCTGACCACTTTAGTTTTGGAGAAAGCCAGCAGAATTTGCAAGGGCCTAGCTTGAGTGGCCTGAGTGGTCCAGGGCATGTAGCCCCAAACAGAGGCCATTTTCCAGGGGACACAGCAGTCATTTCCCCAGGGTGTGGGCATCAGATGAAAGCTGGCATTTGGGGCTCTGAGCACCTGCATTGGCCTCGTTTCTGATCACTTTAGTTTTGGAGAAATCCAGCATAATTTGCAAATTTCCAGCTTGGAGGGCCAGGTTCGGCCAGGGCGAATGGCTGCAAAGACTGGCAATTTTCCTGGGAAAAAAGCAGTCATTTCCCCAGGCTCTGGGCATCAGATGAAAGCTGGCTTTTGGGGCTCTGGGGACTGGCCTTGGCCTCGTTTCTGGCAGCTTTAATTTTGGAGAAATCCAGCAAAATTTGCAATTGTCGATCTGGGGTGGCCTGGGTCGGCCAGTGCGAGTGACCGCAAAGAGAGGCCATTTTCCAGGGAAAATGAAGTCATTTCCCCAGGGTCTGGGCATCAGATGAAAGCTGGCATTTGGGGCTCTGAGGACTTGCATTTGCCTCGTTTCTGGCAGCTTGAGGTTTTGAGAATTCCCGCAAAATTTGCAAATGCTTGGCTTGGGTGTCCCGGGTGGGCCAGAGCGAGTGGCCGCAAACAGAGGCCATTTTCCGGAGAAAAAAGGAGTCATTTCCCCAGTGACTGGGCATCAGATGAAAGCTGGCATTTGGGGCTCTGAGGACTTGCCTTGTCCTCGTTTCTGGCAGCTTTCATTTTGGAGAAATCGAGCATTGTTTGAAAATTTCAAGCTTGGGTGTCCAGGGCTGGCCAGGGCGAATGGCCGCAAACACAGGCTAATTTCCAGAGAAGAAAGAAGTCATTTCCCCAGTGACTGGGCATCAGATGAAAGCTGGCTTTTGGGGCTCTGAGGACTGGCCTTGGCCTCGTTTCTGGTAGCTTTAATTTTGGAGAAATCCAGCAAAATTTTGAATTGTCAAACTTGGGTGTCCAGGGTTGGCCAGGGCGAGTGGCCGCAAACAGAGGCCAATTTCCAGAGAAGAAAGAAGTCATTTCCCCAGGGTCTGGGCATCAGATGAAAGCTGGCGTTCGGCGCTCTGAGGACATGCATTTGCCTGGTTTCTGACCACTTTAATTTTGGAGAAAGCCAGCATAATTTGCAGATTTCCAGCTTGGGTGGCCAGGGTAGGCCCGGGCATCTGGCCACAAACAGAGACTATTTTCCGGGGAAAATAGAAGTCATTTCCCCACGGTCTGGGCATCAGATGAAAGCTGGCTTTTGGGGCTCTGAGCACTTTCATTTGCCTCCTTTCTGGCAGCTTGAGGTTTTTAGAATTCCCGGAAAATGTGCAAATGTTTAGCTTGAGTGGCCAGGGTCGGCCAGGGCGAGTGGCCACAAAGAGAGGCCAATTTCCAGAGAAGAAAGAAGTCATTTCCCCAGTGTCTGGGCATCAGAAGAAAGCAGGCATTTGGCATTCTGAGGACTTGCATTGGCCTGGTTTCTGCCCACTTTACTTTTGGAGAAAGCCAGCAAAATTTGCAAGTGCCTGGCCTGGGTGGTCTGAGTCGTCCAGGGCGAATGGCCCCAAACAGAGGCCAATTTCCAGAGAAGAAAGAAGTCATTTTCCCAGTGACTGGGCATCAGATGAAAGCTGGCTTTTGGGGCTCTGAGCACCTGCATTGGCCTCGTTTCTGGCAGCTTGAGTTTTGGTGAAATCCAGCAAAATTTACAAATTTCCGGCGTTGGTGGCCAGGGTGGGCCAGGTCAAGTGGCTTCAAACAGAGGCCATTTTCCGGGGAAAATAGAAGTCATTTCCCCAGGGTCTGGGCATCAGATGAAAGCTTGCTTTTGGGGCTCTGAGCACCTGCATTGGCCTGGTTTCTGACCACTTTAATTTTGGTGAAATCCAGCAACATTTTCAATTGTCTAGCTTGGGTGGCCAGGGTCGGCCAGTGCGAGTGGCCCCAAACAGAGGCCATTTTCCAGGGGACACAGGTGTCATTTCCCCAGGATCTGGGCATCAGATGAAAGATGGCACTTGGGGCTCTGAGCACCTGCATTGGCCTGGTTTCTGACCACTTTAGTTTTGGTGAAATCCAGCAACATTTTCAATTGTCTAGCTTGGGTGGCCAGGGTCGGCCAGTGCGAGTGGCCCCAAACAGAGGCCATTTTCCAGAGGACACAGGTGTCATTTCCCCAGGATCTGGGCATCAGATGAAAGATGGCACTTGGGGCTCTGAGCACCTGCATTGGCCTGGTCTCTGACCACTTCAGTTTTGGAGACAGCCCGCAGAATTTGCAAGTGTCTAGCTTGGGTGGCCAGGGTGGGCCAGGGCAAGTGGCCTCAAACAGAGGCAATTTTGCGGGGAAAAAAGAAGTCATTGCCCCAGTGTCTGGGCATCAGATGAAAGCTGGCGTTTGGGGTTCTGAGCACGTGCATTGGCCTGGTTTCTGACCACTTTAGTTTTGGAGAAAGCCAGAAAAATTTGCAAGTGCCAAGCGTGGGTGGCTTGAGTCCTCCAGGGCGTGTGACCCCAAACAGAGGCATTTTTCAGGGGACACAGCAGTCATTTCCCCAGGGTGTGGGCATCAGATGAAAGCTGGCATTTGGGGCTCTGAGGACTTGCCTTGGCCTCGTTTCTGGCAGCTTTTATTTTGGAGAAATCCAGCAAAATTTTCAATTGTCTAGCTGGGGTGGCCTGGGTCGGCCAGGGCGAGTGACCGCAAAGAGAGGCCATTTTCCAGGGAAAAATAAGTCATTTCCCCTGGGTCTAGGCATCAGATGAAAGCTGGCGTTTGGCGCTCAGAGGACTTGCATTGGCCTGGTTTCTGACCACTTTAGTTTTGGAGAAAGCCAGCAAAATTTGCAAGTGCCTAGCATGAGTGGCCCGAGTCGCCCAGGGCGTGTGGCCCCAAACAGAGGCCATTTTCCAGGGGAAACAGGCGTCATTTCCCCAGGGTCTGGGCATCAGATGAATGCTGGCTTTTGGGGCTCTGAGCACGTGCATTGGCCTCGTTTCTGATCACTTTAGCTTTGGAGAAATCCGGCATAAGTTGAAAATTTCCAGCTTGGAGGGCCAGGGTCGGCCAGGGCGAATGGCTGCAAAGAGAGGCCATTTTCCTGGGAAAAAAGAAGTCATTTCCCCACGGTCTGGGCATCAGATGAAAGCTGGCGTCTGGGACTATGAGGACATGCAGGGACTTAGATTCTGACCACTTTAGTTATCGAGAAATCCAGCATAATTTGCAAATGTTTAGCTTGTGTAGCCAGGGTCGGTCAGGTCGAGTGACCGCAAACAGAGGGCATTATCCAGGGAAAAAAGAAGTCATTTTCCCAGGGTCTGGGCATCAGATGAGAGCTGGCGTTCGGGGCTCTGAGGACTTGCATTGGCCTGGTTTCTGACCACTTTAGTTTTGGAGAAAGCCAGCAAAATTTACAAGGGCCTAGCTTGAGTGGCCTGAGTGGTCCAGGGCATGTAGCCCCAAACAGAGGCCATTTTCCAGGGGAAACAGGTGTCATTTCCCCAGGGTGTGGGCATCAGATGAATGCTGACTTTCGGGCCTCTGAGCACGTGCATTGGCCTGGTTTCTGACCACTTCAATTTTGGAGACAGCCCGCAAAATTTGCAAGTGTCTAGCTTGGGTGGCCAGGGTGGGCCAGGGCAAGTGGCCTCAAACAGAGGCAATTTTGCGGGGAAAAAAGAAGTCATTTCCCCAGTGTCTGGGCATCAGATGAAAGCTGGCGTTTGGGGTTCTGAGCACGTGCATTGGCCTGGTTTCTGACCACTTTAGTTTTGGAGAAAGCCAGCAGAATTTGCAAGGGCCAAGCGCGGGTGGCCTGAGTCCTCCAGGGCGTGTGACCCCAAACAGAGGCATTTTTCAGGGGACACAGCAGTCATTTCCCCAGGGTGTGGGCATCAGATGAAAGCTGGCATTTGGGGCTCTGACCACCTGCATTGGCCTCGTTTCTGATCACTTTAGTTTTGGAGAAATCCAGCATAATTTGCAAATTTCCCGCTTGGAGGGCCAGGTTCGGCCAGGGCGAATGGCTGCAAAGACTGGCAATTTTCCTGGGAAAAAAGCAGTCATTTCCCCAGGCTCTGGGCATCAGATGAAAGCTGGCTTTCGGGGCTCTGGGGACTGGCCTTGGCCTCGTTTCTGGCAGCTTTAATTTTGGAGAAATCCAACAAAATTTGCAATTGTCTATCTGGGGTGGCCTGGGTCGGCCAGTGCGAGTGACCGCAAAGAGAGGCCATTTTCCAGGGAAAATAGAAGTCATTTCCCCAGGGTCTGGGCATCAGATGAAAGCTGGCATTTGGGGCTCTGAGCACTTGCATTTGCCTCGTTTCTGGCAGCTTGAGGTTTCGAGAATTCCCGCAAAATTTGCAAATGCTTGGCTTGGGTGTCCAGGGTGGGCCAGGGCGAGTGGCCGCAAACAGAGGCCATTTTCGGGAGAAAAAAGGAGTGATTTCCCCAGTGACTGGGCATCAGATGAAAGCTGGCATTTGGGGCTCTGAGGACTTGCCTTGTCCTCGTTTCTGGCAGCTTTCATTTTGGAGAAATCGAGCATTGTTTGAAAATTTCAAGCTTGGGTGTCCAGGGCTGGCCAGGGCGAATGGCCGCAAACAGAGGCCAATTTCCAGAGAAGAAAGAAGTCATTCCCCCAGTGACTGGGCATCAGATGAAAGCTGGCATTTGGGGCTCTGAGGACTTGCCTTGTCCTCGTTTCTGGAAGCTTTCATTTTGGAGAAATCGAGCATTGTTTGCAAATTTCAAGCTTGGGTGTCCCGGGTTGGCCAGGGCGAGTGGCCGCAAACAGAGGCCAATTTCCAGAGAAGAAAGAAGTCATTTCCCCAGGGTCTGGGCATCAGATGAAAGCTGGCGTTCGGCGCTCTGAGGACATGCATTTGCCTGGTTTCTGACCACTTTAATTTTGGAGAAAGCCAGCAAAATTTCAAGTGCCCAGCTTGGGTGGCCCGGGTCGGCCTGTGCGTGTGGCCGCAAACAGAGACCATTTTCCAGGGAAAAAAGAAGTCATTTCCCCAGGGTCTGGACATCAGATGAAAGCTGGCATTTGGGGCTCTGAGGACTTGCCTTGTCCTCGTTTCTGGAAGCTTTCATTTTGGAGAAATCGAGCATTGTTTGCAAATTTCACGCTTGGGTGTCCAGGGTTGGCCAGGGCGAGTGGCCGCAAACAGAGGCCAATTTCCAGAGAAGAAAGAAGTCATTTCCCCAGGGTCTGGGCATCAGATGAAAGCTGGCATTCGGCGCTCTGAGGACATGCATTGGCCTGGTTTCTGACCACTTTAATTTTGGAGAAAGCCAGCAAAATTTGCAAGTGCCTAGCATGAGTGTCCCGACTCGTCCAGGGCTTGTGGCCCCTAACAGAGGCCATTTTCCTGGGGAAACAGGTGTCATTTCCCCAGTGTCTGGGCATCAGATGAAAGCTGACGTTTGGGGCACTGAGGACTTGCATTGCCCTGGTTTCTGACCCCTTTAGTTTTGGAGAAATCCTGCAAAATTTGCAGATTTCCAGCTTGGGTGGCCAGGGTAGGCCCGGGCATCTGGCCACAAACAGAGGCTATTTTCCGGGGAAAATAGAAGTCATTTCCCCAGAGTCTGGGCATCAGATGAAAGCTGGCTTTTGGGGCTCTGAGCACTTTCATTTGCCTCCTTTCTGGCAGCTTGAGGTTTTTAGAATTCCCGGAAAATGTGCAAATGTTTAGCTTGAGTGGCCAGGGTTGGCCAGGGCGAGTGGCCACAAAGAGAGGCCAATTTCCAGAGAAGAAAGAAGTCATTTCCCCAGTGTCTGGGCATCAGAAGAAAGCAGGCATTTGGCATTCTGAGGACTTGCATTGGCCTGTTTTCTGCCCACTTTAGTTTTGGAGAAAGCCAGCAAAATTTGCAAGTGCCTGGCCTGGGTGGCCTGAGTCGTCCAGGGCGAATGGCCCCAAACAGAGGCCAATTTCCAGAGAAGAAAGAAGTCATTTCCCCAGTGACTGGGCATCAGATGAAAGCTGGCTTTTGGGGCTCTGAGCACCTGCATTGGCCTCGTTTCTGGCAGCTTGAGTTTTGGTGAAATCCAGCAAAATTTACAAAGTTCCGGCGTTGGTGGCCAGGGTGGGCCAGGTCAAGTGGCTTCAAACAGAGGCCATTTTCCGGGGAAAATAGAAGTCATTTCCCCAGGGTCTGGGCATCAGATGAAAGCTTGCTTTTGGGGCTCTGAGCACCTGCATTGGCCTGGTTTCTGACCACTTTAGTTTTGGTGAAATCCAGCAACATTTTCAATTATCTAGCTTGGGTGGCCAGGGTCGGCCAGTGCGAGTGGCCCCAAACAGAGGCCATTTTCCAGGGGACACAGGTGTCATTTCCCCAGGATCTGGGCATCAGATGAAAGATGGCACTTGGGGCTCTGAGCACTTGCATTGGCCTGGTTTCTGACCCCTTTAGTGTTGGAGAAATCCTGCAAAATTTGCAGATTTCCAGCTTGGGTGGCCAGGGTAGGCCAGGGCAAGTGGCCACAAACAGAGGCTATTTTCCGGGGAAAATAGAAGTCATTTCCCCACGGTCTGGGCATCAGATGAAAGCTGGCTTTTGGGGCTCTGAGCACTTTCATTTGCCTCGTTTCTGGCAGCTTGAGGTTTTTAGTATTCCCGGAAAATGTGCAAATGTTTAGCTTGAGTGGCCAGGGTCGTCCAGGGCGAGTGGCTGCAAACAGTGGCCAATTTCCAGAGAAGAAAGAAGTCATTTCCCCAGTGTCTGGGCACCAGAAGAAAGCTGACGTTTGGCGTTCTGAGGACTTGCATTGGCCTGGTTTCTGAACACTTTAGTTTTGGTGAAATCCAGCAACATTTGCAAGTGTCTACCTTGGGGGGCCTGCTGAAATTCCGAATGGATCACGATACCTCCCAGACTGAAAGTACCACCACAGGCAACAGTGGCTGGTCGGACAGTGCCAAGTGCCTCCTGAAAACTGACATCAGGAACCTGGCCTGGTGACTTTTGTTTCTCAGGGGAAAGGCCATCATTCTTGTCCGGGGCCCGGTGGCCCCGAGTGGCCGGATGCCCGCTGAAATTCCTCACAGTTGAGGATACCTACCAGAGGCAAGGTGCCCCCACAGGCAACTGTGGCTGGTTTGACAGTGCCAAGTGCCTCCTGCAAACTGACATCAGCAACCTGGCCTGGTGACTTTTGTTTCTCTGGAGAAAGGCCATGGTTCATATCCTGGACCAGTAGGACCGGAGAGGCCGGCTGCCTGCTGAAATTCCGAACGGATCAGGATGCCGCCCAGATGCAAGGTGCCCCCACAGGCAACTGTGGCTGGTTTGACAGTGCCAAGTGCCTCCTGCAACCTGACATCAGGAACCTGGCCTGGTGACTTTTGTTTCTCTGGGGAAAGGCCATCATTCTTGTCCGGGGCCCGCTGGCCCGGAGTGGCCGGCTGCCTGCTGAAATTCCGCACGGATCAGGATACCTCCCAGACCGAAAGTACCACCACAGGCAACTGTGGCTGGTTTGACAGTGCAAAGTGCCTCCTGCAAACTGACATCAGGAACCTGGCCAGGTGACTTTTGTTTCTCTGGGGAAAGGCCATCATTCTTGTCCGAGGCACGGTGGCCCGGAGTGGCCGGCCGCGTGCTGAAATTCCGAACGGATCAGGATACCTCCCAGTCCGAAAGTACCACCACAGGCAACTGTGGCTGGTCTGACAGTGCCAAGTGCCTCCTGCAAACTGACATCAGGAACCTGGCCAGGTGACTTTTGTTTCTCTAGGGAAAGGCCATTGTTCGTGTCCCATGCCTGGGGCCCCGGAGTGGCCGGCTGCCTGCTGAAATTCGGAACGGTTGAGGATACCTCCCAGACCGAAAGTACCACCACAGGCAACTGTGGCTGGTCTGACAGTGCCAAGTGACTCCTGCAAACTGACATCAGGAACCTGGCCTGGTGACTTTTGTTTCTCTGGGGAAAGGCCATGGTTCATATCCTGGACCAGTAGGACCGGAGTGGCAGGCTGGCTGCTGAAATTCCGCACGGATCAGGATAGCTCCCAGATGCAAGGTGCCCCCACAGGCACCTGTGGCTGGTTAGACAGTGCCAAGTGCCTCCTGCAAACTGACATCAGGAACCTGGCCTGGTGAGTTTTGTTTCTCTGGGGAAAGGCCATTGTACCTCTCCAGGGCCCGGTGGCCCCGAGTGGCCGGATGCCTGCTGAAATTCCGCACGGATCAGGATACCTCCCAGATGAAAGGAGCCCCCAGAAGCAACTGTGGCTGGTTTGACAGTGCCAAGTGCCTCCTGCAAACTGACATCAGGAACCTGGCCTGGTGACTTTTGTTTCTCTGGGGAAAGGCCATGGTTCATATCCTGGACCTGTAGGCCCAGAGTGGCCAGCTGCCTGCTGAAATTCCGAACGGATCAGGATGCCGCCCAGATGCAAGGTGCCCCTACAGGCACCTGTGGCTGGTTTGACAGTGCCAAGTGCCTCCTGCAACCTGACATCAGGAACCTGGCCTGGTGACTTTTGTTTCTCTGGGGAGAAGCCATCGTTCCTCTCCAGGGCCTGGTGGCCGGCAGTGGCCGGCTGCCTGCTGAAATTCCGCACGGATCAGGATACCTCCCAGACCGAAATTTTGGGGCCACTACGGGCAACCAGGCCCTGGACACGTACAATGGCCTTTCCCCAGAGAAACAAAAGGCACCAGGCCAGGTTCCTGATGTCAGTTTGCAGGAGGCACTTGGCACTGTCAAACCAGCCACAGTTGCCTGTGGGGGCACCTTGCATCTGGGAGGAATCCTCATCCGTGCGGAATTTCAGCAGGCGGCCGGCCAGTCGGGGCCATCCGGCCCTGGATAAGAAGGATGGCCTTTCCCCAGAGAAACAAAAGTCACCAGGCCAGGTTCCTGATGTCAGTTTGCAGGAGACACTTGGCACTGTCAAACCAGCCGCAGGTGCCTGTGGGGGCACCTTGCATCTGGGCGGCATCCTGATCCGTTCGGAATTTCAGCAGGCAGCCGGCCACTCCAGGCCAACAGGCATGGGACACGAACCATGGCCTTTCCCAGAGAAACAAAAGTCACCAGGCCAGGTTCCTGATGTCAGTTTGCAGGAGGCACTTGGCACTGTCAAACCAGCCGCAGGTGCCTGTGGGGGCACCTTGCAGCTGGGACGTATTCAGATCCGTGAGAAATTTCAGCAGGCAGCCGGCCACTCCGGGCCACCAGGCGCTGGACACGAACCATGGCCTATCCCCAGAGAAAAATATGTCACTAGGCCAGGTTCCTGATGTCAGTTTGCAGGAGGCACTTGGCACTGTCAAACCAGCCGCAGGTGCCTGCGGGGGCACCTTGCAACTGGGCGGCATTCTGATCCGTTCGGAATTTCAGCAGGCAGCCCGCCACTCCGGTCCTACTGGTCCAGGATATGAACCATGGCCTTTCCCCAGAGAAACAAAGGTCACCAGGACAGGTTCCTGATGTCAGTTTGCAGGAGGCACTTGGCACTGTCAAACCAGCCACAATTGCCTGTGGGGGCACCTTGCCTCTGGGAGGTATCCTCAACCGTGAGGAATTTCAGCAGGCAGCCGGCCACTCAAGGCCACAGGGCACTGGACACGAACGATGGCGTTTCCCCAGAGAAACAAAAGTCACCAGGCCAGGTTCCTGATGTCAGTTTGCAGGAGGCACTTGGCACTGTCAAACCAGCCACAGTTGCCTGTGGGGGCACCTTGCCTCTGGGAGGTATCCTCAACCGTGAGGAATTTCAGCAGGCAGCCGGCCACTCCGGGCCACCGGGCCCCGGACAAGAATGATGGCCTTTCCCTAGAGAAAAATATGTCACTAGGCCAGGTTCCTGATGTCAGTTTGCAGGATGCACTTGGCACTGTCAGACCAGCCACAGTTGCCTGTGATGGTACGTTCGGTCTGGGAGGAATCCGGATCCGTTCGGAATTTCATCAGGCGGCTGGCCACAACGGGCAACCAGGCCCTGGACAGGTACAATGTCCTTTCCCCAGAGAAACCAAAGTTACCAGGTCAGGTTCCTGATGTCAGTTTGCAGGAGGCACTTGGCACTGTCAAACCAGCCACAGTTGCCTGTGGGGGCACCTTGCCTCTGGGAGGTATCCTCAACCGTGCGGAATTTCAGCAGGCAGCCGGGCACTCCGGGCCACCGGGCACTGGACAAGATCCATGGCCTTTCCCCAGAGAAACAAAAGTCACCAGGCCAGGTTCCTCATGTCAGTTTGCAGGAGGCACGTGGCACTGTCAAGCCAGCCACAGTTGCCTGTGGGGGCACCTTGCCTCTGGGAGGTATCCTCAACCGTGAGGAATTTCAGCAGGCAGCCGGCCACTCCGGGCCACCGGGCCCCGGACAAGAATGATGGCCTTTCCCTAGAGAAAAATATGTCACTAGGCCAGGTTCCTGATGTCAGTTTGCAGGAGGCACTTGGCACTGTCAAACCAGCCGCAGGTGCCTGTGGGGGCACCTTGCATCTGGGCGGCATCCTGATCCGTTCGGAATATCAGCAGGCAGCCGGCCACCCTGGTCCTACTGGTCCAGGATATGAACCATGGCCTTTCCCCTGAGAAACAAAAGTCACCAGGCCAGGTTCCTGATGTCAGTTTGCAGGAGGCACTTGGCACTGTCAAACCAGCCACAGTTGCCTGTGGGGGCACCTTGCCTCTGGTAGGTATCCTCAACTGTGAGGAATTTCAGCAGGCAGCCGGCCACTCCGGGCCACCGGGCCCCGGACAAGAATGATGGCCTTTCCCCAGAGAAACAAAAGTCACCAGGCCAGGTTCCTGATGTCAGTTTGCAGGAGGCACTTGGCACTGTCAGACCAGCCACAGGTGCCTGTGGTGGCACCTTCGGTCTGGGAGGCATCCTGATCCGTGCGGAATTTCAGCAGGCAGCCGGCCACTCCGGGCCACCAGGCATGGGACACTAACCATGGCCTTTCCCCAGAGTAACAAAAGTCACCAGGCCAGGTTCCTCATGTCAGTTTGCAGGAGGCACTTGGCACTGTCAAACCAGCCACAGGTGCCTGTGGGGGCACCTTGCATCTGGGCGGCATCCTGATCCGTGCGGAATTTCAGCAGGCAGCCGGCCACTCCGGTCCTACTGGTCCAGGATATGAACCATGGCCTTTCCCCAGAGAAACAAAAGTCACCAGGCCAGGTTCCTGATGTCAGTTTGCAGGAGGCACTTGGCACTGTCAAACCAGCCGCAGGTGCCTGTGGGGGCACCTTGCATTTGGGCGGCATCCTGTTCCTTTCGGAATTTCAGCAGGCCGCCGGCCACTCCGGTACTACGTGTCCAGGATATGAACCATGGCCTTTCCCCAGAGAAACAAAACTCACCAGGCCAGGTTCCTGATGTCAGTTTGCAGGAGGCACTTGGCACTGTCAAACCAGCCACAGTTGCCTGTGGGGGCACCTTGCTTCTGGGAGGTATCCTCAACTGTGAGGAATTTCAGCAGGCAGCCGGCCACTCCGGGCCACCGGGCCCCGGACAAGAATGATGGCCTTTCCCCAGAGAAACAAAAGTCACCAGGCCAGGTTCCTGATGTCAGTTTGCAGGAGGCACTTGGCACTGTCAGACCAGCCACAGGTGCCTGTGGTGGCACCTTCGGTCTGGGAGGCATCCTGATCCGTGCGGAATTTCAGCAGGCAGCCGGCCACTCCGGGCCACCAGGCATGGCACACTAACCATGGCCTTTCCCCAGAGTAACAAAAGTCACCAGGCCAGGTTCCTGATGTCAGTTTGCAGGAGGCACTTGGCACTGTCAGACCAGCCACAGGTGCCTGTGGTGGCACATTCGGTCTGGGAGGCATCCTGATCCGTGCGGAATTTCAGCAGGCAGCCGGCCACTCAGGGCCACTGGGCACTGGACACGAACGATGGCCTTTCCCCAGAGAAACAAAAGTCACCTGGCCAGGTTCCTGATGTCAGTTTGCAGGAGGCACTTGGCACTGTCAAACCAGCCACAGTTGCCTGTGGGGGCACCTTGCCTCTGGGAGGTATCCTCAACCGTGCGGAATTTCAGCAGGCAGCCGGGCACTCCGGGCCACCGGGCACTGGACACGAACCATGGCCTTTCCCCAGAGAAACAAAAGTCACCAGGCCAGGTTCCTGATGTCAGTTTGCAGGAGGCACTTGGCACTGTCAAACCAGCCACAGGTGCCTGTGGGGGCACCTTGCATTTGGGCGGCATCCTGTTCCTTTCGGAATTTCAGCAGGCCGCCGGCCACTCCGGTACTACGTGTCCAGGATATGAACCATGGCCTTTCCCCAGAGAAACAAAACTCACCAGGCCAGGTTCCTGATGTCAGTTTGCAGGTGGCACTTGGCACTGTCAAACCAGCCACAGTTGCCTGTGGGGGCACCTTGCTTCTGGGAGGTATCCTCAACTGTGAGGAATTTCAGCAGGCAGCCGGCCACTCAGGGCCACCGGGCCCCGGACAAGAATGATGGCCTTTCCCCAGAGAAACAAAAGTCACCAGGCCAGGTTCCTGATGTCAGTTTGCAGGAGGCACTTGGCACTGTCAGACCAGCCACAGGTGCCTGTGGTGGCACCTTCGGTCTGGGAGGCATCCTGATCCGTGCGGAATTTCAGCAGGCAGCCGGCCACACCGGGCCACCAGGCATGGGACACTAACCATGGCCTTTCCCCAGAGTAACAAAAGTCACCAGGCCAGGTTCCTGATGTCAGTTTGCAGGAGGCACTTGGCACTGTCAGACCAGCCACAGGTGCCTGTGGTGGCACATTCGGTCTGGGAGGCATCCTGATCCGTGAGGAATTTCAGCAGGCAGCCGGCCACTCAGGGCCACTGGGCACTGGACACGAACGATGGCATTTCCCCAGAGAAACAAAAGTCACCTGGCCAGGTTCCTGATGTCAGTTTGCAGGAGGCACTTGGCACTGTCAAACCAGCCACAGTTGCCTGTGGGGGCACCTTGCCTCTGGGAGGTATCCTCAACCGTGCGGAATTTCAGCAGGCAGCCGGGCACTCCGGGCCACCGGGCACTGGACACGAACCATGGCCTTTCCCCAGAGAAACAAAAGTCACCAGGCCAGGTTCCTGATGTCAGTTTGCAGGAGGCACTTGGCACTGTCAAACCAGCCACAGGTGCCTGTGGGGGCACCTTGCATCTGGGCGGCATCCAGATCCGTGCGGAATTTTAGCAGGCGGCCGGACACTCAGGGCCACCAGGCACTGGAAACGAACGATGGCCTTTCCCCAGTGAAACAAAAGTCATCTGGCCAGGTTCCTGATGTCAGTTTGCAGGAGCACTTGGCACTGTCAAACCAGCCACAGTTGCCTGTGGGGGAACCTTGCCTCTGGGAGGTATCCTCAACCGTGAGGAATTTCAGCAGGCAGCCGGCCAGTCCGGGCCACCAGGCATGGGACACTAACCATGGCCTTTCCCCAGAGAAACAAAAGTCCCCAGGCCAGGTTCCTGATGTCAGTTTGCAGGAGGCACTTGGCACTGTCAAACCAGCCACAGTTGCTTGTGGGGGCACCTTGCATCTGGGCGCTATCCTGATCCGTTCGGAATTTCAGCAGGCAGCCGGCCACTCTGGGCCACCGGGCCCTGGAGAGGAACGATGGCCTTTCCCCAGAGAAACGAAAGTCACCAGGCCAGGTTCCTGATGTCAGTTTGCAGGAGGCACTTGGCACTGTCAAACCAGCCACAGGTGCCTGTGGGGGCACCTTGCATCTGGGCGGCATCCTGATCCGTTCGGAATATCAGCAGGCAGCCGGCCACCCCGGTCCTACTGGTCCAGGATATGAACCATGGCCTTTCCCCGGAGAAACAACAGTCACCAGGCCAGGTTCCTGATGTCAGTTTGCAGGAGGCACTTGGCACTGTCAAACCAGCCACAGGTGCCTGTGGGGGCACCTTGCATCTGGGCGGCATCCTGATCCGTTCGGAATATCAGCAGGCAGCCGGCCACCCCGGTCCTACTGGTCCAGGACATGAACCATGACCTTTCCCCAGAGAAACAAAGGTCACCAGGTCAGGTTCCTGATGTCAGTTTGCAGGAGGCACGTGGCACTGTCAAACCAGCCACAGTTGCCTGTGGGGGCACCTTGCATCTGGGAGGTATCCTCAACCGTGAGGAATTTCAGCAGGCAGCCGGCCACTCCGGGCCACCGGGCACTGGACACGAACCATGGCCTTTCCCCAGAGAAACAAAAGTCACCAGGCCAGGTTCCTCATGTCAGTTTGCAGGAGGCACGTGGCACTGTCAAACCAGCCGCAGGTGCCTGTGGGGGCACCTTGCATCTGGGCGGCATCCTGTTCCGTTCGGAATTTCAGCAGGCAGCCGGCCCCTCCGGTACTACGTGTCCAGGATATGAACCATGGCCTTTCCCCAGAGAAACAAAAGTCACCAGGCCAGGTTCCTGATGTCAGTTTGCAGGAGGCACTTGGCACTGTCAAACCAGCCACAGGTGCCTGTGAGGGCACCTTGCATCTGGGCGGCATCCAGATCCGTGCGGAATTTTAGCAGGCGGCCGGACACTCAGGGCCACCAGGCACTGGAAACGAACGATGGCCTTTCCCCAGTGAAACAAAAGTCATCTGGCCAGGTTCCTGATGTCAGTTTGCAGGAGCACTTGGCACTGTCAAACCAGCCTCAGTTGCCTCTGGGTGCACCTTGCATCTGGGCGGCATTCTGATCCGTTCGGAATTTCAGCAGGCAGCCGGCCACTCCGGTCCTACTGGTCCAGGACATGAACCATGGCCTTTCCCCAGAGAAACAAAAGTCACCAGGCCAGGTTGCTGATGTCAGTTTGCAGGAGGCACTTGGCACTGTCAAACCAGACACAGGTGCCTGTGGGGGCACCTTGCCTCTGGGAGGTATCCTCAACCGTGCGGAATTTCAGCAGGCCGCCGGGCACTCCGGGCCACCGGGCACTGGACGAGATCCATGGCCTTTCCCCAGAGAAACAAAAGTCACCAGGCCAGGTTCCTGATGTCAGTTTGCAGGAGGCACGTGGCACTGTCAAACCAGCCACAGTTGCCTGTGGGGGCACCTTGCCTCTGGGAGGTATCCTCAACCGTGAGGAATTTCAGCAGGCAGCCGGCCACTCCGGGCCACCGGGCCCCGGACAAGAATGATGGCCTTTCCCTAGAGAAAAATATGTCACTAGACCAGGTTCCTGATGTCAGGTTGCAGGAGGCACTTGGCACTGTCAAACCAGCCACAGTTGTCTGTGGGGGCACCTTGCATCTGGGCGGGATTCTGATCCGTTCGGAATTTCAGCAGGCAACCGGCCACCCCGGTCCTACTGGTCCAGGATATGAACCATGGCCTTTCCCCAGAGAAACAAAAGTCACCTGGCCAGGTTCCTGATGTCAGTTTGCAGGAGGCACTTGGCACTGTCAAACCAGCCACAGTTGCCTTTGGGGGCACCTTGCCTCTGGGAGGTATCCTCAACCGTGAGGAATTTCAGCAGGCAGCCGGCCACTCCGGGCCACCGGGCCCCGGACAAGAATGATGGCCTTTCCCTAGAGAAAAATATGTCACTAGGCCAGGTTCCTGATGTCAGTTTGCAGGAGGCACTTGGCACTGTCAAACCAGCCACAGTTGCCTTTGGGGGCACCTTGCATCTCGGAGGAATCCTCATCCGTGCGGAATTTCAGCAGGCGGCCGGCCAGTCGGGGCCATCCGGCCCTGGATACGAAGGATGGCCTTTCCCCAGAAAAACAAAAGTCACCAGGCCAGGTTCCTGATGTCAGTTTGCAGGAGGCACTTGGCACTGTCAAACCAGCCGCAGGTGCCTGTGGGGGCACCTTGCATTTGGGCGGCATCCTGTTCCTTTCGGAATTTCAGCAGGCAGCCGGCCACTCCGGTACTACGTGTCCAGGATATGAACCATGGCCTTTCCCCAGAGAAACAAAAGTCACGAGGCCAGGTTCCTGATGTCAGTTTGCAGGGGGCACTTGGCACTGTCAAACCAGCCACAGTTGCTTGTGGGGGCACCTTGCATCTGGGAGATATCCTGATCCGTTCTGAATTTCAGCAGGCAGCCGGCCACTCAGGGCCACCGGGCACTGGACACGAACGATGGCCTTTCCCCAGAGAAACAAAAGTCACCAGGTCAGGTTCCTGATGTCAGTTTGCAGGAGGCACGTGGCACTGTCAAACCAGCCACAGTTGCCTGTGGGGGCACATTGCATCTGGGAGGTATCCTCAACCGTGAGGAATTTCAGCAGGCAGCCGGCCACTCGGGGCCAGCGGGCCCCGGACAAGAATGATGGCCTTTCCCAGGAGAAAAATATGTCACTAGGCCAGGTTCCTGATGTCAGTTTGCAGGAGGCACTTGGCACTGTCAAACCAGCCGCAGGTGCCTGTGGGGGCACCTTGCATCTGTGCGGTATCCTGTTCCGTTCGGAATTTCAGCAGGCAGCCGGCCACTCCGGTACTACGTGTCCAGGATATGAACCATGGCCTTTCCCCAGAGAAACAAAAGTCACGAGGCCAGGTTCCTGATGTCAGTTTGCAGGGGGCACTTGGCACTGTCAAACCAGCCACAGTTGCTTGTGGGGGCACCTTGCATCTGGGAGATATCCTGATCCGTTCTGAATTTCAGCAGGCAGCCGGCCACTCAGGGCCACCGGGCACTGGACACGAACGATGGCCTTTCCCCAGAGAAACAAAAGTCACCAGGTCAGGTTCCTGATGTCAGTTTGCAGGAGGCACGTGGCACTGTCAAACCAGCCACAGTTGCCTGTGGGGGCACATTGCATCTGGGAGGTATCCTCAACCGTGAGGAATTTCAGCAGGCAGCCGGCCACTCGGGGCCAGCGGGCCCCGGACAAGAATGATGGCCTTTCCCCAGAGAAAAATATGTCACTAGGCCAGGTTCCTGATGTCAGTTTGCAGGAGGCACTTGGCACTGTCAAACCAGCCACAGTTGCCCGTGGTGGTACCTTCGGTCTGGGCGGCACCCTGATCCGTTCGGAATTTCAGCAGGCAGCCGGACAGTCCGGGCCACCAGGCATGGGACACTAACCATGGCCTTTCCCCAGAGAAACAAAAGTGACCAGGCCAGGTTCCTGATGTCAGTTTGCAGGAGGCACTTGGCACTGTCAAACCAGCCGCAGGTGCCTGTGGGGGCACCTTGCATCTGGGCGGCATCCTGATCCGTTCGGAATTTCAGCAGGCAGCCGGCCACCCCGGTCCTACTGGTCCAGGATATGAACCATGGCCTTTCCCCAGAGAAACAAAAGTCACCAGGCCAGGTTCCTGATGTCAGTTTGCAGGAGGCACTTGGCACTGTCAAACCAGCCACAGGTGCCTGTGAGGGCACCTTGCCTCTGGGAGGTATCCTCAACCGTGCGGAATTTCAGCAGGCAGCCGGGCACTCCGAGCCACCGGGCACTGGACAAGATCCATGGCCTTTCCCCAGTGAAACAAAAGTCACCAGGCCAGGTTCCTCATGTCAGTTTGCAGGAGGCACGTGGCACTGTCAAACCAGCCACAGTTGCCTGTGGGGGCACCTTGCCTCTGGGACGTACCCTCAACCGTGAGGAATTTCAGCAGGCAGCCGGCCACTCCGGGCCACCGGGCCCCGGACAAGAATGATGGCCTTTCCCAGGAGAAAAATATGTCACTAGGCCAGGTTCCTGATGTCAGTTTGCAGGAGGCACTTGGCACTGTCAAACCAGCCGCAGGTGCCTGTGGGGGCACCTTGCATCTGTGCGGTATCCTGTTCCGTTCGGAATTTCAGCAGGCAGCCGGCCACTCCGGTACTACGTGTCCAGGATATGAACCATGGCCTTTCCCCAGAGAAACAAAAGTCACCAGGCCAGGTTCCTGATGTCAGTTTGCAGGAGGCACTTGGCACTGTCAAACCAGCCACAGTTGCTTGTGGGGGCTCCTTTCATCTGGGAGCTATCCTGATCCGTTCTGAATTTCAGCAGGCAGCCGGCCACTCCGGGCCACCGGGCCCTGGAGAGGAACGATGGCCTTTCCCCAGAGAAACAAAAGTCACCAGGCCAGGTTCCTGATGTCAGTTTGCAGGAGGCACTTGGCACTGTCAAACCAGCCGCAGGTGCCTGTGGGGGCACCTTGCATCTGGGCGGCATCCTGATCCGTTCGGAATATCAGCAGGCAGCCGGCCACCCCGGTCCTACTGGTCCAGGATATGAACCATGACCTTTCCCCAGAGAAACAAAGGTCACCAGGTCAGGTTCCTGATGTCAGTTTGCAGGAGGCACGTGGCACTGTCAAACCAGCCACAGTTGCCTGTGGGGGCACCTTGCCTCTGGGAGGTATCCTCAGCCGTGAGGAATTTCAGCAGGCAGCCGGCCACTCCGGGCCTCTGGGCCCCGGACAAGAATGATGGCCTTTCCCTAGAGAAAAATATGTCACTAGGCCAGGTTCCTGATGTCAGTTTGCAGGAGGCACTTGGCACTGTCAAACCAGCCGCAGGTGCCTGTGGGGGCACCTTGCATCTGGGCGGCATTCTGATCTGTTCGGAATATCAGCAGGCAGCCGGCCACTCCGGTACTACGTGTCCAGGATATGAACCATGGCCTTTCCCCAGAGAAACAAAAGTCACGAGGCCAGGTTCCTGATGTCAGTTTGCAGGAGGCACGTGGCACTGTCAAACCAGCCACAGGTGCCTGTGGGGGCACCTTGCATCTGGGCGGCATCCTGATCCGTGCGGAATTTCAGCAGGCAGCCGGCCAGTCAGGGCCACCGGGCACTGGACACGAACGATGGCATTTCCCCAGAGAAACAAAAGTCACCTGGCCAGGTTCCTGATGTCAGTTTGCAGGAGGCACTTGGCAATGTCAAACCAGCCACAGTTGACTGTGGGGGCACCTTGCCTCTGGGAGGTATCATCAACCGTGCGGAATTTCAGCAGGCAGCCGGGCACTCCGGGCCACCGGGCACTGGACACGAACCATGGCCTTTCCCCAGAGAAACAAAAGCCACCAGGCCAGGTTCCTCATGTCAGTTTGCAGGAGGCACGTGGCACTGTCAAACCAGCCGCAGGTGCCTGTGGGGGCACCTTGCATCTGGGCGGCATCCTGTTCCGTTCGGAATTTCAGCAGGCAGCCGGCCCCTCCGGTACTACGTGTCCAGGATACGAACGATGGCCTTTCCCCAGAGAAACAAAAGTCACCAGGCCAGGTTCCTGATGTCAGTTTGCAGGAGGCACTTGGCACTGTCAAACCAGCCACAGTTGCTTGTGGGGGCTCCTTTCATCTGGGAGCTATCCTGATCCGTTCTGAATTTCAGCAGGCAGCCGGCCACTCCGGGCCACCGGGCCCCGGACAAGAATGATGGCCTTTCCCCAGAGAAACAAAAGTCACCAGGCCAGGTTCCTGATGTCAGTTTGCAGGAGGCACTTGGCACTGTCAAACCAGCCACAGTTGTCTGTGGGGGCACCTTGCATCTGGGCGGCATTCTGATCCGTTCGGAATTTCAGCAGGCAGCCGGCCACTCCGGTCCTACTGGTCCAGGATATGAACCATGGCCTTTCCCCAGAGAAACAAAAGTCACCAGGCCAGGTTCCTGATGTCAGTTTGCAGGAGGCACTTGGCACTGTCAAACCAGCCACAGTTGCCTTAGGGGGCACCTTGCATCTGGGAGGAATCCTCATCCGTGCGGAATTTCAGCAGGCGGCCGGCCAGTCAGGGCCATTCGGCCCTGGATACGAAGGATGGCCTTTCCCCAGAAAAACAAAAGTCACCAGGCCAGGTTCCTGATGTCAGTTTGCAGGAGGCACTTGGCACTGTCAAACCAGCCGCAGGTGCCTGTGGGGGCACCTTGCATTTGGGAGATATCCTGATCCGTTCTGAATTTCAGCAGGCAGCCGGCCACTCCGAGCCACCGGGCACTGGACACGAACGATGGCCTTTCCCCAGAGAAACAAAAGTCACGAGGTCAGGTTCCTGATGTCAGTTTGCAGGAGGCACGTGGCACTGTCAAACCAGCCACAGTTGCCTGTGGGGGCACATTGCATCTGGGAGGTATCCTCAACCGTGAGGAATTTCAGCAGGCAGCCGGCCACTCCGGGCCAGCGGGCCCCGGACAAGAATGATGGCCTTTCCCTAGAGAAAAATATGTCACTAGGCCAGGTTCCTGATGTCAGTTTGCAGGAGGCACTTGGCACTGTCAAACCAGCCACAGTTGCCCGTGGTGGTACCTTCGGTCTGGGCGGCATCCTGATCCGTTCGGAATTTCAGCAGGCAGCCGGCCAGTCCGGGCCACCAGGCATGGGACACTAACCACGGCCTTTCCCCAGAGAAACAAAAGTGACCAGGCCAGGTTCCTGATGTCAGTTTGCAGGAGGCACTTG
Source organism: Passer domesticus (assembly GCF_036417665.1). Classification (NCBI taxonomy): domain Eukaryota; kingdom Metazoa; phylum Chordata; class Aves; order Passeriformes; family Passeridae; genus Passer; species Passer domesticus. The sequence goes on from NC_087511.1 coordinate 5,270,355, forward strand.
GCACTGTCAAACCAGCCGCAGGTGCCTGTGGGGGCACCTTGCATCTGGGCGGCATCCTGATCCGTTCGGAATTTCAGCAGGCAGCCGGCCACCCCGGTCCTACTGGTCCAGGATATGAACCATGGCCTTTCCCCAGAGAAACAAAAGTCACCAGGCCAGGTTGCTGATGTCAGTTTGCAGGAGGCACTTGGCACTGTCAAACCAGCCACAGGTGCCTGTGAGGGCACCTTGCCTCTGGGAGGTATCCTGATCCGTGAGGAATTTCAGCAGGCAGCCGGCCACTCAGGGCCACTGGGCACTGGACACGAACGATGGCATTTCCCCAGAGAAACAAAAGTCACCTGGCCAGGTTCCTGATGTCAGTTTGCAGGAGGCACTTGGCACTGTCAAACCAGCCACAGTTGCCTGTGGGGGCACCTTGCCTCTGGGAGGTATCCTCAACCGTGCGGAATTTCAGCAGGCAGCCGGGCACTCCGGGCCACCGGGCACTGGACACGAACCATGGCCTTTCCCCAGAGAAACAAAAGTCACCAGGCCAGGTTCCTGATGTCAGTTTGCAGGAGGCACTTGGCACTGTCAAACCAGCCACAGGTGCCTGTGGGGGCACCTTGCATCTGGGCGGCATCCAGATCCGTGCGGAATTTTAGCAGGCGGCCGGACACTCAGGGCCACCAGGCACTGGAAACGAACGATGGCCTTTCCCCAGTGAAACAAAAGTCATCTGGCCAGGTTCCTGATGTCAGTTTGCAGGAGCACTTGGCACTGTCAAACCAGCCACAGTTGCCTGTGGGGGAACCTTGCCTCTGGGAGGTATCCTCAACCGTGAGGAATTTCAGCAGGCAGCCGGCCAGTCCGGGCCACCAGGCATGGGACACTAACCATGGCCTTTCCCCAGAGAAACAAAAGTCCCCAGGCCAGGTTCCTGATGTCAGTGTGCAGGAGGCACTTGGCACTGTCAAACCAGCCACAGTTGCTTGTGGGGGCACCTTGCATCTGGGCGCTATCCTGATCCGTTCGGAATTTCAGCAGGCAGCCGGCCACTCTGGGCCACCGGGCCCTGGAGAGGAACGATGGCCTTTCCCCAGAGAAACGAAAGTCACCAGGCCAGGTTCCTGATGTCAGTTTGCAGGAGGCACTTGGCACTGTCAAACCAGCCACAGGTGCCTGTGGGGGCACCTTGCATCTGGGCGGCATCCTGATCCGTTCGGAATATCAGCAGGCAGCCGGCCACCCCGGTCCTACTGGTCCAGGATATGAACCATGGCCTTTCCCCGGAGAAACAACAGTCACCAGGCCAGGTTCCTGATGTCAGTTTGCAGGAGGCACTTGGCACTGTCAAACCAGCCACAGGTGCCTGTGGGGGCACCTTGCATCTGGGCGGCATCCTGATCCGTTCGGAATATCAGCAGGCAGCCGGCCACCCCGGTCCTACTGGTCCAGGACATGAACCATGACCTTTCCCCAGAGAAACAAAGGTCACCAGGTCAGGTTCCTGATGTCAGTTTGCAGGAGGCACGTGGCACTGTCAAACCAGCCACAGTTGCCTGTGGGGGCACCTTGCATCTGGGAGGTATCCTCAACCGTGAGGAATTTCAGCAGGCAGCCGGCCACTCCGGGCCACCGGGCACTGGACACGAACCATGGCCTTTCCCCAGAGAAACAAAAGTCACCAGGCCAGGTTCCTCATGTCAGTTTGCAGGAGGCACGTGGCACTGTCAAACCAGCCGCAGGTGCCTGTGGGGGCACCTTGCATCTGGGCGGCATCCTGTTCCGTTCGGAATTTCAGCAGGCAGCCGGCCCCTCCGGTACTACGTGTCCAGGATATGAACCATGGCCTTTCCCCAGAGAAACAAAAGTCACCAGGCCAGGTTCCTGATGTCAGTTTGCAGGAGGCACTTGGCACTGTCAAACCAGCCACAGGTGCCTGTGAGGGCACCTTGCATCTGGGCGGCATCCAGATCCGTGCGGAATTTTAGCAGGCGGCCGGACACTCAGGGCCACCAGGCACTGGAAACGAACGATGGCCTTTCCCCAGTGAAACAAAAGTCATCTGGCCAGGTTCCTGATGTCAGTTTGCAGGAGCACTTGGCACTGTCAAACCAGCCTCAGTTGCCTCTGGGTGCACCTTGCATCTGGGCGGCATTCTGATCCGTTCGGAATTTCAGCAGGCAGCCGGCCACTCCGGTCCTACTGGTCCAGGACATGAACCATGGCCTTTCCCCAGAGAAACAAAAGTCACCAGGCCAGGTTGCTGATGTCAGTTTGCAGGAGGCACTTGGCACTGTCAAACCAGACACAGGTGCCTGTGGGGGCACCTTGCCTCTGGGAGGTATCCTCAACCGTGCGGAATTTCAGCAGGCCGCCGGGCACGCCGGGCCACCGGGCACTGGACGAGATCCATGGCCTTTCCCCAGAGAAACAAAAGTCACCAGGCCAGGTTCCTGATGTCAGTTTGCAGGAGGCACGTGGCACTGTCAAACCAGCCACAGTTGCCTGTGGGGGCACCTTGCCTCTGGGAGGTATCCTCAACCGTGAGGAATTTCAGCAGGCAGCCGGCCACTCCGGGCCACCGGGCCCCGGACAAGAATGATGGCCTTTCCCTAGAGAAAAATATGTCACTAGACCAGGTTCCTGATGTCAGGTTGCAGGAGGCACTTGGCACTGTCAAACCAGCCACAGTTGTCTGTGGGGGCACCTTGCATCTGGGCGGGATTCTGATCCGTTCGGAATTTCAGCAGGCAACCGGCCACCCCGGTCCTACTGGTCCAGGATATGAACCATGGCCTTTCCCCAGAGAAACAAAAGTCACCTGGCCAGGTTCCTGATGTCAGTTTGCAGGAGGCACTTGGCACTGTCAAACCAGCCACAGTTGCCTTTGGGGGCACCTTGCCTCTGGGAGGTATCCTCAACCGTGAGGAATTTCAGCAGGCAGCCGGCCACTCCGGGCCACCGGGCCCCGGACAAGAATGATGGCCTTTCCCTAGAGAAAAATATGTCACTAGGCCAGGTTCCTGATGTCAGTTTGCAGGAGGCACTTGGCACTGTCAAACCAGCCACAGTTGCCTTTGGGGGCACCTTGCATCTCGGAGGAATCCTCATCCGTGCGGAATTTCAGCAGGCGGCCGGCCAGTCGGGGCCATCCGGCCCTGGATACGAAGGATGGCCTTTCCCCAGAAAAACAAAAGTCACCAGGCCAGGTTCCTGATGTCAGTTTGCAGGAGGCACTTGGCACTGTCAAACCAGCCGCAGGTGCCTGTGGGGGCACCTTGCATTTGGGCGGCATCCTGTTCCTTTCGGAATTTCAGCAGGCAGCCGGCCACTCCGGTACTACGTGTCCAGGATATGAACCATGGCCTTTCCCCAGAGAAACAAAAGTCACGAGGCCAGGTTCCTGATGTCAGTTTGCAGGGGGCACTTGGCACTGTCAAACCAGCCACAGTTGCTTGTGGGGGCACCTTGCATCTGGGAGATATCCTGATCCGTTCTGAATTTCAGCAGGCAGCCGGCCACTCAGGGCCACCGGGCACTGGACACGAACGATGGCCTTTCCCCAGAGAAACAAAAGTCACCAGGTCAGGTTCCTGATGTCAGTTTGCAGGAGGCACGTGGCACTGTCAAACCAGCCACAGTTGCCTGTGGGGGCACATTGCATCTGGGAGGTATCCTCAACCGTGAGGAATTTCAGCAGGCAGCCGGCCACTCGGGGCCAGCGGGCCCCGGACAAGAATGATGGCCTTTCCCCAGAGAAAAATATGTCACTAGGCCAGGTTCCTGATGTCAGTTTGCAGGAGGCACTTGGCACTGTCAAACCAGCCACAGTTGCCCGTGGTGGTACCTTCGGTCTGGGCGGCATCCTGATCCGTTCGGAATTTCAGCAGGCAGCCGGACAGTCCGGGCCACCAGGCATGGGACACTAACCATGGCCTTTCCCCAGAGAAACAAAAGTGACCAGGCCAGGTTCCTGATGTCAGTTTGCAGGAGGCACTTGGCACTGTCAAACCAGCCGCAGGTGCCTGTGGGGGCACCTTGCATCTGGGCGGCATCCTGATCCGTTCGGAATTTCAGCAGGCAGCCGGCCACCCCGGTCCTACTGGTCCAGGATATGAACCATGGCCTTTCCCCAGAGAAACAAAAGTCACCAGGCCAGGTTCCTGATGTCAGTTTGCAGGAGGCACTTGGCACTGTCAAACCAGCCACAGGTGCCTGTGAGGGCACCTTGCCTCTGGGAGGTATCCTCAACCGTGCGGAATTTCAGCAGGCAGCCGGGCACTCCAAGCCACCGGGCACTGGACAAGATCCATGGCCTTTCCCCAGTGAAACAAAAGTCACCAGGCCAGGTTCCTCATGTCAGTTTGCAGGAGGCACGTGGCACTGTCAAACCAGCCACAGTTGCCTGTGGGGGCACCTTGCCTCTGGGACGTACCCTCAACCGTGAGGAATTTCAGCAGGCAGCCGGCCACTCCGGGCCACCGGGCCCCGGACAAGAATGATGGCCTTTCCCTAGAGAAAAATATGTCACTAGGCCAGGTTCCTGATGTCAGTTTGCAGGAGGCACTTGGCACTGTCAAACCAGCCACAGTTGCCTTTGGGGGCACCTTGCATCTCGGAGGAATCCTCATCCGTGCGGAATTTCAGCAGGCGGCCGGCCAGTCGGGGCCATCCGGCCCTGGATACGAAGGATGGCCTTTCCCCAGAAAAACAAAAGTCACCAGGCCAGGTTCCTGATGTCAGTTTGCAGGAGGCACTTGGCACTGTCAAACCAGCCGCAGGTGCCTGTGGGGGCACCTTGCATTTGGGCGGCATCCTGTTCCTTTCGGAATTTCAGCAGGCAGCCGGCCACTCCGGTACTACGTGTCCAGGATATGAACCATGGCCTTTCCCCAGAGAAACAAAAGTCACGAGGCCAGGTTCCTGATGTCAGTTTGCAGGGGGCACTTGGCACTGTCAAACCAGCCACAGTTGCTTGTGGGGGCACCTTGCATCTGGGAGATATCCTGATCCGTTCTGAATTTCAGCAGGCAGCCGGCCACTCAGGGCCACCGGGCACTGGACACGAACGATGGCCTTTCCCCAGAGAAACAAAAGTCACCAGGTCAGGTTCCTGATGTCAGTTTGCAGGAGGCACGTGGCACTGTCAAACCAGCCACAGTTGCCTGTGGGGGCACATTGCATCTGGGAGGTATCCTCAACCGTGAGGAATTTCAGCAGGCAGCCGGCCACTCGGGGCCAGCGGGCCCCGGACAAGAATGATGGCCTTTCCCCAGAGAAAAATATGTCACTAGGCCAGGTTCCTGATGTCAGTTTGCAGGAGGCACTTGGCACTGTCAAACCAGCCACAGTTGCCCGTGGTGGTACCTTCGGTCTGGGCGGCATCCTGATCCGTTCGGAATTTCAGCAGGCAGCCGGACAGTCCGGGCCACCAGGCATGGGACACTAACCATGGCCTTTCCCCAGAGAAACAAAAGTGACCAGGCCAGGTTCCTGATGTCAGTTTGCAGGAGGCACTTGGCACTGTCAAACCAGCCGCAGGTGCCTGTGGGGGCACCTTGCATCTGGGCGGCATCCTGATCCGTTCGGAATTTCAGCAGGCAGCCGGCCACCCCGGTCCTACTGGTCCAGGATATGAACCATGGCCTTTCCCCAGAGAAACAAAAGTCACCAGGCCAGGTTCCTGATGTCAGTTTGCAGGAGGCACTTGGCACTGTCAAACCAGCCACAGGTGCCTGTGAGGGCACCTTGCCTCTGGGAGGTATCCTCAACCGTGCGGAATTTCAGCAGGCAGCCGGGCACTCCGAGCCACCGGGCACTGGACAAGATCCATGGCCTTTCCCCAGTGAAACAAAAGTCACCAGGCCAGGTTCCTCATGTCAGTTTGCAGGAGGCACGTGGCACTGTCAAACCAGCCACAGTTGCCTGTGGGGGCACCTTGCCTCTGGGACGTACCCTCAACCGTGAGGAATTTCAGCAGGCAGCCGGCCACTCCGGGCCACCGGGCCCCGGACAAGAATGATGGCCTTTCCCAGGAGAAAAATATGTCACTAGGCCAGGTTCCTGATGTCAGTTTGCAGGAGGCACTTGGCACTGTCAAACCAGCCGCAGGTGCCTGTGGGGGCACCTTGCATCTGTGCGGTATCCTGTTCCGTTCGGAATTTCAGCAGGCAGCCGGCCACTCCGGTACTACGTGTCCAGGATATGAACCATGGCCTTTCCCCAGAGAAACAAAAGTCACCAGGCCAGGTTCCTGATGTCAGTTTGCAGGAGGCACTTGGCACTGTCAAACCAGCCACAGTTGCTTGTGGGGGCTCCTTTCATCTGGGAGCTATCCTGATCCGTTCTGAATTTCAGCAGGCAGCCGGCCACTCCGGGCCACCGGGCCCTGGAGAGGAACGATGGCCTTTCCCCAGAGAAACAAAAGTCACCAGGCCAGGTTCCTGATGTCAGTTTGCAGGAGGCACTTGGCACTGTCAAACCAGCCGCAGGTGCCTGTGGGGGCACCTTGCATCTGGGCGGCATCCTGATCCGTTCGGAATATCAGCAGGCAGCCGGCCACCCCGGTCCTACTGGTCCAGGATATGAACCATGACCTTTCCCCAGAGAAACAAAGGTCACCAGGTCAGGTTCCTGATGTCAGTTTGCAGGAGGCACGTGGCACTGTCAAACCAGCCACAGTTGCCTGTGGGGGCACCTTGCCTCTGGGAGGTATCCTCAGCCGTGAGGAATTTCAGCAGGCAGCCGGCCACTCCGGGCCTCTGGGCCCCGGACAAGAATGATGGCCTTTCCCTAGAGAAAAATATGTCACTAGGCCAGGTTCCTGATGTCAGTTTGCAGGAGGCACTTGGCACTGTCAAACCAGCCGCAGGTGCCTGTGGGGGCACCTTGCATCTGGGCGGCATTCTGATCTGTTCGGAATATCAGCAGGCAGCCGGCCACTCCGGTACTACGTGTCCAGGATATGAACCATGGCCTTTCCCCAGAGAAACAAAAGTCACGAGGCCAGGTTCCTGATGTCAGTTTGCAGGAGGCACGTGGCACTGTCAAACCAGCCACAGGTGCCTGTGGGGGCACCTTGCATCTGGGCGGCATCCTGATCCGTGCGGAATTTCAGCAGGCAGCCGGCCAGTCAGGGCCACCGGGCACTGGACACGAACGATGGCATTTCCCCAGAGAAACAAAAGTCACCTGGCCAGGTTCCTGATGTCAGTTTGCAGGAGGCACTTGGCAATGTCAAACCAGCCACAGTTGACTGTGGGGGCACCTTGCCTCTGGGAGGTATCATCAACCGTGCGGAATTTCAGCAGGCAGCCGGGCACTCCGGGCCACCGGGCACTGGACACGAACCATGGCCTTTCCCCAGAGAAACAAAAGCCACCAGGCCAGGTTCCTCATGTCAGTTTGCAGGAGGCACGTGGCACTGTCAAACCAGCCGCAGGTGCCTGTGGGGGCACCTTGCATCTGGGCGGCATCCTGTTCCGTTCGGAATTTCAGCAGGCAGCCGGCCCCTCCGGTACTACGTGTCCAGGATACGAACGATGGCCTTTCCCCAGAGAAACAAAAGTCACCAGGCCAGGTTCCTGATGTCAGTTTGCAGGAGGCACTTGGCACTGTCAAACCAGCCACAGTTGCTTGTGGGGGCTCCTTTCATCTGGGACCTATCCTGATCCGTTCTGAATTTCAGCAGGCAGCCGGCCACTCCGGGCCACCGGGCCCCGGACAAGAATGATGGCCTTTCCCCAGAGAAACAAAAGTCACCAGGCCAGGTTCCTGATGTCAGTTTGCAGGAGGCACTTGGCACTGTCAAACCAGCCACAGTTGTCTGTGGGGGCACCTTGCATCTGGGCGGCATTCTGATCCGTTCGGAATTTCAGCAGGCAGCCGGCCACTCCGGTCCTACTGGTCCAGGATATGAACCATGGCCTTTCCCCAGAGAAACAAAAGTCACCAGGCCAGGTTCCTGATGTCAGTTTGCAGGAGGCACTTGGCACTGTCAAACCAGCCACAGTTGCCTTAGGGGGCACCTTGCATCTGGGAGGAATCCTCATCCGTGCGGAATTTCAGCAGGCGGCCGGCCAGTCAGGGCCATTCGGCCCTGGATACGAAGGATGGCCTTTCCCCAGAAAAACAAAAGTCACCAGGCCAGGTTCCTGATGTCAGTTTGCAGGAGGCACTTGGCACTGTCAAACCAGCCGCAGGTGCCTGTGGGGGCACCTTGCATTTGGGAGATATCCTGATCGGTTCTGAATTTCAGCAGGCAGCCGGCCACTCCGAGCCACCGGGCACTGGACACGAACGATGGCCTTTCCCCAGAGAAACAAAAGTCACGAGGTCAGGTTCCTGATGTCAGTTTGCAGGAGGCACGTGGCACTGTCAAACCAGCCACAGTTGCCTGTGGGGGCACATTGCATCTGGGAGGTATCCTCAACCGTGAGGAATTTCAGCAGGCAGCCGGCCACTCGGGGCCAGCGGGCCCCGGACAAGAATGATGGCCTTTCCCTAGAGAAAAATATGTCACTAGGCCAGGTTCCTGATGTCAGTTTGCAGGAGGCACTTGGCACTGTCAAACCAGCCACAGTTGCCCGTGGTGGTACCTTCGGTCTGGGCGGCATCCTGATCCGTTCGGAATTTCAGCAGGCAGCCGGCCAGTCCGGGCCACCAGGCATGGGACACTAACCACGGCCTTTCCCCAGAGAAACAAAAGTGACCAGGCCAGGTTCCTGATGTCAGTTTGCAGGAGGCACTTGGCACTGTCAAACCAGCCGCAGGTGCCTGTGGGGGCACCTTGCATCTGGGCGGCATCCTGATCCGTTCGGAATTTCAGCAGGCAGCCGGCCACCCCGGTCCTACTGGTCCAGGATATGAACCATGGCCTTTCCCCAGAGAAACAAAAGTCACCAGGCCAGGTTGCTGATGTCAGTTTGCAGGAGGCACTTGGCACTGTCAAACCAGCCACAGGTGCCTGTGAGGGCACCTTGCCTCTGGGAGGTATCCTCAACCGTGAGGAATTTCAGCAGGCAGCCGGGCACTCCGAGCCACCGGGCACTGGACAAGATCCATGGCCTTTCCCCAGTGAAACAAAAGTCACCAGGCCAGGTTCCTCATGTCAGTTTGCAGGAGGCACTTGGCACTGTCAAACCAGCCACAGTTGTCTGTGGGGGCACCTTGCATCTGGGCGGCATTCTGATCCGTTCGGAATTTCAGCAGGCAGCCGGCCACTCCGGTCCTACTGGTCCAGGATATGAACCATGGCCTTTCCCCAGAGAAACAAAAGTCACCAGGCCAGGTTCCTGATGTCAGTTTGTAGGAGGCACTTGGCACTGTCAAACCAGCCACAGTTGTCTTTGGGGGCACCTTGCATCTGGGAGGAATCCTCATCCGTGCGGAATTTCAGCAGGCGGCCGGCCAGTCGGGGCCATCCGGCCCTGGATACGAAGGATGGCCTTTCCCCAGAAAAACAAAAGTCACCAGGCCAGGTTCCTGATGTCAGTTTGCAGGAGGCACTTGGCACTGTCAAACCAGCCGCAGGTGCCTGTGGGGGCACCTTGCATTTGGGCGGCATCCTGTTCCTTTCGGAATTTCAGCAGGCAGCCGGCCACTCCGGTACTACGTGTCCAGGATATGAACCATGGCCTTTCCCCAGAGAAACAAAAGTCACGAGGCCAGGTTCCTGATGTCAGTTTGCAGGGGGCACTTGGCACTGTCAAACCAGCCACAGTTGCTTGTGGGGGCACCTTGCATCTGGGAGATATCCTGATCCGTTCTGAATTTCAGCAGGCAGCCGGCCACTCAGGGCCACCGGGCACTGGACACGAACGATGGCCTTTCCCCAGAGAAACAAAAGTCACCAGGTCAGGTTCCTGATGTCAGTTTGCAGGAGGCACGTGGCACTGTCAAACAAGCCACAGTTGCCTGTGGGGGCACATTGCATCTGGGAGGTATCCTCAACCGTGAGGAATTTCAGCAGGCAGCCGGCCACTCGGGGCCAGCGGGCCCCGGACAAGAATGATGGCCTTTCCCCAGAGAAACAAAAGTCACCAGGCCAGGTTCCTGATGTCAGTTTGCAGGAGGCACTTGGCACTGTCAAACCAGCCACAGTTGTCTGTGGGGGCACCTTGCATCTGGGCGGCATTCTGATCCGTTCGGAATTTCAGCAGGCAGCCGGCCACTCCGGTCCTACTGGTCCAGGATATGAACCATGGCCTTTCCCCAGAGAAACAAAAGTCACCAGGCCAGGTTCCTGATGTCAGTTTGCAGGAGGCACTTGGCACTGTCAAACCAGCCACAGTTGCCTTAGGGGGCACCTTGCATCTGGGAGGAATCCTCATCCGTGCGGAATTTCAGCAGGCGGCCGGCCAGTCAGGGCCATTCGGCCCTGGATACGAAGGATGGCCTTTCCCCAGAAAAACAAAAGTCACCAGGCCAGGTTCCTGATGTCAGTTTGCAGGAGGCACTTGGCACTGTCAAACCAGCCGCAGGTGCCTGTGGGGGCACCTTGCATTTGGGAGATATCCTGATCCGTTCTGAATTTCAGCAGGCAGCCGGCCACTCCGAGCCACCGGGCACTGGACACGAACGATGGCCTTTCCCCAGAGAAACAAAAGTCACGAGGTCAGGTTCCTGATGTCAGTTTGCAGGAGGCACGTGGCACTGTCAAACCAGCCACAGTTGCCTGTGGGGGCACATTGCATCTGGGAGGTATCCTCAACCGTGAGGAATTTCAGCAGGCAGCCGGCCACTCGGGGCCAGCGGGCCCCGGACAAGAATGATGGCCTTTCCCTAGAGAAAAATATGTCACTAGGCCAGGTTCCTGATGTCAGTTTGCAGGAGGCACTTGGCACTGTCAAACCAGCCGCAGGTGCCTGTGGGGGCACCTTGCATCTGGGCGGCATTCTGATCTGTTCGGAATTTCAGCAGGCAGCCGGCCACTCCGGTCCTACTGGTCCCGGATATGAACCATGGCCTTTCCCCAGAGAAACAAAAGTCACCAGGCCAGGTTGCTGATGTCAGTTTGCAGGAGGCACTTGGCACTGTCAAACCAGCCACAGGTGCCTGTGGGGGCACCTTGCATCTGGGCGGCATCCTGATCCGTGCGGAATTTCAGCAGGCAGCCGGCCAGTCAGGGCCACCGGGCACTGGACACGAACGATGGCATTTCCCCAGAGAAACAAAAGTCACCTGGCCAGGTTCCTGATGTCAGTTTGCAGGAGGCACTTGGCACTGTCAAACCAGCCGCAGGTGCCTGTGGGGGCACCTTGCATCTGGGCGGCATCCTGTTCCGTTCGGAATTTCAGCAGGCAGCCGGCCACTCCGGTACTACGTGTCCAGGATATGAACCATGGCCTTTCCCCAGAGAAACAAAAGTCACCAGGCCAGGTTCCTGATGTCAGTTTGCAGGAGGCACTTGGCACTGTCAAACCAGCCACAGTTGCTTGTGGGGGCTCCTTTCATCTGGGAGCTATCCTGATCCGTTCTGAATTTCAGCAGGCAGCCGGCCACTCCGGGCCACCGGGCCCTGGAGAGGAACGATGGCCTTTCCCCAGAGAAACAAAAGTCACCAGGCCAGGTTCCTGATGTCAGTTTGCAGGAGGCACTTGGCACTGTCAAACCAGCCGCAGGTGCCTGTGGGGGCACCTTGCATCTGGGCGGCATCCTGATCCGTTCGGAATATCAGCAGGCAGCCTGCCACCCCGGTCCTACTGGTCCAGGATATGAACCATGACCTTTCCCCAGAGAAACAAAGGTCACCAGGTCAGGTTCCTGATGTCAGTTTGCAGGAGGCACGTGGCACTGTCAAACCAGCCACAGTTGCCTGTGGGGGCACCTTGCCTCTGGGAGGTATCCTCAACCGTGAGGAATTTCAGCAGGCAGCCGGCCACTCCGGTACTACGTGTCCAGGATATGAACCATGGCCTTTCCCCAGAGAAACAAAAGTCACCAGGCCAGGTTCCTGATGTCAGTTTGCAGGAGGCACTTGGCACTGTCAAACCAGCCACAGGTGCCTGTGGGGGCACCTTGCATCTGGGCGGCATCCTGATCCGTGCGGAATTTCAGCAGGCAGCCGGCCACTCAGGGCCACCGGGCACTGGACACGAACGATGGCATTTCCCCAGAGAAACAAAAGTCACCTGGCCAGGTTCCTGATGTCAGTTTGCAGGAGGCACTTGGCACTGTCAAACCAGCCACAGGTGCCTGTGGGGGCACCTTGCATCTGGGCGGCATCCTGATCCGTGCGGAATTTCAGCAGGCAGCCGGCCACTCAGGGCCACCGGGCACTGGACACGAACCATGGCCTTTCCCCAGAGAAACAAAAGTCACCAGGCCAGGTTCCTCATGTCAGTTTGCAGGAGGCACGTGGCACTGTCAAACCAGCCGCAGGTGCCTGTGGGGGCACCTTGCATCTGGGCGGCATCCTGTTCCGTTCGGAATTTCAGCAGGCAGCCGGCCCCTCCGGTACTACGTGTCCAGGATATGAACCATGGCCTTTCCCCAGAGAAACAAAAGTCACCAGGCCAGGTTCCTGATGTCAGTTTGCAGGAGGCACTTGGCACTGTCAAACCAGCCACAGTTGCTTGTGGGGGCACCTTGCATCTGGGAGCTATCCTGATCCGTTCTGAATTTCAGCAGGCAGCCGGCCACTCCGGGCCACCGGGCCCTGGAGAGGAACGATGGCCTTTCCCCAGAGAAACAAAAGTCACCAGGCCAGGTTCCTGATGTCAGTTTGCAGGAGGCACTTGGCACTGTCAAACCAGCCACATGTGCCTGTGGGGGCACCTTGCATCTGGGCGGCATCCTGATCCGTTCGGAATTTCAGCAGGCAGCCGGCCACCCCGGTCCTACTGGTCCAGGATATGAACCATGGCCTTTCCCCATAGAAACAAAAGTCACCAGGCCAGGTTCCTGATGTCAGTTTGCAGGAGGCACTTGGCACTGTCAAACCAGCCACAGTTGCCTGTGGGGGCACCTTGCCTCTGGGAGGTATCCTCAACCGTGAGGAATTTCAGCAGGCAGCCGGCCACTCCGGGCCACTGGGCCCCGGACAAGAATGATGGCCTTTCCCCAGAGAAACAAAAGTCACCAGGCCAGGTTCCTGATGTCAGTTTGCAGGAGGCACTTGGCACTGTCAGACCAGCCACAGGTGCCTGTGGTGGCACCTTCGGTCTGGGAGGCATCCTGATCCGTGCGGAATTTCAGCAGGCAGCCGGCCACTCCGGGCCACCAGGCATGGGACACTAACCATGGCCTTTCCCCAGTGAAACAAAAGTCACCAGGCCAGGTTCCTGATGTCAGTTTGCAGGAGGCACGTGGCACTGTCAAACCAGCCACAGTTGCCTGTGGGGGCACCTTGCATCTGGGAGGTATCCTCAACCGTGAGGAATTTCAGCAGGCAGCCGGCCACTCCGGGCCACCGGGCCCCGGACAAGAATGATGGCCTTTCCCTGGAGAAAAATATGTCACTAGGCCAGGTTCCTGATGTCAGTTTGCAGGAGGCACTTGGCACTGTCAAACCAGCCGCAGGTGCCTGTGGGGGCACCTTGCATCTGGGCGGCATTCTGATCTGTTCGGAATTTCAGCAGGCAGCCGGCCATTCCGGTCCTACTGGTCCAGGATATGAACCATGGCCTTTCCCCAGAGAAAAAAAAGTCACCAGGCCAGGTTCCTGATGTCAGTTTGCAGGAGGCACTTGGCACTGTCAAACCAGCCTCAGTTGCCTCTGGGTGCACCTTGCATCTGGGCGGCATTCTGATCCGTTCGGAATTTCAGCAGGCAGCCCGCCACTCCGGTCCTACTGGTCCAGGACATGAACCATGGCCTTTCCCCAGAGAAACAAAAGTCACCAGGCCAGGTTGCTGATGTCAGTTTGCAGGAGGCACTTGGCACTGTCAAACCAGACACAGGTGCCTGTGGGGGCACCTTGCCTCTGGGAGGTATCCTCAACCGTGCGGAATTTCAGCAGGCAGCCGGGCACTCCGAGCCACCGGGCACTGGACATGAACGATGGCATTTCCCCAGAGAAACAAAAGTCACCTGGCCAGGTTCCTGATGTCAGTTTGCAGGAGGCACTTGGCACTGTCAAACCAGCCCCAGGTGCCTGTGGGGGCACCTTGCATCTGGGCGGCATCCTGTTCCGTTCGGAATTTCAGCAGGCAGCCGGCCACTCCGGTACTACGTGTCCAGGATATGAACCATGGCCTTTCCCCAGAGAAACAAAAGTCACCAGGCCAGGTTCCTGATGTCAGTTTGCAGGAGGCACTTGGCACTGTCAAACCAGCCACAGTTGCTTGTGGGGGCTCCTTTCATCTGGGAGTTATCCTGATCCGTTCTGAATTTCAGCAGGCAGCCGGCCACTCCGGGCCACCGGGCCCTGGAGAGGAACGATGGCCTTTCCCCAGAGAAACAAAAGTCACCAGGCCAGGTTCCTGATGTCAGTTTGCAGGAGGCACTTGGCACTGTCAAACCAGCCACAGGTGCCTGTGGGGGCACCTTGCATCTGGGCGGCATCCTGATCCGTTCGGAATATCAGCAGGCAGCCGGCCACCCCGGTCCTACTGGTCCAGGACATGAACCATGACCTTTCCCCAGAGAAACAAAGGTCACCAGGTCAGGTTCCTGATGTCAGTTTGCAGGAGGCACGTGGCACTGTCAAACCAGCCACAGTTGCCTGTGGGGGCACCTTGCCTCTGGGAGGTATCCTCAACCGTGAGGAATTTCAGCAGGCAGCCGGCCACTCCGGGCCTCCGGGCCCCGGACAAGAATGATGGCCTTTCCCTAGAGAAAAATATGTCACCAGGCCAGGTTCCTGATGTCAGTTTGCAGGAGGCACTTGGCACTGTCAAACCAGCCGCAGGTGCCTGTGGGGGCACCTTGCATCTGGGCGGCATTCTGATCTGTTCGGAATTTCAGCAGGCAGCCGGCCACTCCGGTACTACGTGTCCAGGATATGAACCATGGCCTTTCCCCAGAGAAACAAAAGTCACCAGGCCAGGTTCCTGATGTCAGTTTGCAGGAGGCACTTGGCACTGTCAAACCAGCCACAGGTGCCTGTGGGGGCACCTTGCATCTGGGCGGCATCCTGATCCGTGCGGAATTTCAGCAGGCAGCCGGCCACTCAGGGCCACCGGGCACTGGACACGAACGATGGCATTTCCCCAGAGAAACAAAAGTCACCTGGCCAGGTTCCTGATGTCAGTTTGCAGGAGGCACTTGGCACTGTCAAACCAGCCACAGTTGCCTGTGGGGGCACCTTGCCTCTGGGAGGTATCATCAACCGTGCGGAATTTCAGCAGGCAGCCGGGCACTCCGGGCCACCGGGCACTGGACACGAACCATGGCCTTTCCCCAGAGAAACAAAAGTCACCAGGCCAGGTTCCTCATGTCAGTTTGCAGGAGGCACGTGGCACTGTCAAACCAGCCGCAGGTGCCTGTGGGGGCACCTTGCATCTGGGCGGCATCCTGTTCCGTTCGGAATTTCAGCAGGCAGCCGGCCCCTCCGGTACTACGTGTCCAGGATATGAACCATGGCCTTTCCCCAGAGAAACAAAAGTCACCAGGCCAGGTTCCTGATGTCAGTTTGCAGGAGGCACTTGGCACTGTCAAACCAGCCACAGTTGCTTGTGGGGGCTCCTTTCATCTGGGAGCTATCCTGATCCGTTCTGAATTTCAGCAGGCAGCCGGCCACTCAGGGCCACCGGGCCCTGGAGAGGAACGATGGCCTTTCCCCAGAGAAAAATATGTCACCAGGCCAGGTTCCTGATGTCAGTTTGCAGGAGGCACTTGGCACTGTCAAACCAGCCGCATGTGCCTGTGGGGGCACCTTGCATCTGGGCGGCATCCTGATCCGTTCGGAATTTCAGCAGGCAGCCGGCCACCCCGGTCCTACTGGTCCAGGATATGAACCATGGCCTTTCCCCATAGAAACAAAAGTCACCAGGCCAGGTTCCTGATGTCAGTTTGCAGGAGGCACTTGGCACTGTCAAACCAGCCACAGTTGCCTGTGGGGGCACCTTGCCTCTGGGAGGTATCCTCAACCGTGAGGAATTTCAGCAGGCAGCCGGCCACTCCGGGCCACCGGGCCCCGGACAAGAATGATGGCCTTTCCCCAGAGAAACAAAAGTCACCAGGCCAGGTTCCTGATGTCAGTTTGCAGGAGGCACTTGGCACTGTCAGACCAGCCACAATTGCCTGTGATGGTACTTTCAGTCTGGTCGGTATCCTGATCCGTTCGGAATTTCAGCAGGCGGCTGGCCACTACGGGCAACCAGGCCCTGGACACGTACAATGGCCTTTCCCCAGAGAAACAAAAGTCACCAGGCCAGGTTCCTGATGTCAGTTTGCAGGAGGCACTTGGCACTGTCAAACCAGCCACAGGTGCCTGTGGTGGCACCTTCGGTCTGGGAGGCATCCTGATCCGTGCGGAATTTCAGCAGGCAGCCGGCCACTCCGGGCCACCAGGCATGGGACACTAACCATGGCCTTTCCCCAGTGAAACAAAAGTCACCAGGCCAGGTTCCTGATGTCAGTTTGCAGGAGGCACGTGGCACTGTCAAACCAGCCACAGTTGCTTGTGGGGGCTCCTTTCATCTGGGAGTTATCCTCAACCGTGCGGAATTTCAGCAGGCAGCCGGGCACTCCGAGCCACCGGGCACTGGACACGAACGATGGCATTTCCCCAGAGAAACAAAAGTCACCTGGCCAGGTTCCTGATGTCAGTTTGCAGGAGGCACTTGGCACTGTCAAACCAGCCGCAGGTGCCTGTGGGGGCACCTTGCATCTGGGCGGCATCCTGTTCCGTTCGGAATTTCAGCAGGCAGCCGGCCACTCCGGTACTACGTGTCCAGGATATGAACCATGGCCTTTCCCCAGAGAAACAAAAGTCACCAGGCCAGGTTCCTGATGTCAGTTTGCAGGAGGCACTTGGCACTGTCAAACCAGCCACAGTTGCTTGTGGGGGCTCCTTTCATCTGGGAGTTATCCTGATCCGTTCTGAATTTCAGCAGGCAGCCGGCCACTCCGGGCCACCGGGCCCTGGAGAGGAACGATGGCCTTTCCCCAGAGAAACAAAAGTCACCAGGCCAGGTTCCTGATGTCAGTTTGCAGGAGGCACTTGGCACTGTCAAACCAGCCACAGGTGCCTGTGGGGGCACCTTGCATCTGGGCGGCATCCTGATCCGTTCGGAATATCAGCAGGCAGCCGGCCACCCCGGTCCTACTGGTCCAGGACATGAACCATGACCTTTCCCCAGAGAAACAAAGGTCACCAGGTCAGGTTCCTGATGTCAGTGTGCAGGAGGCATGTGGCACTCTCAAACCAGCCACAGTTGCCTGTGGGGGCACCTTGCATCTGGGCGGCATTCTGATCTGTTCGGAATTTCAGCAGGCAGCCGGCCACTCCGGTACTACGTGTCCAGGATATGAACCATGGCCTTTCCCCAGAGAAACAAAAGTCACCAGGCCAGGTTCCTGATGTCAGTTTGCAGGAGGCACTTGGCACTGTCAAACCAGCCACAGGTGCCTGTGGGGGCACCTTGCATCTGGGCGGCATCCTGATCCGTGCGGAATTTCAGCAGGCAGCCGGCCACTCAGGGCCACCGGGCACTGGACACGAACGATGGCATTTCCCCAGAGAAACAAAAGTCACCTGGCCAGGTTCCTGATGTCAGTTTGCAGGAGGCACTTGGCACTGTCAAACCAGCCACAGTTGCCTGTGGGGGCACCTTGCCTCTGGGAGGTATCATCAACCGTGCGGAATTTCAGCAGGCAGCCGGGCACTCCGGGCCACTGGGCACTGGACACGAACCATGGCCTTTCCCCAGAGAAACAAAAGTCACCAGGCCAGGTTCCTCATGTCAGTTTGCAGGAGGCACGTGGCACTGTCAAACCAGCCGCAGGTGCCTGTGGGGGCACCTTGCATCTGGGCGGCATCCTGTTCCGTTCGGAATTTCAGCAGGCAGCCGGCCCCTCCGGTACTACGTGTCCAGGATATGAACCATGGCCTTTCCCCAGAGAAACAAAAGTCACCAGGCCAGGTTCCTGATGTCAGTTTGCAGGAGGCACTTGGCACTGTCAAACCAGCCACAGTTGCTTGTGGGGGCTCCTTTCATCTGGGAGCTATCCTGATCCGTTCTGAATTTCAGCAGGCAGCCGGCCACTCCGGGCCACCGGGCCCTGGAGAGGAACGATGGCCTTTCCCCAGAGAAAAATATGTCACCAGGCCAGGTTCCTGATGTCAGTTTGCAGGAGGCACTTGGCACTGTCAAACCAGCCGCATGTGCCTGTGGGGGCACCTTGCCTCTGGGAGGTATCCTCAACCGTGAGGAATTTCAGCAGGCAGCCGGCCACTCCGGGCCACCGGGCCCCGGACAAGAATGATGGCCTTTCCCCAGAGAAACAAAAGTCACCAGGCCAGGTTCCTGATGTCAGTTTGCAGGAGGCACTTGGCACTGTCAAACCAGCCACAGGTGCCAGTGGTGGCACCTTCGGTCTGGGAGGCATCCTGATCCGTGCGGAATTTCAGCAGGCAGCCGGCCACTCCGGGCCACCAGGCATGGGACACTAACCATGGCCTTTCCCCAGTGAAACAAAAGTCACCAGGCCAGGTTCCTCATGTCAGTTTGCAGGAGGCACGTGGCACTGTCAAACCAGCCACAGTTGCCTGTGGGGGCACCTTGCATCTGGGAGGTATCCTCAACCGTGAGGAATTTCAGCAGGCAGCCGGCCACTCCGGGCCACCGGGCCCCGGACAAGAATGATGGCCTTTCCCTGGAGAAAAATATGTCACTAGGCCAGGTTCCTGATGTCAGTTTGCAGGAGGCACTTGGCACTGTCAAACCAGCCGCAGGTGCCTGTGGGGGCACCTTGCATCTGGGCGGCATTCTGATCCGTTCGGAATTTCAGCAGGCAGCCGGCCACTCCGGTCCTACTGGTCCAGGACATGAACCATGGCCTTTCCCCAGAGAAACAAAAGTCACCAGGCCAGGTTGCTGATGTCAGTTTGCAGGAGGCACTTGGCACTGTCAAACCAGACACAGGTGCCTGTGGGGGCACCTTGCCTCTGGGAGGTATCCTCAACCGTGCGGAATTTCAGCAGGCAGCCGGGCACTCCGAGCCACCGGGCACTGGACAAGATCCATGGCCTTTCCCCAGTGAAACAAAAGTCACCAGGCCAGGTTCCTCATGTCAGTTTGCAGGAGGCACGTGGCACTGTCAAACCAGCCACAGTTGCCTGTGGGGGCACCTTGCCTCTGGGAGGTATCCTCAACCGTGAGGAATTTCAGCAGGCAGCCGGCCACTCCTGGCCACCGGGCCCCGGACAAGAATGATGGCCTTTCCCTGGAGAAAAGTATGTCACTAGGCCAGGTTCCTGATGTCAGTTTGCAGGAGGCACTTGGCACTGTCAAACCAGCCGCAGGTGCCTGTGGGGGCACCTTGCATCTGGGCGGCATTCTGATCCGTTCGGAATTTCAGCAGGCAGCCGGCCACTCCGGTCCTACTGGTCCAGGACATGAACCATGGCCTTTCCCCAGAGAAACAAAAGTCACCAGGCCAGGTTGCTGATGTCAGTTTGCAGGAGGCACTTGGCACTGTCAAACCAGACACAGGTGCCTGTGGGGGCACCTTGCATCTGGGCGGCATCCTGATCCGTGCGGAATTTCAGCAGGCAGCCGGCCACTCAGGGCCACCGGGCACTGGACACGAACGATGGCATTTCCCCAGAGAAACAAAAGTCACCTGGCCAGGTTCCTGATGTCAGTTTGCAGGAGGCACTTGGCACTGTCAAACCAGCCACAGTTGCCTGTGGGGGCACCTTGCCTCTGGGAGGTATCATCAACCGTGCGGAATTTCAGCAGGCAGCCGGGCACTCCGGGCCACCGGGCACTGGACACGAACCATGGCCTTTCCCCAGAGAAACAAAAGTCACCAGGCCAGGTTCCTCATGTCAGTTTGCAGGAGGCACGTGGCACTGTCAAACCAGCCGCAGGTGCCTGTGGGGGCACCTTGCATCTGGGCGGCATCCTGTTCCGTTCGGAATTTCAGCAGGCAGCCGGCCCCTCCGGTACTACGTGTCCAGGATATGAACCATGGCCTTTCCCCAGAGAAACAAAACTCACCAGGCCAGGTTCCTGATGTCAGTTTGCAGGAGGCACTTGGCACTGTCAAACCAGCCACAGTTGCTTGTGGGGGCTCCTTTCATCTGGGAGCTATCCTGATCCGTTCTGAATTTCAGCAGGCAGCCGGCCACTCCGGGCCACCGGGCCCTGGAGAGGAACGATGGCCTTTCCCCAGAGAAACAAAAGTCACCAGGCCAGGTTCCTGATGTCAGTTTGCAGGAGGCACTTGGCACTGTCAAACCAGCCGCAGGTGCCTGTTGGGGCACCTTGCATCTGGGCGGCATCCTGATCCGTTCGGAATATCAGCAGGCAGCCGGCCACCCCGGTCCTACTGGTCCAGGATATGAACCATGGCCTTTCCCCAGAGAAACAAAAGTCACCAGGCCAGGTTCCTGATGTCAGTTTGCAGGAGGCACTTGGCACTGTCAAACCAGCCACAGTTGCCTGTGGGGGCACCTTGCCTCTGGGAGGTACCATCAACCGTGCGTAATTTCAGCAGGCAGCCGGCCACTCCGGGCCACCGGGCACTGGACACGAACCATGGACTTTCCCCAGAGAAACAGAAGTCACCAGGCCAGGTTCCTCATGTCAGTTTGCAGGAGGCACGTGGCACTGTCAAACCAGCCGCAGGTGCCTGTGGGGGCACCTTGCATCTGGGCGGCATCCTGTTCCGTTCGGAATTTCAGCAGGCAGCCGGCCAATCCGGTACTACGTGTCCAGGATATGAACCATGGCCTTTCCCCAGAGAAACAAAAGTCACCAGGCCAGGTTCCTGATGTCAGTTTGCAGGAGGCACTTGGCACTGTCAAACCAGCCACAGGTGCCTGTGGGGGCACCTTGCATCTGGGCGGCATCCTGATCCGTGCGGAATTTCAGCAGGCAGCCGGCCACTCAGGGCCACCGGGCACTGGACACGAACGATGGCATTTCCCCAGAGAAACAAAAGTCACCTGGCCAGGTTCCTGATGTCAGTTTGCAGGAGGCACTTGGCACTGTCAAACCAGCCACAGTTGCCTGTGGGGGCACCTTGCCTCTGGGAAGTATCCTCAACCCTGCGGAATTTCAGCAGGCAGCCGGGCACTCCGGGCCACCGGGCACTGGACACGAACCATGGCCTTTCCCCAGAGAAACAAAAGTCACCAGGCCAGGTTCCTGATGTCAGTTTGCAGGAGGCACTTGGCACTGTCAAACCAGCCACAGGTGCCTGTGGGGGCACCTTGCATCTGGGCGGCATCCTGATCCGTGTGGAATTTCAGCAGGCAGCCGGCCACTCAGGGCCACCGGGCACTGGACACGAACGATGGCATTTCCCCAGAGAAACAAAAGTCACCTGGCCAGGTTCCTGATGTCAGTTTGCAGGAGGCACTTGGCACTGTCAAACCAGCCACAGGTGCCTGTGGTGGTATCTTCGGTCTGGGAGGCATCCTGATCCGTGCGGAATTTCAGCAGGCAGCCGGCCACTCCGGGCCACCAGGCATGGGACAGGAACCATGGCCTTTCCCCAGAGAAACAAAAGTCACCAGGCCAGGTTCCTGATGTCAGTTTGCAGGAGGCACTTGGCACTGTCAAACCAGCCGCAGGTGCCTGTGGGGGCACCTTGCCTCTGGGAGGTATCCTCAACCGTGAGGAATTTCAGCAGGTCGCCGGCCACACCGGGCCACCGGGCACTGGTCACGAACCATGGCCTTTCCCCAGAGAAACAAAAGTCACCAGGCCAGGTTCCTGATGTCAGTGTGCAGGAGGCACTTGGCACTGTCAAACCAGCCACAGTTGCCTGTGGGGGCACCTTGCATCTGGGCGGCATCCTGATCAGTGCGGAATTTCAGCAGCCTGCCGGCCACTCTGGGCCACCGGGCCCTGGAGAGGAACGATGGCTTTTTCCCAGAGAAACAAAAGTCACCAGGCCAGGTTCCTGATGTCAGTTTGCAGGAGGCACTTGGCACTGTCAAACCAGCCGCAGGTGCCTGTGGCGGCACCTTGCATCTGGGCGGCATCCTGATCCGTGCGGAATTTCAACAGGCAGCCGGGCACTGCGGGCCACCGGGCACTGGACACGAACCATGGCCTTTCCCCAGAGAAACAAAAGTCACCAGGCCAGGTTCCTGATGTCAGTTTGCAGGAGGCACGTGGCACTGTCAAACCAGCCACAGTTGCCTGTGGGGGCACCTTGCCTCTGGGAGGTATCATCAACCGTGCGGAATTTCAGCAGGCAGCCGGCCACTCAGGGCCACCGGGCACTGGACACGAACGATGGCATTTCCCCAGAGAAACAAAAGTCACCTGGCCAGGTTCCTGATGTCAGTTTGCAGGAGGCACTTGGCACTGTCAAACCAGCCGCAGGTGCCTGTGGGGGCACCTTGCATCTGGGCGGCATCCTGTTCCGTTCGGAATTTCAGCAGGCAGCCGGCCACTCCGGTACTACGTGTCCAGGATATGAACCATGGCCTTTCCCCAGAGAAACAAAAGTCACCAGGCCAGGTTCCTGATGTCAGTTTGCAGGAGGCACTTGGCACTGTCAAACCAGCCACAGTTGCTTGTGGGGGCTCCTTTCATCTGGGAGGTATCCTCAACCGTGAGGAATTTCAGCAGGCAGCCGGCCACTCCGGGCCACCGGGCCCTGGAGAGGAACGATGGCCTTTCCCCAGAGAAACAAAAGTCACCAGGCCAGGTTCCTGATGTCAGTTTGCAGGAGGCACTTGGCACTGTCAAACCAGCCGCAGGTGCCTTTGGGGGCACCTTGCATCTGGGCGGCATCCTGATCCGTTCGGAATATCAGCAGGCAGCCGGCCACCCCGGTCCTACTGGTCCAGGATATGAACCATGACCTTTCCCCAGAGAAACAAAAGTCACCAGGTCAGGTTCCTGATGTCAGTTTGCAGGAGGCACGTGGCACTGTCAAACCAGCCACAGTTGCCTGTGGGGGCACCTTGCATCTGGGAGGTATCATCAACCGTGCGGAATTTCAGCAGGCAGCCGGGCACTCCGGGCCACCGGGCACTGGACACGAACCATGGCCTTTCCCCAGAGAAACAAAAGTCACCAGGCCAGGTTCCTCATGTCAGTTTGCAGGAGGCACGTGGCACTGTCAAACAAGCCGCAGGTGCCTCTGGGGGCACCTTGCATCTGGGCGGCATCCTGTTCCGTTCGGAATTTCAGCAGGCAGCCGGCCACTCCGGTACTACGTGTCCAGGATATGAACCATGGCCTTTCCCCAGAGAAACAAAAGTCACCAGGCCAGGTTCCTGATGTCAGTTTGCAGGAGGCACTTGGCACTGTCAAACCAGCCACAGTTGCTTGTGGGGGCTCCTTTCATCTGGGAGCTATCCTGATCCGTTCTGAATTTCAGCAGGCAGCCGGCCACTCCGGGCCACCGGGCCCTGGAGAGGAACGATGGCCTTTCCCCAGAGAAACAAAAGTCACCAGGCCAGGTTCCTGATGTCAGTTTGCAGGAGGCACTTGGCACTGTCAAACCAGCCGCAGGTGCCTGTGGGGGCACATTGCATCTGGGCGGCATCCTGATCCGTTCGGCATATCAGCAGGCAGCCGGCCACCCCGGTCCTACTGGTCCAGGATATGAACCATGGCCTTTCCCCACAGAAACAGAAGTCACCAGGCCAGGTTCCTGATGTCAGTTTGCAGGAGGCACTTGGCACTGTCAAACCAGCCACAGTTGCCTGTGGGGGCACCTTGCCTCTGGGAGGTATCCTCAACCGTGAGGAATTTCAGCAGGCAGCCGGCCACTCCGGGCCACCGGGCCCCGGACAAGAATGATGGCCTTTCCCCAGAGAAACAAAAGTCACCAGGCCAGGTTCCTGATGTCAGTTTGCAGGAGGCACTTGGCACTGTCAGACCAGCCAAAATTGCCTGTGATGGTACTTTCAGTCTGGTCGGTATCCTGATCCGTTCGGAATTTCAGCAGGCGGCTGGCCACTACGGGCAACCAGGCCCTGGGCACGTACAATGGCCTTTCCCCAGAGAAAAAAAAGTCACCAGGCCAGGTTCCTGATGTCAGTTTGCAGGAGGCACTTGGCACTGTCAAACCAGCCACAGGTGCCTGTGGTGGCACCTTCGGTCTGGGAGGCATCCTGATCCGTGCGGTATTTCAGCAGGCAGCCGGCCACTACGGGCCACCAGGCATGGGACACTAACCATGGCCTTTCCCCAGAGAAACAAAAGTCACCTGGCCAGGTTCCTGATGTCAGTTTGCAGGAGGCACTTGGCACTGTCAAACCAGCCACAGGTGCCTGTGGGGGCACCTTGCATCTGGGCGGCATTCTGATCTGTTCGGAATTTCAGCAGGCAGCCGGCCACTCCGGTCCTACTGGTCCAGGATATGAACCATGGCCTTTCCCCAGAGAAACAAAAGTCACCAGGCCAGGTTCCTGATGTCAGTTTGCAGGAGGCACTTGGCACTGTCAAACCAGCCACAGGTGCCTGTGGGGGCACCTTGCATCTGGGCGGCATCCTGATCCGTGCGGAATTTCAGCAGGCAGCCGGCCACTCAGGGCCACCGGGCACTGGACACGAACGATGGCATTTCCCCAGAGAAACAAAAGTCACCTGGCCAGGTTCCTGATGTCAGTTTGCAGGAGGCACTTGGCACTGTCAAACCAGCCACAGGTGCCTGTGGGGGCACCTTGCATCTGGGCGGCATCCTGATCCGTGCGGAATTTCAGCAGGCAGCCGGGCACTCCGGGCCACCGGGCACTGGACACGAACCATGGCCTTTCCCCATGAGAAACAAAAGTCACCAGGCCAGGTTCCTGATGTCAGTTTGCAGGAGGCACTTGGCACTGTCAAACCAGCCACTGGTGCCTGTGGTGGTATCTTCGGTCTGGGAGGCATCCTGATCCATGCGGAATTTCAGCAGGCAGCCGGCCACTCCGGGCCACCAGGCATGGGACACGAACCACGGCCTTTCCCCAGAGAAACAAAAGTCACCAGGCCAGGTTCCTGATGTCAGTTTGCAGGAGGCACTTGGCACTGTCAAACCAGCCGCAGGTGCCTGTGGGGGCACCTTGCATCTGGGCGGCATCCTGATCCGTTCGGAATTTCAGCAGGCAGCCGGCCACCCCAGTCCTACTGGTCCAGGATATGAACCATGGCCTTTCCCCAGTGAAACAAAAGTCACCTGGCCAGGTTCCTGATGTCAGTTTGCAGGAGGCACTTGGCACTGTCAAACCAGCCACAGTTGCCTGTGGGGGCACCTTGCCTCTGGGAGGTATCCTCAACCGTGAGGAATTTCAGCAGGCCGCCGGCCACACCGGGCCACGGGGCACTGGTCACGAACCATGGCCTTTCCCCAGAGAAACAAAAGTCACCAGGCCAGGTTCCTGATGTCAGTGTCCAGGAGGCACTTGGCACTGTAAAACCAGCCACAGTTGCCTGTGGGGGCACCTTGCATCTGGGCGGCATCCTGATCAGTGCGGAATTTCAGCATCCTGCCGGTCACTCTGGGCCACCGGGCCCTGGAGAGGAACGATGGCTTTTTCCCAGAGAAACAAAAGTCACCAGGCCAGGTTCCTGATGTCAGTTTGCAGGAGGCACTTGGCACTGTCAAACCAGCCGCAGGTGCCTGTGGCGGCACCTTGCATCTGGGGGGCATCCTGATCCGTGCGGAATTTCAACAGGCAGCCGGGCACAGCGGGCCACCGGGCACTGGACACGAACCATGGCCTTTCCCCAGAGAAACAGAAGTCACCAGGCCAGGTTCCTCATGTCAGTTTGCAGGAGGCACTTGGCACTGTCAAACCAGCCACAGTTGCCTGTGGGGGCACCTTGCCTCTGGGAGGTATCCTCAACCGTGAGGAATTTCAGCAGGCAGCCGGCCACTCCGGGCCACCGGGCCCCGGACAAGAATGATGGCCTTTCCCCAGAGAAACAAAAGTCACCAGGCCAGGTTCCTGATGTCAGTTTGCAGGAGGCACTTGGCACTGTCAGACCAGCCACAATTGCCTGTGATGGTACTTTCAGTCTGGTCGGTATCCTGATCCGTTCGGAATTTCAGCAGGCGGCTGGCCACTCCGGGCCACTAGGCCCTGGACACGTACAATGGCCATTCCCCAGAGAAAAAAAAGTCACCAGGCCAGGTTCCTGATGTCAGTTTGCAGGAGGCACTTGGCACTGTCAAACCAGCCACAGGTGCCTGTGGTGGCACCTTCGGTCTGGGAGGCATCCTGATCTGTGCGGAATTTCAGCAGGCAGCCGGCCACTCCGGGCCACCAGGCATGGGACACTAACCATGGCCTTTCCCCAGAGAAACAAAAGTCACCTGGCCAGGTTCCTGATGTCAGTTTGCAGGAGGCACTTGGCACTGTCAAACCAGCCACAGGTGCCTGTGGGGCACCTTGCATCTGGGCGGCATTCTGATCTGTTCGGAATTTCAGCAGGCAGCCGGCCACTCCGGTCCTACTGGTCCAGGATATGAACCATGGCCTTTCCCCAGAGAAACAAAAGTCACCAGGCCAGGTTCCTGATGTCAGTTTGCAGGAGGCACTTGGCACTGTCAAACCAGCCACAGGTGCCTGTGGGGGCACCTTGCATCTGGGCGGCATCCTGATCCGTGCGGAATTTCAGCAGGCAGCCGGCCACTCAGGGCCACCGGGCACTGGACACGAACGATGGCATTTCCCCATTTCCCCAGAGAAACAAAAGTCACCTGGCCAGGTTCCTGATGTCAGTTTGCAGGAGGCACTTGGCAGTGTCAAACCAGCCACAGTTGCCTGTGGGGGCACCTTGCCTCTGGGAAGTATCCTCAACCGTGCGGAATTTCAGCAGGCAGCCGGGCACTCCGGGCCACCGGGCACTGGACACGAACCATGGCCTTTCCCCAGAGAAACAAAAGTCACCAGGCCAGGTTCCTGATGTCAGTTTGCAGGAGGCACTTGGCACTGTCAAACCAGCCACAGGTGCCTGTGGGGGCACCTTGCATCTGGGCGGCATCCTGATCCGTGCGGAATTTCAGCAGGCAGCCGGCCACTCAGGGCCACCGGGCACTGGACACGAACGATGGCATTTCCCCAGAGAAACAAAAGTCACCAGGCCAGGTTCCTGATGTCAGTTTGCAGGAGGCACTTGGCACTGTCAAACCAGCCACAGTTGCCTGTGGGGGCGCCTTGCCTCTGGGAGGTATCATCAACCGTGCGGAATTTTAGCAGGCAGCCGGGCACTCCGGGCCACCAGGCATGGGAAACGAACCATGGCCTTTCCCCATGAGGAACAAAAGTCACCAGGCCAGGTTCCTGATGTCAGTTTGCAGGAGGCACTTGGCACTGTCAAACCAGCCACAGGTGCCTGTGGGGGCACCTTGCCTCTGGGAGGTATCCTCAACCGTGAGGAATTTCAGCAGGCAGCCGGCCACTCCGGGCCACCGGGCCCCGGACAAGAATGATGGCCTTTCCCCAGAGAAACAAAAGTCACCAGGCCAGGTTCCTGATGTCAGTTTGCAGGAGGCACTTGGCACTGTCAGACCAGCCACAATTGCCTGTGATGGTACTTTCAGTCTGGTCGGTATCCTGATCCGTTCGGAATTTCAGCAGGCGGCTGGCCACTCCGGGCCACTAGGCCCTGGACACGTACAATGGCCATTCCCCAGAGAAAAAAAAGTCACCAGGCCAGGTTCCTGATGTCAGTTTGCAGGAGGCACTTGGCACTGTCAAACCAGCCACAGGTGCCTGTGGTGGCACCTTCGGTCTGGGAGGCATCCTGATCTGTGCGGAATTTCAGCAGGGAGCCGGCCACTCCGGGCCACCAGGCATGGGACACTAACCATGGCCTTTCCCCAGAGAAACAAAAGTCACCTGGCCAGGTTCCTGATGTCAGTTTGCAGGAGGCACTTGGCACTGTCAAACCAGCCACAGGTGCCTGTGGGGCACCTTGCATCTGGGCGGCATTCTGATCTGTTCGGAATTTCAGCAGGCAGCCGGCCACTCCGGTCCTACTGGTCCAGGATATGAACCATGGCCTTTCCCCAGAGAAACAAAACTCACCAGGACAGGTTCCTGATGTCAGTTTGCAGGAGGCACTTGGCACTGTCAAACCAGCCACAGGTGCCTGTGGGGGCACCTTGCATCTGGGCGGCATCCTGATCCGTGCGGAATTTCAGCAGGCAGCCGGCCACTCAGGGCCACCAGGCACTGGACACGAACGATGGCATTTCCCCATTTCCCCAGAGAAACAAAAGTCACCTGGCCAGGTTCCTGATGTCAGTTTGCAGGAGGCACTTGGCAGTGTCAAACCAGCCACAGTTGCCTGTGGGGGCACCTTGCCTCTGGGAAGTATCCTCAACCGTGCGGAATTTCAGCAGGCAGCCGGGCACTCCGGGCCACCGGGCACTGGACACGAACCATGGCCTTTCCCCAGAGAAACAAAAGTCACCAGGCCAGGTTCCTGATGTCAGTTTGCAGGAGGCACTTGGCACTGTCAAACCAGCCACAGGTGCCTGTGGGGGCACCTTGCATCTGGGCGGCATCCTGATCCGTGCGGAATTTCAGCAGGCAGCCGGCCACTCAGGGCCACCGGGCACTGGACACGAACGATGGCATTTCCCCAGAGAAACAAAAGTCACCTGGCCAGGTTCCTGATGTCAGTTTGCTGGAGGCACTTGGCACTGTCAAACCAGCCACAGTTGCCTGTGGGGGCGCCTTGCCTCTGGGAGGTATCATCAACCGTGCGGAATTTTAGCAGGCAGCCGGGCACTCCGGGCCACCAGGCATGGGACACGAACCATGGCCTTTCCCCATGAGAAACAAAAGTCACCAGGCCAGGTTCCTGATGTCAGTTTGCAGGAGGCACTTGGCACTGTCAAACCAGCCACAGGTGCCTGTGGTGGTATCTTCGGTCTGGGAGGCATCCTGATCCGTGCGGAATTTCAGCAGGCAGCCGGCCACTCCGGGCCACCAGGCATGGGACACGAACCATGGCCTTTCCCCAGAGAAACAAAAGTCACCAGGCCAGGTTCCTGATGTCAGTTTGCAGGAGGCACTTGGCACTGTCAAACCAGCCGCAGGTGCCTGTGGGGGCACCTTGCATCTGGGCGGCATCCTGATCCGTTCGGAATTTCAGCAGGCAGCCGGCCACCCCAGTCCTACTTGTCCAGGATAAGAACCATGGCCTTTCCCCAGTGAAACAAAATCACCTGGCCAGGTTCCTGATGTCAGTTTGCAGGAGGCACTTGGCACTGTCAAACCAGCCACAGTTGCCTGTGGGGGCACCTTGCCTCTGGGCGGCATCCTGATCAGTGCGGAATTTCAGCAGCCTGCCGGTCACTCTGGGCCACAGGGCCCTGGAGAGGAACGATGGCTTTTTCCCAGAGAAACAAAAGTCACCAGGCCAGGTTCCTGATGTCAGTTTGCAGGAGGCACTTGGCACTGTCAAACCAGCCGCAGGTGCCTGAGGCGGCACCTTGCATCTGGGCGGCATCCTGATCCGTGCGGAATTTCAACAGGCAGCCGGGCACAGCGGGCCACCGGGCACTGGACACGAACCATGGCCTTTCCCCAGAGAAACAAAAGTCACCAGGCCAGGTTCCTCATGTCAGTTTGCAGGAGGCACGTGGCACTGTCAAACCAGCCACAGTTGCCTGTGGGGGCACCTTGCATCTGGGAGGTATCCTCAACCGTGAGGAATTTCAGCAGGCAGCCGGCCACTCCGGGCCAGCCGTCCCCGGACAAGAATGATGGTGTTTCCCTAGAGGAAAATATGTCACTAGGCCAGGTTCCTGATGTCAGTTTGCAGGAGGCACTTGGCACTGTCAAAGCAGCCACAGGTGCCTGTGGGGGCCCCCAGCATCTGGGCGGTATCCTGATCCGTTCGGAATTTCAGCAGGCAGCCGGCCTCTCCGGTCCTACTGGCCCAGGATATGAACCATGGCCTTTCCCCAGAGAAACAAAAGTCACCAGGCCAGGTTCCTGATGTCAGTTTGCAGGAGGCACTTGGCACTGTCAAACCAGCCGCAGGTGCCTGTGGGGGCACCTTGCATCTGGGCGGCATTCTGATCTGTTCGGAATTTCAGCAGGCAGTCGGCCACTCCGGTCCTACTGGTCCAGGATATGAACCATGGCCTTTCCCCAGAGAAACAAAAGTCACCAGGCCAGGTTCCTGATGTCAGTTTGCAGGAGGCACTTGGCACTGTCAAACCAGCCACAGTTGCTTGTGGGGGCTCCTTTCATCTGGGAGCTATCCTGATCCGTTCTGAATTTCAGCAGGCAGCCGGCCACTCCGGGCCACCGGGCCCTGGAGAGGAACGATGGCCTTTCCCCAGAGAAACAAAAGTCACCAGGCCAGGTTCCTGATGTCAGTTTGCAGGAGGCACTTGGCACTGTCAAACCAGCCGCAGGTGCCTGTGGGGGCACCTTGCATCTGGGCGGCATCCTGATCCGTTCGGAATATCAGCAGGCAGCCGGCCACCCCGGTCCTACTGGTCCAGGATATGAACCATGACCTTTCCCCAGAGAAACAAAAGTCACCAGGCCAGGTTCCTGATGTCAGTTTGCAGGAGGCACTTGGCACTGTCAAACCAGCCACAGGTGCCTGTGGTGGCACCTTCGGTCTGGGAG
This sequence comes from Passer domesticus, assembly GCF_036417665.1. Lineage (NCBI taxonomy): Eukaryota > Metazoa > Chordata > Aves > Passeriformes > Passeridae > Passer > Passer domesticus. Next base: position 5,301,010 of record NC_087511.1, read on the forward strand.
GCATCCTGATCCGTGCGGAATTTCAGCAGGCAGCCGGGCACTCCGGGCCACCGGGCACTGGACACGAACCATGGCCTTTCCCCAGAGAAACAAAAGTCACCAGGCCAGGTTCCTCATGTCAGTTTGCAGGAGGCACGTGGCACTGTCAAAACAGCCGCAGGTGCCTGTGGGGGCACCTTGCATCTGGGCGGCATCCTGTTCCGTTCGGAATTTCAGCAGGCAGCCGGCCACTCCGGTACTACTGGTCCAGGATATGAACCATGGCCTTTCCCCAGAGAAACAAAAGTCACCAGGCCAGGTTCCTGATGTCAGTTTGCAGGAGGCACTTGGCACTGTCAAACCAGCCACAGTTGCTTGTGGGGGCTCCTTTCATCTGGTAGCTATCCTGATCCGTTCTGAATTTCAGCAGGCAGCCGGCCACTCCGGGCCACCGGGCCCTGGAGAGGAACGATGGCCTTTCCCCAGAGAAACAAAAGTCACCAGGCCAGGTTCCTGATGTCAGTTTGCAGGAGGCACTTGGCACTGTCAAACCAGCCACAGGTGCCTGTGGGGGCACCTTGCATCTGGGCGGCATCCTGATCCGTTCGGAATATCAGCAGGCAGCCGGCCACCCCGGTCCTACTGGTCCAGGATATGAACCATGACCTTTCCCCAGAGAAACAAAAGTCACCAGGTCAGGTTCCTGATGTCAGTTTGCAGGAGGCACGTGGCACTGTCAAACCAGCCACAGGTGTCTGTGGGGGCACCTTGCATCTGGGCGGCATCCTGATCCGTGCGGAATTTCAGCAGGCAGCCGGCCACTCAGGGCCACCGGGCACTGGACACGAACGATGGCATTTCCCCAGAGAAACAAAAGTCACCTGGCCAGGTTCCTGATGTCAGTTTGCAGGAGGCACTTGGCACTGTCAAACCAGCCACAGTTGCCTGTGGGGGCACCTTGCCTCTGGGAAGTATCCTCAACCGTGCGGAATTTCAGCAGGCAGCCGGGCACTCCGGGCCACCGGGCACTGGACACGAACCATGGCCTTTCCCCAGAGAAACAAAAGTCACCAGGCCAGGTTCCTGATGTCAGTTTGCAGGAGGCACTTGGCACTGTCAAACCAGCCACAGGTGCCTGTGGGGGCACCTTGCATCTGGGCGGCATCCTGATCCGTGCGGAATTTCAGCAGGCAGCCGGCCACTCAGGGCCACCGGGCACTGGACACGAACGATGGCATTTCCCCAGAGAAACAAAAGTCACCTGGCCAGGTTCCTGATGTCAGTTTGCAGGAGGCACTTGGCACTGTCAAACCAGCCACAGGTGCCTGTGGTGGTATCTTCGGTCTGGGAGGCATCCTGAACCGTTCTGAATTTCAGCAGGCAGCCGGCCACTCCGGGCCACCGGGCCCCGGACAAGAATGATGGCCTTTCCCCAGAGAAACAAAAGTCACCAGGCCAGGTTCCTGATGTCAGTTTGCAGGAGGCACTTGGCACTGTCAGACCAGCCACAATTGCCTGTGATGGTACTTTCAGTCTGGTCGGTATCCTGATCCGTTCGGAATTTCAGCAGACGGCTGGCCACTACGGGCAACCAGGCCCTGGACAGGTACAATGGCCTTTCCCCAGAGAAAAAAAAGTCACCAGGCCAGGTTCCTGATGTCAGTTTGCAGGAGGCACTTGGCACTGTCAAACCAGCCACAGGTGCCTGTGGTGGCACCTTCGGTCTGGGAGGCATCCTGATCCGTGCGGAATTTCAGCAGGCAGCCGGGCACTCCGGGCCACCAGGCATGGGACACTAACCATGGCCTTTCCCCAGAGAAACAAAAGTCACCTGGCCAGGTTCCTGATGTCAGTTTGCAGGAGGCACTTGGCACTGTCAAACCAGCCACAGGTGCCTGTGGGGGCACCTTGCATCTGGGCGGCATCCTGTTCCGTTCGGAATTTCAGCAGGCAGCCGGCCACTCCGGTACTACGTGTCCAGGATATGAACCATGGCCTTTCCCCAGAGAAACAAAAGTCACCAGGCCAGGTTCCTGATGTCAGTTTGCAGGAGGCACTTGGCACTGTCAAACCAGCCACAGTTGCTTGTGGGGGCTCCTTTCATCTGGTAGCTATCCTGATCCGTTCTGAATTTCAGCAGGCAGCCGGCCACTCCGGGCCACCGGGCCCTGGAGAGGAACGATGGCCTTTCCCCAGAGAAACAAAAGTCACCAGGCCAGGTTCCTGATGTCAGTTTGCAGGAGGCACTTGGCACTGTCAAACCAGCCACAGGTGCCTGTGGGGGCACCTTGCATCTGGGCGGCATCCTGATCCGTTCGGAATATCAGCAGGCAGCCGGCCACCCCGGTCCTACTGGTCCAGGATATGAACCATGACCTTTCCCCAGAGAAACAAAAGTCACCAGGTCAGGTTCCTGATGTCAGTTTGCAGGAGGCACGTGGCACTGTCAAACCAGCCACAGGTGTCTGTGGGGGCACCTTGCATCTGGGCGGCATCCTGATCCGTGCGGAATTTCAGCAGGCAGCCGGCCACTCAGGGCCACCGGGCACTGGACACGAACGATGGCATTTCCCCAGAGAAACAAAAGTCACCTGGCCAGGTTCCTGATGTCAGTTTGCAGGAGGCACTTGGCACTGTCAAACCAGCCACAGTTGCCTGTGGGGGCACCTTGCCTCTGGGAAGTATCCTCAACCGTGCGGAATTTCAGCAGGCAGCCGGGCACTCCGGGCCACCGGGCACTGGACACGAACCATGGCCTTTCCCCAGAGAAACAAAAGTCACCAGGCCAGGTTCCTGATGTCAGTTTGCAGGAGGCACTTGGCACTGTCAAACCAGCCACAGGTGCCTGTGGGGGCACCTTGCATCTGGGCGGCATCCTGATCCGTGCGGAATTTCAGCAGGCAGCCGGGCACTGCGGGCCACCGGGCACTGGACACGAACGATGGCATTTCCCCAGAGAAACAAAAGTCACCTGGCCAGGTTCCTGATGTCAGTTTGCAGGAGGCACTTGGCACTGTCAAACCAGCCACAGGTGCCTGTGGTGGTATCTTCGGTCTGGGAGGCATCCTGAACCGTTCTGAATTTCAGCAGGCAGCCGGCCACTCCGGGCCACCGGGCCCCGGACAAGAATGATGGCCTTTCCCCAGAGAAACAAAAGTCACCAGGCCAGGTTCCTGATGTCAGTTTGCAGGAGGCACTTGGCACTGTCAGACCAGCCACAATTGCCTGTGATGGTACTTTCAGTCTGGTCGGTATCCTGATCCGTTCGGAATTTCAGCAGACGGCTGGCCACTACGGGCAACCAGGCCCTGGACAGGTACAATGGCCTTTCCCCAGAGAAAAAAAAGTCACCAGGCCAGGTTCCTGATGTCAGTTTGCAGGAGGCACTTGGCACTGTCAAACCAGCCACAGGTGCCTGTGGTGGCACCTTCGGTCTGGGAGGCATCCTGATCCGTGCGGAATTTCAGCAGGCAGCTGGGCACTCCGGGCCACCAGGCATGGGACACTAACCATGGCCTTTCCCCAGAGAAACAAAAGTCACCTGGCCAGGTTCCTGATGTCAGTTTGCAGGAGGCACTTGGCACTGTCAAACCAGCCACAGGTGCCTGTGGGGGCACCTTGCATCTGGGCGGCATTCTGATCTGTTCGGAATTTCAGCAGGCAGCCGGCCACTCCGGTCCTACTGGTCCAGGATATGAACCATGGCCTTTCCCCAGAGAAACAAAAGTCACCAGGTCAGGTTCCTGATGTCAGTTTGCAGGAGGCACTTGGCACTGTCAAACCAGCCACAGGTGCCTGTGGGGGCACCTTGCATCTGGGCGGCATCCTGATCCGTGCGGAATTTCAGCAGGCAGCCGGCCACTCAGGGCCACCGGGCACTGGACACGAACGATGGCATTTCCCCAGAGAAACAAAAGTCACCTGGCCAGGTTCCTGATGTCAGTTTGCAGGAGGCACTTGGCACTGTCAAACCAGCCACAGTTGCCTGTGGGGGCACCTTGCCTCTGGGAAGTATCCTCAACCGTGCGGAATTTCAGCAGGCAGCCGGGCACTCCGGGCCACCGGGCACTGGACACGAGCCATGGCCTTTCCCCAGAGAAACAAAAGTCACCAGGCCAGGTTCCTGATGTCAGTGTGCCGGAGGCACTTGGCACTGTCAAACCAGCCGCAGGTGTCCGTGGGGGCACCTTGCATCTGGGCGGCATCCTGATCCGTGCGGAATTTCAGCAGGCAGCCGGCCACTCAGGGCCACCGGGCACTGGACACGAACGATGGCATTTCCCCAGAGAAACAAAAGTCACCTGGCCAGGTTCCTGATGTCAGTTTGCAGGAGGCACTTGGCACTGTCAAACCAGCCACAGGTGCCTGTGGGGGCACCTTGCATCTGGGCGGCATCCTGATCCGTGCGGAATTTCAGCAGGCAGCCGGCCACTCAGGGCCACCGGGCACTGGACACGAACGATGGCATTTCCCCAGAGAAACAAAAGTCACCTGGCCAGGTTCCTGATGTCAGTTTGCAGGAGGCACTTGGCACTGTCAAACCAGCCGCATGTGCCTGTGGGGGCACCTTGCATCTGGGCGGCATCCTGTTCCGTTCGGAATTTCAGCAGGCAGCCGGCCACTCCGGTACTGCGTGTCCAGGATATGAACCATGGCCTTTCCCCAGAGAAACAAAAGTCACCAGGCCAGGTTCCTGATGTCAGTTTGCAGGAGGCACTTGGCACTGTCAAACCAGCCACAGTTGCTTGTGGGGGCTCCTTTCATCTGGGAGCTATCCTGATCCGTTCTGAATTTCAGCAGGCAGCCGGCCACTCCGGGCCACCGGGCCCTGGAGAGGAACGATGGCCTTTCCCCAGAGAAACAAAAGTCACCAGGCCAGGTTCCTGATGTCAGTTTGCAGGAGGCACTTGGCACTGTCAAAGCAGCCACAGGTGCCTGTGGGGGCACCTTGCATCTGGGCGGCATCCTGATCCGTTCGGAATATCAGCAGGCAGCCGGCCACCCCGGTCCTACTGGACCAGGATATGAACCATGACCTTTCCCCAGAGAAACAAAAGTCACCAGGTCAGGTTCCTGATGTCAGTTTGCAGGAGGCACGTGGCACTGTCAAACCAGCCACAGGTGTCTGTGGGGGCACCTTGCATCTGGGCGGCATCCTGATCCGTGCGGAATTTCAGCAGGCAGCCGGCCACTCAGGGCCACCGGGCACTGGACACGAACGATGGCATTTCCCCAGAGAAACAAAAGTCACCAGGCCAGGTTCCTGATGTCAGTTTGCAGGAGGCACTTGGCACTGTCAAACCAGCCACAGTTGCCTGTGGGGGCACCTTGCCTCTGGGAGGTATCATCAACCGTGCGGAATTTCAGCAGGCAGCCGGGCACTCCGGGCCACCGGGCACTGGACACGAACCATGGCCTTTCCCCAGAGAAACAAAAGTCACCAGGCCAGGTTCCTCATGTCAGTTTGCAGGAGGCACGTGGCACTGTCAAACCAGCCGCAGGTGCCTGTGGGGGCACCTTGCATCTGGGCGGCATCCTGTTCCGTTCGGAATTTCAGCAGGCAGCCGGCCACTCCGGTACTACTGGTCCAGGATATGAACCATGGCCTTTCCCCAGAGAAACAAAAGTCACCAGGCCAGGTTCCTGATGTCAGTTTGCAGGAGGCACTTGGCACTGTCAAACCAGCCACAGTTGCCTGTGGGGGCACCTTGCCTCTGGGAGGTATCCTCAACCGTGAGGAATTTCAGCAGGCAGCCGGCCACTCCGGGCCACCAGGCATGGGACACTAACCATGGCCTTTCCCCAGAGAAACAAAAGTCACCAGGCCAGGTTCCTGATGTCAGTTTGCAGGAGGCACTTGGCACTGTCAGACCAGCCACAATTGCCTGTGATGGTACTTTCAGTCTGGTCGGTATCCTGATCCGTTCGGAATTTCAGCAGGCGGCTGGCCACTACGGGCAACCAGGCCCTGGACACGTACAATGGCCATTCCCCAGAGAAACAAAAGTCACCAGGCCAGGTTCCTGATGTCAGTTTGCAGGAGGCACTTGGCACTGTCAAACCAGCCACAGGTGCCTGTGGTGGCACCTTCGGTCTGGGAGGCATCCTTATCCGTGCGGAATTTCAGCAGGCAGCCGGCCACTCCGGGCCACCAGGCATGGGACACTAACCATGGCCTTTCCCCAGAGAAACAAAAGTCACCAGGCCAGGTTCCTGATGTCAGTTTGCAGGAGGCACTTGGCACTGTCAAACCAGCCACAGGTGCCTGTGGGGGCACCTTGCATCTGGGCGGCATTCTGATCTGTTCGGAATTTCAGCAGGCAGCCGGCCACTCCGGTCCTACTGGTCCAGGATATGAACCATGGCCTTTCCCCAGAGAAACAAAAGTCACCAGGCCAGGTTCCTGATGTCAGTTTGCAGGAGGCACTTGGCACTGTCAAACCAGCCACAGGTGCCTGTGGGGGCACCTTGCATCTGGGCGGCATCCTGATCCGTGCGGAATTTCACCAGGCAGCCGGCCACTCAGGGCCACCGGGCACTGGACACGAACGATGGCATTTCCCCAGAGAAACAAAAGTCACCAGGCCAGGTTCCTGATGTCAGTTTGCAGGAGGCACTTGGCACTGTCAAACCAGCCACAGTTGCCTGTGGGGGCACCTTGCCTCTGGTAAGTATCCTCAACCGTGCGGAATTTCAGCAGGCAGCCGGGCACTCCGGGCCACCGGGCACTGGACATGAACCATGGCCTTTCCCCAGAGAAACAAAAGTCACCAGGCCAGGTTCCTGATGTCAGTTTGCAGGAGGCACTTGGCACTGTCAAACCAGCCACAGGTGCCTGTGGGGGCACCTTGCATCTGGGCGGCATCCTGATCCGTGCGGAATTTCAGCAGGCAGCCGGGCCCTCCGGGCCACCAGGCATGGGACACGAACCATGGCCTTTCCCCATGAGAAACAAAAGTCACCAGGCCAGGTTCCTGATGTCAGTTTGCAGGAGGCACATGGCACTGTCAAACCAGCCCCAGTTGCCTGTGGGGGCACCTTGCCTCTGGGAGGTATCATCAACCGTGCGGAATTTCAGCAGGCAGCCGGGCACTCCGGGCCACCAGGCATGGGACACGAACCATGGCCTTTCCCCAGAGAAACAAAAGTCACCAGGCCAGGTTCCTGATGTCAGTTTGCAGGAGGCACTTGGCACTGTCAAACCAGCCGCAGGTGCCTGTGGGGGCACCTTGCATCTGGGCGGCATCCTGATCCGTTCGGAATTTCAGCAGGCAGCCGGCCACTCCGGTACTACGTGTCCAGGATATGAACCATGGCCTTTCCCCAGTGAAACAAAAGTCACCTGGCCAGGTTCCTGATGTCAGTTTGCAGGAGGCACTTGGCACTGTCAAACCAGCCACAGTTGCCTGTGGGGGCACCTTGCCTCTGGGAGGTATCCTCAACCGTGAGGAATTTCAGCAGGCCGCCTGCCACACCGGGCCACCGGGCACTGGAGAGGAACCATGGCCTTTCCCCAGAGAAACAAAAGTCACCAGGCCAGGTTCCTGATGTCAGTTTGCAGGAGGCACTTGGCACTGTCAAACCAGCCACAGGTGCCTGTGGGGGCACCTTGCATCTGGGCGGCATCCTGATCCGTGCGGAATTTCAGCAGGCAGCCGGCCACTCAGGGCCACCGGGCACTGGACACGAACGATGGCATTTCCCCAGAGAAACAAAAGTCACCTGGCCAGGTTCCTGATGTCAGTTTGCAGGAGGCACTTGGCACTGTCAAACCAGCCGCAGGTGCCTGTGAGGGCACCTTGCATCTGGGCGGCATCCTGTTCCGTTCGGAATTTCAGCAGGCAGCCGGCCACTCCGGTACTACGTGTCCAGGATATGAACCATGGCCTTTCCCCAGAGAAACAAAACTCACCAGGCCAGGTTCCTGATGTCAGTTTGCAGGAGGCACTTGGCACTGTCAAACCAGCCACAGGTGCCTGTGGGGGCACCTTGCATCTGGGCGGCATCCTGATCCGTGCGGAATTTCAGCAGGCAGCCGGCCACTCAGGGCCACCGGGCACTGGACACGAACGATGGCATTTCCCCAGAGAAACAAAAGTCACCTGGCCAGGTTCCTGATGTCAGTTTGCAGGAGGCACTTGGCACTGTCAAACCAGCCACAGTTGCCTGTGGGGGCACCTTGCCTCTGGGAAGTATCCTCAACCGTGCGGAATTTCAGCAGGCAGCCGGGCACTCCGGGCCACCGGGCACTGGACACGAACCATGGCCTTTCCCCAGAGAAACAAAAGTCACCAGGCCAGGTTCCTGATGTCAGTTTGCAGGAGGCACTTGGCACTGTCAAACCAGCCACAGGTGCCTGTGGTGGTATCTTCGGTCTGGGAGGCATCCTGAACCGTTCTGAATTTCAGCAGGCAGCCGGCCACTCCGGGCCACCGGGCCCCGGACAAGAATGATGGCCTTTCCCCAGAGAAACAAAAGTCACCAGGCCAGGTTGCTGATGTCAGTTTGCAGGAGGCACTTGGCACTGTCAGACCAGCCACAATTGCCTGTGATGGTACTTTCAGTCTGGTCGGTATCCTGATCCGTTCGGAATTTCAGCAGACGGCTGGCCACTACGGGCAACCAGGCCCTGGACAGGTACAATGGCCTTTCCCCAGAGAAAAAAAAGTCACCAGGCCAGGTTCCTGATGTCAGTTTGCAGGAGGCACTTGGCACTGTCAAACCAGCCACAGGTGCCTGTGGTGGCACCTTCGGTCTGGGAGGCATCCTGATCCGTGCGGAATTTCAGCAGGCAGCCGGGCACTCCGGGCCACCAGGCATGGGACACTAACCATGGCCTTTCCCCAGAGAAACAAAAGTCACCTGGCCAGGTTCCTGATGTCAGTTTGCAGGAGGCACTTGGCACTGTCAAACCAGCCACAGGTGCCTGTGGGGGCACCTTGCATCTGGGCGGCATTCTGATCTGTTCGGAATTTCAGCAGGCAGCCGGCCACTCCGGTCCTACTGGTCCAGGATATGAACCATGGCCATTCCCCAGAGAAACAAAAGTCACCAGGTCAGGTTCCTGATGTCAGTTTGCAGGAGGCACTTGGCACTGTCAAACCAGCCACAGGTGCCTGTGGGGGCACCTTGCATCTGGGCGGCATCCTGATCCGTGCGGAATTTCAGCAGGCAGCCGGCCACTCAGGGCCACCGGGCACTGGACACGAACGATGGCATTTCCCCAGAGAAACAAAAGTCACCTGGCCAGGTTCCTGATGTCAGTTTGCAGGAGGCACTTGGCACTGTCAAACCAGCCACAGTTGCCTGTGGGGGCACCTTGCCTCTGGGAAGTATCCTCAACCGTGCGGAATTTCAGCAGGCAGCCGGGCACTCCGGGCCACCGGGCACTGGACACGAGCCATGGCCTTTCCCCAGAGAAACAAAAGTCACCAGGCCAGGTTCCTGATGTCAGTGTGCCGGAGGCACTTGGCACTGTCAAACCAGCCGCAGGTGTCCGTGGGGGCACCTTGCATCTGGGCGGCATCCTGATCCGTGCGGAATTTCAGCAGGCAGCCGGCCACTCAGGGCCACCGGGCACTGGACACGAACGATGGCATTTCCCCAGAGAAACAAAAGTCACCAGGCCAGGTTCCTGATGTCAGTTTGCAGGAGGCACTTGGCACTGTCAAACCAGCCACAGGTGCCTGTGGGGGCACCTTGCATCTGGGCGGCATCCTGATCCGTGCGGAATTTCAGCAGGCAGCCGGCCACTCAGGGCCACCGGGCACTGGACACGAACGATGGCATTTCCCCAGAGAAACAAAAGTCACCTGGCCAGGTTCCTGATGTCAGTTTGCAGGAGGCACTTGGCACTGTCAAACCAGCCGCATGTGCCTGTGGGGGCACCTTGCATCTGGGCGGCATCCTGTTCCGTTCGGAATTTCAGCAGGCAGCCGGCCACTCCGGTACTGCGTGTCCAGGATATGGACCATGGCCTTTCCCCAGAGAAACAAAACTCACCAGGCCAGGTTCCTGATGTCAGTTTGCAGGAGGCACTTGGCACTGTCAAACCAGCCACAGTTGCTTGTGGGGGCTCCTTTCATCTGGGAGCTATCCTGATCCGTTCTGAATTTCAGCAGGCAGCCGGCCACTCCGGGCCACCGGGCCCTGGAGAGGAACGATGGCCTTTCCCCAGAGAAACAAAAGTCACCAGGCCAGGTTCCTGATGTCAGTTTGCAGGAGGCACTTGGCACTGTCAAACCAGCCGCAGGTGCCTGTGGGGGCACCTTGCATCTGGGCGGCATCCTGATCCGTTCGGAATATCAGCAGGCAGCCGGCCACCCCGGTCCTACTGGACCAGGATATGAACCATGACCTTTCCCCAGAGAAACAAAAGTCACCAGGTCAGGTTCCTGATGTCAGTTTGCAGGAGGCACGTGGCACTGTCAAACCAGCCACAGGTGTCTGTGGGGGCACCTTGCATCTGGGCGGCTTCCTGATCCGTGCGGAATTTCAGCAGGCAGCCGGCCACTCAGGGCCACCGGGCACAGGACACGAACGATGGCATTTCCCCAGAGAAACAAAAGTCACCAGGCCAGGTTCCTGATGTCAGTTTGCAGGAGGCACTTGGCACTGTCAAACCAGCCACAGTTGCCTGTGGGGGCACCTTGCCTCTGGGAGGTATCATCAACCGTGCGGAATTTCAGCAGGCAGCCGGGCACTCCGGGCCACCGGGCACTGGACACGAACCATGGCCTTTCCCCAGAGAAACAAAAGTCACCAGGCCAGGTTCCTGATGTCAGTTTGCAGGAGGCACGTGGCACTGTCAAACCAGCCGCAGGTGCCTGTGGGGGCACCTTGCATCTGGGCGGCATCCTGTTCCGTTCGGAATTTCAGCAGGCAGCCGGCCACTCCGGTACTACTGGTCCAGGATATGAACCATGGCCTTTCCCCAGAGAAACAAAAGTCACCAGGCCAGGTTCCTGATGTCAGTTTGCAGGAGGCACTTGGCACTGTCAAACCAGCCACAGTTGCCTGTGGGGGCACCTTGCCTCTGGGAGGTATCCTCAACCGTGAGGAATTTCAGCAGGCAGCCGGCCACTCCGGGCCACCGGGCCCCGGACAAGAATGATGGCCTTTCCCCAGAGAAACAAAAGTCACCAGGCCAGGTTCCTGATGTCAGTTTGCAGGAGGCACTTGGCACTGTCAGACCAGCCACAATTGCCTGTGATGGTACTTTCAGTCTGGTCGGTATCCTGATCCGTTCGGAATTTCAGCAGGCGGCTGGCCACTACGGGCAACCAGGCCCTGGACACGTACACCGGCCATTCCCCAGAGAAACAAAAGTCACCAGGCCAGGTTCCTGATGTCAGTTTGCAGGAGGCACTTGGCACTGTCAAACCAGCCACAGGTGCCTGTGGTGGCACCTTCGGTCTGGGAGGCATCCTTATCCGTGCGGAATTTCAGCAGGCAGCCGGCCACTCCGGGCCACCAGGCATGGGACACTAACCATGGCCTTTCCCCAGAGAAACAAACGTCACCAGGCCAGGTTCCTGATGTCAGTTTGCAGGAGGCACTTGGCACTGTCAAACCAGCCACTGGTGCCTGTGGGGGCACCTTGCATCTGGGCGGCATTCTGATCTGTTCGGAATTTCAGCAGGCAGCCGGCCACTCCGGTCCTACTGGTCCAGGATATGAACCATGGCCTTTCCCCAGAGAAACAAAAGTCACCAGGCCAGGTTCCTGATGTCAGTTTGCAGGAGGCACTTGGCACTGTCAAACCAGCCACAGGTGCCTGTGGGGGCACCTTGCATCTGGGCGGCATCCTGATCCGTGCGGAATTTCACCAGGCAGCCGGCCACTCAGGGCCACCGGGCACTGGACACGAACGATGGCATTTCCCCAGAGAAACAAAAGTCACCAGGCCAGGTTCCTGATGTCAGTTTGCAGGAGGCACTTGGCACTGTCAAACCAGCCACAGTTGCCTGTGGGGGCACCTTGCCTCTGGTAAGTATCCTCAACCGTGCGGAATTTCAGCAGGCAGCCGGGCACTCCGGGCCACCGGGCACTGGACATGAACCATGGCCTTTCCCCAGAGAAACAAAAGTCACCAGGCCAGGTTCCTGATGTCAGTTTGCAGGAGGCACTTGGCACTGTCAAACCAGCCACAGGTGCCTGTGGGGGCACCTTGCATCTGGGCGGCATCCTGATCCGTGCGGAATTTCAGCAGGCAGCCGGGCCCTCCGGGCCACCAGGCATGGGACACGAACCATGGCCTTTCCCCATGAGAAACAAAAGTCACCAGGCCAGGTTCCTGATGTCAGTTTGCAGGAGGCACTTGGCACTGTCAAACCAGCCGCAGGTGCCTGTGGGGGCACCTTGCATCTGGGCGGCATCCTGATCCGTTCGGAATTTCAGCAGGCAGCCGGCCACTCCGGTACTACGTGTCCAGGATATGAACCATGGCCTTTCCCCAGTGAAACAAAAGTCACCTGGCCAGGTTCCTGATGTCAGTTTGCAGGAGGCACTTGGCACTGTCAAACCAGCCACAGTTGCCTGTGGGGGCACCTTGCCTCTGGGAGGTATCCTCAACCGTGAGGAATTTCAGCAGGCCGCCTGCCACACCGGGCCACCGGGCACTGGAGAGGAACCATGGCCTTTCCCCAGAGAAACAAAAGTCACCAGGCCAGGTTCCTGATGTCAGTTTGCAGGAGGCACTTGGCACTGTCAAACCAGCCACAGGTGCCTGTGGGGGCACCTTGCATCTGGGCGGCATCCTGATCCGTGCGGAATTTCAGCAGGCAGCCGGCCACTCAGGGCCACCGGGCACTGGACACGAACGATGGCATTTCCCCAGAGAAACAAAAGTCACCTGGCCAGGTTCCTGATGTCAGTTTGCAGGAGGCACTTGGCACTGTCAAACCAGCCGCAGGTGCCTGTGAGGGCACCTTGCATCTGGGCGGCATCCTGATCCGTGCGGAATTTCAGCAGGCAGCCGGCCACTCAGGGCCACTGGGCACTGGACACGAACGATGGCATTTCCCCAGAGAAACAAAAGTCACCAGGCCAGGTTCCTGATGTCAGTTTGCAGGAGGCACTTGGCACTGTCAAACCAGCCACAGTTGCCTGTGGGGGCACCTTGCCTCTGGGAGGTATCATCAACCGTGCGGAATTTCAGCAGGCAGCCGGGCACTCCGGGCCACCAGGCATGGGACACGAACCATGGCCTTTCCCCATGAGAAACAAAAGTCACCAGGCCAGGTTCCTGATGTCAGTTTGCAGGAGGCACTTGGCACTGTCAAACCAGCCACAGTTGCCTGTGGTGGTATCTTCGGTCTGGGAGGCATCCTGATCCGTGCGGAATTTCAGCAGGCAGCCGGCCACTCCGGGCCACCAGGCATGGGACACGAACCATGGCCTTTCCCCAGAGAAACAAAAGTCACCAGGCCAGGTTCCTGATGTCAGTTTGCAGGAGGCACTTGGCACTGTCAAACCAGCCGCAGGTGCCTGTGGGGGCACCTTGCATCTGGGCGGCATCCTGATCCGTTCGGAATTTCAGCAGGCAGCCGGCCACCCCAGTCCTACTGGTCCAGGATATGAACCATGACCTTTCCCCAGTGAAACAAAAGTCACCTGGCCAGGTTCCTGATGTCAGTTTGCAGGAGGCACTTGGCACTGTCAAACCAGCCACAGTTGCCTGTGGGGGCACCTTGCCTCTGGGAGGTATCCTCAACCGTGAGGAATTTCAGCAGGCCGCCGGCCACACCGGGCCACCGGGCACTGGTCACGAACCATGGCCTTTCCCCAGAGAAACAAAAGTCACCAGGCCAGGTTCCTGATGTCTGTGTGCAGGAGGCACTTGGCACTGTCAAACCAGCCACAGTTGCCTGTGGGGGCACCTTGCATCTGGGCGGCATCCTGATCCGTGCGGAATTTCAACAGGCAGCCGGGCACTGCGGGCCACCGGGCACTGGACACGAACCATGGCCTTTCCCCAGAGAAACAAAAGTCACCAGGCCAGGTTCCTGATGTCAGTTTGCAGGAGGCACGTGGCACTGTCAAACCAGCCACAGTTGCCTGTGGGGGCACCTTGCCTCTGGGAGGTATCCTCAACCGTGAGGAATTTCAGCAGGCAGCCGGCCACTCCGGGCCACCGGGCCCCGGACAAGAATGATGGCCTTTCCCTGGAGAAAAATATGTCACTAGGCCAGGTTCCTGATGTCAGTTTGCAGGAGGCACTTGGCACTGTCAAACCAGCCGCAGGTGCCTGTTCGGGCACCTTGCATCTGGGCGGCATTCTGATCTGTTCGGAATTTCAGCAGGCAGCCGGCCACTCCGGTCCTACTGGTCCAGGATATGAACCATGGCCTTTCCCCAGAGAAACAAAAGTCACCAGGCCAGGTTCCTGATGTCAGTTTGCAGGAGGCACTTGGCACTGTCAAACCAGCCACAGGTGCCTGTGGGGGCACCTTGCATCTGGGCGGCATCCTGATCCGTGCGGAATTTCAGCAGGCAGCCGGCCACTCAGGGCCACCGGGCACTGGACACGAACGATGGCATTTCCCCAGAGAAACAAAAGTCACCTGGCCAGGTTCCTGATGTCAGTTTGCAGGAGGCACTTGGCACTGTCAAACCAGCCGCAGGTGCCTGTGGGGGCACCTTGCCTCTGGGAGGTATCCTCAACCGTGAGGAATTTCAGCAGGCAGCCGGCCACTCCGGGCCACCGGGCCCCGGACAATAATGATGGCCTTTCCCCAGAGAAACAAAAGTCACCAGGCCAGGTTCCTGATGTCAGTTTGCAGGAGGCACTTGGCACTGTCAAACCAGCCACAGGTGCCTGTGGGGGCACCTTGCATCTGGGCGGCATCCTGATCCGTGCGGAATTTCACCAGGCAGCCGGCCACTCAGGGCCACCGGGCACTGGACACGAACGATGGCATTTCCCCAGAGAAACAAAAGTCACCTGGCCAGGTTCCTGATGTCAGTTTTCAGGAGGCACTTGGCACTGTCAAACCAGCCACAGTTGCCTGTGGGGGCACCTTGCCTCTGGGAAGTATCCTCAACCGTGCGGAATTTCAGCAGGCGGCCGGGCACTCCGGGCCACCGGGCACTGGACACGAACCATGGCCTTTCCCCAGAGAAACAAAAGTCACCAGGCCAGGTTCCTGATGTCAGTTTGCAGGAGGCACTTGGCACTGTCAAACCAGCCACAGGTGCCTGTGGGGGCACCTTGGATCTGGGCGGCATCCTGATCCGTGCGGAATTTCAGCAGGCAGCCGGCCACTCAGTGCCACCGGGCACTGGACACGAACGATGGCATTTCCCCAGAGAAACAAAAGTCACCTGGCCAGGTTCCTGATGTCAGTTTGCAGGAGGCACTTGGCACTGTCAAACCAGCCACAGTTGCCTGTGGGGGCACCTTGCCTCTGGGAGGTATCATCAACCGTGCGGAATTTCAGCAGGCAGCCGGGCACTCCGGACCACCAGGCATGGGACACGAACCATGGCCTTTCCCCATGAGAAACAAAAGTCACCAGGCCAGGTTCCTGATGTCAGTTTGCAGGAGGCACTTGGCACTGTCAAACCAGCCGCAGGTGCCTGTGGGGGCACCTTGCATCTGGGCGGCATCCTGATCCGTTCGGAATTTCAGCAGGCAGCCGGCCACCCCAGTCCTACTGGTCCAGGATATGAACCATGGCCTTTCCCCAGTGAAACAAAAGTCACCAGGTCAGGTTCCTGATGTCAGTTTGCAGGAGGCACTTGGCACTGTCAAACCAGCCACAGTTGCCTGTGGGGGCACCTTACCTCTGGGAGGTATCCTCAACCGTGAGGAATTTCAGCAGGCCGCCGGCCACACCGGGCCACCGGGCACTGGTCACGAACCATGGCCTTTCCCCAGAGAAACAAAAGTCACCAGGCCAGGTTCCTGATGTCAGTGTGCAGGAGGCACTTGGCACTGTCAAACCAGCCACAGTTGCCTGTGGGGGCACCTTGCATCTGGGCGGCATCCTGATCAGTGCGGAATTTCAGCAGCCTGCCGGCCACTCTGGGCCACCGGGCCCTGGAGAGGAACGATGGCTTTTTCCCAGAGAAACAAAAGTCACCAGGCCAGGTTCCTGATGTCAGTTTGCAGGAGGCACTTGGCACTGTCAAACCAGCCGCAGGTGCCTGTGGCGGCACCTTGCATCTGGGCGGCATCCTGATCCGTGCGGAATTTCAACAGGCAGCCGGGCACTGCGGGCCACCGGGCACTGGACACGAACCATGGCCTTTCCCCAGAGAAACAAAAGTCACCAGGCCAGGTTCCTCATGTCAGTTTGCAGGAGGCACGTGGCACTGTCAAACCAGCCACAGTTGCCTGTGGGGGCACCTTGCATCTGGGAGGTATCCTCAACCGTGAGGAATTTCAGCAGGCAGCCGGCCACTCCGGGCCAGCCGTCCCCGGACAAGAATGATGGTGTTTCCCTAGAGGAAAATATGTCACTAGGCCAGGTTCCTGATGTCAGTTTGCAGGAGGCACTTGGCACTGTCAAAGCAGCCACAGGTGCCTGTGGGGGCACCTAGCATCTGGGCGGTATCCTGATCCGTGCGGAATTTCAGCAGGCAGCCGGCCTCTCCGGTCCTACTGGCCCAGCATATGAACCATGTCCTTTCCCCAGAGAAACAAAAGTCACCAGGCCAGGTTCCTGATGTCAGTTTGCAGGAGGCACTTGGCACTGTCAAACCAGCCACAGGTGCCTGTGGGGGCACCTTGCATCTGGGCGGCATCCTGATCCGTGCGGAATTTCAGCAGGCAGCCGGCCACTCAGGGCCACCGGGCACTGGACACGAACGATGGCATTTCCCCAGAGAAACAAAAGTCACCTGGCCAGGTTCCTGATGTCAGTTTGCAGGAGGCACTTGGCACTGTCAAACCAGCCACAGGTGCCTGTGGGGGCACCTTGCATCTGGGCGGCATCCTGTTCCGTTCGGAATTTCAGCAGGCAGCCGGCCACTCCGGTCCTACTGGTCCAGGATATGAACCATGGCCTTTCCCCAGAGAAACAAAACTCACCAGGACAGGTTCCTGATGTCAGTTTGCAGGAGGCACTTGGCACTGTCAAACCAGCCACAGGTGCCTGTGGGGGCACCTTGCATCTGGGCGGCATCCTGATCCGTGCGGAATTTCACCAGGCAGCCGGCCACTCAGGGCCACCGGGCACTGGACACGAACGATGGCATTTCCCCAGAGAAACAAAAGTCACCAGGCCAGGTTCCTGATGTCAGTTTGCAGGAGGCACTTGGCACTGTCAAACCAGCCACAGTTGCCTGTGGGGGCACCTTGCCTCTGGGAAGTATCCTCAACCGTGCGGAATTTCAGCAGGCACCCGGGCACTCCGGGCCACCGGGCACTGGACACGAACCATGGCCTTTCCCCAGAGAAAAAAAAGTCACCAGGCCAGGTTCCTGATGTCAGTTTGCAGGAGGCACTTGGCACTGTCAAACCAGCCACAGGTGCCTGTGGGGGCACCTTGCATCTGGGCGGCATCCTGATCCGTGCGGAATTTCAGCAGGCAGCCGGCCACTCAGGGCCACTGGGCACTGGACACGAACGATGGCATTTCCCCAGAGAAACAAAAGTCACCTGGCCAGGTTCCTGATGTCAGTTTGCAGGAGGCACTTGGCACTGTCAAACCAGCCACAGTTGCCTGTGGGGGCACCTTGCCTCTGGGAGGTATCATCAACCGTGCGGAATTTCAGCAGGCAGCCGGCCACTCCGGGCCACCAGGCATGGGACACGAACCATGGCCTTTCCCCAGAGAAACAAAAGTCACCAGGCCAGGTTCCTGATGTCAGTGTGCAGGAGGCACTTGGCACTGTCAAACCAGCCACAGTTGCCTGTGGGGGCACCTTGCATCTGGGCGGCATCCTGATCAGTGCGGAATTTCAGCAGCCTGCCGGCCACTCTGGGCCACCGGGCCCTGGAGAGGAACGATGGCTTTTTCCCAGAGAAACAAAAGTCACCAGGCCAGGTTCCTGATGTCAGTTTGCAGGAGGCACTTGGCACTGTCAAACCAGCCGCACGTGCCTGTGGCGGCACCTTGCATCTGGGCGGCATCCTGATCCGTGCGGAATTTCAACAGGCAGCCGGGCACTGCGGGCCACCGGGCACTGGACACGAACCATGGCCTTTCCCCAGAGAAACAAAAGTCACCAGGCCAGGTTCCTGATGTCAGTTTGCAGGAGGCACGTGGCACTGTCAAACCAGCCACAGTTGCCTGTGGGGGCACCTTGCATCTGGGAGGTATCCTCAACCGTGAGGAATTTCAGCAGGCAGCCGGCCACTCCGGGCCAGCCGTCCCCGGACAAGAATGATGGTGTTTCCCTAGAGGAAAATATGTCACTAGGCCAGGTTCCTGATGTCAGTTTGCAGGAGGCACTTGGCACTGTCAAAGCAGCCACAGGTGCCTGTGGGGGCACCTAGCATCTGGGCGGTATCCTGATCCGTGCGGAATTTCAGCAGGCAGCCGGCCTCTCCGGTCCTACTGGCCCAGGATATGAACCATGTCCTTTCCCCAGAGAAACAAAAGTCACCAGGCCAGGTTCCTGATGTCAGTTTGCAGGAGGCACTTGGCACTGTCAAACCAGCCACAGGTGCCTGTGGGGGCACCTTGCATCTGGGCGGCATCCTGATCCGTGCGGAATTTCAGCAGGCAGCCGGCCACTCAGGGCCACCGGGCACTGGACACGAACGATGGCATTTCCCCAGAGAAACAAAAGTCACCTGGCCAGGTTCCTGATGTCAGTTTGCAGGAGGCACTTGGCACTGTCAAACCAGCCACAGGTGCCTGTGGGGGCACCTTGCATCTGGGCGGCATCCTGTTCCGTTCGGAATTTCAGCAGGCAGCCGGCCACTCCGGTCCTACTGGTCCAGGATATGAACCATGGCCTTTCCCCAGAGAAACAAAACTCACCAGGACAGGTTCCTGATGTCAGTTTGCAGGAGGCACTTGGCACTGTCAAACCAGCCACAGGTGCCTGTGGGGGCACCTTGCATCTGGGCGGCATCCTGATCCGTGCGGAATTTCACCAGGCAGCCGGCCACTCAGGGCCACCGGGCACTGGACACGAACGATGGCATTTCCCCAGAGAAACAAAAGTCACCAGGCCAGGTTCCTGATGTCAGTTTGCAGGAGGCACTTGGCACTGTCAAACCAGCCACAGTTGCCTGTGGGGGCACCTTGCCTCTGGGAAGTATCCTCAACCGTGCGGAATTTCAGCAGGCACCCGGGCACTCCGGGCCACCGGGCACTGGACACGAACCATGGCCTTTCCCCAGAGAAAAAAAAGTCACCAGGCCAGGTTCCTGATGTCAGTTTGCAGGAGGCACTTGGCACTGTCAAACCAGCCACAGGTGCCTGTGGGGGCACCTTGCATCTGGGCGGCATCCTGATCCGTGCGGAATTTCAGCAGGCAGCCGGCCACTCAGGGCCACTGGGCACTGGACACGAACGATGGCATTTCCCCAGAGAAACAAAAGTCACCTGGCCAGGTTCCTGATGTCAGTTTGCAGGAGGCACTTGGCACTGTCAAACCAGCCACAGTTGCCTGTGGGGGCACCTTGCCTCTGGGAGGTATCATCAACCGTGCGGAATTTCAGCAGGCAGCCGGCCACTCCGGGCCACCAGGCATGGGACACGAACCATGGCCTTTCCCCAGAGAAACAAAAGTCACCAGGCCAGGTTCCTGATGTCAGTTTGCAGGAGGCACTTGGCACTGTCAAACCAGCCGCAGGTGCCTGTGGCGGCACCTTGCATCTGGGCGGCATCCTGATCCGTGCGGAATTTCAACAGGCAGCCGGGCACTGCGGGCCACCGGGCACTGGACACGAACCATGGCCTTTCCCCAGAGAAACAAAAGTCACCAGGCCAGGTTCCTGATGTCAGTTTGCAGGAGGCACGTGGCACTGTCAAACCAGCCACAGTTGCCTGTGGGGGCACCTTGCCTCTGGGAGGTATCCTCAACCGTGAGGAATATCAGCAGGCAGCCGGCCACTCCGGGCCACCGGGCCCCGGACAAGAATGATGGCCTTTCCCTGGAGAAAAATATGTCACTAGGCCAGGTTCCTGATGTCAGTTTGCAGGAGGCACTTGGCACTGTCAAACCAGCCGCAGGTGCCTGTGGGGGCACCTTGCATCTGGGCGGCATTCTGATCTGTTCGGAATTTCAGCAGGCAGCCGGCCACTCCGGTCCTACTGGTCCAGGATATGAACCATGGCCTTTCCCCAGAGAAACAAAAGTCACCAGGCCAGGTTCCTGATGTCAGTTTGCAGGAGGCACTTGGCACTGTCAAACCAGCCACAGGTGCCTGTGGGGGCACCTTGCATCTGGGCGGCATCCTGATCCGTGCGGAATTTCAGCAGGCAGCCGGCCACTCAGGGCCACCGGGCACTGGACACGAACGATGGCATTTCCCCAGAGAAACAAAAGTCACCTGGCCAGGTTCCTGATGTCAGTTTGCAGGAGGCACTTGGCACTGTCAAACCAGCCACAGGTGCCTGTGGGGGCACCTTGCATCTGGGCGGCATCCTGATCCGTTCGGAATATCAGCAGGCAGCCGGCCACCCCGGTCCTACTGGTCCAGGATATGAACCATGGCCTTTCCCCAGAGAAACAAAAGTCACCAGGCCAGGTTCCTGATGTCAGTTTGCAGGAGGCACTTGGCACTGTCAAACCAGCCACAGTTGCCTGTGGGGGCACCTTGCCTCTGGGAAGTATCCTCAACCGTGCGGAATTTCAGCAGGCAGCCGGGCACTCCGGGCCACCGGGCACTGGACACGAACCATGGCCTTTCCCCAGAGAAAAAAAAGTCACCAGGCCAGGTTCCTGATGTCAGTTTGCAGGAGGCACTTGGCACTGTCAAACCAGCCACAGGTGCCTGTGGGGGCACCTTGCATCTGGGCGGCATCCTGATCCGTGCGGAATTTCAGCAGGCAGCCGGACTCAGGGCCACTGGGCACTGGACACGAACGATGGCATTTCCCCAGAGAAACAAAAGTCACCTGGCCAGGTTCCTGATGTCAGTTTGCAGGAGGCACTTGGCACTGTCAAACCAGCCGCAGGTGCCTGTGGGGGCACCTTGCATCTGGGCGGCATCCTCAACCGTGAGGAATTTCAGCAGGCAGCCGGCCACTCCAGGCCACCGGGCCCCGGACAATAATGATGGCCTTTCCCCAGAGAAACAAAAGTCACCAGGCCAGGTTCCTGATGTCAGTTTGCAGGAGGCACTTGGCACTGTCAAACCAGCCACAGGTGCCTGTGGGGGCACCTTGCATCTGGGCGGCATCCTGATCCGTGCGGAATTTCACCAGGCAGCCGGCCACTCAGGGCCACCGGGCACTGGACACGAACGATGGCATTTCCCCAGAGAAACAAAAGTCACCTGGCCAGGTTCCTGATGTCAGTTTGCAGGAGGCACTTGGCACTGTCAAACCAGCCACAGTTGCCTGTGGGGGCACCTTGCATCTGGGAGGTATCCTCAACCGTGCGGAATTTCAGCAGGCGGCCGGGCACTCCGGGCCACCGGGCACTGGACACGAACCATGGCCTTTCCCCAGAGAAACAAAAGTCACCAGGCCAGGTTCCTGATGTCAGTTTGCAGGAGGCACTTGGCACTGTCAAACCAGCCACAGGTGCCTGTGGGGGCACCTTGGATCTGGGCGGCATCCTGATCCGTGCGGAATTTCAGCAGGCAGCCGGCCACTCAGGGCCACCGGGCACTGGACACGAACGATGGCATTTCCCCAGAGAAACAAAAGTCACCTGGCCAGGTTCCTGATGTCAGTTTGCAGGAGGCACTTGGCACTGTCAAACCAGCCACAGTTGCCTGTGGGGGCACCTTGCCTCTGGGAGGTATCATCAACCGTGCGGAATTTCAGCAGGCAGCCGGCCACTCCGGGCCACCAGGCATGGGACACGAACCATGGCCTTTCCCCATGAGAAACAAAAGTCACCAGGCCAGGTTCCTGATGTCAGTTTGCAGGAGGCACTTGGCACTGTCAAACCAGCCACAGTTGCCTGTGGGGGCACCTTGCATCTGGGCGGCATCCTGATCAGTGCGGAATTTCAACAGCCTGCCGGCCACTCTGGGCCACCGGGCCCTGGAGAGGAACGATGGCTTTTTCCCAGAGAAACAAAAGTCACCAGGCCAGGTTCCTGATGTCAGTTTGCAGGAGGCACTTGGCACTGTCAAACCAGTCGCAGGTGCCTGTGGCGGCACCTTGCATCTGGGCGGCATCCTGATCCGTGCGGAATTTCAACAGGCAGCCGGGCACAGCGGGCCACCGGGCACTGGACACGAACCATGGCCTTTCCCCAGAGAAACAAAAGTCACCAGGCCAGGTTCCTCATGTCAGTTTGCAGGAGGCACGTGGCACTGTCAAACCAGCCACAGTTGCCTGTGGGGGCACCTTGCATCTGGGAGGTATCCTCAACCGTGCGGAATTTCAGCAGGCAGCCGGCCTCTCCGGTCCTACTGGCCCAGGATATGAACCATGTCCTTTCCCCAGAGAAACAAAAGTCACCAGGCCAGGTTCCTGATGTCAGTTTGCAGGAGGCACTTGGCACTGTCAAACCAGCCACAGGTCCCTGTGGGGGCACCTTGCATCTGGGCGGCATCCTGATCCGTGCGGAATTTCAGCAGGCAGCCGGCCACTCAGGGCCACCGGGCACTGGACACGAACGATGGCATTTCCCCAGAGAAACAAAAGTCACCTGGCCAGGTTCCTGATGTCAGTTTGCAGGAGGCACTTGGCACTGTCAAACCAGCCACAGGTGCCTGTGGGGGCACCTTGCATCTGGGCGGCATCCTGTTCCGTTCGGAATTTCAGCAGGCAGCCGGCCACTCCGGTCCTACTGGTCCAGGATATGAACCATGGCCTTTCCCCAGAGAAACAAAACTCACCAGGACAGGTTCCTGATGTCAGTTTGCAGGAGGCACTTGGCACTGTCAAACCAGCCACAGGTGCCTGTGGGGGCACCTTGCATCTGGGCGGCATCCTGATCCGTGCGGAATTTCACCAGGCAGCCGGCCACTCAGGGCCACCGGGCACTGGACACGAACGATGGCATTTCCCCAGAGAAACAAAAGTCACCAGGCCAGGTTCCTGATGTCAGTTTGCAGGAGGCACTTGGCACTGTCAAACCAGCCACAGTTGCCTGTGGGGGCACCTTGCCTCTGGGAAGTATCCTCAACCGTGCGGAATTTCAGCAGGCACCCGGGCACTCCGGGCCACCGGGCACTGGACATGAACCATGGCCTTTCCCCAGAGAAAAAAAAGTCACCAGGCCAGGTTCCTGATGTCAGTTTGCAGGAGGCACTTGGCACTGTCAAACCAGCCACAGGTGCCTGTGGGGGCACCTTGCATCTGGGCGGCATCCTGATCCGTGCGGAATTTCAGCAGGCAGCCGGCCACTCAGGGCCACTGGGCACTGGACACGAACGATGGCATTTCCCCAGAGAAACAAAAGTCACCTGGCCAGGTTCCTGATGTCAGTTTGCAGGAGGCACTTGGCACTGTCAAACCAGCCACAGTTGCCTGTGGGGGCACCTTGCCTCTGGGAGGTATCATCAACCGTGCGGAATTTCAGCAGGCAGCCGGCCACTCCGGGCCACCAGGCATGGGACACGAACCATGGCCTTTCCCCAGAGAAACAAAAGTCACCAGGCCAGGTTCCTGATGTCAGTTTGCAGGAGGCACTTGGCACTGTCAAACCAGCCCCAGGTGCCTGTGGGGGCACCTTGCATCTGGGCGGCATCCTGATCCGTTCGGAATTTCAGCAGGCAGCCGGCCACCCCAGTCCTACTGGTCCAGGATATGAACCATGGCCTTTCCCCAGTGAAACAAAAGTCACCTGGCCAGGTTCCTGATGTCAGTTTGCAGGAGGCACTTGGCACTGTCAAACCAGCCACAGTTGCCTGTGGGGGCACCTTGCCTCTGGGAGGTATCCTCAACCGTGAGGAATTTCAGCAGGCCGCCGGCCACACCGGGCCACCGGGCACTGGTCACGAACCATGGCCTTTCCCCAGAGAAACAAAAGTCACCAGGCCAGGTTCCTGATGTCAGTGTGCAGGAGGCACTTGGCACTGTCAAACCAGCCACAGTTGCCTGTGGGGGCACCTTGCATCTGGGCGGCATCCTGATCAGTGCGGAATTTCAGCAGCCTGCCGGCCACTCTGGGCCACCGGGCCCTGGAGAGGAACGATGGCTTTTTCCCAGAGAAACAAAAGTCACCAGGCCAGGTTCCTGATGTCAGTTTGCAGGAGGCACGTGGCACTGTCAAACCAGCCACAGTTGCCTGTGGGGGCACCTTGCCTCTGGGAGGTATCCTCAACCGTGAGGAATATCAGCAGGCAGCCGGCCACTCCGGGCCACCGGGCCCCGGACAAGAATGATGGCCTTTCCCTGGAGAAAAATATGTCACTAGGCCAGGTTCCTGATGTCAGTTTGCAGGAGGCACTTGGCACTGTCAAACCAGCCGCAGGTGCCTGTGGGGGCACCTTGCATCTGGGCGGCATTCTGATCTGTTCGGAATTTCAGCAGGCAGCCGGCCACTCCGGTCCTACTGGTCCAGGATATGAACCATGGCCTTTCCCCAGAGAAACAAAAGTCACCAGGCCAGGTTCCTGATGTCAGTTTGCAGGAGGCACTTGGCACTGTCAAACCAGCCACAGGTGCCTGTGGGGGCACCTTGCATCTGGGCGGCATCCTGATCCGTGCGGAATTTCAGCAGGCAGCCGGCCACTCAGGGCCACCGGGCACTGGACACGAACGATGGCATTTCCCCAGAGAAACAAAAGTCACCTGGCCAGGTTCCTGATGTCAGTTTGCAGGAGGCACTTGGCACTGTCAAACCAGCCACAGGTGCCTGTGGGGGCACCTTGCATCTGGGCGGCATCCTGATCCGTTCGGAATATCAGCAGGCAGCCGGCCACCCCGGTCCTACTGGTCCAGGATATGAACCATGGCCTTTCCCCAGAGAAACAAAAGTCACCAGGCCAGGTTCCTGATGTCAGTTTGCAGGAGGCACTTGGCACTGTCAAACCAGCCACAGGTGCCTGTGGTGGTATCTTCGGTCTGGGAGGCATCCTGATCCATGCGGAATTTCAGCAGGCAGCCGGCCACTCCGGGCCACCAGGCATGGGACACGAACCATGGCCTTTCCCCAGAGAAACAAAAGTCACCAGGCCAGGTTCCTGATGTCAGTTTGCAGGAGGCACTTGGCACTGTCAAACCAGCCGCAGGTGCCTGTGGGGGCACCTTGCATCTGGGCGGCATCCTGATCCGTTCGGAATTTCAGCAGGCAGCCGGCCACCCCGGTCCTACTGGTCCAGGATATGAACCATGGCCTTTCCCCAGTGAAACAAAAGTCACCTGGCCAGTTTCCTGATGTCAGTTTGCAGGAGGCACTTGGCACTGTCAAACCAGCCACAGTTGCCTGTGGGGGCACCTTGCCTCTGGGAGGTATCCTCAACCGTGAGGAATTTCAGCAGGCCGCCGGCCACACCGTGCCACCGGGCACTGGTCATGAACCATGGCCTTTCCCCAGAGAAACAAAAGTCACCAGGCCAGGTTGCTGATGTCAGTTTGCAGGAGGCACTTGGCACTGTCAAACCAGCCACAGGTGCCTGTGGGGGCACCTTGCATCTGGGCGGCATCCTGATCCGTTCGGAATATCAGCAGGCAGCCGGCCACCCCGGTCCTACTGGTCCAGGATATGAA
This sequence comes from Passer domesticus, assembly GCF_036417665.1. Taxonomy (NCBI): domain Eukaryota; kingdom Metazoa; phylum Chordata; class Aves; order Passeriformes; family Passeridae; genus Passer; species Passer domesticus. The sequence goes on from NC_087511.1 coordinate 5,326,731, forward strand.
CCATGGCCTTTCCCCAGAGAAACAAAAGTCACCAGGCCAGGTTCCTGATGTCAGTTTGCAGGAGGCACTTGGCACTGTCAAACCAGCCACAGTTGCCTGTGGGGGCACCTTGCCTCTGGGAGGTATCCTCAACCGTGAGGAATTTCAGCAGGCAGCCGGCCACTCCGGGCCACCGGGCCCCGGACAAGAATGATGGCCTTTCCCCAGAGAAACAAAAGTCACCAGGCCAGGTTCCTGATGTCAGTTTGCAGGAGGCACTTGGCACTGTCAGACCAGCCACAATTGCCTGTGATGGTACTTTCAGTCTGGTCGGTATCCTGATCCGTTCGGAATTTCAGCAGGCGGCTGGCCACTACGGGCAACCAGGCCCTGGACACGTACAATGGCCATTCCCCAGAGAAAAAAAAGTCACCAGGCCAGGTTCCTGATGTCAGTTTGCAGGAGGCACTTGGCACTGTCAAACCAGCCACAGGTGCCTGTGGTGGCACCTTCGGTCTGGGAGGCATCCTGATCCGTGCGGAATTTCAGCAGGCAGCCGGCCACTCCGGGCCACCAGGCATGGGACACTAACCATGGCATTTCCCCAGAGAAACAAAAGTCACCTGGCCAGGTTCCTGATGTCAGTTTGCAGGAGGCACTTGGCACTGTCAAACCAGCCACAGGTGCCTGTGGGGGCACCTTGCATCTGGGCGGCATTCTGATCTGTTCGGAATTTCAGCAGGCAGCCGGCCACTCCGGTCCTACTGGTCCAGGATATGAACCATGGCCTTTCCCCAGCGAAACAAAAGTCACCAGGCCAGGTTCCTGATGTCAGTTTGCAGGAGGCACTTGGCACTGTCAAACCAGCCACAGGTGCCTGTGGGGGCACCTTGCATCTGGGCGGCATCCTGATCCGTGCCGAATTTCACCAGGCAGCCGGCCACTCAGGGCCACCGGGCACTGGACACGAACGATGGCATTTCCCCAGAGAAACAAAAGTCACCTGGCCAGGTTCCTGATGTCAGTTTGCAGGAGGCACTTGGCACTGTCAAACCAGCCGCAGGTGCCTGTGGGGGCACCTTGCATCTGGGCGGCATCCTGATCCGTGCGGAATTTCAGCAGGCAGCCGGCCACTCAGGGCCACCGGGCACTGGACACGAACGATGGCATTTCCCCAGAGAAACAAAAGTCACCTGGCCAGGTTCCTGATGTCAGTTTGCAGGAGGCACTTGGCACTGTCAAACCAGCCACAGTTGCCTGTGGGGGCACCTTGCCTCTGGGAGGTATCATCAACCGTGCGGAATTTCAGCAGGCAGCCGGGCACTCCGGGCCACCAGGCATGGGACACGAACCATGGCCTTTCCCCATGAGAAACAAAAGTCACCAGGCCAGGTTCCTGATGTCAGTTTGCAGGAGGCACTTGGCACTGTCAAACCAGCCACAGGTGCCGGTGGTGGTATCTTCGGTCTGGGAGGCATCCTGATCCGTGCGGAATTTCAGCAGGCAGCCGGGCACTCCGGGCAACCAGGCATGGGACACGAACCATGGCCTTTCCCCAGAGAAACAAAAGTCACCAGGCCAGGTTCCTGATGTCAGTTTGCAGGAGGCACTTGGCACTGTCAAACCAGCCGCAGTTGCCGGTGGGGGCTCCTTTCATCTGGGAGCTATCCTGAACCGTGTGGAATTTCAGCAGGCAGCCGGCCACTCCTGGCCCAAAGGACCAATATATGAACCATGGCCTTTCCCCAGAGAAACAAAAGTCACCAGGACAGGTTCCTGATGTCACTTTGCAGGAGGCACTTGGCACTGTCAAACCAGCCACAGTTGCCTGTGGGGGCACCTTGCATCTGGGAGCTATACTGATCCGTGCGCAATTTCAGCAGCCAGCCGGCCACTCTGGGCCACCGGGCCCTGGAGAGGAACGATGGCTTTTCCGCAGAGAAACAAAAGTCACTAGGCCAGGTTCCTGATGTCAGTTTGCAGGAGGCACTTGGCACTGTCAAACCAGCCACAGATGCCTGTGGTGGTACTTTCGGTCTGGGAGGTATCCTCATCCGTGCGGAATTTCATCAGGCGGCCGGCCACTACGGGCCACCAGGCCCTGGACACGTACAATGGCCTTTCCCAAGAGAAACAAAAGTCACCAGGCCAGGTTCCTGTTGTCAGTTTGCAGGAGGCACTTGGCACTGTCAAACCAGCCGCAGGTGCCTGTGGGGGCACCTTGCATCTGGGCGGCATCCTGATACGTTCGGAATTTCAGCAGGCAGCCGGCCACTCCGGTCCTACTCGTCCGGGATATGAACCATGGCCTTTCCCCAGAGAAACAAAAGTCACCAGGCCAGGTTCCTGATGTCAGTTTGCAGGCGGCACTTGGCACTGTCAAACCAGCCACAGTTGCCTGTGGGGTCATCTTTCATCTAAGTGGCATCCTTATCCATGCGGAATTTCAGCAGGCAGCCGGCCACTCCGGGCCACCAGGCCCTGGACATGAACCATGGCCTTTCCCCAGAGAAACAAAAGTCACCAGGCCAGGTTGCGGATGTCAGTTTGCAGGAGGCACTTGGCACTGTGGGGGAACCTTGCATCTGGGAGGTATCCACATCCGTTCGGAATTTCAGCAGGCAGCCGGCCACTCATTGCCCAAAGGTCCAATATATGAACCATGGCCTTTCCCCAGAGAAACAAAAGTCACCAGGCCAGGTTCCTGATGTCAGTTTTCAGGAGGCAGTTGGCACGGCCAAACCAGCCACAGGTGCCTGTGGGGGCACCTTGCATCTGGGCGGCATCCTGATCCGTTCGGAATTTCAGCAGGCAGCCGGCCACTCTGGTCCTACTGGTCCAGGATATGAACCATGGCCTTTCCCCAGAGAAACAAAAGTCACCAGGCCAGGTTCCTGATGTCAGTTTGCAGGAGGCACTTGGCACTGTCAAACCAGCCACAGGTGCCTGTGGGGGCACCTTGCCTCTGTGAGGTATCCTCAACCGTGCGGAATTTCAGCAGGCAGCCGGGCGCTCCGGGGCACCGGGCACTGGACACGATCCATGGCCTTTCCCCAGAGAAACAAAAGTCACCAGGCCAGGTTCCCCATGTCAGTTTGCAGGAGGCATGTGGCACTGTCAAACCAGCCACAGTTGCCTGTGGGGGCACCTTGCCTCTGGGAGGTATCCTCAACCGTGAGGAATTTCAGCAGGCAGCCGGCCACTCCGGGCCACCGGGCCCCGGACAAGAATGATGGCGTTTCCCTAGAGAAAAATATGTCACTAGGCCAGGTTCCTGATGTCAGTTTGCAGGAGGCACTTGGCACTGTCAAACCAGCCACAGTTGCCTGTGGGGGCCCCTTGCGTCTGGGAGGTATCCTCAACCGTGAGGAATTTCAGCAGGCAGCCGGCCACTCAGGGCCACCGGGCACTGGACACGAACGATGGACTTTCCCCAGAGAAACAAAAGTCACCAGGCCAGGTTCCTGATGTCAGTTTGCAGGAGGCACTTGGCACTGTCAAACCAGCCACAGTTGCCTGTGGGGGCACCTTGCCTCTGTGAGGTATCCTCAACCGTGCGGAATTTCAGCAGGCAGCCGGGCACTCCGGGCCACCGGGCACTGGACACGATCCATGGCCTTTCCCCAGAGAAACAAAAGTCACCAGGCCAGGTTCCCCATGTCAGTTTGCAGGAGGCACTTGGCACTGTCAAACCAGCCACAGTTGCCTGTGGGGGCACCTTGCCTCTGGGAGGTATCCTCAACCGTGAGGAATTTCAGCAGGCAGCCGGCCACTCAGGGCCACCGGGCCCCGGACAAGAATGATGGCGTTTCCCTAGAGAAAAATAGGTCACTAGGCCAGGTTCCTGATGTCAGTTTGCAGGAGGCACTTGGCACTGTCAAACCAGCCACAGGTGCCTGTGGTGGTATCTTCGGTCTGGGAGGCATCCTGATCCGTGCGGAATTTCAGCAGGCAGCCGGCCACTCCGGGCCACCAGGCATGGGACACGAACCATGGCCTTTCCCCAGAGAAACAAAAGTCACCAGGCCAGGTTCCTGATGTCAGTTTGCAGGAGGCACTTGGCACTGTCAAACCAGCCACAGTTGCCTGTGGGGGCACCTTGCCTCTGGGAGGTATCCTGATCCGTTCGGAATTTCAGCAGGCAGCGGGCCACTCCAGGCCACCGGGCCCTGGAGAGGAACGATGGCCTTTCCCCAGAGAAACAAAAGTCACCAGGCCAGGTTCCTGATGTCAGTTTGCAGGAGGCACTTGGCACTGTCAAGCCAGCCACAGTTGCTTGCGGGGGCTCCTTTCATCTGGGAGCTATCCTGATCCGTTCGGAATTTCAGCAGGCAGCCGGCCACTCCGGGCCACCGGGCCCTAGAGAGGAACGATGGCCTTTCCCCAGAGAAACAAAAGTCACCAGGCCAGGTTCCTGATGTCAGTTTGCAGGAGGCACTTGGCACTGTCAGACCAGCCACAGTTGCCTGTGATGGTACTTTCAGTCTGGTCGGTATCCTGATCCGTTCGGAATTTCAGCAGGCAGCCGGCCACTCCGGGCCACCAGGCATGGGACACTAACCATGGCCATTCCCCAGAGAAACAAAAGTCACCTGGCCAGGTTCCTGATGTCAGTTTGCAGGAGGCACTTGGCACTGTCAAACCAGCCACAGTTGCCTGTGGGGGCACCTTGCATCTGGGAGCTATACTGATCCGTGCGCAATTTCAGCAGCCAGCCGGCCACTCCGGTCCTACTGGTCCAGGATATGAACCATGGCCTTTCCCCAGAGAAACAAAAGTCACCAGGCCAGGTTCCTGATGTCAGTTTGCAGGAGGCACTTGGCACTGTCAAACCAGCCACAGTTGCCTGTGGTGGTACTTTCGGTCTGGGAGCTATCCTGATCCGTGCAGAATTTCAGCAGGCGGCCGGCCACTAGGGGCCACCAGGCCCTGGACACGTACAATGGCCTTTCCCAAGAGAAACAAAAGTTACCCCGCCAGGTTCCTGATGTCAGTTTGCAGGAGGCACTTGGCACTGTCAAACCAGCCGCAGGGGCCTGCGGGGTCGTCTTTCATCTAAGTGGCATACTTATCCATGCGGAATGTCAGCAGGCAGCCGGCCACTCCGGGCCACCCGGCCCTGGACATGAACCATGGCCTTTCCCCAGAGAAACAAAAGTCACCAGGCCAGGTTGCTGATGTCAGTTTGCAGGAGGCACTTGGCACTGTGGGGGAACCTTGCATCTGGGAGGTATCCACATCCGTACGGAATTTCAGCATGCAGGCGGCCACTGCGCGCCACCGGGCACTGGACAAGAATGAGGGCCTTTCCCCAGAGAAACAAAAGTCACCAGGCCAGGTTGCTGATGTCAGGTTGCAGGAGGCACTTGGCACTGTCAAACCAGCCACAGTTGCCTCTGTGGGCACCTTGCATCAGGGTGCTATATGTATCCGTTCGGAATTTCAGCAGGCAGCCGGCCACTCAGGGGCACCAGGCCCTGGACAACAACGATGGCCTTTCCCCAAAGAAACAGAAGTCACCAGGCCAGCTTCCTGATGCCAGTTTGCAGGAGGCACTTGGCACTGTCAAACCAGCCACAGGTGCCTGTGGGGGCACCTTGCATCTGGGCGGCATCCTGATCCGTGCGGAATTTCAGCAGGCAGCCGGCCACTCAGGGCCACCGGGCACTGGACACGAACGATGGCATTTCCCCAGAGAAACAAAAGTCACCAGGCCAGGTTCCTGATGTCAGTTTGCAGGAGGCACTTGGCACTGTCAAACCAGCCGCAGGTGCCTGTGGGGGCACCTTGCATCTGGGAGGTATCCTCAACCGTGAGGAATTTCAGCAGGCAGCCGGCCACTCCGGGCCACTGGGCCCCGGACAAGAATGATGGCCTTTCCCTAGAGAAAAATATGTCATTAGGCCAGGTTCCTGATGTCAGTTTGCAGGAGGCACTTGGCACTGCCAAACCAGCCACAGTTGCCTGTGGGGGCCCCTTGCGTCTGGGAGGTATCCTCAACCATGAGGAATTTCAGCAGGCAGCCGGCCACTCAGGGCCACCGGGCACTGGACACGAACGATGGCCTTTCCCCAGAGAAACAAAAGTCACCAGGCCAGGTTCCTGATGTCAGTTTGCAGGAGGCACTTGGCACTGTCAAACCAGCCACAGTTGCCTGTGGGGGCACCTTGCCTCTGGGAGGTATCCTGATCCGTTCGGAATTTCAGCAGGCAGCCGGCCACTCCGGGCCACCGGGCCCTGGAGAGGAACGATGGCCTTTCCCCAGAGAAACAAAAGTCACCAGGCCAGGTTCCTGATGTCAGTTTGCAGGAGGCACTTGGCACTGTCAAACCAGCCACAGTTGCTTGTGGGGGCTCCTTTCATCTGGGAGCTATCCTGATCCGTTCTGAATTTCAGCAGGCAGCCGGCCACTCCGGGCCACCCGGCCCTGGAGAGGAACGATGGCCTTTCCCCAGAGAAACAAAAGTCACCAGGCCAGGTTCCTGATGTCAGTTTGCAGGAGGCACTTGGCACTGTCAAACCAGCCGCAGGTGCCTGTGGGGGCACCTTGCATCTGGGCGGCATCCTGATCCGTTCGGAATTTCAGCGGGCAGCCGGCCACTGCGGTCCTACTGGTCCAGGATATGAACCATGGCCTTTCCCCAGAGAAACAAAAGTCACCAGGCCAGGTTCCTGATGTCAGTTTGCAGGAGGCACTTGGCACTTTCAAACCAGCCACAGTTGCCTGTGGGGGCACCTTGCCTCAGGGAGGTATCCTCAACCGTGAGGAATTTCACCAGGCAGCCGGCCACTCCGGGCCACCAGGCATGGGACACGAATCATGGCCTTTCCCCAGAGAAACAAAAGTCACCAGGCCAGGTTGCTGATGTCAGTTTGCAGGAGGCACTTGGCACTGTCAAACCAGCCACAGTTGCCTGTGGGGGCCCCTTGCGTCTGGGAGGTATCCTCAACCGTGAGGAATTTCAGCAGGCAGCCGGCCACTCAGGGCCACCGGGCCCTGGACACGAACGATGGCCTTTCCCCAGAGAAACAAAAGTCACCAGGCCAGGTTCCTGATGTCAGTTTGCAGGAGGCACTTGGCACTGTCAAACCAGCCACAGGTGCCTGTGGTGGTACCTTCGGTCTGGGAGGCATCCTGATCCGTGCGGAATTTCAGCAGGCAGCCGGCCACTCCGGGCCACCAGGCATGGGACACGAACCATGGCCTTTCCCCAGAGAAACAAAAGTCACCTGGCCAGGTTCCTGATGTCAGTTTGCAGGAGGCACTTGGCACCGTCAAACCAGCCGCAGGTGCCTGTGGGGGCACTTTGCATCTGGGCGGCATTCTGATCTGTTCGGAATTTCAGCAGGCAGCCGGCCACTCCGGTCCTACTGGTCCAGGATATGAACCATGGCCTTTCCCCAGAGAAACAAAAGTCACCAGGCCAGGTTCCTGATGTCAGTTTGCAGGAGGCACTTGGCACTGTCAAACCAGCCACAGGTGCCTGTGGGGGCACCTTGCATCTGGGCGGCGTCCTTATCCGTTCGGAATTTCAGCAGGCAGCCGGCCACTCGGGGCCACCGGGCACTGGACACGAACGATGGCCTTTCCCCAGAGAAACAAAAGTCACCAGGCCAGGTTCCTGATGTCAGTTTGCAGGAGGCACTTGGCACTGTCAAACCAGCCACAGTTGCCTGTGGGGGCACCTTACCTCTGGGTGGTATCCTCAACCGTGAGGAATTTCAGTAGGCAGCCGGCCACTCCGGGCCAGCGGGCCCCGGACAAGAATGATGGCCTTTCCCTAGAGAAAAATATGTCATTAGGCCAGGTTTCTGATGTCAGTTTGCAGGAGGCACTTGGCACTGTCAAACCAGCCACAGGTGCCTGTGGTGGTATCTTCGGTCTGGGAGGCATCCTGATCCGTGCGGAATTTCAGCAGGCAGCCGGCCACTCCGGGCCACCAGGCATGGGACACGAACCATGGCCTTTCCCCAGAGAAACAAAAGTCACCAGGCCAGGTTCCTGATGTCAGTTTGCAGGAGGCACTTGGCACTGTCAAACCAGCCACAGTTGCCTGTGGGGGCCCCTTGCGTCTGGGAGGTATCCTCAACCGTGAGGAATTTCAGCAGGCAGCCGGCCACTCAGGGCCACCGGGCACTGGACACGAACGATGGCCTTTCCCTAGAGAAACAAAAGTCACCAGGCCAGGTTCCTGATGTCAGTTTGCAGGAGGCTCATGGCACTGTCAAACCAGCCGCAGGTGCCTGTGGGGGCACCTTGCCTCTGGGAGGTATCCTCAACCGTGCGGAATTTCAGCAGGCAGCCGGCCACTCCGGGCCACCGGGCACTGGGCACGAACGATGGCCTTTCCCCAGAGAAACAAAAGTCACCAGGCCAGGTTCCTGATGTCAGTTTGCAGGAGGCACTTGGCACTGTCAGACCAGCCACAGTTGCCTGTGATGGTACTTGCAGTCTGTTCGGTATCCTGATCCGTTCGGAATTTCAGCAGGCGGCTGGCCACTACGGGCAACCAGGCCCTGGACACGTACAATGGCCTTTCCCCAGAGAAACAAGACTTACCAGGCCAGGTTCCTGATGTCAGTTTGCAGGAGGCACTTGGCACTGTCAAACCAGCCGCAGGTGCCTGTGGGGGCACCTTGCATCTGGGAGGTATCCTCAACCGTGAGGAATTTCAGCAGGCAGCCGGCCACTCCGGGCCACTGGGCCCCGGACAAGAATGATAGCCTTTCCCTAGAGAAAAATATGTCATTAGGCCAGGTTCGTGATGTCAGTTTGCAGGAGGCACTTGGCACTGTCAAACCAGCCACAGGTGCCTGTGGTGGTATCTTCGGTCTGGAAGGCATCCTGATCCGTGCGGAATTTCAGCAGGCAGCCGGCCACTCCAGGCCACCAGGCATGGGACACGAATCATGGCCTTTCCCCAGAGAAACAAAAGTCACCAGGCCAGGTTCCTGATGTCAGTTTGCAGGAGGCACTTGGCACTGCCAAACCAGCCACAGTTGCCTGTGGGGGCCCCTTGCGTCTGGGAGGTATCCTCAACCGTGAGGAATTTCAGCAGGCAGCCGGCCACTCAAGGCCACCGGGCACTGGACACGAACGATGGCCTTTCCCCAGAGAAACAAAACTTACCAGGCCAGGTTCCTGATGTCAGTTTGCAGGAGGCACTTGGCACTGTCAAACCAGCCACAGTTGCCTGTGGGGGCACCTTGCCTCTGGGAGGTATCCTGATCCGTTCGGAATTTCAGCAGGCAGCCGGCCACTCCGGGCCACCGGGCCCTGGAGAGGAACGATGGCCTTTCCCCAGAGAAACAAAAGTCACCAGGCCAGGTTCCTGATGTCAGTTTGCAGGAGGCACTTGGCACTGTCAAACCAGCCACAGTTGCTTGTGGGGGCTCCTTTCATCTGGGAGCTATCCTGATCCGTTCGGAATTTCAGCAGGCAGCCGGCCACTCCGGGCCACCGGGCCCTGGAGAGGAACGATGGCCTTTCCCCAGAGAAACAAAAGTCACCAGGCCAGGTTCCTGACGTCAGTTTGCAGGAGGCACTTGGCACTGTCAAACCAGCCGCAGGTGCCTGTGGGGGCACCTTGCCTCTGGGCGGCATCCTGATCCGTGCGGAATTTCAGCGGGCAGCCGGCCACTCCGGTCCTACTGGTCCAGGATATGAACCATGCCCTTTCCCCAGAGAAACAAATGTCAGCAGGCCAGGTTCCTGATGTCAGTTTGCAGGAGGCACTTGGCACTTTCAAACCAGCCACAGTTGCCTGTGGGGGCACCTTGCCTCTGGGAGGTATCCTCAACCGTGAGGAATTTCAGCAGGTAGCCGGCCACTCCGGGCCTCCGGGCCCCGGACAAGAATGGTGGCCTTTCCCCAGAGAAACAAAAGTCACCAGGCCAGGTTCCTGATGTCAGTTCGCAGGAGGCACTTGGCACTGTCAGACCAGCCACAGTTGCCTGTGATGGTACTTTCAGTCTGGTCGGTATCCTGATCCGTTCGGAATTTCAGCAGGCGGCTGGCCACTACGGGCAACCAGGCCCTGGACACGTACAATGGCCTTTCCCCAGAGAAACAAAAGTCACCAGGCCAGGTTCCTGATGTCAGTTTGCAGGAGGCACTTGGCACTGTCAAACCAGACACAGGTGCCTGTGGTGGTACCTTCGGTCTGGGAGGCATCCTGATCCGTGCGGAATTTCAGCAGGCGGCCGGCCACTCCGGGCCACCAGGCATGGGACACTAGCCATGGCCTTTCCCCAGAGAAACAAAAGTCACCTGGCCAGGTTCCTGATGTCAGTTTGCAGGAGGCACTTGGCACTGTCAAACCCGCCGCAGGTGCCTGTGGGGGCACTTTGCATCTGGGCGGCATTCTGATCTGTTCGGAATTTCAGCAGGCAGCCGGCCACTCCGGTCCTACTGGTCCAGGATATGAACCATGGCCTTTCCCCAGAGAAACAAAAGTCACCAGGCCAGGTTCCTGATGTCAGTTTGCAGGAGGCACTTGGCACTGTCAAACCAGCCACAGGTGCCTGTGGGGGCACCTTGCCTCTGGGCGGCATCCTGATCCGTTCGGAATTTCAGCGGGCAGCCGGCCACTCCGGTCCTACTGGTCCAGGATATGAACCATGGCCTTTCCCCAGAGAAACAAAAGTCACCAGGCCAGGTTCCTGATGTCAGTTTGCAGGAGGCACTTGGCACTTTCAAACCAGCCACAGTTGCCTGTGGGGGCACCTTGCCTCTGGGAGGTATCCTCAACCGTGAGGAATTTCAGCAGGTAGCCGGCCACTCCGGGCCACCGGGCCCCGGACAAGAATCTGGCCTTTCCCCAGAGAAACAAAAGTCACCAGGCCAGGTTCCTGATGTCAGTTTGCAGGAGGCACTTGGCACTGTCAGACCAGCCACAGTTGCCTGTGATGGTACTTTCAGTCTGGTCGGTATCCTGATCCGTTCGGAATTTCAGCAGGCGGCTGGCCACTACGGGCAACCAGGCCCTGGACACGTACAATGGCCTTTCCCCAGAGAAACAAAAGTCACCAGGCCAGGTTCCTGATGTCAGTTTGCAGGAGGCACTTGGCACTGTCAAACCAGCCACAGGTGCCGGTGGTGGTATCTTCGGTCTGGGAGGCATCCTGATCCGTGCGGAATTTCAGCAGGCAGCCGGCCACTCCGGGCCACCAGGCATGGGACACGAACCATGGCCTTTCCCCAGAGAAACAAAAGTCACCAGGCCAGGTTGCTGATGTCAGTTTGCAGGAGGCACTTGGCACTGTCAAACCAGCCACAGTTGCCTGTGGGGGCCCATTGCGTCTGGGAGGTATCCTCAACCGTGAGGAATTTCAGCAGGCAGCCGGCCACTCCGGTCCTACTGGTCCAGGATATGAACCATGGCCTTTCCCCAGAGAAACAAAAGTCACCAGGCCAGGTTCCTGATGTCAGTTTGCAGGAGGCACTTGGCACTGTCAAACCAGCCACAGGTGCCTGTGGGGGCACCTTGCATCTGGGCGGCATCCTGATCCGTTCGGAATTTCAGCAGGCAGCCGGCCACTCGGGGCCACCGGGCACTGGACACGAACGATGGCCTTTCCCCAGAGAAACAAAAGTCACCAGGCCAGGTTCCTGATGTCAGTTTGCAGGAGGCACTTGGCACTGTCAAACCAGCCACAGTTGCCTGTGGGGGCACCTTGCCTCTGGGAGGTATCCTCACCCGTGCGGAATTTCAGCAGGCAGCCGGGCACTCCGGGCCACCGGGCACTGGACACCAACCATGGCCTTTCCCCAGAGAAACAAAAGTCACCTGGCCAGGTTGATGATGTCAGTTTGCAGGAGGCACTTGGCACTGTCAAACCAGCCACAGTTGCCTGTGGGGGCACCTTGCCTCTGGGAGGTATCCTCAACCATGAGGAATTTCAGTAGGCAGCCGGCCACTCCGGGCCAGCGGGCCCCGGACAAAAATGATGGCCTTTCCCTAGAGAAAAATATGTCATTAGGCCAGGTTTCTGATGTCAGTTTGCAGGAGGCACTTGGCACTGTCAAACCAGCCACAGGTGCCGGTGGTGGTATCTTCGGTCTGGGAGGCATCCTGATCCGTGCGGAATTTCAGCAGGCAGCCGGCCACTCCGGGCCACCAGGCATGGGACACGAACCACGGCCTTTCCCCAGAGAAACAAAAGTCACCAGGCCAGGTTGCTGATGTCAGTTTGCAGGAGGCACTTGGCACTGTCAAACCAGCCACAGTTGCCTGTGGGGGCACCTTGCCTCTGGGAGGTATCCTCAACCGTGAGGAATTTCAGCAGGCAGCCGGCCACTCAGGGCCACCGGGCACTGGACACGAACGATGACCTTTCCCCAGAGAAACAAAAGTCACCAGGCCAGGTTCCTGATGTCAGTTTGCAGGAGGCACTTGGCACTGTCAAACCAGCCACAGTTGCCTGTGCGGGCACCTTGCCTCTGGGAGGTATCCTGATCCGTTCGGAATTTCAGCAGGCAGCCGGCCACTCCGGGCCACCGGGCACTGGACACGAACGATGGCCTTTCCCCAGAGAAACAAAAGTCACCAGGCCAGGTTCCTGATGTCAGTTTGCAGGAGGCACTTGGCACTGTCAAACCAGCCACAGTTGCTTGTGGGGGCTCCTTTCATCTGGGAGCTATCCTGATCCGTTCGGAATTTCAGCAGGCAGCCGGCCACTCCGGGCCACCGGGCCCTGGAGAGGAACGATGGCCTTCCCCCAGAGAAACAAAAGTCACCAGGCCAGGTTCCTGATGTCAGTTTGCAGGAGGCACTTGGCACCGTCAAACCAGCCGCAGGTGCCTGTGGTGGCACCTTGCATCTGGGCGGCATTCTGATCTGTTCGGAATTTCAGCAGGCAGCCGGCCACTCCGGTCCTACTGGTCCAGGATATGAACCATGGCCTTTCCCCAGAGAAACAAAAGTCACCAGGCCAGGTTCCTGATGTCAGTTTGCAGGAGGCACTTGGCACTGTCAAACCAGCCACAGTTGCCTGTGGGGGCACCTTGCATCTGGGCGGCATCTTGATCCGTTCGGAATTTCAGCAGGCTGCCGGCCACTCCGGTCCTACTGGTCCAGGATATGAACCATGGCCTTTCCCCAGAGAAACAAAAGTCTCCAGGCCAGGTTCCTCTTGTCAGTTTGCAGGAGGCACTTGGCACTGTCAAACCAGCCACAGGTGCCTGTGGGGGCACCTTGCATCTGGGCGGCATCCTGATCCGTTCGGAATTTCAGCAGGCAGCCGGCCACTCCGGGCCACCGGGCACTGGACACGAACGATGGCCTTTCCCCAGAGAAACAAAAGTCACCAGGCCAGGTTCCTGATGTCAGTTTGCAGGAGGCACTTGGCACTGTCAAACCAGCCACAGTTGCCTGTGGGGGCACCTTGCCTCTGGGAGGTATCCTCAACCGTGCGGAATTTCAGCAGGCAGCCGGGCACTCCGGGCCACCGGGCACTGGACACCAACCATGGCCTTTCCCCAGAGAAACAAGACTTACCAGGCCAGGTTCCTGATGTCAGTTTGCAGGAGGCACTTGGCACTGTCAAACCAGCCGCAGGTGCCTGTGGGGGCACCTTGCATCTGGGAGGTATCCTCAACCGTGAGGAATTTCAGCAGGCAGCCGGCCACTCCGGGCCACTGGGCCCCGGACAAGAATGATAGCCTTTCCCTAGAGAAAAATATGTCATTAGGCCAGGTTCGTGATGTCAGTTTGCAGGAGGCACTTGGCACTGTCAAACCAGCCACAGGTGCCTGTGGTGGTATCTTCGGTCTGGAAGGCATCCTGATCCGTGCGGAATTTCAGCAGGCAGCTGGCCACTCCAGGCCACCAGGCATGGGACACGAATCATGGCCTTTCCCCAGAGAAACAAAAGTCACCAGGCCAGGTTCCTGATGTCAGTTTGCAGGAGGCACTTGGCACTGCCAAACCAGCCACAGTTGCCTGTGGGGGCCCCTTGCGTCTGGGAGGTATCCTCAACCGTGAGGAATTTCAGCAGGCAGCCGGCCACTCAAGGCCACCGGGCACTGGACAAGAACGATGGCCTTTCCCCAGAGAAACAAAACTTACCAGGCCAGGTTCCTGATGTCAGTTTGCAGGAGGCACTTGGCACTGTCAAACCAGCCACAGTTGCCTGTGGGGGCACCTTGCCTCTGGGAGGTATCCTGATCCGTTCGGAATTTCAGCAGGCAGCCGGCCACTCCGGGCCACCGGGCCCTGGAGTGGAACGATGGCCTTTCCCCAGAGAAACAAAAGTCACCAGGCCAGGTTCCTGATGTCAGTTTGCAGGAGGCACTTGGCACTGTCAAACCAGCCACAGTTGCTTGTGGGGGCTCCTTTCATCTGGGAGCTATCCTGATCCGTTCGGAATTTCAGCAGGCAGCCGGCCACTCCGGGCCACCGGGCCCTGGAGAGGAACGATGGCCTTTCCCCAGAGAAACAAAAGTCACCAGGCCAGGTTCCTGACGTCAGTTTGCAGGAGGCACTTGGCACTGTCAAACCAGCCGCAGGTGCCTGTGGGGGCACCTTGCCTCTGGGCGGCATCCTGATCCGTGCGGAATTTCAGCGGGCAGCCGGCCACTCCGGTCCTACTGGTCCAGGATATGAACCATGCCCTTTCCCCAGAGAAACAAATGTCAGCAGGCCAGGTTCCTGATGTCAGTTTGCAGGAGGCACTTGGCACTTTCAAACCAGCCACAGTTGCCTGTGGGGGCACCTTGCCTCTGGGAGGTATCCTCAACCGTGAGGAATTTCAGCAGGTAGCCGGCCACTCCGGGCCTCCGGGCCCCGGACAAGAATGGTGGCCTTTCCCCAGAGAAACAAAAGTCACCAGGCCAGGTTCCTGATGTCAGTTCGCAGGAGGCACTTGGCACTGTCAGACCAGCCACAGTTGCCTGTGATGGTACTTTCAGTCTGGTCGGTATCCTGATCCGTTCGGAATTTCAGCAGGCGGCTGGCCACTACGGGCAACCAGGCCCTGGA